>NC_135539.1:59881014-62321014 GCF_045843805.1 Urocitellus parryii | reverse complement strand
ACATGTGGGTAGATTTCTGATCACCGGAATAGATGATAAATTGATAAATAATAGATCCACAAATGTATTTGAGAAATTATATGAGCTAAGAGTAAAAGAGACAAGATACAAAAAACAACAAGAGATGCTTTGATCCCCAAAATGTGCACAAAAAGGAAACAGACTGGGAAAAGGACTTGGCTGCCATGTTGGTCATTTCTTATGGAAGGAGAAGGGTGACTCAGAAGATGGAACTAAAAATCCAGAGAGCAGAGCCAAGAGCTCTGCAGGATGATTTCCAGGGTGTAGGAATTTCCAGATTGAAGAAAATAGCAGCAGGTGCTGATGTGAGTTACAACCTGCAAAGGGCCAGTGTGTGTGCTCTGGGACTATGTTCTGCCTCTTTTGAATGGAACTGTTATAGTTTTCCTACATCAATCCAACTATTGTTACTTTTGTGAAAGCCACAGTGTCTTCAGATTGAGAGGAACCATACCCAACTAGCCTCATTCATATGTGAACCTGATTTCAGTGATTGATGAGACTTAGACCTTGGGTCAATGCCATAGTGGACTGAGACATTTGGGGGTCTTACAAAGAGTATGGAGTATTTTTCATGTGGGAGGTTTATAAATCATTGAAGGCTAGAAAAAAGTGATATGTACAATACCCATAAACTCTTTGACTATTCTTTCATTGTATCTGAGTAGGCTTGACAATTCGAAAATGGCAAAAGTAGTCTTATAGAAATTTCTAGGTTCAGATTTCAAGATACTAGGAACTTCTACTTCCTATTCCTTGGAATACTGCAACTTGCAACCTTACTGTCATTTTGTAAGGTAGGCCAGCCATGTGGAGTGGCCCATATGTGAAGAAACTGAGGCCCCTGGCCAACATGCTTGGCTTTCTCTGGCTGATAGCAAGAATCAACTTATCAACCACATAAAGGAGCCACAGTAGAAGTGAATGGGGTGACCCTGTTGCTGACATATGCTGTTTTTTTAAATTACATTGACATCTTAAAATTTAATGTGGTCAAATGCAACCAGTCTTTCCCTATAAGTTTGGATGCTTTGTCTAACAAAGCCTTTTAAAATTCTCTTTACTTTTTCTAAAATTCTGGAGTTTTGTTATCCACATGGAGATCTATAACTCATATGAAATTTATGTTTTATGTATGTTTATGTATGGTATGAGGAATGACTCATTTTGTTGGTTTTTTTCTTGTTGAAAATCAGTGGTACCAACAGGATTTGTGGATGAATCCACTCTTTCTCCACTGATTCCTTGAATCCTATCCTCATACCTCTAGCTAATTCTCACATACAGCTAGTACTGTTTGGAGAGTTAACATATCTCATTGATCTAACATCTATGTATTCTTTGGCTAAAATCACACTTTAAAAATTGCTAAAGTTTTGTAAGTTTTGATATATGGTAGAGAAAACCATCCCTCTGTTTGGAATAGTTAGTTATTCTTGGCCCTTTATCCTGCCATAAGAATTTTAAAAACAATTTGCTAGTTCTGTTTGTTTGTACTTGAATTAGACTTGCATTACACTCAAGATCAACATATTTACATGAATCCTCCTGACTTCCATTGCAACTGATTAGAAAATACAGTAGAAGGATAATATTTGCAAGAGTAATAATACCGGGAGATCCCTTGCAAAATGTATGCCCGTCTTTAGTGGAAAAAAATTATAAAGTGTTATGAAAAGTTGAAAAGAATGTGGCATATTCATAAATGGGAAGCCTCAACACATTAATGAAGGTAGCAAACCCATTTTATTCTATTGCTTTTAAAAAATAAAAGTATTCCTTCACATTTTTCTAATTGTCTAAGTTGAAGATGAAATTATTTTTACTCATTTCAATACAATGCCTAGAATTTAGCATGTTGTCTTCATCATCTCCTTTTTCTTATTTCTATTCTTTAATAACACCTTTACACTTAAAATATTTTTTCTTATTCCATAATTACAGAACCACTCTCTCCTTTTGATTCTGTTATTCTCAATATTCCCTCACTGATCTTGATCTCTTTATTCCTTACATTCTAATCTTTCCATCCTTGATTTTGCTCTATTTGTATTGCATGTGCACACTCTCCTAATTCCTATGTTGTTTTAAGTGGTAATGACACAAATCCCACCTTCACCTTAGTCTGCTCCCTTGACTCGCACATTCATATGTCTACTGGCTAAAAAGGCATGTCCATCCGATATCTACTACCCCAAGTCAAACACTTGTATTTATTTTTTTGCTTGAGAACCTTTCATGCTATGTCTTCAATGAGTGATGGTCCTGTTGATGAACACCTTTAAAACAAAATCAGAAGGATACCAGCAGCAAGTTATATCTAAATAAAAAGTGGCCTCTGGGTAACACTGTCCTTAAGGATTTTTCCCACTACAAATTTTCTTTGCATTTTATACACCTCTATGGCAAGTAATTTTTATATTTTCTCACTTGTCAATTTGTCATTGTAACTTTGAGCCAAAACAAACAGGACCCCCCATTATTCTTAAGTACACAAAGTACACATGTTCCCAATAAGTTCACAAGTTGTATGTGAGTAATATTTGGATGACAATGAACTAACACACTTCATGGTGTTATAGACTAGATGAAGTCTATTAGAAACAGGAAATATTTTGACTAATAAGAGTCAACAAGTCTCACAGTAGAATGCGAGTGTCCAAGTTTTAGAAAACCAATAGTTATTCAAATTTGGAGGATAAGGTTAAGGAAATGCTTCTATATAAATACCAAATACTTTCTGTCTGCTTTCAATTTTGCCAATCTTACCAGATCTTGTCATGTCACAATGACATAGAAAGCAGACAGTTGTCAACAATGATTTTGCTACTATTTCTTCATGGTTTTTTATTTCCATTGTAGCCTCAAAACCTTCCCATCTCCTAACAGTGGTGCCATGGAAACTTTCCCTGGCATACCTTCAGGAGAGTATAAGGCTGTGTTTTATAATACAGTCTGGATAGACTATATAACAGGTGTAGAACTTTGGGTAAATAACCTCCCTGGGCTTCAGCTTCCTCTAATAAAACAAAGCAAACAATATTGTACTTGCAGTAATGTAATAACCATTAAATGAGCAAATGTGCCTGAAGTACTAAACACACTTACTGGAGATACAGTAGCTCAATAAGAAAAACCCAACTCAGTAAGTACTGGCCAAAATGCCTATAAACCCACCTGCAGTATCACACTTGCAAACTCACCCTTGTCTCAGCCCTTGGTTATATTTCCTGTAGCACTTGGATATATTATTGTTAGCCCGCTTCTGTTCCATACTTGGCTCAGTTTGCATGACCTCCTGGTCTCCAACACATGGTTGGTTTTCCTGGTTTATCCTTAGCCTCTGAACAGCTGAGTTCCTGGGCTTGGTTGAATACCTGGTATTTGACATATCTCCTAAACCACACTCACTGGAAATCCAAGCAAAGGCAGCCCAATCCTTTCTGAACCTGTATTTGACCCTGAAGTATCTAGGGCAGGATTAAAGTAAAAAATTCATTAACTACTTTAAGAGAATGCCTGGTAGCTCTCAAACAAAGTCATGTGACTCTAAAAGTGGAGCTATCTCCCTTTAGGATGTTTTAGTGGTGGATTAGAATAGCTCATCAGAATCTGCGATAAGTCAGTGATAATATTCTAACAATCTCACAATATCTTTCTTAACAGATTTGATGCCAGGTGAATCCAAGAGTCTAAAAATCAACTGGACAAAATGAAGAAGCTTGCTTCTTATCAAAATAAAGGCATGTTGATAGGCTGTGCTGATCAACATGTATTCATCAAGATAATCTTTGGGGGGAAAAGAAACCTTGCCAGAGCCCATACAGCCCTCTTCCCATCTCCTAGTTCTCGGTTCCCCCATCCAGCTAAACTCCAGGACCGAGCTCTCTCTATACAACCTCCTCACTGCCTCGGATTTTCCCGCTCTCAAGTACCCTCCAGTGAGGCTCACATTCTACAGTCTTATCGAAACTCCTCTTGTCCAGGTCTGCAGTGAACTCTTTGCTGCCAAATGCAGAGGCTGATTGCTCTGGTCTTTGCCCTATTCACTCTTCCACTCCCTCCTTTATTGGAAACATCTGCTTTGCTTGGCTCCCTCTCAGCCCTGCTCTCTTGGCTCTTCTCTTAACTTTGCTGGCTGCAAGCCCGATGTCTCCTTTCCTGGTGTCTCCTCCTCTTGACAACCTCTAAACATCAGAGTTCCCCAGGGCTGTGCCCTGCTCCTCCTCCTCCATTCTCTGTTTGTAATCCCTCACTAGTGATCTCATCCGGTCTCGTGTCTCTGACATCCAAATTCTGGAAATGTCCACATTTAAGTTTTGAGCATAATAAAACTCTTTCCAGTACACGAGGCTCATTTATTCTATTGCTTATTGGACATCCCCCCTATCTGAATGTCTAACAGACGCCACAAACTTAAACCTAGGTACAGCAAAGTTCTAAACTTCGCCTCCTCACATTGATTTTCTTCATCTTCCCCAACTCATTATTCCAACTGCTCAAGTCAACCATCCTGTGGGAATACTTGATGACCTTTTTGCTTCCCAGCCCTCTGCTTTCCTACCTCCAATCTACCAGCTGATTCTGTGGAATCTAGCTTCAAAAGAAATTGGTCATTGAACCATTTCTCACCCCATCCTGGTTTAAGCCACCAACAGTTCTTGCCTGGTATAGTGTGATTTTCTCTCAACTGGTCTACTTCTATTCCTGTTTTTTCATTGTCTATTCTTATAGCAGACATAGAAATTTTTTAATTACAAAAATTTGAATCAGGGGCTGGGATTGTGGCTCAGCAGTAGAGCGCTCGCCTAGCACAGGCGGGACCTGGGTTCGATCCTCAGCACCACATAAAAATAAAGACATTGTGTTGTGTTCATCTACACCTAAAAAAATATATATATATTTTTTAAATTTGAATCATTTCAAACATCTGCTCAAAACTTTCAACTGACTTTCCAAGTCCCTACGTTAAAGCCAAAGTTCCTCCATAGCCTAATGTCTTTCCTCAGTTTGCCCTTGCTTCCTCTCTGACTTTATTAGTCTCTACTATCCCTTTCTCTCTTACCTTTGCAGTCACATTGGCCTCTGTTTTTCCTCAAATAAGCCGAGCAAATTGCTACCACAGGGCCTTTCAACTTCCTTTTCTCTCTTTCTGAAGTGTTCCCTTCCCAGCTTACTAATATGGTTTCCTCCCTCAATTATTCGGGTTTCTGCTTAATTGTCTTTACCTTTAATTACTGTGCAAAATAGCAAGCACCCCGCATCTATTACTCAAGCCACCTTTCCCTGTTGTATTTCACTTTATAACACATTTATTCCTAAGGTACCTATTTGTCATTAGCCTATATATTGTCTAGGGTGGACGTTCCATGAGAACAAGCACTCTGACTTCATTCCATGTTGTATCCTCAGTCCCAAGAGCAGTGTCTAGTTTGTGGCTGATGTCTAGTAAATAATTGTTGAATAAATGAATGAGGGATGAAAATACTTTAGGGATGACTGGTTAAGGTTCATTTTTTTTCAAGTCATCAGGAGCCATTTAAAAATATTTGATATCCAAAGAGGAGAGATTAGGTCCTTTGTTAAAGAGAGCATCCTAGGAGATTAAACAGAAAATGGAACATGTCACAGGAAATTAGTCAGAAAACAAAACAAAACAAATCAGTAATCTTGACTAATCTTCCCCTTTCCCGATTAGGAATGAGAAGGGAAGTGGGCGGGAAGGAGGCTTCAGAAGCTCACATCTTGAGGAGCCAGAGCTCACTGCAGGGAGGAGACCCAGAATCAGCAGTCTGTGACATCTGTCACCTCGTCACCCTCGTTGCCCACATCGATAACCTTCTGGGCCTTTTGTATCTTATCAGGAAGTGGAAAAATTATAAGCTGTGGCCTCTGATCTCCAGGAAGTCCTAATATAACAGTGGAAATGCACTTTGATGATCCGAGAAGGGTTTTAGTCTGTTTCACTCTATTATAATGGAAAAACCACAAACTGGGTAACCAGAGACTCATTTGTCACAATTCTGTGGATTGGAAACTACAAACACCAGCATATGGTGAAGGTTGATTTTTGCTTCCGAGATGGTGACTTGAACGTTAGATCTTCAGAAAGGGAGGAACGTGTGTTCTTCCATGGAGAAGGTGGGAGGGCTTCGAGAAATGAGCTACTCTCCTTTGAGCCCTGTTATAAAAGTTCCTAATCCCATTCACAAAGACAGAGAGAGCTTTGTGGCCTGATGGCCTTCCAAAGGCCACATCACCTCTCAATTCTACTGTGTTGGGGATTAAATTTCAATATGTATTTCTAGGGGGACAGAAACATTCATATCTTTCCTTCTTCTTAAGTTCATGCTCTTCTCACATGGAAAATACATGCCTTCCACCTCCACAGACCCAGGAGTCTTAGTTTGTCCCAATATCAACTCAAAAGTCTAAAATCCAAAGTCTCAGGCTGGAGGTGTAACTCAGTGGTAGACAGCTTGCCTTGCATGAATACCGTTGTATATTGGATCCCCAGCACATCAAAAATAAAAAGTAAGATTCTGGGTCTCATCTAAATCAGATATGGGTGAGACTCCAGGTATGACATTCCAATGTAAGTTTCTCTCCAGATGTGAGCAAGCCTGTGAAATCAGACAAGTCGTATGCTTACAAAGCTCAATGGTGAGACAGGCATAGAATGGACAGTGCCATTCCCAGAGAGACAAATAAGAAAGAAGGAAGGAGTAACTGGCTCCAAGTAAATCCCAACCTCAACAGGACAAACATTAAATCTTACGAGTTGGAATCTTTGATTCCATGTCCCACCTCCTGGACATCCTGGGGTAGAAGTTGTGACAGTCCTATTCCCATAGCTTTGCTGGATACAGCAATATGACATGCACTGAAATCTCATACCTGTGGTCCTCCCAGACCAGTGGTCATACATTTCTGGAGTGTTGGGGGCATCCTTGCTCCCATGGCTCCAGTGGGCACTGCCTAGTGCTTCTGTGGTAGCTCTGCTCCTGCAACAGATCCTACCTGGGGCCTGAGGCTGACTGAGGAACCCCTGACTGCATGGCTTTCACACGCTGCATACCTGAGAAATTAGCACCATGTGGATGTCACCAAAGCCCACAGCTTGCACCCCCCCAGAGTGAGTGGTACCCCAAGTCACACCTGGGTCCACCTTAGCTGGGGTATCAAAAGACCACTGCACTGGAAACTGGGGATCAGAGACCTAAGATGACCCTAGGTGGTGCGTTCCAAGGTCACATGGGCCACCTGAGTCCTTCCAGTTTCTTGGGAATGGCTGTGTCAAGGCCCTGTTTTGGGTGCTCGGGTCCCCAAGAGCTCTGAAATGCCTTCAGAAGCATTCTCTCCTTAAATGGCGCCTGGCTGCCTTCTAGCCACACTAATTTCCTTATCAAACTTGACCACACCCTTACTTTTTTTTCCTGATCCTTTTTTATTCTTTATATGACCAGGCTGAGAATTTTCCAAACTTTTCCGTTCTACTTTCCTTTTAGTTATAAACTCCATTTTAAAATCATTTTTCTCTCCTGGCATTTTGCTGTAAGTAGCAACCTGAGCATTTTGCTGCTAATAGATTTCTTGTGCTAAATATCACTACCTTCCGCAAAATCCTGGACACAGACATAATTCAGCCAAGGTTCCTGGCTACTTTATCACAAGGATGGCCCTTTTTCTTCAATTTCCAGTACCTTGTTCCTCATCGATAATACTTCACCAGGAAAGCCTTTATTGTCCATGTTTATATCTCCATTCTATTCACAATCCCTTAAGAAAGCTCTAAAAATGAAATTTTCCTTATGAATCTTTTGTGCTGTACCCTCGCCAGGGTCAGTCACGGCCAGGTGGGCTCTTTCTAGCACTTACTGCAAAATGGTTGCAACCTCTACTCCTTCCCCAGTTCTAACGCTGCTGTCTCATTTTTAGGTATTTGTTATGACACCACCTTTTTCTTTTTTTCTTTTTTTATTATTTACTTTTATTTCTTACATGCATGACAATAGTGGAATGCATTACAATCATAATTATCCATTCACAGCACAATTTTTCATAACTCTGTATTAGAGTATGTTCACGCCAAATGATGCCATTGTATATGAGCTCTCTTATTATTATTATTTTTTTGCATTACAATTCTTAATACACCTTTATACCACAATTCTTCATATCTCTGTTTGTGTATAAGGTATGCTGACACCAAATTCACATCTTCATACATATATTTTGTATAATGATGAGGGTCTCCTTCCACCATCCACTGCTATTCCCCTTCTCCCTCCCTTTCCCTCCCACCCCTATTCCCTACACCACCTTTTTCCTTAGCTGCTAATTTCTGTTTTAGTCTGAGTTCTCCAGAGAGACAAAACTTTCAGGTGTATGTGGAGTGATGTGCGTGTGTTTCAGTCAGCTTTCTCACTGCTGAGACTAAAAGACCTTGTCAACTAGCACAACTACAGAGGAGGAAAGACTCACAGTTTCAGAGCTCTAAGTCCATGGACAGCTGACTCCACTCCTTGGAGCTTAATGTGAGGCAGGACATCATGGCAGAAGAGTGTGGCAAAGGGAAGCAGCTCACATGGTGATCAGAAAGCCGAGAGCAGACTCCACTTGCAGATATGAATCTTTAACCCAAAGCCACACCCCCAATTCCCATCTCCTCCAGCCACATCCCAGCACTTTAGTTACCACTCAGTTAATCCCTCTCTGGGGATTCATTCACTGATTGGGCTAAGACTCCCACAACCCAGTCATTTCTCTTCTGAACCTTATTGCATTGTCTTCCATGTGCACTTTGGGTGGACACCACATCTAAACTATAACAACAGGAGAAGAGATTTATTAGGGGAATTGGCTCAACAATATGGAGGCTGAGGGGTCCTTTGGTAGGCCATCTTCAGGCTGGAGAACCAGGGAAGCTGATAATCTGACTGAGTCCAAGTCCAAAGGCCTTAGAACCAGGAAAGCCAATGGCATATCTCTGTGTCTGGGTGCCACTGTTACGAGTCCCAGAGTCCAGAGACTGGAGGATTTAGAATTCTGATGTCAGAGAACAGGAAAAGAAAGGTGTCTTGGCTCTGGACAAGAGAGAATTCCCCCTTCTCCTGGTTTTTTGTTCCATCTAGGCCCTCGGTCAATCGGGAGATGCATGTTGAGAACATTTAGTCAGTCAATTCACCCACTAGTCCTCTCTGGAAACAACCTCACAGACACACCCCGGGCAGTGCAACCATTCTTCTTTTGGTAGTTGTTGGTCCCAGGTATTATTTTTTTTTAAATTTTTGTTCTTTTTAGTTATACATGACAGTAGAGTATAATTTGACTTATTTATACAAACATAGAGTACATCTTATTCTAATTAGGGTCTCAGACTTATGGTTATACATAATGTAGAGATTCACTGTGGTGAATTCATCATATATGTACATAGAAAAGTTATGTTAGAATTATTCCACTGTCTTCCTTATTTCCATCCCTCCTGCCTCCCATTCATTCCCTTTTGTCTAATCTATTGAGCTTCTATCCCCCGCCCACCCCCCAAATTCCTTGTGTGTTAGCACCCACATATCAGAGAAAACATCCAACCTTTGGTTTTGGGGAGTTGGCTTATTTTGCTTAGTCTACTCATCTCCAGATCTATCCATTTTCTAGCAAATATCATGAAGTAATTCTTTTATGGCTGACTAATACTCCAATGTGTACATATACCACATTTTCTTTATCCATTCATCTGTTGAAGGGCCCCTATTTGGGTTCCATAGCTTAGCTATTGTGTATTGTGCTGCTATAAACATTGATGTGACTGCATCATGAGAGTATGCTGATTTTAAGTCTTTTGGGTATATTTTAAACTACCTGGATTTCCCTTTTAGCAGAAGAGGGCCAGGCTTAATGCCTACTGAGAGCTTGGGAATAAATAATGCTGGACTAGCTGGGTATTTCTTAATCCAGTCAAGTTTACACCCCAATCAATACAGTGCTTTAGAAAAACGATTTAGTTTTTTTTTTTTTTTCTTCTGTTGCTTTGGTACCCACTGTCCAGGGCAGGAACAAAAGGAAACTTCACAGCAATTATACTCAATGTCCTTCATAGTGTTTTTTTTTTTTTTTTTTTTACAGAGGTTCACATGTTAGGTGCTAAATGGCTTTGTTCAGTAAAGTATGACAGAAGAAAGATGGCTAAAATGACCAACCTTTAGAGCTGGCTGTATCATGGAACAAATTGGAAAAGGAAAGCATTGCTTTAAATTCTAGTGATTCCAGTTTAGAACCTGGATTCCCATCGAGTGGGAAACAGAATTCATGTTTAATTTTGAGTGGGTAGGCAGTATCAATAGAAAATATTTTTCCAGAACAAAGGGTGAGACTGACAGTAGCAATAAAATGTAAGGCAGAGTGTGGGCAGTAATTACTGAACTTCACAAGTAGTTAAAGTTAATTCAGCCTTTATCCCTCCCAGGGCTCAAAGCAACCCTCAGGAGCAAGCAGCTCAGACTGCATGAAGTGCATCCTAGGTTAATTAGCATGTGGGCATGTGGCTTTATTTGGTTATATCCCGGGCCACCAAACATACCCTAAATAAAAATCCTGTCATCTCTGAGGAGACATGGGAGCAAACCACAAAGGCACCATAAATGACAGCCATTAGATATTCATGCAGGAAGCCCCATTGCTCCTATGTCCTTGGAAGTCTGTACTTCACGTGGCTGATCTAGCAAAACAGTCACACCGCAGCCCTGCAATCTCTGTGGCTTTCAAAGATGTTTCTCCTTTTATCAGATTTGAGTCATTGACATATATATATATATATATATATATATATATATATATATATATATATATATCTCAGAAGAGACAACTCTGAAAAATACAACACTCCAGAATGACATCAATACAATTAGCAGCTTCTAAAGGACAAGTGGAAATGAATGAACTATGGCCAGCAAAACAAAGAAACAGGGAATGCCTATTCAGTTGATGGATTAAGCGGTTGCTCCTCTCCAAACTATTATGTTTTGGCCAAAGTAAAGTTCTTAATGGGTAATTTCAAGTATCCTTGAAGTGAATATACCCAAAGGAAAAGGCTTCAAAACATATTATCTTCAGAAGGAGCAATTGGGCCTGAGTGGTTTCTGTCAAAATCATTTGCAAGTTAACTGTTTGCCTGGGGTGTACATACACACACACACACACACACACACACACACACACACCAGAACACCTGTGTTACACAGGGGTCTTCAGGCTTCAAAGATCAGACACATATTAGGTTAGTTCAGATGATGAGGATTTAATGAAGGCTATTTAGCTTAAAAGGGGAATCAATTATCCAAATTTAAATTTAAAATCCCTTTCTATGGATACTATTTCCCTCAAGTTAACCAGGTTAGAAGTCTTTGATTCCTATTTATTCTTAACTGTCATTTCTAATGATACCTTACCATCAAATTTCTTCATCTTATAATGATTTCTTAACCAATCTCCCAGGATCCAGTCTTTCTACATCCTGATCTCTTGTGTGTGACTCTATTAGATGAATATTCCCAAATCATGACTCTGATTATGAACTCAAGAAATTTCTGAGTGATGTTATGTGTGGATCTTGATCTCAACACTAAGGAAACAATAATGAACAAGATGAAAATTCTGCATTTCAGGAACTTCCTATGGAGTGGGTAGGAGAAAGATGCCAGCAATAGTTATGATAAAATGTGCTATAATTAGAGATAATAATAGATATTATGAAATGTTTGAATATATGCCATTGGGTTTAAACAGGTTCTTATTTAACCTTTCAATAAACGAACAAAGTAAGTGTTACTAGATGAAAACATTATCTTAATTATAAATATTTTATGGTACAAACTAGCAAACACAATTTCGAACGGTTTTTGGTAACAACCAGTGTGTTGTAAAACTGGAATGTGAACTTTTAACTATGACACACCCATAAAGTTCTGTTTCAGAAGACCCTTGAGATTATAGCCCTTATCAGTCTGAAGATGAGAAACACGACTCCAGGCTCCTCCTGCAGGTCACATGCCCCTGGGAAACTGTTCTTATCACTGATTTTGGAACTCTTGAGTGTTTGCTAGATTTTCTGAGGTTTGCAGGCTGCTAATGTGTCAGACTTGATTCACCATCTTTATAAACCTGGAATCCAAGTCAGTCATCCATTTACAGGATTTATGATGAAACCTGAAACAAAGCGGGCTTGACTTTTATTTCTGTTAAGTGATATACACCAGAATTGTAAGAAGACGTAGAACTGGTCTTCAGAAAAGAAGCTTAGCCCACATGCATGTGTGTGAAGTTAAAGAGGCCAAAAATAATTTCCAGTGGTTTCTGCCAAATGGCTGACTGAATTGAGGCAGACTGCCACCTCCAATAAGCATACTGAAATGCTAGATAAAACACCAACAATGAAATTTGAAACCAAAGCCAAATAGAAACAAAGGGAAATCTCTAGAAGCCAAAAACCAAGAAAGAACTCTGAGGCATCAGGGCAGGAGGGTGAAATAGACCTGACACAGAGACAGACTGAGGGTGGGAGTGGTGGGGCATCAGTGTGAAATCCAGATGCCACAAGGATAAACTGGCACATGGTGGTGGTAGGCCAGGTGTGTTGTCAGCCTGGACATAAGGCCTGGGACAAGTGCTGAGGTTCCTGCTCTCAGTACACATGGGTCCACTTGGGACAGTGAATAGAAACTGAGACTCCTATTTTAAGCCAGGACTGTCAGAAGGACACCCTGTTAGCAAAAGCAGGTCAGAGAGCTCTGCCCACCTCCACCTCTATTTGTCTTCTGCCTGAGCTCCAGAGGGAAGGATTTGAAGAAGGTGCATAGTCTTCTAAGAGAAATCAAAACCCAAAGTGTTTGCCACAAGAAGATGAAGGGTGTAGGTTTAGTAACTCCACTGGGAAGAAGCCCTGAGCCAAGAACAAAAAATTACATATATGTATATATGAAAGAAAATAAGCCATAGTAAAACACCATGAAAAAAACAGAGTAGATAAAGGTGTATTAAGAATTGTAATGCAAAATAATAATAATAATAATAAAGGTCATCTATAATGGCATAATTCGGTGAACATACTTTATATACAGAGTTTAAAAAATGGTGTTGTGAATAGATAATTATGATTGTAATGCATTCCACTATTGTCATGTATGTAAGAAATAATAAATAAATAAATAAATAAATAAATAAATAAATGGAAGGAAGGATAAAAAACAGAGGCTGATTTGATGGAAACAGGGGGGGGGGGAGGTAAAATTGACACAAGTAAAAACACAATAATTTCCAGCTTAAAATAATTAATTTATTCACTATGTTCAATGTGATAATTATATATATATATATATGTGTGTGTGTGTGTGTATATACACACACATATGTGATTTCCACAATGAAGTTGACACATCAACACACAAAATTACCTTTCTCCGTGTGCATGTGTGTGTTAAGAACACCTAAGGTCTACTCTCCAAGAACATTTCAAATATAAAGCACGGTATTATTGAGTGACGATGCTCTATATTAGATCTTTAGAACTTATTCATTTTATAACTGGAACTTTGTACTTTTGAGCAGTGATACTGATTAGACTCGCCTAGAATGACCAGCTTTGATAAATTTACTGGGGGTTTCCAAGTTTGATGAAAAATCCTGAGTTCCAGGAATCGCCTTAGTCCTGCACAAAAGACTCAGTGGTCACATTTCAGAGGAAAGCACAGATCTTTTACATTTTAACATCTCAACAGTCATAATACTTTATAGGGTGCAGGTGCTTCACAAAAGCTGCGGGTCAGGGAGCAGCATCCAGCACTCATCATTGCTGGTGCCTGGGTAAGGTTGGCCACATGTAGATGTAGTCATCATCTAAAGTGTCTTTTAAAAAGTAACATGATGTTTAACATTGAAATGAAAAGTTGTACAAATGTGGAAAAGATGACAGGTTAAAAATATATAGTGAAGCAAATGGTCTTTGTTGAAAGGATGACTGCACTTCCTTTCCCTCCCAAATAAGCAAAGTATTTACAGATAGTGCATTTATTCAGAAAAACAAATTTACACTGATGAAGAAATGCTTGATTATAAATGTCTAAAAATTAGTGACAAGCATCCAAATTAAGAGAAGAATGTTTACAAAGTTGAATATAATAAGATAATAGAAATGAGAGTATATAAATAAAGAATAAGCATAGTCATATGTTAGCTTTCTAAAAAATAACTAAAAATTTTTGATGATCATTTGGCAAAAGTGATAAAAAAAGAAATGAAGTTGTAAATAAATAAGTGGGAGATAACCCCACCATTTTTTGGCATTTTTGAGATATTACATTGATTTTCTTTTCTGATGGTTGATGTTCACAATAAATCAATAGATTTTCTAAAATTGAACCAACTATACTTCTTTCACTAATGGAATAAATCAAACTCAGTTATTATATATGTATATTTGTAAAATACTATTACCACTAGGTAAAGAAAATTTTCCCAAATAAAACCAAATAAACCCCTCTGAGAATATCGTAAGGATGATATTTGACTTTATTAAAATTAAGGAGTTTAGTTCCTCAAAAAACAGCATGAAAAGTGAAAAAAGCAAGCTTCATATTTGGAAAAGAAACTTCTATAACATAATTTAAAATATTAGTGTCCACATATAAAAGAACTGACTCAATAAGAATAACCTGATTTAATTATGAGAAATTACATAAGCAGTAATTTAAAAAAGGAAACACAAAGGTATGACAAACTTATGAAAAGTTGCTCAACTTCATTAATAATCAAGACAATGAAAACTAAAATGATAACAAGATACCGTTTCATACCAACCAGAGTGCTGAAAATGGAAAGGTCTCAAAATACCAACTGATGTTAGATAAGCTTGACAGTAAAAGCCTAATACACTGCTGGTGGGAGTGAAACTTAGAATAATTTCTTTAGAAACTGATTATCATTTTCTTTTTTAAAGTTTTTATTTGTTCTTTTAAGTTCCACATGACAGTAGAATGTATTTTGACATATCATACATGCATGGAGTATAACTTCCCATTCTTGTGGTTGTACAGGGTGTGGAGCTGCACTGATTGCACATTCACATAAGAACATAGGAAAGTCATGTCCAATTCATTTTACTGTCTTTTCTATTCCCATCCTCCATTTCCTTCATTCCCCTTAGTCTAATACAATGAACTTCCATTCTCGCCCCACCACTTTATTGAATGTTAGCATCCACATATCAGAGAGAACATTTGGCCTTTTTTGGCGGGGGGGAGTTTTGAGGGAATGGCTTATTTCTCTAAGCATTATAGCCTCCAGTTCCATCCATTTACTGGCAAATGCCATCATTTTATTATTCTTTTTTATTTATATTTAACATCAGAATGTATTACAATTCATATTACACATATAAAACACAATTTTTCATATCTCTGGTTGTATACAAAGTATATTCAGACCAATTTGTGTCTTCATACCTGTATTTTTGGTAATGATGACCATCACATTCCACCATTATTTCTTATCTTATGCCCCATCCTTTCTCCTCCCACTCCTCTGCCCTATCTAGAGTTCGTCTATTCCTCCAATGCTCCCCCTCCCTACCCCACTATGAATCAGCCTCCTTATATCAGAGAAAACATTCTGAATTTTGTTATTCTTTATGGCTAAGTAATATTCCATTGTGTATACATTCCACATTTTCTTTATCCATTCATCTATTAAAGGACACCATGGTTGGTTCCACGGTTTAGCTATTGTGAATAAAGCTGCTGTAAACATTGATGTGACTACATCAGTATAGTATGCTGTTGAGAATTTTCTAGTCAAGTTGAATATATATCTATATCTATATCTATAGATATAGATATAGATACACACGTATATATATACATATGTTTGTATATGTATATACATATACAGGTATGTGTGTGTGTGTGTATATATATATATATATATATGTATATGTATATATATAAACATATATTGTCCAAGAGAACATATATAAAATTGTTTAGTGAAACACTGTTTAAAATAGAAATTTAAAATATCAAAAGTTAGCCCTTGTGGATTCGATAAATATATTGTAGTAAACTTTCACAATCCAACAATAGCCATAAAATTGAATGAACTACAACCATATTCTCTACTATCATGGATGACTCTCAAATGAATAATATTAAGCAAGAGAAGTAAGACTCTGAGAAATGGAAACATTTTTTTCCTTTCTATAAAAGATAAAAATAATATGTTGCTTAGGATCTGAGCATTTATTTTAAAAAGAAAAGAGGCTTCTCCCAGAGACAAGTGTAGAAGTTCTGGGCTCACAGATGAATACACATTGGTAATGCTTTTTTCATATATTTGGTTTTTGGATACATTAGGGTTGTTTTTTTTAAAATTATTTTACTGTTTAAATATATTACATACTTTCTTTTAGTGTGCTATATGCTTCACAATGAATACCTTATGATACATTGTGTATAGAGATATATAGTATCTTTGTAAAATATCATACATTTCCATAAACTTAAGCCTATAATATTTCTAAAAATAAATGTAGGAGTGAAATCTTTGTGACTTTGGGTTGGGAAAAGATTTCTTAGAAACAACACTAAAAGCATGGTCCATACAATGAACATGTCAATAAATTGAATGTGATCAAAATTTGAAACTTCTTTAAAATACAACATGAATAGGAAGAAAAGGTAAGTCATATATTGGGAGAAAATGATTGCAAAGCATATATGTGACAAAAAAGAAAACTTGTGTTTGGAAAATCTAAAAACTCCCAAAGATCCACAGTGAGAAAACAACCCAACTAAAACATGGACAAAGAATTTGAACATCTACATAAAGAAACCAGAGAGATACTTTTTTTTTTTAAAGAGAGAGAGAGAGAGAGAGAGAGAGAGAGAGAGAGAATTATAAACTAATTTTCAACTCAAAAAAGTGGGAAAAACAGTAGAGTAAATCTAAAGACAGCAGAAAGAAGATAATAAATGAGAGCAAAAAGTAATGAAATATAAAATAAAGGAATATAGAAATGACTAATGTGACAAAAATCTTGATCCCAACGAATCTGATGGGATAGACAATCATTGGGAAGATCAGAATGATCAAAATAGAGAGAGAGAGAGAGAGAGAGAGAGAGAGAGAGAGAGTGTGTTTCAGTGTACATAGTATAAAATATTTAAGTTTACAGAATATTTCTATTTCTAATTTTATGCCAAAGGATTTGAAAACTTGGATAAAATAAGTTTCTCAGAAAATAATAATTCATAGAAATATCTCAAGCAGAAATTGAAAACTTAAATAGGCCTATAACCATTTATAAAATTTGGATCAGTAGCCAAAGTACACCCATGAAATATTATCAGACCCAGGTGGTATTACAGAAGAACTTACCAAAATTTGCTTCAGGAACAATTTTTTCCTATATTAAAGAAATGATTTCACAAAATAGAAAATGTAGAAATATTCCATGACTTGTTTTTATGCCATGGTAACTTTTAAAACTAAAACTTGACAAAAGAGGATAAGAAAGTACATTTATAGTCTAAAATCACACAAACAGAGAAAAAAAACATATTCAATTACATATTAGCAAACTGCTTCTAAATTTTCCTTTTCATTAGAATTTAAAAAAAAAGAAAAATTATGTAGTCTGTTAAAGGGTATTTGCCAAAAGTATGTAGTATGCCTCATATTTAATAGTGAAATAGTTGAAGTTCTTTCAAGCTAAGCCAAAACAAGCAAATATGCTTGCTGTCACCATTTCTGTTCACTTTGTTTTTAAGTCTTAGTGTAATTAATACATTTTAAAAAATGAAGAAAGAAGAATAGTAGAATGTAATGTTTATTTTACTATAATTGATATGTGTATAGTCAGCTTTCCATCACTGTGACAAAACACCCGAGAAAAATCAACTTAATGGGGGAAAGATCTACTTGGGATCCTGGTTTCAGAGGTTTCAGTCCACACTGGGCCAGCTCCATTGCTTTGGGTCTGAGGTGAGACAAAACATCATAGTATAAGAGCATGGGAAAGGAAAATGGTTACCTGAGAGCAGCCAAGAAGCAGAGAAAAACAGACAGAAAAGGGCCCAGCCCAAGATATGGTCCCCAAGGGCATGCTGCTAAAGAACCACTGCCTTCAATAAAGTCCCACCTCCTTCAGTTTCCACCACCTCTCAGTAGTCCACTGAGGTATGAGTCTATCAACAGTGTAGTGGACTAATGAGCTCAGAGCCCTCATGAGCCAATCACTTCCCCCAAACCCAGCCTCTGAACACCACTGCACTGGGGACCAAGCCTTCAACAGGAGCCTTTGGGGGACATTCCAGACCCAAATCATTATAATATAGAAATATCTAAAGTTCCACTTTTACACCAATAAATAGAATTGAAAGTATTCAATCAAAAATCAGGCTCCATATATAGCAATTAATGTAGCAAATACTATAATTAGATAAAAAAGATAAAAGGAATGATAAAAGTAGTCATGAAAGATATATATTGCTTCTAAAATAAAAAATTCATCTCAATCACTATTTTTTTTATTAAGCAGGGAGGTAAACAATTCTCCCTACATAAAATTCAGACTTATTTTAATCAAGCTAATTAAGAGGAAGTGGTATTAGAAATAAATGAAAAAGATATGAAAGCAAGCATAAAACCAACCCCCAAACACAAAGAAAGAATATCATGACCATTCTCAAGATGATTCTGGCACAATTGATTTTCCATACCAGAAAATAACAACAACAAAAATATCCATTGCTCACAATGTGTGCAAAATGAAGTTCAAGTACACGAAAGTTCTTAAATTTGGAAAATGAATTTTTAAGCTTTAGGAGATAATGTAAAAGAATATATACATAACCTCACGTTTAAAGAGGAATCCTTAAATACACACAAACCATAAGGGGAAAGATTGGTAAAATTTCATACAAAAAAATTAAAGACCTGCACAGCATTTTTATAACCATACTAAAAAGCACAGCAAAATTTTAGACTTAGTGTGTTATAGTTTGGATGTGAGGAGTCCCCCAAAAGCTTATGCATGAGACAATACTAGGCAGTTCAGAGAAGAAATGACTGGGTTGTAAGAGCCTAAACCCAATCAGTGAATAAATTCCCTGATGTGATTAACTGAGTGGTAACTGGAGGAGGTGGGGTGTGGCTGGAGGAGACGGTTCAGGGGGCGACGGGGGGATGGCTTTGGGGTATATATTTGTATATGGTGAGTGGAGTCTCTGCTTCCAGATCATCATGTGAGCTACTTCCCTCTGCCACGCTCTCAGGAGCTAGCAAAACCATGATGTTGGACCTCAACTTGAGCCCAGGGGAATGGAATTTGCTGTCCATGGACTGAGAGAGACATGTGAAACTGTGAGCCCCCAAATAAATTTTTCCTCCCCTAAAATTGTTCTGGTTGGGTCATTTAGTCACAGCAGTGAAAAAGCTGACCAAAACATGGCAATAACATTTGGAATACAGATAACCAAATGTGACATAATTATTCTACTGATGACCAAAGATTGAATTTGTGCTCAAAGGGCATTGTATAAAATGTTGCGAGGTGTGGGTAAAGAACCTGCTGGGGATCCTATTTCCTGGCCCCTGCAGCAAAGAGGGGTCAATGTGACTACTTCGGCAAGTGGGATTAAATGGAAGTGAAATATGTAACTTCCAGGTTGAAATGGTTTTGAAGTGGGTATGCCTTTCCCATTATCTCTTTTTCTTATTCACTCTCTGAATGAGGTCCCAGAAGAGAAGCATAGATAGCACAATAGAAAATATATGATGGGTTGTTCTGACCCACTGAGATATTTGAGCTTTTTCTAGTATAACCATCATCATTACCTTAATACCTACCTTGACAATTTGTATTATCTAAAAATATAGAGCAAAAATTGGTAAGAAAAACAACCCAATAGAAAATCTGCGCAGATGAGCTGACAAATGGAAGCAAAGAAATTTGCAAATAGACTTGACCTCACTATGATTACAGATTGAGAAGTAAAGTAAGAACATACAGTTTTATAATCATCAGACTGGCATGGTTTACAAATCTGTAATACCAAGTCAGAATCAGATTGTGGGGAATTGGGAATTCCTGTACAGTATTAGAGAGAATCTTAACATTGCTAAACTATCGTCAAGAGCAAATTAGAAAAACTGAGTATAACTGAAGACGATTGTGACCCCAGGACCTGCTCACACCATTATATATATATATATATATATATATATATATATATATATATATATATGTATGTATATCACAGAGAACCCCTCATTTATGGAATTATGGATGCTTGCAAAAGAGAAAATTTCGAAATAAGCTAGATCTGTAAAGATTAGAAGAAGGATGACTGTATTGTGTCTTTCAAAATGGAATTGGTACAGCAGGGAAACAAATGAATTAAACTTATAAATAAAAATTTAGATAAATCTTAACAGGCTAATATTTATCCAGATCAAAGCATGTTGAAATGTAGTATCAGTTAAATTTAAAAATGCTGTATTTTGTTTAAGGTTACATTAAGTGTACATTATTAAAATTACAAAAATACTTAGAGAACATTACAAATCCAGAATAGTGGTTATTCTGGGTAGGGAGAATAGAGAATGGAATCATAAAGAAATATTCAGGAGGCTCTAAAAAACTTAACGATATTTTATTATTAAAAGAATCCTGAGAAAGCTACATGCAGTGGTGCAGGCCTATAATCCCAGTGGCTTGGAAGGCTGAGACAGGATTGCGTGTTCAAAGCCAGCTTCAGCAAAAGAGAGGTATTAAGCAACTCAGTGAGACCCTGTCTCTAAATAAAATACAAAATAGGGCTGGGGATGTGGCTCAGTGGTTGAGTGCCCCTGAGTTCAATCCCTGGTATCAAAACAAAAACAAAAACAAAAAAACAGAATCTGAGATAAATGTGATAAAATACCAAGGATTCCTAAGATAAAAGTGCTATGAGCAAGTGTTCATTAAATCATGCATTTGAAATATTTAAAAATTTTATAAAATTATAAAAGCAACCAATTGTGATCTTATTTGGTATGAATCACAAAAATCTGAGATATTGAGTCATGCTATAAATAAAACTTGGAAACAATATGGAAATCAGCTGGTTTCCTTGACTTTCTTTTTAAACTTGTGACAAACCTTAGTGCCAGCTGGCCACCTCTGATATGTCCGCTCCTCTCTGATTAGTGTGTGATGGTCATTTGTAAGAGCTTTAGAGGAAAAAAAGTCTGAATTAAGCACTTGAAAGCCTTTAAACTGATTTGGATTATAGGGTGACAAGGTGGACAATTATGCTTTATTACTCCTGACTCTAGCCTGCCCCAGAAATCCTACTTAAGATGAAGAAATCACTTTTTTTAAAAAAATTCAACAGCTTCTTTTGATGACTACTTGTTTTACATAGAAAGAAGAGGCGTATGTCCTTTTTAAAAAATAAAAGTGCAAGAACAGAAAAATGGGAAATGTGAATAGTCTCAAGCCTCCTCGTTCAGCTCTCAACTCCCACCTTTCAATGGAAATCTGAGAGTATTGCATGTAGATAATTTTTTCCTCACTGAGGTGAGAAAAGGTGATCACCATTTTCTGGAAAGTAATAGCAATTTTTAAAATCCCACGTAGTTAACAGTTCTCTCAAACGGCTTTACTTCACCCTGCTAGTTATCATTTCTTACCTGTATGACTAGAAGCAATTGATAGCAAATGTGTTATGCTATTACCTGGGCTGCATACTTCAGGCTGAATTTTTTCAAATGATACTCAACAATGCATTTGGTGTGTGTTCATGTTTCGTATAAAAATCTCTCTATAGTAATCTCACATGCGTCCTTCATTTTGTGTAATATCATCCTTCTCTTGTCTGGTATCAGAGACACTCAGATAAACTGCTCTTACATATTTCTAGAAGTAAATGCTATCATTAGTGTTATAGTTGTAAAGTTTTTATTATTATTATTATTATTATTATTATTATTATTATTTGCTATTATTTGTTTGTGATACTAAGGATTTAACCCAGGGGTACCCTCAGCATCTTTTTTTTTCACTCTTTGAGACAGTGTCTCACTAAGTTACTAAGACTGGCCTTGAACTTGCAATCCTCCTGCCTCAGCCTCCCCAGTCACTGGGATTATAGTTGTGTGCCACCTCACCTAGCTATTATTGGTATTTTTTAAAGATCTAATTTAAGCACATCTACCACAGGCCCAACCTATGGGACTATAACCTTTTATCTTCCTGATTGCCTATAAAAATAACTAGAGTCACCATTTGAGTATCTTCAATAGCAGACATATGATCACATTATATATGTCTTAGAACAAAACTTCTGTAAGGAAGTTATTATTTCAATTGCCACAAGAACCAACCGAAACTTCCATTTCCAGCACACAGTTGCTCAGTCTTAAAAACAACACTGTCTGGCGCAGAGACTGAAATGGTGGTTTTCCATGTTGGATGGGCACACGTTACTTGGAGACCTGTCAAAAGGCGCCAGTTTTTGAAATGTGGAGTTGCAATGCAGGAGAGTATTTTAAGCAGTGCTGTGGGCAACAACCCACAAGGAGGTGGGAAAGTCCTGCTTAAAGTCCTGAGAGGTTCTCTGTGATATATATATTAAAAATGGTGTGAGCAGGTCCTGGGGTCTCAGTCCTCTGGACTGAGGGAGAGTGTGAACTGTGAGGCTTTTGCAAAAAGGCCTCCCCTATTCCAGAGGAAAGTGGGATCTTTCAAGATGCCTCCTGCAGCCTGAGTGGGGAGGAAAGCAGCTGGACCTTTGTACCTTGACATGGGCGGGTCTTTGGAAGCAGGCCGCTACAGGGAAGGCAGTTTCCTTCTGATGGGAAGAGACTCAGGGGCCAGCTGCCAGCAGCCAGGGGCATGACTGCCGGGGTCCTTCAGGTTTGATCTGGATGGCATTCCCAGCAGAGGTCGTCAAGTCCTTGGAAGATGGAAACGTTGCTGACTACTTGGCACCGCCATCCACCAGGGACCCTGGGGACCAGACGTACCCTTTAAGAAAACTGAAGTGAACCACTGAGCACAGAGCAGAATGACCCTGCCTTTCCACCGACTGGGTCACAGTTTACAAAAAGACTTTCTGTTCATTATTTTATTTGAGACTTAAAATGCCCCTCGGAGGTGCTCCAATTAAAGGTCGGGAGATTGAGGCTTAGAGACTGAAGGGCTCAAATCACACACACACACACACACACACACACACACACACACACACACAGAAAGTTCTTACATCAATTGCAGCCAATTTTTGGTCCATTTGGATCATGAGGCTTTTGTGTTTTATCTCAGGTCCAAAATGCCAGTGTGGTAAGAACACCTCAACTTCCCTTCATCTCTAATATCTGACAACCTTTGAAACTTCCCAACAAAGTAAACGCCTGACACATCCAATGATTTTAAATGTTGAAAAAAAAAAACAGAAATCATGCATCACTGCAGAAATGTCTACTTTATAAGTCACCCTTAATAAGGGAGGCCATTAAATTATGCCTTTTAGCATAAAAATAAACCTGTTAGTCCTGACAACCACTGCATCTTGGAAGATCTCACCCACATGTTGCATTGGAAGCAGATGGAATGTCATATGAACACGTCTGAGGAAAAAATTTATGCTCAGCATCTCAAGATAAAGTGTCACAGGCCACTTTAAAACAGTACTCAATGCCAGGGGCAAAGAATATGGGAGGAAAAGAAACCTAAAATAATCTGGGCCACTTTAATTTTCCTTTGCAGGTCCACATTTTCCCTAAAATCTGAAGATTCTGCATTCAGTTAACACTGGGAACATTCAGGAAATGTGGTTGTTAGGAAAAACCCCCAAACAACAGAATGTTTAAGAGATTTCGTAGATAGATTTGATACATATTGGGACTTTGTTCCATCAAGACAGAAAATATGTATGGCTAAATTCTTTTCAACTGTGGTTATTAGTTTTCTTTAATAGCAAGAATATTAGTGCAATAATAATTTTATAGGGGGAAATGCTGTAACGCAGTTCTGCTTTCTGAGTTTGGTCACAGGGTGTGGTTAATATTTGCAAAGATCATGCTGCCTTTAATTCTTGTAGTTCTGTGTTCTAGAATGAAAAGTTCTCAATTTGGAGATTTGGGGGGCTTGAACAATAAAATCTCTATTATTGGCTCACTTAATTCTTGGGGAAACAGCATGATAGTGGGACTGATCTTTGAGAAGGAGACAGGGAAGAACATTCTGGAACAGGAGCAGAAACCCTTTCACAAAGAATGAAGTCTAGAGGGATTTCCATTGCAAACATCTCCAGCTCTGATTGCACCTAGAAGCTAAGAAGGGGGTTTGTAGCCTTTAATAAGAATGGAAAGAAGAAGATATTGTGAACCTAAGTTCAGGGGAATAAAGGGGAGGGTTGAAGGCTCTTAGAAGCCTCTCACTTACCTTTTCAGATAACTGTAGACCAGGAATCCCCCCTGAAAGAGTTAGAAAACTTTAAGCCTCTGTTGACTGTGTCTGCTTCCCTGAAAAATTATTAAAGAAAACCTTAAAACAGAGAGAAGAGGAAGGAAGTAGTTATGCTTAGGGACCAGATTCTGCCCCTCAATAGGTTGTGGAGTGGAGAAAGACAATCAGTGTGTATGAAGGCAAGTGCACCTCTCTGCACAAGGAGACTACTCACAGAAGGGGAAACTGACTATCCATTTGGGGCTGCAGCTGGGCGCCTTGGCTCATAACTGTAATCCCAGCAGCACAGGAGGTTGAGGCAGGTGGATCACGAGTTCAAAGCCAGCCTCAGCAATTTATCGAGGCCCTAAGCAACTCAGTGAGACCCTGTCTCTAAACGAAATACAAAAAAAAAGGCTGGGGATGTGGCTCAATTGTTAAGCACCGCTGGGCACAATCCAAGGTACCAAAAAAATTGGGGGCTGCAAAGACTTACTGGTACTGAGCAGTGGAAATCCCACATGTTGATCAATAACTCCCAAATAGATGTCTCTAGTCTTGGCGGCCTCCTTCCTTCTCTCTTTCAGGTTTGATTCCTGCTTGTCTGCTAGGCCTGTTCCTTTTTGTTTTTGGTACCAGGGATTGAACTCAGGGGCACTCTACCATTGAGCCACATCCCCAGCCCTATTTTGTATTTTATTTAGAGACAGAGTCTGACTGAGTTGCTTAGTGCCTCACTTTTGCTGAGGCTACCTTTGAACTCACAATCCTGTCTCAGCCGATGGGATTATGGGTGTGCCCACCACACTCAGCACCTGTTCCCATTTATGACTCACCAGGATCTCCAACTCAGTGAACCTAACACACTGTATGTCTTCCTCATATAAACAGCCTAGTGATAGTACTGATGCTTTGGGGAGATACTGTATTGAGACAGGGGGAGAAGGAACTTTCCAGGGAAGGTATAAAAACTTATCAGGACACAGTACAAAAAAGGAACTGAGCAAGATGAGATGGGTTGTTACAGCATTGCCAATTGCATTTTTCTTTGCACAGTCACCACACTTATCAGTGCCTCTTCATTTCTTTTTACTTGGACGATTGAAATAGCCTGTACCAATACTTCCTCACTGCTCTCTTGAATGTAATTTTCCTGCTTATAAAATTCTGAGTGCCTTTCCATGGCCAACTTAACAATTTGTGCCTGCTTGAATGGTAACAGCAGATTCTTACCAGCTGAGTCTTTATCTTCACTTACTACCTCAGCCAAGCTGGACTATATCCCTTCCATAGAGAACAACCCATTTCATCTTGCTCAGTTCTTTATTTTGTACTGACTCCTGATAAGTTTTTATACCTTCTCCTGGAAAGTTCCACCTCCCCCTGTCTAAATACAGTATCTCCCTAAGGCATTGCATACTGTGTCCTCTGGGATATTTCTTCTGAACCTCCTCCTTTTAACTGGAATTAAAAAAAAAAAATCAGACTGATAGTTTGTTTACAGTCAAAAGACAGCAGCTCTTTATACTTACAATTATGTGCAGATCCATTAGTAAAAGCAATTACTTCCCAAGACGTACCAAGGACGCTGAACTAGAAATCATATTGCTGTTGGTTCAGTGTAAGGCACTGATGGTGAAGCCTCATTAAATAATCTCTCTCACAACAGAGGAATTCTCTCATGACCAAATGTGTTTCTCTCCAAGTCAGTGTCTCATGGCTTTCAACAGAACAAACTAATCCAAGGTAAGAGAAGGGACAAAAAATACGTTATGACTGTTGTTTCATGGTTCTCCACCTGCTACAGACTTTTTCTTTGTTTCTGGCTTCTAAACAAAAACACCTAGTCATATAAATATATAAACACATGGAAACAAATAAGAGTTCCTGATATAAGGAATTGGGAGGAGTGTGGGCCCAGGTTCAGCAATTCAAAACAAACTGAGATAACACGAAATTCTAAGATTACTAGAGTTAGGTACCTTCCTCTTGCTCTTTAAAGTGGTTATATTACCTTAGCAAAAAAAAAAAAAAAAAACATATAAAAATCCTAACAGAATTCCCAGATTCCCAGACCAGTTCCATAATAAGCCTTTTTTTTTTTTTTTTTTTTTTTTTTTTTTTTTTTTTGCCTGGGGATTGAACTTAGGGGCACTCAACCACTGAGCTGCATCCCCAGCCCTAAATAAAATTTAGAGACGGGGTCTCACTGAGTTGCTTACTGCCTTGCCATTACTGAGGCTGGTTCTGAACTCACAATCTTCCTGCTTCAGCCTTCCAAGCTGCTGGAATTATAGGAATGTGCCACCATATCTGGTATCAGTCATGCTTAATGAGTTTCAGAGACTATGGAATCTGCTGGAAGGAATAAATTTTCTGAAGGCATTTTTCTTAGGTGTTGTGACCTGTGGCCTGCAATCTTGATGAGATGATTAGTTAGGCCTACCTGAAGATGGAACCTAGCCTCTAGGTATCACTGATGGTGAAATGACATGAAGAAACTTGCTGAATGTAAGGCTTTCAAAGAGTTGCTTTATTCCAGTATTCAAAAAGCTTTCTATTGAGTACTTGTGTGGCTTTTCAATGTTTTTTTGCAGGTCAGACAGCTTTCATACAGTTGACTAAATCCTTAGAGAAACAGTGAGATTATTATTTATTTTTAATTTTTATACCCCACTTTGTTTCAAATGATACTTAAAGCAAGATAGACATAATCCTACTGTAACTTCAGAGATGGGATATTAGGTATTGGTTGAGTTCATAGAACAATGAAGTGGCAAAAAAATTAATTTCAAACTAAAATCTGTATCCGTGTTCCCTGTTTTGTGCAAGACTAAATTTAGTTCTATAAAGTGAAATAATTTTGAGTGTACAGTGTCATTAGAAGTAGTGTTTTAGATAATAGGATTGTGAATTACTATAAATAGAAAAATGCTATGGGTAAGCATTGGTACTTACTTACCATATTTCCCAGCATTTGACTTTTAGAAATATTGGGATTTAGATTTTGAGTGGATATTTTTCATGCTTAGTCTCTGCCTAAAGGTGATTTTATTTTCTGGAACATATAATTAAAAACAATGCATGAATGGAAAATAGTTTTTGTTTTCCATTTTAACTGCAATTTTTGGCTCTTTTTGTATTTGGATAAATGGAAGGGCCAACTTTAAGAGCTGAGATGTTGCATGTGTCTAGTTTTACTTAGAAAGAAACTGTTGGCATGTGTGTGATGGAAAAGCTAAATACCACGGCTGACAAACAACTAAAAAACCAGCCTCTGAGTGACAAATCAAATGAAATTTTGCATTGTAAAAATCCTTGATTTGTGTGCGGTGGTGGCTTCACTTTAACGTGTCTTTGTAAAACTGAATGCTTCCTTGAAAGATAATTAAATTTTCATTATTCGCCTGTTCCTTGCACATGTTGACAGTTTTATCAAAAACATATTAAATTATTTTCATTGGTTGATTTGTGATTTTAAATCCTCAGCGAAGACAAATAGTGTTGTGCTCTTGCCTTTTTGTTGTAGTTGTGTATTCTTTCTCCAAGGACGTACAGTTGTTTTGTTGTTGTTGTTGTTTCATACTCAGTTGTAATAAATCTATAAAATACCTTTTGTGAAGATTTGACCCTCGTGTGAATCATCACATTGAAAAATTGAAATGATCTGTTAGTTAGCTTTCTGTCATGGTAATAAAATATTTGTGATAATCAATTTGTAAAAACCAAAGTTTTATTTTGGCTCACAGTTTTGGAGATAGTCCAGAATTGGTTGGGCCTGTTGCTTTTGGACCTGTGGCAAAGGAGCACATTATGGGAGGAGCATATGTTTGAGCAAAGCTGCTGAACTCATGACCTGGAAGTGAAACAGGAAGAGCAAGAGACTGGAGTGTTCACACAATCCCCTTTGAAAGCACAGCTCCAATGACCTAAAATCCCTATTAGGCTCATCACCTAAAGGTTCTGTCCCCTTCCTGAAGCTCCATGGACTTGGAAGCAAAGTTTAGCACATGGAGCTTTGGAGGATACTCAAGATCCACACCACAGCATAATCCAAATGTCTGCATGTAGAGAAAGATTTAATATTTACCTGATAAAACACTGGGGAGAAGGTAAGAGATATGTTAAGATTATTTAGTGTAACCACTATACATCATTATGTTATAAGATAATATTTTACCATAAAGATTATATTGTAAGATCATACTATATTATTAAATGGAAAAGTAAGAACAAAATTACTTCAATATTTATTGTGAAATATCTTGAACATAGAAAATAGCATATAAAATATATTGAGCAATTCTTTCAAACATCAACTAAGTATTCTATTTTTTTAATACATTTTTTAAAACAGAAAAAATTACTTTCAAATATGGTTAAATCCATTTTATCTTTTCTGAATTTATGTTCAAGAAATATGTTCATATTCTTCACTCAATCCATACTGTAATCATAAGTACAGATTCAATATTTATCATTCTTTTCCATGGTATTATATATTTACAAACACATTTTTACATATAAATTTGGTGCAGCATTTTTAACTTTAAATACATTTCATAAATTTATATATTCCACAGTTTGCTTTTTTATACTCGGTTCAAGTTTATATTTTGAATTTTTTCTTCCAATACTTCAAGATGTGATTTATTCACTTTTTCTATTATAAAGTGTTATGTTAGATAACTATACCATAATTCATTTCTCTCTTCCCATATGGATGACCATTAGGTTATTTCTAATATATGCTGCTGAAACTCCTTAGATACCAGTTTCTTCAAGATATGTTCCTAAAGTGGGATTCCAAAGAGCAAGAACACCTGTAATAATGTTCTTACTGGTCTCCAGTTTCTAAAGAATTTGTGTAAATATACTCATACCACCAGGAAGGAGTGCTCCTTTGCCTCCAAATCCTTGAATTTTCTCAGACTTTGAAATTTTTTCAAATAAATTACCATGATAATAGTCTATTATTTTGAGTGTTCCAGATCTAATCTTGCAAAAGTTTATTGATTTATATTGTTTTCCTTTCTATCAATTGTTACTTTGTCCTTTTTTCCAGTTGTGATGTTTTATTCTTACTGGGTTACAGGAATTCTCTATACATTCAGTGAGCTAATTTTTGTTGGTTTTACTCATAGGAAAAGTGACCTGATTTTTTCTTCTTCAAAATTATGGTGACTGTTCTTGGTCCATTGCTGTTTCATATTCATTTTTGAAGAAGACATTAAGACTAACAAAAATCATATTGTCATCTTGATTGGAATTGTATGAAAGTTACAGTATAATTTGAAAAACAACTGACTTTTCTGCTATTTTCTCCATACCAGAACATAGTATATCGTTTCAGTTACTTGAATTTTTTATGTCCTTCAAAATATATCATACATTCCTTAGTTGTGAACTTATACATTATTGTTAGGTTAATTTCTAGGGAAACTTATTTTTTATTGTAAATGTGATCACTCCTTATTGGAATTTTAAATTGTATGTTCCCTTTAGATAGAATGCTGTTCGTTTCTTATGTAGATTTTCTATCCAACAACCTCACTAAACTCATTTTCTAGGAGTTTGTAGATTCTCTCAGATGTCTACATCAGTGATACTCAAAATACAGCCCCTGAATCAACAGCATCATCATCATCTTAAAAGCTGTTAGAAATGCAAATTACAGGCCAAAACCTGATTCACTAAATCAGAAACTGAAGATGTAGTTGAATTAAGAACCTTAAAATGGAGAGATTATCCTAGATCATCTTTGCAGGCCCAATCTGGTCACATGAGTCCTTGAAATAAGCCAAGTTTCCAGGCTATGGTTAACGGGAGATGTAACTCTAGAGAAAGTGTCAGAGAGAGATATGCTCCGGTCACGGTCAGACAAGGAATCAGATTCTCCTACGGCTCAAAGAAAGGAATATAGCTGTATGACACCTTGATTTTAGTCCAAGGAGATCAGTGGACTTCTAATCCACAGAAATGTAAGATAAAAAGTTCATACTGTTTTAAGTCTCATGGTTGTAGTAATTTGTTACAGGAGCAAAAGAAAACAAAATTCAGGGTCAAATTCACTCTTTTTACCTGGTTTTGTAAAGTTTGACAAATGTATGCAGTTTTGTAACCACTACTATGCAGATACAGAAGATTTCCATTGTTCTAAATCATTCCTTCATGACACTTTTCAGTCAGTCTTGCTCCCAGCATCCCCTGCTGATGACCTGATTTCTGTTATTAGTATTGCATTTTTCAGAAGGTCATATAAATAGAATCACAACCTTTCGGTGGCTGGCTTTCTTAACTTACATAATCTTTTTGAGATCCACTTGTGTTGTTAGATGTTTTCAGTGGCTCATGTCTTTAATGATTAAGTAGGATTCTATTTATATTTGGACAGCATATCTCCTCTGTTCTTGATTTAGGGCAGGAGGGTGGTGTCCCAACTTGAGGACCATGATAAAAAGAGGCAGTTCCAGGTATGGCCTTAGGTTTGATTGATTTGTGTATCAAAGGCATACTTGGGTCTGCAAGACCCCAAGATATCCAAGCATAAAAATATGTAGAAAATTTTAATATATTAATAGAGATATAATTAATAAAGCTGTTTAAATAATTATAAGCATTTGCATACAGGTCAATGAGGGTGCATGCTGAGTAAATAACTAGTAACACAATTGGTGGTTAGTATAAGTGTATGTTTAACTTTTAAGAAGGGCAAAACTATTCCGAAATAGTTGCATCATTTTGCATTCCCACTACCAAAGAATGGGAATGAGAATTATTTTCTCATCCAAGATGACACTTGATGTTGCTTCCTTATAATTTTTTTTTAATTTTAGTTTTAGCTATTCAAGAAGCATATTGATGTATTGTTGTGGTTTTCATTTGCATTTCCCTAACAACTTATGATGTAAGTATTATTTTTTCATTTGTGCATCTTTTTCATTTCACTATTCATTCAAATACTTAACCTATTTTGAATTTTAATTGGGCGGTTTGTCTTTTTATTATTGTATTATAGAGAATTCTTGACATATTCTGGAAATAAGTATAATACATGTTTTGCAAATATTTTTATTGAAAAAAATGATTTTTTCTTTTCTTATAATTTGAAAACATCACATTGTTTTCTCATTTAATTTGTTATTATGTCTCAATATATAAAAATATTTCCTAATTATTGTACTGACTTTAAATTCCTAGAATAAATTTGAATTGATTCCTAATTAAAATAAATAAATTTTTAAAAATTTTAATTGATTATGCTATTTTTAATATTGTTTTAATTCTTTCACTTTTATGTTCTTTCAAATATTCATGTCTCTAATTGTCTTTTCATGCTTGCCCTTGTACATTCTTAATATCATTGTTATTCTAAATGGATGATATATATCAAATAAATTTTTATATTAATTTTCTGAAATAAATTGTATGAAAGCTGCTACTTCTTTCACACACAAACACATCAGGTCTATGTCAGTTCCCAGAAACATAATGATAACCATAATAATAATGATAATAATAATAATACTGTTCAGAGCTGCAGACATATCTTCAAGTTTATCTTGGAAATTCTTTTCTCTTTTTTCCCTGCCCTGGATACTGTTTGTGAATTCTCTTCTCTGTTGGCTTTTCTCTTTCTCTCTCTGCCCCTTTTACTTTCTCATATTGGTGAAATATATCTTCCAAAAGCCTTAAAAAGGCTCCATAGGGAATTCATTGTTTTTGAGAACTTCCACGTCTGCAAATGGCTAGCCTAGACTTACACTTGATATATTATTTGACTAGAAGTACAATTTGAAGTGGTAAACCCTTTCTGATTCACTTTGAGGTAGGTAGTCTTTCACTCTTTCTTCCCTTCGTATGTAGTTCTTAATACAGTTGGCACCTTTCTGATCCCTTCAGTGTATGACCTAACACCCATCCCTCTACCCTTTCTTTTAAGCCCTGCTAATCTCTGAACTATCACAATAATTATTTTAGTATCTCTGTTAATTTGTTAGGCAAAGCATACTATCCCATTATTTATAGAAACCCTGGGAAAATTTCAACTTGGAAGCCAGGATTTGCCTTCACCAGCATCTTCACCAAGGGGAGAACTCTACCCTAGTTGAATTAGATCCATTTGTCAAACAGATGGAATTCTACCTACATTTGCTCCATTTATCAAATGAGACAGCTTTTGCTTACGTGTGATATCGCTCCCTGCTTTCATTTTACTCTATGCCAAAGAGAAAAGTAGGTAGTTGGGGGTAAATGCCAGGAAAAAAAAAGTTTTTAGCAGATTTCTATTGTAATAGGCCAAACTATAAACTTTGTTTAAGCCAAATGAGTGAATGAAAGATTGGAAACTCTTGCTGACAAAACTAAAGTGACCATAATGAAAGATACATGGGTTTTGAGTTATCTCATCATTAAAATATGTTCTGAAATTTAGAAAATTATATTAAAGTGAAATTCATGATAGCTTCCATGATTTGTTTTACCAATTAATCTTAAATAAGATAAAGATGTCAAGACGTGGAAGAATGGATCTAATAAAGATTTTAAGCAGAGAAAATTGCAAATCACCATGCTCAAAAAAAAAAAAAGCCAGAAATACAAAGCACATAGCCACCTATGCAGAAATACCCATGCTTGCTCCCCAGAACGCACGTCGTTTTCATCCTGTCCCTGTCTCAAACTGGGCTCTGTGTTCAGGAAGGCTGACCTAGCTATGTGTCAGCTTTCCTTATTCTCCAGGTTCTGCTTGATTTTGTGCAATAAGAACTACTAAAAGGAGATGAAATGGCAGGGGGTGAGAGAAGATTTTACTCATTGATTCTTCACTCCCCATCTCAGAGTTGCTTGCTCCTGTCTCCCTTTGGTAGCAGACCTGGCTTCTCTTACACAGCTAGGACTCTCTCCAGGTTCCAGTGACACCATGCCTTTCCCCACCCCTTGTGGTCAGAGACTGGAATGGCTTCTTGTGCTTGAGAGACTTTGGTGTAACACTCTTTATTTTCACAGTGGTATAGCTCCTTGTTCAACTCACTCAGACCTTTGTGAGTGTGCTAACTCTTTCTCCTGGGACTGGGACTGATACAGCCCATTCTCTAGCCCTGTTGCCCATTATGTTCTGGTTTGTGTCTTCTATTCTAGCCATAAACACCTAACTGAAGATACTCTAGAACTTCCAAGCACTAAGTACACCATTGTTTCTTTTTTTTTTCTTTAAATCCATCTCACAGTTGTCATTGAAAACTTCACCTTTGCCTGATCCCTTCAGGTCTTTAAATGCCTGAAGTGTTTATATTTTTTCATCAACCTGTTATTACTTTTTACAGTGTTTACAGCAGCACAATTCACAATAGCTAAACGGTGGAGCCAACCTAGATATCCTTCAGGATGAATGTATAAAAGAATAATGTGGCATTTATACACAATGGAATATTACTCAGCAATAAAAAAGAATAAGATCATGGCATTTGCAGGGAAATGGATGGAGTTAGAGAAGATTATGCTAAGTGAAGTTAGCCAATTCCCAAAAAACAAATGCCGAATGTCTTCTGTGATATAAGGGGGATGACTCAAAATGGGGTTGGGAGGGAGAGCAAGGGAGGAAGGTTACCTCTAGATAGGGAATAGGGGTGGGAGGGAAAGAGAGAAAGAATGGGAATAGCATGGATAGAGGAAGGAGACGGTCATCATTATACAAAATTCATGTATGGAGATGAGAATTTGGTGTCAACATACCCTATATACAAATGGAGATTTGATAAATTGTGGTATAAAGGTGTATTAAGAATTGCAATGCAAAAAAATATGAATATAATGCACTCCTCTATTGTGATGTATGTAAGAAATAATAATAAAAATAAATAAATAATTAATTAATTAATTAATTTCAAAAATTAATTTTTCTAGACCCCAGCTTGTATTGGAGTAAAAGTTCCTTTTAATTTTTTTCCTTTTTTTTTTTCTTCCCAATGGTGATAGTATGGAAAATTGAACCGCTTGCCTTGCACATGTTAAGGCAGGTGCTCTACCACTAAGCTTCATCCCCAGCTGAAAATTTCTTCACAGCAGACGTAATGTCTTGGTCATCTTCTCTCCAGCACCGAGGAAGATCAATGGATGAGAGAGACCACAGGCACTAAGGACAACTGGGAGATGATGCCAACAGTTGGACATAGAAAAAAAGATTTTGGTGAATGTGAATCAAGAAGAAGGAGGACACAAAGATTATAGGAGACAGACGTGAATAATTTAGTAGATGCAGAAACCATTGCCAGGAGTTATAATGTGCAGAGGGGAGAAAGGCTCAGGAGGAAGAGGAGGTTAAAGGCATCTCCCAGGACTGCAGCTAGAGGAGCGCGTGGGAGCTTGGGGGAGAAAGTGGGCTTGGTTACAAATATGGGCAAGTTTTGCTTTTGGCGTTAAAGCCGGTGAACTGGCTGAAACTCCAGAGGGAAATAATCTGGTGTAAGTTGTGTGAGAGCCAGGGATCGAGGGAAAGCCAATAAAGGAGACGCAGTGTCAGAAAAAGAAAGAGATTCATGGGAGATATAGCTCAGTGGGAGGTGCTGGGTTTGATTCCCAGCTCTGCAGAGAGAGGGAGAAAGAGGAAGATGAAGACAGGGAAAGGGAGAGAGGAAGAGGGAGAAGGAAACTCCTGCATCCTTCTGTGCCACCAAAAGATAGAAGGAGAGGTTTTCAGGAAGATGAGGTCACAGACAAAATGTCAAATAAGGAGAAAGAAGAGATCAGCAGAATTCGTGATTCTGAATCCTTGGGGGCAGAAGTCACACCCAGAGGGTTGACCAAGGAATAGTGGAGGAAATGGCAGAAAAGGACGTACATAGACATTTTGAGGGGATTATGATGTGAACAGGGGGAGATCAAAGAGAAGGTCTACCTCGATTTCCTTGAAATTGTCTCCCAGCTGCTCTAGTTTGGCTCTGGAGTATCCCCCCAAGGGCCAGGTGTTAAAGGCTCCTTACCCAAAGAGGCACTATCTGGAGCTTTGGAACCTTTAAAAGGAGGGACCCGCTCAAAGGACTTTAAGTGTCTGGAGTTGTGCCCTTTGAAGAATATCCCCCAAAGAAAAGCAGAGGGACAATGCATACGGGGTCGGGGGACTAGCCTAGCATTCACCTTCCAGTGAATCCTTTCCTGATAACAGTGGACCCTGAAAGCCTGGGAGACCATAAATTCCAGGAAAAGAAAGACCCGTCCCTCACAATCTGGACTCCGGTCTCTCCAAGTAACAACGAGTCTCAACCTTTTATAGCTGCCCTACTGAGTTAAAAGTTTTTAACCTACACAACCAGCCCCCAACTGTCCAAATGGCATACCCACAAGTTCCAATGATAAAACCACCCTAATGGTACCCCATAAAACCAAAGTCCCCTCTGTGACTGATGGCTGTTTTCACATCCTGAAAATTGAGTCCCCACGACACCCAAGTCCATGAAGATCAATCAATGGCTTCCCTGAATCTGTGGAGGTCTGCCCCATCATTGTGTGCTGACATCCCTGGTTTGTGTGGACGGGGGATTGTTGGACCTCAGCCCCTTCCTCTTCTCCCTTTGGTCCCTAGTGAGTAGTTTGCACTGTCATGTCCTTCTGCCATGATATGCCAGTCCAGGCCCAGAGCAACTCATTTCCTCTGTATAACTTGCTCAGATATTTGTCATTGAAACAGAAGGCTGACGGTAACAATGGTCACTTCATCTTCGATTGTAGCCCTCATTGATCTAAGGCTTATTTTTTAAAAGAACATGTTTTTATTTACTTTTTCCCCTCTCTTCTCCCCTCTCCCCATCCCTAACAAGATGAGGGAGACAGTGTTATCTTTTCTTCCCCAAGTTGTGTTGCCCTTGAACACACCCCCTACACAAAGGAGGTGCTGCTGAGGATCTGGGAAAATAATATCTCCCAAATTAACACTCTCCTTTACATTCTTTTATCTTTGCAGTGCTAGGGATGGAATCCAGGGCCTCACGGGTGCTAGGCAAGAGCTCTATGTCTGGGCTTGGCTCCCAGCCTCTCCTTTATGCTTTACATTGAAATCTGCCCCTATTGTCCCTTGGTGGATACATGGTCATTGGCAGCATATGCACTCTGGAGCATGCATTTGTGTGCTGTTTTATTGTTTTCATAACAACCTCCAGCACATGCGAACTTTGCTCTGTTGTGTTGTCTCAGCCACAGTGAAGATGATACTCAAAACTTCCATGTGTCCATCTTTTAATCTCTTTAATGACATGAACCATTTACTCCATTCAGAGACTCTTGTCCCCTTTCTAGATATTTTCCCAAAGGCAAGTCTTAGTATTTAGTAGTCTATTCATTTATAAGGTTTTAGAGTTAAGAATCTTCCTCCCAGAAAACATAAGATGTCCACCAAAGAAAGCACCATTAAAATAAAGAGGAACAGTTATATTTCCCTGATTAAAAAAAGAGAGAAGAAGAAATGCTCATTCCTTGCTAAGACAGCTTTTGGCCAAACAAACAATACACAGATTTTCGTTTGATAATAAGGTCCCAAGATTGCTTTAAAGGACTAGAGAATCATCTCTTAATTCCCTGCAGGAAAAGCTAGAAATGGAGCTGAAGATACTGCTGTGATGCATTCTCACAAAACAGAAAGTGAGGAGCAATTTGATGAGCTAGGATGAAATTACCCGGTGGATAGGCGTGTGAGAGACACAGGCACAAAGGCAGAAAACGCATTATATGATTTCAGGTAGAGGGATGCAAGCAAATGTGATTCTAAAATTAATAATAATAATAATAATAATAAAGCATCTGGAAGATTATAGTAACTGCTGAAATTGAAGAGTCTGGAGCATTGCAAAAGGTGTATAGAAAGAACAGGGTAAATGCCTGAACTGGTGCCTTGCAAAAAGTGTGCAGAGAGAACTGGGTAAATGGAGATATGTGAATTTTTTCCTCCCTCTCCCTCCTGTCTTGGCATATGAAGATCTATTTTTTGTTGGAAGCACAGAAGTGTTTGTATTTTTGCTGGGGCAGTAAAAAATCTGTACTGCTCCTCAGCTCGTGTAATGCAAAGCACACAAAGCACAGAGATTCGATTATGATAGTCCATGATTGGGTGACAGAGATGAAATGAAGAACACAACTTAGATTGTTAATAGAGTGAGTAGATTCCTAAATCTTGGAAGACATCATTTTGCATTTTTGAGCTCAGGGATGCAAGATTTAAAGAACAGGAGTTTGGTATTTGGATGTAGGTATATAAATGATTATGACTGCTTTCTATCTTTCCAAAACTTAGAACTAGTGCAGAAGTTTGAAGTGGTAGAATCTCGGCAGAACTTGAACAACAGGGAGCTGAATCCTTGCTTCTAAGAAACATTTAGTATGAGAATGTTCTCGATGGAGAGTAAGAGAGAAACTGAAGTATTTTGAACAAGCAATTTCTAACAAGTATTTATTTAATTTCGTTTTAAAAGTGTTTTCATCCGTCATCCCAAATCTAATTTTCTGAGTCTGAATCTTACCAACATTCTCCCCTGAACAGTGAAGAGAATAACCTCAAGTAACAGGAAGGATTTTCCTTGAAATCTTATACTGCATTTCTTCTTCACCCAGAGCTCTCAGACACCATTTCCCCTGGAAGGGTAAGTGCCGCTCTTTGCTGCCAGGAAGTTTATAACAGAACTGATGAATGTTAAGGAAAGTTCATTGAAATACTGAAACCAGCCTTCCGATTAGAAATGATGGAAACCATCCAGATATACAGAAGAATTCTGTAGATTTATATAGGTGATGATGTCAAGGTGTCCAGCTTCTACCTTGGACCACACATCTCTGAGAGGCTATGAGAGGGAGCCCGGCTGCTGCTGGTACCTAACAAGATGGCGGGACTGCCCCTTGGGTTCATTTCAGGGGAAGCAATAGTGCCTACTCATTTTTTATATGTGCTAATCAGAGAAGAGATCCTTGTTTTGTTGCTAGTATCCAATTTTAACCTCAGGTTTACCTTTGTAGAATCTCCTTACTACCAATTTCAATCCACAGAGTGTAAGAATTACTGATACCAGGGATGGCATGGGACTCCTCAGAATACTTCTTTGTCCCAGCCACATTGATCCCTTTAGGGACAGGCAAGGGTCCCCAATTAAAACCAACACAGTGGTATCTTTGTATGATTGCAGAGCTCATTGAGAAAAGATGTATGGTTTATGTTTTGTTTTCTTTTTTCTTTTTTTCTACAGGAATTGAAGGTGTGGGAATGCAAGCCTAGAGCTACTGGCAGCTGTTTTGTCATCATGAGGGGTAAATGACTGAGTGTGGCATCAACATTTAGGAATGTAGCATGGTAACTTCTCATGAGAACTGCAACAATTTTTAGAAGAAAATAACAATCATCAAATAACAAGCCTGACACTCTGGCTTTCAGTCTCTCATTCTCCATGGCCCTTCTGCCATTACTGATAGCTACTCTTCTTTCCTTGTCTATGGGCTTTCTCTCTTGTACCTCTTGACGTCTGTGATGCTCTGCTGTCTTGGTCATCTCTCATGTTATGCATTTCTCATCTTCAGCATAATCAAGTAACGGGGGTCTAATGGGGTTATTCACTAGTACGGACTTCTATTAGGAAAATATATACTTTCAATATAATATAATATGAATTCACTTTTTATAATAGATAGTAGAGCACATACTTGGAAATTATTTATTGAATACCTGCTGTGTGCTAGGCAGTGATCTACGCCTGTCAACCCATATTGGCTCATTTAATTCACACTAAAAATGGCACATGGTAAGAGCTATTCTTATCTTAATTTTATAGAAATTACAAAATTTAAATAATTTGGCTCACTCAGCTTTAACTTCTGGCTCTAAACTCTATTATTAGTGTATTAAGTATTAATTATGATTATCAATGTATTATTGTATTAATTAATCCATTTTAATGCATTAGTTTTCTCTGTAGTGGTCTCATCTCGTCCTACTCTGCTAGTTTCCTTCATGCTCCACTTATACACAAAGCCTCCTTTGTATTGGTGTCCATGCCCTAGGCAGAGCTCTTCTGTCCACTGTGCAATGGTGGACATTATATAAGAAGGAACTCTGTCCTCTTTGTGCAAAGGGTCCTAGAATTCATAAGAAAAAAAATGTAACTTTTTATCATTTTATTTTTATTTTTTTTGATAGGAATACGTGGTTAAATAATTACTGTTCCACACTGGAATGGGGAGACGTTGCTCCTGAACTCTTTCCCTGCCCCACTGCAGCCAGCCCACGCACATTCCTGGCTTCCTTTCTCCAAAGCATTTATCACAATGTTTATTTTATGTATATTCATATACATTTTTTTCAGGATTTATCTCCTCCATTTCCTTCAGGGCTGGGGGTGTAACTGGTTTCATCACTGGGTCATCAAGTTCCAGCTGTCATGGGCTGGCCCTAAGTATTTGTTATGTGAATAAGTGAGCAAAGAAATGAATGTCTGCATCCCTTACCAGAATTTCTCCCTCAAGGAAGGGAAAGTCTAAAATAGAGACAAAAGTAGAAATGCCAAAGTGTATTATGCAGGCTTTTTTAGGAAAACAACCAATAGGATTAAATACACATATATAGAACAGGATTTATTAGGAGGAACTGGCTTGGGAGATTTTGGAGGCTAAAAAAGTCCCATGGTGGGGCTGGGGATGTGGCTCAAGCGGTAGCGCGCTCGCCTGGCATGCGTGCAGCCCAGGTTCGATCCTCAGCACCACATACCAACAAAGATGTTGTGTCTGCCGAAAACCAAAAAATAAATATTAAAATTCTCTCTCTCTCTCTCTCTCTCTCTCTCTCTCTCTCTCTCTCTCTCTCTTAAAAAAAAAAAGAAAAAGTCCCTGGTCTTTCCTCTGCAAACTGAAAAACCAGGAATGTTTGTGTTACCATTCCAAACCAAGTTCAAAGGCCCTGGAGTCAGGAGTGCTGACGTTCAAGGGTAGAATATACTTATCTCAGGTCAAACAGAGAACATATTTGTCCTTTCTCTGCCTTTTGTTCTCTTTTGGCCCTCAACAGATTAAATACTGCCACCATGTTGGTGAGGGAGATCATCTTTATTCAGAATACAGATTCAAACTCTATAATCTCCTCCAGAAATACCCCCAAAGACACATCCACAAATAATGTTTTACCAGTGATCTGGAGATCCCTTAGCGTAGTCAGGCTGACACATGAAATTAACCATCACAAGTGGCTATGAGAGCGAAATCAAGCTGAATATCACTTCCGGTCAATATTGCATAAAATACATGCTCTCTAGATAAGGTGCCCATACATATGTCACACAATTTGTGCTTTTGTTCCAGTTTGCTTGGGACAGTCCTAGTTTGCTCTTGTTGACTTGGTATCCTCTCTGGTTTAGTGTTTTTCTAGGTTAATGTGGTTACATAGAAAAATAATCATGGATAAGTGGTCTCCCTCTTCCTGACTCCTTTCTGCACCTCCCCTTCAAGGATAACACGCATGGGTTTGCTGGTAACGCCAAATGTGCCTGGACATAGCAAGACAGCAGAAGAAACATGCTGGTAGCCAGCCATCATGGTCTCTTGGTGTACCAGACAATGTCCCATGGCCCCTGCTACTTGCTTCAAAGTGTGCAAATTTGCAGATACAAGTAGGGAATCAGAGGGCAATAATATATATTAGGTGGGTGTAAAATATCTGTAGGACACAGTGTGCCCTGTTATTCTCAAAAGTATAAATTGTATGGATGCCTTATTTGTAATTCTCATTTTTTAAATTTTTAATCTTACTTTCCCTTGTATATTTGTTAAATATCTGTGGTTCTGAAGCATTAATGTAAACATAACCTGTTAAACATCCAAATTCTAGGACTCATCTATAGGCAAATGGGATTCAATAGTCTTAAAGTGGGAGCCAGGAATCTGAATTTGCAACACGCTCCTTCCAAGATTCCAGCAGAAGTGGTTGAGAGAGCACACTTTAAGTAAAGCATGTGTTTCCTGGAATAGGCCTACAGAGGGGCCGTGCATTCCTAGTGGCTAGGGGTGGTGGCAAGAATCAGAATCCTAAGCCTGATGGAGGACATAGGTACCTGAAGGAAAAGAGAAATGAGAACCTAGAAAGGAAAGAGCCACCTCTGGAGAGGCTACTGATTTCATGGGTCTGACGTGTGATATATGTGTTAGCTTATTTACCACAGAGGATTTTTAAACAGCCACTGCAAGTCTAATAGTAAGCACATTCAGTCAAGATGACTTGAGGCCTCATGTTAGTTTGCTTTCCCTTACTGTAACAAATAGTTGAGATAATCAATTGATAAAGAGAAAAAAGTCATTTTGGCTTAGAGTTTCAGCGATTCTAGTCCATGATCTTTTGACCCTATTGCTTTTGGACCTGTGGTGAGGCAGCACATCATGGCAAGAGCACATGAAGGAGCAAAAACCACCCACCTAATGGCTAGGAAAGAGATGGGGGGGGGAGAGAGAGAAGATTACAAAAAAACAACAACTGTGGTTCCCCAAGCCCCTCCCAAAGGGCACATCCTTAATGACCCAAATTCTTCCCACTAGGCCCAATATATTAAAGTTTCTATCACGTCCCAATAGTTGTCTCTTGGATACTGAGGATTTAATGCATGGGGAGACCCTCAAGATTCAAACTACAGCAGTTTCTTACACCCCTGCTTCCTTTGGTGGACAGTGGTCTTTTTCTAAGCTGTGAGGATCTTGCTAAACATTCAGTGGCAGAAATGTGCTGTGCATGTATGATTTGTGTGTGTTATCTACATGCAGGCACGTGTGTGATGGCAGTTGAAGAGAATCATGGTACCCCAAAACAAGTATGATTCTGATATTTACATGAAGAGAACATAGACAGGATGGATATGTTTAATGTCAATAGATTGGAAAGAAAAGCCTGATTGTGTATTTAAGTATGGGTGTATTGCAGATTTTGACTTATAAGGTATTTTTTTCTCTGAACATTTGAGAACATCCTGGTTTCTTCTTCTTCTTTTTTTAATGTACCCATCTGTTGTATTTGCTGCACAAAAGGGAAAATGTTCTGGGTTGGGTTGAATTTCACTAGTTGAAAGTCATTATACTGAATTGGTTTTCAACAATAACAGCTACAAACTCTACTTTGTTCTTTACATGAAGGCCCACTTTTAATATTTTATTTTTATTTTTTTTGAATGTTATGGAGCCCAGATGGTGCAAAAACGACACAGTCCTTTTAGGTGAGTCTCCATGAATCCTTCCAAATGCTGTGAGCATGGTTGGCCAAACCCAAATGAAGCAGGCACACACCGCCAGTGTTTGAGAACTCTACAGTGTATTTCAGCATTAGCAGACAATAAAGAGAACTGAGCAGTAGTATTTGTTAAATGTCAGCAAATGGGAAGAGAAAACAAAGGCAGATCCCAGTGAGATTCCCAAAGTTTTTGATGTAGCAGTGAGATGCAGCAGAAAGAGCTCTTTACTAGAAGGAAGAACATTTAGATTCAAGCCCTACTCCTCTTTTTAGTAGGTATGTGCCATGGTCTGAATGCATGTGTTTCTCCAAAGTTTTTATGTTGGGATTTAATCTCCAAAGTGGGAATATCAAGAGGTGGGGGATGTTAAGAGGCAATTACAGATTTTGCTTTATAAAGTATGTTCATGAATGGGATTAGTGCCCTTAACAAAGGATTTAGGAGAGAGAGTTAATCCCTGTTTTGTGCTTTGACCTCTTCTGCCACAATTCTGTTCCTCCAAAGAATGCAACAAGGAGATGCCATCTTGGAAGTCTTGGAATGCAGACTCTCAGCAAGACACTGAATCTGCCATTGCCTTGATCTTGGACTTCCCAGCTTCCAGAACTGTGGGAAATAACTATCATTGATAAATTACCCACTGTCATTTTGTTCTGGTAGCAGGAATAGAGTAAGACAATCTGTCAAAATGTCAAATCTTTGAGGGGGACAGATTATGAGTAAAGTTATGCATTGTAGTTAATTGTCTATTATTTTAGAGTTTTTTTTCTATACTTGGGTCTGACAACTGCTACTGTATAACATTATCCCTACGATCCAAGTTAATCCCCATGGCAGACTGTTTGTAAAAGTATCTGATCCTACCACAAAACTTGGGGTTGGGATCCATGAATCTCTTGGGTGGAAGTACGTGTGGATTTGGAGTGAAGTAATTTGAATGTCTACAATGGAAGAGCCTCCTTCCTGTACATGGATCTTGGGCTATGAATTCCCATGTTTGTATTCTTGGCTCTAATGGTTTCTAGCTGAGTGACCTCAGCATTTATAAAATGGGGTGAACCATAGTGTTTACATCTTAGGATTGTTGTTATGATTCAGAATAGTCTATAAACAGGCTGGGCCAGTCCTGGTGTACATTGACACTTAACGCATGCTAGCTATTATTAATGACCCCACAGTGAGACTCAAGATGAAAATTAACAGTATTTCATGCCCTTCTTTAACTTGGAACTTTTTCCCTTGGTGTATGCTATAATTTTCCATTTTGATTTCAGGGGCTTTGAGAAATATGAAGAAAAGATACACTGGTTAGGCTTTCAAACTTTTCTTCTTAATTTTTGGATGAGAGTAAAACCAATGAACTTTCCCAAGTGGGTTTTCTAACGAACATTTTGAGACATTGTTGCCCCAGCTAAGGTTACTGTGGGAAGGTGCTGAGGAGCAGGACCCTGCTGGTGGGTGGGGTGGGGGCTCGTGTATTCAAAGACAGCTTGAGAAACTCTCAGGTTTGACTTTTTCCTGAAGAATTTCTCAGGAGACTGTAGTTATTTAACAAATTTATTTAGTACTTATTATGTGCTAGGCACTGTTGCGTTTTATAAATATTAATACACTAATCCTATTAATAGAGGATATTATTATCCTCATTTTATCAGAAAGAAACAAGAGTGTATACATGTAGCTTAAGTCTCACAGCTAAGAAAGGGAGATCCCTGATAATGTGACTCCTGGTCTCTGCTTTTAACCTACACCAATAGGCAGTTGGAATTTTCCAGAGAGCCAAGCCCTTGACTCAGCAATTCCTTCCAGTTCTTCCCTGTGGCATTCACTTTTTTGCAAAATACCCATGGGACTAGTTTTCTCTGTAATGTACTAATTCATTGACCTCCTTGAGAGAAGGAAATTTACCTTTATTGAACAGCTGTTATATGCCAGGTATGGTGCTGGATTTTTCTTCCCAACAGTAAAGGGTAGTGAGCAGACACAGAAAGCTCTTTAACCTGAAAATGATTGACTGTCTGGATGTGATTAGTGAAGCTTTTGATATGCCATAGCTTCGTAGCAACTCTTGACCTCTGGATTTTCCTATCTAAGGCATACAATTTATGCTATCTGCCAGAATGAAATAAATTAGGTGTTAGAAGCATAAACAACAACCTCAAATTAGATCACAAATCATTTCCAAAAGAGCCCAGCCCACCCTTGAGCTGAAGGTGTTTGCATTAATAAATGGCCCAAGGGTTCTAATCTCTGGAGCTAATCTCTCTCCCCAGCTCAGGCCCCACCCAATCACCTCAGGTCTCTTTCCTACTCAGCCCTTTCCCTACTTCAAAATGCAGTGCTGATTGTTCTAGAAGACACCTCTGCTTTGAAGAGAGCTTTTATCTGTTACCTGGGAATTGTAATCCAAAGTGAGACAGAGTAAACTAAGAAGACTCAAATATGCACACTACAGTCACCAGATTCTTCAGAAACCTGAAGAAAAGTGCACATACGGTTGAAACCTAATGAAATGTTCTTTTATAGCTGTCTTGGCGGCTATAAAATATAAGGCATTTGAGCCACTGTGTTTAAGATAACCCAGGCTGCACATAGAGGTAGAAAAATCAGAAAACGATCAGTACCTCTTACACTTAGTTATTTCCCCAAACTAAGCCATCATCCTTCTTGAAGCAAGTAAGTTATTTTTATAACAAATGTTCGTTTTAAGTCCTCTGCTTCATTCAAATAAGCAAATAAATCCAAACGATTCCTAAATACATGGAGTAAATATGTTTTGCTATGTATCACTTATTTGTCTCTTGAAAACTAATAATTCAGGGAGTTTTTTTCTGTGGTCTGCTTTTTTATTTTTTTTAAAAAAAGACTGAATATTTTAAATGTGGTTGGAAATTTTATCAACAGTTGGTACTATCATATTCGCTTTTAAGAAATTACTAAGAGGGTACTAAGAAACAAACAGGGTTGGGAATAATGAGAGCCTGGGTTCAATCCGCAGATAGACACACACACACACACACACACACACACACACACACACACACACACACACACCTTCCAAAAAGCCAGCATCTACAAGCCTGGAAAATTTAAAGAAATAAAACAAACATAAAATATCATAGAATGTACACTTCCTTCAAATTTTTTTCCTTTAAGAAATACTTTGCAATGCTAATATTTATAAGATAAAAAGAGACAATTTTCTAGAAAGTTGAGACTGAAGGAAAACATTTCTATGAGAAAATAGTTATAAAGAGCCACACGTCTTCAATATTCGACACAGACCCTGGAACTCACACTCAAAGTTTCTCTGAAACTTGGGGCCATGTACCAACTAATTTTCTTCTGACTGTAGCTTATTAAGAGAGGGATGAACATCTGACCAGTTAGTAATGTGTGCACACTTTATGAGTTTATTTATTTTTTGTTTTTTCTTCTTACTCTGCCTCTTTTCTCCCTCGTTCAAGAATTATTTGTTTTATGCTATTAGTTCATGCCTTGGATGTGGCAAAGAAGAAAATTAAAGTCAGGAAATAAAATATTCCCCTTTCCTACTTTTGTCTTCCAGAAGCTGAAGCTTGGGAATGGGGGCATTTATATGATTTTTTTACAGCGAGATTAAAAAAAAAAAAAAGACAGAATTCCTTAATGTACATTACCAAGGAATCATGGCCAGAAACACTAGGAAAGCTTTTCACTAGTTCTTGGCTGGGGAATGGGCAAGACAATGGGAGATGGAGAGTTTTCCAGAATCAGGAAGACCAGGGTAAATGGGTGCATGCCACACCTGGGAAAAAGCTGTCCATCCCCAAACCTACCCCTCTGGGATCATGAATAGCCTGATCTACAAAACCTAACTAGACCCAAGGATGCAAAGAGAAAAGCCATTGGGAGGAAACCTGTTGAGTTTTTACGGCGACTGGGTAGTTGAGCTACGGTTGACTCTGAATCTTCCCCAAAGCAGCCTTGTCCATGCTTGGCCTGTGCCCAAGAGGCACTTCATACCCTTTCTTCATAGCCAGTGATAATACCTTAGCAGTGGAGAGCACCTTGCTCACTGAAAAACCAAGCAGTTCATTCATTGGTTCATTCATTGACCCTAATTAATTCAAAAAATGTTAATTGAATGCTTACTATTTCTGGGCACTCTGATAGGTACTGGGCTTATAGAAAAATCTCTCTCATCATTTCTGATGTTGGTAATGGAGCAGAGCATGGGGCATTTCCCTCCATGGGAAGGTCTATCTATACCTCCCTAGGAGGGGCATATTTTGTGAGGTAGAGCCATAAACAGACGGGAAGACATGTTATGGGGTAAGATGAAAGTCGGCCTGAGCACACGGTTATAAAAGGGTAACATTGAGACCAGCTATGGAGGGGACTCCGGATCAGTGTGTTCAAGAGCCTTGACAACAAACGCTCTGGAAATCATCTCTCACTAATAGCAAATATGGACCAATTCTGCAATTGGTCCAATTATAGCTCTCCAGTTCTAGCATTAGGGATCTTCAAAGTTAGATTTAGAAGTCTTCTTTTTGTATAATGAGAAATTGCCCCACAGAAAGTTTGTCCCAATTATTTTTCCAAGTATGGTATACGTTGTTTTTCAACCAATGTTTTTCATCTTTGAAAACACGATTAATCACTTTGCAATCTGATGGTTGAAGTAGCAATTTATTGTCATTTTTGAGGGCACTTTGCTTGCCTGTGACTTTGAATATTTCTGTACTCTTGAAACACTATTTATAAAGCTCCTGAGATACCCCACTCTCTGCTTTTCTTCTTCCACCGTTTGCTGCTCCTGGGCTAACATCTTCACTGCTGCACTACCCTGAGTACTCCGTCATTTGGCCACATTTTGACCCTATCTGCATTCACTTTCTGGATGATCTCATTGGGTCCCACGGCTTTAGATATCATATTTATGTCAGACACTCCTAAATTTATATCTCCAGTTCAGACATCGCTCTTGACTTTGGAGACATAAATTTATTTTATGTTCAATAAGTTCATTTAGATTCCCATCCCCCCCCAAAAAAAAAAAAACCAAAATGCTCTAAACAGCTTCTAATGCTTTCTTACAAACTGGTTTATTTTTTGGTCTTGTCCATTTCAGACGATGGCAATAACAATGTTTTATACTCAGGCTCCACAACCTGGGGATCCCATGAACTCCTCTTTCTTCTTTTACCCCATATCTAAACCATGAACAAAATCTGTTGGTTCTTCTTTCCAAATAGCCACAATGTGACCAAGTCTCACCACCCTCACTGCTTCACTCTAATATGGTTTGGTTTGGTTTTAAATGTGGTCTTAATCCAATTTAGAGGCCCTGGCTGGATGCTGGTCAGTCCCACTTCTTGAATAGCCAATTAAATCCACCTCCATCCACTTCCCTTATTGGGCTCCCACTTGAGATCACAGCACATTCACCCTAATGGCTCCTGGGCTAGGTACCTGACAATTAAAAATAATTCTGGAATGTTCTGGAACCCTCGAAATTACATATTCATAATAGTCAGTCCATGAAGAACCAAGAAATCAAGCTATTCCCACCCTACTTGCTGCATGTAAACTGCTTCCTACAACTTTATCTTGCTGTGGCTTTGTCCTGAGATGCAATCCTGTGTAGCTCCACTTGGCAACCACCTCCCTTCAGAGCTGTAGGTAACCTGATTAGATCCACCATGCAACCTCCAGGGAGGGGAGAGATGCCAGAGACTGAATTAATCGTCAGGGGTTGACAATTCAATCAATCATGTCTCTGTAATGAGACCTCCCCAAATACCCCTGTAGGATGGTTTGGAGAGCTTCCAGGTTGGTGAATACATCGGGGTTCTGGGAAAGCACAGAGAGGGCATGGGGGCTCTTCTCCCCTATCCCTCGCCCTGTGCAGCTCTTCCGTCTGGCTATCCCTGAGTTGTATTCTTGACAATAAGCAAATAACAGTAAACAAACCATATCCCTGAGATTTGTCAGCTGTTTTAGCAAATTATTGAACCCATGGAATTTTTAGCTGGTTGGTGAGAAATACCTCTTTAAATTCTATAACCCACTGTCTTTTTTTAAAAAAACATAAGTTTGTGTTTTCACATTAAATATTTAATTTTATCATCACTTAAAGTTTTAAGTCCTCTCCTTTTTTTGCTTTTCCATATATTCAAGCAGGAAAGGAAAATATTGACTTAGATGATGGAGGAAAATGAAGTTTGCAAGGAGAATGAGTAAGAAAGTAGTAAAGGAAGCAGTTTCCCTCCCGTTGAGACCCCGAGATGTGCCATTGGAGACACCCTTGAGAGACTGAGCGGTTAACCCATGGGGTCTGTGCTGACTGTAGGTAGTTACTGTAAGGATTGAATTCAGTGGTAGGATTTGAGTGTTTGCCCAGAGAGTAGGAGAAATGGTCGCCTTGTTAGTGTTTTTTTCACTGTGACCAAAAGACCTGACATGAACAATTGGAGGAGGAAAAGTTTACTTGGCTCACAGTTTCAGAGGCCTCGGTCCATAGAAGGCTACCTCTATAGCTCTGGTTCTAAGGGGAGACAGCACATCATGGTGGGAGGGCATGACCATCAGGAAGCAGAGATAGCTCAGTTCACCAAGGACAAAATATCAATCTCAGAGTTACACCCCTAGGCACCTACTTCTTCCAGCCACACCATGCCTGCCTATAGTTACTGCCCAGTTAATCCATATCAGTGGATAAGGCTCTCATAACCTAATAGTTTCAACTTCCTTGCATTGTTTCACAGATGAGCTTTTGGGAGACACCTCTTATCTAAACCAGAATAGTTGGTGTGGGAACTGCCCCCACCACACACACACATTTGGTGTCAGAAATGTTAGGTGGGCAGAAACAGTTCAGAAGCTACACACGGACTCAGGCCATTAGTATAAGGTCTGTGTGAATGAGTGAGATATGTTAGAAATATTTTCATTTTACAAACAGAATAACCATTCAGAAGCATGATTTGATTTCCCCTGAAACCACAAATAAATCACAAATGAATTAAGAAGGGGAGGAGCCTCTTTAAATTCTAGAAACCACGTTATTTCTTAACATAGACATGTGTTTTTGCTTTAATTTTTTAATCTTCTCATCACTTAAGGTTTTAAGTACCCTCCGTTTTGCTTTTTCATATCTTACAGTGAAGAAAGGATAATATTGACTTAGATAATGGAGAAAAATGAGATTCACTGGGGGAAAAGAATAAGAAAGATAGTAAGAGGTTTCCCTCTCGTAAGATAACATCTTATTTTGCAATCGATTCATCCAGTTAATTGGTTTTTTTTTCCCCTAACTTTATCTTCTTAAGAACTAGATGGCATTTTTTTTCCTATCAAAGTCAATATATTTTTCTTAGGCAACCATAATGATAGCATTGCTAACTGTTAGTGAGTGGTATGGCAGAACACAAAGCTAAGTATTTTAGATCATTTATTAGTCACAACGATTCTCAGGAGTAGGTACTATTTTTATCCTCATTTCATAGAGAGAGAACAGTTAGGCTTTGAGAGGTCAGTGGCATGATGTCACAGAACTTGTCCCCTCGTTGGTCACTTGTGAGGGGCATTCGATGCCTGATGACTGTTGGCAGAGAGAGGAAATCTGTCTCTGGAAACTGACGACGTATGCAAACTGATGCTCCTCAGTCTTGTCTCCAGGAACCAGAGGTCCCAGATTGATGTTAATGAGGAGGGCAAGAAGAATCAACCTGGAACCTTCCTTCCACTTTAGCGGGGGCTATCTTCATGCCTCTGAGTGGTGACAATCACGATAGTTATTTGTTGTGGTTTTATGTCAAGAAAATCAAACTGGTTGCTATAGTCTGTCTGAAGTAAATGAACTCCCATCTCAGAGCCAAAATAAAGCTTCACAATGGCCATAAAGCAAAACGATAGAAAATTCGAATAGATTCCTTCTCCCCTTCCATGCACACACCCCTCTGCCAGAGTTCATTGCCTCATGCACAACTGGGAATTCTCCTAGCACACCAAAGCCCTTGTTTTAAGTTTTCTCTCTAACACAAGTGCTCCCATTCGATTTGCCCTATTGCTGTTTACCCTGCTGGGATCTGGTCTTGTTCAAATAACTCACATCTCCTCAGATGACATCTAATTAAATTCCAATGGCACTGTTTACAATGGGGATGGGAGCTTCATTTTTTATTTTTGCAAGCCTCAATTTCTCTTTCTTGAAATGTGCTTTGCTTGTTCAGTATCTCACTTCAAGGCATCCAGATGCAGATTTAAAACATTCTAGAAAGAAATAAGATACAAGATCCTATGGCATTTAGAATAATTTATGCAGCCTATCCCCCGGGCTCCCAGCCAAACTCCAGCAGGAGAAATTTGCTTCACATTTTATCAAGGTTCACACCACAGTGAATCCTTCTGGAAAAATATCTAAATTGCAATTGTGTAAAGACATTCTGCGGGGGAACATAGCCCAATGTGTTCTGCAACCCTGAAATTTTGGTAAAGGTCACCATAAAGAAATGTGAGCATAGTATTTGGAAGAAGTTCAAAGGCTTTAAGTTTTCTGAAGCCATTGGAATAATGTACAGCAAAGGGGGTCAATGAACATTTATCAGGACATGTTGGAAATTCTGAAGTGTATTTGCTCTGGGAGGCCAAGTGTGTCTTGTTGTTCTTTAAAGTGATAGCAACTCAGAAAATAATAAGCCCATCACCGACAGAGGCTGGGGATTCTATATATACTGAAGTTGAAAACTCTATGGGACTCTCACTGGTTTTCCCTTTGACACATTCTTGAAATTTCCAAAAACTATAATTGCTCTTCATTAGACTTGGAGAAGCAGATACGTAGATGACATATCTTAACTCATCCAGTGGCCTGGATCAGGGAAATCAGCATCAGCTAAAGCAGTAGTGTCTGGTCTGTGTTTCTATCTTTTCTCTATTTCTGCACACTCATCTTCACTTCCTGTATTCAGGCTACACCCTAGGACAGTGAAGTGTACATCTGAAACCCTGCTCCCCGCCAACGGGAGGCCTCTAGGAGCCTGTAGAACCTGTTGGTTTTTGTTCTCCCACCTCCCTCCTTACATCTCCAAGGCAGAAGCCACGCTCTATCGCTCGCAGCGCGAATGCACTTGAACTACAAGGCTGTGATCTTTAAACACAGAGCCAGGGTCCTGGGAGCCAGTTGGCCTCCTTTGCAACTGACATTTTTATAGTTCCCCTGATGACTGAACCAGGTGTTTATCTGCTTCCTTGGGGAGCTCTGAAATATTTCAATATACTCTCAAATTATCCAGAGGCAGTTTGATTCCACCCTTTGAAATTCTCTTGCTGTCTGGAATCTTGGAGACTTTGTCTTTAGTTTCTGACAATCTTGACATCCAGATCCCCACTGGGGCTGAAGTCCAGTTCTTCTCTTTTACATTGGACTGTCCCCACCGCGGAGGCTTTTCCATGCCCCAGGTCTCCATCTCTATGAGACAGCCTTTGATCTTTTCCTTGCTTTAATTCATATTTGCTGAGCTCTGTGAATACCATAGACTGAGCACTTACTAACTCATTAATTCAGAGGACAACCTGATGGGCTAAGTACAAAAGAAAGAAAAGAAACTGTTAAGCCATTTATTTCAGGAGCAAGCCTTTCTACCCAAATGCTCGTGGAGAGCAAAGCTCTAAGAATTTATTAATCATGTCAAAATGACCGAGGGAAACTGACAATATGCGTCATTTTTCCTGCTTTATGGTCATCATAGTAGAATATTAAATTCCACCTTGGGCAGTGTTGGCTGTCCAGGTCTCCTTGGAATTTTAGGGAAAAAAATTTAAAAAAGAGATTTCTCATATAAGACATAGGTGAACCTGGGCAGCTCTGGCTGACTTGAGGTGAACATCTGTTAAATTTTATTGTGTTGTGACCTTGGAGAGGAAAAATACATAATTTGCTGGGAGGGGTATCTGAGAGGGGAGAGGATCATCTCACATGTGCTGGTGAGTGTGGGTTTCATTAACAGAGGACTAAAGCCACAGAGATGAAGAGTGGGAAACCAAGAAAGAATAGGAGTCATGAAGCTATAGATAGATATATTTAAGCCATCACCCCCAAACAGCCTCCCGGATGTCTACCATGTCATTCTCCCATTCCTCTGCCTACTGGGAGATTTTTCTAAGGGGATTTGAGTGTACCTGTTGCTTTGAAGGAAAATTATAAGGCCATGAACATCATCAAGGGCCCAATTCTGGCTTTGGCTACTCCCCTGCTCTCATTTCCTGATAGCCCCTCTGTTCATAGTTCACCTTTTCCCTGGTATGGCCACACTTGCTGAAGACCTACTCATCTGTCAAGATCAAGCTGAAGGGCTGAGGTTGTAGCTTAGTGGCAGAGTACTTGCCTCGCATAGGTGAGGCACTGGGTTCTATCCTCAGCACCACATAAAACAACAAAATAAAGATATTGTGTCATGTATGACTAAAAAAATATTTTTTAAAAAAGAGATCAAGTTGAAGTTCAAATACCCCTTGCTTTGTGAAAGCTACTGGTCTTTTTCACACAGAATTAACTCTTCCTTCTTGTAATTGCATTGTTCTGTGTAAATATTTCCATCCTGGGACTGATGATGCTTGATTTACAATACATTTTAAAGTGTTTGTCTCCTTCACTACTCTGTAGTCATCAAGTCATTTGATAAATGTTTGTTAAAATAAACAGAGAAAAAAAATTTAATGTGCATGTCAAAAGACTCTGATTCTGAAAATAGTGGTTGGGAAGAGGTAATCAGTGAGACGTAGTCTTCAGATATATAAGAGATAAATTCAGCTGGGCTCTGTGTTTCTTGCCTGTAACCCCAGCGACTTGAGAGGCTGAGTCAGGTGCCTTGCAAGTTTTGAGTCCAGCCTTACCAACTTAGCAAGACTGTCTCAAAACAACAACAAAAACAGTAACAAATTATAAAGGCTGGAGATAATAAAATAATAATAATACTATGGTACAGCTAATTTAAAAGTTGTATGATTTGTCATTAGCATCTTTGTTCTTAAACATATATTTTTCAGGTTCATTTCCATTGCATCATTTAAAGAACTGGCACAAATTAAATGACTTCGTTAAAGCATTAGCTTCATGATTCTCTATTGTCAGAGAAAGTTGCATGATTTGCATTAATGATTTTTTTTCCTTTTTTTGTATCATAAACACAATTCACTCCATTTAAAGTTCTGAATTTACTCCATGAAATCAAAGTTTAATCAATACAGTCCAAGGGGTCCTACAGAGTTTAAGATTTTAAAATCATAATTGAAATGCATAAAGCAGTTGCTCAGAAAATACCACTGTCTGGAATTTCTGACACATCAGGTATCATGTGCTTCTGTGTCCTGGGTTCAGGCCTATGATGTACTTGGTGGTGTTTAAAGGATAGTCCAAGAATGACAGATGAGGAAACAGAGCAGGAATATTTGGAATTGGAAACATCTCAGTTTACACATTCCTCATAAATTACCAGAGATATGCATCCAAAAGCCCCTGAGAAAGGGGTACAATCATTTCCAGTTCGGGAAAAGGAGGATGAACTAATATAGAACCTTCCAGAATTCATTTGGAAAATCAGAGGAGGAGCTTATAAAGCAGGACTCTCAACAGAGGCAAGAGCTGATCTGAGGTACTTTGATTTATTTCAGCTCTAGAATTTAATTTGGCATTTAAAAACCCATGTTCTGATGCAGGAGAATTCAATGTTTGGGCACTGTGGCTGGGGACAGTGGACAAAGAGTTCACCCAGTCACATGCTAAGCCATCCTGCATTTTTAAAATTTTCTGCAGCTCACTCTAGTTGGTGTCCATCCCATACTACTGCAAGTTGGAAAGTGAAAGGATTTTTTCATCATGCCATTAACTTTGTGGCTCTGGACTCAGCACACATTTTCTTTCACATCAAGTAACAATGTTTTGAAAACTAATGTAGGAAAGGAAACAAAAGTAGGCTGAAAGACAAGGTAAAAACATTTAAGAAATTAAAACAAAATGCTCATTTATTATTTTTAATATATAGCCAAATATGACAGCAGTATTACACAAAGAGCTCCCTCTCCCCCTTTTAAAATCCCAAATGTGTTGACTCCAACTGAGAGTGAAAAAAAAAAAAAAAAAAAAAAAACAACAACATGGTTTCATTAAAAGTATTGCAACCTACAGCAAGAACACAGGTAACAGTTGGGCACCACCAGCTTCCAGACCTGAAGAGATGCATTGTGTCATCATGGCTGTAAATACACTGAATTTCTTATCAAATGATTATTAGGAAGGAAAAACAAATTCCCCACAAACTGTAAAGCAGAAGAATTGCAGACAAACTTAGTGGAAGAAGTTGTGTGAAGAAGACATTATTGCAGTCGTACTGATCCCCAGGTAAAAGATAGATGGCAAATTCATGAATCCACTCACACTAGAGAATTAATAAAGTAAAAGGACCAGAAAGCTTGCAGAAGTATGTAGCATCTGAATTACTGGATTTGAACAAAGGATTCCAACTGAGGTCACCTTTTTCTGCTCTCAGACACCATCAGTGCAAATTCAGATACAATGGTTTCTACATTTGCAGACTCAGGTATGTCCTCCATCGGGTCATGGTGAAGCATGTGTGTTATTTTAGCACGACAGAAGGCAGGCTTGGAATGTCTCACCAACATGGGAGAGGGAATAGGAACGAAGCCCAGAAGACTGGAAGAAATTCAGAATGCTCAGTTTCCTGAGCTCTGTGTTAATGAAGTTTTGGAAAGACTTCTGCAAAATCAACCTTCACCTGTAAGACACGTCCTGGGCTGGACGTCCAGGGCTTTCAAAAACAGTGGGAAATGTGCTGGCAACGCGCTGTGCTCTCCCACACAATCTTTCCTTTTGTTTGGGGTTGACTGGGTTTATAGGGTCAGATTTTCCTCAGTGTTCTCTTTTAGGAGTGCCACAGTGGGCTTTGTGATTCTCACAAAGGGGACAATTATACCCACTTCGAAATGCATCACAACCATTCTGTGCGCTGGCGCAACTGGCAGGAAACACGGACAGCATCCCCGCCCCTCTCCGAGTGCTCAACTTCTTCTCTTTTCACCCTTCAATGTTGCAAATGACTACAAGCAGAATTACCAGAAACAGTAGTAAATTCCTGGCATTTGAAGTTCCCATGATCCCAGCTGGCACGAAAAAAAGGCTGTCTCTCTCTCTCTCTTTTTTTCTCTTATTCCCTTGAAAATAATGTACTTCCCAGGCACTGTCCAAATGCCTCAAATCAGGCAAATGAGAGATTTGTTTTGATCAACCAGTGAAAAGACATGCCCTGCTCTCAGTCAGGGCCCCAAGACTGTTATGGTGTACATAAGATGTCTGTGTCTAAAGAAACTTAGCCCATTTCCCTAAAATGATTTTAACATTTCTTTGCAAGGGAAACTCTGATTTCTCCTAAAGTTATTTTCAGAGTAGCCTAGTGGAAGATGCTTAACTGGAGTTTTTATTCCCCTGCTATGAATATGACGATCTGAGCATGTTTTTCTTAAAACTGCCTTTAAAATGGCTGCATAGATGCCACCAGAATGTCTCGACAACAACACTGGGGTCTGGGTCCTGAGACTCATTCACACTTTACAGAGATCCTGCTCTGGGCTCACAGATGAAAGCACCCTTTCATACCTGGTCCTTGGGAAAACTGTTTTTATTTTTATTTTTTATTGCCTTGTGTGGTTGGCTGGCTCATAGTCTCTGGTAAAAGAAAACTGAAGAATGTGATCATGCTTTTAAAGTCACAGGAAGATAAATGCAAAGTCTCTTTCTGGTTATTACCTGACCATATGTAACCCAATTCCCTTGGGCAAGGACCAAAATGGTTTTAGGATCAGTGCCATAGAAGAGGTACAGCTGAGTGATAGTATGGCTGGGTGTTAGACCAAGTGGGCACATCCGTGCTTTGGGTACACCACATGACTCTTAGCTTAGCTTCTGGAATCTGTGCTCCAGGATGTCCTAATGACCTAACTTTGAGCTAATCAGCATTGAACATTTATATGCACTTTGATCTGAACAAGTTGAAAACTCTGCCTGATAGTAATTTAGATCTTTGCTTTTCCCCCTACAAATCATCTCTGTTCATCCACTCCTATGTTTATAACACCCAAATATAGAAAAATTCTAAAATTAGTTTCATGCTTTCTATTTATTTAATAGCCACAAAAGATTTAGAGCCGCATGATTGGTAATAGATACTTCAATTAAATCTCTAATATCTATATTTTGGTAACATTAGAGAAAATAGAGACTACTACTAAAAATCCAAACTCCTTGGGACAGATAGAAGTCATTGAAATATTCCAGCTGGAATAAAAAGGAATATGATGTTGTTATCCATCAATTCAAAAAAGTTTTCTACTTTATTCCATTAGAAGAGAATTTTTTGTTAGCAATTCTCAAATGTAAATAAATCTTAGATAAAGATGAGCAATAGCTTATGATTTGTATATAATTTTTTCCAGTCTTTTATCTTAGATTTAAGTAACATAAAATCTTTCAGTGTCAACAATGAGCTAGCAATTACCTTATAATAAGTTTTGAGCATTTTATTCCTGTAGCCATAATTTGGTCATTCATAATAAGTGTTTTGTTTAGTAGCTAATGCCAACATGTTCTATAAACTTAATATGGAAAATTGATTCAACTTTGTGATTTTTTTTACTTTAATAATTATCATCCGCTTCTTTGTAATAATCATTATGAGAGCAATGAACACTGGATGGTATAAGTTATGAGATACTTAGGCGGGTGTATTACAATTTAAATTGAAGTTAGAGGATCAGCTCAATCAAAAGTTTAAGATGTAATACCATGTAAGCTGATACAATAGTGATAGAGGAGAAAATTATACACATTTTGAGGTTGTAGTTTTCAATTTCCATGACTATCTTATGAGAATTTTTCCTAGGTGTGCTTTTCAATATTCAATAGCCATAGACTTTGTAAGTAAGGTTTTCAACTAGTACATTTGTAGTAAATAATTATGGAGGCCTTCACAGTCTGAGTTAGTCCTTTAAGAAAAGAGTAAAGGAGGCCTGAGATTTCGGTTGGGAGTTTGTTATTAATTCTGGAATATTTTTAAGGGACTGTTTTTGTATAACCACCATGTTTTCCAATGTGTGCAAAACAGAACTAAGCACAAACTGATTGGATTCAGTTATTCATAAGAAATCAGTGACCTTACAGGAAAACCGACATAAGGCACATCAAATGGTGTAAACTTTGGCTTGACAGATTTAAGCATTCCAACTCTGAAATTTACAATTTTCAATTTCCTGGGACAATCACTTTTGTTTGTTTTTTTCTATGGAAGAACAATTTTAAAAAATCAATATTGTTACTATTGCTTTATAGGTGTTAGCTAACTAGAAAATGGAGGATTCTGACGAAGCAAACAAGAAAATTTTCAGGAATTAGAAATAGAAAATCTGGGTATACTTAAATCAGATGCACCAAACTTTAACTTCTATGCACATTTGAAGCAAAGACTAAGGAATAAGATTTGTAGATGTGTGAAATGACAAAAAATAAATGCCCCAAAGTCTCTGAGACACTGAAGTTGTATGAGTATCAAGTCCCCACATGGAATGCAAAGTTCCCTGGCACAGGAATTATAGAAGTGAAGATAATTACTCAACGGTCCTATCTCTAGCTATGGAAGAGTTAATTCTGAAGTTCTTAGAGATAACCAATCTTTCAGTCTCCTATCCATAAATTTGTAAACCATATGGAAAAATAGATGATGTGTTGTTGAGCTATGTGTGACTTTTTCTATCTCTTTTAATTCAAAGAGTTTGTGATTCTAAATCTGGTTATACATAAAGAACTACCAATGACAGTAAATGACAACAGAAAGAGGAAAAAAAATGGACTCCCGGTACATTTTACTCACTAGATAATACAGTGGATTTAATCTAGGGATATTTTTGTCTAACCTCTTCTTTCCTTTCCATCCAGGGGACATCAATGTCTGAAAACTTGTTTGCCACACAGGAAGGGATGTATACGCCACTGTCTACTCAGTAGAATCCAAAAAAGTTGCCAAGTACCCTGTACCATACAGAGCCACTTCCCTCATCCCCAGCAAAGAATTACCAGGTCTAAAATGTCAGTAGTGTTACGGTTGAGAAAACCTGAGACTACCCAATAAAGGACATAACAACCATACACACCTAAAGTGCAAATGCTTCTTTGGTACATTAGAGCTTTTGAAGACCTTAAAACAATCATGCTGATAATTCAAAAAGCCACAACAGAAATGTTGGTACCAGATGAAACTTCTACTCTTGCATCTGCTCAGTAAGAAGTAAAGTGGAAATTATATCTGGTCAGGGACACCTATTGAATAGCTTTTATTCTTAGATTTGAAATTAACAGATGATTCAAAATAAAGCAAAGAGCACAGATGTACAATCCTGTATTATATTCCAGAAACATTCTTCAAATAAAATACTTTATATTTTCCTAAGTAGAATAAAAATTTGGAGTGGTCTTATTGGCAAAGTTGTGTTTGAGGATTTTACTGTATTATGATGACCAGTTTATATGTCTGAATTCTGTTACTATGCAAGTCTTAGCACCGTAACTTGGCTGCATCAGGTGTTCAATGAATAATTAATTGAAGTAAATAGTTGAATGAATGAACAAATAAAAGGAGAAAACAAAATGCCCTGTGAAATGTTAAGTGTTTGATAAACACAAGGTAACATGAATATATAATATTTAATATACCTGACCGCACAATCTTTACTCGCAAGGCCTTTCAGGGACAAAAACATTTAAACAGTTTAAAGAGAAAACAAAAATCATGATTGTATATGTGGTAAGAAAACCAACTGTGAGGAGTATCAGTATTTAAATACATTTGGGAAGAAGTGAAATAAAGACAGAAAATATTTAAACAGCAAAGATAAACAGTATTGCTAATGTGGATGGCCACAGATGGGGAGGTGGGGGAGGGGACCTGGGAACCCAAGAAAGACCCTGCAATGACTAGAACTTGAAAGCCTTAGTTGTTATTAAACTAGCAGCATCAGAACACAGCAATATGAAAGAAAGATTGGTCCAATGTTCCCTATTACACAACAGAGTAGATAATCCAGACAGCAAATAAAGTGAGGTTGGAGATGGATTGTGCCTTTTGAGCTGCTTGGTTGGTCTTGATTGCTGACATAGGGGTGCAGGCAATAAGAATTGAACAAAAATCACCACCCATCAGGAGTCTTAAGTTCTATACCCAGTGCTGACACTGGCAAAGTTACCGAATCTCTTTAAAATGAAGATGTTAGATTAGATGACCTCCCATCATCTGGCATTCAGGTGCTGATGCCCAAAGTGGGGTCATGGGCAGGAAAGTGAAAGAAAGAACAATCCTTTGGAATTAGTGGATCACATTTTAATAAAACATCTAGAAAAATGCCTGAAGACATACAAAGCCAAAGAACATTTCACAGGAGAAGGAAATCCTAACCCCACAGGTTCCCTCTTTTCAGTTAGTCATAGTTAAATATTAATTTCTTATTGTAGAGTGAAAGTGCCTTGAACCAAGGCAAGGATCCTTCCAAAAAAACTTAATTTTTTAAAAAATGGGAAACGTACTAAGGATATTACCAAATCTACTCCTTCAGGAAGAAATGACATAGAATTTTTTTTTTTGGCCCAAACTGGTGAATTATGCTAAATTGAGAATATAGATTACCTGAATATTAGCATAATTTAAAGTAATTATATTCCTTTTATATAGCCTGCATTTGCAAAATCTTACATATATGTCCCATGTATTTTTATATTTTAATGTCAGAGCCTCCTACATTTGTGTTATAAGATTAAAATAAATATGAAATTATGTTTGTAGTATTAAAGAGAATCCTTCTGTCTGTTCAGATTCTGGACTTCCTTTTGCAGAAGTGTAAAATGGGATGTCAGAAAAAAATAGAGAAGCTAAGTAACTCTACATAACAAATAACCCAACCTGTTGAAGAACACACACAGGGTAGGCACAGTAGTGCACACCTGTAATCCCAGCAACTTGGGAAGCTGAGGCAGGAGGATCTTGAGTGGAATGCCAGTCTCTCGCAACAGTGAGATGCTAAGCAACTCATTGAGACCATCTCTAAATAAAATACAAAATAGGGCTGGGGATGTGGCTCAGTAGTTGAGTGTCCCCCTGAGTTCAATCCCTGGTAAACACACACACACACACACACACACACACACACACACAGGCAATTTTGGTGTGGGAAAAGAAAAGTAGCTGGATGGATATCATGTGGAGCAAATACTAGAGGAAATATGAAGATAGATGGAAAAGAATTTAAGTGATTTTTTGTGTTTTGAATGCATTATTCTTTGACAATTTCTTAAGAAATGTATTGAATTGTCTTTGATTGCCTTTTGGACTGATGGACTATTCTTCCTTTGAATGCAAATTTGTGCTGACCCTGGACCAATAAATGTGCTTTATATGGACTACACTGACATAAGATTTTAAAAGTCTGTTCATCTGTACATTTAATCATTCTGCATGATAATCTTATTAGGAAAACCGGACTGAAATGTTTTTATTTTCCAAAATTGAAAACTGAGACTTATGAAGGTTAAAGTGATTTTCCCAAAATAAAATAGTGGAGACTCAAAGTCATGCTCTTCATAATTCCATGAGCTCTCTTTGAAATAAAAAACAAAAAACACTTCATATGTAAAAGAGATACCAAATCTTCTCTCTTTTTCCCTCTTCATTTGTCTTCAAGAATAAATAATCTGAAGGAAACATCTTTCCAGGACTTTCTACTAGAATTTCCTACAATGAGTATAGTGTTGATAGTAGTCACAAACCATCTGAGGCCTCCTCACTTGAAGTGTGGCAAGTGTGACTCAAAAACTAAATTTTAAATTGTACTTAATTTTAACTGATTTAAATTTTAGTTGCCACATTGGGTTAGTGGGTGATAGTGGACAGCATAGCTGTAGGTAATACAAATCAGAGATTAATATACTTGTGGTGGGTTGTCCTTTATAATTTATCTTTAGTTTTCTATTTTTTAGTACACCTTTAGGTCCAAAAGCTTCCAAAACAAATCAACATTACTGTTAGTGCCATCTGATTTCCTTAAGACATCTTTGGTGGCACTTAATACATTTAGCTAATCACTGATTATTACTTTTATAAAAAATTAAGATGAAATAGCTAAATACCTCTGTAGCACCATTTACCTGATTTCTCCAGAAGTTTGTATGTATCCCTTTGTTATTTTTATTTTTTTAAATTATTATTGATTCTTTCCCTATTCTTATAGCATGTTGAGTCACATACCCAGGCACCTTCTCTAATACATAACACATGTAGGGTTCAATGCTGTGGTGTCCATTCTGAAATTTCCAGAAACTGTGTTTGCCCTTTGCAGCAAAGGAGCATCAAGAGCAAACCAGAAGTACACATAGAAAGGAAGTTTCTAGGTGGATTTACTCAACATTTTCTCTTTGCAACTCAAGAATTCATACACAACACAGAATTCTGACCACCTTGAACTCTAAGTTCTCTTAGGAAGTTTCCCCACACTTTAGTAGCAGCTTTTCTACTTCCAAAATCCACACCCCTCCCCCAACTTGGTACTTTGGATCATTGAACAATCCAGAAGGTTTTTATTTATTTATTGAAACAAGATTATCAAATTTTGTAAATGTAAAAATGGAAGACAAGCTCCGATGGGTGTAAGGACAACATTACTGCTTAAAAGAAGTGTATAATGAATTGGACCAAAATATGCAAGTATTTATATAACTGCCAATCAATCCATTGCTGTTGGAAGCCACACCTACCATCAAAGCTGATGAAAAGAAGCATTATCATATCCCAGAAGGAAGTTGTCTTTGTGTTCCATTATGTATTTGTAGAATGCCAGTTGCACCATTTACATTGGTTACATCATCTGGTTATTGCTATCTGACCCAACCTACTCCAAAAGAATAAGTTGGGATATTTCATATAAATTGAACACAGCTATAGCAGATTGTCATCACATCCTTCAATCACCTTGCTTTTCAGTTTATTATTTTCTTGCCATCATTAACTAAGCAGGTTAGTAAAAAGTTAGCATTCTCATTAGATACTTAAAAGATAAAGCAAAATATACATGACAGAAAGCGGCACTTGCTTATGTCGGACAATGGTGATGATAAAGTGTGACATTGTTAGTGGACTGATGCTGTCCAATGGAGACATTGTGCACAGAGGCTAAGCTGTTAGCAAAGTGCTACTTTTGAGACATCTCTGCTTTCTGAGACCTGATTCTGCAAATGTTGAGCACTGTACCTTTCAAAAACCAACAGTTTCTTGGCATGGAATGTAAGTTTCATGGATCAGTGTGTGGATAAAATTGTACCCAGTACGGAATTTAAACTTTAGGAGCTCAGTATGCATATTAACCCCTTTTCTCCTCAAGTGATGCTTTCCTTCATTTGGGGGGAATTTTTAAAATTTGGATTGTGATTACTGGGCAAATGGTAGGTCCAGCTAAAGAGTTTTAAGCATCTGCTTCACTTAGCCAGGGAGGGAAGGGGTTGGACATGAAAAAGAGTGGATCAAAGAGGCAGGGAACTGACAGGCACTGCCACTAACTGAACCACTTTTACTAAGTGACATAAAAATATTCTAATATTAAGGATTATTTTACAACTCTATGGAAGTAATGCAGTGATACATCTTGCATTTGTTCTGTCTTAATGACAAAATGCACTCTTAGAGTCACAAGAGCCTGCCTTGTGTTAGTTATAAACAAAAATATATTTATATATATATATTTATGTAACTACTATGTGCTTTAAAGAAAATTACTGTATGATTCAGCAGTGTTCTTTCCTTCTTTATATCATCAGGGATATCCTGACTTGAGCTACTTCTTGGATAGGAATAGACAATGAAATGGGCTTTTTGCACTAAAATAGGAAAAAAAAAATTAAAAAACCATATACTTAAAATCCCTTAACATTTTTTTTTTGTCTCAAAAATGATCAAGGAACTCTTGGTATTATTTCTTTTTGTTTCCATCAGCCAACAGCGACTGCGGCTCTGCGCGGCTTTGTGGGTGGGAGACAGAAGCAATGTTTCTGAACGCCAATCGGATGTCTTTATTCTGAGGCAAGAGAATGGAAAGCCTCATTTACTACTCCTTCCTTCTTAATCCTCAACTAACTGTGGAAATTGTGTCACAGCTCATAGACAGGGCCTTCCTGACCAAGACACAGGCAGGCATCCTGCATACCTCCTGTACAGATGAAAGAGTCATCCTGCAAACTAATGAACTTGTTGGAACAGACGGATCTAGAGCCAAAAAAACAAAATCCTCATGCCACACGTCTGTTTGGAAAAGATAGAAAAATCTCTTATTTTGTGTTTGCTTTTCCTCCCGTGTGAGCTATTGTTCCCAGCAATCTTGAGACATTCATCATTGCTTTGTTGAGTGAAAGGGTTCAGGCTTTGGAACACGGTTACCTTGGAGACATCAGAGAAGAACATTTGAACCAAAGATGAAGATCCCTTGTGAACTAAAGCTTTATTATTATTATTTTCCTCAATCCCTTTGCAACCCTGCACCTAAGCCAAAAAGCATCATAATATTGTTATACTTCTGAAAAGTCCACAGGAGATGTTCTGAGTGAACTATAGATGTCATTCCACTAGGGAATTCCATACTCAGTGTAAATGGTATCCAGTATAAGCTTGAAAATTTCTTTTAGACTTCCTGGGCTGGGCTTGTCCAGAAATCTCGTCTCCTTCAGGCTACAGCAGCTTAGGGCTCCTTTGCGTGTGTGTCTTTTTTTTTTTTATTTTGCTTTTTTTTTTTTTTTGTCTTAAAGGTATAGGCAAAATTTTAGTCTTAAACACCTGTAAGCCAGTACTGGTGCTGTTCAGTCCTAGAAATTTTAGCACTGCTCTGATACAATAAAACCTTCTTTCTCTCCGACTGGTTCAACTTCAGCGTAGGCAGGATGTCCAGAACCCCTTCGAAATTTCATGGCAGGCCATCTGCTTGGACGTCTCTACAACAGAAAGTGCAAAAATAATGAGCTTTGGGGTACAGTACTATCATCGGAAACAAATATATTTGCCCACTATTCTAGATTGACTACTTAAGTAAATTTACTAACATGTTGAATGAGCCCTCATTACCACCACAGGTAAAATTAACTTGTTCTCTAGAAACCCTTGAAGCGCTGTGCTTCTGTCTCTAGGATGGCACTTCTAACCCTGGGAAGTGGCTGTCGATTTGCAACACCTGCCTCAAAGGACGGAGAGTTCTCACAGGCAAGTTTTAATGTCTTATGCTCATTTTTGTCCGAAAAGTTCTCAAATGTAGAGGCAAAAAATGAGCTACAATTTAAAATAAATCTTTTAAATATAAAGCTGTTGACAATTTCTCCTTTAGAAATTAATATTGGCATTACTTCATTTCATTTATTATTTCACCAAAAATGCATCACTATAAAGTTTTTAACAGGTTTTAAAAGTGTGCTTTCAAATTAGATGCTGGACTTCCTAGAAAATGAGCTAAAAGAAGTATTATTCAGTTTATTGAGAAATTATTTATTAAGTTCAGGATAACCATTTATGATATTTTTTTTGTTTATAAATTCAATTTGTTGGACCTGAAAATGGAATCCGTTATCAGAAGGTGGGGACAAACTTGAGCCTATGAAGTTAAATTGCATAGTAGACACTAGTCCTAAAATACAGGTTATGTGTTTTGTCTGAAAGAGCATTTTTCCCTAGTATTCCTTCGAACAAAACTTCTGTGGTTTAGAAATAGATGTGCTGAAATGAATTATAACGATTCAGCAGCAGAAGACACTAAAATGCATTTCACAACCACAGTGACACTAGAAAGGATTACTCCATTTATCAAAGGGCCTGCGATTTGGGGGTAAATAAGACAATAAATATTGAAGGAAGACTATTTCTATCTAAAGAATTTTAATGCAAAAAAAGGTCAAATGTCAGTGTACATATACTGGCATTTGGTGTCTTGCTAGATTTGTCACTGACGTGCCACAGTCAATGATTAATGACTATGGAAGAAGTTTTTTCACGTGGAGTAGGAATGGGTATTTACTCTACACTGGAAAAATACCAATCGAGGTAATTGCATTCTGCCTACTAATAATATTAGATGCTGTCTCTATGACATCATGTGGTTGGAATGCCTTATACTACTTAGCTGAGAGGGCCACATAGCAAAACAAGGTACCTGAAGTGGGACTGAAAAATCACCACCAGTGGAGACAAATGCTAAGCAAATCTAGGGAGGTGGGTGTTGTGACTGGTGGTTACTCCTGTTTGGAGGGGTGAGGCCCACATGCTAGGCCTATAGTACTCACTACTTACAGGTCCCTCTCTAGTTTCCATGACTTTGCAACTGGGCTTTTCCTAAGCCATGACTGCCCTGCCGAAGCAACACCACTAAGACTTTGCTTCCAGTCTCCACCTTTCCAAACTCCAAATGCCCTGTGGGTCCAGCTGGCAACTAATGCTCCATGAACTAGCACTAATTTCCAAGCCTAGCCCTTAAACATGTTGTGCTATAGGGACTTTGTACTAGGTGATTTGCATATAAGGTATCATTCAAAATGCAAATCCTAGTCATTTACATTTTGCACAAACCTGGAAAGCAGCATATGACAATCGAGATTAAAACAAAATCTACTTCCAAAGTTATTTCTGCCCACTTTAGAAATTACTGCTTAAAAATCAATGGCTTATGCATAACTTCCCAAACATGTGAACATGATTTTACTTTCATTTTACTCCTAAAAATAAGTTATTAAAAACTTTAATGTTCTGTTAATAAATAAGAGTTACTAAGTTATCAATTTTATCTCAGCTGAAAAGATTGTAGGGTTGTTAACCATGTATTTTGTGAGCTCACCATAGAATATAGCATAAATATGTTGGGCAGTGAAGCTTCCTCTCTTAATACAATACAAATTTATTTTTAGGTATTTTTTCCATACTCTTAAAGATAATTGTCCATCATTCTTAAAGATCATTGTTCTTAATTTTTTTCTGATATTCACTTTAGAAAAAAATATAAATATACCATGACAAGATTTAAAATCCCCAGAGATACACCTCTCACTTACAGTTTGGCTAAATTATCAGTGTATATCACTCATTTGCATTTCATTACTAAATTTGAATAAAATGTTATCAGTGTAATGTAGCTACAAAATTATTTGAGAATTTTCTTTTCAAACAAAATCAAAAGCTTATACTTTTATAGTTTTTAAAAAATAAATTAAAAGAATGGGTAAGTGGCATAATAATAAGTACCTTAAGATTTATAAAAGTTGTATACCCTACTCTGGAAATCCGAAATCTGAAGTATTACAAAATTTGATACTTTGAGTGCTGATACAATGTCACAAATGGAAAATTCCACATGATGAAACAATGCTTCATGAATAAAATTATAAAAACATTTTACAAAACTATCTCTAGGCTCTCTGTTATAAGGTAAACACAAAACAATGAATTTTGTTTTGAAACTTAGATTCCATCCCCAAAATCTTATTATGTATATGCAAATATTCCAATATTAACAAAAATCAAAATCTGAAATATTTTTGCTCCCAAGTATTTTGGAAAAGGGATACACAACCTATAATGAAAGCTAACACCTGATCAAGCAAATGGAGTTTTAAAATACTGGTATTATTTTATGTTCCTTTACAACCCCTTGACATACCAATTTTACCTCTAAAAATTCCAAATAAAGAGTAACAAATTCCTTTCTTTTTTTCCTAGAATATTTTCACAAGCAATGTGATTTCATATCACAAGACAATTTTGTGGTCATTAATAAGTCCTTTGATTTCTCTGTACCTTTGTTTCCTCCTCTGTAAAAATGAGAGCTAATTTGTTCTCTAAAATCTTCATTCTTGCTTGCTTGAGATAATTGACTTTAAAGGTCAGAAAAAGATCATAATTAAAAAAAAAATAAGCAGACCTTCTTTGTTGTAGTTCTTCTGATCATTGTCCTGCCTGTGTTGCTCTATTAATCTTTAGAATTCATAAATTCCAGTGAAAATTACATAAATTAGTTCTAATTGAAATTGCTTTTTTTGGGTGTCAATCTGCAGCTACTCAGAGACATCTATATAAATGAAAATAAAAGGTAACTATGATTTTACCAGGATGACTAAATATTTAGTTCTCACAGAAAGTCTTTAATGTTGGTACTACAAAGTGAGCTGCCTCTCCTGGGGACTGAGAAGGGCATGGATGGAGAGATCTAGAAACGTGGGCATTATTCCGGTCCTGCCATGATCTTGCAAATGTGATGAGTGTAATTTGGCATTTTTTGGAAGGGAGATACTGAACTTCTTTCTTGAAGCTTAGACATTTCCAAATCTGTGTCCTTTTTAGAATAGTTAATTCACATTATTACAGAAACTGATAGAGGCCACGGGGTCACTTGCTAACAGAGCAGGATGTTTGCTAAAAATCGTAAAATTCAAACCAGACTGTGATGTTAATTCATTACAGAGACTCAGGATGTAATGCCTTAAAACATTACGGGTGTAATGAGTGGGTGATCTTTAATTTCATTTCTGAGAATTATTTGTGTGATTAATCACATGCAGAAGAAAATGTCCACAGTGATATGTCAGCACTAGGGTGGGCTGTGCCAGTAGGATTCTCCCTATATACTCCTTCAGTACTATTAATTGAACAGTCATCCAGATCTGTTTCAATGGTCTGTGGCAAGATAATTAGCTGAAATATTCATAAACAAACGTGTAGGGTACCCTCAGTGAGCAGTGTACACAAAAACTGCAGCAGAGGATCTGTCCTCCAGTGCCGAGTCCAAACAGACAGTGCTTTTTGCTGGGTTAGATGAACCCTTGAAAAGAAGTTATAGGTAGAAATGTAAAAGGGCTAATCTAGAAATTCAAGACCCAGAGAGAAGACACTCAAGGTGCACGATGGCATTTGACATGCAGCTGATTGGAAATTTCGGGTATTCTGAGTTGCTGTCCTCAATTGAACAGAGAGGTTGAGAGTGGTCAGAATCATTTCCCAGCATAGGACTATGGCCAAGTCTCACACACACATCTTCTTAGTTACTGTTTTCTTATCCGGACAATGAAATGAACTAGATTATTGATTATTTTCAAATTTCTTCTTTAAAACAATCTTAAAGCCAGAGACCCTGCCCCTTCAAATAAAATGCCACACAAGGTAAATCTCCCTTAATTGTGGTAGTGAGAACCCTACTTACATGTGTTCCCAGACACCTGAGGGAGTTATGAATGCTAGATCTCTTTTTTAAATGTTTTTTTGTAGTTGCAAATAGATAAAATACCTTTATTTTATTTATTTGTTTATTTATTTATTTTTGGTACTGGGGATTGAACTCAGGGGCAGTTGACCACTGAGCCATTTCCCAAGCCCTATTTTGTATTTTATTTAGAGATAGGGTCTCACCGAGTTGCTTAGGGCTTTGCTGTTGCTGAGGCTGTCTTTGAACTCTTGATACTCCTGTCTCAGCCTCCAGAGCTGCTGGATTACAGGCATGTGCTATCATATCTGGCTTATTTGTTTATTTTTTTGTGGTGCTAAGGATCAATCCCAGTGCCTTGCATATGCTAGGCAAGCGCTCTGCCACTGAGCCACAGCCCAAGCCCCAAATCCTAGATTTCTTAAGCCATGTTTTTGGAAAACTATAAAACAAAATCTGCATTTGTTTATTATTCTGAAGATGGCCTACATACCCCCTTGAATGTATCTCTACCTTCCTAAATAAATCTTCTCAGAAAAAAAAAAAAAAACCACCATCAATGAAAAATCTAAATCTGCATTTCTCAAACTGGACTGTGTCTACAAATCAAAAGGCGTCTATTCATGTGCCGGGTCTGGTTCAGTGGGTCTGGGGGGCTCTGCATTTCTAACCAGCTCCTGGTAATGCTAATGCTGCTGGATCCCAACACATCTTAAAGAACCTGGTGGATTCTCTAAGGTCTTCAAACAAGTACATCCTCCCAAAGTGAATGAAATAAAAAAAACACTAAACTATAACCTTCCCTGTATCTTTGGCAGGACTTTGTGGGGATCAAATGCATTGTTCTTGCAGTAAAGTCACCTTTTCAATTCTTAGCTTTGAAGTCTGTAGAGATGAAGAACACTTTTTTTTCCCCTTATACCTAGAAATACAAGTTTTTCTCCATTTCCCTTATTTCATGTTGAATATTTCTTGTCTTAACAAACAATACAGTGAGTTGACAGATTTAGTAAACAAATACAGAAAACACCAGTTAAATTTGAATTTCAGTTAAATGAGTCATTTTTTAACACTACATTTCATGGGAAAGAAAGAAAGAAAGAAAGAAAGAAAGAAAGAAAGAAAGAAAGAAAGAGAGAGAGAGAGAGAGAAAGAAAGAAAGGAATCATTTAAAAAAATGATTCTTTTCTTTTAATGCAAATTTATCTGAGTGACCTGTATTTTATTTGGCAACCCTATCTACAGGGAAACACAATGGCTTTGGAGCCTGGCCAGTAAAACTTGCAATCTAATTAAAATAGGTACTCCCATTTCATGAGTTATGGGTTACCTTTTCCTCAAAAAGAGTAATTCGCATTGATTTGTCTGCCTTCTGATGTGGCTGAAATTCCAAGGAATAATCTTGGGTGTGAAATGGAGCTTTGGTGCTTTTTATGCATTTTCTGCTTATCTTATTTTGGTTGTTCCTCATGTAGAAGTTGAATTTATTCTAGAATTATCCTATGGGTCATCCTTAAATATTAGTCATTACCATAATCAGTATAAGTCCAAAGTGAAAACTGTCCCCAAACACATATGGGATTACTGTCTACTATGCTTAACAAAATATCATATCATTCATGTGATTTTCCAAAAGTTCAAGTATTCAGAGTATACAAATTCAATGATTCTCTACTCTCTGCTAAATCAAGTACAGACTCTTTAACATGCGAAGAAATATCTTTTATTTTATATAAAAATCCATTATTTTATTTCACTGTCTGGTGCTTCTTAAGGCTCACTGAAAATAAAATCATCTGGGACAACTTCAAACAAACAAACAAACAAACAAAAATAAAACAAAACTGATGTTGAGGCCAACCTCAGAATCTCTAGGTGAGACCCAGGAAGGTGTATATTTAAAAAGGACTTCAGTGAGTCAAGGAGCACAGGGAGGGGTGAGAGCCGATCACCTCTCTGTTCCTGTCTACATCCCACTCTTCAGGCAAGCTGGAATGCTACTTACTTCAATCATCTTTACTTACACAAACACTATCCAATTCACATTTTTTCCCCAGAACTTTCTCCTACTACAGATTAGAAGCCTTTGTTGTTTCAGACATTTCCTGGTATTTTATCAATATCTCTTGCCACATTTTGGCACACCCTGGGTTGTTTATGTGGCTGCATACCACAGTCTCTTATAGCTGTCTTGTTCTCTAAATATTCTAGAGGCCAAGTGTCACATCCTGTTCCACTCTGAGATACCCAGTGCATGGGGTACTGAAGATACTTACCACCTGGAGTGGACCCTCTGTGTAACATCTGCCTTCTCTAGAACACAACATTATTTTCAGTAATCATCACAAAAGGAAATGAATAATAGTAACAAACAGAAAAGAAATGCAGACAATTAAAATTCGGAGGTTTTGAATTTCATTGATATAAACAGGCCAGTTAAAAAATACACACAAAAAAGAAAAATAAAGTAAATATGACCATGCAAAAGGGAGACTTGTAGTGAATGAATGTACTTTTCTGAAGAAAAAGAAGAAAGACACACGAAGGAATGTGGCCAAATGAGTGGGAATGCCACCAAGTTCAGAGAATGATTTGCACTTGTAATAACAGAACTGAAGTACTTTGAATTCTGCATCTTTATGCTTACAACCACAATGCTAGAACACTTTGTCTTGAGTTTACTATTTTAACCCAAACATATAATGTACCACTGGGGCTGGGGACACTTGTGCCTGAAGCAAGTGTCATGGATCCCAAATCCCTAGGTACTTATTCTTTGAATGAATGCACATGGTTCAGTCCACTATCGGGGGCTAGTATGTAACTGACAGTTCAAAGAATTAACAGCCACATAGAAGGCAATGGGTACTGAAGGACAAATAATAAAATTGTGCCAAGTTGAAGCTTATACATATATTATGTCAGTAAATCTCAATAGTAGCTGAATCCACTCTTTAGCACTTGGGTTGACAAATGTTTCTTTCAGTGAAGAATATTTTATCAGTACCGATTTAGAATGTCTAGCACATAGGGCTAATAAAAAGTTAATCTAATTTTAATTTTATTATAATTTTATCATGCTATACAGAGAAGGCACTCTCTGATTGATTACTGGTACTTGGGACAATTTTGATCTGCCATGGTCATCACTCATACTCATTATAAAAGTTTGTGTTGACTTGCACACAAGTCAAATGCTGTGCTTATGCTATAGCACAGCATCCAGATTCTTGAGTGACAACCTATGTTCTTGACATTTCTCCCCATCTTTTGATGTCTGCTTGTTATCATTCTTTGTTTCCAAAACTGAGAATGACTGGTGATAATACCATGGCGGGCATTCAGTTGGGAATAAATCAATACAGGACTCAGGCAATAGGATAATTATTGACACACTTCTATAGGAAAATTCAGACATATGCAGTTTGTTTGGGGAAAATTTATTTATTTCAGGGTTCCTCCTGGATTATTTTGAAAATATCCATTTCCATCTTTTCTATATTGCTCATTCTACTTTGCTTTAAAACAGCCATCTCCAGACTTTGGCTACCACATGGCACTGCCTCTAAGTCCTTTGGATTATAGAGTGGTGACTCACATTAGTCTCTACAGTTCACCCAGCCTTCACTTCACTTCCTGTCAGCCCTGAGGGCTTCCTTGAACCCACTTACACTTTATTCTCTCATCCATCTCACAATCTGTTCTGGGTAAGCTCCCCCCATCCTCATGAAATATCCTCATCTCCTATGTTTTCTTATTCCAGATCTAAGCAGATGCAGTTAGTGCAGAAAAAGTCACATCTTTAGGTTAACCCAGCTCCCTCAAAATCATACTGTAATTTTAATTGGAAAGTCAGTGATCAGTTTACTAATTCTTTTGTTGAATTTCTTAGAACACGCTGGGACTCTGTTCATTTTCCAGCATCTAATTTCCTGCCGCCCTCCCTCAGTTCTGTACTTCTCCACCCACTTTACTGAGAAGATTAAGCCATTAAGAAGATGCTAATCCTCCCCCACCTCATCAGTGCCTTTGGAGCTGCTCCTTATCTGAAATACTCTTCTCTGTTGCATAATTGCTTTTCCTGCTTAATAATCCCATCTCTGCTATGAAGTTACTTCATTCCTTTCCTTCCTAAGCACCTTAAAACACTCCTTCTGTTGTTTTATTTTTTTCCCCCTTATGTCTGTACTCAACCTCAGAAAAAAAGATCCTTTGACTTTTTTTTTTTTTGTATTCTCAGTACTCTCTCTTTTGAATGTATGCCTTCACATCATGGAACCATTTTTATTTTTTTAAACCTCTTAAATTGGGTGCCTGTTCACTCTTAGAATTGCATTCTCTCAGGTTACTAATGATCTCATTATCAGATTAATGCCTCTTTTTCTCTTCTGTGACATCTCTACAGCACTTCATAGTGTTCCTGACCTCTTCATTCTTCTTCCCCTTTTCATGCACCTGAATCTTGCTGCTTTCTGGGTTTGTTTTTGTTTTTGTTTTGTTTTGTTCTTGATCTTGTCCCCTTTCCTTGTTCAAAAATCCTGAATGTTTGCATGTCCTAAGGTTTAGTTGGGAGCACTCCAACTTTCTTTTCTCTGCAGCAGGCTCCTTTAGTCTCTTAGATTTCAGCATCCCCTATTATAATTTCTATCTTTCCCACCTGTTCTACCTTTGCCAGTCCCTCTCTTTGGTGGCTTTTGTGAAGTGTCCCATTTGTGATGTGACCATCAGCTCAAACCAAACATGCTCAAAATCCATTCCCTCTTGTTCCTTCCAAAACAAACTTTGGTTTCTGATGTTTCTAATTTGGTCACCAGATAATTTCATTTCCCAGTTCTTTAAATTTTGTACTTTGGAGTTATCGTTGGTTCTTATTTTCCTTATCCCACAGATCCAATGCAATGAATGAGAACACCCTTCTGGTCTTTACTGCTAAAGAGCTGCAGGATTTTTAGAAATGGCTTCGTTTCTGGGAGCCTCAGTCACTTTAATTTAGACTATGACAGTGCCTGCATTACTGGCCTCACTGGGGAGTGGTGAGACTCTGATAAGTGATTGACAGCACTTTCAGACACAAATCTTCATGCAAATGAAACCTGTTAAATTCTATCTCCCTTCTTCATATGGCTCTTGAATTAGCGCCATTCCATTAGATTCCCTCCATCAAGACCCAAATTCAGCTCTTAGCAGCCACCTCACACTAGGACCAAGGGATCTTCTGATGCACTTGTGAGGGCTCTCAATTGCCACAAGTAGTTATTTTCTACTAAAACTGAGTAATAATTTTCTATTAGTCAGGCAATTGACTCTGAAGAAAAGTACTCTTCAGTGGGTGTGAAAACGAGCTAGTTCACTATCGAACAGTGACGGGGCCAGAAGACAAGATAATGCGCCCTAGTCATAAATGTTCCAGTAAAAGTCAAACGTGAGTTAGTGCCATTCCTACAACAATAAGACTGGCCGTGCTCCTCAAGATATTGTCCTCATAAAGTGATTTGTCTGCAGTACCAATGTGTTTCTAAATGAAGTCAAAGAGAGAAGGGTAGTGAAGCTCTCATCAGCTGCGACCTGAGGGATCATAAATGGGAAGCTATTTTGTCCTCTAAAGTAGTTGTGTGCTTTCAACCACATTTAATCACATGAGTCAGAAACAACCCCAGAGGACAATTTATGTTACCAAATCCAAGACTGGATGCTATTCACTGGAAGATTTAGAACAAAGCCTACCACTCAAACTAGGACAAAAACTGAGCCTCATGTAAGACGAGAACATTGAATCTTAATTTGTATACACATAAGAGAAATTATAATGATAGAAAAATTTTAAACCTATTTAAATTTCTACATTGAACAACGGAGAACCACAAGGGTTATATATATATTTTTTAAATCTCAGAAACCCAATTTTGCAGTTTTGGGACCATACTTTGTCAAATCAATTTGGAGATTTAAAAAAATTACAACTATAATCCTGACAGGAAAAATAATATAGCATTATTATTTTTGGATGTTAAGGAATATGTGATTACATCACTTGCAGAGGTATTGACAGATGGAATGTTGCTACTAATAGCCACTGTCACCACTCCTTACTTCACACGTCCACTGATGTTCATCACTGTCTTAACAAAGATTCATTTAATTTCCACAAAAGCTTCATTGAGGGTACAGTCTATTCACATTGTGATAAAGACGTGCCAATCACAACTTTAATGGTATTGTGTAAGCCAGGTTACAGTTATGAAAGTAAGGCCATTTGCAACATATTAAAATTGAAAAAAAGAAATAGAAAAGCACAACACCTGAGATATATCTATCAGAACCTATAAAACAACTGATTTTATTGTATAACCAACAGTATAATATGCAGTGGTTGATAAAGTCTGTGAATTATTGAGATCACTTGTTCTTTGTTCCCTTCCCCTTATCATTTGGATAACTCACCAAGAACTGTTCAAGAAAAGGGAGTAGACATGGAATGTAAATGAACCTCTTGGTATTTGTATCATTTTCGGTGGAAACTAACAACTACTGTTTAAAATAGGGCTTTTAGATAATCCACAAGAGCCAAGATATGGAAATGACCCAAGTATTTATTGGCAAATGAAGGGTAATGAAAATGTGTGTGTATATATACACACATATGCATATATATTATATGTATATGTATACACATACACCGAAATGCTGAAGTCTTCAAAAAGAAAAAGTTACTGCTGTTTGTGATAACATTGTGATGAACTGGAGGGCACTATGCTATGTGACACAGGCCAGAAGCAGAAAGGAAAATGTTGTGTGATTTTACTTACATGTGAAATAAAAAGAATGTACAGAAACAGAGAAGAACAGTGGTTAGTAGGGGTAAAGTTATAGGGTGAAGGAACTAGGATGAATTAGGTCAAAGGATACAAAACTGAAGTTATGTAGGATGAACCATGTATAGAGTTAATGTACAGAATGAGGACTAAAGTTAATAAAACTGATTGTATACTGAAAAATTGCTAGGAGACTAGATTGTGATTTTATCCTACAAAAAGTAACTATGGACATTGATGCATAGGATACATTGTTTAACAATGGTAGTTATTTTTCTATGTCTACATGATACAAAACATCTTATACATTTTAAATAGATCCCATTTTTTAAAAATAGTACCTGATGCACAGTATGTACAGAATGAATGATAGCTTCCACACACACTAAAATACAATGCTTCATTTCCGGATATTTCCTCTGTTCCCATCTCCAGCTTTATAGAATCCTTCTTTTAAAAATCAATGTTGCCCCTGTTCTACTGAACTTTTATTGCCCTTTATCCTTGTGTGGGCGCTGTCATGGAATTTGGTCCTGATAGGTCAGTTTTGAGAATTCCTTGGGCATGCTCCTCCAGGTCCTTCAGAAATGCTACCCAGGTTCCTTGCTCTTACCTGCAACTGAGCTATCAGTCTCCCCTCCTACTTCCTGCTGCTGTCCTCACATAGGATTGCTGTTTCCAACCAATGCCCCATGGCTCTTTTGTGGTTGTCTTGTTTTCAGGATCACTGGACATGTGTGGCTTCCTTTGCTTCCTCTCACACAATGGTGACAACACTTGAGTCCTGGAGCTCTGGGAGGCTTATTTTTATATGTACTTATGGCTGATGCCTGTATTTTGGCCCTAAGTTGTCAGCTAGTACTGTTGTAAATGCTGCTCACAGGTTTATGATTTTCATATCTAGTTGTTCTGTTTTTATGGAGATCTTTCAAAGATAAAAAAATATATGCTGCTACCACCACTTAACAACTTCCCATAATCTTTTACTAGAACGTCTTGTTGACATTTAAAGGACCATTTTGCATTTACTATTAAATCATATCATTTATCACTATAAAATCTTTCACCAAATTTGAGTGAAAATGTTACTGGTAATGTTGGAATATTTTATTTTCTACCCACTTTTCCTTTTAAAAGGAAAAAAAGTAGGCAACTATTTTACTATGTGTTGAAATCAATTAATAAATGATGTGGTGTGTGTGTGTGTGTGTGTGTATTTATATTTATTTATCTTGGAGACCAATAAGAGATAATGATACATTAAGTAGAGAATTATGGAGAAAAGATAAGTAGTTGCAACATCCTCTTAGCTCCTCCTGATTAAGATTGGTGATTGCTACCCTTTCTATGTCAGGGAAACAAATTTGTGAATGTCTTGGATGCAAATCAATAGCATCATTCATCAGCACATGGAGTTTCAACTTAATTGAAATCTGCATTTGCTATACTTAAGAGAATGAGCGAGAACCACTTTCTCCACTAGCAGTGATTATACCATAAAAGTACTAACGAGCACAAATTCTAATAAATTAGGAATGGGAAAAATGTTAGTTTAAAAAAAAAAAAAGTCTGGCATTATGGCGCATGCCTGTAATCCCAGTGGCTAGGGAGGATAAGACAGGGGGTTCACAATTCACAGTCAAACTCAGCAACTTAGAGAAGTCCTAAGCAACTTAGTGAAAACATGTCTCAAAGTAAAAACATTGAAAGAAAAGGAGAATTGGGGATCTGGCTCAGGGGTTAAGCCCCCTTAGGTTTAATCCCTGGTACCCCTCAGCCAATTTTTTTTTCATAGAAGAATGTTGAATGCAAATATCTAAGAAGTCCCAAAGGCTGCTTGGCAGAGTATGAGAGGCAAGGAAACAGAGTGGCAGAAGTAGTTCTAAATGGCCAGATTTCACATGTCAGGATGCCATCAGACTAGTCAACCTCAGAATAGTCAAAAACTTCGTAGTAGTCCATCTCAGAGAAAGGAAGAAAAAGATAGAAATGAAAACACCCACAAAGTGTCCTATTTGTAAGTAGAAAACACCAACCATGTGAATCCTACCTCTTTAAAGAAAGCTTATACATTCACCCATCCGTTTCTCAAATCAAATTTAAGAAATTTGTGGAGAAGATTATGGAAGAAAGCAAAGCATAGCACTCTGTATCTCTGGTTCTGTTTTCTTCTCCTGTTTCAGGCAACCCCATTGCAAATCATTTGCATAAGGCACATTATAACACTTAGTATCTTAGTACTAAAATAAAACCTAAGGCATTATCCAGTACTACCAATTTCCATAAAAGAGGAAAAGGTGATGGCCTTTTTCCCCAATTAGTACCTCATACATTATTCTGTTTTTTGGAGAGGAGAGTTACAGCCTTCCTTATGTGTGTAGGCTTTATTTTTTTCTCTTCGGGTTCCTTAAAAAATAAGATGTCATCACATTCTACAAGAATGCATAAGCATACCTTCTGCTTTACTTTGCCATTTTGGTATCTTTCTGAGATATAAACAGTTTTGGGGCAAGTGAGGAACAAGGATATTCTAGATTCATAGGGACAGATAAACCCTAAATTCATTATAGTTTAAACACTTTTATTATGTTTAAATGCCCTCAATGAGGCCCTATGGAAGAGGTCTTCTGAACTAATTAAATACCTCTGCTGATGCAGAGTTCATCCAATTTGAAGCATCTCTGGGTACCTCTGACTAGTAGTCTCTTCTTTGCAGTGTTGGGGACGAAACCCACAGCCTTGTGCATTCTAGAAAAGTACTCACCACCTTATAACACCCTTAGCCCATAGAAAGTCTTCATAATGAATCCGAGTTCATTATCTGCACAGCTTGTCCTCAAAGATCCTGGAGGCTAACACACAGATGCATTCATAATAGGTCAGCTGCCTGGCTTTTAGGACAGCCCACTAACAGTGGTGCAGAGCTACTATGCTTCTCATTCTGTGCTTATCGCTGCTCAACCTTCTCCTTTCCTTCATTTGTTCATGGCACTGTTTTTCAAGTTTTTAACATTCTTAATCTGTCCCCTCTTAACACATTTGAGGTCATGTTCTTCTACAAGAATAGAGTGCAGAATGGATCCTACCACTTTTGATGCGACCATCTTGCTCTTCATGAAACATGTAATGCACATACTATGAATGATAGATTTTGAAATTACTTCTCATTTAAATTCAACATTTTTTACCTATTCTCATGGTATATCAAATTTTCTTCATATTAAACTTTGTCATATTCAAGATGCAAGTCTAGTTATAAGCTACTAAGCCACAGTCAGATATTCCAAGGTCAACACCAAATATAAAAAGTAAAAAAAAAAAAAGGTGTGACATAAAGTCAAATATAAAACAAGAAAAGAGAGGATTAACTCCAACTAAAATCCTAGGACTTCAAGGTTACTATAATTTTGAATAATTACAACAAATTTATTTTCTTTTTCACAAAGCAAATATAATTTCTCCTTCAAAGTTTGTGCCAAGCATAATACTTTGCTCAGACTTGATGTCTAAAACCAACTTTTAAAAATACATGAAAGATTTTTTCATCTATTCAAAACTTATCTCATCTGTAATCATTTTAATTATCTTGTTAATTATAATATAAATACAATAATTAGCCAAGGTAGAGAAAACAGACATAGAACTAATGATTCTGATACAGATTCAATTACTATGCCATAGAAGAAAAATTAATTTTGAATTGAAAATTATTTTGTTATATACTAAGGGAATTTTTCTAGATTGATAATCAGATGAAATAGAGCAAAATAATCTTGATCCATTTTCACATTGAAAATACATTTGCTTAATAATTTCTCATAGAATTACAAAGGCACAATTATTCCTATTATTTATAATAAATTCTTTCATATTTCTGTTCCCTAAATTCTGAGTATTTTTTAATTCTGACACACAAACTTTAATTTTCTTATAAGTGCAACCCAAGTATGACATATTTTTCAACATATTTATTTTTTTTATTGCTACCAGAAAAAATAATTAAACTAAATGGAATTGGTGGGAAATTTGTATAAAGGAATAAATTTATTATTATGTGAGACGATGATTATTGCCAAAATTAAAATTTCTATGATCTGCATCCACCAATAAAAAGATTTGAGTATTTATTTTACCAGAGAACAGTAAACAAAGTCATAAGGAAGAAATTACTCAACAGTTGGTACTTCTAAGTACAATAATCTTTTCAAGAGGTAACAGAAGAAAAGGATCAGAATACCTAAAACACATATTGTGCACTTAAAATGACATAATTCAAGTTTATAAATGCCCAAGTGAACTGCAGCTTTACCAGCTTTCATTTATTTATTCATTTGATTCCTTCCAATTAAGACATTCCCTATGAACACTATCTGTCTATTTTCAAGGTTTTATGTACCATTAAAAATAATCAGTTAGGGAACAGTAATTAAGAAGGAATTAGAGCAGAGAGCTCGGTGAAGCATATTTTATTCAATACTTTTAATAATTCTTCCTAATGAAGGGAAGACAATATTTCATTGGAAACACTATTTTAGTTTTAGGAATTTAAATGAAAATATGTTGACCAGGAGAATAAAATATGATGGCATCTGTGAAAGAAATTTATTTTGGTGATTATATATGAAAGGCAATCACTAAGAACTTGAACTGATGTCTCATAAACATCCAGTGACTGTACACAAATAAAACTCCAGCATCTTAGGACAGAAAATGAGGAAATTAAGTCATAGACATTCAAAATAACATCTCTTTTAAAAAGTAACCTAGTTTTACCCATTTCCCCTTATATTTTGCTACAGTTGGGAGAGCTGTCTTCTAACCATACAGCTTTTTTACTCAGCCATTAAACCATTTTAGTTAGGTTTTGCCTAAATCTTTCCTTCCCTTTAGCAGTTCATCAAAAATGATTACCATCTTCTGCCTCCACTAAGAATAGAAATAAGAAATATTTTGTTTCAGTGAATCATTTTTTTCCCTTGAGTTTTCTCAAATGCTGAAATAAGTGTAAGAAGTACCTTAAAGGCTAAATTCAGTTACCAAAAAAAATGTGTGACTTCAAAAAAGATTAAAAAAAAAAAAGATTTGTGGATCTATGAAACTATTTCTCTATTTCCCATACAGGTTAGTCAAGGGATCATGTCATGTCTTCCAGACTCCCATGTGTTATTCAGCCAGCAGCTGCACAGCAAGATGTTAAACTTTTAGTAAACACGTTTTTGTTTTTTTTTCCACCCAAGCAGCAGCCTCTGAATCTTTGCCTGGCTCCTTTCTCTGGCTTCTTTCCTGGTGGCACTAGGGATTGCCAGGAAAAGTTGAGGGCCACAGCTGCCTGAATTTCTTGTATCACATTCTCCAATAGTCCTTGTTATCCACAAATATTCCTTGGGACAAGGAACCCTTGTGATTGTTAGACAGATCAAAGGGATCTGGCTATGATTCTGCCAGACCAGGATGAGGGGTCCTGAGCTGAAGCCCTGGCTCTGTAGCACGTGTCTTATGACCCAAGTAAATGGTTACACCATCCTACATCTCCATTCTATGTTGGACTGGACTCCAACAAATGTGTGAAAAGACACTTTCCACTTAGGAACTGAGATCTCTGCTGATTTTATTTGGATTTTATAGTAACTAGAACTATACAACTGGGGTGCCAAGGATATACAAATTAAAGGGATAAGAATCTCAGTGGCTTGGGAGGCTGAGACAAGAGGATCTTCAGTTCAAGGTCAGCCTCAGCAAAAGGGAGGCGCTAAGCAACCCAGTGGGACCCTGCCTCTAAATAAAACACAAAATAGGGCTGGGGATGTGGTCAGTGGTAGAGTGCCCCCAGTCAATCCCCAATACATATCCTCATCTCTCCCCCAAAGAGAATAACCCTTTAGAATGTTAATATTGGTTGAAGATTGTGTACTATCATTTTTTACATCAAACATTATATAACTCTATAGTATAGAGTATATATTATAGAATAAAATGCAAAAATTTTTCCAAGTTTTTAAGATAAAACACAAACTCTCAGGAATAAGTACTTGTGGTGGATACTTGGGGAATTCATACAATTTAGTTTGGAAAAGTTACAGAATCACTAGTTTGCATGCATGCTGAGGTTATTTTTTTCTTTGACATCATATAATTTTGCTGATAGAGAATACTGGGTACTTCCACCAGAAAGGATGAGAACTTTAAACCATGATATGAAAAATAACTGGCATTTTGACATTTACTTCCAGATTTTATTATAAAAAAATCTCGTAACTTCTAATTCAAACCAGTATGCACAATTTAAGAATGGGGAGACAGTTTACCCCTTCAGGGAAACTAACTGCTTATGAGATTAATATTTTAACTTATTTATTTTACTTAATTTGCTGGTGAGACTGCAAATTGGTACAGCCAATATGGAAAGCAGTATGGAGTTTGCTTTGAAATCTAGAAATGTAACCATCATTTGACCCAGCTATCCCTCTCCTTGGTTTATACCCAAAAGACTTAAAAATAGCATAGTACAGGGACACAACCACATCAATGTTTATAGCAGCACAATTCAAAATAGCTAACTGTGGAGCCAACCTAGATGCCCTTCAGTGGATGAATGGATAAAAAAATGTGGTATTTATACACAATGGAATTTTATTCATCAATAAAAGAGAATAAAATCATGGCATTTGTAGGTAAATGGATGGTGTTGGAGAAGATAATGCTAAGTGAAGTTAGCCAATCCCAAAAAACAAATGTCAAATGTTTTCTCTGATATAAGGAAGTTAACTCATAGTGGGGTAGGGAGGGGGAGCATGGGAGGAATAGATAGGGCAGATGGGTGGGAAGAAAAGGGAGGGGGCAGAGGATTACCAAGGATGGTGGAATGTGATGGACATCATTATCCAAAGTACATGTATGAAGACACGAATTGGTGTGAACATACTTTATGTACAACCAGAGATATGAAAAATCATATTGTAATCATAAGAACTGTAATGCATTCTGCTGTCATTTACTTAAAAAAAAAAATATATATATATATCTTTATAGACCTCTGGATATATATATATATATCCAGAGGTCTATAAAAGTCTTCATGATAAAATGATGATAATAATAATCCTACTTATTATCAAATTGCAAGTGGAGACATAAAGATCATAACAAACTCTGATATCCTCAGTTATTTGGTCAATACATATCTTTTTAGTTAGTTTGATTTTGTTAATGGGGTTAAACCTGGGGTGCTGTATCCCTGAGCTTTATTCTCCCATCCCTTTTATTTTATTTTTATTTTGAAACAGTGTTTCTCTAAGTTGCTGAGGGTAGCCTGGAACTTGTGATCTTCATGCCTTAGCCTCCCAAGTCGCTAAGATTACAAGCATGTACTACCACACCTGGTAGATCTTAGTACTTAAAAAAAAGTAACATTTTATCAAACTTTTTTTTTTTTTAAACTAAAGATCCAATGGGAAATCCAAACCTAACTTAAAATATGCTCCTCATCTATTTCTACTTATTGGAATGTAAGCTCCATGAGTTTATGAGGGCAAGGATTGGCTTTTGTCTGGTTTGCTTACTATTGTATCTTGGGTGTCTGATATCTAATAGGAGCGGAACAAATATTAAATAGATGAATGAGTGAATAGTCAATATGCCAGTTGGCTTTGGTAGATTTCTCCCTCTTCAAGTTTCTAATTACTTGTCTTTTACTTTGCTGAAAATCAGTTGATTTCTTACTTAAAAAAGAGCAAAGAATCAAAATGCCTTTCTAATTCCCCTTTCTCAGCAGTTTTCTTTAAATCAGCATCCTGCAAGAAATACATTGTATGAGCCATATAGATAATTTCAAAAAATGTCCAGAAGTCACATTAAAAAGTAAAAATAATTGAAATTAAATTCAATAATGTATTTAAGCTGATATAACAAAGATATTAACATTTTGACATTTAAATTTATATAAATTATCTCTGAAATAATTTACATTCCATTTTATTTTGTACTCTAAAATCCAGTGTGTTTTTGTTAGCTTTTCATCACTGTGATCAGAACATGTAACAACAACTTAGAGGATAAAAAGTATATTTTGAGTCATGGTTTCAGATGTTCAGTCCTTGGTCAGGTGACTACATAGCTTTGGACCCAATGTGAGACAGAACATCATGGCAGAAGAGTGTGGCAGAGGAAAGCTGCTCAGGACATGTTAGCCAGAAAGTAAAGAGAGAGTTCAGTTCACTAGAGAAAAAATGTAAACCCCAAATGCAAACCCCTAGCAATCTACTTCTACCAGCCAGAGCCCACCTGCCTACAATTATCACCATCAATCCATATCAGTGGATTAATCCATGACCAGGTTCTACCTCTCATAATCTAATCATTTCACCTTTGAACATTCTTGCATTATATCACACATGAGCTTTTGGGGACACCTCATATCTAAACCAAACTCAGTGTGTATCTTATATACATGTCTTTTCAGACATTCAACAGTGTAAACACTGATCTCTGTGGCCTATATTCATGCAACAATGAAGTCTGTAATAAATCATAGAATTCATGCCTAGAAAAGTTCAGCAATCATTAACTTTAATGTAGAGCTTAAGGCACAAAGAATTCTCCAAAGAGACACTAGTTTTATCAAAATCTATTAAAAATAAAAGAATATTAGTTTATTTAAATATTTATTCTCTGTTAGTTTGTTTCAAGATAATAAATAAGCATTTTAAAAAGATTTCAAAACATGTATAATATGATGGATTTTGGTCAAAATCAGACACCCTTTTGAAAGTAACTGGCAAAAGCCAGATGGATAACAAAAAATGCAAGCTATTCAGTAAAAAAGTCAACCAAAATGTTCAGTCTAAGAATAGAGGAGGATGATGGAGGATTGTAGAAGATAAGTTAGTGAAAAATAGACTATTCTGCCAGATTGGATAGACACTGGATGTTTGAGGAGGATGGCGCTCTTATCCTTACCCTGTACATGAAGACACGAGATGTAAACAGTCAATTCACTTGCTTAATTATACAGTTTATAGGGGAAATGATTTGCTTTATTATCTAGTTTCCTTCCTACAAACAAGAAGTTTAAAAGTCAAGGCCCATATAAACATTTTATATAAAGAAGAGCGTCAGTGCTCACAAAATGAATAATAATCAGTATATATTTTCTGCAAGAATAAAATACATAGGTAATAGCCACTGTCATTTTTGTCATCACTTGACTATTAATAACAGCTGTATGAATGAGTCTACACCTTTGGGTAATGATTTTGGCAATATTTATTAAATGCCTTTTAACTGTTCTTTTCCTTTGTTTCTATTTGGGGGAATATGTTCTAAGGAAATAATATATGTCCTTAGATATACATCATCCTACACTTCTACTTACAATATATAAAAATTATCTTAACAAACAGATAGGGCAGCCTACTGGTTAAGGGTGTGGTCTCTGGAGTTGGAGAGGCTGGACTCAAATACTCACTCCACTAGTGACTGAATGCTTCAGTCTTCTCGTCTATGATATTAAAATAATTCTAATACCTCATAGGGTCTTCATCAGGATTAAATAAAAGGATAAGTGTAAATCAAAACTATTAGTGAATTTAATGAATTAATGAATTTAATGAATTAGCTGTTATCATTAATATGTTTACAATGCAGCTCATTATCATAGGGAAGAGCCCATTTGAGAAAGAGGCTCTGTAACATTGATTTTGTGAGCTCTGGTACATTCACAAGGGCAGAGGCATTAACTTTCATCACAGAATACGAAGTATCTAACACAGGAATTAATTTATACAGGTGTTTATTGCAGCATGTATTTCACTGTGAAATATACAAGATACACATGGGGTCATAGTTTTGATATCACTAAAATTAGAGCATACCTTACAGACAAGGATGTGCCACAGTTTAATTGGTAATGCATGATGTATCTTATACTTGATGCAGTCTGTGTTCAACAGAAAAATGGTCTCGAAAGATACTATCCCTGTCCTAATCTCCAAACCCATCCCCTTGAGATGGGGAAATTATCCTGGGTTTTTCAGATGGATCCAGTGTAACCACCAGGTGTTTTATAAGAAGAAGGCAGGAGGTTCAGAGTTAGCAGTTGATGTGATGGCAGAAACAGATTTTGGAGAAGCCACAAGCCAAGGAACATGGGGCAGTCTCTAGAAGCAAAAAAATGGCAAGATAACAGCTTCCTTGAAGAAGGAACTGATCCTGCCAACACCATGACTTAGTGAGCCTGAATTTAGACTTCTAACCTCTAGCACTGTAAAATGTGTCATTTGAAGCTGTTAGGTTGTGGTAATTTGTTACAGTATCAAGAGGAAACTAACACACAGTCTTAAATTAGGGTGAAAAAAAGTTATTTTTGACTTCTCTGCACATGTCAGGCCATTCTGCTTTCTAAATTACCATTCTGCCAGCCTAAGAGGCAATCAATATAAGCTATTGAATGAAAGTTGCATGGAATGTTTTACAGCCGTTGCAATCATGTGTACAAAGAGTTCATAATAAAATTAAAAAATGTCACTTGAAAAAAAATGAACATCAATTTGCATTGCATTGAAATTACAATGATATTAAGATGGGCAAACATCAAATTATGTATAAAAGAATTCCAGGATAAAATTAATTATAATATTAATAGTGATTGATTCTGCCTAATAGGACTATAAATGACTATCCTTTCACATTTCTGCACTGTCCTAATTTTCTAGGAGTGGTATCATTTTCATAATGGAAAAACACATCATTTTTATTTTAAAAGTAGACAGAAGTATAACCTGATGCATAAAATGCAAAGTAAGAAGATTGCTATAAATAATCCCATTATTTATGTACCAACAATTTAAATCTAATTATTAATTTTATATCTTCAAAATTTTAGGTCTGGCAGGTCCCAAACCATGCAGTCATAATGGGTCTATGTTTGGATTTTGCAAACAGCGGTTCATTTTAATAATAGTAAAGTTATGATTATCACCTTCCAGAAATCCTTTGCTGACCAGCCACTTGAGCTGCATGACTATAGCCAGGATGTGAAGGTAATGATGTTAGCAGACTCTGGCAGTGGGAAGCCTGCAGAATGATTCTGTGTCACTTACATGTGGAAAGATGATAGTGACTCTGAGAACTAAGACTGTTTGAACTTGGATAAGTCATTCCACCTCTCTGAGTCTCAGGCTTTCTCTGTGTTAAAAGGGTATAGGACTAAATTATGTCTACAATTCCCCTCTCTCTAATATTCTACACATGAAGTATGTGGTACATCTTACATGTAATGAATCAACATTTGTATATTTATATGTGCATGAACAAGCTCCCTACACATTGAGATTGATTTAAAAGGGTCAATGCAAACCTGGCAGGTGGCTCACACCTGTAATCCCAGCTGCTCAGGAGGCTGAGGCAGGAAAATTGCGAGTTCAAAGCCAGCTTCAACAAAAGCAAGGTATTAAGCAACTCAGTAAGACCCTGTCTCTAAACAAAATACAAAATAGGACTGGGGATGTCACTCAGTGGTTTAGTGCCCCTGAGTTCAATCCCTGGGACCCACTCCTGCCAAAAGAAGAGGCCAATGAAAAAGAAAAATACCCCTGCTATTTTAGAATTTCATTTTATAGTCATACAGGGATTGCTGTAAATGCTTTAACTAGGTTCTCTGCACTGTACAATTTGCTGCTAATACAATTCTCATCAGTTATTTCATAGCCTACTCTTTTTCACAGCACCAGAAGGCCAATGTCTGGCTGGGCACTGAGACTTTCAGCTTGTCATTATCTGCTCTTTGAGGAAAGCATTCATAATCTCAGGTAAGATGTCCACTTTCTTCTGTGAAAATGGAGCCATTAACCAAACTTAATAACAACTTTCCAACTAAGTTCAATGCCTGATAATTTACCAATACCTATAATATTAAATAAGAATGTCATTTCTGGAATATGTCTTATATAAAATTTTAATGGAAGTTTAAAATGAAATTGGATATTACTTATGTATTTTTTCCAGGAAATATTGATAGAATACCATACTATTTTAAGAAAGAAATTTGACTTACGTAATCCAGATCTGAAGGAATTTATCAGTCTTATAGGGTGGAATGAATTATGCACAGATTTAGCTCTAATGCAAAACAGGAAGGTAAATGTCAGGGAACAGTACTGGTGTACTGCTAAGGATAGAGTTTCAGAGTTGGAAGAGAGATCGTGTCCAGCTACCCAGGCAGGAGATAGTCTTTGAGCAAATGTCTTTGTGGCATGGAGCATTTGGGCTGTATATGGAGAAGTGCTAAGATTGACATATGGCATTAGTTCCAAGTCCAGGTAGAGAGCCATAGGATAAAAATTTAAATGATAGATAAGATCTGGATTGTCAAGACCTTGAAGGAGACCACACTTTATTCTGCAGATAGAAGAGACACAAATAGGACTTTAAAGCAACTATTAAATTCATTTGCATGTATTCATCCCTGTTAGAAGGGGCAAAGGTCATTTTAACTTTGTATTTTAAAAGACTTATAATTTCTCAGTCAACAAAAATTCTAAGCAACTTTTCTGCATATGATCTAATGAATTAGAATTGAACTCTAACATGTTTGAAACTCTGCAAGAGAAGATTTCTTTACTCTAGTATTGCTGGTATGATTTAGTGTTGGAAAAGGAATGTCCCCTTGAAGATGCTGGAGTGAAAGCTGTTCATACAGGGGATACAGGAAATCAACCCAGTCTTGGGGATAAGAGAAGTGACCTACTCACACTGACTTTATCTACTGGTTCCCCTTTATCCCTCTAAGTTCCTTAGTTTCAGCCTTCCAGACTAGAAGCTTTCTGTGAGGGGCTTGGCTCTGGTCCCTAATATAGTTCTTGGTCCTTCTACCTGTTTGTTCCTGGCACTGGTACTACATCTACTTTCTGTACATAAAGAAAGTACTGATTCAACAGGTCTTCTGTTTTAGTGTGTGTGTGAGTGGGAATGTGCATTTTATACACACTTATAAATAACACACACTATGCAAAATGGCAATAGCTCATACCATCATCTTTTATATCTATCATTCTCTAATGAAAATCCCCCTTTTTTTTTCAAAATAGTTTGTAAGTATTTTGAGAGTAGGCCCACCATACTGTATCATAAAACCAGCCAACACACAATTAGTATTTATACATCAAATGCTTTAAGTCAAGTCCAAGAGCCTCCAGGATATGCTGATTTCCTCCCAGGATCAGGAAAACAGCTGGTTAACATATATGGTAGAATAGGACCAAAAATGTATGGTTTCTATTTTCCTTTAGATCTGTAACAGGCGAGATAGCTTGTTTCTTTAAAAGCTTCTGAGAAAAGGGATACTGAACCCATCATATGAAAGCAATCTATCAATATGTAAGCATGTGTATGCATGTGGGTGAGATCAGCCAACTTGAAATTGACAAATCGTGTGCTAAATATTAAATGCAGGTGGAGTTAGCAAATGGATACAGTTCACGGACCGCCATGGGTTTTATATGCTACACTTGGCACTTACCTCAATGAAGAAGATACTGGCTGCTGATGTTGGATGGTGATACATATAGACTGTCACAAGAACGCCCGCAACTATAATGAGGACCAGAATGAGGATTCCAACGATGAGGCCAGCATGCAGGGTCCCCCCTTTCTTCTCAGCTGCACTGTCATCTGTCGAAGCTGAAAGAACATCCCAGCTGTCAGGGCCTTCAGATGTGAATCCTTAAGTTCACATTTTCATTTGTTCAGAAATTTATGTTTTTAATAAAGTAACACAGATTTCTTTTTATTTCCTGCTCAAATTTTCTTGTCCATAATACCGATTTTAGAGGTTACGTGGGTAATGAAAACTCCATATTATTAATGAGTAAAAATAAATGTATAGTTTGAATCTGTTCAATAAAAAAGTATTTATTCTAAAAGGATTATAAATTTAACTTTATTTTTTTTCTCATTAAATTAACAGTTTCCTTAAAAAAATTAAAATGAATTACTTTTCAGGAGCTCCTCTCTCATTTTCTTTAAGAAAATTGCTTTTTTTAAAAAATAATTTTCTTTCAGAAAATTTCAAATGAAGAGTATCCAATGGCACTTGGTGGGTGACACATTTCAGAAAATCTGAGCATGAGCTCAAAGTATAATTTTCAAGGTCTGTTTTAAACTGAAATGCTCTTTAAAAGTATAACAGATGGATGCTAAATGACCCTCAAATAGTTTTATTGCTATCTAAAGGGAAAAACCACAGCATACGAAAATATTCCACTGTGCCACAGTCTGATAGCATTTTCTCTAACTTCTACTGAGATGCCTGCCACTGGGATGCACATTTTCAAAGTTAGAAAGAGGAGGAATTTAATTTCTAAAGTAATAACTATCCATCCCAAAGTCAATCAACCAAATAAAACTAATCTCCAAAGTCCTCTCTTGTTCTAAGATTCTGTAATCTTTGATGATTACTCAGGCATTCGGAGAGCTTCCCAAATTATGTGCAGCAGGTAACTGTATCCTAGTAGATAATCTGATTGGTATTTTTGAATCATTAGATAATTCCTTAAGACCCACAGAAGTTCCAGAACAGTGGTTCCCAATCCTTTCACTAACAATTGCCCTCTGTTATTTTTATGCTCTGTCTCTATGTTTTAAACATTTTTGTATATTTAACCTCATTAAATAAGCATAAATTTATTTATTTTATTTTGAATTTTCATTAATAATAAATAAGCACGACTACCCTATCAGAACAAGAGGTCCATACAAATTTACCGAAGTCTGGATAAAGCAAAAAACATGAGCTCCTTATTCCTTCCACCATCCTTTATATTTTTGTTCACTTTTTGCTTGAGACTCATTGGTGTTCAGTAGTCCTTCTCCCAATCTAATGTTCAAAACCCTCTAAGTCTCCCTTACATAACAGAAATTTACTAGTAAAAGAGTATCATATTTAAAGAGTAACTCGTAATATAAACATTCATTTATAATGTGCCAGGTATATTTGCACTGCTTTGCAAATATCAAATCCACAAACCCAAAAGGTAGGCATTATTATTATTTTTTTTTCTTTTTTTTTTTTTAAGAGAGAGTGAGAGAGGGGAGAGAGAAAGAGAGAATCTTTAATATTTATTTTTTAGTTCTCGGCGGACACAACATCTTTGTTGGTATGTGGTGCTGAGGATCGAACCCGGGCCGCACGCATGCCAGGCGAGCGCGCTACCGCTGAGCCACATCTCCAGCCCAGGTAGGCATTATTGATTCCCTTTTGATAGATGAGGAATCCAAGGTATTGGGACATTAAGAGCTGTACTAAGGTTACAAAGCTATTAAGATGGTACTGGCTTTAACATAAGCAGGTTGGCCTCAGAGCCTGAACTCTGAACTTCTAATCAATATTTCTTCAATTAACAATGAGCTGTAAGTACTTCCCTTTCCTCTTACTTCATGTTATGCATTCTGGGAAAGAATTCCAAAAGAATCTGTTGATTTCAAGTCAAGGAAAATTAATTTAAAACATGGTCTAAGAATTAACATTTTTGCCTCCTGGAGGGCAGAGGCTATGGCTGCCTTGTCACTTCCCAGGGACTGGGGCTTAGGTCTGTATGTATATCTATCAAAATTACTTACATTTATGTTTGATTGAAAAGAAGGAAGGAGAAAGAAAAATAAAGACTGTTGAAAATGGGTGACAGCTTTTGAAATGGCCACTTCTCCAGTAAAAAATCAAATGAGGATATAAGAATGACTTATCTATCTGGTCTTTATTTCCCTTATCTCCACAATGTGGTCAATAACAGTAATTACCCCATATCATTGCTGTGAAAATCCAACATTTAATATATAAAAAGTTCTTAGGAGAGTGCCTGGTATGCACTAAGCACTTCATTAATGCTAAACTATTACATTATTATTGTAGTTTTATATAAAGCAGACTGAGGCAAATTGTATGGTTGGACTCTTGGCACTCATGGCACCATATAAACTATGCTTTTTCCCTTAACATTTATTGCTTTAAAAGCTTGACCTCCTTCTTAAGTATGCTTATATGACTGCATTTTGTAAATTTGGCTTTTTTTCTTATTTTTACAAGATTATGACACATTACTTTCATGGGAAAACAAGATTAATTTAAAAATGTGACTTTGGGGAAAATGTGACAAAAATATCTACTTGAGTCAAAAGGGAAGCCTTCAATGTTTCTTTGAATCCCAATTATAATTCCAGGCAATGGTCTTCTCAGACCTTGCTCTGGCCTCCCTTCCCTTTTTCTTTCTCTTCCTGTCTTTATCTATTCTTCTCTACCTCTTTTCCTCTCTCTATCCTTCCTTCCATCCAGTAGGCCAGCATCTGGTTGTATTTCTGGGATTTGTAGTCTTTTATATACCGCCTGCCAATTCTTGGCCTCATGTTTTTCTGTGTGTGCAGTTCAGTTCAAGGTGCTGGTGAGTTGGTCTCAAGCTGTCACCACCTAAGTAGACCAGAGGGCCAGAATGTGTAGAGGAGGCAGCAGGCAAGAGGCAGCTCTCCCCAGGTAGAAAGAAGAGAGCAAGGGACATGTTTTATTCAATAGGAGCCCTTGTCAGAACTAAGATGATCTTTGAAATGCAGGCTCTAGGTTGTAGATATTGGGGCTATAAAATAAAACCAGATTTGCACTTTAAACATGGTAAACCTCACCCATTCTCTCTATTAGGCATACATATTTTCTTGTACCATGATTAGTTACTCATATTTCTAAGAATAAAATATCAGAAATACTGGAGTTATATTATCTCTCTTTTAAAACTTTCTTTTATGTTCCTGTTTTAGAATGTTAGGAGACCTGGTCATGTCTAATGCAATCTTTACAGCATCTGGGTTGTTACTTGCCAAATAAGCATTTCATGATATTTTTAGAAGATGATCATTTAAATAAAATAAACAATTTTCATGTATTCTCAAATATTACTAAGCAGTTGACAAATATTTAGAAGTCTATAAGTGTCATATGATTTCATGATGGATTGTAACTAGAATAAACCATGCAAGGAGAAATGTAGGAAATTTAATTCCAAAATATTACAGGAGTATCTATTGGTCACATACTAATACTTATCTCAAAATTCTTCCAAGTGATCATTTAAATGGAGTGACCAAAATATTGCTGGCATATTTTTTAGGAAACATATTCTTCTATTTTTATATTATTTAATATGTATATGTATTATATATATAAAAATATATTTATTTGCTATTGCAGTGATTCTATAATTAATTCCTACACAGCATGGTACCTTTATTCCAACTGGTTTCTAAGGACTTTAGAAATCCACAGAAACAGGTATAGAATGGCCTATAGAAGGTTTCTGTACCTGAAGGTAAGGTAAGCACCCACTTGATTTAAAATTTTCTCACTATTTGGTTTCCAGTTTAATATCACCACTTGATCAAATGGTACAGATTTTGTATATTTATGGGCATTGAGAAAAAAATGCATGGATATTTTATGTTAAAAAGGATAAGTGCCTTAAAGCAAAACTGAAAATTAAAAAGTATAACCAAACCAAGAATCCAGTAATTCCCATAAATGAAATTTAGTTCATTCACCCCAAGGGCAGATGGCTCAAATAGATGGATTTCGCTGCTTCAGAAGGACAATAATCTAAGATGTCAGCTTTGGAAACAGTCATTCCTGTGACTCCACCGATTGTTCTTTTGGACTGGCACACAGATGTGGGTCAAAGAAAACTCTAACCTTACTGCAAGTACAGACTTCTGATTTAGCCTATCACAGTCTACTTGGAATTATGGACACTATTTTAAAAAGGTCAGAAGGAATCTAGTCTTGAGGCACAAATTCTTATTCTGGTTTTAGAAATATTTCATGCTCTTTCATTCATGTCTAAAAGTGAACTAAAACCAGTGATCTTTCTCATACACACAGTATCACGCACAGGGGAATTCTAATCTTTAACTTTTCTTTAGTCTTACATTGTGTATTAAGAGGAATTAACAACCAAGGACATTAGAACACCAAAAAATGGCATTTAAGTCACAAAAGGAAATATGGAGGCATATTTTAAAAGTCTACCAATGAACAAAACTTAAAACATAAATGAAGTACAGAAAATCAATTGCATTAAAGATAATAGACTCTCATCTGATCCACTGAGTGACCCATGTAGTAATGGTGGCTTTCCAATACTTTATAAAATGAATATATATATTCAGACAGAGAGAGGCCTGCAAACATTATCACATCTATCAAAGCAATCTGCCATTGTTGGGTAAATTTTAGTTACTATATTAGAGAAGACAATAGGTTTATAAAAGGAATTAAGTACACATTGAAATATATTTAAGACCTTACATGATGTGTTAAATTTCCTACATTCCATGCAATGTTTATGACTGTATGTATGGATATGAAGAATGAAAGAAACAAGGAGGTAGAACGATTCAAGAAAGAAAACTTATTATTTGCTTCTTCAAAGTGTGGCATTTAATTTTATAACTGTCTCCTTACTCTTCCTCTGACTTTTCCCCCAGTGTTTACAAACATATGACACTGATATTTTGTATTTATAAGCATAATCCTCTAACATGGTAAAAGATTTTAATATAGTGCTAAAGTGATCGGTACCTATTATTAAATCCTGCCAGTAATTAAAGTCCAAGATTAAAGTGAAACAAAAATAGAAATATTCCTTGTCTGAAGTTTTATTCACTTTAGAACTAACTCTGTTCCTGGCCTGAAAGTGAAACATTACAGCCCATAAATTCCATAACATATTAATATCCTCTGGGGGATTGAGAGCCTGATGGGTTGGACAAAATCTTACACAAATTTGCTAAAAATCCATAAATCTTACATAGACGACGCCAGAATGTGCTTTTCTAAAGCTTCAGAATGAAGTTAAGCTATAAATGCTTAAAATGCTCAACTTTGGATTAAAAAACACACAGACAACTTTCCCCACGGAATATTATCTAACCCATTTATAAGCTATAGCATATAATAGAAGAAAATCAAGTAACAAAAATTTTAGCTCAACTGACTTTCCTTTTTGAAAGTTTGTTTCTCTTGTAGCTGGTCTGATTTTGTGGCTCATGCATTTTTCTCTCTCAGTTCTTTAACTTACTATATATATGATCATGACTTTGACTTCATTCAGAGTTTTTCTTGATACTTACATATATTTTCTAATCTTTAAAATTCTCTAATTCCTCCATTTTATTAATCATGGTATTACTATTTTCTGGGTGTTTAGCAATCTGTCAATATTGTTCAGGGACTAGAGTGCTTAAAACTTTTATACAAGGTATACATTATTCACAACATGTATCACTGTATCCACGTTTCTAAGTCACATTGTCCCTTTGACATTGTCATTGGAGGGATTTGGGTAGCTACTGTTAAAAAGATATGAAAATGGCCACACAACCACATCTAAGTGCCTCATATATGGTGAGAACAATGTCTGAAAAAGGGAACTGGCCTAGCTTTTACGTTTTTTTCTCTTTCTTTTTTTCCCACAGTCTGTACTACTACAGGGCAGGTGTGAAATTTCATTTAGGGAAACATATAAAACATTCTGAGCTAAAAGAGATTAGAATACAGCAATCCTTAAGAAAAAATAATCTGCTACCTCTTATCTTGAAAAAATAAAGCCAAATAAAGTTTCTGTGAAATTATATTAAAAGAAAATGCTTGATTCTATCAAAACGAGGGGTTTGGGATAACTGTCACTAAATGATAGCCTGCTTCTAGCCTCATTAAGTGATTGGTGATTTTATGCATGTTTATACATAATCATCTAAGACTAGATTTATAGCATTTATAGCAAATATAAGACCAAAGATAAATCTTTGTAATAATCTATTATTGTTTTTCATTTCTTATGTGCTACTCGTTGAAATAATCTACCTATACCTCTAGTATTAATATTAATCAAGATATTTATAAGCCTTAACTTTTACATTTTTCCCAAGATTAATTTTCTATATAAAGTTATCAATTTTCTCTATTTAAAAATATATTTAGAGATTATTTTTGAAAGATAAAATGTTTCTACTTCTACAAAATAATCTATAGAAAAGAAATCCACAGAAAAAGAGTTTTTCCACTAAATATGAAACTGAAGGGTTTCATGGAATGGTTTCTTCTTTAATTCCCTACAAAATCCTTCCAAGGATAAGACATTTAGATTTATTAACTGCAGAAAATATTTAGTAGAGTTTCCATAGAGTATATTCATGTGAGTGTGAACCACCAAAAGTAAGGTTGGTAAAGTACTTTTATGTTCGAGGGGTGCAGAACAGAATGATTTTTCATGCCATTTAATTCCATCCATTCTCATTTCAGCAAAAAGAGATAATTTATATGTAAACACTAGGATGATCACGAGGAATTGTTTACTGCACTATCAAATTTATCAGGTTTTCTGAACATGGGATAAGAATTTTCTTTAAGGCTAGGGCATGACTCAGTGGTAGAGCACTTGTAAAGCCCTAGATTTGATCTCTAGCACCGAAAACCAAACAAACAAAATACAAAATACAAAAATAAAGCCCCCAAAGCCTCTTAATGGTGTGGAAAGATTCAGTTGACATGAAACCTTTGGTGCTTCCAGGGAATGGCATCTAGATCTCACCTTGCCTGCCATACAGGACAATTACCTGTTCAATCGTGTCTCCTCTTCTGTGAAATGGTCACAATAGTGATAACTATGAAAAGAGAAGATGCTTCTACAGCTCTGGCCAGTGCTCCATGAAAAGATTGCCGATATTAGTATTACTCATACTAATTGCTTTCCTACTCATTACTGTACTTCACTACATTGATTTTATTGATATTCTGAAAAACTCTATTATAAATAGTAATTATGGTTCTATTGATTACTGCCTCAGTCCTTCCAATCATGGCTTCATTACCAGGGCAACATGAGGACTCTTAAAATTAGTCATGGAAATGGGGTACACCTTACTAAACTTAAGGACATGCTGGATAAAAGCACAGACATGCCAGTGAATAGCTTTTCCAGTGGCAATATACTGTACAATACACCCATGTCTAGGGTAGTCCTGTTGCTGAGGTCCAGTAGAATATCTAAATAAATCAACTCTTCAGTTCTTAACCGTAAGTTGCTTCTTTTGAAAACTATAGTATATTAAATCAGTCTCCCATCACTGATGCCAAATTTTATGATTAAAATTAAAGATAACCTTTAAGTCTCCCAAGAAAGCATGGATTAATTTAGTTGCTGTAGATAATACTTTGTATGTGTGTGCTCGCGCACACATACACGAGCATGTATGTGCACATGTTGCCTTGGGGTTGAAATTGCCATTCTTGATGCATATAAGAAACACAAGATCCTTCTGTTATTTGCTAGGGTTGGATGTATGCTACAACTCTGAAGGAAGAAAAATGAGCAGGATATGATAGAATCTGGTGGGATGTAACCACTATCCGCTAAAAAAAAGTACAACAAACAATAGCTGGGTAAAAGCCTTGAGTGTCACTGAATTTCATTTTAAGTGTATATTACTAGAATTAATAAAGAGCACCACACATATCAAGACTAGAAAGAAAAAAAAAAAAGGAAAGAAACCACCAAGTACCAGCTTTGCAAGGTATTTACATTTCACACCTTAGTATCAATACAGGCAAACTGTGGTTTACCTTGTGTCTCTAACAGGGATAGAATCAGTACCTGCTTGGGAAGAGGGATATCATAAAATTGTGCTTATTGTTCATTTATCTTTAGACCCTGGAGTGGATAGAACATGGTTAGGCTAGAGAGTGGCACTAGGCCTGACCTACCCTGTTCAACCAAATCAATTTCACAAGAAAGTTCAACTGCATGGACCTATAAAACTCCCACGAGTTGGACAGTTGCAAGGGCTAAAGTTTTAAAGTGTCAGAGGATGGAATTCGCGAAGCAGGAAGGCTCTTTCCTACTTTAAAACTGTGATTTAGCAAAATTGGTGCTATTTGCATTTTTTTGAGAATACTGGATAGCTTTAAAAGGAGCAGAATGACCCCACAATGGCACGCACAGTCAACTGGGTGGCATCAGAACTGCCCACTTACTAGGATTGTGATGGAGAACTATGTTCCTTATAAGTTATGTGATCCTGGGCAAATTACCTAAACCCCTGTGCTTCTGATACTTCATGTGTGAAATGAGATTATAAGAAGACTTTGTGCATAGGGTGCTATAAGATGGAATGAGCTAAACATGCCACATCTGTAGAAGACTGCTGGTCTACCTGTAAATAGCCCAGTAACTGCTAGATACATTTATCATTATTACCAACTACATGGCAAGGTTCTCTGAATAATTTAGAACAAAACATGAATCAAATAATTGGAAATGTCAAATTTTATACCTACTAATTAAGGAAACTGGTTCACTAACGATAAGCCTTTTTGATTTACTGGAGAATTTCAGGAAGTTTGGAAGAATGTATTTATGAGAATTATTAAGAAATGAGATCAAGTTTATAAGAAGCATATAAAAATGCTTCTTTCCTTTCTTTTTTTTTAATAAAAATAAAATCTGCATCCTTGAAACGTATGGATCTTAAGTGTACTATTTAACAAGTTTTAATAACTGTGTATAGTGGAGTAACTACCATGCAAATCAAAACATGGAATACTTCCATCTCCCCAGAAAGTCCCCTATCATCCCTTCCAGTCAATCTCTACCAACCCTTGGCCACAGGAAACCTGTGTGCTGACTTCTGCTGTTACACATTAGTTTTGTTTTTACATGGATTTCATATAAATTAAATTATACTACATGTTATTGTAGATTATTTTTGCATTTGCATGGATTTTATACAAATTGAATCACATTGCACATACTCTGATATGTCTGGCTCTTTTGTTTAACAATTATTTTAAGATGTATCTGGGTCATTAGTTCATCCTACTTTCTGTTGAATAGTACTTTGCATAAGTATAAATCAATTTGTTTATTCTGGTGATGGACATTTTGGACTGTTCCCAGTTTTGAGAGTTTATGAATACATTCACCCTGAATATTCTTATATAACTGTGTGTGTGTGTGTGTGTGTGTGTGTGTGTGTGTGTGTTTATGTCCTTTCTTGGATAAATGCATAGACATGACATTTCAAAAGGCCAGAACTTTGTAAGAAGCTGTTGGACAGTTTTCCAATGTGGCTGTACAATATTACACTCCAGTCAGTGATGTGAAAGAGTTCAAGTAGCCATATCCTCATCGATATTCCTGTCGTGTCATCAGTATTAGCTCTGTGCCCCAGAGCACCATGTTCTCATCAGTATTACTACTGTGTAGTGCTTGGCCATCGTCACAGGTCTGCAGTGGTTTCCCATTTATGCTTTGGTTGTCTTTTTGCTTATTGGTTTTTCAGGAGTTGTTTACAGTTTCTGGATAAAGTCCTTCCTGATATATGAGTGTAATAACCATTTCCTCCTGTGTGTGACCTGCCCTTAGTTTTCTTGACAGAGTTTATGATGAAAAAAGGATTTTTAATTTTGATGTTTAATTTACTATGTCTAAAAAAATTAGTCTTCTGAGAGGATATTAAATTTATTAAACTTTTCAAAGAATCAATTCATGATTATGCTAATATTCTCTATCATCTATATTTCCTTTCTTCTACTCTTATTTTTATTATTGCCTCATTTTCTTAATATTATCATTAATTGGCAAATAATAGAGACATTTAATTATTATGGGGCTTAGCATACTCATCTTCTTAAATTTAAATTGGAAGCTTGAATCATTAATATTAAACACATTTTTCTTTCTAATACAGACATTCAGAATTATAAATTTTCTTCTAAATAATTTTTATGAGCATTCCACAAATTTAGGTCTCTTATATCCACTGTCATTTCATTGAAATATTTTCTAACTTTACCTCTTGCTACAGTAGTCTCCCGCTTTATCTATTGGAGATAGAAGTGCAATCTACAATGGATCTACAATGGATACCCCAAACCATGGATAGTTCCAAATCCTTATACACACTATAGTTTTTCCTATATAACCTGAAGCATTGCTATATGGTGCCAGGATTAATCAATCTATCCTTCCATATTTTGTACCCCTTTTTTGCATCACTGCTCTGTATCTGAACACACATACTGCAATATGGAGACAGTTGATCTAATAGTTGAGAGGACTAACGGATGGGTAGTATATACAATGTGAATACAGTGGACAAATGATGATTTGTGGGTTGGGTGGGATAAAATGGGTCAGTGTGAGATTTCAGTAAACTACTCAGCATGGCATTCAATTTAAGACTTAGAAGCTGTTTGTTTCTGGAATTTTCCATTTACTATTTTTGGACCATGATTGACCCCAGGCAACTAAAACTGTGGAAAAGGAGCTACAGCATACTGAGAAAGAGCAACCTTTGTTCAAATCCCATAACTTTTCCCTCCTATCTACCTCCTCTTCTACTTCCAGATATATCACTTTACTCTCCGTCATCTCTTTTTCTTCTTTATGGGTTCTTTCTCCTCAATACCTACAATAAGTAAATATGCTCCTAAAATAAAACATCATCAATGTAAAAAAAAAAAACCTCTTCTTCCCTTTTTATTTTATTTTATTTATCGAGTTTCTTGAAAAAGTCATCTTTGTTGACATGAATTTCCTTATTTTCCATGGACTTCTCAATTTCTGACTGAAGCTGTACCACCATGGATTGTAGAACAATCCAGTCAAGGTCAACTGCTGTGTTCATATTACCTAATCTAATGGCCACTTTTTTGTTTGTTCACTTGACTTGTCTGCAGCACGGGTGGTGTTCAGACCTTCCTCTTCCTCCTTTGGTTTCTGTGATAACCAAACCCTTTTGGTTTCTCCTTAACCCTTTTTTTTTTTTTTTTCAGTTTTCTTCACAAAATTTCAAAAGCTAGTTCCCCTTTTTATCCTAGTTTTTTTTTTCCATTTTTATATCTTTCTGCTATCTTATTTGTCCTTATAACTTCAATCATTTTATCTGATGATATGTAAATTTATATCTTGCTCTCACATTTCTCAAATGAATTTCACTCATATAGACAAATGCCTATTGAGCATTTTCATTTTGGTGACCCCCTGGGGAACTTCAAAGTTAACAGACTCAAATTCAATGTATTGTCTTCCCCACAAACTTCTTCTTCCTACAGTCTTTAGTAAACAGCCATATAGTTCAACCCCACCCCCCCAAATTAAATCCAAGATCCAAGAGTCTATTCTTAGTTACTCTATCACATAAATCACACAATCACATGAATCAGATATTAGTTATTTATGTAGGCTCTATTTCATTTAGAACATTTCATATGTCCATGCTTTTTTTCTTATTTCCATTCTCAAATACTATTTTAGCCCTTTACTATTTCTTCTGAGGATTACTGGTGTTATCTCCTGACCTGTTTTCCTATACTTAGTCTTATCCTTTCACAACTGTTCCCTACCTACAACCATGTAGACCTTCTCCTGGCACTTCCCTGACTACATGGTTCCATGGTTCCCAATGTCTTTGAGATAAAGTTCAAGCCCCCTTGCCTGGCACAGAAAGCCATGAGTAATAAAGCCCCAACTTACCTCTCTACCTCACCATCCAGAATTACTATATGTATTTCTTCACCTCTTTGGAGTTGCCCACATTGATCTGAGCGTTATTCATGCTTCTGAACCTCCATCTATGTTGATCCCTGCACTGAAACCCCTTTTTTTCTACCTCTTCTCCATAAAGATCCCACCCCTACTGCAAAACTTAAATCAAACATCACAGATTTCTCATTGCTTTGGTTTTATTTAGTTGCCTTTTCTCTGCCTTCTCACAATTTTTCCTGAGCTATCTTTGCATTCTTTACATCATACTTAATTATAGATTTACTTCTCTTTGCTGTCCATTGGCCACTTGCTTATTTGGTGAAGACACTAGACTTTGTCTAACTTTGTATCTCCAAATTCTAATAATGGGGGCTGGAGATATAGCTCAGTTGGTTCAGTGCTTGGCTTGCATGCACAAGGCCCTGGTTTCAATCCCCAACACCACACACACACACACACACACACACACACACACACACACAAATCCTACTAATGGACCTGGTTCTGAGTAACTTAAGAAATGTTTCCTAGCCAAGAAAGATTGTGCAAGCCTAGAATCCCAGAGACTCTGGAGGCTGAGGAAGGAGGACCACAAGTTTGAGGCCAGTATTAGCAATTTAACCACAGCCTAAGTAATTTAGCAAGACCCTGCTTGAAAATAAAAAATAAAAAGGCCTGGAGATGTTACTCAATATTAAAAGCTCTTATGAGTTCAAATCCCAGTACAAAAAAGAAAAAAAAAATGTTTCCTAGGGGCTCACATATGCCTTGCAAATGCTCTACCACTTAACTAGATCCCCAGCCCAAGAAATGTTTCTTGAATAAATCAAATTAAGTTAAATCAAATCATTATCTAATTTAATCTAATTCTCTAGGGATATACATTTTCTATTAGTAGTATAAAGCTTTCATAATACATGCATACTTTACATTAAAAAAAACTCTAATAACTACATAGGTCTGATACATGGTCAAGATATACCATAGAGATTGAGCAGCACAAAACCTACGTCTAGGAACACTCATAAGTCCCTGGTTTCAAAATCCAACAGTATAAAAATTTCCTTCCTCTAGCAGAATATTCCCAAGCCTACATATGTGACAGGAACAGCACAGATAGAAAACAGGTAGAAGAAGAGTACAGAAAGGAAAGTAGCTACTGATCAGAGGGATGTGGGAAGACATTCTGCCAACAGCAAATGTAAAGTATATTTAGAGCTACTTCTTGGAAGCCACATTTCCATTTTCTATGAGAGGCTCTGCTGCATTTTTTTATCCTCTGTTCTACTGGCAGCATAAACTAACTACAAATCCTATCTACAAATCAACATAAAGGGGAAAAATATATTTCCATGTGATTTTTCTTTCTGCTTTCTTTTCTTATTCTCAATATCAGTTTTTCAAACTATTAAGTCAAATCATGACTTTGCAACTTTTGCAGGTAAAAATGGTTTTAAAAAGTGAGTAACTTCATATAGTTTAACAAAATGCAGAAAACATAACTATTATTACTAAAAATACATTTTCATACAATTTCAATGGACTAATTTTCACATGCTATATTTAAATTAGTTATGACGTTTAAAAGATATAATGCTTTCAGGTACCTTGCCTCTGAAGAGCAAGATTCATTCTTTTCTTTTTTATACTGGGGATTGAACTCAGGGGCCCTCGACCACTGAGCCACATCTCCAGCATGTTTTTGTATTTTATTTAGAGATAGGGTCTCACTGAATTACTTAGGACTTGATGTTGCTGAGGCTGGCTTTAATCTCATGATCCTCCTGCCTCAGCCTCCCGAGGCACTGAGATTGCAGGCAAGCGCCCCATGCCCACTGCAAGACGCATTCTTTATATGAAGATAGAGATAATTTCTTGCTGCCAACAAATACAGTCTTGTTTCAGGAAAGTCATGAAGTGAAGGCCAATTGGCAGAGTGAAACTAAGATGTGTCATTCTTATTTTGGGAAATCTGGCAGAAAGAAATCAAGAATTCACTCAATGCTGGATTTTCAAAGTATGGTTCAGAGGGTGGTAGTGACTGCATTATTGAATCTGTTAGAAGTGCAAGTCAATCATTTGGGCTCCACCCTTGAAATACAGTATGAGAGTAAGATTTTCATGTAATCTCCTAAAGCAATGGTTGGGATGCTTATCACTTAGGAAGCACTGATCAAGCTACGTGCTCTCAACTTAATGTCACACTGTAATCCCTAGGAACAAAAAGTTAAAACATCTTCACTCCTGGGATCTAGCCCTGGAGGTTAAGATTTAATTGATTTAGGATAGTCTAAGTTCTTCATTTTTATACACTAGAGTAGAAAATGAGATAAGAATAACCAGATGAGTTCAATACACAGAAAAGGTTGAGAACTACTACTCTAGACAAAGGTTTAAGAGAGACAATCCTGGGGGAATCTCAAAATATTCAAAAGTGTAAGAATTTTTCACTATTGAGTATATACGTACTTAGAAGAGAGTTAGTGCTAACTCAGTGCAGCCAATCAAGGCAATAGATAAAACTAAATACCAAGATATCTTACAGATTTAGAAATGGAAAGTGATAGCTATTCAATAGCCTGTCAAAAGAAAATAACAGTTTCCCTTTGCTCGTAAGACTGTGATCTATCTACACCAAAGAAGTTGATAAAAAAAAAAAATACTAGGAAAGGAAGGAAAAAAATAGAGAAAGATATGTTGCTTTGATAATTTAAGTATGAAAGTCAAAAAATAATTCAACTGAATGATAAATGAAATACCAGACTAGATAGTAAAAGTACAACCTTAGAAGCATTTTGGTGACAAAGTCAGAATAATGTTCTAATATTTTACCTTTGGACAAAAAGTCTTACGACATATTCAGAAAAAGGAAGGTGAACACAGCTTTAGACCAACCATTCCATAGTAGTTTCCAAGTTTCTGTTACCTCTGAAATCAATTGCTTAGCAGATTTGTGCCAGTGAATTGATTGAGTCATGTTCTATGAAGATGGCAATTTCGGCATCTCCTTGACAGAAACCTTACCCTGACTCCCCAAATGCAGCTTTTCAGAGTAAAATTTAGTAAAATTCTCATCAATAGGAAGAAATGCAAACACAGTAACCCCTGCTTTCTAAACCATGCTTAACTCCAATGCTGTTACTTTCAATATTAGCAATTAAAGATTTATGTTCAATTTTTTTAAAGAAACAAATAAATCAAAGGAAAGAGGCTTTAAAGCAATCAATAGAGAATGTAAATTTTGATGCTCTGATAAAGCTGTCAACAAATTTTAAATAATGAAGTCGGTTCAGGATTTTCTAGATTTAATAAATTTAACATCTACATACAGTAGAATGGTACAATTCAATTTGCTCAATTGAGTTGAATCTGATTGAAAATTTTACTTCTCAATTAAAATCTCTTGTCATTGATTCAACTTGCAACCTCCTCTCAGCCCTGGATATTACTTTATTCAGTCTGCACCTTGAAGACATTTACATTTCTAATTACGTGCCCAGTGCCATTTGAAAGCAACATATTTAAATGTCAAAGAAGGCATTTAATAGTTGTACCTGTTAAAATAGATAGTTAGGTCATTCTTTGAAAGTATAATTCTTCTAATAAGCTATCACTAGAATTTGAAAGCCCAAAGATGTTGGTAGTACTGTATATAACCATTATCCACATATATAGTGCATTTAAAGACTACAGTATAGATACCCCTTTATAGGTGAATTGAATCTGAATTTTCAGAGAAACCAAGAAGGCTGAAAGAACTTTAAATTAGATTTCAAAGATACACTAAAAGTTGCCTTGTAGTTTGGAGACCATATACCAAAGATTCTGACATTTCTTCAGTTAAATAGGGGATATAATGAATGCATTGTGATTTTATCAGAAAGGATAGAATGGAAATTAATGCATAATTACACAAGGAAAAAGAAATTCATTTTCAAACATAAATAATCAGTTGCTTCAGAGAAGGAAAAAGAATAAAGGAGGTATAAAAAGAAATTTTATTGTAGTATTTCCCATGTGCAATTTGAGAGCTATAATGTAAGAAAAAAAGCAATACTGTGACGTAATTGAGAATTTGGAGTCTGCATGAAGGCTGAACAGAGTTTCATTCCAGCTCTGTCCGATACCACCTTAATAATCTAACCTTTTTGCACCTCTATTTCCTAATATATAAAATGGAAATGATACTAACAGCAATTTGCGGAAATAATAATAAGACCAAATATATATGTAATATTTCCCTCCTACTACTGCCCCATCCATTCTGTATTTTAATATGAAAAAGGGATAGGTATATTGTTTAATTAGAATGGTTTTATTCTAAAAAACTTAATATTATGAATATGTAACCAGTAATACTCAGAGAGAAATTGTTGTCTTTACATTAGCTCTTCTGAACTTTTGTATTCAGCCATTTTTGGTGGTCAATGAAGGCCATATCTTACTAAGGGGATCTGCACTCACCAGATAACATTCCCTTCATTTAGATTTGTTCATGTTCTCTTCTCCATTATTTACAGAGCTTAGAGTTTCCACTCAACCCTAAAGGCTAATATGACATCTCTGGTCTAGCAACTAGTCTGAAACTTCCAGAGGCTCTATCTATACTTAAGCTATATATATCAGGAAACTCAATGCAAAACTGAGATTCACCAGAGTGACTTAGCAGATCATAACTCAGCCTGGCTCCTCTTAGTGGGCAACCCTGATGTGTGGCTTTGGTCTCCAGTTGTTCAGAAGTACTTTATGCTCTTATACCAAAGACAGAAAAATCTCCTGGAAAGTAAATGCATAATCAAGTCAGGTGTGAATCCCACCAAGAAAATCAACTATTTGAACCTACAGAAATGTCTCAGAAAGATGTAGTGTCTAGGTAATTCAATACCTCTAGGAGACAATGCATGGAAAGACAGTCATTGGTTTTTAACTGTATACTATTTTGAAAAATGTCACCATCTTTTCCAGAAAAGCATAGATCTCTAAATTAAAATGCTTTTAAAGAAAGTCAATTAAATCAAGAACTTAAATCAAGAAATAGAATATGCTGCATTTCTTTGTAACAATACATAGAAATGGCCCCCAATACATTAGTATACATGTTTTAAAAAAATAATTCTTGATAAAATGTTAGAAGACATTTAAGTTAGACCTACTTACTCATTGCTATCTCAATCATGCAAAATTCTAACTAGCAGGGATGGACAATTCTAAATTCTGTTTTCAACATGTTTAATGAAGTAAGATTTAAATTAGTAATCCTTACTATATCTTCACGTTGCATAAAATGAAAATCAAAGATAGCATACTATTTTAATAAAAATGCTATAAAAAGCAATACATAATTAATTTTCTTCTTCTTCTTCTTCTTTTTCTAAGTCTAAGGATCAAACCCAGGGCCTCATGCCTGCTAGGCAAGGGCTCTACCCTTGAACTACACCCCAGCCAACTATTCTATTGAAGAAACCAATACTGGTCATACTGGCCTTTCTAGCTGTACTTGAAATTTTTTTTTAAAATGCTTTAAGAACAATCCCAGATACAAAGATTTGGTCTTAATGTAATATTTTGGAATTCTGACAAATATCTCCTACATTATCAATTATCTAAATATGAACTAAAAATTCAGCAATTGACTGCCTAGTGTACCAAAAATCCTAGATTTTAATCCTGGAATTTATTTAACTTGACTTCTTAGAATCATAAGGAATTTCTAATGCATTGCTTTAAGAAAATCTTTGTTTTGTGATTCTTAGATGCTTTAAACTAAACTAAGGGTTTAATTGGAGATAACTGGTACTATTTTAGCAAACAATTACCAAAGTGTATTCAACAAAACATTAAGTCTGTGAGATTCTATTGGTGAAAAGTTTTTATGGTCAAATAATGGAGAAATGCCAAGTAGAAAATCTTTACAACCATCTTGCAGATTCTTTAGAATGCATATTCTCTAAAAGAAGGGAATTTGTCTAACCTGGTCTACTACTGTAACCTCCAGTCTGCAGCTATGCTTTGCAATTAGAAGACATTCTGCAGAAATGAATGAATGAACACAGAGGCTTTGAATAAATAGTCTTCCACTACAGAAATGTCTTTAATTACTTCTTTAATTTTCTTTTACTCAGAGTATCTCATATCTATTGGAACACAGGAATCCTTTGCTTTATTGGCTAGCATTATAGAATATTTTATGTATAAAAAAGAAGAAAGAGAGAGAAAAAGAAAAGAAAAAGAAAAGAGAGAAAAACAGAGCAGGTATCCATATAACTTCTATCTATATTAAGGATTAAATGTCACAAATACAATGAAAAACAGAAGCCTCTCTACTGTGCTTCCTCTATTCCATTTCATTTCACAACCCACCTTTTCCTTCAAAGCAAGATCACCCCAACATTAGGATTTAGGACCATCTGATACTTATTAATTTCCTTCTCTAGGAAATCCTGAGTTGATGGGGGTAGATTGCTAAAGACCCTTCAGGCATTAAGACTTTAATTTATTTCTAGTTAGTACATATTTTATAAATGCCAGTCTACAAATCTACCTACCTACTAAAGTAAAACAATAATGAATAAGAAATGAGTGAAATGAAACACTACAATACAGATGCAAAGACAACAGACAATTGATGTAATGATGTTATTTAAGAGAGTCTGAGCAGCTTTTCTCTAGGATGAACTGATATAAAATATAAAGAGAGATAGATATGTATCTTTAGATTTTACACATACACACACAATAGCCTAAGAAAGCACAGAAATATTGGTTATTACAATATTGATTCTCTATAATTATAAGGAAAAAATCCTCAGTTCTTTGCATTTGGCTTAAGAAATTGTCACCTGATGCCCATGTCAATGTGACAATGTGCCCACAGTTACAAAACAGGTCCTGCCAAGAAGAAAAAAACCCTCTCCTGAGCCACATAAATACTTGCTATGAAAATATCTTTATCAATGTCCAACACACTCAAAAGGAGAACCACAAGTGGACTAATACAGTTTAATTAAAAAAAATAACTAGTTTTAAAAAAAACAGTAAAAGTTTTTTTGGTAAAACATTTTTCCCCTCAAAATTTCAAGTACCAGTACAGGTGTTTTTAAACCATCATAGAAAAACTTTACTTGTATACCTAATAAGATGTTCTTTGGAACTTTAATTTTGGGGCCTGTGCTTTATAAAGCAAATGAGAAGACCTAGCACAGACATTTCTAGACTTATTGTCATATTTCTTAATTTTATTATAAAGGTTGTTGACCAATTTACTAAAAAAAGAATTGAATCAAATACCTGCAGCTATATAGATAATTGTTTATGTAACCCAAACAAAAACAAGAACAATCAAGAATGCAAGATGTGTGAATGAATTGTCTACTATATAGATGGTAAACAATGTCACATAGTTTTATAGACAAATTAAAAAATTAGGATTTCATTTCACTTTTCAAGTAAACTCAATGAATTCTTCCCATGTTAGATAACCAAAAAAACGAAATATAACTTCAGAATATCTTTAGATATCCACAAGTCTTTTCTCATATTAAAATGAATTTGTATCTAAAAATGCTGATAAAAGTGTTAATACTTACCCCCATTATCTTTCAGATGTAGTGCTATCTTTGTATCATCTGGAAAAGAAATGCAAAAGTATTATAATAAAAACAGATTTTAAATGTTTATAAATTGGATGGCCAGTAACTTTCTATTAATTGCTTTAACTGTACTATATCTAGACTTTGATAATTTATTGAGAAAATTTCTAGTTCAATGAGGGAAAGATCTACTGTACATTATGAAGTACTAATTACTTTTAGAGATTAAAAGAATTTAGTAAAGTATATGAGCCTTAAGTTTTGTAAGAAAGGTAAACAGTCATAATTATATTTTAAAAATACATCTATTTGTAACTTTATAAAACAAATTTATAGGACTTGGTAGTTAATACCTTACTTATTCATTTTAAAAAATCAATATCAATAAAACTGCAAAGTAATGAGAATAATCAGGTTTATCAACAATTATAAATTTAATATAAAACCAATGCTTTTGATTTTTAATAAATATGACCAAAATAACTTATCAAAACATCTTGTCTTGAATGAACAAAATTTAGGATTTTTTTTTTTCATTTTGGTGTTATATTTTACTCTAAAGGGTAGTGTTTAATTTACAAAAGTATTTTCATGGTCTTTAATAATAGCAGTACAAAATAATGAATTATATGTAATGGTGCTTTTAAAAACAATAAAATGCATCTGATTTTTTCTTTCCATCTAACTTTATTTCTATTAAAATCCAAGGTCAAATGTTTCATTTAATTTCCTATCCAAAAGAAAGCAGGCCTATGGCAATGAACAGCTAAGACTCTTTTCTCTCCTCAAAGCTATCTTTTGGCCAACTATTCTCCTATGTCTGCCTACTTCTTAAAAGTAGCATGCAAACAGAAATTTATCAAGTATTTGCTAATATACCTTCTTCTCCCAGGAATTGTGCTTATATGTTAATATTCTTCTGTTTTGCCATCCTTAGGAGAGGTAATATTTCTCAAGGATAATTTTTGTGACCTTCAAAGTGCCTCGGTATAGGTTATAGACTAACGTTTCATTGACTAAATTCAGGAAGTATTAGAATTGCAGGTGAATAGAACTATCTATTGTTCAGAATTCAGAATCAATGGACATTTTATATGCATGTTGCCTTTCCATCCTGTGACTGCAATATTGAGTTTGGTCACTGCTAAATTTAGCTATCTGAAAAGAAGTCTATATTTCTTTTCTAGGGAGGACAATAAGTCAGATCACAGGTAACAATCAAGCCTTTAACAAAAGGCAAAGTATATTAAAAAAATTATAGCATATATTTTCAATTTATAATAATTTGTTTCTTTTTTCCCTCTTAGAAATCCCTTAGAAATTTAGTTTCCCAAAGAATAACTAGGCCCTCAGAGGGTAGGAGGTACTCAGGTATGTGTCAACACAATGATTTTTCACTCTACTGGAGAAAAAGCCAACTCTGGGGCACCTTCTGTGGGTAGGCTAGTAGGCAGCTGGGATGTCGCTGTCCTCCTGGTGGTAGTCAAGACCTTGAACTGCGTGGTTGTCGCGTGTAGGGTTGTGGTGGTTTGAGAGGATGTTTCCATGGGCTCTGTGTTCTCACACATCTTCTCTTTAGACTGGTAGGGGACACAGAAAGGAAAGCAAATTGAGAGATCACACTTATAGTTTTTAAAATTGCATCAAAGAAGTACAAAAGGTTCATGAAAAAGACAGCCAATGTATTGTTTTTGTACCAGACAATATTTGTAAGTTTCATTAATTTACAGAATTCATAAAATAGAAGAGACACAGGAAAAAGTGGGCATAACAAAGTAGGTCCATATTTAGATATTTAGATTTTAATCATTTTGGGCTGTTAACTTTCATCTTGCCTTAAATTCCATATCAATATGTTTATAAAAGACATTACATCAGAAGAAAAAAGTTGAAATTGGAAGAAAAAAATGTGTTTAATGATAAGATTTAAATGACAGTTGGGTATGTGAAGAAATAGTACATCATCTCAGACAATGCTAAATCCAAACATGTGCTAACTGCTCCGGGCTACTTTGTTTTCTCAGAATTAATCTGCCACAGGTCGAATGAATATCTTAAATATACAAAATCACACATGTAAAGGATTGAACAGCACTCTCTTAAACACGTGGTCTAGTTTTCCCTGAAAGGGCTCTCCTGAAGCTACCAGGGAAAGATATATTTCCTACAATTTATTTATAGCCTACAAAAATAAATTCTATAATCCTCACTATGAACAATCTCCAGCATTCAAACCTTCGAAGTTTAGAAGGTGGTGTTCCAACCCACCTCTTTGTGCTTTGAAGGACTCTTCTCTCTCTGGTAGGTCTTGAATAGAAAAGAACTGATCTGCACAAGAGTGGTACAGATTCCATATTTGGAAATTGTTAAATAAATACCTTCTTTAAACTCTCTTGTAATTAGGGAAGTCCTAGGCACATTTTCAGTGAATACTGAAGAGTTCCTGAGACAGCTTCCTTTTCATTAATTACATATAATTATAGTTTATACTCCACTTCAAGTCCCACCATCCCCTGGGCTCACTGAATACCCCAAACTGCAATTTCTGCACTTTCTCAACTCCAAAGATTTAATGATCACCTCTCTGACTCCACTTTATTTGGCATCCCTACCAGCTGGATCTTCAATAAGAGATGCTTAAGTCTGAACTCATAAACGCCATTATCCTATCTCAGTCTATCCATGTACAAAGTCATTCTCACTCAAATGTTTCTTATTCTTTGATTACTTAGAAAGCCCAAGCACAATGATTTTATTTCTTTAAGTCTCTTTTATTGCCTCACTCCATCATTTTTCAATAGCTTCAAGCACCTTGCCCTATTATATGTTCTTTAGAAAATCTTCAACAATGGAGACATTAAGAGATCCGCTTTATCCACATCTGCCCCAAAGCCAGGCATAGCTGAAAATGAATTCCCCGGTACCCACTTCTCTTGCCCAGGGAGCTCCACTCTGTATCCTTAGTTAAGCCATCCATACTGCTTGGCAATACTGCTCTGTTCTGCTAATCACTCGCCCTGACCCTCAGTATCAATTTCTCAAGTCTGCACTCTATTTAAAACTATAATCTCATAACAATTCTCTCAATTTTATCTGATGGGCTCAGTATTTTTTTCTTTGATAAAAGAGATATCATCAGCAAGAATTCTTTTTTAAAAAAATTTTATTATTCATTCATTATTGGTACATTATGATTACACATAATTGTGGAATTTGCTGCAACATACTTATACACACACAATATAACAAAAGAGAAGTATTCAGTAAGAATTATTTAAATTTCTTTAAAACTCGGCATACTCAATACAATTGAAACTGACCTGTTCTTTCATTCTATAGTAATGGATGGGAGCCATTTCGTATAGTGATTATTTTGATCTCTGCTTTGGCACAACTGAGCTCACTTTCTTAGGTATTGGAATCTTGCTTATTAGATTACATCCATTTTCTTTAATATTTGTCCTAATTCTATGATTTGTTACTATGAACACTTAAACATACTCACACATGTGTGACCTTATCTTAGGAACAGTCCTTGTTCATCTCCATAATGCATCCTGACCTCACATTATCCTATTTTTCCTTCTGTTCATACTGATACTTCCAGACAGACTAGTATGTTCTTATCCTCTCAGAATCCCATATTTCCCACTTAGGATAATTTTGTTCTTATGCAATCCAACTCAGGTGAAATTTCTTATACCAATATTTCTACATATCTTCTCAGTAAATTTTCTGGGGAATACTATCCATATCTTATCATCATTTAGCATAGACATCCACTCTTACCTGGGTTTCTGTGTTCTATACTGTCATCAATTTTCTGATTCCTAACAATTTTTTCTGTTTCATTTCTATGGTTTTCATGTTGGTAATTCTTATGGATCTTTCTTGACCTGTCATTTTATCCTATGCATTCTCATTTGCCATTTCCTCAATACCTGTGATTCTACTTAACATCTTCATGTTGAGTATCCACAAATCTATATCTTTGTATCCCCACATTGCTCTCTCAGACATCTGGCTTAAATATTCATCTATTGACTGGACATCTGCATGTGGACCTCACTACATCTCAAGCTCTAGAAGTCTAGAATGGAACTTGCAATCTACAATTCTCCCCTTGTGTTTCTATTCTCGATGAACAGTACTATCAAATACCTCATGTTGAAGGTAGGATCGCAGATGCAGTTTATTTATACCTGTAAAGGCATATTAAGACTATAAATGGCTTTCTAGTTGTTATAAAATATAACAACTAGATTTTGGATAAAACACAAATTTTAAAACAGCATTAGAATTTGCAGGAAGTAAGAAAACTCTCTATAGGTGTCTTCCCATTGTCCTCCCCTTCTTCCCCAAATAAAACCAAAGAAAAGTTGTGTGTTATAGAGAGAATAGGAATAGTATATATAATTGAAGTAAAATAGCAGGTTTTCCCTATGGAAAAAGAACTAGAGGCTGGGGTTGTGGCTCAGCGGTAGAGTGCTCACCTAGCAAGGGCGAGGCCCTGGGTTCAATCCTCAGCACGATTGTAAAAAAAAATAAATAAAACAAAGGTATTGTGTCCAACTACAACTAAAAAATAAATATTAAAAAAAAACGCTAAAGTCACTATCACTTTAAGGGACCAATCCGTGCATCAGCAGCAAATGGTGAGGGTGGGAGGATAAAGCTAAATGTCTCCTCATATGAAGGAAGGACCTGTAGTATTCTTAAAATCCTCATGGTTTCATCATCAAATCTTTTTTTTGGTGGAAATTATCACCTATTTAGGTCCTAGAGATTCCCATGGAATAAGATCAAATCTGTAGTACCATTAAGGGACATAAAAAAAAAGAAATAAAAAATAATAAATACAGGAGCCGTCTGATTAAAAAGTTAGCGAAATGATAAATGATGAACAACATTTAGAGCACTAGAACTTTAGATGTTGGGACCATCTAATATAGAATATATAAAAATTATATCTGGAATATTTACAGGATTGAAAGGTAAAATTTAAAAGAAATATGGTAGCATGAGTATATAAAAGTGACTTGACCAACTAAATAAAGTGTCAAATTTAAATTTTAGAAGTGAAAAATGAATTTGTTAAAATTACTTCCTCAATGAATACTTAAATAGAAGATTAAACAGGATGAAGAGTGAATTAACAACTGAACAAAATGCAGCTGAAGAATTTCCCTGTTGAGTTCACAATCAGCAATTCCACTTTTAGGAATATTAGAGAAACTTCTATATACTTAAATAAGGAGATGTAGATAAGACATTTTTATAATGGTGAAAATCTGGAAACTATGTCCATAAACAAAAGACAGAGTAAGGAAAATATGATTGTATTATAAAGTAAATTCTAGGAAGGCAGAGTTTGGTGATTTTTTTGGTTTGTTTTCCATTTCCTTACTAATACACCTCAGTTCCTAAAAAGTGCCTGGGACATGAGCACACAAAAATACCTTTTGAAGAAATGAATGATTTGCTCATCCCATAGAATAAGTAGGTAAAAAAGTGAATCAACTACCATCACTGAATCAAAATGGGTAAGTGTAAAGGAACACATTTCTGAGTGGTAACCTCAAAATTCAGAAGAGTTTTATTATTTTTATTAGGGAAAAAACAGAGCTCTGATGGAGCAGGAGCAGACAGCTATTTAGTCACTGATAATTCTAACTCTGAAATTGTGTAGCACAGACACAGGTATTCATTCTCTTATGTTTCAGAGTTATAAAAATTTCTAAAATTTTTTTAAAGCATATAGAAGGAAAATGTAAAAACATTAGTTCTCATTTCCATTGAATCAAAAACTACTGGTTCCTTTCCACCATCTAATCATGGCCCCCACCTTCCTACCAACTGAATGGAGATCAGCAGTATCTCTGGACTGGGTTATAGTAGCACCCAGTGTATTAGCCTCTTGTCTCACAATCCACAGGTTGATTCTTTTAAAAAAGCCATTTAGATATCGTCCCTTGATTAAAACCCTTCAGATAGCTTTCCCTTGCCTTTAGGAGAGGGTGAATTTTTGTGGAGTCCTTATATTTAGGGCCCTGTTTACTTACCATGCCTCTTCTTTGCTTCAACTTACCCTGTAGGTTTCAAATTAAATATCACCTTTGCATGTGACCCTTCCTTTATCTTAATTAACAAGACCAGGCACTTACAGTTCTTCTGTCTTTGTCCGCATTTTTCTCTAAGTGAAGGTTAGATACCCAGCTGAACCTTATGCTCTGTCTATCCTGCTGGAAATACTCCTCACACTTAAATATCAGTTCTTAGAACACTGCAGGATAGTTTTCCAGGTGGCCTTGGACTGACCCAGTTCTCTACCTTTTCTCACTAACAGTTCTCAAGGATAACTGCAGAAGGTGCTGGGAATGCAACAACTTGGGATAAGTGAGGAACTGGCCCAAAGAGCCATGGTTCTGTTCTGGTTCTCTCCTACAAAGAGGATGTCTTTAAACACTTTAGTTCAGCAAATCCAGTTACCCCAGGATATGAAACCTGCTTTCTGAGATCCCTCAAATATGATGCATGTGGTGCATTTACAGACGCCCTGAACAGTTCCCCGGAGTCTTGGGAGACTGGCTTACAATGAATCCTAGGTTTCTATTGTTCCTTGATGCCTATCTCTGAGCAATACCATCATATCATTTGTGTGTGTGTGTGGGGGGGGGGGGTCTTCTGTCTCACTGAATTCAAATAAATTGGTAACCAGAGCACAGTGAACCTACTTCACAAACATGCATTTTAGTGTTCATTAGATTTACTGAGTAAATTGATACCACAGTGTGAGAAAGAAAATTTAACCCTAGTTTTAGGCATGGAAAATGGAACATAGTTGGTGAAATTATTTTTTTTATCTGTAAAGAAAGGATAGAATTGTTTACCACAAAGCTAGTAATGTTGATCATTTAATTACAGAATAAAAAGGAAACAATGAATATCGTAGAATGTACTAGAGAGTTTGAGATCCTTGGGAAGAGAAAGGAATGTTTAAATTTATTTTTGAAGCAAAGTCCATAGAACATAGTGATTTTTCTCTAAATATCCAGGGAAAACTTAGAATATGATGGATTTTCTTTATCCTCTGTGGTTCCTAGTGAGACCACACTGAAGCAAGAAATTAAAATGTCAGGATTACATTCTGAATCTTAAACAAATACAGACCTTCATTTTGAATATTTTTAATTGAGTTAACTGATTACAAGAAAGAAACAATGATCTGAAAACACAATCAGAGCTTCATTAATATATTTTCTTTTGAAGCATTGTTAGCTAAGTGAAGATGTAAGGATTCATATATATCACTGTAAATCCCCAAATGAATGTCAAAAAGTTAATTAAAGCTTCATTGACAACTCTACAACTTAAAGATCAAGAACATTCTTAAAGATATGTTTTTCAAGATCTTATGAGGCATCTCCCCAAAATGAATTTTAAGAAAAGTTTCTAGTCACTATCCATTTCTTAAGTTTTTAAACTCATACTTTGACTTGATATACTTTATTGAATGAGAAAACCTTTGTAGTTTTTAATAATTTTTATTTAAAATTCATGCCCTAAAACTTAATAAGGTGGGGGAGAGAAATACATTTTTTACGAATCTTATAGGACCCTGATAGGCAGTGCAAATGAAAGTCATTAGAAAACTTTTAAAAAGAGATCAAAATTACTTCTGCTGTTCTATACAATTACTTGAATCAATTCATTGCATTTTCCTGTCTATCATGTTTACCCTTGGAGTTAATATTTCCAATTCTCTAAGTTAGCTATGTTATACTATTTATTATTATAGAGCACAGATTTGCTATAATCAGTCTTTTCTTTCATACCACTGGTTTTGTTATTTGAGCTAAAAAGAGGAATGATGGTTTCTTTGATGGTGAAAGAGCACAAGTATTTAGGAGAACTGCCCCTTGCTCATATAGACTCAAATCCTGGCTCTGCTACTTCCTAGACAGGTATCTAATTCTCTAAGCACCTACACTCTAACCCCTCTCTGTTCTACCTTCTCTTCTTTTTTCAGTAATACAAGGATAATAATAACAGTGCCTACTTCATAGGATCAATATGAGAATAAATGAATATATATCAGTTTAATTATAAATATATGCATATATATATAATTATATATATAAATATACATATAAAATTAACCCCATATTTATATACATATAAAATTAACCCCAATGTTTAGTACATATTTGGAGTTCAGTACTGATGATTTTTGTTACATGCCATTTTTGTTACATGCTATTCTCATTAAGAATGAGAATGTAGCCACGATACAATGGTTTGGTCCCAGAAATCTCATCATATTAAAGCACTCACGTACCTCTTCAGGACATCCGCTGTCCACCCAGTCCTGCCGATGGCGATCAAACCCACTGGAACATCTTTGAAGATCACAGCATCATTTTGAAAGGAAGGATGGTGTCCAGGATAGGGAACAGAAATTCAAAGAAAAAGGTTGGTAAGTAGTTTATTCTCAGATTTTCAGTTGGGCATAATATTAACTTTCTTCTGCAAACTGGTAACTGAAGAAGCAGTGAAACATTCAGTGTTAATGACTTCTCCTGGTTGTCAAACTATTAGGGTCACACAAGACAAGATGTTGTACCCTGAGGCTGATTCTGCTGTTCAGAATGCTTAGATCCTTCCCACAAAGGCAAGATCAGTTCTATGAAGTTTACTTCTTTTTCCTCCTATTTCTTTCTCATCATCAAAATAAATGAATACAAGTTTGTTTGTTTGTTTGTTTGTTTTTGCAGGTATCATTTTTGTAAAGATTTCTTTCTTATTTATTTAATACCCATTATTATGGTTTGGATGTGAGGTGTCCTCTAAAAGCTTACATGTGAGACAATTCAAGAAGGTTCAGAGAATTCATCACCTGGTGGAATTAATTGAGCAGTAACTGAAGGAAGGAGGAGTGTGGGGAGGAGGTGGGGCATTAGGGGTGTGGCTTTAGGGTATACATTTGTATTTGGCAAATGGTGATTTCTCTCTGCTTTCCAGTCATTGTGTGAGCTGCTTCCCTCCTCCATACTCATCCGCCACAATGTTCTGCCTCCCCTCAAGCCCTGAAGAATGGAGCTGGCTGCCTATGGACTGACACCTCTGAAACCATGAGCCCCTAAATAAACTTTTCCTCCTCTATAATTATTCTGGTTGACTTTTAGTCCCAGCAGTGAGAAAGCTGACAGAAACACCCATCATTCCATAACCTCTTTCTCTATTGTGCAGTAAAGAGTTAATGTGCAGTTTGGGGGTTTCAAACAGCTCCTGGGAGATAACCTCTAAACCCTGGAATATCCTGCCTGATAAGAGTGTAATCTTAGATCTTGGGTTATGCAAGATAGCTTGTGCTGATAACATGATTTATTATGAATGTCTAGTTTTATTCACCTGGAGTCCTGAGCTATGCTGTATCAGTTTGACCTCTGGGGAAGTTGGAGACTGAGACATAGGTAAGGTTAGTTACTGGGTGTTCCATCCCTGCATGAATGATCCTAAGAACCCTGGACACTGGGACTTGGGTGAGTTTCCTTGGTTGTTAATATCTGTGTGCTGAAATACACTGTTGGTGGGAGAAGGAGGTGCTGTCTATTTGATTCTGCGGAGGGTACCAGAAGCTTTGCCTGGTCTTTCCTGGATTCTGAACTATGTGTCTTTTTCATTTGTTCATTTTAATCCACCTTATTTTTTTGTACTAAATGGCAAGTTTGAGCATAATAACTTTGAGGAGTTCTGTGAGACCTTCTAGTGAATCCGTATCTGCTCCTGGGGATGTCCAGCAACACTGTGATTAGGTCATACCACAAAGGCCTAATTTATCAAGAACCTGTCAGTAAGACTTTGTTCCTGTTTTTTTCCTTGACCATAATAATGTTCTGTCTTCTGTATGGATCTTGATGCAACCCATTCATTTTCAAAATCCAGAAATTATAATCCAGAACACATTCTGATAATGCTTCATATTTGGGTGGTTACATCTTACTTTACTATTTAAGTTTTCTACTTTATATTTCATGTTCTTCACTCTCAATCACAAATTTGAGAAGATTTTAAAGTTAGGGTCAGAGTCTTATACTGATCACATATAGTATATCAGATCCATGATATCTTTTTCATATTAGAAACTCAAAACAGCTTTCACCAGTCTATTAAGGATATAAATTGATCATTTTTAAAATCTAAATATGTGTGTGTTTGTGTATACACACAGATATACACACATATAAATCTATATTAATATAATAGGCATTTATTTATTTTTCAAAATAAATGAAATTATCCACTAATTCTTTTACATTTCTTATAGTGCTTACAGTTTTACTTTGCAAACATCTTTTTCCCCCCCACTTGTTTTGCAGTAAGTCTCCATAATGGCTCTTTCTAAGAATCCCAGCCAGAGATTATGTACCATGAAAGAGCATAATTTAATTCAAGTGGAATGTGACAACAACCCCACTGTCAACAAAAAAGGCCATATCTATCATTCTCTCCAGACATGATTCATTGAAGCTCAGCTATTTTATGCCTACCATCTGTGTTCAACAAGCTTAACTACGGAATAAACATCCATGTATGATTTGGCATCCTAACTTTGAGAATTCCCTGTTGACTATGGCCTGGTTACCTAGTGAGATTCTGATGTGTGGCATCTATTTAATTCCAGATCAGTTAGATGACTATTCTCTCTTCTTTTTTCCTTTCAAGTCTGTTTAAATATTGAAGAATGTACTGACATTCTCTTTTGGATGATGCAGAGTGTATTAATTTTCTACAAAAAAATGTTTTTTGGGAAACCACCTGGTCATCAGTAATTAAATGAAATAGATAATTTTAAAAATGTACTTTGTGTTCACGTTCTGGATTTCAGATGTATCCAAAGCCAATGGGATATGTGAGCCTTTACCTTATATTAACAAGATAGCACCAGATCTTTAATTTGCATGTCATCTGAAATTTTACCTTAGAAAAATTAGTTGCTTAAATTGTTAAATTCATTCCAGGGAAAAGTACAGAAACATTGTAGTTTCCTTGATTTATTAAATAATTCCCCAGTTATATTTTGCAAAATTGAGTTCTACTGAAAATATGTGTCAATTAGGTAATTAATTAATTCACAATTAATTGCCTACTCATTTATCTGTGGTTTACTAACAGTAAGGGAGAGAGGACTCAGAATGCTAAAACAAGTAAGATTTGGTTTATAAAGCTTCTACTTTTTTTTTTTAACCAGTTTACAGTGCCTTTTAAAAAAATGAATAAAACTGAATCCTGCTTTTTTCAGCATATTTTTTTATAACCCATTAATCCAAGTAGCATCCCAAAGCAATTATAAGTGTGTGTTTGTGTGTGGGAAGGGGAGGGGAGAAATCACTTTAAAAAAGCCATTTTCATGTTATTTCTGGATTCTAAATAAATCGGAAATCATCTTTGGAAACGCTTTCTAGTCTCTATGAACTGCGTTTTTTAAAAATTTTTTATTTTTAAACATAGTGAAGATATCCATGTCATGCCTCAGCATACTGATTTGCCAATATTTTCAACAGTGATTCATAAGAGGGTCTCCCTCAATGGAATTACCTATGAGGCCTGTTGAAATTCCTGTGTCTAACTGCCCTAGATTCTCTAGCAGTGGGGGCCCACCCCAGGCCATTCTTATCACACTGAAACTTGAAAACTGCTGGTTTCTTGTAGATTATGAGCAGGGCCCTTGCCCCTCATACAGGCCACCCCACCACAACCCATTCCTATGCTTCTGTATTCCCATAATAGCACTTTAATATCCTTCCCTGCACATGCTGGTTCCCTCATGAAACCATCCTTTGAACATGCTGCTTCACAGGTCTGGGATTTCCAGTGACTAAACGCCATTCAACCCAAGCCTGATCTCCTCCCAGAAACATCTCCTCTCATGCCACCAGAAGAGTCTGCAACCCTTTCTTAAAGTCTTGAAAAAGCCAAGTGCAATTTTACTACCATTGACTTACAAGCCTTCAGGGAGCAGATGGTTAGAAGTAGGGGTTTTGAGTCAGAATTTTATGTCAGTACAAAAAGAGTGTGTGATTTCAGGGAAGTCAATTTTCCTTCTTTTAAAAAACATTTAGTTTATTGTATCATGACAAACTAGAATCACATATATTTACATCATATAAAGGGATAACACAATATATGTATTCAATGCAACATGATTAAATTAAGCTAATTAACAGCTATCCCCTCATAAACTTCTTTTTGTGTGGTGAAAATATGTAAAAATTTACTCTCCTAGTGATTTTAAAACATATAATATGCAATTATTAACTGAAGTCATCATCCTGTATAATATATGTCAAAATAGTTTTTCCTCTTAGTTGGAACTTTGTTGCCCTTAAATTTTGTTTTCCCTTGTAAACCTATTTCCTCATCTGTAAGATGAAGTGGAGGAGATTAAATGAGAATTAAAAGTAGAGTGACCAGTACATAGTAAAGGATTAGTAGGCTTTTTTTTTCTTTTTTTGGGGGGGTGGGTAGGTAGGGTGTACCAGGGATTGAACCCAGGGGCACTTGACCACACAGCCACATCCCCAGCCCTATTTTGTATTTTATTTAGAGACAGAGTCTTACTGAATTGCTTAGTGCCTTACTTTTTGTTAAGGCTGTCTTTGAACTTGTGATCCTCCTGCCTTAGCCTTCCAAGTTGCTGGGATTACAGGTGTGTGCCACCATGCAGGGCTATCATTTGCTGTTTTAACACCTAAGTAACTAATGTTTTTGTAGCAGGCAGGTAGCAAAGTTGATGATTGTAGAAAAATGAGTGACATTTTCACTATACAGACAAGATTCAGGAATACTTTAGGGACTTATTCCATGCACAACATTAATATTATGTGTGTTTACAATATAAAGTTTCTGTCATCATATTTAAGAATCAGTATTATAGAATCTTGAGAGAGAAAAATCTAAGTTGCCATCACATTTGTGTCAAATCTCTATTCAATATTTGTAAGTAGATAAAAACTGTGGTTTTGTAAATATTCCTTTAAATTTAATTTCTAAGAGGTCTCATTGCCTAAATACAATAAGTTCCCAATGGTTTTTCCCCAACATATTATCTTTTTACCATTATCTAATTCCAAAAGAAATTGATAGAGGGTTACAGTTCAAATTAATTCTATTTCTCACTTAATTTCTATAAGGTACTCATGTCAAAACCCCAGAAAGAGGTGTTAAATGAAACTTACTAAACAATTCCATCTAGAAAACAACCACCACCAAAAAATTCTCCTTGCTTGCAGCCCCATCATCTCAAGAGATAAAAGAATAAATTACATCTCCTTTCTTTCTTATCTCAGTTTTGTAGAAAGTTTCAAATATAGGACTACTTCTTTGGCAAGGGTAATATAATATTTGGATGAAGGAAATAAGCATTAGACTATACACAAAAACAATGATAAGGATTAAAAATAAAATGCATGTCTGACTGAACAACTGAACATGTGTCATTTTACTAGGAAGATGAAATGGTTATAAAAGAGAACTAAAGAAGAATTAAGAAAGGAACCTTCATAGAATCTCAAGACCTCATCAGGAAATAGTTTCTAGATCAGGGGTCAGCAATTTTTCTGTAAGGGACCTTAGGGTAAATACTCTAGGCTTTGGAAGCTATATATTCTTTGTTCCAACTAATCACCTCTGCCATTCTTAGCTTGAAAGTAGACATGGATAGATGCATAAACGGATGGGTGAGTCTGTGTGCCAATAAAATTTCAAACAGAAAGTGGATCATATTTGACCCACTTTCTGCAGTTTGTTAACATCTGTACTAAATTATTATGTAAAAATAAAGATCTGTAAAATTCTGAAAATTTTAGGATGAATACCTACCTCATCAAAGTATTTGATGATTTCTATGGTTCTCACAGAATTAGGTGTATTTATCAGGGTGTGCTATCATAATGGAAAAATCAATTGTAACATTTGGGAAAGTTTCTTGCCACAGTCTCCAAAAGGGATAAAAATGACCTCCAGCATCAAAGAAATAGAAAAAAAATGTTTTAAAAACATGGAGAAATATTTTAGATGAGATGATAAATAGCAATTTTTAAGAAATGACATATTTTATCATAAGATAAAGTAGCTAATAGGTACTAGGGTGCTGTAAAATATAAGAAAAACATTTTATTTTCAACTATTGAAATAAATTAATTTGAAAGATAGGTCATAAAATTTAAATTATTGATTTATAATCATCATTATTCTCAATGAAAACTAGTACAAAAATCATATCATTTTCCTTCTGAGGTGTGTTTCTTGTTCCTAATTAGCCTTAAGCATGGCAGGAATAATTTCACCTCTAAAAATATTTCTCCTAACATGAACAAACTTGAGGTTAAATTTTTTCAGAATTCTCATGCCTAAACTACTCATTACATACAACTCTGCAAATGATTGATGAACTCTATCAGTAATCAATTATACAGACACTATTGCAGGATAAATTATAAAATTGTCTAACATTATAATGTGAGAATGTGGAATAAGATTTCTTTAAATAAAAACTCTTGATGTTAAGGGTAGTTCAAAATCATGATTCAACATTAATAAGAATAATTTGCAGAATAAAGGGACATTTCCCTCAAAATGAGTTTCAGATGGAATCAGAAGGGATCAAATCATCTCATCTCTGACATCCATATATGTGGTAACAGAAAGACTCAATCTTTTTTCTAGATGTATAGTATCTACAGTAAACATGTGTTTACAAAATAACATCAAAATAACATCTATCTTTACAGTTTTCCAATAATGTTTGAAAATTTCACATCTTAATCCTCTTTCCAAATGATTGGTTAAAAAAATAGAAATCTTTCCAGTTTATCTTTCATCAATAAAAAGTTTAACAAGTAAAAGGTTTTTTGCAATTGGCTTTTTGTGGTAAAGTTCTTTGGTCCTATGAATGTCATTTATGATAGCTAGTCTTTTTTCAGAGAGTGGAGGACAGGAACGAATTAATGCTGGGAGTGAGACAATAATATTTAGGCCTTTCTGGAAACAGGTCAATCCTTTCAGAAATCATTCTGTTTAAAAGCCACTGCTGATGTTGACAAAGTAATCCTCGATTGTGCGTTTTCAGTGCTTTAATGGAATGAAGAACATATAAAAAGTAGACTGAAATCTGTGTTCAAATTGAAGTGCATAAAAACAAAGTCAATTATAGGCTGGGCAATCCACTAATCCCAGATTAGAGCAAAGTAATTATAAGGAGCTTAGACCTTCTAACTTTTAGCATGTTTCAATCAAGGAAATGGTAATTCTATCTAAAATATTAAACACTTAAGTATTTGTTTCATGTTTACATTTTTAAAAGTGTGTTAAGATACTACTTAGAAGGGAAATAGAGTAAAGTATTCCCTAATTTGAAAATAATTAAGAGTTCTTTGACTCAAAGGGCTCAGACTGATCCAGTCAGATCGTTTTTTTTTTTTTGTTTTTTTTTTCGGGGGGCAGGTACTGGGAATTGAACACAGGGGTACTCAAACATGAGCCACATCCCCCCCCTTATTTTGTATTATAGTTAGAAACAGGATCTCACTGAGTTGCTTAGTGCCTCATCGTTTCTGAGGCTGGCTTTGAACTCTTGATCCTCCTGCCTCAGTTTCCCCAGCTGCTGGGATTACAGGCTTCTGCCACTGTGCCTGGCTGCCATCTGATTTTTAAGGCAAATTCCAATTTGTATCTTTTCTCCCCATTTAACTTTTAAGTGCTACTGTTATCTGTAGAAATATGCTAGCAAAGCAATTTAAAATCATGCAAATTTGGCTAAATATTGAAATAAATCTTTCTTCCCTATGAGCATTGTATCTTCAATTTAATAGTTGTAAGATCCTTGTTTGGAAAGTATGCTTGTGTTGTTGCCCTAATTAATGGAGGCATAGATCATGAAATTTGATTTCCTCAATGACACAGTTTTGTGTTGTTTCAAATTCATCAAGTGGAGGTGAACCTATTATCATTGAAAGTATGTGGTTTCAGAAATGTTCAATTCTATTAAAAATGGGTTATTCCAATATGGAGCTTTTCAAATGCTTTAGAAATACTACAGTAATAAATATATTTAATATACAGTGTATAGGCATTAAACTATATTTTTGTATATTTATTAGAACCTAAATGTTTGTTGCAGTACTTTTTAAATTATTTCTCATTCTTCTACTAAAGATTCATATAAGGCATTGATATATCCTCTATTCTACTCTATTTCCTTAAAAAAAAAAGTACTGATTGTGACTCACTGGGTAATTGATAATCATGACACTTCTAAATTGCAAACCTCAATTTGTGCAATAAACAATTTAGATTTTAAATCATATTGTGCTTTAAAAACATTGTCTAGTTTTTTAAATAACCCATTTTAATAGAAATATAGAGACAATTATAGAAACAAACAAAAGCAGGTATATTTCAATGTTAAGATATTGTTAGTTTTATTTTCTACCCAATCTTTATTTAATACATATTTACTTTTGCCTACGCATTCAACAAATTGGAATCATAAAATGTAATAGCTTACTTTTTCACAATTAATATAATATTCTGGGAATTTTTCCTATCCATAAATATCCCTTAAGAGGTAATTGTTAATAATAATGTGCACTCTGCTATATGGTTTTATGAAAATTTATTCTAACCACATATAAGATACTCATGTCATTTTAATCCTTAAACAAGCCTTATAAAATATGTCAACATCTCTACTGAATTTAGTTTAAATGTGATATATAATGTTTGATTGTATCCTCGTTTATTTTCTTCATTTTATTTGATTGGGCTTTTTTCTTTTTTAAAGACGTTTATGAATCTAGAGTATAAATATATCATTTGTTATTTTTCTTCAATTCTAGATATGATTTTTTCTTGGTCATACAGCAGTACATATTTTTACATAGTGAAGATTTTCAATCTGTTCTTTTAAAATTTGTTTCTGTTTTGCTGAGAAAGGCTTCCACTACTTTAGTATTCGTCAGATTCTCTCCTACTTAGTCATTATTTTATTCTTTATTTCTCTAAAATCTTTAAAATTTGTTTTGGTGTATGGTTGGAAGTAAAAACTAAATTTAAAATTACATACTTCTGTTACCCATTATACATGTATGATTACACTACTGATACAACTGCTCCATGTTCAGCCAGAGGAATGAGAAGTTGTGCTCTGTTTGTGTACAACATGTTGAAATACATTCTACTTCATGTATAACTAATTAGGACAAATTAAGAAATAAAAAAGACTAAGAGAGCAGCAAAAAACAAAAACAAAAAAAATACTTCTTTCAAATAGGAAAGCAAGAGTCCCAGGATCATTTATTGAATAATGCCTAGCAGTTTAAGTCTTCCATCATTGATCTTATTTTTAATTTAATTTTTTTCTTGAGTAGTCTCACTCATTTATTCTTCTCTGTGATTTTTATAGTCAATTTTGATGTTTCAAGTAATAATCTCATTGTGCATTTGACAGAATTAATGTGAAAATAATTGACATCTTAATACATTCAAAATTTTCAGCTTTTAAAATGTTTACTTAAGTGTTATATAAGTGCCTCACCAAATTATCATTGTTTTCCTTATGCAGGTTCTACACATTATTAAGTTTGTGACAATTTTATCTATTTTTCTCTTATTAAGGAGGCTCCATGATTGTATTTTCTAAATGGCTGTTTCTGATACAGAAAGATATTGTTTTGTACAATTGTTCTGTAACTGATTCCTTTATTTATAAAAGCTTTTCTCTTTTCCAATAGTCATATCTTTCATTTGATGGTTTTTCCTCTATGCATTCACTAGAATTATAGAACTATGTTACATAATAGCGGTGATCACATTCTTGATTTATTCCCTCGCTTAATGAGAATGTTTCTGGGGCTTTAGTGTTCAATATATCTTATATGTTGTTGTGAAATAATATTTGTTATTGCATTTAATCAGTATCTTCCTATTTCAGTCCACTAACATTTTTATTTAGTAAAAATCATTGGATTTTATCAAATTTTTATTTCCTTCTATCAAGACATCAAATGATCTTCAAAAACAGTGCTACTAATCACATTAATAGATTTCTTTAAATTAAAGCATACTTGTATTCATGGGATAAATGCATGGGACCATGTTTTAATTATTCTGATTTTACCTATTAATGTTCAAAAATTCTACACTCATGAATACTACGGGATATCCATGAATATTCTACAGCTAATCTCATTCATAATGGGACAAACTGAATCCTATGGTGAGAACCAAGCCCACATGGCCACTAACTACTTCTAATCAGCATTGTGTTGTGTTGGTTTGAAGAGGCAAGGCAAAGACAGACCCCCAGAAAGTGAAGCTAGGAGGACAGTCAAATCCTTAATTGCTTTTGCTTTGTATCTTCCTCATGTGAATGTGAAATAAAATGATAAATCAACTCAGAGTGGGATTACATAGAAAATAAAGCATTGAATGGTTAAGACTCATAATAACCCTCACCACAGATACAAAATAATACTTGTTATGATGTTGGAAAGTTGAAAAGCAAATTATTTCACTAGTACAAAGATGAAGTCAGGGAGAGACCAAAAGATATCTCAAAATTAAGTATTTAGATTTAAATGGGGAAATTTTGAGTAGGGTAAAAATCCCAGGTTAGTAAAAAGTTGCAGGTATTCCTCTTTTTAAGACACCAGGATCAGTGTGTACAACCAAATGAGACCAGCCATCTATGGACAGAGAACAACCCATCAACATATTCAACTCAAGAAATGATCAGCTCTGGGATTTCTGGGGGGGTGCTTGCTGGGATTTATATAAGATTAAGATACAAACAGCACTGAAATCCATACCTTCCCTTCCCTCTTTACAAACTCCTTCCCAAACTGTTTTCGCCAATTTCTCACATACTTTGGCAACTTGCCTTCTGTTATGCAGGCCTTTTAACATCCCATTCTGCTTATACCTTCTCTGAAACTCAACCCAAGCTGCTCTCCCAAGGAATGTCCTCTAATAGAGGAACACCCTTTTTTCAATTCCCATCCCTAACCAAGGTCACAGCCTCAGCTCGAGGAGAGAAAATTTATCTAGCAGAAGTTTCATAATTAGACATATGAATACAAAGTTTTAGCTAACCAAGAGCTATTAATATTTAAAGTCAGGCTTGTTTTTCCAGTGTTATGAAGAAAATATTTCCTTGTTCATTGATCTTAAATATGGCTTTGGCAACTAGACAGAGTCTAGTCGAAAATGTTTTAATAACTTGGCTCCTTATTTATGAAAGATTTTCAACTTCTTTAGAAATACTGTGACTCTTCAAAGATAAATGACAATCTAAGGCTGAAATACGGTTATTGAAAGAAGACTCTAGTACATACATATGGTCTGTTTTATTTTGTTTCTTCAAATTATATGTCAATAATATGTTGCATATTTTTATTTTAAAAATAGATTATATGTATTGGCATATTCCTTGAAAGAATAAAATTAACCATTTTGTAGCTTTTAGCATATAATATTATAAAGTTTGAGTATTTTATTAAAAATACTGCTATTTTTCCACGTAAGTAAATGCACCAATTCTAGAATCCTGTGTCTGATAACATACTAGCCTATCCTCAAAAAGTTGAATGCACATCACTTTGTATCACATTAGATAAGAGGATCCTACCTTGCCACCCCAACTTCCTTTCCAAGTATAGGCAATGGAGCTTCTAAACTTGAATTAATAATTAACAGCTTGATTAACAATTTCAACCTGCTACTGGTATTTAAAAAAAAAAAATCGGTCCATTTATTATGACCATCACAGGAACAAGAAAAGGAAAAGAAGAGGTTACTGACATTTGTTTGGGCATAGAATAGTTGACCTGAACTCTGACAACTGTCAGCCATGTAATTCTCACCTCAACTTTGGAATATTATTCACAATTACTCCTATTTGACTTTTGCAAAACAAACAAACAAACAAACAAAAAGAAAACCTTCAGGCTATCTTATTTAGGGAAAGAGAAGGAGCTTTAGAATGGCAAACAAAACTAAGGTCAGTTTTGACTCAGCCATCAATTGCAATCTATGGAAGTTAATATTGGAGATTCAGTTTTTGTAAAATGGAGATGGTCAAATCTATCTTTGCTGGGTTTTGGTATGAATTAAATGAGATAATAAAGATAAAAATTCTCTTGTGATGTTTAACATAGTAGGTACTCAATAAACATGAGTTATTTTATGCTATTATACCTTCCACTAGCACCTAGCATAGGTCAAAAGTGCTTTATGAAGACATTGTGACCTGACCCATAGAGGAAAATCCACATAGTACCCTCCAAGTCCCCACCAAGGGGTCAGCATTTTTGGCCAACAGAGTCAGTGCTGATTAATTAATTCTTTCAGAATCTATAAATTTCTTGTCAGCATGCAACTTTGCTACCTTGGTAGAACAAAAGTTGGAGTTGAATCTTCAGGGAAATAAAGAAGAAATAGGAAATTTTCCTCCCCAGGGCCATGAGCCCCTGAAGCAAACAATCACAAAGGAAACTACTGGTAACTGCAGGATTCCATTTTTGACATCCTTTCTTAAAAATCCCTGACTTTATGCCAAATATTACACTTAAATAGCACCTGTGAATGCATAAAAGTGGAATGGAAAAAGTTGTAACTTTTACTTTGCTGTTGGTTTAGAAAAAGGAATGTCAACTCTTGGGGTTTAGGTGTGCCGTGCCTTTCTAGAATGCTATTCTTTGGCTATAAATTTTTATTCCATGGTGCTTAGATTCACAGCTTTTGCTTTTCTCATAGTTGTCCCTCTTCCTTGGGAACATCAATAAGTCATGAATCAATTTACCTGTTCTGTTAAAATTGCAAAATTGAACTCTGGAAGGAATGAGAAATCCCTTGGATAGGACAATGGTCTCACAAAAGAAAGTTCTTCTTGCCAGTTTATTATTTTCCTACAAGTAAGTCTCAGAATTTTATTGGATATGTTGAGATTTACAGAAAATGGGACAAAGACAGTATTTCTAGTTTCTCAAAGAATGGTAAAGATTAATTTTTCTTGACTGCTGTCTTGAAACAGAAAACAAAGAATTATCTGGGAACATCAAAGACCATTACCATTGTCCCCACCTCTTCGGGAAGAATAATCAATAAACTGTTACATCAAATAAATGCCTCCCCCAATCCCTGCCCATTGTTTAAGATACAAAAGTGTTCATACTTGTAGTTGATGTGGATCCTTTGAAATGATCTGTAGGGACTGGGTGGATTAGGAAGGTTAGTAGCTTTTACCCAGGAAACATACATGAGTCACATATTTTTAAGTTCTATCCAGAGTTCAGCATGTAGTTTTGTCAAGGCCCTCAGAGGCTGTTCCAGTAGGTGAAAGAGAGAGAAGGGCTTGGCTGTGAATTCCAACCATAGACTGTACCCAAGGCTATGAAATTTTATCTGTGTATATTTAGACTTCCACTTTTCAAAATGATTTTTCCTGCTTAAAAAGAAAAAAAGTTTGAAAACTATTTTATTAAATCACTTATATATTTCTCCCCATAATTAATCCAGGCTTGTTATCATTATATTTTACAATGTCATTAAATTTTTCAGACAAGTACTATGAGCTCATTTAAAATATGATAATATAGCATTGACAGGGCACTTCGAAGAGGAAAGCAACATATTTTCTTTCTTGTTCTCCAAAAGATTCAATGTTAAGGCCATATAAGGCTAAATAAAGTAACAGTGTATCTAACAATCATCATCAGCACAGTCTCTCTTAAAAGACATTTGTCCAGTAATTTTTTTGATACTGTACTTCTCTATCCTTCAATTTTATTTGTGAGACAACTGTTCTAAGAACTAGGTTAAATTAGAATATCTTTTTATACATATGTGATAGTCTGTATTAATTTACATTCATTAATCATTCCACATGAAATTAGTCTTTATTCCATTTCATCAATTTATTTGATCCAAGAACATTATGTAACTCTGTTCATATTTAGAGTTCACAGTAATTTTGATTTCATATTCTAAACATTTAAGAGTAATTATTCCAAGTAGAAATAAGTTGACTTTGGAAGAAATAGTTTTCTAAGACTTATAGAACTTGCTGCAATGATACGAAGATGATTCCCTTAGTATTTAAAAATTGTGTTTGAGAATTTCCAATACACAAATACATATAAATATCATATATTGTTTATGGTGTGTGTGTGTGTGTGTGTGTGTTTGTTTGAGTGTGTTGTGTGTGTGTAGACTGTTGAGATAGATTTTCCTCTTGAATTCTAGTTTGTAATATCAATGCTTTAAAAATAAGATGTACTGGGCTCAGGGATATAGCTTAATGGTAGATAGAGTACTTGCTTAGCATGAATGAAGTACTGGGTTTCATCCCCAGAACATTAAAAAAAATGACTTTTAGATTATAAATAGCTTGGCTTACTTTTTGCATTTTTTGTTATGCTCTCTTTATAATAAACCCTCCGTAGCTCACCTGGAAGGGTAGAAGGTTTCTAAGATCACCCCAGGCCCAGGTCCTTATAGAGATTACTAAAAATTCTTGAGTAAGTTCATTTCACTTTGAGGATCAGTTTTGGTGATAAAACAGTGTGTTCTTCCATATTCCCTTGCTTTATTCCACATTGGCTTTGTTCAGGCATATAAAGTATCAAATTACTAAATGCTAATTCTATTACAGTTTTATGCAGCTCATGTGTACCAATGTTCTATGTCTTATTAAAGACAGCAAAATAGAAAGATTTTAAAAGTTAGAGTGTGAAGCAATTTTCTGCTTCATAAAATATAGTTAACATCACCTTATGTTAATAGAAGCATTCTTGGCTTTGTAGTTTTTCTTTAGTTTTGTTTTCAGTGAAACCGACCTAGTATTTCAGAGCACATGCCTTTAATCCACATAGAAAACATATTTACAGCAAAACTAAATAAATGGGCTCAGGAGGCCAAGGCAGGAAGATAGCAAGTTCAAAGTCAGCCTCAGCAACTTAGCAAGGCCCTAAGCAACTTAGCAAGATCCTATTTCAAAACAAAAAATAAAAAGGGCTCAGGATATGGCTCAGTGGTTAAGCAACTCTGGGTTCAATCTCTGGTACCAAAAATAAACAAACAACCAACAACAAAAACAGCTAAATAAGCATATGTCGAATGCATATATGGACTTGAATCTTCATGCTGCTCTCTCCTTCAGCTCATAACACCCATCAACTCAACACCTTCAAAGCCCATTTTATTACTCAGTTGCAAACACTGTTATATCATTTTGACCTGGTTCTTCTTTGCTTTTGACTCTTCTCTTCAGGTAATACTCAATTAAATTGTTTACCCTTACTTCCCTAAACTTCTCATACCAGAGAGCCAATATTATTTTCTGAACTAGTTTGTTGTGAACACTGTTTTACTTTTTTTCATTAATCAACACTTTTTTTTATGGCCTCCATTTATTTGGCAAGCTTCTCCTGTAAAGGGCCAGCTTTTAAATATTCTGGGATTGTGGGCCATATGGTCTCTGTCACAGGAATTCCATTATGGAAAATAATTGCTTAGAAATTCCAGCTCTGCTTTAAATTGTGAATATACCAATGCTCTGTAAGCTTAGACAGTGGCAGGACTGGAGGACAATCAAATACTGGAGTGGTGTTTGGCAGAGTAACCACAAAATTTATGAGGCAAACATTCCGTGTTGGAAATAGAAAGAAACATTGACTAAATGGGACAGTGGGACAAGCCCATGGCAAGCCTATCCCAGAGAACTGGGCATATGTGTGTTTAGGGGACAGAGCTGATTCTTTCACTTCATAAACAACACTGATCTTTATATAGACTCTGTGCTCAATAAGCCTTTTAAGTCAAGTTTTCTTGTATATTTACCTCCAACTCTGTGTGCCTGCTTCTTCACTATTTTAGATAATCCAAGTTTATGGTTGCATAATAAAATTTTAAATGCCTGAAGTATTTTGAGTCTGTTCTTCAAAAATGAAGATCAGAGATTATTCTGTTTTCATAGACCTTCATGGGGGCCTATGAGAGTAATGCAGAGATAGATTTATGCTCTAGCTTCTGATATATGTGTAGAAAATGACACAGAATAAAGTTAAATGAGAGTAATTGTCCTATATACAATACATTATTCATACATTTTTTGCTACATGCCATTTTAAATGATTATTCATATTTTTTCTCACTTAAGAAATACACATGCTATTTTTTTGGGGGGGGATACATGGGAATGAACCCAAGGATGCTTTGCCACTGAGCCACTTCTCCAGACTTTTTACTTTTTATTTTGAGAAAAGGTCTCACTAAGTTGCTTAGGACCTTGCTAAGTTGCTGAGATTGGCCTTGAACTTGTGATGTTCCTGCCTCAGCCTCTGGAGTCACTGGAATTATTGGCTTGAGCCACTTACCCAGCTTCATGTATTATTATTATTTTGACCAATCAATGATTTTATTTTTTTTCCTTGAAAACTGTTTTTTCAATCATGCAATTTGTATGAACATAACCACAATTATAGTTAAAGGAAACTTTGTATGTATCTTTTACAACAGACCATTCAAGTAAGTTTTGAATGGAAGTGAGTATTATTAAACTAACGAAATCCTTTGGGTAGGCTGTGGAGGGTCTTCTTCCTATTTTCTGATGAATACCTACCATTTAGGATTGCTTGTCCAGCCCATGTAAAAGCTGTGTTTTCTTATATGTTAACACTTATTTTTTTCATCTCTCCCACCATCCAGCCTATCAAAAAATAACACAAAAACAAACAACAACAACAACAACAAAAAAAAACCCTTCAATCCTGGCTCCACCAATTACTATTTTTGTGACCTTGGGTAAGGTTCTCGACCTCTCTAATTCTCATTTATTTTATTAAACAGGAATTTTCACATTGCATCATATAGCTATCTGGGCAAATAAAATTATAGAATTAATAGACTTTAGTGGATTTAAGATTTTCACAAGATGCCCAACACATAGTAAACACAGAATGAATTGTAGCTATTAAAATTATTTTAAGTATTCAGGTATAAGGCATCCCTACCCTTATATCTACCTTCCTGTCCTTCAATGCAGAACTACTGTGATTTATCAGCAGAGGGAAATTAAATTTGGGAAATGATAAAATAAACCTGTGTGTTAATGGTGTGCGATGAGGGATAGATTAATTCTGATAAGGGCACAGGTCAATATAGAGGTATTTTCCTGTGATCAGAGACATTATTTTAAGAAAATGAAATCTGTCTATTTTTAGAAGAACCTATCATTAGCAATGGTTACAGTCAAGGTCAAGATTCATGGAGAGAATAGTTGTCCCTTAATTATGAATTGTCATTGAAGGGAAAATTCAAGAGCTGAGGTGACAGAAAAAGTAGCTTTCTAGGAAGGAGAAATGAGTCTTGATAGTCCAAAATCTCCCAGTCCTTCTTTCTTTTAAAATTAATTAATTAGCCTTTTTTCATCCCTTATGTTAGTAATTTGAGTTCTCTCTCTTCTTCTCTTCGTTAACATGGCTAAGGGTCTGTCAATCTTGTTTATTTTTTCAAAGAACCAACTTTTAGTTTTGTTAATTTTTTCAATAGTTTCTTTTGTTTCAATTTCATTGATTTCCCCTCTGATTTTAATTATTTCTTGCTTTCTGCTGCATTTACTATTGTTTTGCTCTTCCTTTTCTAGGGCTTTGAGATGAAGTATGAGCTCATTTGTTGGTTTTTCCTTTTTTTGAGGAATGACCTCCAGGCGATGAATTTCCCTCTTAAAACTGCTTTCATTGTGTCCCATAGACTCCGATATGTTGTGTCTGCATTTTCATTTATCTCTAAGAATTTTTTGATTTCCTCCTTTATGTCTTCTGTAACCCCTTGATCATTCAGTAACATATTGTTCATTTTCCATGTGATATTGGATTTTCCCTTCCTTCTTTTATCATTAATTTCCAGTTTCAATCCATTATGATCAGATAAAATGCATGGTATAATCTACGCTAAGCCCCAGGCTAGCATTATTCTGAACAGAGAAAAATTGGAGGCATTCCCTCTAAAATCTGGAACAAGACAGGGATGCCCTTTATCACCACTTCTATTCAATATAGTTCTCGAAACACTGGCCAGAGCAATTAGACAAACGAAAGAAATTAAAGGCATAAAAATTGGAAAAGAAGAACTTAAATTATCACTATTTGCAGATGACATGATTCTATACATAGAAGACCCAAAAGGGTCTACAAAAAAACTACTAGAACTAATAAATGAATTCGGCAAAGTGGCAGGATATAAAATCAACACGCACAAATCAAAGGCATTTCTGTATATCAGTGACAAAACTTCTGAAACGGAAATGAGGAAAAACACTCCATTCACAATATCCTCAAAAAAAAATAAAATACTTGGGAATCAACCTAACAAAAGAGGTGAAAGATTTATACAATGAAAACTACAGAACCCTAAAAAGAGAAGTAGAAGAAGATCTTATTTTTTTTTTTATTGGTCGTTCATAACATTACATAGTTCTTAATACATCATATTACACGGTTTGATTCAAGTGGATTATGAACTCCCGCTTTTACCCCGTATACAAATTGCTGTATCACATCCGTTACCCTTCCATTGATTGACATAATGCCTTTCTAGTGTCTGATGTATTCTGCTGTCTGTCCTATTGTCTACTATCCCCCCTCCCCTCCCCTCCCCTCCCCTCCCCTTTTCTCTCTCTACCCCTTCTACTGTAAATCATTTCTTCCATTTGTATTCTCTTGTCTTACCCCTCCTTTCCTCTTATATGACATTTTGTATAACCCTGAGGATCGCCTTCCATTTCCATGCAATTTCCCTTCTCACTCCCGTTCCCTCCCACCTCTCATCCCTGTTTAATGTAAATCTTCTTCTCAAGCTCTTCGTCCCTACCCTGTCCTTGTTTACACCCCTTATATCAAAGGAGTCATTTGGTATTTGTTTTTTAAAGATTGACTAGCTTCACTTAGCATAATCTGCACTAATGCCATCCATTTCCCTCCAAATTCTATGATTTTGTCATTTTTTAATGCAGAGTAATACTCCATAGTGTATAAATGCCACATTTTTTTTATCCATTCATCTATTGAAGGGCATCTAGGTTGGTTCCACAGTCTTGCTATCGTGAATTGAGCTGCTATGAACATCGATGTAGCAGTGTCCCTGTAGCATGCTCTTGTTAGGGCTTTAGGGAATAGACCGAGAAGGGGAATAGCTGGGTCAAATGGTGGTTCCATCCCCAGCTTTCCGAGAAATCTCCATACTGCTTTCCAAATTGGCTGCACTAATTTGCAGTCCCACCAGCAATGAACAAGAGTGCCCTTTTCCCCGCATCCTCTCCAGCACTTATTGTTGTTTGACTTCCTAATGGCTGCCAGTCTTACTGGAGTGAGATGGTATCTTAGGGTAGTTTTGATTTGCATTTCTCTGACTGCTAGCTATGGTGAGCATTTTTTCATGTACTTGTTGATTGATTGTATGTCCTCCTCTGAGAAGTGTCTGTTCAGGTCCTTGGCCCATTTATTCATTGGGTTATTTGTTATCTTATTGTCTAATTTTTTGAGTTCTTTGTATATTCTGGTTATTAGGGCTCTATCTGAAGTGTGTGGAGTAAAGATTTGTTCCCAGGATGTAGGCTCCCTGTTTATCTCTCTTATTGTTTCTTTTGCTGAGAAAAAACTTTTTAGTTTGAGTAAGTCCCATTTGTTGATTCTATTTGTTAACTCTAGCGCTATGGGTGTCCTATTGAGGAATTTGGAGCCCGATCCCACAGCGTGTAGATCATAACCAACTTTTTCTTCTATCAGATGCCGTGTCTTTGATTTAATATCAAGCTCCTTGATCCATTTTGAGTTAACTTTTGTGCACGGCGAGAGATAGGGATTCAGATTCATTTTGGTGCAAATGGATTTCCAGTTTTCCCAACACCATTTGTTGAAGATGCTATCCTTCCTCCATTGCATGCTTTTAGCCCCTTTATCAAATATAAGATAGTTGTAGTTTTGTGGATTGGTTACTGTGTCCTCTATTCTGTACCATTGGTCCACCCGCCTGTTCTGGTACCAGTACCATGCTGTTTTTGCTACTATTGCTCTGTAGTATAGTTTGAAGTCTGGTATCGCTATACCGCCTGATTCACACTTCCTGCTTAGTATTGTTTTTGCTATTCTGGGTCTTTTATTATTCCATATGAATTTCATGATTCTTTTATCTATTTCTACAAGATATGCTGTTGGGATTTTGATTGGCATTGCATTGAACTTATAGAGAACTTTTGGTAATATCGCCATTTTGATGATGTTAGTTCTGCCTATCCATGAGCAGGGTATGTTTTTCCATCTTCTAAGGTCTTCTTCTATGTCTTTCTTTAGGGTTCTGTAATTTTCATTGTATAAATCCTTCACCTCTTTTGTTAGGTTGATTCCCAAGTATTTTATTTTTTGGGGGGATATTGTGAATGGAGTAGTTGTCCTCATTTCCGTTTCAGAGGATTTGTCGCTGATATACAGGAATGCCTTTGATTTATGTGTGTTGATCTCATATCCTGCCACTTTGCTGAATTCATTTATTAGCTCTAATAGCTTCTTTGTAGACCCTTTTGGGTCTGCTAGGTATAGAATCATATCATCTGCAAATAGTGATAATTTAAGTTCTTCTTTTCCTATTTTTATGCCTTTAATTTCTTTTGACTGTCTAATTGCTCTGGCCAGTGTTTCGAGGACTATGTTGAACAGAAGTGGTGAGAGAGGGCATCCCTGTCTTGTACCAGATCTTAGAGGGAATGCCTTCAATTTTTCTCCATTCAGAATGATGGTGGCCTGTGGCTTATCATAGATTGCTTTTACAATGTTGAGGTATGATCCTGTTATCCCTAATTTTTCTAGCGTTTTGAACATAAAGGGATGCTGTACTTTGTCGAATGCTTTTTCTGCATCTATTGAGATGATCATATGGTTCTTATTTTTAAGTCTATTGATGTGGTGAATAACATTTATTGATTTCCGTATATTAAACCAGCCTTGCATCCCAGGGATGAATCCTACTTGATCATGATGTATAATTTTTTTGATATGTATTTGAATCCGATTCGCCAGAATTTTATTGAGGATTTTTGCGTCAAGGTTCATTAGAGATATTGGTCTGTAGTTTTCCTTCTTTGATGTGTCTTTGTCTGGTTTCGGAATCAGGGTGATGTTGGCCTCGTAGAATGAATTTGGAAGTTCTCCCTCTTTTTCTATTTCCTGAAATAGCTTGAAAAGTATTGGTATTAGTTCCTCTTTAAAGGTTTTGTAAAACTCTGCTGTATACCCATCCGGTCCTGGGCTTTTCTTAGTTGGTAGTCTTTTGATGGTTTCTTCTATTTCCTCTATTGTTATTGGTCTGTTTAGGTTGTCTATATCCTCCTGGCTCAATCTGGGCAGATCATAGGACTCAAGGAATTTATCTATGCCTTCACTGTCTTCTATTTTATTGGAGTATAAGGATTCAAAGTAATTTCTGATTATCTTCTGTATTTCTGAAGTGTCTGTTGTGATATTGCCTTTTTCATCCCGTGTGCTAGTAATTTGGGTTCTCTCTCTTCTTCTCTTTGTTAGCATGGCTAAGGGTCTGTCAATTTTATTTATTTTTTCAAAGAACCAGCTTTTAGTTTTGTCAATTTTTTCAATTGTTTCTTTTGTTTCAATTTCATTAATTTCAGCTCTGATTTTAATTATTTCTTGCCTTCTACTTCTTTTGCTGTTGTTTTGCTCTTCTTTTTCTAGGATTTTGAGATGAAGTATGAGATCATTTATTTGTTGGTTTTTTCTTTTTTTGAGGAATGAACTCCAAGCAATGAATTTTCCTCTTAGAACTGCTTTCAATGTGTCCCATAGATTCCGATATGTTGTGTCTGTATTTTCATTTAACTCTAGGAAGTTTTTAATTTCCTCCTTGATGTCTTCTAAAACCCATTGTTCACTCAGCAATCTATTGTTCATTCTCCAGGTGATGCTTGATTTTTCCTTTCTTCTTTTATCATTGATTTTCAGTTTCATTCCATTATGATCAGATAAGATGCATGGTATTATCTCTACCCCTTTGTATTGTCTAAGAGTTGCCCTGTGACATAGTATATGGTCTATTTTTGAGAAGGTTCCATGTGCTGCTGAGAAAAAAAGTGTAGCTACTTGATGTTGGGTGGTATAGTCTATATATGTCAATTAAGTCTAGGTTGTTAATTGTGTTATTGAGTTCTATAGTTTCCTTATTTAACTTTTGTTTGGAAGATCTGTCCAGTGGTGAGAGAGGTGTGTTGAAGTCTCCCATGATTATTGTATGGTGGTCTATTAGACTCTTGAACTTGAGAAGAGTTTGCTTGATGAACACAGCTGCACCATTATTTGGGGCATATATATTTATTATTGTTATGTCTTGTTGGTGTACGGTTCCCTTGAGCAGCATGAAGTGTCCTTCTATATCCCTTTTGATTAGCTTTGGCTTGAAATCTATTTTATTAGATATGAGTATGGACACTCCTGCTTGTTTCCGCGGTCCATATGAGTGATATGATTTTTCCCAACCTTTCACCTTCAGTCTATGTATATCTTTTCCTATCAAATGCGTCTCCTGTAGACAGCATATTGTTGGGTCTTGTTTTTTGATCCATTCTACTAGCCTGTGTCTCTTAATTGGTGAGTTTAAGCCATTAACATTTAGGGTTATTATTGAGATATGGTTTGTTCTTCTATCCATATTTGTTTATTGATGTTACTAAACCTGATTTGTTATCCTGTTTGACTACTTTCCCCCCTTTACTGTCCTACCTCCCATTGTTGGTTTTCAATGTTATTTTCCCTTTCCTCTTCCTGTAATGTTTTGCCAAGGATTTTTTGAAGAGATGGTTTTCTAGCTGCGAATTCTTTTAACTTTTGTTTATTGTGGAAGGTTTTAATTTCATCTTCTAACCTGAAGCTTAATTTCGCCGGATACACGATTCTTGGTTGGAGCCCATTGTCTTTCAGTGTTTGAAATATGTTATTCTAGGATCTTCTAGCTTTCAGAGTCTGTGTTGATAGATCAGCTGTTATCCTGATTGGTTTACCCCTAAATGTAATCTGCTTTCTTTCTCTTGCAGCTTTTAAAATTCTCTCCTTATTCTGTATGTTGGACATCTTCATTATAATGTGTCTAGGTGTGGATCTCTTATGATTTTGCACATTTGGCGTCCTGTAGGCTTCTAGGATTTGGGATTCTGTCTCAATCTTCAATTCTGGGAAGTTTTCTCGTATTATTTCACTGAATAGACTGTTTATTCCTTTGGAATGGAGCTCTGTGCCTTCCTGTATCCCAATGACTCTTAAATTTGGTCTTTTGATATTGTCCCATAATTCTTGGATGTTCTGCTCATGGTTTCTTAGCAGACTTGCTGAGCTGTCTATGTTCTTTTCCAGTTGAAATACTTTGTCTTCATTGTCTGATGTTCTCTCTTCTAAGTGATCTACTCTGCTGGTAGTATTCTCAATTGAGTTTTTAAGTTGGTTTATTGTTTCCTGCATTTCTAGAATTTCAATTTGTTTGTTTTTTATTACCTCTATCTCCCTGTGAAATTGATCTTTTACTTCCTGGATTTGTTTGTCAATGTGATCTTTCATTGTCTGATTTTGCTGTCTCATGTCTTCCTTGAGACTCCAGATCATCTGAAGCATATATATCCTGAACTCTTTATCTGATATTCCATCTGTTGCAGCTATTACCTCTTCTAAAGTTGAGTTGACCTGCATTGCTTGTGGTCCTTTCTTTCCTTGTCTTTTCATACTGCTCACGTTTCTTTCTGCTTGGTGCAACTGTTGTGTTTTGAAATTTACCCCCTATTTATTTATTTCTTGTATATTTGAAAAGTCTCCCTTGCAGGTGCGGGCGGCGGCTGTGCCCCTACTCCAATTGGGGTGACGTGTCTACCACGCTGGCGGCTCTCTGGGCCTGTTCCGGGAGTGGAAGGCGGCTCTGCTCTGTCCCTATTCCAATTGGGGTGTCGTGACTACAATGCTGGCAGGTCGCTGGGCCTGTTCCGGGCGTGGGCGGTGGGCTTGGCTGGCGGGATTCCACCTAATGGCAGTCCCTAACCTCCCTGCTTGCTAATTAATGGCTTCTCTGAGGCGCCACGCCTTCTGTAGCTGCGGGGCAGGCCGCGCGTATCAGTTGGCCTGGATCTCCGGGGTCCTGCTGCTGGCTGTTTTGATGTTGCAAGCTATTGGAGAGTGGTGGTGTATTCTTCAGCTTTCCCGGATGGTGGCCGCTGACTGCCTGGATGGAGTGTCCCCTGTTTTGATGTTGCACTCTGAAGGAGAGTGGCGGTGTATCCTTCAGCTTTCCCGGATGGTGGCCGCTGACTGCCTCGGTGGAGTGTCCGCTGTGGGGGATGGGACTGTACCGCTTCCTTCCCCTTCTGAGATCCCGTGCTCGGCCCAAGGGTCCGTGTGGGCTTGGCTGGTGGGATTCCACCTAATGGCCTTCCCTAACCTCCCTGCTTGCTAATTAATGGCTTCACTGAGGCGCCACGCCTTCTGTAGCCGCAGGGCAGGCCACACGAATCAGTTGGCCTGGATCTCCGGGGCCCTGCTGCAGGCTGCTGGGATCCCTGGCACTCTATCACTTTGATTTTTTTCTGCTTGCCCCTCCCCCAGCGCTGGCTAGCCAGGTTTCGTTTTGGCTGCTACTGGGAGGAGGGGTTGGAGGTCAGGTGTCTCTGGTTTCCCCCTAGTCTTTATGGAGGCTCAGCTTGATACTCCCTCTCCCTGCAGAAGAAGATCTTAGAAGATGGAAAGATATACCCTGTTCATGGATAGGCAGAACTAACATCATCAAAATGGCGATATTACCAAAAGTCCTCTATAGGTTTAATGCAATGCCAATCAAAATCCCAAAGGCATTGCTAGTAGAAATAGATAAAGCAATCATGAAATTCATATGGAAAAATAAAAGACCCAGAATAGCAAAAGCAATTCTGAGCAGGAAGTGTGAATCAGATGGTATAGCAATACCAGAGTTCAAACTATACTACAGAGCAATAGTAGCAAAAACAGCATGGTACTGGTACCAGAACAGGCGGGTGGACCAATGGTACAGAATAGAGGACACAGTAACCAATCCACAAAACTACAACTATCTTATATTTGATAAAGGGGCTAAAAGCATGCAATGGAGGAAGGATAGCATCTTCAACAAATGGTGTTGGGAAAACTGGAAATCCATATGCAACAAAATGAAACTGAATCCCCTCCTCTCACCATGCACAAAAGTGAGCTCAAAATGGATCAAATATCAAATGGACCTTGATATCAAATCAGAGACTCTGCTTATGATAGAAGAAAAAGTTGGCTCCGATCTACATATTGTGGGATCAGGCTCCAAATTCCTTAACAGGACACCCATAGCACAAGAGTTAACAGCAAGAATCAACAAATGGGACTTACTCAAACTAAAAAGTTTTTTCACAGCACGAGAAACAATAAGAGAAGTAAATCGGGAGCCTACATCATGGGAACAAATTTTTACTCCTCACACTTCAGATAGAGCCTTAATATCCAGAGTATACAAAGAACTCAAAAAATTAGACAATAAGACAATAAATAACCCATTCAACAAATGGGCCAAGGACCTGAACAGACACTTCTCAGAGGAGGACATACAATCAATCAACAAATACATGAAAAAATGCTCACCATCTCTAGCAGTCAGAGAAATGCAAATCAAAACTACTCTAAGATACCATCTCACTCCAGTAAGATTGGCAGCCATTATGAAGTCAAACAATAACAAGTGCTGGAGAGGATGTGGGGAAAAGCGTACTCTTGTACATTGCTGGTGGGACTGCAAATTGGTTCAGCCAATTTGGAAAGCAGTATGGAGATTCCTGGGAAAGCTGGGAATGGAACCACCATTTGACCCAGTTATTGCCCTTCTTGGTCTATTCCCTGAAGACCTTAAGAGAGCGTACTACAGGGATACTGCCACATCGATGTTCACAGCAGCACAATTCACAATAGCTAGACTGTGGAACCAGCCCAGATGCCCTTCAATGGATGAATGGATTAAAAAAATGTGGCAGTTATACACCATGGAGTATTACACAACACTAAAAAATGACAAAATCATGGAATTTGCAGGGAAATGGATGGCACTAGAGCAGATTATGCTTAGTGAAGCCAGCCAATCCCCAAAAAACAAATACCAAATGTCTTCTTGGATATAATGAGAGCAACTAAGAATAGAGCAGGGAGGAAGAGCAGGAAGAAAAGATTGATATTAAACAGAGACACGAGATGGGAGGGAAAGAGAGAGAAAAGGGGAATTGAATGGAAATGGAAAGAGACCCTCATTGTTATAAAAAACTACATAAAAGAGGTTGTGAGGGGAATTGGAAGGAAAAACAAGGAAAGAAAGGAATTACAGTCGATGGGATAGAAAGAGAAGATGGGGCGGGGGAGGGGGATAGTAGAGGATAGGAAAGGTAGCAGAATACAACAGTTACTAGTATGGCATTATGTAAAAAGGTGAATGTGTAACCGATGTGATTCTGCAATCTGTATTTGGGGTAAAAATGGGAGTTCATAACTCACTTGAAACTAATGTTTGAAATATGATATGTCAAGAGCTTTGTAAGGTTTTGAACAACCAATAAAAAAAAATACCATTAAAAAATAAGTGGACTAATGAATTAAACAGGAAGAAATAAAAATGGCCAACAAATATATGAAAAAAATTAATTAATTAGTTAATTAATTAATTTTAATTAGGTATATATGACAATAGAATGCATTTTTATTCATTGTACATAATTGAAGCATAATTTCTTATTTCTCTAGTTGTACATGATGTAGCATTGCACCATATGCACAGTCAGACATGTACCTAGGGTAATGATGTTCATCTCACTCTACCATCTTTCCTGAACCCATGCACCCTACCTCTCCTCCCTCCCCTCCCTCTCCATTGCCTCATATAAGTTCCTGCATTTTTCCCATGTTCTCCTGATCATGTATCAGCATCCACTTATCAGAGAGAATATTTGGCCTTTGGATTTGGGATTGACTTAGTGTGCTTAGCATAATATTCTCCAACTCCATCCATTTACCTGCAAATGTCATAATTTTATTCTCTTTTAATGCTGAGTAATATTCCATTGTGTATATATACACTATAATTCCCTTATCCATTCATCTACTGAAGGGCATCTAGGTTCTTCTGCAGTTTAGCTATTGTGAATTGAACTGCTATGAACAGTTGATGTGGCTGCATTACTATAGTATGCTGATTTTAAATCCTTTGGGTATAGATCAAGGAGTGGGATAGCTGGGTCAAATAGTGGTTCCATTCCAAGTTTTATAAGGAATCTCCTTACTGCTTTCCAGATTGGTTGTACCATTTGCAGTCCCATCAGCAATGTATAAGTGTGCCTTTTCCCCCCACATCCTCGCCAACATTTATTGTTGTCTGTATTCTTGATAACTGCTATTGTGATTGGAGTGAGATAAAATCTTGAGTAGTTTTAATTTTCATCTCTCTAATTAATAGAGATACGAACAAATTTCTAGAGGCATAATGATCAACCCAAACTGAGTCAAGAGGACATATACAATTTTAACAGATCAATTTCAAGCAAGGAAATAGAAAATATCATCAAAAGCCTACCAACCAAGAAAAGCCCAGAACCAGACGGATTCACAGCTGAGTTATATAAGACCGTCAAAGAAGAATTAATACCAGTACTCCTCAAATTATTCCAATACACCTCAAATTATTCCATGAATAGAAAAGGAAGGAACCCTCCAAACTCATTATATGAAGCTGGTATCATCCTGATACCAAAACAAGGCAGAGACACATCAAGGAAAGAAAATTTCAGACCAATAACCCTGATGAATATTGGCACAAAAATTCTCAATAAAATTCTGGAAAATCACATTCCAAAACATATTTAAAAAATAGTGCACCATGATCAAATGGAGTTCATTCCAGGGAAGCAAGTTTGGTTCAACATACAGAAATCAATAAATATAATTCATAACATCAATAGACTTAAAGATAAGAATCACATGATTATATCAATTGATGCAGAGAAAGCATTTGACAAAATACAGCATGCTTTCATGATCAAAACACTGGACAAACTAGGGCTAGTAGGAATATACCTCAACATTGTAACAGCTATCTGTGCTAAACCCAAGGCCAACATCATTCTAAATGGAGAAAAATTGGAAGCATTTCCTCTAAACCCTGGAATGAGACAGGGATCCCTTCTTTAACCACTTCTATTCAACATAGTCCTTGAAATTCTAGCCAGAGTAATTAGACGGACAAGAGAAATTAAAGGGATACAAATAGGAAAAGAAGAACTCAAACTATCATTATTTGCTGACAAATTGATTCTATACTTAGAGGATTAAAAAAAAAAAAGACTTCACCAGAAAACTTGTAGAATTAATAAATAAATTCAGCAAAGTAGCAGGATATAAAATCAATATCCATAAATCAAATGCATTTCTATACATCAGTGAGAATCCTCTGAAAGAGAAATTAGGAAAATTACCCCATTCACGATAACCTCAAAAAAAAAAATACTTTGGAGTCAACTTAACAAAAGAGATAAAAGACCTTTACAATGAAAAGTACAGAATGCTAAAGAAAGAAATTGAAGAAGACTTTAGAATATGGAAAGATCTCCCATGCTCTTAGGTGGGCAAAATTAATATTGTCAAAATGGCTGTACTACCCAAAGCACTATATAGAATCAGTGCAATTCCAATTAAAATCCCATAGTCATTCATTATAGAAATAAAAAAAGCAATCATAAAATTCATTTGGAAAAATAAGAGGTCCAGAATTGTTAGTCCTTTTCTGTAGGATCAAGTGAATACTGAAAAGCAAATTATTATTCAATGAATAATTCTAATTTTATCTTGAATTATTTTCATCTTTGTTTTCTCCTGATAATGTAGACCACTTTGGTCAGATTACCCTACAATTATACAAAAAGATGCATTTTTATAACAGTTGTACATAGATACTCTACGGAGTAAAGAAGTAATGGGATTATTTCAAGCATTGCTAAAATACTGGATTTCTTTCACTTTTCCATAAATGTCAGAATTCCTGAGACACAATTTTCTTCCAAATTCTCTGCAGGCTTTTCTAATGGGCGAAATTGTATCTCTGACTCAGGACTTGACAGAAAGTAAAATCTTTAACATTTAGAAAATATCATAAAAATCTTACATAGTATGTTCCTATCAAGAAATATAAAATGGTCATATTTTAACTTTCCTAGGAGATAGATTTTAACAAAAAGTAAAACAACAGAAACTATTCCAATGATATTATAATAATTTTCTTACATAAATATTGAAAAAGATGGCTTGAATATGAATATGCATTTTAAATATCTTTTTCTATTTTTAGATTCCCATCCAAACAATTAATTAAACCATGAATTACTGTCACTAAATGTATTAATTTATCATCATGTCAACCTTTTCAATAGAAGATTTTTAATCTAACATTCTTCTAATATTTAAAACTCATATTATTTTTAATTTAATTTATCATCATGTCAACCTTTTCAACAGAAGGTTTTTAATCTAACATTCTTCTAATATTTAAAACTCATATTATTTTTTTTAACAGATGCACCTTACTTTTTGTTTTTAAATTTTTATTTCCTTATCTTTTAAGGAGTATATGCTTCCATAATAATTTGACACTTACTGTTTTTAGGTGGAACAAATGCAATTTCATTTTAGGCAATTGCTTTTAATTATTTCAGAGGAACTCATTATTAGTGGGAGAAAATTAAGGAAATAAAATTTTTAAATTAGCATTTTAAATACTTCATATATTTTTGTGAGACTGAAATTATTGTAGTCTAGCTTGCTGAATTATAACGTTATAAAATGTCGTTACCACAGTTGGTTAACACATAAACAAAACTAGAGTCACTTGAATAATCTTGAAAAAGCTGTTATAAACATATGTGATGCTAAATATTTCTACAGATTCTCTCTATGGTCTGCCAAATGGTGCTGGGATGAAGAGCAAATACTGCATCCCTTGAATGAAAATCAGAAACAAATTGGGAGAACATCTTAATAATTCAGCTGGGACTTGGTGATTGGGAGACTTGGCTCAAGCACCTATTTTTTAAGAGTCTGGAAAAAAGAAAACTCATTTTTATTCCATATTCACATCCCTTCTTGGCCTCTGGCAATGTTCCAGTTGCCAAAAGGAAACAAAGGCCAAAATGCACAGTAGATTATAGATAGATAAATAGATAGATAGAATACACAGTTCAATACCATTTTTTTTCTCAAAAAGAATTGCAAGCATTGTAGACATAAAATCTAGTCAATCAAATGCTGTCTTTCCATAGGAAAGAGGTTTATCCTATATATTTAGCACTGATAATTTTCTGCTTCTAAAAAGTTAACTTTTGATTTTGTTTGATAGGTACCCAAATTGTTCTGATGTGCCTTAATATATATTTCTATCCTTTCTTTTAAAAATATTTGTTTTTTGTTTATTGATTTGTTATTTATAGGTAAGAACATGCGTGTGGTAAAAATTAAATATTAGGATGAAATGGAAATATCCTCTCTATGCCACTTTCTAATTCATAGCAGTTTCCTCAAAGGCAAACTGTGCTACTAGTCTTGTTTGTGTCTTTTCAAAAGAATCTTCTATATTGGAATGTCACTCAAAATGCTTTTCATGTGATGGATTAAAATGATATCATAGCTTACTGGATTGCCATAAATAACTCATGCAAAAAGAATTAGAACATTTTGTTGAAGCTAGATTTAGAATGCTTAAAAGGAGGAAAAAATAGACAATTTTACATTATATTTCAAGACAATAAACAAAAATATAATATTCTTTAAAAATTTTGAAAAGACTGGTAGTGTCTTAGGAAAAAATAAAGTCAAAATCTAATTCACTTCCTTTAGTGTTGTAGGTCAAAGTGACCTTGGCTGCATGGAATTTCCCTAAGTACCTTAATTTCTTGAGCACTCTGAATTACCACTTTGGTAGAAATAGTTTTTTAAAAAGTTCTGAAATTAAATATATTCCACTGGTTTTAACTAATAAAATTCCAAAATCTTGTAATTTATTTATTATACTTCCTTTTGTCCAGAAAGTTCTTGATTTTTAAAATAACAAGCTTTTTCATTAACATTTAATATATCTTAACAGCAAATATTTTTATCTATTGCATTTTTCTGCATTATTTCTCAATTTCACATTAAGAATGATTTTCCACATAACTTTGGCAAAACCACTACAGCCCTCCAGGATTCATCACTCAGGCATGCAAAATCAGCATTTCCACAGTGTTCCTCTCTGAACATCTCAGGTTCCCTGAAGATGTTATTAGAAAGTTTAATGCATGGGCTGCATTCTGATCTACTGAATACAAACCCCTTGTGAGCTGCAAAGGAATCTGGATAGGTAACAAGCTCCTGTGGCAATTTTCACCTAATACTGATATTTGAGATCTACTGAAAGTGGGCCACTCAAATTTAAAGAATGTAAGTGTCACATATATCTAGATGATGCAAGTATTTCACATTTCAGGATACAGAGTCAAAGAGCTTTATTGCTTTGTGAAACACTATTCTGCTACTCTTTGGTTGTGTCACTAGGGATCCATCCAGACACTCACCCTAATTCTCCTCAGCCCACACAATATGGCCCTCAGTCTAGCAGTAATCTTGGAATTGTTGACTGCTTTAGGCTGCTTCAACTCCAGCTGCCTAGGTAGTCAACTATCTCCTGATAAAGAAAGTCCAATGCCCTTAATAGAGAATACATTAAAGAGAAAGACTATGTTTATCAGCTCTTTGTTGCTGTGACAAATATGTGAGAAAAGTAACTTAGAGGAGAAATAACTTATTTTGGCTCAAGGGTTCAGAGTTTCAGTTCACCTTAAGCAGTCTCTATTGCTTTGCTCTGAAGCAAGGCAGAACATCATGGTGGAAGGGTATGAAGGAGGAAAGCTGCTCAGCTCATGACAACCAGGAAAGAGAGGGGGTGGGGGTGAGGAAGGGGCCAGGGCCAACATATAATGTTCAAGGCATTCCTCCCACGTAATGGTTTGTGTCCCCCAAAGCTCACATGTGAGACAATGCAAGATGGTTCAGAGGGGAAATGATTAGGTTCAGAGAGCTTAAACTAATCCATGAATTGTTCTCTGAAGGAATTAACTAAGTGGTAACTGGAAGCAGGTGGGGTGTGGCTAGAGGAGTTAGGGCACTGGGATGTAGCTTTGGGGTATATATTTTTATCTGATGAGAGAAGTCTCCCTCTGCTTCCTGATTACAATGTGAGCTGCTTCCCTCTGCCATACTTCTTCCACCATGATGCTCAGCACCTTGAGACCTGAGGAATGCACTTGGCTATCTATGGACTGAGACATCTGAAACTCTAAGCCTCCAAGTAAACTTTTCCTCCTCTATAGTTGTTGTAGTCCGATCCTTTAGTCAGAGCAGTGGAAAAGCTAACTAACACCCAGTGACCTACTTCTTCCAACACCTATAGTTTCCATCATCTCCCAGTAATCCATTCAGCAATCAATTGATTAATCCACTGATAAGGTCAGAGCTTTCTTCATCAACTCACTTGCCAAAAGCCCTTTACTCCTCACCCTAGCCCTGTCTTGGACATTGTTGTTCTGCAGACAAAGCCTTCAATACACAAACCTTTGGGGAACATTCCAGATCCAAATTATAACACTAATAGTCTTGACTTTGGCTAGTGGGGTCACCAGTTTCAGATTCATGGGTAATTTATCCATTGTTGCTAACTGTATATAATTAAAGCTTAATGATTTCCTGATATCTTCAATCATAAATGACAGCAATTTTCTCCTATCACATCTAGGATGACTAGGCAATAAGACAATAAAGCATTCTAGTTAAAATTTCTTTTTTTTTTATTGTTGGTCATTCAAAACATTACATAGTTCTTAATACATCATATTTCACAGTTTGATTCAAGTGGGTTATGAACTCCCAATTTTACCCCGTATACAGATTGCTGTATCACATCAGTTACCCTTCCATTGATTGACATATTGCCTTTCTCTTGTCTGATGTATTCTGCTGTCTGTCCTATTCTCTACTATCCCCCCTCCCCTCCCCTCCCCTCCCCTCCCTTCCCCTTTTCTCTCTCTACCCCTTCTACTGTAGATCATTTCTTCCATTTGTATTATCTTGTCTTACCCCTCCTTTCCTCTTATATGTCATTTTTGTATAACCCTGAGGATCGCCTTCCATTACCATGCGATTTCCCTTCTCACTCCCTTTCCCTCCCACCTCTCATCCCTGTTTAATGTAAATCTTCTTCTCAAGCTCTTCGTCCCTACCCTGTCCTTGTTTACTCCCCTTATATCAAAGGAGTCATTTGGTATTTGTTTTTTAAAGATTGACTAGCTTCACTTAGCATAATCTGCTCTAATGCCATCCATTTCCCTCCAAATTCTATGATTTTGTCATTTTTTAATGCAGAATAATACTCCATAGTATATAAATGCCACATTTTTTTTATCCATTCATCTATTGAAGGGCGTCTAGGCTGGTTCCACAGTCTTGCTATCGTGAATTGAGCTGCTATGAACATCGATGTTGCAGTGTCCCTGTAGCATGCTCTTGTTAGGGCTTTAGGGAATAGACCGAGAAGGGGAATAGCTGGGTCGAATGGTGGTTCCATTCCCAGCTTTCCGAGAAATCTCCATACTGCTTTCCAAATTGGCTGCACTAATTTGCAGTCCCACCAGCAATGAACAAGAGTGCCCTTTTCCCCGCATCCTCTCCAGCACTTATTGTTGTTTGACTTCCTAATGGCTGCCAGTCTTACTGGAGTGAGATGGTATCTTAGGGTAGTTTTGATTTGCATTTCTCTGACTGCTAGCGATGGTGAGCATTTTTTCATGTACTTGTTGATTGATTGTATGTCCTCCTCTGAGAAGTGTCTGTTCAGGTCCTTGGCCCATTTATTGATTGGGTTATTTGTTATCTTATTGTCTAATTTTTTGAGTTCTTTGTATATTCTGGTTATTAGGGCTCTATCTGAAGTGTGTGGAGTAAAGATTTGTTCCCAGGATGTAGGCTCCCTGTTTATCTCTCTTATTGTTTCTTTTGCTGAGAAAAAACTTTTTAGTTTGAGTAAGTCCCATTTGTTGATTCTATTTGTTAATTTGGGTGTCCTATTGAGGAATTTGGAGCCCGATCCCACAGCGTGTAGATCATAACCAACTTTTTCTTCTATCAGATGCCATGTCTCTGATTTAATATCAAGCTCCTTGATCCATTTTGAGTTAACTTTTGTGCGCGGCGAGAGATAGGGATTCAGATTCATTTTGGTGCAAATGGATTTCCAGTTTTCCCAGCACCATTTGTTGAAGATGCTATCCTTCCTCCATTGCATACTTTTAGCCGCTGGGTACGGGGTCGCTGAAGTGCTGAGCGTGGGGCTCTGAGCAGCGGCTTTAATCGAGATTTTACGCAGCTTGTTAGAGCACCTTTCACCTTTAAAATTTCTTTAAATATTTTTTTGGATCTGATATTTCAGCAAAGAAATACTTCCTATCAAAGGTCAGAAAATGCAATTCTTAAAGTTAAATTCTTAAAGAATCTCATAGATTCATACTTCATGTTTTAAACCAGACATTCAATTTATATGCTGAAAATACTAATATTTTTGGCTATCGAAATATTAGTTTTCAGTGATTTTGGTAATCAAATAGAGGTGATTTCAATTTGAAAGAAAGTCAGCATATGGGAACATGGATCAATAAATGCTTGTGAAACTCTTCCATTTGAAATTAGGTGCCTTTGCAAGTAGACTTTATCCTATTCCAATCCATTAAAATGAGTCTGAGGTTATAATAGATTCTGGGTCAAGGCTCCTTGATTTCCTAAATTGTATCTATTTATTATGTACAGACTTTTTATCTAATCACCCAAGCTAATAAATTTATTTATGTGAATTATGTAAATTTTTAGTCTACAAGTAGTTCAAATACAAACTCAGATTATAATGTCAAAGGGCTACAGGTTATGGCTTTGTCCAGGCTATGAAATGTTCTAGCGAACAAGTACAATTATACTGATTCTAACTGCGTGTTTATTTTAATTTTTAAATTTCACTCTTGGCCAGTATCTGGCTTGTCATTTAACAATTGTGGGTTTCTGATTCTCTCTTTTTAATCTTATGATCTTGGACTAAGTTAAGCTGTATATCAAAATTACCTTGTCATCTCCCAAAGGATGACAATAGAGTTGCCCCTTGCTGGAGAGTTAGATTCTGATATGAGTAAAAAGGCAAAATCAGAGTTGAAACATGACAAGTATTTCCTCAGTAGAGCATCCCACAGGAGCCCAACACACTGTCTGTTAATAAGCCCAGTTCTTGCTGCTATGTCAGAATGAACTGTGGGTCTTTGATTGACACTAAAGTTGTTGACTTACTTCTAGAATTATGAGATATGGAAAATATACCAACTAACTCTTCATGCACCAGTTATATCATTGCTGAAAATGTGCCCACTTTAAGGGGCACATAAACAAGACCAAGGAAAGAGGATATTCATGTGTCCCTGGTACTGTCATTTAAAATTATAAGATTGCTGGTTGGGAAAGACTGGATCAGCTACACTATTTAAGTTTGTCCTCTGTATCTCTCTCTTCCCAACTTTGTGTAAGTTAATTTTTATAAGCTGGGTGAATGTATGATGCAAGCATATTCTACCTTCAAACATTAGCTGTATCTATGTAAGAAGGGTTTCTTCGCCATAATTAATTTTAATTGATAACACATTTCATATCTTCAATAAATTATCGGCCAATATTTCTGATTTATACATTTTCAGAATTTCTGAAATACATTATGTGTGACACTTTTTTTTCCTGTTCCTCTTTTTGTTGCTGCCAAGGAAACCATTTCATTCAATAGAAGAGAATCGTCAGCACCATACACTCAAGGAAATGCAACAGAAATAAGAAGGTTGAAAAAAATATAGAGGAGTTATTAGGAAATGTCTTTCCATCATCTTCTATTTCTTCTTAAATAAATATGTTGTAAGACTCTTTGGTAAATACATGTCTTTACCCCTTAGATGGGTATCCCTATTCTGCTTACTCTTTGACAAAAGGGAAAGAGAACATAGTTACTCCCAGATTTTTACAAGTATCAATTTTATAACATTGATTGTATCCAAGAAAATATAAGATGCAATATTTTTTGAAAAGTGGGCACCAAGAGATGGTCTCACAAGATTAAGCACAGTGCAACACACAGAATGGTAAATGTTGGCATTTTATGCTGTACATCAGCTTAGTTCTTTTTATACCAATTTGGTTGACACTGAGACTAATAAATGGATATAGCCCAGAGGAGCAGTTAGAATCCTCAGGAAAGTAGAAATGTCTAGCCTCAATTTTCTGCATTATTCAGTTCAACCACATGGTTTAGACATTTATATTAGGTCAGGCATGGTGCAGGGTAATACAGGAGATGCAAAAGGAGTAAGGCTATATTTCTCCTACTTAGAGGAGCTCATGGCCCCTTGTTTCTCTTTTGCCTGTTCATCAGTCCTTCAACTCCTGGTGGCAACAATTCAAGTCACACAAGAGAGTCCCTAATGAAAAGCTATGCACACTCTCATGTCCGATGCTGTTCACTTCCATTTCCCCAGGGACAAATATTGTTGCTAGCCTCTTGTATATCTTTTCGTAGGTATTTTTTGTCTTAAAAAACATGCATGCATGTGAAAATACTTTTAAGATTATTGTATGTAAGGAAAAATGAGCATCCCACCTCATTATGCTATGCCACACAGCTACTGACTGGAACCTCTTAGGCTATTTTCAATTTACACTCTCTCCATACCTGATCTCATTCAGTTCCATGAATTAAACTCTATCTATATGATAATGATTCTCCACTCTGAAGCTTTGCCCATAATTCCTTCCTGGAATTTTTGGTTTATGTATCCCTACCTATTCAACATTTCCACTTGAGATCTGATGGGCATCTCAGACTTAACTTGTCCTCAAACAAACTATTTATTTCTCCACCCTCTAGTCTTTGTTTCCTATGCCATCTTATTTATCTCAAAAAAATAGGTACTACTACCTATAACACGTTGCTGAAATATAAATATAAATATTAAATATAAATAAAGGTAAGAAGATTCTTACATTTTCTTCTTCCTTTGCTTCTAACCCATTAGCAAGTAACTTGTTTCCTTCCAAAATACAACATGCATTCATCCTTTTCTCACAATCCCCATAATTATCATCTGTTTTCAAAGACATCCCTCCTATAGACTATTACACATGCTCTTCCTTTTCATTCTGACCTGCCTCCTGCAAACAAACAAATATACTCTCCTTGGAGCAGCCAGAGTTATAGTTTTAAAATGTAAACAAGTCTCATCACTTCTCTTGCTTAAGATCTAAAATCTAAAGGCTTTCCATTAACCTGGGAATGAAACCATTCCTGGCTTAGAAGCCATGCATGTCCTGGGTGCTTGTCCATCTTTCTGACTTCATGGGATACCACCCTCTCCTCATGCCAGCTCACATTATTCTCAACTCATGGAGCTTCTTCCTCCTCAGATCAAGCTTGTGCCCACCCAGGGCAGCTGTACTTGCCTTTCCATTTGAAATGCAAGAGGCTGTCTCCCCATCTTTCGAATCTCAGTTTCATCATTACCTCTTCCCAGAAGTCTTTCAGGGCCAACCACTCCACAGCAAATCCCAGCTCCCTCAAATTCAGCGTGTCACTGACTACCATCTGGAGAGTTTGTGCTTAATTATCAATTCATATATTTTCTGCTTACTAAGCTAAACTCCAAGCTCCATGAGAACCGTGGCTTTGACTAATACTTGGTTATTATTCTAAATACCTCAGTGTTTTGATTTGTGCCCATTATGTGGAAAGTATTTGATACATGAGTATTTTAAGAGTCAAATGTATTTTCAGTTGAAAAATTCAGATGATGATGGCTGATCCAATCAATAACTCTAAGAGGGCAAGGTCAATTAAAAATGACACCAACAAGTAAAACTCTTATTGTTCTAATCAACTTTGCTATATTGCTGACAACATTGTCCTATTTATTTCCTTTATCCCTGCTCTCATTGTTGCTACTTCTACTAGTTACATATTTGTTTGCTTAAAATCTATCCTGTCTCACTAAAAAGATAAGTTCTATCAGGTAGTGATTTTGGTCTCTCTTCACCACTGAATGCACAATCTTAAATAGTAACTTGAACAGAGGCATTTAAAATTTGTTGTTGATTATGTGAATATATATAAGGAAGAATTGAAAGTAATTGATTCAAGTCCTCTTAATTTACTGTGTGGAAATAAGCAAACCCTTACCAAGTTTTTAAAATAAGTACTTTTCAGGCATGGATCTCCTTATATGTTCCTATAACTCCAACCATCTTGGACCTTAGAAAAGCCATTACAAACATTTTGCTTTAATTTTTCTCCCTTAAAAAAATGGGAATTAAAAGAAACCAACCAACCAATTAAAATCATCTTATCTTTTTAGAGGAAGCCCAACTTGAGAGTTCAGTAATTACCAGCAACTGAATTATCATTCAGGGACAAATAAGCACAGAAGAAAATAAGAACGGTGGAAGAAAAATTTTAAAAAAACAACAGAGGGGTAATTTTTGTGCTGCTTAGAATAAGACTTCTCTTGTTTTAATTTTTTTTCCTATAAAAGCTCTAAAAGGTCTAGGGAAATGCTGGGCGGCAAAGCGAAGTTTTGAAGCTCACGTGTCTAAGAAGAAATTAATAAAATGCAGTGGGGAAATTAAGTTGAACAAAAGTGCAATGAGCCATAGTTAAGCCAATTAATTAAACATATTTTGTTATGTGTATAACTGGGTTGTTGAAGAATTAAAAATAAATCCAAGAAATCATTGGTGTTTGGTATTCAACAAAATACCAAACAGTAACATACAGAAAACTTGTACTTTTTAAAGTAATGTTCTGTGATGAATTCCTCCTGTATTCCTATGACTTGCTACCTTTCTTTCCTCCATTAATTGTAAAGGAATTATGCTTTCAATATTACGCAGGCATCTTAGGCATACTGTGATTCTCTTCTACATTCTTCTAATGCCAGTTTCAAAACCATGTAACTTTCTTTCAGTGTCAACTACGAAAAGATTTGTTTTTCCAGTAGCATGTCTACCATGTTCCAGAAAGCAGTGAAGATTAGCTTGCCTAATGCACCATCGACCTGGCAGGTGTGAGGCAAATCAAGTGAGCTCAGGAGATCAAAAGCTGAGAGTAACACAGAACAAAGTTCAATTCCAAATGTTTCACTGAAGAGGTCTGACACCCTGCACAGACAACAGCACCAATCAACCCCAATTTCCTCTGCTGCAAAAAGGCTTTAAGGGTAATATTTGAAAATTCCTTGGCATAATATCTGGTTGAGAAATATCTTAATAAAATGAAAATGTTAATAGTGGAAGTAGATTCCAACCTGTGGATATATTTTGATTGCCAAAGTTGCTTGTTTGAAAATTTACATGTGTATTTCCATCAAACAATACATAGTTTAAAAAAAATGTTAGTAGTATGTATGATTCTAGATAAGTCTCCAAATCCTACATTCATCATAACATTATTTCAGTCAAGGATAATCTTCTTCTGGCCAGGATGGTCAACGGATGTGAGTTTTCCTTGGGCTTTTCTGGCGTTAGCATCAGAAGTCCCTCATCCTGAGAAACCCTTTGGCCTCAGAAAAACCTAATCATGGTATATTTATTTGGAACCTAATCATGATTTGTTCCCTCATCTTTCTGCAGTACCAGGCACATTCTTGGGCTTTGGAGATCTATAGTCTTTTCCTTTAACAGACCTAGACTTGGCAAAGGAGGTAAATGAATAAGCATCTGCAGGTCCTGTGCTAAATGCTAAGGATGGAGGTTTGCCTAGGATGATGACCACTAAACTGGATCTTGAAGTAGGTATGAATAAGGCCAATTAGGTTTTTCCATTTAATCATTTTGGACATTTTTTCATTTCTGAGTTCAGTATTACTGAAGTATACATGTTAAAATCCCAGCTCTTTAGATTCCCTTTGGTTGTAGCTACCCAGCTTTTGAATAACTTTTAATGTGCATGTAATCTTTATGAAATCATCACAAAATGTAATTATAAATGCCCATCAACCTTAGATTTTATAGCAGTTCCTCCCACTCTGGATATATAACTAAGTTAAAATCTGTTTTGAAAAATGCTAACTGCCTGCTTGTTTTTCCATTATTTGAAATTCATTTCCCAAGGGAAATCCTGGAACAACATGTTAAATTGAAAACAAAACTGAAGTTATCATAAGTAATTTTGTTCTAGTCACAATACTGCAGCAATTGCCCCAAAGTTAGCAAGTTAAAAATGTTTCCTAAAGAGTACTTGTTATCAAAGAATTGACACTCTCTTTCCCCCCCTTCAATAACTTTAGAAACCCTTCTGATCATACCCTTAGCATGGGACAAATGTTGCAGCTAGAGAATAATAAAACACAGACTGCTGGTGTTCTATGGCAGCAACGTCCACTGCCTAAAACCATAAGTGGTTGATTTTTCATAGACTCTGGAGGTCAGAAGGGAACTTATTCCCAGACAGATTGGAACCCCATGGGGGGCAGAAACCATGTTGATATTATTTACTGCTGTGTTCCAAGCAACTGGGATATAATTGATGCACAAAATGGTTGAGCAAATAACAGAATACATTAATAAGCCTTCAGCTGGTCTTTCCATTAGAAAGCAGATATCTTTACATCTACTTAAGAGTCTTCCCCAGATCCACCAAGGTGACAATCTCCTTTCCAGAAACTAAGCATGTATTCGGGTAGCTGCCTTCTCCTCTACATCAGCTCAGTTTGCATTAATGTATGCAAGTGTTTGGTGGAACTAGGTCCATTCATCACACCAAGGAGTAGCAATCTGCTCTTCTGCATCATATATCTCCCACATCATCCAATGTAGGAAAAACTCTAGGGACCAGACAGTCCTTTTTTACTACCCATAAAAAACAGTAAACCTTTTTGACAACCAGCAAGTTATACAGCTTAAATTTCAAAATCAGCCACAATGTGAGGTCAAAGCCACATGTTGTATTTATGTAAAGGTCAGATAGTGTCAGCCTCAAATTACATCTCTAATCTTCAGTAATAAAGTTTGAGATATTGAATAGGAATTCCTAAACACCTGCAAGTGGTGATTATAGTAATTTATCTTTGCTCTGGGAAAGGTATCTCAGATCATGCTTTCTTTAGTATATGGACACAAATCATCAGTTTGTAGATTCAGCAACTACGGTCATCATGCAGGTGAAATACTATAGAAAATTATAAATGTATGCCAGAAAAAAATATTATAATTAAAATAACTATAACTATGAATGTTATTAGTCATTTTGAGCTCTCAGACATTGGGATATTCTAAAATCCTCTCTTCTGAGCTCTTCTTCTTCTTCTTCTTTTAGCATTTTGGTCATGGCATATATATTTTTTCACACATATACACTTGTTAGTGTATGTATAATCTACATACTTGACATACATTTAAAATTCAATGGGAGAGAATAGGCAACAAGTCTTTCTAAATTTTTAGAATTCATTGTATTTTATTTTACCTTTGAAGTTTACTACACCAACTGCAGTTGAAGCCGATCTGAGAGGATACACAGGGGCCACAGCCATTAAACTGCAGACATGCTAGGAAATAGGAGAAGAGACTCATCAGGACTAACTGTGGGGGGCAAGAGGAGCAGGGAAGGGGTGGGGAGTTTGCTTGAACTAAATAAAAATCATCATCTATCCCTATACACACTCAGGATCAAAATAAGCACGCATACCAAAGACAATTATATAATTAATATAATAACTATAATTACTGAATAGACTGGATCATCAGGCTTGCAAACTCATTTTCTCAACTAACTGTGTTCACACATTAACTTACTTGGTAATGGGGTCATCTCCACAGCGGAAATATTGGTAATTTTTGACATTTGTAGCTCTACTCGGTGGTATTCATAAATTGTTCTTCTTCGAACATCTATAAGAAAAAAAATGGAAAGAAAATCAACCTTTAAAATTGCCCCACTTAAAAAAAGCAACATTTTAATATTGGATGTAGAATTAGACACTTTTGATGAAGATTCAAAATAAAGCTTCATCCTACAAAGTAATCAATTATTAAAAAAACAAAAGATACTTAAAACCTTGTGTCCAGTTACCCATAAGTATTGTTATCAATGAAGTTGAAAAGGCTGATTAGGGTTTGGACCTCTCATTTAGCTAGCAGGCCTCCAACTCATTATCACTCAGGATATTACAGATATCTTCTTGATAGACTTATATGTGTTAAAAATATTTGACACAGGAAGGCAAGATGATAAGATGACACCACATCTCTCAAACTAGAGCTGAAGTGAACTTTTTAGGGATGGGTAACAGTTAAAATTTTTCACAGTTTAAAGTGAATATCAGAATACCAATGTGACTGCTTTAACAGTCTCAAATAAAATCCTTTGATAAAAGTAAAATCAGAGTTTAAACCAATTTTATGTAGCATGCTGGCTATAGTTAATAGCACTCTATTTTGTGTGAAATTTGATAACATAATACATTTTAAGTGTCCTCACCCACCATATACAAGTTGTGACAATGTGAAGACACAGATGTATTGATTAGAATAATTGTAATAATCAATTTATAATGTGTACCTATAACAAATCATTATCTTGTATGTCTTAAAATACAGAATCTTTACTTGGCAGATATGCCTAGATAACGTTTGAGGAAAAAAGAAAAATAATTTTAAAAATTGGTATATTAAAATTGTATATTAACATAGCATACATAATTAATATATAGCTTATGTAAGGAATTATATTTCATGAAGTTTATTTATCAACAAATCCATCAAAGTCCCTGAGGAAGAAGTCAAATGGAAACCTTGGCAATAACCTTAATAATTAAATATAAGCAAACATATTTTACAGTGAATAAGAACGAACACTTCAATGTGAGACATAATTTTTGTCTAACTCCAATGTGGCAATCAAAATTTGTGCTGGTTATATACTGCATATAATTATCTAACTTTCTATAGATCTAAATACACAAAAATGACAATCAGGGGGCTGGGGTTGTGGCTCAGCGACAGAGCGCTTGCCTAGCACGTGTGAGGCACTGGGTTCAATCCTCAGCAACATATAAAAATAAAATAAAATAAAGATATTGTGTTCAACTACTACTAAAAAATAAATATTTTTTAAAAATCACACTAAAGCTCTAGAGTCAAGCTTCTAGATATTTGTCGCCATTCTCATCTCAGAGGAAATTAAATTTTCATTGAAGTCATTAGGGCCCAATGATGATCTTCTCTAAGATACAGAGCAGAATGGCCCATAAGAGAGTGAGCTGCCTTTTAGTAAATGTATCCAGGAAAAGAAATATACTGATACATCCAAGAGGTTGCAGAAGGAGGCCAAACGTTTACTTATAGCTATCATGTATCTCTAATTTCTCTACTGATATCCTTTCATCCATTTCTCATAATTTACCATGAAATTCTACTCCTAGAAGAGAAAGAAGGATGATAAAGAAAATAGATATTTCAAGGCTGGAACTTGTACTAGAGCCACTCACTGAAAATATGTTTAGGTTATCAGACTAGAAAACAGGTTAAAAATTCTAATCCAATTATTTTTTAAAATATAACTTAAAGTATCATATACATTTTTCAAAGGATACACTATATCAAAAATCAGAGAAAACACTGGTTTCACTACATAAGGTTCCTTGAGGCATATGAATCTTGATATCTTTAAAAAAAAACGTTTAAGGCAAATAAAATGATTGCTTATTTCCTGCTTTTGTCTAAATAGGATAAGTTCCTAATATATTGCTTTCCCAAGTATTTTGCTAAGCAATTGAGTTCTCAGAAGTAGATAAATAATATGGTTTTTCCATCAAATACTAGGATGGGTGTTCTTCAGTTTTCCTTCTAAAAAGTCTTGCAGAGTCTATGGTATTAATTGATGCTTAAGATAACGGTATTCCATTTATTTTGTATTATACTTTAAAAACATCAACTACTTTGATAAGAAAAGAAAAACAGTCATTAACCAATATATGCAATTTGATATATAAAATCTTTAAAACATGGGATTTCACTGAAAGAAACAATAGAAAGTAATACTAGGAACTTAGAATCCTCCCAGTCAGGAGGGCGTTATAGCTACCTGATCCACTACTAATGGCCATACCTGCATGAAACACTGCATATAGTAAACAAGTGGGAAAAAATGCAATGTGAAAATTTCAAAAGTAAATAGTGCATTTTGAAAGGACTACCCTTATTTACATGATATAAGACATCCACATGTATCATTTCTTCTTTTCTGCAGAAACTGAGGGAAGAGTTGAATGTTTCCCTATTGCAATAAAGTACTTATGTTCTATATTTAAAAAAAAAAACTCAACTACTGACTGTGACTAGAAAACTACTAGGAGTTAATTATTGATCAGGAATATGAAGTAAGGGAAAGAGGGATCTTTTTATGCTAGTTCTATTACCTGTTTGGATATTCCAACAATTAGGAGGAGATTAATTTAACAAAACCAAAATTAATGAGAATGATTTTTGTTTGATGACCTGCCAATCAATGACAGTTTCCAAATGGTCATTTCTGCAGAATTTCAGAGACACCTCTGTCAAAAACACGTCATTAGGAATCACTGGTTGGCCCTGCCAATGTGAGGAGCTTTCATTGGATTCCAGAAATGGATTTAGCTCAAGTGTGTTCTTCGAAAAATAGGCCAAAAAAAGTAACACCAAACTTTTAGTCTTAGTGGTGGAAATACAACTTCAACTAGTGCCTTACAAAACCAAGATTAAGTGCATTACTCATCCATCAGAGATGCTTAAAGTAAAAAAATTAAATTCAATCTGACTGGATTCATACATACAGAAAACAGAAGTCAGTGACTGATCTCTTAAGGTGATATGATTTGAAGTGCAAATACTAAATTGAATGTTTGAGAAAGTCAGATCACTTATCAGCAGGAGAGACACAGATTTACCATATGAAAACACCAACAATCCTCTCCAATTTATATCTATCTTGACTGAAATGAACACAGAGTAATGAATATCCTGTGGCATAATAAGCCATGATGTAGTTTATTTGCCTTTCTAAAATGCTAACATTTACACAAAGAAGATCTGAGTAATTTCCTAAATTGCCTATACTTACATTTACATAAACATTATAAAAATATTGTCTGAATTATCTCATAAATAATTTGCTAATATTCCTTAATGCTTAATGGTTGGCTCTATATGATTATATCTTATTTCTTTTTCAGTTCAAATTGAGTCCAACTCACAGCACCATTTATTGAGTACTCTTTAATATAAGTAGCATGTATTGCTTAGCTACAAGGTTCATTCTCAGCATGAAGCTCAGGAAAAAAGAGATTCTTGAGATTAAAAGGACACTCATAGCAGTTACAATCTCTCACACAAAAACACAATGCAATAACAGAATTAGCTAGTTGGAATTGTTAAATAAAATACATACAAATAAAAAATGCATTAGCCTCAACCTTTATTCTCAATTCCCTTGGTAGTTCTAATTCTATTAAATAATAATGTAATTAAGCATTAGATAAAACTACATAAAACTTAAGTTACCATGAAGTGCTAATCAAAACATCTTTGGCTTTACTCTCATTCCCTCATTGCTTACAAAGTTTCAGGACATTACTGAAACATTAGTGTCCGGATGTCATAAGTCTCTTGAGCATGCCTGAAGGAAATTAGAGACATTATATATATGTATATATTTATTTATTTATTTATATTTGGGAACCCAGAAGCCTTAACCACTCAACCACATCCCCATCCATTTTTTATATTTTATTTAGAGACAGAGTCTCAATGAGTTGCTTGGGGCCTTGCTAAATTACTGAGACTGGCTTTGAGCTTGTAATCCTCCTGCCTCAGCCTCCTGATTATAGGCATGTGCCACCACACCCACATTCCCAGCCCCAGAGACATGATCTTGTATGATCCTTACATTTCCTTCCACATATGTATAAATAATGGCTTGAACCAGTTGCAATTCCTGACTTCCTTCAAAAATCACTTTGCCCAAAAAAGAAAGCCAAAACCAGGGCACATTGTCACAGTGGGACACTGTGGCACATGGACTGCAGACCTGTCACTAACATCATTGTTCTATTTTCCCAAGCTGCCTGGCTGAAGAGGTACCTCCTAGGTACCTCCTTGTTCCTGAAACTTATGAAATACTGTTAATACGTTTTCAGTGTCATTAAATCTCATGTCATTAAAACTCATGTTATTAAATATAATTTTCTTTCAAAAATAAAAAGATTGTCACTTCATTGAATGAAATTTGATAAAAATATAAGATTTCTTCATCTTAAAATAAAATTTCTCTCTCTCTCTCTCTCTCTCTCTCTCTCTCACACACACACACACACACACACACACACATTCACACACATAACATTCAGTGCTAAATCACCTAGATTTTTTGGCCCTCATGTGAAAAAGGAAAAAAACAACCTATATTTTTAACAATCAAAACATCCTGCAGCAAAATTCAACTGGAAAAGTCAATGTGTAGGCATATTTATAAATGTGTATAATGAATATTAATTAAAAATAGAAATACTCTGTGTGGTAGGAAACTGTAAGTTAAAACAGAAATATTCCTTATGTAATAGGGGAAATGTAATAAATAATTAAGGTGAGGAAAAGCATAAATTCAAAAGCAAATATGAAAGAGGAAAGTTAGAAAATCTAACATATGAAGTTGTGATTTAAAATAAAAAGGCAGATGAGGCTGTGTAGAAAAATTTAACTTAGACTGCTTTTGAGTATTGCCTGGGATAATTTCCTGTATCTTTCAGAGTAAAGCAACTGCAGAGTGGAGTTCTGTAAGGAACTTTTTATTCACTGTTTTGAATAAAATAGAAGAACATTAAATTGGACTTTTCTTTTTATACTAATTAATCCTGTCTTTATAAATAACCAATAAATACACATTTATTAAATGAATGTTTCAAAGCCTTGAAATTTTAATAATGTATAAAAATCCTTTCTGTGAATTTAATATTTTATATTAGAAATAACATAATTCAAATTTAATAAATCAATTGAATGACATGACTTTAAATTGATAATTTTTTCCTCTCAGAATGTAGTATGAATGAAATATGAATGAATGAATGAATGAATGCATGAATAAATGAATAAATAAATTTTATTAAAGGAAACTGCTTAAATACAAGCTCTGGAAAGAAATCTTTTTGATTCATAGAAACTTAGCAAAAGTCTCAAATGTTTTAAAATTGATTAATCAGTGATTTCTAATATCCCCCAAATTTTGAAACTTTTACTTCTCCATCATAATCAAGTCAGGGTGAAAATACAGAATGTGTTAGAAATGTATGAATTAAAATAATAAGATATCATTTTGCAAAATGTTATTCATCAGAGGCTATTTCTTTCCCCCAAATATCATGGTTTCCATTTATTTTTCCCTTTTTGGAGTTTTCATGATCTCGTAAATACTTGAGAAGCATCTAACCTAATGAAATTGTGCCGTAAAGGGAAGCAATTTTATCTTCTGCAGAATGAATAATTTTGAAGGGCTTTCTATTTGAAGAAGAGCAAAGGTAAGATGAGACAACGTACTGAAGATTTATAGATTGATCTGGCCTCAAATGAATGAAAAGCCTGATAACTTTGAAAAAAGCAAATGAGGCTCAGTACATCTGAAAGGGCTTGAAATAGATTCTATAAAATATTATGAAAGAAAAAAAAACTTTTAAGTTTCTCCATGATTGTCTGTTTTCCATAGTTTTGATCACATGTTAAAAATTATACTTGCTGAATAATTATAATGGATGTGTCCTATCACCAAATGAAAACAAAGAATTATTTTCCACAGAGAAAATCAGGCATAATGGTTATAGTTTAAAAATTTGCCACTTAATCATTTCTAATATTGTAAGGCTTTATAAAAAGTAAAGAATAAAGAAGGAATGTTATGGGTAGCTATCACACTTGAAATTCAACAAGTAATTATTTTATTTAAATATGTTTATGGTCTATTGATGGATGACACATGTGGCTATTTAATGTAAATGTAATTAATTAAACTCAATTTAATAAAAATAAAAATTCAAATTCTCAGGCTTGCTAGCCACAGTGCAAGTGCACAGTACCCATCTAGATCCTACTGGAAGGGTGAGATTCAAAACACTATCAGAAGCACAGGAAAATCTTTGGAAGAGCACATTGATCTATGCTATTATTTCTTTAAGAATTCAAGCTTAAAATATTTTGTATATTAATAACCAAAACTCTTTTTTCTTGTTTAGTATTGCTATTTTATTGACACCCTAAATAATTTTGGTCAACTTATTTGAAAAATCATCACATGGTCCTTAAGCTCTATAAAATAAATCCACATGTGCCAAATTGCATACAAACATTCCTGAGAGTTCAATGATCCTATAAGAAATTGTCAAATATATTTTCTCTGCAAGTTAACTGTCAGTTCTATTTCTGAAGATGTTCATGGAGAGTGTGAAATAATAACCTAGAAAGCAAAGGCATGGTGTAGCAGGAACAGTGTCAATAAATTTAAAGAAGCAGATGCTAATGAGAAAGGACTTGCTGTTAAGAAAATACGAAGTGTTGGTGAGCAGAATAAAGTGGAGTATTCTCAGGGATTCAGAAACAGTTACTGCTATGACTTGTAGTAGAGCCATTTCAAGTTAGGTCACTTACTATCCCTCTTGGTTTCTATTGTTAGAATTCTGCAAGTGTGTGTTACAACCACTTTCTCACTACTAAAATAACACAGCCTTACATTTTTCAAATGGAAGAACCACGTTGCATAGATTTTAAGGGTTTCTTGCTGGAAATGCTATGCTCATTAAACTCAGAGGGTAGAGAAATCATGGCGATATGATGTGGAAATTCTCTCAGCACCTAGAGGTTAGAATTCAAAATACTAAATTGAAGGAGAGAGAAACAAACAAACCTAAGTGGTACTAGGAAGAATCATGCTTGCATTCAGGAAGAACTCTGCAGTATGTATAAAAGGATTTGAAAGGACATAAGCTGAGACTGAGAAGGAATTTCTTAAGGCTATTTAACAAACATTATGAAAAGTATAAATGATCTATGAATATATGAAAATATTAAAAGTTTCTGGCAATCAAAAGACAATTAGAGCAACAATGAAATATTAGGTTCTGCTTATCAAATTTTCAAAGTTTAAAAAATGATAATATCTGAAAAGGGGTACCTAATATAATGCTCATAGGAGAGGCTATTGGTACATTTACATAAAACAGTTTGTCAAATACATACAAAACACTATCAGCACTAAACATCTACAAATTCTTTTTTAAGAATCATATACATGTGAAAATTTAAAATCAAGAATGCTCAGCATTGTTAAATTATTATGAGAAATAATATACAGACCAACTAGTGAAGGAAAAGTTTACATATATTATGAAATAAAGGGATTTGTTGTAGCTATTAATATTTTATACAAATTGTCAGGCACAGTGGCTCACACCTGTAATCCCAGTGGCTCGGGAAGTTGAGTCAGGAGGATCACAAGTTCAAAGTCAGCCTTAGCAATAGTCAGGCACTAAGCAACTGAGTGAGACCCTGTCTCTAAATAAAATACAAAATAGGGCTGGGGATATGGCTCAGTGGTCAACTGCCCCTGAGTTCAATCCTTGGTACCCTCCCCAAAATATATTTTAGACAAATATTTAACAGTGTAGAAAAAAGTGTTCTATATTTTAAGGGAAAAACAGGCTACAAAAATATTCATAGCACAATGCCACTTTTCTTTGTGTGCATGAATACTGTAAATGAAAAACAAGACACAGATACATGAAAATATTAATTGTTAACTCTTTTTTAGTAGATCTACAAGTAATTTAATTTTTATTCTTTATGTTTTCCATTATGTTTAAATTCCCCTGAATTAAAATGCATTATGCTTCTAATGGTATTAAGTATACATTTATGTTCATATTTCTGAAATGAATAACTGAAGGCATTACATGGAGACTCTTTTTCTATATGTTTCTGAAGAGAATGAAACAACTGCTTTCTGGGATTTTTTTCTGTCCCTAAAGTATCACAAAAATATTTTATGAAAAACAGAAAGTGATTTAGAGGCACAAGACTATACTGCAGAAACATACAAAAGTTACAAGGAGACACTAAAAAAACAAACAAACAAACAAAAAAACAAAAAGCAAAAAAACCTACACAATGTCATAGTCAGACCAACTGAGAGTTCCCTCTTGACACTGAGTCCAAGTGATTTTGTGGAAATTCCCTGTGGGCCCACTCCAAAGGGCACCCAGGCTGGGTGATGACATCTGTTATTATTACTGTCACCTAAAGTGATGCTGATGATGGGGGAAAGAGCAATGCTCACCAAGTCCAAGCACACTGATTACTTTGTGTCAGTTGCTGCAGACTCAATACATACTGTATTAGGTACCAAGATGCTCTTTGTACATATAAAGAGAGTTGTAGGAATTAAATAATACATTCAGGGTCTCATGATCAATATTCACATTACAACACCCCTTATAGATTTTATCTTTCATTTTATTTTTTAATTATAAATATTGATTTTACCATATGCTTTTTAATTTGGGGGAAGAGGAAAGAGTGAATAATTTTCCTTATAACTTTGGAACTATTTATCGGTTTACTAAAATCTCATGAACTTATTGGATAGAAAACCAGCCACTTTAATTAATAATGTTCAAAAAGTTAAATGAAACAATTTATAATTTGGAAAGTTTTTTTTTTTGGGGGGTACTGAGGATTGAATTTAGGGTCAATTAACCACTGAGCCACATCCCCAGCCCTTTTTTGTATTGTATTTAGAGACAGGGTCTCATTGAGTTGCTTAGCAGCTTGCTAAGTTGCTGAAACTGGCTTTGAACTCATGATCCTCCTGCCTCAGCCTCCCAAGTGGGTATTTCCTGCATGCTCAATGGCACCCAGCTTGGAAGCCATTAAAAACTAAAGAAAAAAATGAAGTTTTTGTTGTTGATGATGATAATGATGGGTTGGGATAAAGTTTAGTTATAAATAAATAAAAACATTTACAGCTTATTGACTGCTTGATCAAATCTTCACCAAATCTGATAAGAATGGTATAGTAATGATGATTCCATTGAGAAAAATTAGTCTCAATGCTGTGACCCACATTTTCATGCTGTCTTGGCTTGGTTATGCCAAAATCCTGGGTTCTATAGTAACTAAAATAGTTAAAAGGACAGAAAGTTGATCTTATGAGAATCAGATCCTATGCAATTCTTCTTGGAATACAGAAGAAATGATATTGCTCATTACTTGCCATAATGGTCTACAGTTCCCTAAATCCACTCAGGGAAAGAAAAAGAAAAATTCATAACAAAAATAAAAATATTTAAATTCCCTGCAAGGGCTACTTGTAATAGCAACAGTTGTAAAAGAATGTTTACAGAATTTTGAAAAGGACTTAAATATTTCCTTAAGTTCTAATTGTACAATAAGCAACATACAGATCTCTAGTCATCTTATTTCTGAAGAAAAAAAATAATAACTTGTATTATACCAATCTGGGGTTATCCAAATATCTGACAAAAATAATTTTTTTCTTTTTAGCTGAGAATTCAATGCAATATATTTCTCCTCTTACACAGAAGCTCATATAACAGACACTGTTGGACTTTTTGAAGTGGGAACAGATTTTTAGGGAGATTTAAATTTTCTGTTCATGAAGTGAATTTTAAGTAGAACACATCAATTCTAATTTTCTTGCTTCAATATGGTCTCATCTAATGGCAGAGAGGGGAACATCAGAGACTCAAAACTTCCCTTCCTTCTTGGCTAATTTTCTCAGGATTGAATAGTAAGGTTCATAGGAAATGTGAATTCCATCCTAAGTAAACAAAAATATCTGAGAGAAGATTTCCTCTGAACTCAAGTCCCAGTAATCTTTTAATTTGAATGCTGAGTCCTGAATGTTAGACATAATCTAGCATCAAAATTCATATGAATTTTGCTGATTTATTTGATAAAATTTACATTTGGAAAGATATTTTCCACCTAAAATTTAACAGTTATCCTTTTACAGAAAAACAAAGCATCCAAAATTTTCATTTTGAAACCTTGACTTCTAAGTACAATTTTATCCTAGAAAACATATATAAAACTTCCATATTAAAATATATTTGTTAAAAAATTCTCTTGTACTTTGCTGTTTTTTTTCCTCCCTCTCTCAACAACAATACATCAGGATAGCAATGTGGAATAAAATACTTTCTGAGCAAGCTACAAATAAAATTCTTCCCGGCATAGAAAGAACCAACAAATAAACTAAAACTAGTGTTTCCTTTCTCTTGTGCAATAATTGACTCAAGTCATGCTTGATTTAACACCTCTGAATAGAAGAATGTGAGAACACTCCTCCCCAAACAGAAGCCAACCTTGGCTCTCCCAGGGCTCAGCCTCTTATTTAAGAGCTCTGTCAGAATGCCTTTATGTTGCCTGCACATACTAATATATCCTTGCTTTGTACTCCACACAATTTAGTTTCTGGAAAATCTTGCTCAATTTAACAATTCCCTTGGATATTACCTCTCACAAATTCTAAGCTAACAAGGGGAAACCCCACAGAAGATACATGTTCATATCTGAATGCCATTCTTAACTTAGATAGCCCTTATAACATTTCCAGCCAATCCATCGCTCTTAAAAGTCTAGTTTCCACCCCATTTACTTTCTGTGTTTGAGAGATGACATAATTAAGCAGAATCAGCTCAAGTCAAGACCGAACAGCATACACATGTGATAAATTGAGTCTACGGCTATAATGAAATAAAAGAAGAAAAGAACTTTTTAACAAAAAGGGAAGAAATGATCTAATCTTGAGATATATTTTATTGCCCTTTGCTTTTAAATAAGCACATTTAGGACTCAAATAAACAAAAATCCCAGTACTAACACCCTGAGCATTCTTCAGGACTGTCTGGAAGTAAGGGAGGTTGAAAATACTGAGATGGTTTCAAAAGATAGCTATTTACATAGTCAGAACAGCTACGAAATGCAGTTCACATTTTGACATTTTCCTTCCTTCCTTCTTTCCTACCTCCATCCCTCCCTCTTTTTTGGTGTTGAGGATGAACTCAGAGTGTCTTACATGAACAGAATATTCTCTACCACAGATCTGGACACCAAGCAACATTTTAATTTTCTAACATCATGAACAGTTGCCCAAAATAACACATATATTTTAATTCTACAACGTATAAACTAGACTAGATAGGTAAGAATGATTTAAGAGGGAAGGATACATGTCACATGTCTTTTCTGGTAGGTCTAACTTCACTCAAACTTTCATTTATACTTTTTATTTCATTTTCCTTTAGTCTCTCAAACAGTCTTAAACTAGTTAAATACAGAATAGCACAAAGTTGATTTTCTTCTCATCAACTCATTTTAAATAAATAAACATGGAGAATCATAGACCTATCAATCAAATAATCTGTCACTGTTATAGTTCTTATTAGCTAATAAAAGAATTATCTTTGCTCAACCCAGTCAACTATCTCAAAGAATCCCAAAGTGCACATTCTTGCCGGAGCTATTCAATTCCTACTCACTTGTATTTATTAGTTCAAGGGTAATGGAGATAGCCAACCCCAATAGGAGTTATAAACCACACAGTACAATTAACAAGCAGCAATTATCTAAGTGATTTTTCTTTTTTGGTCCAGTTACATCTGCCTGAGATCAATTTTCTTAAAATTTACCCTCATAGAAGGCTCACACTTTGCAATTACCCTTCTTCTACATACTGGGGATTTGTTGGATCCTGTGGACAACGACAAAAGCGTCAGACAGCCCCACTTTCACGGGATGATTGGTTGAACTTATCTGTGTGACCAAGACAGGAATCTGGAAAAGAAAAAAGCAGATTACTTGTGTTAGACCTGAATTTCCTTTAGGCATTCAGAGTGGGATCATCTTGCTTCACAAACAAAATCTGGTGAGAGAGATGAGGGAGTAGAGGAGGAGCAGGAAATACAGAAGTCAGATATATAACGCCTCAAGGTAACATCAATTTAGAGCCATTTGATGAGTTAGAGACAAGAGAGCAACTAGACCTAGAGATGGTTTCTTGGGATGGAAAACCATAGATTTTCAACCAATTTAACTGATTCTTCATGCTACAAACAAAGGCTATAATGCCAAGAATAGAGATTCTTCTCTTACTAATTGTTTTCCTAATTGATTTTATTTCATGTTTATTTTCATGAAGATCTTGCTTACACATGGAGTTCTAGACATAAAACCTAGAACAAATGATGTAAGTACACATGCTCCTCCCCATTGCCATCTGGCATTCCCATTAGAGGCCCAAAGCAAGGAGTCCATCTTATCTTGAACTGAAAACTCCAAACTGTGTTGCAAAATAAACCTATTTTTTTATAAGTTAATTATCTCTGATATTTTGTTATAGTAACAGAAAACTGATGAACAGAGATATTAGATTATTACAGATTCAGGAGTGCTGATAGAAATCTAACTCATATTTATAAGTCAGACTCTCATTTAAGGAAGAAAAGACACAAGGATAGAAAGGCATACATAAAAAAATCCCAAGTTATATCTTATTCATCCTAATAAAACAAAGTCATTCAATGGTTAGGATACTGTTCCTGAATGCCTGCTCAGAAACAAGTATGAAAGCTTTGTTGCTGGTATTTATCACTGGCTTTCATTCTCCAACACTACAACTGTAGTTTTCCTTCGCAAGTTACAGAATACTTTACCAAATTACTCTGCAATAATTTATTGTATTTCCTTTTATCCAATATTCATAACAGAACGTGGCCTTATGTTAGCATCATTTGAAAAACACTATTATGCTGTTATGAATACTATGTGTTTACCCCAGACCTTATTTTTCAGATCCTATTTCTTTGCTCCTGTAACCTTCCCAGCCCTGTGTCCTCCCTTCAGATTAGGCATTCCACCTTTTTACCTCTCTTCATCTTTCATTCTGATTTTGTTTTCTCCCTCTCTTTCCTTCCTTTCACCCCCTTCCTTTGTATTTAGTCTCCACGTCCAACCCTCTTCTCCAGTGCTTTTATTCTGTGGTGGATTGATTACACTGATGGCCTCAATCCAGACTCTTTTTTAACTTTGCAATGTTCTCTCACTCTGACTCGATGCTCGGTCATATGGCAAAAGAAGACAACTACAAACATGAAGCAAAAAAGAAGCTTAAAAAGTGCTTGCAAATTTCTATTTCCTCTCTTGGAAACATGCCACTGCTAGGGAAGGTACTCTGCTGCTCTGCTGAATGCATGGGAGAGACACATGAAGGAAACCTTTTTTTCCCAACAGGGGGCACCTTTGACCAGCCAGCTCCCAGAATATCCACCAGTTAATGGATGGCACTCAAGGGTCCAGTAAAGATCAGTCTAACTACAAATGTAATCCATAGGTATCTAATGGGAAATAAAAAAAAAAAAAAAGAAATGGAGTTGGTGTAAGCCGCTACATGAGGGGATGAGTTGTTACATAGCAATTCTGACCAATACATTCTTTGGTAAAGATCATGTAGCCAATACAAATTCCTGTGGGTGTTTCTGCATAAGTTGATGTGGCATTCCTCCTCCTAGTTTTCTTGGGATCAGATAAATCTCTCTCTAATTCTACATGCAGTGAAACTGGAAAGATAGAAAATGTTCCAGTGGAAAAGTTTCATTTTCTGTACCCACTCCCATATTTTTCTGTATTTCTTTTATCATCTAGTTTATTCTTTGGTCTGTGAATTACAAAAGCTAAGAATAATATGTATAAGAAAACTAGATGACGATTTATTTAACCTAGGAAAATCCATTCAAAACCAAACTTGGTAGCCTTAAGGTGTACTTAGGGTTCTATCACTGAACATTATCTGATGAATTGACCAACCTTCTAGGAAGATCATTGTAGACAACCTTAAGGACTCTTTTAATCCTCAAACTGTTATTTCCTTCTATTGAATGATTTTGATGTTTTGAAGTTTCAATAAGTAAATTGTTAACTATGATCCAAACAAAAACTATAAGGGGAAGATATTCTAGCCATCTATAAAAGGGGTAGAAACAGACAGAAACCATCATTTATAGTTAAGGGATATATTTTAACTTGTTACCAGTTTTGAAAATTTACATGTTTATGAGCCAATGACTTTTGAATACCAATTCTGACATACCATTCTCCTCTAATATTTAAATATGTCAATTCTGAGTCTTAATATGAGAGTACAGATTAGAAAAAGTAAGAATAATGTTGACTACATACAAATTATTCCCCCCCACCCCAAAAGACATGTATACTGTTCATACTGTTTGATGACATAGGAAAAATTCATTCATTCATCAGATATTAATTCAAAATATATCCTTATTTTGGGCACTGTAGTTACAGCAGAGAATAAAACAACGATTTTGCTTTCAGAGAGCTTCAGGGTAAAGTAGATATTAAAACAAGTAATTATAAAAAATAGAGTATGTGATAAGGTTCTTAGTACCATGAAGACAACTGGGTGGAGAGTTAAGGATGGGTGTCTTTGTTGGAAAGGATAGTCACTAAGGATCCCTCTGATAAGGTGACTTTCCAGAAGAAACTCAATAGAAGTAAAAGTCTGCCATGTGGTTACTCAGGGAACCATTCTGGGTAGAGGTACCAGCACATGTGAAGAGCTTGTCTCAATTGCTTTTGGTGTGCTTTGGGAATGGAAATGTCATCTCCATAGCTGGGGCAAAAGTAATAACCAAGAATGTTAAAAAAGGTAGGAGATAATGGGGCAGATCATAAGGGATGTGTATTCCTTGAAAGCCATGGCAGTACATAGGATTTTATTCCAAAAACTACAGGAAGATTTGGAGAGGTTTAAGTAGAGGAAAGGAATTGCTTTAGGTTGAAAAAAAAATACTAGATTTTTGTGATCAAGACTGTAGGAGGAAAAGGGAGTCAGAAAAACTAGTTAGGAGTGTATCATAGTTGTCCAGGTAGGAGATGGGGGGCTTGGACTACACCATTGTAATAAAAGAGGCAAAAGAGACAGAAAGCTGAATTTTTGATGAATTGTGTAGGTACTGCATGAACTTAATAAGGCCAGTGAAGTAAAAAGGAGGGTAAAGGGTATTATCAAGAAAAGTGTATGTTTCATCAGGAATGCTGTGTTGTCCAGCTTCAGGGAACTCATTCACCTCAGTCCAACAGAAGGCAATCCTTTGGGTGTGTGGAGAGCAACTCAAGCAGCTCTAGAGAGCAGAACCAAAGTGTACAGAGATGGAGAGGACCAGGAGAAGGATGCAGAAAGACCATCACTCTATGGCAATATGAGTGACTTCAAATGCATTTCTTTAAAATTTTAGAGAGTTCCCTAGTAAGAGACTGGGGTTTCTAAAACTCTCAAATTTTGTCCTGATTAAATATTAAAATGAATATACACAAGGAGCTCTCAATTCCTTCCATTTGCCTAGAAACTGCCCAAGCCTTTTATGAAATGATTACATCTCAGGTTTTGAAAAGGAGGAAAAAAAAACCCAAACTCTTTTTGCCCATTGAGTTAAATACTTAATTTAGTCAAAGGTCAGTGATAGGCAACACCAGGATTCTGCAGAGGTTTCCTACAGAAGCTCCCTGGCCTCTCCCTACCTGATATTCTCATATCTTTCTGACTCTCCCTTCTCGGGCTATTTTCTTTTTACTTTAAAATATCTATGAATGATCAGTAATCTGGATGAGTTCCCAGGGAGCAAGGCAGAAGAGCCTGTAGGTTTGCATGTTAGTATAAATTATTAGAGACTAGTAAGATGAATTAGGAGAACTATTAAAAGCCACATTTAAAATATACCCTTTTGTACACTCATGCATGCATTGCTGGTGGGACTGCAAATTGGTGCAAGCACTCTGGAAATCAGTATGGAGATTCCTCAGAAAACTTAAGACCATTTGACCCAGTTATTTCACTTCTTGGTGTATACCCAAAGGACTTAAAATCAGCATACTAAAGTGGCTCAGCCACATCCATGTTTACAGTAGCTCAATTCACAATAGCTAAGCTATGCAACCAACCTAGGTGCCCTACAACAGATGAATGGGTAAAGAAAATGTGGTATATATACACATTGAAATATTACTCAGACATAAAAAGAATGACTTTATGACTTTTGCTGGTAAACGTATGAATCTGAAGATTATTATATTAAACAAAATAAGCCAATGCCCCCAAACCAAAGGTGGAATGTTCTCGCTGATATTTGGATGCTAATGTACAACAAGGTGGGGAGGGGAAGAATAGAAGTTTAGTAGATTAGACAAGGAGGAATGGAAGGAAGGGATAGGGGAAAGGAATAGGAAAGACAGTGGAATAAATCTGACATAACCTTCCTACATACAGATATGAATACACTGCAGTGAATCTCTACATCATGTATAACCACAGACTGGGAGCCAAATTAAAATAACATGTGCTCCATGTCTGTATAAATATTTTAATTATATTCTACTGTCACGTACAACTAAAAATAACACAAAAAATTTAAAAATATAAAAAATGAGCCATTTCATGACTAATATCAATGAAGCAATTGTGTATGAGATGTGTATTTGTGTGTGTGAATGTATGTATGTGCACACAAATAAACTGTTAAGAATTATAGCCAGTATTGGGCAAAATGAGTACAAGAATGGGGTGTGTCATGTTGTCATGATCATCCATTCCACAGAGGACTCTGTATTTACAAGGATATGAAGTACTAAAGTCAGTGCATCCCTGCTAAAAAAGATGTGAAAATACTAAAAAAATCTAAAAAGTTTGATTAAGGGGAGCTCAATTTTTAATCCTTTCTACATACAAATTTATATTCACCCTCAAAATGTCTGCTGAGTCAGCTAAACTGCAGATACCAGGAAGCCAATAGGAAATAATAAAAACTGCACTACAGAAGTGTTTTCTTTCTTTGAAACATATCTTCATTATCTTTGAATGCTTATGATAGTTGCCCTTTCATGATTAAATTTTCACTGGGCCTCTGTATGATCAGTAGTATAAATTTTGGAGATCTGGTTTTGTAATGACACTCATTCTACAACACAGACAGTGTTATTACTAGTCAAAATATGCTTCTGTGTGGACTTACAGAAGCATTCATAAATTCCTTTCTCAAAACATTTTATTTTTTGTTCTAAAATAAGTTACAGATAAGGTTATTATTTGGCATAAATTTTCTACAAATGATATATTGGAACAAAATAAACAGAGAAGCCAGAAGGGGTTAGTCATAATTAAAGCAGGAAAAGATAATTAAAAGAGTAAGCAACAGTAGGGCAGACTACCCTGGCCTTTGGAAGAAGAAGCTTCAACAACAAGAGCTGATCTCTCCTGCATACTGCAGTATCATTCCCTAGGACACAGGGGCCAACATAACCCCTAGAACATGAGCTTTTACGTCTGCCTCTCAAACAGGGAGATAACAGCATGAGCTTAAATAAGAGGTAATGGAATTTTATTTTCTTCTGTCCTCTGTTCTGCCCAGCAAACCTCGCCAAAACATTCATTTGTTTCCATTATGGGCCCTGTTATCTATCTAATGGGCAGCACAGTATCTCAGCAAGAGCTTGATTGTATAGTATCTGTTCCAAAGGGTGAATCATATGCCTAGCGGAATTTAACTGGAAAAGAATTATTCTAAACCAATTTTTGGTCACTTGCTAATCAGCAATATGGCATTTAGTTGCTTAACATTAACAACAACAACAACGAAACTCAGGGAAAAATCAAAGCTTTCTAATTTATCCACTATTCCCTGCATTTAACCCTTAACTTCCTAACTCATCTTCCTTAAATGTCTGGCTTCTGCGTTATTCAGTATAGAATCTGATATTAAAAGTCAAGCTATCTTCAGTTTTTAACAAAACAGCACATAAAGGCAAAAATATTAATGCAGAGTTGCCAAAAAACTACTTTGTATATTTTTATTTTTCTGTAGTGCTGTGGATTGAAACCAGTGCCTCACACAAGCACATGAAATTGATAAGTCAAGTACCAGCACATGAAATTGATAAGTCAAATGCGCCCCTGTAAGCAAAGGACTCTAAACATGATCACACAAACTAGTGTGGCCTTGGAATAAGAAAGAAGAAAATGGAGGAGGAGAAATTAAATAAGCACATTCTAAGTACATTTTTTTCAGCCACATTTTGTTGTATAGAAATTCAAGCTAAGTGCTTCAAGGGCTTCAGATGACTGAAGAAAATATAGATGTTTATATTTTTATTTAGCATCTTGTAATACTTAAATGTTAGTGACATATTTATTTTACAAATGTGTACATAGACACACACACACAAACAATATAAAAACATGCACAATCAGGATGAGCTCTAATGCAAAGATTACTCACTACTGAATGGAAAAACTAGAGTTTGAGCTTCATGCAGGAAAGGACAGGGAAGCGGTGGTGTCCACCAACCCAAGCGACTTGGCTCAAAACAGAAAACCCTATGGTGGGGACTTCTCCTGGGACGACACATAGATAAGGGAGCTTGCCTACACATGGCCTGGGAATAAACACTGAAGGGAAAGAAAGAAGGTTGAGAAAACTCTATACCCTGGGATTGAGGTAGATACTTGGAGTGCTGATCAGGCCTTTAACCCCAGGGACAAAGGGGCTCTCTGGTTATGGAACATCAGGGCAGGAAGACTGGATATAGCAGTATGATCAGCAGAACACTCACTCCATGAAATAAACCTCTCAATACAGAGTTATGAAAAATTGTGCTGTAAACGGGTAATAATGAGTGTAAGGCATTCCACTATTGCCATGCATGTAAAAAATAAATAAATTTAAAAAATAGATTACAGGGAGGGAGGGAGGGAGGGAGGGAGGGAGGGAGAGAGAGAGAGAGAGAGAGAGAGAGAGAGAGAGAGAGAGAGAGAGAGAGAGAGAGAGAAGGAAGGAAGGAAAGAGAGGTGAGGCTTGAAAAAACATAGGAAAGAAAAAGCATCCAGAAATATATCACATAAATTGCCCAAGGGACCACATAGCCAGTTAATGGCAGAATCACCACTACAATAGATTTTCTATTCCTAAAATTATTTTCTCTAGGACACTGATTTTTCTACCTTGCTACTTTATTTATTTACTTATTTTTTTATTCAGAATATTTATTATTGAAGGAACATAATGAACAACCATTCAATTTGTCATTTTTTCACTATAGAAAGTAAATTGAAAAATTAACATGTCAGAAGCTTTTATATGTGTCATACCTAAAAATAAAATATAACCAAACATGCAAATGATCAGATCTTAAGTAAAGCTATGTAGGTAAAATTTTAATATTTCACATATTTAAAATATAGAGAAGTTCTATAACATAAAAAACATCTGTGTCTGCCATTTCCTTAGAATTATTTAATTGTTTTTGTTAGAGTTTGGATCTCAATATCCTCCAGAGGCTCATGTGTTAAAATGATTTTTATCCAATGCAGCAATATTCAGAGATAGGATTTTTAGGAAGTGACTTAGATCATGATGGCTCTGACCTCATCAGTGGATTAATCCATTTGATAAATTAATAATGTGAATAGATGATTGGGTAGTAAAAATAGTAAGATGTGGAACCTAGCTGGAGGAAGTAGGTTAATGGAGATATGCCCTGGAAGGGTGTATTTTGCTCCTGGTCCCTTCCTTCTCCACCCCTATGTCTCTTTCTTGGCCCCTCTCTCCTTTCTCTTTCTTTTTCTCATGTTCTTCTGCCATGATCCATGATGATCTACCTCACCACCGGCCCATAGCAATACAGCCAGCCAATCATGGATTGAAACCTCTAAAACCATGAGCTAAAATAGATCTTTCCTCTTTTCAAGTTCTTTATGTCAGGTACTTCATCATAGGGATGGAAAGATAATTAACATATTTTTTTAAATCAGCTTTTGTAATATGTTTGTAATACATATGTGTGTAAGTGTATACACATATATAAAACTTTTTCTATTCACACATTTGTAAAGTTTCTTTGGTACTGGGGATTGAAACAGGTAGGTGCTTTACCACTGAGCTACATCCCTAGCCCTTTTTATTTTGAGAGAAGGTCATGGTAAGTCATTTTTTGCCTTGCCAAATTGGTGTGTCCTTGAACTTTTGTTACTCATGCCTGAACCTCCCTAGCATTGTAGGTACTCCACTGCACCAGGCTGCTTCTTTCAATTTTTTTAAAATTAAAAATTAATAAGATAAATGCTTTGGAAGGCAAATCATTTTTACCTTACTCCCAAGTTGCAAATTCAATATGATAATGACCACCCAAAAAATGGCTGTGGATAACCCAATGAGAGAACCAGTATATACATAGGTATACACATACACACACATAACATATTATATTTACACATGTCAAACATTCTCACTTATACAGCCATAGTTATAGAAGATGAATTACTTTACACCTAAATGATGGTGGTCTCAATTCACTGTTCTTTTTTGGCCTCTCTTATTCTCTTGAATTGTCTTTTTCTCACAAATTCTGCAAGTTCAGCAAGTATTCATCTTTTAATCCTTTCAAGCTGATAACCACGAATGAGGGTCATGACAGTTTAAATAAGAGAAATATTCTTCAAAGAAATTTTTAAAATGCGTTAAGGACCCCATTGAAACCTGCAACAAATTGGTAATGGTGATTTATTAACAATATACTCTCCCACAGAAGCAGTAAATGTTACACTAAGGAACATTAGTTTTAAGTACTTAAATGGTAGAATAGATTAAAAAGTGATTTTACTTAATAAATAGTAAAGTTCCTCTCTATTGACCTCCTGTAGAATTTGCAGTGCAAGAAGAGGGTAAAGTATTCCACAAAGAAAATGGCCAGAATAAGGTGACTCCCGCACTGGGCATTTGTTTTATATGGTTTTCTTCTGTCACCTTACATGGATCACATGACTTTATTTTTAATTAGATTATTCTAAATTAATGACAATTCTTGTCCTTCACATAAGCCAGTGTAAGAAAAATAACCAAATTCACACTACACACAAAAAGAATTACATCCTTTCCTAGTCTGCATCTGGAGTAACAGAAAATTGAAGATGTATCAGGTGAAGAGAGATGAAACAGGTCAGAGGAAGTGTGGCTTGGAAACTTTGATGGTGTGCTGTGATAGGCAGCACCAAGGACTGGAAAGAATTTGACTTCAAATCTCTAATATTTTTGGAATTTAAAAAAATTTCCTTATATCATCAATAGATCAGCAATTTCAGTTCAAATCCATTGTAATCATCACTGTTCAACAGCAGTTAAAATAATATAAAGATTCTGGGTTCTAGGGTCATACTTAGTTATTAACAGATTAGGAAATGTGAATTTGAGTTTCCAAATTCTACTTTCTTAGAAAAGGAGCTATTTCTTTTAACACATGTACAGCTTCTTCTTTTCTTTCTCTCTTGGTACTGGGGATTGAAACAGGTGAGTGCTTTCCCAGTGAGCTATATCCCCAGATCTTTTTATTTTTTATTTTAAGAGAGGGTCTTGCTAAGTTGTTTTGGGCCTTGCTAATTGCTGAGTCTGTCCTTGAACTTGTGTTACTCATGCCTGAACCTCCCAACTCACTGGGATTATAGGTGTGCTCCACTGCACCAGGCTGCCTCTTTCCATTTTTTTTAAATTAAAAATTAATAAGTTAAATGCTTTAGAAAGCAAATGACCTTTACCTTACTCCCAAGTTGCTAATTCAGTATGATAATGACCACCCAAGAAAGATGGCTGTGGATAACCAAATGAGAGAACCAGTTCATTCACAGTGAAAAAGAGTTTCAGGGAAGCATGCAAGTATAGTGGTCAGACTTATAGGCTTTGGAGTTTTATTTTCTCAGTTGAATCTTTGTTCACTAATTATAGGGAAGTTATTTAATCTTTTTGGGTATTTAAGTTTCCTTCTCTGTAAATGACAAGTAGCTACCTCTTTATTTTCATGAGATTGTGAGATCAAGTTTAAGCAGAGTTCAGTGCCTGGGATATAGGAAGAGCTACAAAAATGCTAGTTTTTAAGTTTTTAAAACAAGCTCAGAGGTTGTTATTAAAGCTGAATTGGCAGATGAAGTTGCATAATACAACTTCTACAACTTAGATCAAGCAAGAAAGATGGACAAAATATTAAGAGCATCTGTTGAAAACATAAGGTGGTTAACAAAGAGTAAGGATTCAAAATGTCAAGAGCTCTGAGAAGGGAAACTAACTACAGAAGAAAAACGAACATCACTCATCAAAGACATTTTTCCAGTCATAAGGAAGACTTAGAGACCAAGAAGGTAACTAGAACTTCAGCCTGCCTTCAGGATCTGAGGAAAGATTAGGCATCCAAGGCCATTCAGGTGAAAGCTCCATCAATACTCAGGCCTTTGGTAGAGATACCTAAAGGACTACACACAAAGAGTGAGGGCTAATCAGAAGTGTACTATCTTCAAAAGGACAGATGCTCAATATGGCATGAGTTTAGCCCTTCATTGATAAAATTTATCTGTCCTATCCTTACTGGAAACAAACAAGCAAAACATTAAATCCTTTCTAGAGAAAAGAAACAGTATCTGCAACTTCAAGAGCATTTCTCTAGTATCTTGTAAATGATGTCCAATATTTGGTCAAAAATACTTAGCATGCAAGGAGACCAATGAATGAAAGTGCAGAGGGGGAAAAATAAGAAAATAGATAATAGAAACAGATTCACAGAAAATCCAGATATTAATAAGTCATGGACTTTAAGAGAACTGTTATCAAAATATTCAAGGAAATAGAGGACAACATTTTTTATTTCATTAGATGATTAAATCCACAATTTAATTGGTAAAAGACACAAACAGATACAATAAAATTGAAAGAAAAGGTACACTACAGGGAACAGTTGGTAAATTTGAAAGAAATTAAAATGTAAGGGGTATTTCTGGTGAAGATTTTTGGCTTCATCCTAAGTAATTATATCTTTAAAAATTAACTAAAATAAATGGTTGTTTTACAATAGAGGGTCTATAACTTAAAATAGCATTTCAAATATTTGGATGAATAAAATAGAGCTGTAATCTGGAAGAAATGACTTAATTATTTAAAGGAGTGCATGCTGACATACACCTCTCACCATATGGTCACAGAGGACAGTTGGAAGTTGGTGAAGGAACACAGTGGTGGGACCTTCATTCACAAATCCATTCACAAATCAGATGTTATCAGGAATAAAAATGTCTTTTCTAATTCCTTGATCACTCTTTAGCCTGCACTGTGAGAAACAATCATGTTGGGAGCATGGCCCAATTGGAGGTCAAATGGTTACTGTGGGGCTGGCAAGCTGAGAGTTCCTAAACAAAAAATAATTAAATGCGGGATTAAATCATCTGAGAGCAGTGAAAGTAAAATTTGTTTTAATAAATTTATTTCATAAATTACAAATTGTAATGTACAGTTTAACTAAATCCTGTATTTTTGTGTTTTTTGTAATAATTTTTCTTCTCACACAAAATATAATACCATCAAACAAAGCTGACACTAGCTTGCAAGGAGTAATTTATTATAAAAGGAATTACACTTACTTTGCTCTCTCTAATTTCAGTTCTGTAACTTTAGCCTGGACAGGAACACAAAACTTTACTTTTTATATTATGTTCCTTCAATTTGGTTAGCTTGACAAATTAAGTAGGAATACCTCTCCTGAGTATACTTGTATTTGTGGAATATGATGGAGTCTAAAAAAAAGACTATTAAACAGAAAACATTGAGAAATATCTATTGGAAAATAAAAACAAGGCACTGATTTGTGAATTGATACACATAATCTCCTTGGGAGAGAACAAAGGTTGAGATGCCTTGGGATCACTAAATTAAGGCTTTTCCTCCTGGGTTTGTCCTTAACTTGTTCTGTGACCTCAGACATGTCATTTAATGGCTCTGCCTCAGCTTGCTTAGTTATAAAATAATCATGTGTAACCTAATTCCATATTAAGCCACAAACATTTGTTGAACACCCTGTATGTGCTGGTGCTTTTATAACACATTAAGAATACTAAGAATATAAGGATTGTGGATCAAATGGACACTGTAATCTATGGGTAAGCATTTTGTAAAGGATAATAAATTACACAAAGTATTATGTAATGCAAACACATGATTATAAATATTTTTCTAAAAGTTTTAAGAACATCTGTCTCTCTCACCACAAATACAAAGAAACTCTTAACCTTGACAAAGATTACAAATAAAAATTCAGATAAATAAAATGTATTGTTAAATTATTGGGGGGAAAAGCAGAAAAGGGAAGAAAAAACTGCTTTTTGATCAGGGCCGAGGACAGGATAACAAGGCAAATAATAAAATAAAAATGATTTCTTTGAACTTTGAGTACAGACGGTAAATAATTAACTGGACAGCAGTCTGGAAACACCAAAACAACATTAAGCTGCCTATCAGCTTAAGATTCTCTGTGACCAAACAGGAAAACCATAATGGAAAATTTTTCTTTGATTAAAGTGAAGAAAAAAAGTTTTTACAATGGCCCCAGAACAAAGGAAGAATAGAAAGAATCAACACACTCAGCAATGTGAGACCATCTGAGAGCAGTATAAATAAAATTGACAATTTTGACAATAAAAACTAGAAAGAGAGAGACCACAATGAGAACACAAACCTGTGTTTTGACCAAGTCAGCAGTTGGTCAGATCTAAGACTTTAGACTTAGTGACCTTGATCTTTCCAGAAACTTTACCATTGTTGGTTACAACTATTGAAAACCAACATTCCTAAAGGTCACTCTGACATTGCAGCAATATAGTAGATTACAAGGAAAACTAGAAATGAATGAGTCATTTTGAGATTTCTCTCAACTTCTAGAGAATATGATACAAAAATACGGTAGGCTATAATATCAAAACAGCTCTGAGTGAGGAAGTATAGAATAGGATACATCCTAGATTATATTTTATTTACACTATTTCCCCCAGTGAATTAAAAATTAAAAAAAAAAGTTTCACATGGGAAATCTCTTCAAATGAAGAGAAGCATCTGACACAGTCAGTAGACTTTCAGAAGTTGACCTATTTAGTAGAAATTGAACTCTCCTTTACTTTATAGAATAGATGATTTCAGAAGATTCAACCAAAGCAGATAGTTTCTTGAGTATCAACATTCTTTTTATAATTAGGGATTTATTTCCTAAGAAAATTATGACTTCTCAATTGAAAAGAAGCTATGGCATCTATATTATTATAAATATCCATTAACCTATGGGTTAATAACACCCACTATTAATTTACATTGTCAGGATCTGTCTCTTGACTGCCTAAAACATTACATATGTAGTTCTTGAAACTTTTTTCCTATATTCTTTGTATGATAGACCTTAATTACACTATCAAAAGAATTTGAAATCAAACACACTTTTATTCTAAACATTTTAAAACTTGTTACATTTTAGTAAATTTTCATTACTTTAGTTTTGTCCATTTTTTAAAATGAATCAAGCCATAGGTTTAAGTTCCTCCTTTGTTTTTTTTCCCTATTACTGACGCTTTCTAATTAATCATTTCTATCAGATTTCAATAAACATTAAAGGGATTGTAGGCACTGTTGTCCTGGAACTTTCAGTATTGGGTCACTGAGGTATGAATGTGTTTATATTTACTTATGCTTTAGGAATCAGAACAAGAAAAAGTCACAGAAATTGTCAAAGCAATTAAAAAAACAATAAAATTAAACTTTCAGGTACAGATGAGAAATCTTTGCAAATTAGAATTTTTTTCTTAGAAATGTTTCACTATAATAACACTATAATTATTTAATAACTATATAAAATGTGTGGGTCATAATGTCAATGATTTCAGAATACAAAATAAAACAATATCCCCAAAATGGACAATGATGACTACCCAGAAGATTAAAACACAAAACAATTTTTTTGTTCTATTAAGCAAATGAAACCCATAGGTAAGAAAATTATTTGAAGTTCATGGCTGAAATATCCTGTACTTGACACTTGAAGAAAAAGGGTCACAGTCAAGGTCAAGGAGAGGTAGAATATCAGTAGGTCACATCACTTACTTCTTTGTATCCAAAGATGATGCGCCCGTCCATGAGGAGAGTTGCCTGGAATGTGAAGCTTCCCAGGTTGTAATTGTCCTGGAGATGAACATGGTCCCACTGGACAACGAGGGCTGTGCCTACAGATCCCAGGCAACAGGCAGAAAGGCAATGAGAAAAATACATGGATTAATTCTGATGGGAACACTCATACAAACATTGATCTAGCCTTTAAATCCTGTAGTTGTGCCATTTCAGTTTTATGTGGTTAATTGGAATTTTGTTACTGAGATGGCATTGGAGAATTCTCTAAATATTTGGTGAAAAATCTAACCTCATACTGAGGTTAATATTGAGCCAACCCAGTGTGGGGGAATTTTGCCTTAGGAATTTCATTAATGTTAATGTGTACTATTTGCTTAAATTTCCATGAGACACTTTCAAAACCCAGCTCAAATTCATCAAATGAACTTCAAATACTTTTGACAAATGATGAGAAAGAAACACATTAAAAACATGCTTGACTTACTTATAAATGACCTAAAAATGTCTTTTCCATACTTAGAAATATACTCTTCCACACTGAAGAAGCCCCTTTAACATCAATGGGAATTTTCTTTGATTCAAAATGCCTCCCGGCATTTCTGTCTTTGTTGGATTGCCTCCAAGAGGCTGAAAGTTAGCTTAAAGGGACCTGGGCTAAGATTTCTGAAGCCCCTTTGCAGTACCCTGGGATGAAACTTCATATTCATATTGTATATTATATTCTGATGACTCAATCTGCCAGACTTCACTATGAAACTATTAACATGAAGTGTTAAGTTGAAACGGATTAATAATTACCAGTCAGAATTCATATTTTGTTTTGACACACATTGTGTATATTATCTATTGTTTTTTAAAGCAAACAAACAGAACAGCTAAGACTTGCTTAACTCTACATATTAGATTTTCTCTTCTGTTAACAAAACAATCTTGTTTCCAAAAAAATGTTGCATTGCAAAGGAAAATCATAGCACTAAAAGAGCAAAATGTATCCCCCGGCAGAACATATCTGATTTTTTTTCCCTTTGTTGTGTGGCAGAACTAATTTCCAGCAACCATTTTGTGCTGATAGTAATTTATCTTGAACTAATTGACAAGTGTTGAAATATTTTGAATACCCAACTGGAAATCTCTAAAGAATGTTTAAGTATAAAAATGCATTGTTTCAGAGGCAAAACTTTATAAGTGGGGGGAAAAAGTTTTTGAACTGGACCTTGGTGCTTTTGGCCACAGGAAACATCCAACATATATCATTGTAATGGTTGAACACTCTTCCCTCCATGGGCACCTGTAGAACTATACTATCATTTTTGGAAAATTCCATAATTTTATAAGTACAAGGGTTTTCTGATCATGAAATGCCTTTCAACTTCATTTGTTTTCCTCATATATCTCTGACCCTCAAGTTCTGGTCCTTCCTTATTCTCTAATTTCTATCACATCCTGGTAGTGCAGAGAAAGCAAGAAGTAGAGGGCAGAAGATCTTGATTTCTGTCCTGCCTCCACAGATCCTTCTGTGTAAGCTTGGACACAATTAACCTACATAAACCTGTTGCCTCTTTTATAACATGGAAAGTATATAATTCTTGCCTTCCAGGAATTTCTGAATTTAATATAAGTAAAGATAGTGACCTTAACTTCTTTGTGAAAATGAGAGGTTAACATAAATAAACTAAATATCAGATCTACTATATCTGATTCTCTGCTGGATTTCAATAATGCTATTCGCAATATATTGTTAGTAGCAAGTTTCAAAAAATAACACTATTTGCAAATGTTGTTTTATATTATGTTATCACATGGCTTCTTCAACAGTTGTGGATTTTAGTATATATAATACCAATGGAAAGATGACTGAGTATAAATGTCCTCATTAAATTTTAAAATAAGCAAAACATCTCTGTTCTGAGTTGATTTAAAATATTGCTTTCCATACAATGCATTAGATAAGTGGACAGAAAAAAACTTTCCTTGGACAATTACGATGCAGCAGAATATACAGCCTAAAGAAATCCATGAACTAAAGAACTGAATTCACATTTCCAAAGAGCTGGGTGAGATCCACCTCCTGACACAGCCAATCTGGGCTGCTTCTCTGAAGTTATCTAAACACCTAGATCACATGAGTGGCTAACCCATCTTAAATGCTTCCTGAAGCTGGACTTCCCTAACCATAATTAAATTACCTGTTCTGTAATGGATGCCAACTTTGTTATCACCCAAATAAAAACTGAAGTAGAATGAACTAATGTTATTTAAAGTCACTATCAACTTGAAATTTTCTGATTCTCTGCTAGATAAGGCTTCTTATCACTGGTAAGAATTATACTGTTATTGTTTGCTACCCATGAGTCAACAGGTTATTTTTCTAGTAAAAAGGATTACTTTTAATAGCTTTCTCTTTTTGTGCATTAATATTCTGTGACTCAGACAGCCTTTATCATTCAGGCTGACTATAACAACTGGAAGCATCAACTCATAATTTTTTAAATCTAGTGCTTTTAATATTACAGAAATATCCTCTAAGAAGAAATTTTCTACTCTGTTGCTGTCTCCTCTAGAGATGCTTTGCTTGGCTAAATGCTGAGTTTCCCATTCTCACACATTCTATCAATGATCCTAACCAATGGATGTTGAGAACATTTCATCAAGTTGCCATGTAAAATTCAGGGCTTTGTGAAGAGCATTTCAATATTTAAAAGTGTTTCACTCACTAAAATAAAAACAGCAATTTTTAGCTTTAAATATAATAGTGTAGAAACTCAATATTTCCATTGATGCTATAAAGAAAATTATTTCAACAGGTAAAAGTATATTAATTCTCGAGTACTAATACTTTTATAACTTTTGGAAAGTAAAAACTCATCTTACATATTTAATTTTTCATTTATTCATTCATTGAACATTCATTGTGACTAAGTGGCTATGAAGTTCTAACTCCAGGTCCTAGAGAAAAATTTCTTAAGAATACCCAGTCTTTGTTTTCAAGGAATTTAGGGTTCAGTTGGCGTGGTATACATTAAATTTTAAAAGTGATTTAAACGAAAGTAAAATTGAAATATTAAGAGCATCATAGGAACAGAGTATATGAGAGAATATATAAGGGGAGAAAGTTATTTAATATAACTATGATTTTGATGCTAATAACATATAAACTTAGTCAACAAAATCTTGTGCTCATGAATGAATGCCCTTAGCATAACCTAGTGAGTGGTGGGGCTTAGCTAATCATGAACTATTATCAAGTTATTTCTTATTTACTTGGAATGGATGCCTAACATGATTCTGTGTGAGATCATGAAATGAGCTTCAGATAAGTTTTGGGCTATAATTATGCCTCAAGTATACTTAAAATCTACTCAAACATCCTCAGGCATTACAAACTCAAGAGTTAAAACAACAACAACAACAAAACAAGGTAGGAGAGTTGATAGGATGTATCAGTTCTGAAAAACAGGGAGAAATAATTATTATGGCTAATACATATAGCCATTTAATGTTGAATACATTTTGATGTCATTCAGATTGTTCTGTGGTTTTCCCAAGGTTTCCATCTAAGGTTAGTTTCCTTATTCCTTTTTCTTTTGCTATTTTAACCTCTGATATGGCTCCACCTCACTCATTGTGATTGTTTTTTTGCAAAATGATCATCTTTCCCTAAGGCTGCTGTCACCATCTAATCTATATCACCCAGTAGTAATTTCTTCCTTGAATGCCAGAAATAAGACAAAAGTAGAAATAAATTTGTTTACCCTAAAGGAGTCTACTATTTTCAGTGATGAAACTGTCATTTGACCAAATATATACCATTTTTGTATTCTAAAGAGTACAGAAAATTTTCTTTATTTTTTCCAGTGCAAAAATCTTCTTTGCCTATATATTTTTTTTTCTCTGTCAAGGAAATGTATAGCTAAAAATTCATTTATGTCTCTAAGATATTGAATTTGTTATTTAGTAGTATTTAATGGTACATTATACATTTTCTCTACCTTATATGTTCCCAAAAGAAATACAGGGATAGAACAAAGTCAAGACACTTGGTCAGTCTTAACAGGATCTATTTCATATTTTAAAATCAGGAAATTTCTAAAGTGTACTTTAAATAGCTACTACCTTACTTTTTAAAAAGGTATACTCATCTTATAGATACATAGAATTCATAAATTTTGGAAATTTAATATCCATATGCCACTTACCTCTACTTGAAGATTAGAATCAGCAGAATTATACTTAGTTGCATTTTTTTAAATAGGAAGGATTTATTTAAAATAGTAGCAAATAAATGCATTTGCTTTGTCTGAGGTACTGTCTGTAGGAACTCATTTATTATAGTGAATAACAGAAGCTAATAAACATTGTTGAATGAGCAACTGAAGGAATAAATAAATGAATGTCATTTGACCATACACTTTACATCACATCTTTAAAGTTAACAGGGCAACATATGTTGTTTCAGGACATTTGCATCAAGTGATTTACAAATCTAATCAATCTAAACAACAAGAACAAAAAAGAAAAAGCCCCACAAAAATATTAACATGATTCTGTAGCTTGATGTTTAAAAATATAAATTCAACAAGAAGTAGGCTATGCGATACATACCATTATCAAAATATCTAACTGTTGAATTTCTGGAAACACTGGGATCAAAATTTGCCATTAAAGGTGCTATGTACTGTGTGGCTGTTAGCATCCGATGCACAACTTCTCCAGTGTATATGAAACCTATGATTAGAAAAATAGAAAATATATTAAATAAATAAGTTCAGATAAAATTGTAATTAGAATGCCTCCAACACAATTGTAATCCTATTTTGGAAATAAAATATAGTAGCTATATGAAAAAGGAACACAATATCTTTAATGTCTGATTGACAACACTTGGTCTGGGTAAAGTAACAATTTTCATATGATTTGGAAGTAACTTGCAGACCATTAAATCATAATTCTGTGATAGGTGCAATTTTAATTGTGAGGAAAGTAACTATTGTCCCAAAGAGATTATTTGTCTGAGAAATGCTATTAAACTACTATAAGTAATTCAAATATTTAATTTTTTATTCTTAGTCCCTTCATATTTTAACACTGGCCTAACATATAAGTCCTTTGTAGAAGTGAATTTGTTTTCAAAATAGCTTTTTGGTTTCTCTTAAACTATAATCTCAGTGTAGGAAGTTTAAGAAATCACACTTCTTGATAAAATGCAGAAATGTTTTTTGTCTGTTTTTTTTTTTTGAAAGTGGCTAAATACCCATGACAAAGCTTTCAAATTTCTCAGATTACTCAAGTCTTTATAATACTATGACCACATCAAGAAGATAAGATCTATGTTTGCAGATAAGATGGTCAATTATTGACGATGTACAAATGCCTCTACATTTAGACAGTTATCAGTGTCAGCCTACGTTAGCAGCTGGAGAATGAGAGGGAATTTACTATGGAGGACTTAGATTTGAATTAACTTTCAATAGCTACTGTGTTACAACTCTAACCCACTTTCAATTATTCACACTACATTTATTTACTTTGTGGATTATCCATGACAAATTGGTAATCCTATACTGGCTTCTTGCCTCCAGGGTCTGTGGCTGCCTGAATGAAGAGTCCATTCAGGGAATGCTAACTGATTTTAATATGAACTTAAGAAACACACATTGAGAATAAACATGCAAATGGGAATGCGTACACAATTTTAAAAAATAAAATGTGAAGCAAATTATTTTTGACAATTCAATTATAATGTTTTAGCAATTATGAGTTAACTAGATATGACTCTTATAGATCATTTTTCAATTTTCACAAGAATTAATAAAACATATAAGATTTAAAAAAAATCTTACAAAACTGTGTAGTATTGAAGACTCAGAAAATGTTAAACTTTGCTATCTTACTTTATGACAGAAATGAAGATTTCATTGGAATATTGTGCTGTTTATGGTTTAAAATTCTTCGGCTGGATTTGTGACTCAGTGGTAGAGCACTTGTCCAGCATGTGTGGGTTTGATTCTCAGCACCACAAAAAAATAAATAAATAAAGTTATTATGTCCATCTACTGTTAAAAATATGTTTAAATAATTCTAACATGTAATTTCTAGATAAGTCATTCTAGAATCAAATCTAGTTATTTACAGATTTGAGAGTTTTTTGTTAAACACAAACAAATATATTTTTACTAATAGCAATTTATGATGTTATAATCATTGCATTTATTATATTTCCCTCTAGATTTTCAGTCATACCCTTAATGTTCAAAGTCCAATATCACCTCCTTAAAATTATGAACATGAAGAGCAAATATTTATCAGTAGGAATGACTTATTTTTCCTATCTTTACCAGTATACACTTATAATTTCATGATTTAAATGGATATAGAATGCCTACAGGTATAATCTTTAAGAAAACTGTTGAATTAGACTCTGAAAGTTCCCTCAGAGAGAATAGTTCCAAATAGTTATTTTCCTGCTCTATATTCTCTATATGCTTAGTACAAAGGGCAGCCATTCAAGGCTGCAAGATAATTTTCAATTGGTACAAAATCTATTCACCAAAACAACTATTTAAGAAAAGCTTTGGTAATTCCTAGAATTAAAGAGTTGTAAAATGTAGCACCACCAATGAATTCAGAAGCTTAATTCTTTTTTTTTCTCTTTCAGTAAAAAAAAATTTTTATTGTCACATAATATCTGTATGTATCCATGTGGTACAATGTGATGTTTTAATTCATGTATATATTGGGTAATGCTCATCTCTATAATTAGCATATGTATCACCTTAAACTTTTATCATTTCTTTATACTGGATACATTCAAAATCTCCTATTTTGAAATAGATAAGGCATTATTGTTAATTATACAATAATTAATTACACCATACTGGGCCTTAGTACTCCAGAATTCATTTTTTTTTCCATTTTAACTGTAACATTAGACATGTTGACTAATCTCTTCCTCTTCCTCCTTCTCCTGCTTTTCTCAGTCTCTGATAACCACTATTCTTCTCTCAACTTGTATTAAATAAACTTTTTAAGATTTCATGTACATAATTATTAATATAAATATTTAAAATAAATAAGATATCTCCATTTGTGCCTCAATATTTCTATATAGATTTGGCAAGGAATTACTCTCTGTTATCCATAATTCAGTTTTCAGATCAGGGAATCATTAATAACTGCTTCCTTTAAAAAGAAAAAATGTTTTTCAGCACTATGATTTTCCATATTTCAAAAGCTTAATTTCAAATAGTATCTAAGTAAAAATACAAGAGAATTTGATAACAGTAAAAACATAGAGTTCTTTGCACTTTCATTATCATAACATTAAAATAAATCACAACTCCTATTACTACAAGTACTGCCATTGCTGCAACAACAGTGAATGAGAAACAGTGACCATGCTTGATAACACATCTGTCACTACTAACACTAATACCCCTGTTCACACCACCAAGGGGCAATGTGAAAATAACATGAGGATGAAGGAAAAAAAAAGCACTACTCTGAAAAATGAATAATCCAGGGAATACCTTGTTTTTCTTTCTTGGTCACATTGAAAATCATTTCTATAAATAACTCAGGTTAGATTTTTGGTTGGTTGTTCTTGGTGGTACTTGAGGTTGAACCCAGGGGTGCTCTACCCCTGCGCTAATCTCCAGCCCATTTTAAAATTTTATTCTGAGATAGGGTCTTGCTAAGTTGCCCAACTTGCATTCTTCCTGCCTCTGCCTCTCAAGTAGCTAAGTTTAGAGATATGGGCCACCAAACTGGGCTTTCATAGGTTAGTTGTTTTTTTAAATTAATTTTTAAAATTTATATATGACAGCAGATGCATTATGATTCTTATTACACATACAGAGCACAATTTTTCATACCCCTGGTTGTATACAAAGTATATTCACACCAATTTGTGTCTTCATACATTTACTTCGGATAATAATGTCCACATTCCATCATCATTTCTAAGCCCATGCCCCTTCTCTTTCCTTCCTATCCCTCTGCCCTTCCTCTCCCACCCCTCTGCCCTATCTAGAGTTCATTTATTCCTCCCATACTCTACCTCCTTACCCCACTATGAATCAGCCTCCTTATATCAGAAAAAACATTCAGCATTTGGTTTTTTGGGATTGGCTAATTTCACTTAGTATTATCTTCTCTAACTCCATCCATTTACCTACAAATGCCATGATTTTATTCTCTTTTATTGCTAAGTAATATTCCATTGTGTATACATGACACTTTTAAAAAAAATCAATTGACAATAGCTAAACTGTGGAACCAACCTAGGTTAGTTCTTAATGACTAAGAAGTAAAACATCTCATTCTAGCAATAGTTCTTAATTTTCTAGATTTACAAACTACCACTTTAGCAGTAGTAATAACTGAGTGGCAAGTAAACTTACTAGCTTGCTAAGAGAAGGGAAATGTAATTACATATTGAATAAGAACCAGCTATATAAAATTAATGTAATGAAATTTGTCCAAAGCAGTAAAGGTACTTATAGCTACCAACATCCTATTTACACATTTATCTCTTTTCTTTGGTTACCATGGGGCATACCCAGTTGTAGAGGAAAAAAAAAATTCTAGTGCTTCATATAAAATATATTAAATAACATTTAAATATATTTAAGCAATACATTTTAATTGTTTTCTTCCAATGTCTTTGTAGCCATTTAAAGGATTAATCATAAAATTCCTTCACTCATTATGTCCTTGTCATATAAATAGTAGCCACATTTCTTGTCATAAGATTTGTTGAAAACTTGTTGTTATCCTGATAATTTGGGACTCAGAAAATATCTTCCATTAAAAGAACCAAATGAAAAAAAAAAAAAAAAAAAGCAAGCCTGCTTTGCCCTTTGAATCTTTAACAATAGCTAACACACTGAGTTTCCAAACCTCAAGTCAAGTTCTGACTGAGTTCAGGTGTCATCAGTAGTTTTGTTCTTTGCACCTTGAAGGATCTCTTGGGACTGCTTTTTGTAAGTGGTCTCTAAAAATCTGAATCATTCTTTTGAAATATGTAAACCCCTTTGTTATGGTTTAGACCTGGGATGTCCCTGGAGGGATCCTGTGGCGACTTGGCCCCAAACGTATCAGTGTTCAGAGATGGGGCCTTTGGGAAATAACTGGATCTAATCTCCTCTGTGGATTAATCCACTTGATAGGTTACTAGTGGATTAATAACCTAATTGGGAGGTAGAACTTAGTTCAAGGAAGTAGGTAACTGGAGGCCTGATTTGGAAGGGTTTCTCTTATCCCAGGCCCTTTCCCCCATCTCTTGCTTCCATGCTATCACGAGCAGAACAGATTTCCTCTGGTGCACCCATCTACCATGATGCTCTGACTTCAGTTCTTTTCAGGCCTAGAGCAACAAAGCCAGGTGACCATGGAGTGAAACCTTTGAAACCACGAGCCAAAATAAACCTTTCCTCTTCTAAGTTGTTTATGTCAAGTAGCTCAGTCACAGAGGCAAAAGGCTGATAGCCACTTACAGGTCATTTGAGGATTTTACTTATTTTATTTTAGTATTTATTTATTTATTATAGGTTCTATCAGAAATAAATCACATTCAATGATTATGATTTATTAATCACTGATACATATACATTAACCAGAAATATTATTGGGGTAATAATGTGATAATTGTGTTAATAATGAAATTAACCAATCTCTATATAGATCTTTACTAATTACATTAGTTTCATGTGCTCACTTTACTTTATCCTCACAATAATTCAAAAAGAATGTTGGTTTTATTATTATCTCTATTTATTCGATGAAGTATTTAATAAGACTGGGTAATTTGCCCTAGGTCATATAGCTATAATAGGTCTCATGATTCCAAAATATAGGGATCTTCATGGCATATTGTAGAATTTATTGAGTCCACTTTTGTGTGAGGTATTTTGGAGAACAGAAAGTTAGGTGTTATTCCTTTGACTTCTCTTGAGATCACATCCTCAAGTTAAAAATTCCCAGAAGCACATACTGTCCCTCACTGGATTTTACACTTAAGAAAAAAAATGTGTTCTCTTTGTGTGAAATTTCAAGCATGTATTCTTAGAGCAGAATTGGAATCACCTCAAATTCTGCTATGTTTATTGTATTGCTGAAGTGTCTGTTTTTTTAATTGGAAGATATTATAAATAGGTTTAAATTAGATTCCTCTATTGTAACCCAACAAATGAGACTAAAATTGGTGGGGGAATTACATACAATGAGAGAATTTATTTCACAAGAGAGTTAAATTATTTCCTGGTGTTTTAACTAAGTTTTTTAACTCCTCTGTGCCTCAGTTACAGAATCTGTAAAATGAAAGTATAATGGAATTAGTGTAGATGAAAAGCATCCAAAAAGAATGTTGAAAATTAAAATCAGCAAAAACCCAGACCATCATTTAAATTCCCTGTAATTTTCACCCTTCAATATCTTTTCTATGTAATTCATACTAGTTGATTGTAGAATTACACTAGGATGCTTATATAACTTTAAAATTGAACTTCAGATTGAGTATAAGATATGTTTATCTGCTTTATTCCTGGTTGGGTTAGGGTGCACCATTGGAATTAACTGCAAGGCAATAGATAATAAAATCACTTACTGTCCACAGCTTTTAATTTGAACATCTTTCTTTATATTCTGATAGAACAGGCACCTTGTAAAAATATTAACCTCCTATTGGTTGCAAATGGTTGTTTCATTTAATTGAAAGTGTCATGGTAATAAAGGAAGCCAGAAAAAGGCTATAACTGCCTGTGAAACATTCTATAAAACTTGAATGTACAAGGGGCTACAGAAAATATTCTACTTCATCATCTTTCAGTTGCTATTTCTGACCCCAGAGGCAAGGTTAGAACTAATCCGTATGCCTGGAGGGCACTAAACATTTGTAGTTAATTACTGCTTTTAGAGTACAAATAACAATGGCCCATGTCACTTTTGTCACCTGGGTTATGACATGGGTCCTGTGATGTCTACCCATTAACAGAATAGATATAAAATTTACAGATGAGATCTGGAGAATCGTTTGCTTTTTCTGATTTCTCATTAACCTCAAATGTGATAGGTTCTGCTTCCATTCATGAAAAAAAATAAATGAATTAGCTGGATGTTGTATGTTGCTCTTGTTTTGTCAACTGTTCAGTGTTGTTGGCAGACAGTTTGCTTGAAGCAAACCAATGAAATCTGAGAGTAGTTCAACTTTTTGATTTTTCACAAATTGCATTTTATAAGTCATAATATAGATTTTACATCCTATAAACTACCTGCTGTAAGGTAATATTTCAAAAGGCTTGATCACAGAGGTTTATGAAAGTAATGGGGTACACACCGCTAGTGAACTGGAATGTGCTATGCAATGTCAGGGTTTGACTTAGGTTGTGAACTGTTGTTTCCTTGAGTAGATGTTGGTTGGAGCTTGGTGAATGTACCAAGATTGGATCCAAAGGCACAGCACAGGACAGCTGCTGCAGTCAGGCACTAGGCCCATCCACTCTGTGACACAGTCAGCCAGCCTTAGGCCACCAGCAGCAAGCCCTCCCACAGACTCCAACGGCCACCTGCTCATAATTCATGTTTCGGCCGAATAAAGGGTATTCCTTGCCAAAATCAGTCTGTAAAGAGTGACAGAATTTACTGTTTCTTCAAATGCACAAACACGAAAATAAGGGAACAAGATCACAAATAATCAAGGTAATATAACAGTACCAAAGTAACCAAATAAAAACGCATAATAGATCCAAATAACTGGAGACTGCAAAATGCCAGAAAAATAAATCAAAATGATTATCTTAAAGGATCTCAATGAGGCAAGAATGTAGCTCTTGCTACATTGGTTGTTTAACAATGCAGGAAGCCCTGGGCTTCATCCCTAGCACTGTCAAAAGCCAGGGTTGGGAGGCGGAAGAAATTATAAGAATTTAAATGAGCTCAATGAACTATAAGAGAACACAAAAAACTGATATCAGGAAAGCAATATGTGAATAAAATAAGTTTAACAAAGAGAAATCACCAAAAAGAACCAAATAAAAATTCTAGAGCTGAAGATCACATTGACAGAATTTTAAAATAACATCCTTAGAAAATTTCAACACCAGATTCAATCAAGCCAAAGAAAGAGTCATGGAGTCATTGAGTTTGAAGAAAGGTCATTAAAAATTATCCAGAAAAATAAAAAGAAAAAAGATGAAAAAGAATGAAGAAATTCTACATGACTTATGGTATGTAACGAAGCAAATCAAAAACACAAACTGGGAATTCCAGGAGGAAATAAGAATGAAAAAGAAGCCAGAAATCTTACTTGTAGGAATAATGATAGAAAATTTTCCAAATTTTGAGAGACAAATGAACAACAAAATTCACAAAGACTAAAGAACTCCAACTAGATTAAACATAAAGAGATCATCATGAAGACATGATCAAATTCTCAAAAGTCAAAGATAAAGAGAGAATTTTTTAGACAAAAGGAAAGCTAGTTATTAAATATCAGGTCACATTTATCTGGCTATCAGAAGATTCCTCAGCAAAAATATTACAGGGCAGGAGAGAGTAAGATGATATATTCAAAGTGTTGAAAAACAAAATAAAACACAAAACAAAGCAAACAAAAACATGGCCATACAAGAAAACTATACCCAGCTAAACTGACTTTCATAAATGAACCAGAGATAAAGGCATTACCAGACAAACAAAAGCAAGAGAGTTCCTCACCATTTTTAACTATTTCATAAACTTATTCAAGTTGAAATTATGCTAAAAACATAGAAACATACAAAAGAATAAAAGTCACAGAAAAGATCAGAATGTAGACAAACTCAGCACCGTTCAGTAAAGATGGTACATAAATCACTTTTAACTGAAGAATAAAATTTAAAAGAAGTCTTAGAAATAACTCTAATAGTTAATATGCAATACAAAAAGATGAAAATTATGATATCAGTTACATAAAATATAAGAAGAGAAGTTAAAATGTGAAGTTTTCATAAAAAGCAGAAATTATAAATTTAAACTATACTGCTATGACTTGAAGATATTTTACATAAGATTTAAGGTAACCATAAGAAAATGCTGGTAGAAAAAACACAAAGCAAAAGAAAGGAATCAAAGATAACACTACAAAAATAATTGAATAACAAAGAAAGTCAGCAAGAGAGGAAGAACTAAGAAGGGATTATCAAACATTTAGAAAATAATTAACAAAATGTCAATAGTCATTCCTACTAATGATTGCTTTAAATGTGTGAATTACATGCTCTAATCAAAAGACATAGATGACTACATGGATAAAAAACAAAATCTGACTTTATGCTGCCTATGAGAAACTTATCTTAAGGACACACATATGTCCAATGTGAAAGAACGGGAAAAAAAATCCCCAGAAATGATAACTATATAGAGATGGCTATATTTAAATCAGACAAAAAAGGCTTTAATCCATGTCCCATCATCCGATACCATAAAAACTTAATTGAGCAATTTTATAGTACTGATATTAAAACCTATAAAACCTAATATCAGTACTATATCAACTGGTTTTATAGGTTTTAATATCAGTACTATATTTAGGATGATGGAACATAATGGGTTAAATCAGAAACTTTCACAAGAGGTAAAGAAAGTCATTACATAATAATAATGGGGTCAATTCAACAAAAGGACATAACAATATATATGCCCCTAACATTGAGAACATAAATATATAAATATTAACAGAACCAGAAAATGACATAGATGGCAATACTACAAATAGGAAGGAATTTAAATTCTCCACTTTAAACATCTAACAGATCATCTAGGCATGAGGAAACAGAGAACTTGAACTGTACTGTAGACCAAATAGAACTAATAAACATATTCCATTTAATAGCAGCAGAATGCACATTCTGTTTAAGTACACATGAAACATTCTTTAGGATAGATTATATGTTACATTAAAAAAAATTTTCACTGTCCTTGCTAATCCCCTGCCCCCTCCTTTTCCCTCCCACCCCTCTTCCCTACCTAGAATTCATCTAATCCTTCCATGCTCCCCCTCCTTACCCTACCAGTCTCCTTATATCAGAGAAAGCATTCATTTTTTTTTATTTTTGGGATTAGCTAAATTCACTTAGCATTATATTTTCCAACTCCGCCCATTTACCTGCAAATGCCATGAATTTATTTGCTTTTAATGCTGAGTAAAATTCCATTGTGTATAAATGCCACATTTTTTTTATCCATTCATCCATTGAAGGGCTTCTAGGTTGGCTCCATAGTTTAGCTATTGTGAATTGTGCTGCTATAAACATTGATGTGGCTGTGTCCCTGTAGTATGCTGCTTTTAAGTCATTTGGGTATAGTCTGAGGAAAGGGATAGCTGGGTCAAATGGTGGTTCCATTCCCAGATTTCCAAGGAATCCCCATATTGCTTTCCATATTAGCTACACTAGTTTGCAGTCCCACCAGCAATGTATGAGTGTACCTTATTCCCCACATCCTCGCCAACACTAATTGTTGTTTGTCTTCATAATAGCTGCCAAGTACATATATAAAGACTCGAACATGGGTGTCAACATACTTTATATACAAACAGAGATATGAAAATTGTGGTATATATTTGTAATAAAAATTGTAATACAAAAAAGTACACTTATAAAGGCATGAATTGGCATGAACATACTTTATATACAAAGATATGAAAAATTGTGCTCTATATGTGTAATAAGAATTGTAATACATTCTGCTGTCCTGTATTTAAAAATATAAAATCAATAAAAAGAAGAAAAAAGAGTTTTAACAGACTTAAAAAGACAGAAGACATATCTAGTATCTTTTCTGACCATGAATGATATGAAATTAGAAACCAACAGCAAGAAAAAAAAAGTGGAAAATTTATAGATATACAGAAATCAAAAAGCACATTCCTGAATCATCAACTGGTCAAAAAATAAATCAAAAGGGAAATCAACAAATATCCTGAGACAAATGAAAATGCAAACACATATTTCCAAATTTATGGAATGCAGATAAAGCAATATTAAGACAGTATTTTGTAACAATAATTGAGTCTAAAGAAAAAAAAAGATCTCAGAAAAATAACCTAAAATGACACCTCAAGGAAATAGGAAAAGGAAAAACAAATAAGCCTATGATTTACAGAAGAATGGAACTATAAAGAATCAAAGCAGAAGTGAATGAAATGTATGCTGAAAAACCTATAGAAAAGATCAATGAGGCCAATTAAAGAAAATTAAAAGCCCAGGAATAAGTCTAATCATTTACAGTTTTTGATCATTGACAAAGGTGCCAGTAACTCACAACAGGGGAAAGGTATAGTCTCTTCAACAATGTTGCTAGAAAAACTTGGTATCCACATGTAGAAGAATGAAATTGGACATTATCTTACTCCACATACAAAAATCAATGCAAAACAGAATGAAGACTTACAATTACTAGACTAAAATATGGGGGAATTTTTTCTTGAAATTAATGTGCACCTTATTGTTTTTTCTTTTTTCTTTTTTAAAATATAACCTCAACCCCATTTGCATAGGCAACAAAAGCAAAACATTAGACAAGACAAATACAGGATTTTATCAAACTAAAAAGATTCTTCTTCTCAGCAAAGGGGGGGAACAATCAACAGAATGACAAGTCAATCTACAGAAAAACAGAAAATATTATCAAACCACTTATCCTTAAAGAGGTTATTATACAAAATATATAAGAAACTCAAACAACTTTGTAACAAGAAAAAAATAACCTGATTAAATGGGCAAAGGACCTGCATAGACATTTTTCAAAAGAAGACAATATATCTTAATGGCTAACAGGTATGTGAGAAAGGGCTCAGCATCACCGATTCTTAGAAAAATGCAAATTAAAATCAGAATATGATATTACTTTATACCTATTTGACAGATCATTATCAAAAAGAGGGGAGTTAACAAACGTTGGCAAGGATGCAGAAAAAAATAAAGGGAAGCCTTGAAGATTGTTCATGGGGATGTAAATGAGTAGAGTCATTATGGAAATGATATGTCAGCTCACCCTCAAATTAAAAAAGAGCTACCATATGACCCCAAAATCCCATTTCTGACTATATACCCAAAGGAAATAAAATAACCATGTCAAAGGAATACCAGAGTAGTATGTGCATTGTAGCATTTTCCATAATAGTCAAGTTATGGGATCAACCTAAGTGTCCATCAGCAGATGAATGGATATAGAAAGTGTTAAACTCAGAAGCAAAGTACAGAATGGTGGTTCCCAGGAGCTTGCAGTGGAGAAAATGGGAAGGTGTTGATCAAAGGGTATAAAGTTTCAGATATGTTGGATGAATAAGTTCTGGAGAGCTGAAAGACTATTACTGGTAGTACAGTATTGTGTACTTGAAATTTGCTAAGGAGAGTATATCTTAAATGTTCTCCCAAAATTTTTTTAAAAAAGGAACTACGTGAGGTGATAGATATATTGATCAGGTTGGTGGTGGCAATCATCTCACATTATATATGGATATCAAAGCACTACATTGTAGATCTTAAATGCATATAACTTTTATTTGTCAGTTACACTTCAATAAAGCTGGGGGGGGGATGTCATCACCTCCAGGAGAAACACAAGACTTACTCCTACGTGGGGAGTAAGAATATGAGTTGCTTTGAATAATTTACAGTCCCAGACCAAAGATACAGAGCTCCTTTTGTCACAAGCTAGACTTAAATATTGCAGTCAAATTTTAGCTTGGAGTTTTATCCTGAGGTCTGCTACATTTTGGGGTACACTGCCCTGTGTTTGCACCAGCTGCTCTCTTGAATCCACCTGCTATCTTAGACTCTGCTCTCTGTGGGTAGCCTTTTGGGAAGACTACATCTTGGCTTTCTGACTTGTGTGTGTTGGATCCCTATGGGGTTTCTGCTTATGTTGCCTGGAAGCTACATAATGCTTTTGGGGTACAGCCTTGTGTGATCAGCTGGGCCTCAATCCAGTCTCTGTTCTGCTCTGGAGAGGAGCTTATTATACATTGCTCTTTCTTTTCCTTAATTTCCAGCACTCACCATCCACCATGAGAAACCAGAATACCTCTCTTCTTTTTCTAAGGACTCAAAGACTATCATTTGATATAATTCTTAAAAATGTAGACTGTATATGTGGCCAGTGGTAAAGCATTTGCATAGCATGAATGAGGTCTTGGGATTGATCCTCAGGACTACATACACAAACCCAGAAACAGGGGCTATATTTTTTGTCTCATCACCAAAGCTTATTGCACTTATTGGATATTTTATAGAACTAAATGTCCTACTATAAAAATTAGGTAAATTAAAAGTAGATGTTATTACAAAGCAGAATCATAGCCCTTTTGGGTTCTTGCCAATTATAATCTATCCAGTCTCTGGTTTATAAAAGCAAATTTTATTCTACATTTTTAAAATGATAATTTCACTCCCCCAGCTTCCTTCTTCAGATGTATTTTCATTTTCCATAATTGTTTAGATGTTCCTAGGACAGAGAAAGATCTCATCCCTAAATTTTACCCGAATTCATGCAAGTCAGGCCATGACACATCCTGACCATGCTGACAGTCTCCTCATTGTCTTTCCCCTTTTCAGTGCAAGAGAAAGACCATTCATCTAGGCAGGAAAGAAGTGAAAAGGAAGAAGTACTTGGTCTCTTGAAGACAGCCATGGGCATTGTACCACGGCCCCCAAGCTAGGGCTGATTCCTTCCTTTTTTTTCTTTCAAAGTAACTCAAGTATCTGAAGTATTTCCTCCATTAGTCTGAGTTTCAATTGTTTTAGCACTTATAGTTCCAACCTATTGGAACTATACCATTAAATATGCTGTGTGTGTGCGTGTGTGAACGTACATACACATATAAATATATATGGTGCATGTATAACAGTTTGTGTATACACAGTGTTACATATATATTGTGCATATGTTATATGTGTGCATACACACATGAGTATGCATAAATAAATGCATTTATATATATGAGAAGGAAAAGTATAGTGGACTCAGCTGTATGACCTCATGTCATCCTTTACTCTCAATGACTTTGCAAATCCTTCTGTAAAATTAGACTGAAATTAACCCCCTTTTAAACAACAGTGAAGATAATACAAAGTCAGCTGCAATTCTACCATTCAACACAAATATGTGAGCATCTGCACTTCAATACCATTTCAAAATTAGAGCTCTATAGACTGCAGTTGCATCAATTTTACTCTTCATCATTGCAATCCTGTGGACATGCTCATGTCCCCCATGTCTGGGGGACACCATTGAGATTCAGTTGGGAGAGTCAGCTTGAGATGTTTCATACTCCTGCACAATGAAGAATGGTCCTATTTAATGCCCATTGCAACAATTACCAACAGTTGAGAAACTGTAAGGTGTTGCTCATTTCAGTAATGGGCTGCCATTGAATGACGCTCTCATTCTCTCTAAATCAAACCCCATTACTACATGAGAAATTTACCTTCAAACTTTATTGATTCTTGCATATTTATTACTGGGTTGTTGCTCTGTTCCCAAATACTTTTTGGATGCTTCTAGTCCAAGGTCAGGTTTTCTCATACATAGATGTATTATTAACACACACTCCTAAATTAATTATCCTAGGTGATTCATTTATCTTCAGTAGTATTAATACTCAGGGAATTTCTGTAGGAAAAGTTATATAGAGAAAGAATTTGGTTTTGAATTTTAAAAAATCTAAATTCAGTTCCTGATATTTAATAATTACATGTTATGAATAAATTATTTAAATGCTCTGATATTTGGACTTATGGCTTTAAAATGGGAATGAGAATAGATTCTCACCAGGAGTGTTACAAGGATTATATGAAACAAGTAATGAAAAAAAAAAAAAAAAACCAACAACAGTATGGCCCCATACCTGGAATAAGTGTCTCCCATCCCCTTTGCCTTTCTCTCTTATCTAAAGTTTCTATTATTTTATCAGAATTACTCAACATCATAATTATGAGCTGACTGTAACCTCATTTCCTTAGGAGTTTCCTAGGGATGGCTTTGGTGAAACGAGTCATTTTTATCCAGTAAATATATATTTTTTTTTTTTGGTCAGAAGGTATTTATTTGACAGGTAATACAACAATTAGATTTTTCTTGTTATTAACAGAATATTTTTTCTTGTGTTTATTTGCATTTATTTATTTATTTTTGTACTAGGGATTGAACCAAGGGTGCTTTACCACTGAGGTGTGTTCTCAGTCTTTTTATTTTGAGACAGGGTCTCACTAAATTGCTGTGAATCTTGCTAAATTGCTGGCTGTGAACTTGTAATCCTTCTTTCTTCGCCTCCTGAGTTGCTGGGATTACAGGCATGAACCCCCACACCTGGCTCTTTTCCTGTGTTTATGGCCATTGACATTTTCTTTCTATAAATTTTTCATTTTTTGGGGCCTGTTTTTCTGTTTGTGTTGCTCTTTTTCTTCCCAATTTTTAAGAAATTTTTTAGATCTTTTTTTTTCTTTTTTTTATTGGTTGTTCAAAACATTACAGAGCTCATGATATATCATGTTTCATACATTTGACTCAATTGGGTTATGAACTCCCATTTTTACCCCAAATACAAATTGCAGAATCACATCGGTTACACACTCACGTTTTTACATAATGGCATATTAGTGACTGCTGTATTCTGCTACCTTTCCTATCCCCTACTATCCCCCCTCCCCTCCCCACCCATCATCCCTCTCTACCTCATCTGCTGTTGTTCAGTTCTCTCCCTTGTTTCCCCCCTTCCCCTCACAACCTCTTATATGTAATTTTGTTTATCATTGAGGGTCTCCTACCATTTCCATACAATTTCCCTTCTCTCTCCCTTTCTCTCCCCCCACTCGTCTCTGTTTAATGTTAATCTTTTCCTCATGCACTTCCTCCCTGTTCTGTTCTTAGTTGCTCTCTTTATTTCAAAGAAGACATTTGGCATTTGTTTTTTAAGGATTGGCTAGCTTCGCTTAGCATAATCTGTTCTAATGCCATCCATTTCCCTGCAAATTCTATGATTTTGTCATTTTTTAGTGCTGCGTAATACTCCATTGTGTATGCATGCCACATTTTTTTAAATCCATTCATCTATTGAAGGGCATCTAGGTTGGTTCCACAGTCTAGCTATTGTGAATTGTGCCGCTATGATCATTGATGTGGCAGTATCCTATAGTACGCTCTTTTAAGATCCTCAGGGAATAGTCCGAGAAGGATGATAGCTGGGTCAAATGATGGATCCATTCCCAGCTTCCCTAGGAATCTCCATACTGCTTTCCAAATTGGCCTCACCAATTTGCAGTCTCACCAGCAGTGTACAAGTGTACCCTTTTCCCCACATCCTCGCCAACACTTATTGCTGTTTGACTTCATAATGGCTGCCAATCTTACTGGAGTGAGATGGTATCTTAGGGTGGTTTTGATTTGCATTTCTCTGACTGCTAGAGATGGTGAGCACTCCATTCACAATATCCTCAAAGAAAATAAGATACTTGGGAATCAATCTAACAAAAGAGGTGAAAGATTTATACAATGAAAACTACAGAACCCTAAAGAGAGAGAGAGAAGATCTTAGAAGATGGAAAAATGTACCCTGTTCATGGATAGGCAGAACTAACATCATCGAAATGGCGATATTACCCAAAGTTCTCTACAGGTTTAATGCGATGCCAATCAAAATCCCAATGGCATTTCTTGTAGAAATAGATAAAGCAATCATGAAATTCATATGGAAAAACAAAAGACCCATAATAGCAAAAGCAATTCTAAGCAGGAATTGTGAATCTGGAGGTATAGCGATACCAGAGTTCAAACTGTACTACAAAGCAATAATAACAAAAACAGCATGGTACTGGTACCAAAACAGGCGGGTGGACCAATGGTACAGAATAGAGGACACAGAGACCAATCCACAAAAGTACAACTTTCTTATATTTGATAAAGGGGCTAAAAGCATGCAATGGAGGAAGGATAGCATTTTCAACAAATGGTGCTGGGAAAATTGGAAATCCATATGCAACAAAATGAAACTGAATCCCTTTCTTTTGCCATGCACAAAAGTTAACTCAAAATGGATCAAGGAGCTAGATATCAAATCAGAGACACTGCGTCTGATAGAAGAAAAAGTTGGCTACAATCTACATACTGTGGGGTCGGGCTCCAAATTCCTTAATAGGACGCCCATAGCCCAAGAGTTAATAACAAGAATAAACAAATGGGACTTACTTAAACTAAAAAGTTTTTTCTCAGCAAGAGAAACAATAAGAGAGGTAAATAGAGAGCCTACATCCTGGGAACAAATTTTTACTCCTCACACTTCAGATAGAGCCCTAATATCCAGAGTATACAAAGAACTCAAAAAATTAAACAATAAGATAACAAATAACCCAATCAACAAATGGGCTAAGGACCTGAACAGACACTTCACAGAGGAGAACATACAATCAATCAACAAGTCCAGTAAATATTATATCTGCATTCCTAGGATGTCTTATTGATTCCTTTTTCTGATCAAATTGTGACATTTAAAAGTAGATCTACTCCTTGAAATGGTAATATTAGGTACTTTAATATTTTATAATCCACTCTCTCGAGCTCATGCTACATATCCCTCCTCCTCCTATTGGGGCCACGTGTCTTGAGATAGAGTGGTCCACTGAAGGGAAACAATAAACCAATAACCAATAACAAAAGAGCTTTCACCAATAATGCATCCATAATACAGTCTGCACTTTGCACTAATATGTGTTGCACTTGGACATATTGAGTGCTGAAAGAATAACTTTATTGAGAAAAGAGATTTATACCACATTTGAGTTTGTTTGCATAAAGGGTTTATATAACACACACACACACACACACACCACACGTGCACAATAACCTATTATATAGCCACATCTATACATGGGTATATTTGCATAGAGACTCAGAAGCAGATAGATCATGTTTTTTATTTCTTCTATTACTGGGGATTGAACCCAGGGTCCCTCGGCCACTGAGCTACATCTCCAGTATTTTTTTTTTTTTTTTGAGACAGGGTCTAGCTAGGTTGCCCAAATTGGCCTTGACTTTGCAATCTTTCCAGAGAAGCTAGAATTGTATGCACGTGCCACTATACTGGGCAAAACAGAGCATCTTAAAGTACATAGATTTTGTAAATCGATACGAAACCCATATTGAGTATCTTAAATTCCAAAGCACAATATAATCCAGGCAGCTTACTTCCTCTAAAAGCATTTTAGCCAAGTTTTTTTTTTTTTTTTTCATTTTGCTGACCCAGATGCACAGACCTATCAATATCTCAGTTCTTAGCCACTAGGCTGGGTTTTTCAAAACTGCATTTCTTTTCAGATACAATGAATTCTTCATAAAAATTTTCCACTCTATTTTAGGAAGCACTGTAATTACAGAGGGCATGGGGAGGCTGAATGGAGCCATTAGCTGTTCTTTCTACATGCTCACTTCATATATCTCTCCCTATGCTCTCCCCCACTCTAAATGAAACAAACAAACAAAACCAAGCTTATTTAGTTTTGCCTTCCTAGTGTTACTCAAGGGAAGATTTATTAGAATATATATACTTCAAGTGTGATAACTATATAGAATTTACTTGTATGCATTTGAATGGAGTCATTGAAGCCCCAAGGAGTAGAATTTGTGTATCATTTTCATTTATCTCACAAATTACATCCCATTTTAAATGTTCAGCATTCTACTTCCCATAATCCTACCATGAGAAAAAAATCTCTGAATATATTTATCTTGATCAAAATACTAATAAAGCATTTTTTCTTGACCTTGAGAGTAATTGCAAGGACTATTTAGATTCTAAAACTTTTAAATATGTATTCATACTCTTCAAATTATTTTGTGCTATTCATCCAATTTCTAGTTGTTGATATGTGATTATGCCTTTTAATAATTAAAAATAATAAAAACATAAAAGTCATAATATATGTATAGAATTTGTGCTTATGCATATAGACTAAGTAGGCAATGAACATCTGTGTATTTTTATGGACCATCCAGACTAAAATATATACATATATAACACAGAATATTAATATGACCTTTAAGATGCTGTTTCCCTCCTTCTGACTAGCCACTGTAATGAATTTTTCTTTATCATTTGCTTCATTTTCTTTATAGTTTTATACCATATGCTTGCATCTCTAAGGAAGATTAGCTTTGCCTATGTTTAGACTTTAAAATAATTGAGTCATATCATAAGCATTCTTCTGGAAGTTTTAATTTTTGTTCAAATCCAGATTCCTTGGAGAATCATCTGTTTTGCATGTAGCTGTGTTTCACTCATTTTTACAGCTTCATGATATCCCATTATTCACACATACCACAATTTATCCAGTAGATTCTTAGCGACGTTTATATTGTCTCATGTTTACCTTCTGTTGCTATTGTTTTGTTTAACATAACTTTTTTTTGCACATATCCTGGTGTACAAGTATAAGACTTTATTCTGAAGTATAAACCTAGACTAAATAAGTATAGCTATGGATACATCACCATCATTAAGTGCCTATTCCTTTTGCTTCATATCCCCACCCAAATTTGCTGTCATTGAATATTTGTTGCCAATCAGGTGTTTTTGAAATTAGCTCACGTGACATTTATTTATATTTCTCTGAGGTTTAATAATAATAACATTAAATTTGCACTGAAGTTTCCATTTCTGTGACGTAACTAGAAAAGGTTGCCTTTTTAAAATTGATTTGTAAGTGTTGCTTATTATCTTTCTTTTTTTAATGTTTCAGATACTATTTCTTTTTCACTTGTGTGGTTTGTGCTTTTTGTCCATTCTTAAAATGATTCTTCACTCTGAAATCATGGAGATATTTTCCTCTATTCTGGGGTTATAAATGTATGCTTCTAAATTTTCCTCTAAAAGGTTTGCAAATTACCTAACTTATTTAAGTTTCTCTTCCACCTGTTGTATTTTTTAGGTTATTTGGTGTGTACCAATCTGATGCTTTGTTTAATATATTGGGACAGTAACTAGTACAGACTCATTTTGGAGTGGTTGGGGAATGCCATCCAATCTCACTAACTTGCATAAATTGTCATGAATATATGAGATTCAGAAATCTCAATTCTGATCCACTGAGCATTTGTTTCTCTCTCTGTGGACAACACAATGTTTTATTAGTATTTCTTTATACCTGAGGGAATCAAGTATGCATCTGTTTAAGGACGTGTGACAGTCACTAGCTCTTGGCTTTCCTCATAAATGTCTGGGTTATTCAAGAAACATATGTATACATACACACATATATACAAAAATAAAACAAGCATGTCTTTTTTCTAAAGTATTATTGAAATGAGGTCACTTTGGGAGAATTTTTTTCTTTTGACTTTGAGTCTTTCAAATCATGAGCACAGTATTAATCTTGATTTGTACAGATACTCAGAGAAATATTTCAATAATTTTTCATCAATTTTATGCCAAATGTCTTTTTCTTCAAAACTTATTCTGACTTCTTTATTTCTATTAAAAGTTCTATTATTGAAATCATTGCATTTAATTATATTTTCTAATCTGTCATGGCAATCAGAAACACAATTGACTTCATATATTAGTTTTATATTCTATAGTGTTGACTATTTGTTGAACTAATTCCAATAATTTCTTCAATTTTAGGTGCTACATTATGTTGATAATTACATCCCCTGAAAATGAGAATGTAATTTTTTTTCTTTTCAATCTTTACAACTCTTATTTGTTTTTATTGGTATACATTGTTTAAATGCAGAAACAATAAAATCTTCCTTTAAAATAGATATCAAAATGATAAATTGATATTTGTAGAGCATGAATACAATCATGCTATCACAACTATCACAAAAATATTTTATAGAGCCAAATAAAATAGTTTGTAAAATATTTAGAAGGTATCTCATTGCTTTTTATTTATTTTGTTTTTTCTTTTTTGGCAGTGCTGAGGATTGAACCCAGGGCCTTGTGTATGCAAGGCAAGCACTCTACCAACTGAGGTATATGTCATTACTTGTGAATAAAATTCTACTTATTTTTCTGTGATATTTCTTCTTGAAAATTTATATGCAAATCAGAAATAAATAAGTATATTTACTTCAAGCCAACAATCTGCAGTTCTCTGAACACCTTACTTCTCTTGCTATTTTGGTAGAGATGCTTTTTATTTATTTATTTATTTTTAACTTTCTTCTCAACATTTTTGTTACAATTAAACCTCCATATATGATAATCAAACCAAAGGAAAGTCAAAGGAAAAGTTCTGCACAAAAGTGAATCATTTACTTTTCAAGCCATCTGTTTAAGATCAGAATGACACAGAGTGATACCAGGCAGAGATGAGTATGTAGCAAATACAGGCAGGCAATAGAATCACAACCAAGAAAGCAGATGGATATTAGAACTACACGTCCTTCCCATTAACTGGTAACACCAGCAGAAAGAGACCTTCCAAGTGGAGCTACAATATTTTAGTGCCTCCCCGGGGAAAAAGAAATTCTTAGATGTTCATTAAAAAAAAAAAAAAAAAAAAAAAACACCTTTACATTGACATCTACCAAAAAGGAGCTATCATTTTCTTCAGGTGAAAGAAGACACTTCTCAAAGGGAACTGCAAGAAAGCTTAGAAGTTCCTTTGTAGTTGATAACCCAGTTTCCTAATAAGGTGCTTTTCTAAAGGAGCAGCATGGGCCTGCATCCCAAACCCACTTTTCTATAACTGGTTCAGACTCATCAGAACTGAAGGCATTTTTTTTTAAATTTCCCTTTCAGTCTGCTAAAGCAGAGAATTAGAAAGTTCATCATGCTGGGAGGAATTCTTTCCAAGGATATTCTTCTGTGGCTTCTATTGAATGTGTGAATGGAGGAGTCAAAGTGGCCACAGGCAGGATTTGGCCTGGAAAACCCAACTTAGCCACAATGGTGCACCTTGTATATGTGCTCAAAATTAAAAAAAAAAAAAAAAAAAAAGCAGAGCAAGCCTATTAAATGGAACACTACTGATAAAATAATATCTCTTTAAAACTTCTTAACAAAAATGAGTCATGTTTTAACCTTTCCATTGATTTTGGATGCAGGAACTATGAGGAAGACACCAACAAGATGTATCATTGCTCATTGTCCAGGCTGCCATACTTTACATTAAGTCTTTCTTATGTTGCCATTATCAGAAAACTTACCCGGGTATGTATGACTATTCGCTCTCTCCTTTTTAGTTAAATCTTTACTAGGGAAACATTGGATGGGGTATTATATTCACACCTTATTAAATCTCATAAGGTATGAGTGGTAAATGACAATTACTATGCTATCCCCTCTCAGGGGTGATTATGCCATTGAGGAAGATGATACCTCTTATGCTAAAGAAAAGGTTCTCTACCATTACCAGCAAGGTGTCGAAATCACTCCATTGAGTCAACTTCTCATAAGTGGCCTTGGATAGCAGGTGAACTTGGGTCCCACTAAGTCCATACATTCTAACAAAAGTCAGAGGATGAAAGCAGGTATGCCAAGGTCACTATGGACTCTTGGGTGATCATCAGCATCCTTTGTGAGCTTTGTAATGTTGAAGGTATTTCAAAACTTGACACTAATGCAGGTACACTGTGTTATGGTTTGAACGTGGAGAGGAAGCTGAAGCTGCTATGGAGGCCCCGACGATTAAGAAATGCCAGTAACGTGGAATATAGTCCCAGGCAAGCTGCAGGAATTGACAGAGATAAGCTAACAGAAAGGCCACTTGGGCTGCGAGCAACAAGACCACAGGGGTGGAGCTACTCAAGCCCTTTGTAGAGAACATCATGCCATGTGCTCCAGATGCTGGACACAGAACTATATGACTTGTTTGCCCAGCTGGATTTCAGTCTTGCTTTGGTCCAATCTCTTCTTTCTATGCCCTAGGAAATTGTTACTCTGTACCTTGATATATTGTATACTTCTAAACCGCTTCTGATTTTTACAGGAGCTCCTGATTCAAGCTTGCCATGAGTCTCAGAGGAGACATTAAGACTTGAACTTTTGGGCAATCTTAGAACCGTTAAGACTATGAGCACTCTTGGAAATGGACAAAATATATTTTGCATTGTGAGATGGGCATGAGCTTTTGGGGGCCAGGGAAGAATGTTATGGTTTGGATGTGAGGTATCCCCCAACAGCTTATGTGTGAGACAATGCAAGAAGGTTTAGAGGATAAATGATTGGGTTATGAGAGTCTCAACCCAATCAGTGAATTAATCACCTGATGGTATTAACTGAATAGTGACTGAAGGTGGGTAGGGTGTGGCTGGAAGAAGTGGGATGGAGCAGAGGTGACGCCTTTAGGGTATATATTTTCTATCTGGTGAATGGAAACTCTCTCTCTGCTCTCTGATCTCATGTGAGCTGCTTCCCATTGCCACACTCTTCTGCCATAATGTTCAGCCTCACCTAGAACCCTGAGATATGGAGCCAGTTGCCAATGGACTGAGATGTTTGAAGCCAAGAGCCCTCAAATAAACTTTTCTGCCTCTACAATTGTTCTGGTTGGGTCTTTTAGTCACAGCGTGAAAAAAAAAACTGACTAAAACATAAGAATGGTTTGCAGATACTGGAGTGGGATGCTGGTCTCTTTGATTTATGGCAACATGACTCCTACCTAGTGACTTTAAAAAAGTCACAAAACTCTAATTTCATCAGTATCTAGCCATTCAGTAGACACTTCTATTAAAGGAGAAAGTGATAAACAACAACAACAACAACAATAACAAAAGACTGAGTTTTGAGAATGAGAGTTGTTGACATGCAAAGACCTCCCTGGTCTGATCCTTGCTGGCTCTTCAACTTGACTTCCCATCTCTTCTTCACACATACCTTGTGCTCTGACAACTCACAGTTCTCTGCAGGTACCATGGGTTTTATGCATTTTTCACAGGTTGCTTTTGCTACCTAAAATATATTCTCCTACTTCTGTGCCCTGAGAAATCTTATTCACCTTTCAGGCTTCCATTTAGATGTCTCCTCTTCTGTGAGGCTTTCTTTGATTTCCCTCAAGTCCAGAAGATCTGATGTACCCCTTCCATGTTCCCTCCCTGTGCTTATTCAGGCTTCTATTATAAGTCCTATCACACAGGGTTAAAACTGTTTATTGTCACATCCATCTACTGACCTGCTCCTATTTCTTATCAGTGTTTAAAAACCCTAAAGAATAGGCTCCATACGTTTTTCAAGTTTTTCTCAGTGCAGTGTTTGCTATACATTCATTCAATTTGCAAATAATTATTGAGTAAGAAGTATGTTTGTTGTACTGGTCTAGACAGGGGCCAGGGCGTGGAGGGCCATGACAGATATGGTGAAGATTTGTTGATTATTATTCAGAAGCAATGGGAAAACACTGATGATTTAAGCAGAGATAATAACATGATCAGTTTTTCTTTATTAGAAGTGCATTCTGGTAAACACAACGTTCAGGAGATTGTCTACAAATCCCCCCCCCCCAAGAAATGGAATGAAAAACACACTAAGAAGGGTATGCAGCAAAGATTCAACTATATTTTGATTTTACCTTTAGAGTCCAGTGATGGGTACATAAATGTTTTTCATATTATCTATAGATTTTTACCATAAAAATTGTAAAAAGTAAGTTCATCTAGGCAGAGTATGGAAAATGAGTGAGGAGACATCACAGTTGAAAGAAAGGGTCCAAGCATCAGCTATCTCAGGAACTGGTAGAAAGTGGAATGAACTTGAACTTGAGTAGGGGACAGAAGAAGACACATCAGAGGGATTTTCAGAAGTAGAATCAATGTCCTGATGGTTTATTGGATACAGGGTAATAGTGCTGAGGTAGAAATCCAATGAAAGATGATGATCTCATTTCTAAAAGGAAAGTGCTCGAAAAACAGGCTGTATCTAGGCTTGAAGGATAATTTCAGAGTAAAGGCATGTGGGCAAGGCTAATCCAACTATTGTACATCATTCACAACCTTAGGAATTATAATATAAAGGATCCCATAGTAGCAGAGAGTTATTTAAATTCCTATGTCTATATTTTCAGTATGTTTTCATATGGATTCAGGAACTGCAAGATTTGTTGAATAAAAGTCACCCAGTGTTGTCTTAGTGTGCTTGGGCTGCTATAACTGGGTGGTTTAAAATATCAGAAATTTATTTTCTCACAGTCCTGGAGGCTGAAGTCTGAGGTCAGCGTGCCACCATGGTGAGGTTCCAGGGTCCCAGTGAGGATTCTCTTCCTGTCTTGCAGCTGGTGGCCTTCTCATTTTATCCTCACATGGCCTCTTTCTGGTGTGTGAAAGTGGAGAGACCAGATTCTGGTGCCTCTGCTTGTGAGGACATTCATCCCATTATGAAGGTCCCCACTTATATTCTCCTAACCATAATAACTTCCCACACATCCCATCTGAAATACAGTCACATTGGAGTTTAGGGCTTCAACTTATTAACTAGAGGAGGACACAAACATTCGTTTCATACTGAGCATTTGCAAAGGAGTGTAAAAAATATTCCAAAGCATTGGTTAGGATCCATGAATTTCCTTCATCTCAAATGCTTTTCAGAATAATTGTCCTCTGAGAGAATTAACTTTCTAATGAGAAAGGGTAACCATGAGATTGATACCCTGGGATCTCATGCAAAGTTTACAAAAAAAAGTATTTGGTCATTCTTAACTGGCTTTAAAATGAAGTAAGTGTGTTTTTCCTACAAAGATTAGAGAAGGATGCTTTTTACAATGTTTATTCACAAAACAAACATTTCACTTTGACATTTTTGTTCTAGCTTTTGAACTAAACTAAACCAAATGTTAGTTTATAAATGTGTATATTTTACTTAGAGAACACCTATGGTCCAAGGGAAATAGATTTTTCTTTGAATCCTAGAATAATTATTGTTAAAAATCCAGAACAGAATTAAAAGGCATATTGTCTTTCAAATTTTAAAATTTCATATCATTAATTTCCAGTGTAGGTAAAAGAAATAATTTATCTTTCAAGAAAAGACAGACATAAATTTATTTTTAAAAATGACATAATTTACCATCAAGGTTAAAATAAATAAGCGATGTGACATTCATTTGAGAATGATACAGGCATTTTAAGTCATGTTAGAGCTTGGTCCTTTGCGAGTAACTTAAGTTTACAAGTACGTCACTCATGTTAAACCGAAAATTCTTCTAGAGCTAGGAATGTTTTTGTCATTGAAGACCCAACTGCCTAGTTTTCTCTGTAGCTCATACAGGTTCTCCATAAATGTTTGCTTATAACTATTGTGTAATTAAGCAGAGGGGAAAGTAATGGCCCTACTGTAGTGTAGTTTGATAGAATTACATGGGTACATTGGTGATGGAGTGACCCCAGATCATGGGGCATATCTGGGAGTCAGAGATGATTGGAATCATCTAGATGTGAAGGAACATGGAAGCTGACTGTCTGCAGAGAAAATAGAAAGGACAGGATGGGTCCAATGAATAAATAAAGGGACAAGGCTGATCAAAGTAGATCATATGGGTCAAAACCAAAAATAATTTCAAAATGGGAGACTGCAAAACTTGAAGAAAAAATGAAAAGACTGATAAAATGGTGTAGGGGTTATCCGAGGAGATGATTCCCAGTTTTGAAAGCCTCCAGGTGAATTGTCTCCAGGAGCAGGATGGAGGCATAAGAACATGAGGCTGGTTAGTGTGTAGGTCACCACACACAGACAAGTCAGGGGACAGGGATGCCGAGCCCAGTCTTAGTGATGGATGAGAGGGAGCCCAGGAAGGAACCACAGGAACAAAGACTGATCCTGGACAATGACATCACAGAAATCAGAACATATGATTTTCAAAATAAGAGGGTTCTATAGTACCAATGCCAACAACGATATAAATGAATAAAGAAAAAAAATTTTCACCAGCCCATTTCATGAAACTGCTTGTGAGAAGTGTCACAGGAGAGAACTCATTTATGGTAAAAGGCTCTAAGTGGCACTGTCTGTCACTTACTGCCATCCTTGAAGAGCGCTAATTAATCTATCCTGTCTCATCTCCAGGATAGGCAAGGTCAGGTCTCCCAGCCTTCGTGGTTTTCTAGTTCTTTCTTGCAAGCTCTCAAGTTCCCCTTGCTGGAGATTCCATGTCCTGCCTAACTGCTCCTGTCAAAAACTGCACCTGATCTCCAGCTTTCCCTTCCTCTTCCTGAGCCAATTTATATCTCTGCCAGGCAGACATCTTCATGCCTTTGAACTTTCACGTCAGTTTTCAACTTCCTTCTGACACTTAGAACATTTTTGGAGCTCATATGAATTATACTGTGTGTTCTTTTCTTCTTTTGTTAAGACATATTCCTTCTAAGAGAAAAGGGATCTGGCTCATCTTTTATAACATCTTTGTGAATGCTTGGAAAAGTGCATTATGCTTTACACAATTCATTTTTCCCTCATTGAGTAATATGAGGGCTGGCTCTGCCAGATGTTGTTCTGGGAGCTGATTTGAGCAATGAAAAGACAGAAAGAGGGTCCTGCTTTTGAGATGGTTGTTTTTCCTGTTTTGGAACTGCATTGACTAGGTTAGGGTCTTTCCAACTGTTATGGTTTGGATATATGGTGTTTCTCCCCCCAAAAAACTCACGTGTGAGACATTTCTAGAATGTTCAGAAGTGACAGAAGTGAGAGAATTAGATCATGAGACTTGTATCCTCATCAGTGGCTTAATCCACAATACGGATTTCTGGATGGTAACTATAGGCACATAAAATATGGCTGGGAGAGGTAGATCACTGGGGAAGTGTATTGGAGTATATATTTTGGCCTTGGGGACGAGAGCTCTCTCTGCTTTCTGTTTTCCATGTCCTGAGCTGCTTTTCTACGCTATGCCCTTCTGCCATGATGTTTCATCTCACCTTAGGCCCAGAGCTATGTAGCTGACCGTCTATGATCTGAGACTGAAACTGTGAGCAAAAATAAGCCTTTCCCCCACAAAATTGTTCTTGTCAGGTTTTTTTTGGTCACAGTGATGAAAAAGCTGACTAATAGGCAATTCTAAAGATTTATTAGCATAGGAATCATTTTCTAATTATAGTAGTTTTAAAAAAGAACACATTAAGTATTCCCCATTGAGATGTCCTTATAATTATTTTTCTGTCTGGAAGAAGAAATGAGAAAGACAACTTTCAAAGAGAAAATTCCTTATTAGAATCATCAAGAAGAGAAACTTATAGGCAATGTGATATTTTCTCCAACAAAATAATCAAGCTGATCTAATTCTTTGGATGTACGCTTCCAAACATGAGGGCAGAATGTCCTAGAAGAAGAAAGACTCTAGTATAATGAGTTTTTAATGTTTTCAGTGTATCACTGAAATGTAATTTAATATATCAGCCTAAGAGGGAAGCTGCCTTTTCATGCCAGAAGTAACAACAATATCTAATGTGCTCAACTTACCATTGTGTATGTAAACATTTAAAATCTCTACATGACAGCAATTCCCAATGGAGGCATTAATGTGGTCATAATGCATTATAAAAAAATGATGACATATTATGTCATTGAGACAATGCCCAGCAGTCAAGAGTTATTGCTAAATGCATCTCAGGAACAGAGGATGAAAATATACGTTAATAAAGATTAACTGGTGTAATCAGAAATTGGCAAATATGTGATGTTCTTTTCAGAAAGAAAAAGTCATAAATATTATAAGCTTCCTGAAATATGGCTTAGCATTTCAAAGAACAATGGGTGAGATTCTATTTTACCTTTTACACCAAAGGTTTTTTTTCTTTTCTTTTTCTCCTTAGAAAAATGATCAAGACATTTGTTGATATCAGTTCTGATCTGATCTTTTCAGTCTTTACTGTATATATTCACAAAAAATCCTCAATCTATATAACTTTTATTTGATTCAATTACAAAATATTTTAAAACTCCTCCTTCTTTTTTTTAAATCCATCTACAATCTGAACTTTGTACCTATCACAAACTGGACATTCATGGAGTATTTCTTAAAAAACAGAATAAGTTCTGTCTGTGGAAGGTTTTAAAGGCAAGAGATAATAAAAGTGTAGATGAATGGTAATTTGTAAAGATATCAAATTACATATCTCTAGTAAAAAAGAGTGAGATTCATTCCAAACTGATATTGATAATGGCCTATATCCAACCATTTTCAAATACTGATGCACTATTAAGTGTCTTTTTCTGCCATTATTAGATTATGCCTGACATGTTATACACACAGTTTCTTAATTTCCAGCCATGTCTTTATCTTCTACCTCATACAATACGTATTCACTGTCTACATGCAAAGGGCACTGTAGAGAGGATGAGAGAAACATAAAATTGCTACTATATCTGTTCTCTGTGCCTTCTTTCCCCTAAGGACTTACTAGTTTACCTTACTACATTTTCTAAAAATCGTAGTATGCCTTAGAGTTCTTCATAATGTAAATTCCCAAGAGAGAAATTCTGCATGTGATAATCCCTAAGCTTATTTGAGCAGAGATTGTGTGTGTGTGTGTATGCATGTGTGTGTATGCATGTGTGTGTATGTGTGTGTGTGTAATTTTAAAAAATTTCTGGCTATCTAGAAGCTCTAAAGAACAGAATTTAAGACACAATGTGTTACAAAAAAGTAGGGCAGAAGGATCAAGAAATTGTTATCACTAATATTAACCCACTGTACTGACTGATTTTTCACCCAATGGTTATTGGTAATGATATACAATTTGTCTATTTTGAGCATGATTGACTAGAGAGGTCTTTGTGCAATGATCAGTTTTTGTTCTAAGGAGAGTTCTCTATTCTCTGAATTCTGTCCTTCCCTTGATGATGAAACAAGATGCTGAATTATATTCTTGGAGCAAATAAATGAAGCGAATGGAAGATTTTCTTCAAATGAAGGTTTCCTTCAGTGAATTTCTAAGAATATATTGAAGATTTATTTCAAAAATATCACTTCAAAGTCTGAGGATGATATACACAGGCAGAGAAGAAAAATCCAAGAAGTCTGATAGGGAGAATTGCAAAGCATTTAATGTGTATCTGGAACTATTAGTGAAACAGTGCAAAGATGAATCTAGAAGAATTACTAATCTCCATAAGCATAATCTTCTACATTAATTTCATGAATGTCTCTTCTTCTGTTCATATTCCCTTATGAAATTGCTTTACTTCAGATAAATAAATACATTCTTTTCCCTAAGAGGTAAATATCTTGAAATGGTTTTCATTCTGACAATATACACATCCCAAGAGCAAAAGCTAAAATATTCTAAACTGAATAAACCTCTAACATTCAAAATGTTCTAAACTGAATTCCCTCTTTTCTACTTTGCTGTTTGTTCCTCAGAAAGACTACTGAAGGTCACCTTCACATCATGAGTCTCCCAAAGCAACTTTAGGTGCTTTACTCTGACACTCAAGGAAGGTAAGGGAAAATCACTAATTTTATGATGGTGTCCATAAAGGTAGATTTAGCCTTATAATTGATTACAATTAAGAACAAAACAGAAGTTTTCATTTTGATTGATAGGTATCTAATTCTGCCTTTGCATTTTTTATTCAAGCTTTATTAATTCTCTGATTTCTCACCAATCCATGTAGCTTCTCTTCAGAAATTTCAAAATCACTTCCAAATCATCATTCCATATCAAACTTTTGAGAAATATGTATGGATATTATATACCAGGTAATTGATGAGAAACTACAGATACTATTATAAAATTTGTGAAACTTTTATTGGTGAAGATACTTAATGGAATAAACAGATGCAATGATAACTACCAAGGAATGTTATACTATGAAGAAGAATACTGTATATAATTAAAGTATATAGTATATAGAATGTGGTATATAGAGTATGTAATAGGTAGTGTACATATTATATATTACATGCTATATAGCATAGAGTCTATGACGTATTATAGTACATAGTAAAACATATATAATGCATGCTGGGCTTAGTATATAGCTCACAGCACATAATATAAAATATATACGATATTTGAAATGGCAGCTCAGTGAGCATTCTAAAAGGTCAAAAGTTGAAGGAGGCTTAATAGTTCACTGAAAAAATATAGGAATGTAGGGGAAAGATTATGAACAGCTGTCCAATGATAAAGAACATAGTTTCTCTGAGAAACTGGAAGACCAAAATATAAAAGGAAGAGGAAGACGTAATAAGTTGTCCAGCTTGACTCCCCACTTTCTTCCTTCCACACCCTGCAAACCCCTTTGACACACAAAATCTAATCTCTGTACTGTCAGGGAGTGGCTTGGAGAAGGGGGACAGAAAGGAGTGATTGGGCTCCACGGGTTGTCCTGAGGGAGATCACAGTGAAAATTCTAGCCCTGTGACCATAGGTGGCAAGACCCTTGTGACACAGATGTGTCAGCCAGAGTTATCTTTCAAAGATCAACCCAATAATGAGGGACACCATTGTTTGGGCTCCTTCTAAGACTCCTGTCATTCTTATGGGAAACAAAACCCTCAACATGGCCCAGACCAAACTGTGTGGTCCAAGTCCTGACAGAGGCCTTGTTCAAAGAAGAAAATCCACACACTTCATGGCAGTCATGACCGTGGCTCCTAGAAGACCTTCTATTTTACTCTAATTCAACCTGTCAGTCAGATGGTTGTGTAGCTAGATTTCAAGCTAGTGTGTTAAGTGGAGTCTTCAATGATGAATGAATTTTGCAAACAAACAAACAAAAAAACGGAAGGAAGATGCAACCACCATGGAAGGGACTCTGGTCAACAAAATCATGGTTTTGCCATCCAGTTTCTCAATGTAGCTTTATGACTCCTTCCAGGCAGGATTGTGCTTTAACTTCTCTCTATATCTCAGATGTTCAGTTTAGGGTCAGATACAAACTAGGCACTCAATAAATATTTGTTGAATTCATAAACATTTTAAACCACTCAAGGCAACATGCATCTTAAATAATCATATTCTTTTCAAGGCTTCACCTTATCATTTGTGTAACTTAATCTCCTAGTTTTGAAATGAACAATCATTTAATCTGTGGAGATTAAATGCTGTCCCAGACCACATCACTAAAGAGCAGGTTAAGGACTCTAATTCTGAATGCCATCATTTCACAAGGCAACAGGGCCTTTGTGAGTTTCTCTTAATGTCAACAGTGACAACTCAAACATGGTGATGGCTGAGCTAACTGGAAAGATACAGGATGGGCTATTGGAAACCTGTTTTTTTCAACTTTATTGGTGATCACATGTTTCCCTAACTTCTCAGAGAGAAATACATGAAAGACAAAAACCCAGAAAGAGAAAGGGAGGATTGGGGAGAGGATGCAGTGATGCCTTCATTCTTGATAATCTACTTTATGAATTATCAACAGGTGGACTTCCCCTTCACTTGATAATTTGGTTATTAAGAACCAAATATGAACAGATATTTTATTTTTAATGTGTATTTTATCGCTTCCTGCCAATAATGTGGATAATTATGTTTACAACATAGGCATTAGAGGTTGACTATTATTAGGGATCCATTTTACCTGAGGTTAGGAATTTACTTTCTATGAAAATCACATGATACATTGTGTTTATGCCTGCAAGTCAGTCCCCAAAATGGGATATTGATTTATGTGGCAAGAAATATTTACTGCATATGTGACAATTCTAACACAGAATGAAGTAGAAATAGTACTGAAATTAATACTAGCTCACCTCACACCAATGATAGGATGGTAGGGAGCTACAGTGATATCTGGGGGTTGTAATAGTCCCTAAGATCATGCAGTTGGTGCTCTGGTGATACCACACAGAACCCAGAATTAAGAGGGTCTGGAAACTTATGATAGTGGAAGGTTGGCAAGATTGCCGAAAGAGTGGTGATTGCTGAAAATATTTTTCTGTTCCTAATTATGTTCCTTTTCTCCATTTGGAGGGCTATCTATATGACTCTAATCTATTTATCTCCCCAAGCCTTAATTCCTGCTATTCTTATTGGAAATAGAATAACTACACTGTTAATTTACAGTGAGTATTAGAGGTAATACATCTAAAGTCCTCAATACAATTTCTACCTAGTGGGCACTCCACAAACATTGATCACCACTATTCTATTCCCACTGGAATAGCACCTACTATTACTACCACCACTGCCAATGTCACCTTGCAGTTTACTATTATCTATTTCAAAAAAATAAAAATGCTGACCCTAGAGGATACAGATGTTTTGTTTCCCACCACAGCCTCCAAACACTGTCTTCTGCATATCATTTTTTCTTGATGAGATCTCAGGAACAGTCTATATCACTTGTGTACTAATAAGTAACAACATTTTTTAAGTATCAGGGTAAACATTTAAGAAATGAACATTTCTACCTTGCAGTTTAACCTAGTCTCTACTCAAATAAAATTAGATGGGACCTGTGGCTAAAGTGGTTGCGATCTATTATTTTCTACTTTTACTTTCTTTTCTCTTGACAATAAATAGGAAGTTCTATTTTTTTCCTATCATTCACATATTACCAGGGCACATTAAGGGGTACTCTGGAGGAAGAGGGAAAGGAATGATAGAAGAATGTGAGGCTGGTTACACAGTTTTTTTTTCACCTCCTCCTCATTCACCATCTTCCTGTCTTCAATTTTTGTTCCTCAAGTGCAGAACTCACACTCTTAAATAAAGAAGTGAGGCACTTGGAAGAAGGGGAATGAAGAGATGTGGGTATCCTGTGACTTTCAAAGAGACAGTGCACTCAGCCATATCAAAAGAGAAGGTGAGGGGAAACTTACCTGCTAACAAATAAAAGATAGATGTAAAGTATTTGCGTAAATTGATATATTAATTCCAAAAAAAAAAAAATACCTAGAAGGGGATCTACTTCCTAGGAGGAAAAAGAAAATGCTATTTTCATTAGAGAATCAGTATATCCCGACAGAAGGCAGTTAAAATAACCCAGAAAAATGTATCTGACAGAATACCATCATATATTGGAGATTTAGGACTCAGGCCCTCCCTTGTCTTTTTACAAGGGCCTAGAGTTAGTCCAAGGAAAACCTGATAAAAAATAGAAACCACAGCAGTACATTAAAGATAAAAGACTTTTTTTTAAAAAATAGCTTTTTAAAGTGAAAAAGTACTTCAACATAAAATCTTTGAAACAAAAATTATAATAAAGCAAAATCATGTTTAATCCTATTTCCCAGAGATTACTACCATTGTTAACATTTTAAATTTTCTTATATTCTCTCTCCCTGAGCTATTCCATTGCATTTTCTTAGCTCATCCAATCTCTTAATATAAAAGTGACTATTTCGTATTTTGTCCTCTGTCCTCACCTACCACAGACTTCCTTGCTCTCAGCCATTTATATCATTGTGAAAACAGAAACTATTAGGAAGAACTAGCTCCTATACTATCAAAGGCTCCTCAGGGTAGATTGTATGCCCTCTGCCCGGAAGGTCTCCAATCCTTCAGTTAAAGCTTCTAAAAGATGTCTTCCCAGTCTTCCCCCCCCACACACACACACACACTCACTCACTTACAACTCCTTTGGCTTCACATCATAGAAAACAAAGCGAAAATTTCCTTTGGCTTTACTTCTCTTCCAGCTGTGATCAAATTTCTTTCCAGCCCTTCACAGAATTGTTTTAAAGAATCATTAAAAATTCTATATCTTCTACCAGGGGAACAGAGCAAGGGTAAGGGGAAATAATTGGGGCCAAATTATATTGTTAGATTGCATGCATGTGTGAATATGTAACAAAACCATTATGTATAACAATCATGCACCAGTAAAAAATATGAAAAAAAAATTAAAACTGCTATCTTTTGTCTCCACATTCCATTTCCTCTCTAGCTCTTTTTTGAATCCACAGCTCATAAGTTTTTGTATCCATGACTTCTTTAAAATTGTTCTTACCCATGGATCAGTGACCTCCTTACGGTCTGATGCTCAGCAACACCACATTAAGACCTTGTTGGGCTCTTTCTTCCATAAACATATTTAAAATTATGTAACAACATCCTAATAAAGACAGTTATAATCCAGAATAGATTGATTACTATACATCCATTATTATGATATGCATCATATTTTCCTTCTTATTTTAAAATAAATGAAAATTAAAATATGCTACAAGTTCCCAACAGTATCATGAGTCCTTGGCACTGTGCCTCGTGACCCTAATGGATGAGTTGGCTCTGATGGTGAGGTTTTAGTCCTCCCCTTCCTCTGACTCTCAGCAGCATTCCTTCAAAAGAACTGATTTTCTCCTCCTTGAATCTGTTATCAGATCTCCTCAATCATACCACCCTCTTGGTTTCCTTCCCTCCTCTGTGGTTGCTTCTTAGTCTCCTTCAAACTGTGTACTTCTCTGCCTCCCTTTAAATACTGGTGTCCTCCAGGTCTAAGTACAAGACCCCTTGTTTAGGTACTTAATCCCAAGCTTTAGGTGTTCATATTTATTCCATGGCTTTAAAAAAAAGAACTCTTATTTAGGTATTCTTAATTTATTCCATGGCTTTAAAAACAGATTTAAATTGATACCTCTAATTCCCACTTCCCCCTGAACTTTAGACTCATAAATCATAACTACCTGTTAGACATCACCACTTGAATGTTCTAAAGAAATCTAAATTCAACAAGCCTAAGGCAGAATCCCCTCATCCTGCACTTACCCAGAGTTCAGCACCAAGATAAATGTCACTGCCATTCACTCAGTTGCTCAAACCAAAATCTTTAAAAGAACTTTTTTTCTCTTTCTTATACTTCCTTGCTTGAATTTTAGCAAATATTATCAGCAATCACTTCAAAATATATACAGAATCTGTATACAGACGGGGACAGACTAGAATAGATGTGTAGCTCATTTCATAAAATTAAGAGTGATCTGTTTTATGGGTTAAAGGATGGTAGGAGGAAGAAAAAATGACTGTATTGGGAAGCAGTATTCTTTATTCATTCTCAAACAGGTGCTAACAGTTACCCAAATGTACTGTATTTTAGGAAATATGAGTTGTCCAAATCAAAATAATTTGATAAGTAGATGTAAGAGGATGTTCAAGGGGGATAACTATGAAATGCAGATTGCAGATTTGGGAATATAGCAGACAGAAAGCTTCTGAAATATAAAAAAACTAAAAGAAGAAATCAGAGTCACATTTTAGGGCACGCTGTGTATACAGAATGATGGAAGAAGCAGTTGATAAAATAAGACCAATAAAGACCAGAACAAAACCTCTAAGATATTGTCATTTAATACATTTCAAGAGAACAGAATATTTCACAATAAGATGATGTGCAGAAAACTTATGCTGCAAAGAGATCACAGAGGATGAAAGTCAGTCAATGCCACTGTTTGTTAAAGTGTGCATAGTGTTTTTGGTGTTTTAGTAATAATAAACTTGGAGAGCACACCCAGCACCACATACCAACAAGGATGTTGTGTCCGCCGAGAACTAAAAAATAAATATTAAAAAAAAAAAAAAAAACATTAAGGGTTTTGCCATGAGGGATATCAATCAAAGACATTTACAGTAGAAAAAAAGAAGTAGTAGCATAATAACTAAAGAGGAAATTGAGAGAAATAAGTGTTCAAGAGTTTTGAGATACAAAGAGCATGAAATGGGAAGAGAAAGAAACAGAAAACATCAAGAGGCAGAAAGAAGGAACTTTTGCTGAAGGTAGGTCATTTGGTAATGTCAGTCCGAAAAATAAATTGACCAACCAGAGTTGCAGGAGCTTCCTTTATTTACCCTTATAATTCAATTTTTCCTTCCTTGACCCAGAATTAACATAAACTTTCTAATATACATTTACTGAATTTAAAGGAAACTACTTACATGCTTTGGAAGAGTATGAATAAATAGACCAATATTACCCCATCCTCTCAAAACTTCAAGCGTTATATTATTATCTTGCATCATTTATACTAGTCACTGTACCCACCAAAGAGGTTGTCATTCATACTTTGTGTCACAATTTTTCCTTGTGATTTCTTTTTATCACTCTACCAAGAAAAAATATTTTTTAAAAGTTGAATCATAGCTATTGTCAATGAGTGTGTTGAAATTTTAATGATAATGACTTCAAATTGAATTATTAAACTGGCAAATGAGGACAACACACAAGGTAACATGGAGATGGCCATTTTATTTGCCACCAAAATTCACAATTTGTTGTTTAAATTTTCTTTTCTTCTAGCTTGCGTGGATATAATTAGGGCTGCTGATACATTGCAGGCCATTTTTATTTCAATTTAGATGAGAGCCCAGCAAAAACCATGTTTTAGTGATGAGTATTTGTGAGATTACCAGACTGGACAGAGAATCAAAATGTAAAATGCACCAAATTATTGGCAAAATTATTTAATTAACTAAAGGATTTCCCTCCCTTCCTTTTCTGTCACCTGCATTGCTGAGCTGTTATCAATGACTCTGCAGGCCAAGGCAATTTCACTTAAAATTACATAGTAGGGGAAGAGGAGAAGAGCAACAGGCCTGACACGTCCTGAGCAATGGAGCTGCAGTCAACTATGAATTAAATTAAGTATCTTCTGAATTACACAAGATGTCTGCACTTGGCTGATAACTACACAATGTTTATTGTACTTCCAGCATATACTTTGGAGAAAAAAATTATTTATATCACATCACTTCCATGTTATGGATTTTCTGTTGTGTTTCTATGGAAACCTACCATTTCCTTTCATCACCCCCAACACACACACACATATCAAACAAAAGTGGAATTACAAATTCATAAACATTTCATTCCAAACTCCTACATGCAAAAGAAGCATCTGGCAACTTTGTTCAGTGAGAAAGAAAAGCATGAGATTCCCTCTAGGTGAATCACAGGTTCAACCAGAAGCAATTCAGGGCTCTCTTTCTGTTGCTACTTTGGTTCTCCATGATGGGGATACTTCCAGAGATAGTCAGCATTTGCTAGAATTAGCTTCTCTTAGACTTTGTATCTTTACTGTGTACTTATTTCCAGGGCCAAAAAAAAAATGGATTTTTGTTTGGTTTCCTGAAGCTATTAGCCCACATTACCTCCTATGAATTCTGTGACAGATAATTAATTGTTAGACTCATGCTTTCAATCAATCCATTTACAGAATAGGTTGTATGTGAAATGTTTTATTTTTGTTTTGCATCAATATTATGTATTAGGATGCATTTGAAGTTTCATTATATCAACACTATTTAGTGTTGCCTTTTGCATGAAAGCTATTTTGATTCAAAGAAATATGGTGATTTAGAATGAATTACTGAAAGAGAATAGTAAAATAAATTATAAGATACTAGTCAAACATAATTAAGAGAACCTCCCTAGCAGCTAGCTATTCACTCCCTCAGATAACCTTAATAATTTTTTATCCTCTTAGAATTTTTTTTAGGCCTCTTCAAATGAGAGAGGAAGTAATGTGAAAAGAGTAAAATTTTCTTAGGGTTAAGAAGCACTTTGTTTTTTTCTGTTCATCACTGTAATTTTATGTTTTCTTGTCAAATAAGCACTAAACAATGGCAATATTAAAAACCACAAAGCTTGAAACATTTCTGAAGGTTTATGGGAAAGGAATAAAAGGACTTAAAATACTGAATTTTTACATAAGTTTCCAGTAGAAGTTTGTTTAATAATGATTTATCAAAATGATAGCCCATCATATAGATGTTAGTTTTGCAGATTAATATTTAATAGCATGAAAAGGTCGTTCTAACCTAATTAGATCCAAAGAACAATTTTCAAAATAGAATGAACTTCCATATGCCTTTTGTACATGTGGAAGAATATAATACAGAATGTTAACAGTGATGATTTTGTGTCTTGTTATCAACAGTGATTTTTTCTTTTTTCACGCTCTTCAGTATTTCCCAAATATTTTAGAATATACCAGTTAGAAATGTTTTTGTGTGCAATAAGAGAAAACCTAAATAATAGTAGCTTAAATAAATGTTTATTTTATTACTTTATCATTATTATTCTATTTTAATATATCAAGAATGAATGTGTCTGGAATGAACAGGTGTTGGCATTATTTCAACTGCTTATGATGATCTCTTTCTTTCTGATTTTCCCATTCTTAGCTTTATCCTTTTTTCTCTAACAGAATTTTTACCTCATGATTGCAAAAGTCCTTGCCCCTATAACAAGGATCATTTTCAATGTAACAGTGAAAAATGGCAGTAGAGATATTGTTAGTTACACCAATTCCATGTAGTATCTTTGATATTCCCCTTTTTGTAAGGGCAGGGATCAAAGAGCCTTGTGCATACTAGGGAAGCATTTTTCCACTAAGATACATCCCAGTCCCATGTAGCTTCTTAGTCAAACTTTCTGAGAAATAACTCTTAAACTGATTTTTTTCTGACATCTTATTTGCTAGAGCTGGATTATGGGGCCATGTATAGCAACGTAGCACGTAGAAGTAGACTCTCATAATTGGATTTGACTCATCAGAAGCCATTTCCTACATCTTGGGGAACAATGCTTTCTTGAAAAAAATGGGATTCTATTAATAGGAACAAAAACATCAATGGATATTGAATGATGTGGTCAGATGAAAAACATACCAACTCCCTGTCACTCTCTCCAAAATAAACATCCAGGTCTTATTCTTTGGAACTGGTGAATGTTAGCTTTTGGGGGGCAAAAAGGATCTTGATGAAGAAGAGATGAAGTTTTGGATTTTGAGATGGGATGAGCCCTAATTGCAAACACATATGTCCTTATAAGAGGGAAGCCAAGGAAAATCTTATACACACTAGGGAAATGTGAAGACAGAGCAGAGAGAGAGTAGAAGACAGTGACCTTGAAGGTGGGTGTGAAGTGGTCACAAACCAAGGCAAGGAGCAAATACTCCACATTCTGCCTAGGGAGTGTGGCCCTAAAATGATGGTTTTGGCTGTATGATCCTCATTTCCGACTTGTGTCCTCCAGAACTGTGAGAGAATTAATTTCTGTTGTTTTAAGCCATTAAGTTTATCAATTTGTGTTAATTTTTTATAGCAGCCAAAGGAAACTTTTACTAGTAGGGAACCAACATTTTATGTTAAGACCACACAGTCAGGCTTTCTCTCTCTCTCTCTCTCTCTCTCTCTCTCTCTCTCTCTCTCTCTATATATATATATATATATATATATATATATATATATAATATATGTAATATATTACATATATTAACTTTTAAAGTTTCATATATGTGAACAAAACTTTATGTATAAATCTTTAAAAGTAATTATACTATATAGATATTAAAGTATATATAATATGTATTGTATATCATATTAATTTCAAAGTACTATATTACTCCCAGAATATTATTTTAAAATTAAATAATTTGTCACCCGGGGAAATAGCTCTTCTTATATACTCATTTCAAGAGAATAATATATTTCCAGCAAGGTGCGGCCTCAAATTTAAGCAGATCTTCATAGAATGCATAGTCATCTATAACAACTTTCCATTGATTCTGTGGAAATCGCCTGAGTGTTTTCAAAGGTAGGTTGACCTACTCAGGAAACATTGCTGATATTCTGCTGGGTTTTGATTCAGCAACTTTTCCCACATAATTACAACCTTAAAATTGGAAAAAGAAATTTGTATGTAAAAGCATAATAGATTCTTGCTAAGTCCAGGATATGTACTTGGGGCAAATGTTTAAGAAATAAATTAAAGAAATGGAAAAAAAAAAGGATTCTACTCTTGGTTTTTCTACAGAAATGAGGCTAAAATATTAAGAGTATCTCAAATCTGCCATGGAAAATAAATGAGGGATGCCAGAATATTGGTTTTCACTTCAAAGTCAGTGATTAAAATTTTCCTTTTTTCCCTGCAGAACTCAACAGGACACAGGCTATTGCAGGCTGTGATCACTGTTTCATCAAAGCCAGCGCTGGCTGAGAACACCACCTGCTCCCTGTAATTACCTTACACACTCTCAGTCTCTCTTGATTCAAATGACCCATTTCTGGGTAAAATAAGACATCTTTTAACTTGGTCTGTGGGGAGTATACTCTCAACTCTAAATCACTTATTCACAGGACACAAATCCTTCTAGACCAATTCAAAGCGCTGGTCTCTCTTAGTGGGCCCATGGGAACTCTATTCCCAAGGCACAACAAGAAAACAGTCCACAGATTACCAGACAGAAATGACTAGACAGATCTGAAAACCAGCCAAACAGAAAGCTGCAAAATTGTTCCTCTGAAATTCTCATTCAGATATGCCTGAGAAGGCAATTAATTTTGCTTTTGTCATGTGTGAAACAAACATTCAGATCCACCCTGGGAGAACATGCACTCTGCACAATGCTTGTGATGATGGTATGTTCACTGATTCATGCTTTCCCCCCTGATTTCCTTCCCCAAAACCAGAACCTAGGAATTTGCTTGGACTTTTAGATTTCAGAATTTATTAAAATGTATCGCAGTAATTTGGCCTCATTACTTATTTTATAGATGAGTAATTCTTAGCATGTAAGCTTGGAGTCCTCGGGCATGAAGATTTCTCCTACTTGTTTCTCTTCTCTATCTGGGACTGTTGCTCAATTCCTTAGTCTAGAAACTATATCCTTCCTTTAAGTCTGGGTATTGCCAGGCATGGTGGTACATGCTGAAATCCCAGCAGTTTGGGAGGCTGAGATGGGAAGATCAGAAGTTCACAGCCAGCCTCAGCAACTAAGTGATACCCTGAGCAACCTAGTGAGACTATCTCAAAATAAAAAAAAATAGAAACGAGGCTGGGCATGTGGCTCAGTGGCTAAGCATACTTGGGTTCCATCCTCAGTATCAACCAATCAATCTGAGCACTGCTCCTCTTTCCTCTCCTTCCCCTGCCTCCTGCCTCTTATTTTTCAATTGCCTTCCTTTTGTCAGTGATTTAAACACTAATAATTCTTCATTCTTGCTTTCTCTCTTTCTGTCCCCTCTTCTCAATTATCCCTTCATCCTTTTCCTCCTCCTATCTTCCTTTACTTCTGTGTTGTCACTTTTTTTTTCTACTTGTCCTAATTTTTTCCTGAAATATTATTTCTTTCCCAGTTGTTTTTTATATCCCTGATTTAAAAAATAGAGCTTAAGGAAATATACCAAAATCATGAACCAAAACTGAATCATGCATGAAGGGATTTGTTACCTACAAGAGCTTAATCAGGACAGAAAAAAAAAAAGAGTATAAAGATCCTTGAAAAGTCACCGAGTTCCCTCTTTATAGAACAATTCTTAAATCAGCATTCTGGAGGTATTCCAGGTGACACTGGTCTACAAGACAGTTCTTGGAAAAAAAACAGAGTTCTATGGTCAAATTGATTTGGGGAATACCCCCATCATAAATTTAAATGAAAAAATATTGGAGATAAATTTATTTGCAATTACCTTGACACTGTCCAAATATATTTGACCATGCAACCTTTTTCTAAGTCGTCTAATCTTCATGAACCCTCCTTTGGCATTTCTATAGCCTCTTATACAATCTCTACTTTAAACAACACCATGCTCCAATCCAGGGTGATTTAGACTAAATCATCTAAAACATCAATCACACCTTATAACTTCTCTGCCTAAAATAATCCATGGGAACTAGACTGTGCACCAGAAAATGTTTACACTCCTCAGTAGAATATAAAGGTTTTTAGTAATTCTGCCTTTAGTTTTCTTCCCTTCACAACTTTTGTCTCTGCTTCCTCTTCACCCCGCTCTTCTCCTGCACTCCTAATTCTCCAGTATCACCAGCTTAGTTGAAATCTTGAAAATACCTACTCTGGTAGACAGCTTTTTACTACATAACAAAATACCTGATATAATCAGTTTAAAAAGAAGAAAGATTAATTTGGTTAATGTTGTCAGAGGTTTCAGTGCATAGTTGGTTGGCTTTCTTATGTTGGAGCCTATGGTGAGGCAGCACATCACGGTGGGACCATGTAGGGGAGAAAGCTAGTCCCTCATGGCAGCCAGGAAGCAAAAAATGAGAAAGAGGCTGGAGTCCTAAATCCTCTTTAAGGGCAGACCTTGATGACCTAATATCTATCCAGTGGACCCTGCTTCATAAAGGTGCCATATCTCCCACTATTTCTACACTATGAAAATCCAGCTTTTATCAGACAATCTCTGGGGGACATTCAACATCTAAACCTGAGTACCTATGTATATCTCATCTTTTCTTCCCTATGGGCAATATGCTCTTGCATCTATTCTTTTGATAGCTCCCACATATGCTCTAGTTAAACAACTTTCTTGACTACTTGTCTTTTTATCAGAAACTATGTAATTGTTCCCCATGTTGTACTTCTATTTCACTTTGTTATTACCTCCACAAACAGGAATCCCCCTGGATCTACTGCACTTAATAAATTGTTAGCCTATGTGAATACTATAGAATTAACTACAAGGTGACTTTTGAGCATATGAAATGCAGCTAGTTGAAATTAAGAAATGCTTCAAGCATAGAAAGAAACATATCATTAATAATTTAAAATATTGATCATATATTGAAATGGTAATATTTTGGATGCATTTGGTTAAAATATATTCTTACATTAATTTTGCCTGCTTCTTTTTACTTTCTATGCAACTATTAAATATTTTAAATTACATCTGTGCTCATATTTGTAGACAATGTTTCTATTGAATGATGCCATTCTCAAGGGCTGGCATCCTGTCTTTTGATCACAGCACCTAGTTGTCAGTTATGATTGACACTAAAGAAATTAAGGGCAGTGTTACTACTTTGATAACATAAAAATTCTTTTAATCTATGAGAATGACAGGAGTATTAGAGGAAAAAAATCTTCCAAATGAATAATCTCAATATTTGGTGACTTTAAATGGTGTCAACCATCAGAGTGGCAATAATACTCCTTTGGTAGGAAGGGGAGAAAGAAAAGTTCCAAAATCACACTGAGCCTTTTCAACAACCTTATGCCATGAATATTATGAGTTAGGATGCATATAAAACCACATCAGAGTCTCCATAACTTCCTAAGAAATGACTGCTGCTGGGCTTTGATGAGGACTGAAGAAAATCTCAGTGGTAAGGTTTTCTATCATTACTAGCCATAGAGTTTCTTACATGAATCACTTTGGAGCACAGTCCTGACAGAAATAGAGCAGAGACTCTGACTTGAGACTGGATCGAAAATCAAACCCATATGAATTTTGTCTTAGCTAAAACTCTCTGTGTGACCTGGGGTGAGACATTTATAGTGTATGCCTCAGGATATGTCAGAGTTAAAGGAAGGATTCTGCAGACTTCTGAGACAGTAAGAGGAACAATATTATGAGACAACAACCTCACATAGTTTGAACCATATTATCAACATTGCTTCCATTAATGTACATGTCACAATGGTCCTTTGCTTCAGCTCAAATTCCAAATGGTTACTTCAGATTTAATAGATGGAAAAACGTTTTGTAAATTACCTGCTCTGCACCTAGGTTGTCTCCAAAGACATTAAATTTCAAGTAAAGCCAGGTTTGTTGTGACCAGCTAAGATGGAAATTAAGGAGAGTGAGCCACTATTCCCACAATGATTTCACTGAATTTGAAAGTGAAGTTGTATTTTATTTGCATTTAGCTATTTTATCTATGTGTCTTTTACATTCTCTGTGATCACCTATTTATGTGATGTCTTTCTGAAAAAAACTTAATAGTGGTTTCTTTTCTCAACTGAACAATGAAGTTTCCAGAAATTGAGAGATCATATGTGAAGAGCCAATAATTGCTCAGTATAATAGTTGGGGAAACCAAAGTTCATATGGAGATTAGCAAGGGTGATGAATATTAAATGAAAATAAATTTTGCCAATGACTTGTGTAATAGTATGAAATATATATTTGGTCTTTATCCATTTCCTGACATGCAATTTTGTTAAAATCCTTGGAATCTCCAGTTTTAAGTGTTTCTTTGTGTCAAAATGATTCACTGATGGTTGGCACTACCTAGGTAGCTTCAGAATGGGGGCCGGTCACCAGAAAGACCAAGGCATAATTAGAGAGTTTGGGCTTTCAGCACGGCCTCCCAACTTCTGGGGAGGAAAGAGGGGTTGAAAGTTAAGTTCATCACCAATGGTCAGTGACTTAATCAACCATGCCTATGTAATGAATGAAAACCAAAAGGCAGTATTCACAAAGCTTTTGGATAACTGAACACAGGGAGGTTCCTGGAGGATGTGTCTGGGGAAGGGCATGGAAGTTTTGAGCTCCTCCCCCCACATCTTACCTTATTCCTGTGTCTTCATTCTTGCCTTTGTGATAACCCTTTATGATAAACTGGTAAATGTAAGTAAAATGCTTCCATGAATTTTGTGAGCTGCTCCAGAAAAATAACTACATCTAAGGATGGGGATTTATAGAACCAGTTGGTTAGAAGCTCAGGTCACAACATGGGGCTTGAATCAGCATCTGCATTGGGGCCAGGGGTGGGGGTGGGGAGTCCTTGGGACCCTCTGCAGGTAGATAGCCTCATAATGGAATTGGATTCGAGGACATCCAGGTGGCATCCAGGAGAACCCACTGATCCTTGATGGGAAGAAATTCCCACCTCTGTTCTGTGGTCAGAGGTCACAGAAATCTTGTGGTGATGAAAAAGAGAACAGAAAAATAACTCCTTGGTGTTTTTCTTATATTATCATATTATCAGAACTGGAATATTATAGAAAAAAATACACACTCAAAAGAAAAAGTCCATAAAATACAAACTATCAGCTTCATTTAGGATTGACATTCTCATACATTTTCCTAAATGATTACTCTAATATTAAAAAATGGAGAAGGGAGAAAACTATAATAAAATACTGGTAATTTCTTAATATGTGAAGTTGCTCCAGGCAGATGGAATTCAAGAGACTACTTGTTTTATCCCTACATTCGTTTCAACAATGTAGTTATAGCCACAGGTTTGTGTCATGTCTTTCTGAAAAAAAACTTAATAGTGGATGAAAGATGTGATAACATGAACAGTGAATTATTTTCCTGTAGTTGCTGTAACAAATAGGCACCATATTTTGATTTAAAAGAGCAAATGCTCATTCTTCCCCAGTCTTATAGACTGGAAATTTGGGCTCTGTTTTACTGGACTGATGCTAAGTTTAAGGTCAAAGCTGTTCTCTCCTGGAGGCCCCAGGGCATAGCCTCCTCTTGGCCTCTCCAGTTTCTGTTCCTGTGAGAATTTCCTGACTTGTGGCCTTGCCACTCCAATCTCTGCCTCTGAGATCTCACTGTCTCCTTCCTCCCTGTGTGAAATCTCCTGTCCTCCTATAAGACACATGTGATTCTATTTGGGATCTATCCTGATAATCTAGTATAATCTCCTTATCAAAATCTTCAATTTCATCATATCTTCAAAGACCTCTTTCCTTATCATAAGGCAACACTGGAAAATTCTAAGAAGGCAGGACAAATATGTTTATGTCATCATTATTCATCCTACTACATACATTTAACATCTGTTTTAAAACTCTGGGGCATTCACTTCCTAACCTCCTTGTCAATTATCAAGGGGTTTTGATTTTTATCTAAAATTGATTTCCAGAATTTGAACACCTCATAATCATTTTTATCATCTTTTAAAATTTCTAATGCCTTTCGAATCATGGTCATTCTGAGTATCCAGTATATGTCAAGCACTGCTGATAATATAAGATTTATAAAAATAAATTGCCTTTTGAATCTATGCTTCAAAATCAATATCACAAAGTTCCTAATATTAACTGGTCTGCCAATATTAAACACTATGAAAAGTGACTTTTTGATAGAACTTAACATAAACGTATATTCCTCCTATGATCAGTTTAAGGCTTCAATTTAAAGCCAAAAGCACTGCCCCCCAATTACATATGTTAATTTCCACAGAAATGTTGCATAACTTCAACTGGAAAAGCACAAATTCATAGAAAAACATCTGTTAAATTGCCCATGTGTTCAATCCCCTAGGATATCCTAAGCATTAAGAGGCTTAGAGATGAAGGTAGGGGATTGCAATAGAGAGGAACAGGTAGATGCTCTGCAACAGGAGCCAGGGTCAGGCACTAGAGAGCATATTGAAGGGACACCTGACCCATTCTTGGGGCCCAGGGGTGGCTCTCTGAAGAAGTGCATAAAGCTGAGACCCCAAGGATCAAAAGGGATGATCTGAGTAAAGAATCGGAGGAGGAGGAGCACTCTCATCAAAGATTTTAGACCTGAAGACTTTGAGCATTTAAAAAGACCTGAAATAGGTGGAAGAATGTCACTGGAACCTCAAAGTATTTAAGAATGTCTGAAAGTCAGTGTAGGAGGGCTGTCCAGATAAAAGATAAATTTAAAGAAATGGACAGTTTCCATTTCATGAAATTCCTGCTGAAGCAGAAAGGACGTGTCCATCTTAACAAGATTCTTATTCTGTCATGTGGAGAGAAGTTTTCAAGGGCAAGATCAGAAGAATAACAATGAATTAGGCAACGATGTGAGCTCTCAGGAAAGAGAAGGTGAACTCGGAAAGTGGGTAGCAAAGTTGTTGTAGTACAGGAAGACTAAAAAAAAATGCAATTGTTCAGGTCTTGGTTATTATTAGATGCAATAAGAGTTGATGAGAAGGCAGCATCAAGAATGACAGGAAGATTTCAAGTTTGGAGACAGTGGTGGGTGTCCTGTTGGTCCTAAACAGAGAGATTCTAAAAGATTCTAAAAGATCTAAAAGATTTAAAATATGGAATTCATATATATATATATGAATTCTCAGAATACATCTACATACTAATGTTTAAAACCTTAGAAAAGCTAGCAATGCTCAAATTCACAAAGCTATTTTCTTCTACTTTTCCTGTGTATAATACAGGATTCCAATGATTTGGTACATATTTATTAAACATGTAGTTGGATATTCTACAGAAAATACCTTAATATTTAAATTGTGAAAAATGGGGCACTATATTAATGATACCATAATATTCTTTAAAAGCGTTTAATTAGTATTATTTGGTTGTTTGATTTTTTTTAATTCATATTTGCCTATGGTAGGCATTTATCTTTTAGGATCTATTTTGTGAAAGGATTATTTTCTACGGCCTTTAAGAAGATAGCTAGATAATTCTAGTTTAACTGAAAGCCATAGTTGTTGTTTTGTCTGTTTGTTTTCTTAGTATCAGGGATTGAATTTAGGGGCACTCGGCCACTGAGCCACGTCCCTAGTGCTATTTTTGTATTTTATTTAGAGATAAATAAACTGAGTTGCTTAGCACCCCACTTTCACTGAAACTAGTTTTGAACTTGTGATCCTCCTGCCTCAGCCTCCTGAACCAGGAGGATTACAGGAGTGTCCTGCCACACCCAGACTGAAAGCCAGTTTTTAATGTGCATCTTGTGTATAATGTTTATAGAGTACTCACGTTTGTTATGCAAAAGAAGAATCTGGAACTTCAGGACCTTTCTCTACTTTTGTTTTTACCTTGCTAATGAATCATTCCACTGAAGGCATTAATTGTACTGTAAATATTACATTTATAAGGCACAAAATGAACAAAGGTGAACTGATGGGAAGGATGCATTTAGATAGCAAAGCCAGATTAAATATATGGATGCTACTGTCTCCAGGGCCTGCAGGTAGAACTGCAGAGCTCATTTCCCTCCACCTTTTCCCTTCCTTCTAATTCATGCAGTGTGCTGCTCATCATCACAACTACCTCTCACTTGGAATTTACAGTTTCCTAACTCTTGGCTGTCATTTCCAATTTTGCTTGTGAACTTAAGAGTGATGTCAGGTTTGCTTTCTGCTTATTTTCTGTGAAAAAATGGTTGCTATGATTTGATTTTGGTGGGATTTATGTTTAAACTTAAAAAAATAAATAAACTGGTGTTCCAGAACACACATGCCTGCTTTCCTGTTTACTATTTAAGTTTACTGCCATCTTCTTAAAAAAAAAAAAAAGGCACGGAATGGGACTGCGAACCATCATTGAACCACCATGAACTTCTGTGGGCTGTATACCCAGCACTTAGGACAACGGGTTGACCAAGCTATGAAGGTTCAGCTTCATTTGTGGTGAGCCAACTTCCCCAACACTCCTTGTGCCCCTGGCAACGCTTTGAAATGCATCTCACAGTTTACCCTTGGGTGTCCAAATTGTGGCAACTATAGGCTTTTTTTAAATTTACCTAAACTACCAAAAGAACTTGGAAACAAACAAACAAACAACAACAACAATAACAACAAAAAATAGTGATAGTATCCAATGTCCATTTTCATCCTTTCCAAGTCAAGATGGATCCCATGTTAAAAGAAAAGTATGGTTATCACTAAATGTATGAAAGTGGTATTTATCTTATGTTTTTTTATATCAGTTAATTATTATTCTCAGTTGAACTCCATTCTATCTTCAATTAATTAATGTACAGTAAAAGTTCTTATATAATAGTCAATGAACTATTCCCTTTCTCATCCCGTTCTTCAGAATTCTTCACCTTGTCTAATTTAGGCACCCTTATTTTTAACCAATCTAAGGAAATAATAATTCAACAACAATAATAACAACAACAGAATAATAATGACTTTGCTTTCCATCTATCTTTCACAATGTAAACCAAAAAAAATACAACCATAATAGTTTCCTATACAATACATTCAATGACCCAACTCACTGGTTACTACATGAAGGTCAACTTTCCCCTAATACTGAGGACTTTTATATGTCACTAAACTCTCTTCATGAACTCTCAGTAAATTTCTCTAGGAATCTAATGGATGAGCCATTAGACATCTCACCATTCTGTAAAATGCCATAAAGAGTCTGCCTATGTTTCTGCTTCCTTTGCCTGAAATTCCCCTCACAAGTTTCTTGGCCTTCAAGATCCAAGTCAAATGCTACTTTCTCTACAAACTCATCCATGGCTCATGCAATTGAAATTGGTCTTTTGGCTGGGCTTTCCAAGCCTTACTAACACAAACACACACGCACACAGCACACATCCACATATTTTTAGTTTAACAGTAGACTTTGAAATTATGCCAATTTAAAATTTCCTCTTTTGACTATCTGTGGATGTTTCTGAAGATCCATGACAGGCATTATTTATGGTTTTACCAAAGCATGCATTGAATCATTTACTAAGGTGAGAATATGCTGGAATAAGTTTCACAACTAATTGTGAGCTGAGCTTCTCCCCACATCTCAATAGCTATGTGCTTCATAATATTATTTTGGGGGTAAATTATAAGTTGTAGTAATTTTCTGAACTATGGAATACATATCTTCCTTAACAAATATAAAAAGTAGCCCAAATAGTTAATTTTATTGAAAATTTAGCATTTGCCGAGGAATGTTCTATGCAATTTGCATATATTATAGTATTTAATTCTCACAATGCTTTTCAAGTAGGTGTTATTGATATAATCAATTTACAGAAAAGAAAACTAAGGAAAAGTAGGTACAGAGCTGTTAATTACAGAGGCAAAACTTGAACAAAGCCATATTCCTGGAAAATACCTTTAACCAACATATTTGCTGCCTACCTGATGGTAAACAGAAATAGTTACCAGAGATACTGTTTAAAATTGAAGTCTACCTTTCTTGGGGACAGTGATCAAGCCTTCTGGTTTTTCCATTGGTAGTGCTCAGCATTGCTCCTTATAAGCAAGACTCTTGTACTAACAATAGACTTTACAACTACCAGTAAACAGTAGTAACTCCAAAGTCCTAGATCTTTACTAAAATGTTGAATGTTAATGATAAATTTTGACCCAGAAAAGTACCTTATTCACTCATAATTCTGCTTTATTCTAAATGCAACGCTACAAATGCTTATTTGCCTTGGGGATAGTCACTCAAAATAATTTAATACATATTGGGAACATTTAGCTTTTTCAAATCTGCTATGTAGAATAAGCACTGGCACAGAAATTGCAGCATTATGAGATATCCTCACTCTATGCATTAGGGACCACTTGTCAGAAACAGAGTTAAAGGAGATTTGAAATACCTCCAGGCCTCTTCCATCCCCAATACTATGAAGTATTTGAATTTTTACTGTTTGACCCATAGCTGTTTAGATAATTTTTATTTTCAGAGATAAAAATGAATCATGATTTACAGACTGAATTCTATAGTAATTTATATCTTCTATTTCTTTAATTCTATACAGTCTCAAATGCACTTCATTAGCATTCAAGTGGAGGCAAGAGGTAGGTGGTATGCCCAAGTGCCAAAACAAATGTGCCATCAATTAATACACCCGGAAGGTTCAAGGTTATGTCAGAAGTAGTAGGAAACCATTAATAAAAAAATATTCTAATGAAATAAGCCTGGGACATGGAATCTACACTCCAATACAGAAATGTGGTTACCAAATGTAGTTCACTTTTTTTTTTCCTTTAGAACAAACTGCAAATATATTGCCCCTGGTTTTAAATTTTCTACTTCATTAGGTGAAGGAATTACTTTTTCATTGGTAGCAAGTGGCTCTTCATCAAGGATTGTGTATCCAGCTGCCAAAGTGTCAAAGCTTAAATACTTAAACTGCATCTATTGAAGGAAGAAAAATCACTGAAGGTTAGAAACTCCTAGAGGTTCTACAGTCACACAGGGTCTTACACATAGCTCAACACATCTCTCCCTGGACAGCTTCAATATTTATTGGCTTGAAGCTTTTCTCTGTGTAAGGAAAAGGAAATGAAAATGATGAATTGTGCTTTACTACATAGAAATGGGCAAGTTGGCTATGGATTTTTTTTAATTACTTAGCCAGCCAAGCATTTTTAGAATTACTAATAAATTATCTGAAATATTTTTGGAGTTACAGGTAGTATCTTTGGGCTGAACAGTTCACATGAAGTCTTCTTCAAGCCCCAGCACAGAGGTTAGAGGAGAATCTGCAAATCTAAGATATGGTAGACAGATCAAAATTCTGGGGTCTTTGCTAGCCCATGAGGACTTAGGTAGTCCTGCTATAAATGAAAAGAGGTTTGACTGACATAGGAAAGATGAGCTATGCACTTAAGACTTAACAACCTATAACTAAAATAGATTTTAAAATCAAGAACTTCAATGACTTTTTCAAAATCTTTATGTTCTTATCTTTGCCTGTCCAATATTAGGGGCTCAAGAGGAGATCTTACTAATAATGAATTTAGGAATTATTTCATAAAATTTAGAAGTAATTTCTTGTATGTTCTCTTTGCTATGTGTTTAAGGTCCACAAGGCTCTATGCGGACGGCTTTAATCTTAGGACATTGTCTTTAGTATAGGGCACATGTGAGTGGTGCAGTAGTTATCCCAACTGGTGTTCATGTCACTTCTCTGAAGGCGACTGATTTGCTATTCTGGTGGCCTGGTGTTTCAAGGAACTCCTTCCTACACAGGCTCGTAACACATCAGTGATTATGATGAGATGGTTATGACATATACCATTGTACTGAATCTTATTTTTGAAATGATAAATAAAAGTAACTTTTGTGTCCAGTTTTGAGATTGTATCTAAATGGCGATGGCTCATGATTATATTGTTAATTTGAACTGACTGTTCCAAATTTTGCATTTGCTCCAAACTGAAAGAATCCTGAAAATTGGTTTTGCTGAGGTGGGGTGCACAATGCCCTTATTTCCTAAAAACAACATAATAAAGAAGGAGAGAATGTGGATAAACATTATAGTTTGGGACTCATATCTGGAAAAAGTTAATGAAAGACAATAGGTGCTAGCTATCTTTTTTTTTAAATTAATTTTCATTTATTTATTTATTTTAGTTGGAGATGGACATAATACTTTTATTTATTTATTTTCATGTAGTGCTAAAGATTGAACCCAGTGCCTCACACGTGCCAGGCAAACGATCTATCACTGAGCCACCACCCCAGTCCACTAGCTAACTTTAAATACTGTCAGACCACAAAATAGACAAAATAAGTAGTTATCCCTAGTGAAACCTCTAGGGAGAAAGACACAAAACAGAGGTGACATTGAGCCTTGGAGCAACAATCTTTACTCTGAGGTCTAAATCTTGATCTGTCAAGCAAACTATTACAAGAAAGTAATTAGATCCTCTGTTAAGGATGAGTAGTGTCATTTTCCTCCCTGTCTTTTCTGGCTTATATGCAGCTGTAGTTGAATTTATATCTAAAACCTCTAATTGCTTCCTCTATATTGTAAGTAGAGAGATTTTTATGAGTGCATTTTTACTACAGAGTCCTCACTGACCAGATGTTACATAAAAGCTGTTCCTTAGAGTGTGTCTTGTCCCCATAGGCATCCACAAATAAACAGGAGAATCACCTGGGGAGTTATTGAAAACTACATTGCTGGTCCTGCTGCCAGAATGTCTAACTGAGTAGGAGTGGCCATGTCTGGAGGTGGCTCAGAGGAGGGCTTTGGTCTCCATTATGCACACCAGCTTTCTCATGTCTTCCCAAACAAAACCCTAACCATCAATAACAAATACAAATCTTATATACATTTAGACATTTGAAATATTAAGAATTCTTGATTTTTTTTAATGAAAATGAAACAGAATCTTGCCCAGCACAGTATGTGTGCCATGCAGACTAAACTGAGAGACCCCTTGCTGCGTTCAGCCCTTCCTGGCCCCACCTGCTAACCAGGCTGTTGACCCTCTGTCCCTCCTTCATGGAAATTCTACAGCAGCCACTTTAAGCAGGGCCCAGAGAACAGCATCTTAAAGAAACATCCCTGGTAATTCTGAGACACAGTCTGTTTTTCATTCTAGCATTTTATCTGTTTCGTGATAGTCACCTACGAAGCATGAAATATTGAAAACCATAGCTACAGTTTAGTCTATGAAAATAAGATTAAAAAAAATACACTCTGAGTTGAATAGTAGTCTTTACCAAAAAATCAAGACATGAGAGCCTGCTATTAACAGTGCCAAGCTGCTTGGGAAACTGCTGTGAGATCAACCACTGAACAAAATAACCCATCACCTCCAGAGGAAAAAAGAAATATATGCTTTCGTCCTTGACCTAAAAGTCTGCCATATCAAAAAGAAAGATATAAAGATGCCACCTGGACAACATTAAAGAGGTGCAGATTTCTCAATAGGAATATTTTTACAAACTTAGAATGTAATCCCTTACCTGGAATGCAGCCATCCTGAGCACCTTCAGAAGTTGTTACTGAATCCTGCATTCTATACCTTCTTGACTTTTTAAGGTATTTTTGCAATGTGAGGACAGCCAGGAGCTGTCTGTTGTCTTTGAAGAATCTCCTGGTGGGAAATGTATCCCATATTGCCTAGAGTAGGGTCCAGCCCAAGCATTCTTCACTGGGAAGTGTCCTCCTCCCACCTCCTACAGGGAGTTACTCAGAATGACTCCACAGAGGTTTCAGGAAGGCACCACTAGATCTTCTCATCTCACCAAGGCCAGCCCTGAAACCCAGCCAGGCCTCTGCTACTCAGAGGTCAGTTGGCTCTTGCTTTGTGGAGCCCTTCTCAACAACAGGATGGCCAGAATGAGGACATCCCTGTGGATCTCTTTGTTCCAGAAGATCTCCACTTCCAGAGTGTCAATCCTGCCCAATGTCATTAAGCCCTTTGGACATCCTAATTAAACAATGTCCCAGCCATGGCAAGAAGAGCGCCTGCAGTTTTGGCCCTTCTTATCTCTAATTCACTTCTTCCTCCTGGGTCTACTGTGGAAACACTTGTACTTTTTGCTGCCAAATTTGCAAGATTTATGAAACATACAAACCACTTCCATTTCCTATCTCTCCTTAGAAAGTACTTGGGAAGTTGTTTTACTTTTAAATGATCTTCTTGTTAACTAGATAGCTGCTAATAATATAAAATATTAAAATGGGAATATCTTCTATCCTTACTGTGACTGATGCATTTAAATCAAGAAAAAAAATTTTCTGCCCTTCTTTCTCGGCCATGTTAGCAATTTGATACCAATTCAATTTTGTCCTCAGGAACCTTTGTTGTATTAAACTAGTGTCATGGGGTCCATGTTTTAGGATGGTACAGAATAGTCCCTCAAAAAAAACCCAATAAATATAAATTATCCTTTCTTAAAAAAACAGTTTTTTTTTTCATGAACAATTTCAACTGCCTCAAACTCTAAAACATTATGCATTTTTAAAGTTGAAGCTACACCTTAGTGGTTCAGTCCTTGCCAAGCATGTATGATGTCCTGGGTTCTATGTTCAACATTAAAAAAAAAAAAGAATAAGTTTGAAATAGAAACAATTATGAAACAAACTTTACATATTATGTTCTTATAGACTGTTCATTTTCTTTGATACATCTATTATAAGATTATATCATAAAAGTACATACACTGACAAAATTTATTCCTATCAATATTACCAATAAGGATTTTAAATATTAATGGTGTTTTAAAGGTAATATGTGATACAGTAATAATTTGATATGCTCAACTGATTGTGAAAATTACATCTCTTTCCTATTCCTGACCTCCAGTCATCCACCAATTAATTTGCTTTGAGGATTACCACTATTAATAATTTCTTATATGTCCTTGAAGAGATTTTTCTATTTCTTGGAAGAATCGTGTTTCTTCCAAATTATTTCAGAGAGAGTTTATGCATGTATAAATCTGTCTGCATACATATACATACACTTAAATATAAGTAACATAGTTCTGCATCTTGGTTTTTTTTCAACCAAGCTATTTCATTCTAATTAAAGAGCACACAACATTCCTCTCTATGGGTGTACAATAACTTATTTAACCTGAACATCCTTATTAATGAGCATTCAGGTGGTTTTCAGTTTTTTGTATTAGTTATCCTTATATAGATCTTTCAGATGTATGCCAGGATATCATCAGGATACATTTTTAGAAGTAGAAATCACAGTGTCAATTATATATTTTATAATTTAGTAGATAATAATGAATTGCCATTAGCAATGCTTGAGAGCACCTTCCTTACACTCTAAAGAAAATATTAACATCATGCTCAGATAAGCCAGAGTAAGAAAGTCAAGTGTTGGATGTTTTCTCGCATATGTGAAAGGTAGAGAGAGAGAGAGAGGGAGGGAGGGAGAGAGAGAGAGAGAGAGAGAGAGAGAGAGAGAGAGAGAGAGAGAATATGAATATATATATATATTATATTCAGATATATATATACATTTAGATATATATTTATTTTATATATGTATATGTTTTATACATATTTATGTGTATGTGTATGTGTTGTGTGTGTGTGTGTGTGTGTATAGTGATGGTGGGAATAAAAGGAAGAACAGAGTAGAGGAAGGGGATTGAGAGGTAGGGAAGAGGTAGGGAAGAGGAAAGGGCCATGGTCATAGTACTGGGGAATGGAATCTACCAAATTATACTATGTCTATGTACAACATTACACAATGAATCATATATATATATATATATATATATATATATACACACACACACACACACACACACACACACACACACATATATATACACACAAATATATACACTAAATAAAATAAGAGTATTAAAAGTAACAGGGCAATAAGTAGATAAAAGCAAGAGAATAAGGAAAGAAAGGAAATGGAAGGTAGTGGGGAATGCGACTGATCAAATTATATGCATGTATGAATATGGCATAATAAATCCCACTATTATGTATAATTATGATGTTCCAATAAAAATTCATTTTAAAAAATTCTTTCTAAATCACATTTGAAAATAGTATCTCATTGTAATTTTGATTTGTATTCTAGTTACTATGAGTATGATTATATCATTTCATATGTTTAATTGCCACTTGTATTTCCATTGTTTTAAAATAAGCTGTATCTTAGAATTTGTTTAGATGTACAGAAAATTAAAAAGACAGTTTAGAGTTTTCTACTGTAGTGTTACATCTTAACATTAGTATGGTGTCTTTGTTAAAATTAAGGAAACATCAATTGACACATTATTATTGGAAAGTTAATTGATACATTACTATTAACTAAATTATCAACTAAACTCTTATTTCCTTAGTTTCCAGGTAATATCTTTTTCTGCCTGGGAGCCCTCCCAGGACGCCACATTCCATTCAGTTGTCATGCCTGCTGAGCATCCTGCTGTCTGCTTCCCATACTTGCTTGCTTTTGATGACCTTGACAGCTTTCAGGAATGCTGGTGGAGTATTTTTCAGTAGATATGATTTTCTCTGGTTTCTTTAAGACTTTTTTTTTCCTCCTTTTTGGTCTGAAAATGATACGCATAGGCACAGTTTTTGGTTGTTCCTTTCCTGGTAGTTGTTTTCTGAGCCCTTTGGCTTGGTGTCTGTCAATTTTGGAAAGGTCTTGGCTATTATTACAATCCAAATATTTCTTCTGTTCTCTTCTCTTCTCTTTGGATACTCCTGTTTCATTTTTACTGCGATTGTGCAACTCTTCCATGTTCTTTTCTTTTCCTCTTTCATTTTCGATTTTTATAAGTTTCTCAGTCCTAAGTATTTTTGGTCTGTGACCTTCCCAGAGGTTTCTGTACTGGAGTACTTTCCCCCTGTCTGTCACTTCCCTCCCTGGATATAGCATTCCTGACCTACTTACCACATATTTTGTTTCCCCCTGTGCCAACAGGGAAGGCTGGAGAGGGTTGCTCTAGTGGGAGGAATACTTCTGCCCTAACTGATGCAAACCTTTCCCTAAAGATTAAGCCTTTCCTTTGCAGAAGGCTGGGTGTCCTCCACAGTGATTGCTTCTTCCTTCCTTCCCAGAGCCAAGAGGGACCTTTCTCAGACTTTCATTGGGAGAATCTGCTGTGTTTCTGGAAGGTCAAGTCCATAAATGTTTAATTGTTCCCTTAAGACTGAAATCCCTTGGAGTTGCTTACTGTTAGACCAATCTATACTTGAACTTTAACCTTGCTCTTAGGGGTTATTATCAATTTTGGGTTACAATGCTTTCTGCTCCAAACAGATTTTTAAGTGTCCTTGAAGTCACATATCCATTCAGATTTTGGGAATGGAGATTTGCCCTGCCATTTCAACTCCCTAACAGGTTCCATAGTTTTGGGTTGGTGTTAAAATGGGAGCAACAAATTCCTAAAATCAGAAATTTCTTTAACTTCTGTTTAAAAAGGGTCTTTGTCATTTCTCATTGTTTTAGTCCGTTTTTTCACTGCTGTGACTAAAAGGCCCCACAAGAGCGATTTGAGAGGAGGAAAAGTTTATTTGAGGGCTTACAATTTCAGAGGTCTCAGTCCTTAGACAACTGGCTCCATTCCTCTAGGCTCCAGGGGAGGCTGAACATTATGGGGGAAGAGTGTAGCAGAGGGAAGCAGCTCACATGATGATCAGGAAGTGGAAAAAGACTCCACTTGCCAAATACAAAACACATACCCCAAAGGCATGTCTCAAATTCCCACTTCCCCCAGCCACATCCTATAGGCCTTCAGCCACCATTCAGTTAATCCCATCATGGGATCATTCACTGATTGGGTTAAGGATCTCATACCCAAATCTTTTCTCCTCTAAGCCTTCTTGCATAGTCTCACAGTAACACATCACATCCAAACCAAAACATTCACCATTTACTTGTCTGATCTGTCTAAAAAATATTTTATTTCTAAAAAACAAAAAGCTAATGATCTTTGAGCTGATGAAAAAATGGTAGCAGATAGATTTGATCAACACAGTTATCACAAACCTTCAATTTGTAAAAAGAATGAAATTTCTACAAAGTACAATAAAGCTAAGTGCAATAAAATGAGGTATGACTATATGCAATTTTATCAATATTTTCCTTATAGTTTCTGGGCTTTATACAACTCTAAAAAATTCCCAATGTCATGATTATAAAATAGACTCCTGATGTATTTTTTATAGTTAGACTTATGATAAAAATCAGGTAAATGTTAATAATATATATTTTTTAATTCTATGAAAAATAAGAGAACTTTGTAGCATAATGTATATTGATGAGAAACAAAATTTATTAAGAACTGTTAAAATCAATGGGTAGCCATCTCCAGCAAAAAGAAGTCAGATTCCTACTCACTTCTTATAATAATTATTATACAAGAGTTGAAACTGACACATCATTTTTCAGGGCTCGGGATATGGCTCAGTGCTAGGGCAGTTGCCCAGCATGTATTAGGCTTTACCCCCTACCCTACAAGAAAACAAACAAACTAACTAACCCAACCCAAATCAATCAACCCCTCCCAAAACAAAACAAAAAAACATTTTTTTACGTGAACATTTGGAAACTAGGCAACAGAAAACCAACCACTTGTAATGCAGTGATTCTAAAATAATCAGTACTTAATTCATCTCCTATTCTATTTGCTATGCATTTCTAAATAATTGTTCTCATAGTATTATTCAATTTTACATCTTGATTTTTATCATAAGCATTTTTTCTATATTAACACATGATTGTATAAAAAATAATATCTAGTTATATTTTATGAATTTTACTTTTTAAACTTTACAGAAGTTGGAAGTAGTCAATGATTTCTGAATAATATCATCAGTTTTATTAGATTTATCTAATATTAAAAATAGTTCCAAAAATTTCTCCTAAATAATCTTCAATTATTGAACCACAGATAAGATGAACAACAACAACAGGAAATTTGGCCTGCAAAATACGCTAGTACAAAGATTTGGGAAGCTGTTAAGTTTCTAAGGCATTTTGGAGGAAAATAACAAATTAAATAAAGAGATTACTACATATGAAGAAGAAGATAGTCAAGAGAAAAAAACTTCTTTTTTATAGCTCAATGACTAAGATCTCAAAAATAGTAATTTCATAAATAGTAATAGTTTCAGAAATAGTAATTTCATAAACTTCATCTGCTATGTATATTTTACCACAATTTGTAAAATTTAAAGAATTTTACTCTTTATCACTTATACAATTTTTCTTTATTATTTCTTACATGACACTAGTGAAGAACATTACATTCATAATTTTTTTGCATTGCAATTCTTAATACAACTTTATACCACAATTTATCAAATCTCTGTTTGTATACATGGTATGTTGACACCAAATTTACATCTTTATACATGAATTTTGTATAATGATGACCATTTCCTTCCTTTATCCTTGTTATTCCCCTTCTCCCTCCCTTTCCCTCCCACCTTTATTCCCTATCTAAAGGGAATAGAGGTGGGAAGTAAATTTCCACCCATGCTCTCCTTATTTTTTACAAAATATAATTGCCCAAAATTTTATTAATTTTGTACTTAAGTAAGGTTGTTCTCTTTTTTTTAAGTATCCTAGGGAATTGACAATTAACTAATTAAAAGTAATTGACAATTAACTAATTATAAGTAAATTCATTTACTTTATTTGCTTTTTCAGTCAGAAAACTCTCATTTGAACAATTCCGGTAGTTCAAATAAAAATTTATCAGTAGCCCTCAAGCTAGTCAGATAAACAAAGTAATCCAATCCCATCACAATCCCATTAGTCTTAATCAACAAAATATTTTGATCTATTACTTTTTTAAAACTACCCTTCAGGTCCAAAACTATACAGTTCAAAGTGAGAACACAAGTTTGAACTACATTATACCTACAAGTTATCTATGATGTAGGAAAAACATACTGCAAATAAATTTAGCATTGACACAACAGATATAAATAAACTTTTGTCAAATTAAAAGGCAAAGCCTTACATGTACCTTTAATTAACTTTCAAGTTTTCACTTGGGGTTGGGTCTTCTGTACGTTTTTGAGTTGAACTGTAAGTGTTTAAATAAATCTCAATTCTAAGAAAGGCCACTATTGGGATCCACAGGGCAGTGCTCATCCCCTTATCATCAATGTATCCCTATGTTTGATGACTGAGCTTAAAGTTCTTATTATACAAAGGATAGGATAAGAAGCATACTGGCATATGTGACCTGCTTCATATAACAATTCCTGCTATGATATCACTATTAGAGATTTCAAGATTCTATTGCCTTGTGCTAAAAGACAAGGATTTCTAGACAGTGTCCCAGAGTCCCATATATTGTCATTGGGAGGTCTTTAGAAGTGAACTTGAAACTGGACATTGCACACTGCACATAGAAATGACAGATAAAATCACCCTGATAAAATGGATATCCTAGTCATCTAATATAATTATATTTCCTGGTCACAAATGGATGACTCAGCCTGTAAAAGGAGCAGTTACCACCGCTCTAAGTTAATTTTCTAAATATTCCTTGAGTTATAGCTTACATTTTTTTTCTTGGAAATCTAGAAAATTATGTCATCTAAGAAACTATAGACAAACAGATTTAGTGAATAAACACAGCTTTACAGAGAAACCATTTCAAAAAGAAATAAAAGAAAATTAACTTATAAAAATTATAGTAATCATATACACTATTTATGTAATATTTTCTATGAAACAAATATCAATAACATATGAATTAATTAATCATCCTGAAAATCTTTACGTGAAGGTAATTTTATTGTGCTATTTGATAGATAGGAAAACACAGATGATAGATAGACCATCTGTCACATATTGCTACTTTACTAATTAAAGAGTCACCTGGACTCCCTTTATCTTCCGCTGGGTGATGTACTGAAGCATTTGTGTAATATTTCTATTTTTCTGAATGATTGCTTCAGTCACTAAGAAAGGATGTACACAGAGTATTATTGTTGATGTTTCCAATAAAACCTGAATCCACAGATGCTTTTCACAGATAAATATTCCTAAGTGTATATTCAAGCACTGGTTACAAGTGGGCTCTCCTGAGGCTGTTATGTCAATGAAAGGGGATGTGCTGGGGGGAAATGGTTTTTACACAAACCCTCATCTCAGCTGATCAACTCTCCACCAATCCTATCTCCTAGTCATAAGTACAGATGCTTCTCTCTTTCACTTATGTATAATTAATTGTTGTCCTTGATTAGATCCATATTTCTGCCTCTGATATTTTTCTTGCTTATTCCTATCACTCTGCTCTAGCTTCTAGATGGCTTTTCTCCAAGTCATTTATTGACACTTCCCACCCACAAACCCAGGGAGTCAGTGCCAATTAAATACAACATGTGTCCAGAGTAGTGGAAACCAAGATGCTTGCAAATAATGCAAGTCCTAAAGCCAGAGGGAAAAGAAATGTAGTAATGTTGGTAAATCTGCTGAATCTTCTGCTGACACTGGACAGTTTGGAGGAAGAATAAACCATCCCAGGGACTGCTAAGATGAGCTCTCTGGTGTTTGGAGGTATATCAGAGAATCAGTTACACACAGTGGAACAGACAACACACAATTTATCTTCTGTCCAGAAACCTTTGTGAACTGAAGGTGTTACATGAAATTGGTAAACCAAATTGGAATGGATTTGCTTTTGTCTAGTATCTATCACTTCTATATCTTCCCTTCATTTACAGATCCTGGGTATTCACAATCTCTGCTTTCTGCTAACGATAATTTTAAAAGACAAAATAACTTTGCTTTCTCACTAGATTCTAAAAGATAATGGAGACATCAAGTTCTGTCTCATGAGGTTACACACTTGAAAGAAGATGGGGATGGTATTTATAAATCAGTCATTACAATAACTTACTCTGTTTCTCCCCTAAAATCCATTTTATTCCTGTTATTCATTAAGTCCCTTTAAAAAGCAAGAAATCCTATTTGAAACTATAAATAAAATATTACTATTTGAAAGCCAGAACAAAAGAAGATATAAGATTTGGTAATATACTTCCTGAAACTCAATGAAGACAATATGTATTCAGTTTTTAAAAATCTTTCTTACTGGGGAGTTAAAGCAGAAAAGCAAATGATTATTGACCCAATATAATTATTGTAAATTTACATTTAATATATTATGAGTTCAAAAAGTAACAGGTGTTTCTATCTTGAGAAGGGAATTAAGTAGACTAGGAGCCAGGGGAAGAAGAGTAATCTATATTTTGCTTTTGCCTGTTGACTCTTCAAATATCCATGTATTCGTTTCTCTGATAATAAGAGTTCATTATTGAGTTAACACTTTTATATTTTCTTAGTTACCACATGGCAAATGAAAAGAAAATAGACCTAAAATTCAGAAGTCCCGTATGAAACTTACAACTGGAAATTTGTATAGACAGGAAGACAGGGCATGTCCTTCATATAATCAAGGTAGAAAATATGCTTTTCATATTTGTTTTTTAATTCATTTCACCTTTGCTTTCTAATCTCATGTCCAAATGCTTGCAATTCCACACAATGTTTTAATTATGAATCACCATCTGTCCACACAGTTAAGTTTGGGAGCAGAGTTATCTGAATAACTGTACATACTGAATAACTGTACATACCCACCACCCTAATCCTAACTCATGCTAGTCATGTGCACCCATTATGGATTTGGGTAAAAATCAGCAGTGATGGCCACAGGCATTAAAGTTTAAATTCTCAAACTTAATTCTACTTTTTGAAGCATCTAAAAGATAACCCTAATAATACAAAAGAGCTAATTAAGGTATTCATACAGAAAGAAAATAAGCAGTGAGTTATGCAAATGACACACCTTAGTGATACCATTAATGGAAATATTTTTATGAAATGCATAGAGAATTAGCTTTGTACGGCCTGAAATATTTGTATTCTAAAGGATTTTTAAAATACAATATAAATAAATGCTTTCAGGTTTTGTTATCAGTGAACCAGAAAATAAGATTGTATTTCCGATTCATTTTGTGCATTATTTGTATGGCTGATTGAGGCTTGTGCATATTAAAATGTTCAATAGGTAAATATTCTATCTTAGTAGTTTATAAATAAATGACCCAATGTTTGATTTTAATTTGCATTTTTAAACTAGGGACTTAAGTTTATTCATAGTGAAATATTATGAAATACAAAGCTGGGCCACAGTGAATTATATGAATGTTTATATTTTTAAACTACGTTCTGACTTGAAATTGTATTGATCCTAGAAAACATGAGGCATTATCTTGAAGTTAATTTCAGTTTTAAATCAGTCTGTGTCTGTGTGGAGGGGATGGAGAAAGAGATTTTAAGAAGACGTGGGAAATGGCAAGCAGTGAGGTAAGATGAAAGGGACTGTGGTTTAGAGTGTCCACTTTATTTATTTGCACAGCTTGGATTCACCATGAAAACATTTCACTTTGTTTTTTCCCACATCCAATGTAGAAACAGGTTCAAGAGGAATTTGTAGACACAAGGAGAATTGACAGCTCTTAGAATAGAAACCAATATGTTCCTTCTTAATAATCTCAGCCCTAGCCTATTTGAAATGGCCTGCAATGAACTTTCTTTAGCCTGATATGTGGTTTCTTTTTTTTTTTCTTCCAAGCCTTGCATGGTGGACCACAGTGATTAAATAATTCAAGTTACGGGTCTTGCACTGGCCCCTCTCTTTTTCTACTAAATCCATCCTACTTCAGGCACAATAACCCAAGAATAAAGAATGCTTGCAAGATATCATCCAAATTTCTAATTTTTAAATTATATAGCTCCTGCCATCTTCATTGGACTCTTGTTCCAACCTTCCTTTCAAGATAAAGTGATTATCTTGATAGCCCTCCAAGCATATTCCATGTGGGCTCAGGACTGTCACTTAGTTTGGCATCCCCTTGTCTGGAATGCCCCTTCACACTTCACCTTTTGCAGACTATTTCTTTGCTTACTGAAATTTTATCTTCCTTTAGACCAAGACCAAAGGTGGGCTCTTTCACAAACCTGCTAATTGGTCCAACAAGAATCATCTCTTTTTTTGAGCGAGATCCTGCTCCATGAGCACTTACAGTCAGCCTTCTCTTAATGTTTATTTATGTCTTACTCCTCATCTTAGACTCTAAGCTCTTGAGCAGGAACTAGAACATATCCTTCCAAGTGTACAGTGAAGCTTCTTGTACGGTGTGTCTTAAAGGGGTTAATTGATTAAATGAATGAACAATGGAAAGACAAGCAAGCTATTTATTAATCCGAAAACTTGTACATTAGATTCTGGTTTTATTTTGAAGGAACTCAGGTCTGTTTCTAAGTTACTTCTGCTATCCCCCTTTACATGAGGTATAGAGATTTATATACAGAAGTTCCAGGCTAGTATATTGTAAGTAAAGATGAAAAAAAAGTTATCTTTGTATCAGCATTTTCTCCAAAGAAGACAGAGATCATTCAAGACGTCAGGTTTATCACTATTTGGGGGATCTTGTTGAAGGAAAACGGCACTTTGAAGCAGTAAAGATGAAACAGACATCTGCTGGGTTTGACACCAACCACTCCACTAAGACAAATCATCATCCACATCAGCTGAATCACTGACATGAGGTTCAAAAATAAAACAACTTGAGAAATCGAAAATGCATCTTTTTTTTAAACCACAGTGTGTACAGATTTTAAACACATGATTTAAGAACTCACTTTTTAAAATGCAATGGAACACAGGTAACTTAAACATCAGAAAACAACAATTATCTGTATTCTTTATCAACATGCACACAGTGAACCATGAAGACATAGTCTTTTTGTACTATGATTTGCATATAGTCCTTTTTTTTTAAAAACAAAATGCTTCATAAAGTCCTCTGCTGGACTTTGTAATGTGTGTCCGAAGCTATACATTTTTTTTCACCTTGCTTTGTAAGAGCAGAATAACCAAAGCATCTCATACAAACTTTTGCTACATCCTTCAAAGTACTGTACTGATTCCAATTTTTCTCCACTTTAAGGTATTGTCTTAAATGTCTAGATTTTTCTTTTCAGTGTAGTACAGGTGATTGAACGCAGACCATCATGCATGCTAGGTAAGAGTCACTGAGGTACATCCCCAGTCCTTATTTACTTTATTTTACTTTATTATTATTATTTTATTTGGTGGTGCTGCAGATTAAACCCAGGGTCTTGTGCATGCAAGGCAAGCACTTTACCCACTGAATTGTATCCCCAGCGCCACCCACATTTATTTTTATTTTTTTGGCACTGGAGTTTGAATTCAGGGCCACTCAATCACTGAGTCACATCCCCAGCTCTATTTTTTGTAATTTATTTAAAGATAGGGTCTCACTGAGCTGGCTTTGAACTTAGGATCCTCCTGTCTCAGGCTCCTGAGATGCTGGGATTACAGGTCTGCACCATCATACTCAGCTATCATTTCTTTTTATTTTGAGATAGGGTCTCTGTAAGTAACAAAGTTGTTCAAATTGACTTTGAACTTGAGATTCTTCTACCTCAGCCTCTCCAGTGCTGGCATTATAGGCATCTCATTTAGATTTATCTTCTTAATGTTTATTACTTACCAAATTACAATTAATGACTCAAACTAACCTTTAAAGCTTTATTTAAAATTGTCCCAACCTATTTCTAATACTAATTGCTTTGGTAAGATACTGCTAATTGTCAAACAAACCTCCATGTTTGTGGAGAATAGCAAAACTTTAACAATTCAAACTGGGTTTCAGTGTTGATTTTTAAGACTCTCAAACAAGTTGTCAGTCAACAAAAGTGGCATTATTCGGAAAACACACAGCTCAAACTAATATCCATGGGGTTGTGAGTGTGACGAGATACTCACATTTATCAACTACATACATTAGAACAAAATAAAAATACACCAAAAGCTTAGTTGAGAACATTTTCTCTAGCTGTATTCCAATTTCTGCCATTTGTATAGGCTTATTATATTAAAAAAGTGAATAAATATTTAGAAGGAAAGCAGAGGTGAATCTAAGCTGAACATTATGCTAACTATTTTTACTTTGTGCTAAAAAGTTTTTCCAAAGCTATATTCTCTTAGCTTATAAGTATATCCTCACAACTTTTTGCCACAAGACAATGGTTTTCCCAATAAATATCACTCTTGAAATATGGGATGAATTCAAAGTAATGACTATAGTGAAACTGTAGATTATTTAAGGTGAATGGGTAGAAAACCACTTACCCCCAGTTGCCACAGTGATTTCACGTAGGAAATGGCCATAAAATGGAAAATCGAAGGACAGATTCACTCTCTGCAAGGAACAACACCAGAAAAAAAAATCAATAATGTGCAGAATAGTAAAAGTAAAATGAAGAACCTTTCACTTAAAAAAAAAAACTGATGTTTCTACTTTCCCCCATTATTATTGTAGTTGACCTTTAAAAACTGAATTCTGGATGGTATTAAAGAATATTTTCTGGTAATTGTTTGAAGTATGTGAAAAGATTAAAGTTTTGCTGTTCTGTTGATCTACTCCTAACTCACAAAGACTATCTACATCAAGCTATTCTCTGTACCATCAGTACTGGTTTTAGTTGTCCATTGAACATTAAGTTCTATCACCCTGATCGGGAGTCTTTGTAGTTTGTCTAGTTCCTGCAAAATAGTAGAGTATGTTATATGTCAGACTCATTGAAGGAAAATCAAAAGATTTTTATCTTACACTGTTATATATTCAATTTGTTTTCTATATAGCCCATAATGAAAGATAGCTTCACAGTAGAAAATGTCTTGCACCTACAGATATAGAACTGGAGACTTTTTTGATTTTTAAATAATGAGTTCTCCAGACTTAGTATATTATGTCTATTTTGCAAAAGTACAAAGTTGTATGATAAATAATCCTGGTTACTAGAGAGAGATTTTTATTTGATATAAAGGAATATTAGAGCATCTTAGGAAGTTCATTAATAAATAATGCCCTTCTTATTTTCTAGAAAGGGGCCTGAAAGTTTGGATCTTAATTGCTAAAAGAAAATACACACACACACATACATACACACACTTTCATGCATGTGAGTTTTTAAAAATAACTTTTGTGAAAATTAAAAACCAAAATACAACAAAACACAGATCCTAGCTTTTGCTGTGTGCTCGAAATGATAATGAAGCAGCTATATTATTGCTAGGGAAAAAATAAGAAAACCACTGAATTACAACAACATGATCACCTGAAATAAAATAATCCAAAGAAAAAGTAATTAGCTGGTTTGTAGCCCAATAGCAACTATAAGCTACCTACAGGCTTTTATGTTAAAATTCCACAATTTTTACATTATATCTCTCCCAATACACAAATTTAAAAAAAAAAAACAGAAAAATGTATCTGTTGGAAGTTAGCTGTTTTCCATTTTCTATTTTGCAAATGATTGCTTTTTTTATATCCATCAGAGATTTCTAATGACTTGGCGTGAAATTAATCATTCAAAATTTACAGTGACTTTCAATTAGGTTTTCTTTCCTTTTTAATGAAAGCCACATTTTCATAAAAAGTTTTCTTTTGTGCTGACTAACGGGGACAACCAAACCCATTTTCACTGCGGTACCTATAAAAAGTAGCCACTAATAACACAAAGATGAAAGCTGCAATAGCAAAATCATTCATCTCAAAGAAGTCAGAAATAATCTCATACAGGCGCTTGCTGTACATATGGTTCTCCATCATTCCAATTTGCTTCCATGCTCATCAGTAAACTGGTAAAATTTACACCCTCAAGCATTCTCACCTCACTGCTGGAAATGAGTTGCTTTAAACATCTGTCATTAACAACCTCCATCAAGTACCACCAAAGGATGACCTAGAGAGATATGACCTGAGTTTTCTTAGCCATTGCAACTATTTAAATTTGCTTCAAATTAGATAAAGATACATAAATACTGACATAAATTAAAGATGTTTTCTTGAGAAACAAATAGATTCTCATAGAAAATTTACTAATACACCACCCTTGTATACAACAGGAATAACTGAAATGCTTCCCTGTTGAAGTGAGCTGTTTATCTTAGTTACTGCCATAACCTGCTGCACTCTGATACAGAATAGCAATGGCAATTTAGGAAGACGCTATCTTCTACATAGCTGTGAAATCCATGCATTTCTCTTCAGTCACTATTGACACTTGTCACCCTGTGTAGTTACGATATGGTAGTTATTTCCTCATAACTTGTGTCTTGGCTCCAGTTCCCCTGAAGCGCACTGTCTGGTGTATCACTCCTCCTCTTCATATCATTCAGTCTAGAGTGTCATTGTCACTGGTAATGATATTTTCAGCATAGTGAAAATCAGTTCTAAGACCCACCACTAACTGGCGCCTGCCTCTTTGAAGCTTTCTCTTTTACGCTGCCTGCTCCAGCCAGGTGTAAAGGGCATCTCTTAGTTTCTTGCATCTGCCATTCTTAACCTTGAGCTCTTGTCGTTCCTCATGACATTTCTTCTTACTAGAATAGTCGCTCATCCTTGGTCAGTTATGGCTTCCATGCCGTCAAGCCTTGGTTTAGTTTGGGTTACCTCCCAAATCGACCCAGAAAGAAGGATTTAGGGAAAATATTCTTTTTAGAATGTAATCCTAGAAGGCATTTGCTAAAGGATGTGGGAAATATGAGATTAAATAAAAAGTCAAATAAATAACAAGGTGTGTTACCATTATAGCTTCTTGAGAATCAGCCCCTGTGGAGGCATTAAGAAACAGCAGAGAAAACAACTTGAGATTGGAAATCGCTAGTATGTTACAAACAGCCTCCCACAGTTTCAGTATGGGGAAAAGTATCAATAGGAGCAGTAAATGCAAGATCACAGGAACTTTTTAGCTCAAGACACATGTTCCGGATATCTCTCACCTAACATTCTCAACATACACATACACATCTAAAGCACTGCATAAAGCTCATATTACAACCACTTCAAAGGGAAAATCACTCAGAATGAGTGGTTAAGAATGGCTCCATATAGCTCAGTTGATAGAGTGCTTGCCTTGCATGCAGAAGGCCCTGGGTTCAATCCCCAGCACCAGAAAAATAAAAGAAAAAAAGAATGGCCCCAGTGGGAAACTAGAATATGCACCTAGGTATGGTGGATGACAAAAGCAATGCTTTTTCTTAATTACTGAGATAATAAAACAACGTGATGGGTCACATGTAAAGGGAAAATTTGGAAAGTTGTTATATCATCTAAAAACATACACATACATACACATGACACAGTTAAGCACTAGAACTTCAGGAAGCACTTGGAAACTAAATGTTTACATATTCAACATAATTACTTCTGAATAATCGATCACTACTTTGTCTCAGTGTGGCATGGAAGACATATGTAAGGGGAATGTAAAGGGGTGTTTTATTTGCTTGTTCATTCATCCAGTCAGCCATTGAACAACCATTTATTCATCACCTTGTATACACCAGGCACTGAGTTAGGCACTTTGTGGAGAACTGGAGTAAGTCTCACTGGGTCCCCTCAGTGATGGGAAAGAGCATCATTCAAAGGTAAACAATACAACCATGCAAGGAAGAGTAAGAACAACAGAAGACAATGACCAAGAGCACACGGCAATGGAATGGATCCTTTAAAAGAACCTGTCACAAGGGGAGTGAGAGGGGTATGTGAACATACATCAAGTAAAATTGAAAGAACTTACAAACATAAAGGTTTGGATTAAGTGGGGAAAATCTAGAATGAAGCAGACTTCTCACTTGTTGAATATGAACCACAATGCCATCAGCTGAGAAAGTAACTACAAAAAAAGAGCTATTAGGTTAGTTTTGAGAAATTTGCTGAATTTTTTTTTTGTTATATATCCTCTTATTATATGCTAAAAATTAATTTAAAATGACCCCATACTGTCTAGGAAACAAATAACTCTTCTACAACTAAATAGGTTAACAGAGTCTTGGGCATTGTCACCAAAAGCCATAGTAAATAAAAGAGACATCACAGAGAAACTATGGTGTAAATGAGTGTGGATAACATTTTTAAAGCTCAGAAGTAACATCTTGAACATCATGAGAAACACAATAGAAGTGAGTAAAATTGTTACCTAGTTTCTTATGCTCCAGAGAAAGGGGTTAACTATTGGAAAATGGAGGTGGTAATGGAGAAGGTAATTTTGAGACAAGCAAAAGCAGTACTACTTTTTCACATGGTGCAGGCTAAATTTAGGGATATGGTTTGACAATCTGGTAGAATATACAGAGTCCAGGTGGTTTGATGTAAATTCATGGCAGCTATAGCTATATGTAATTGTGAGCTTTAAAACCAGATGGTGCTTCCATGAAAATGTCCCATTGAACTTTCTGTTGGTCACAGACTATCATGATGGGGGCCAAACGACTAGATTTCTAAGAGTGCCCTCATCCTTTTACCTCTTTTATGTATTTTTTGATGCCCATTGCTATTCAGTTTGAGATTAATTATTATAATCTCCACTAATCTTTTTAATACCATAAAATTATAATCCTAAACATACCCTTTTGTCATTTAACTTCTTTGCTTATTTCTCAGTAGTCTTACAAAGACAAATTAATTAACCAAAGCTTGCAAAACCTTGAAGATAGAAGCCTCTTAATAAGAGTTAAGAATCTAGAGTAGCCATATTTATAATCCTCAAATCCATTTCCATTTTTTGTTTTAAGATAAAATAAAAGCTCAGTATAATAGTATTACATAGAGTAATAAAACTGAATATACTGGTTGGACCAAGTCGCTTTATTTCATCTTTATAAGGCATGATCCTGCTAAAAGCAACTACTGGGTAGAAAATCTAAGATAACAAAGGTTTTCATAATTGCTGATTTCATGGGTTCACGATAGCATAAGATTTATAGAATACAGGGGTTATGAATATACTCAAAAATGAATAAATGTATTAATAATTAATTTTTGCAGACTTATGTTAATCATCTATTTTTATTCATTTAAATAATATTCTGTTTGAGGGACGCATGCTTGTCTCTTGAAAGAGTCAAATAGGTGTGACATTATTAATATTTTTGATAAAGAGATTTATGCTACTTTTTCAAAAAATAATTTCAAAAAGGAGATCAAATAAAATACTATTTTCAGTTCATTTCTTTATGCCCAGTGTAAAATTTGTGATGAATTGCAAAATGTAAGGAAAATACATTTGCTTTATTTACATGGATATTAAATGCTGGATATTGCATGGATATAAAAGTACTCACTTATTTTTATGAAGGTTCATATCTCCAATAAATGTAAATGATTTCACAAACATTACATAAAACCATAATAAATCTAATTTAATTTGGTATGATATTTTCCTCTGAAATGCACTTCACAGTTAACTTTCTTGAAACTAAATAAGGTCCACATAAAATTCATTCACCTACAAATGCTAAGATTATTACAGTTTTATTCCTTTGCTAACCATGACACAGATGTTCCAATCTTCAAAGCAACTAAATGGAACTTTATTTTTTAAATTTCAATCATTATTTTCTAATTTTTGAGTGATATAGCATAATTTTGGAATTGGAGAGAACTGAAATTATATTCCAACATTCTTATTTAGTAGTTTATATGATTTCATAAATTATTTAGCTGTCTTAAATGACAGTTCACTCTTCCATGATGTGTAAGTAGACTTCTTTAAAAGCTTGTTAAAGGGATCAGATAACTGAATTATACCTGGACCTTTATAAACCCTGTGTAAATAATGGTTAACATTAAGTTATGTATGTGAAGTTGCCTACCACTGCAATAATTATTTAAAACTAATTTTCTAAACAAAAATCGCTCTTATTTGATTCCTTAAACATAGCTATAAGTGATATGTTATGTGTTCTTTGTGATACACATATACGTCATCACAACATTTAATAAAAAAGATAAAACCAATGCAGGGAAGTCTCTAACCACATTGGTAAGTAGACAATATATTTCTGAGCAATGCCATGATTCCTGAATTTTTGTTATGTTGAAATAATCATAACCACTGTACTTATTGGTGTTAGGAGAATGGGATCAGCATTTTCAGTGAAGAAATAAACCCTGGCAGGAATCACCTTAACACATGATGCAAGTTAGCACTATCACTAATTAGACATTCTGGCATCATTTATGTCTTCATCTATTTTCTACTGCTATAACAGAAAACCTGAGATTGCATAATATATAAAGAACAGAAAATCTTTTTTCTCATAGTTCTGGAGGTTGGGAAATCAACAGGCTGGCTTCTGGTGAGGGTATTCTTGCTGTATCATCCCATGATGAAAATCAAAAGGGCAATGGAATATGTGTGAGAGTATGTGTGTGTGTGTGTGTGTGTGTGTGTGTGTGTGTGTGTATGAGAGAGAGAGAGAGAGAAAGAGAGAGAGAGAGAGAGAGAGAGAGAGAGAGAGAGAGAGAGAGAGAAACATACCAAATCCACATTTAGAGCAAACATATGATGACTAACCCACTCCTGCCATAATGGCATCCATTCAGGAGAGCAGAGTCCCCATGACTTGGTCACTTCTTATTGGGCCCCATCTCCAAATACTGCAGCCTTAGGGAGTGAGTTCCATCACGTGGATGCTGGAGAACACATTCAAATCTTACCAATATACTTCATGATACAATGCATTAAAGAAAAAAAAAAAAGAGACCATTCCCATTTCCTTCTTCCTAAAAGCATTTAATCATGAAGAAACAATAGAGACCCCAAACCTGGGACATTATACACAATAATTGGCCAATACTCTTCAAAAGTGTAAGTTCATGAAAGACAAAGAGAGACAGAGGGACTGTCATAGATTAGAGGAGAAAAGAAATGATGAATAAATGCAAAGTAGTTCCTATATTGGAGCCTGAATTTTTTTTAAAAAAGGATAATTGGGGAATAACAAGCAAAATTAGAAAAAAGCCTGCAGAATAGTTAAGAGTATGGTAACTGCAGAATAGTTAAGAATATGGTACCAGTGTTAATGTCTTGGAATTAATCATTATACTGTGGATATATAGAGTATTAACATTTATGGAGCTAAGGGAATGTCTTGGAATGTTCTGGAAGCTTTTTATAATCTTAAAATCATTTCAAAGCAAAGCTTTACCAAAAACAAAACAAACAAACAAACAAACAAAAAGAGCTATATTAGGTAACAAAACCAAGATTTCAGTCTAAATATAATTGACTCCAAAACAGAGTCTTGACAACTACATATTCGTATCTCCCTTCTATTATACTAGGTGATTCATCTCCCCTCCCGCCCATTCAGGCCTTTAATAACTGTGTTTTCTACTAGAACCATTAATATTTTCAGGCCTTCATGTTTGTGGTCCTGGTAGACATAACAATTTAATTGTTGGCACTTTGTGCCCGCCTGTAGGTCAGCTGATGGCACTGCAGACATTCCTACGTGTTTGCTGAATAGAAGAAGGAAAGCAAGAGCATGAATGTCCAGTATGCCCTAGGGACAGAAAATCTACTCAATTGCCCCATCACCTGTTTCTTACCCTGCTTTGTCCTGATTTCTCTTAAAACAAAGTAATAATGAAACAATTAGAAAGCACACAAAAGCACAAGGCCAACACCACCAAAACAGAAAATCTGAGAAAAGTAAAGAGCCAGTTTCTCAAATCAAAAATATAGGGTCAGCTAGGCATGATGGCCCACTCTTATAATCTCAGCAGCTCAGGAGGCTGAGGCAGGAGGATGGTGAATTCAAAGCCAGTCTCAGCAATGTAGTGAGGTCCTAAGCAACTTAGGGAGACCCTATCTCTAAAGAAAAATATTGAAATGGCTGAGGATATGGCTCAGTGGTTAAGCACCCCTGGATACAGTCCCCAATATCCACCAACCAGAAAGCAAAACCAAAACAAAATAAACAAACAACAACAAAAACAAAGTCCCAGGAAAGAACAGAGCACAGCACAGGCGGAGCCACACCATTTGGGTGCCACCTGAGCCTGGTGGTAAAGTGTGCTCACTTTGATCATCAATGATTGCCCAGCCTCCATTACTCAATTTTTTTTTTTTTTTGGATATTAGGGTATCAGAGGCTTCCATTTTTTCAAGGACAGAGCCAGGGGTTTATTTTCTGAACTTTAAAAGCCATTTATTTTCTTTTCAAAATTTCTCATTGGTTATTGTGACTTTCTATCAAAAAAAAAAATAACTGGAATAACTTCACTTAAAAGTAATATAAATTTCCAGGTAGTAGAATGGTATAAATATAAGTGCCATCATGTGCAGCCTTATGTTTTATCAGCTACAGACCATCAACACAACAGTAGTCCCCTAAGATTAAGCCATTTAACTTTGTTGTAAATACACTACAATGTTGGCACAATGACAAAATTATCTGAGGACACATTTCACAGAATAATTCCCTTTGTTCAGTGATGCATGACTGAATAGACCCATGGATGGAAAAATGTAAATTGGTAGGTTTCTACAACAAGCAAATATTAGAAAGGATAAAACATGGGGAGACAGGTAAGTACGGACTAGAGCATTGCAAACTTCTTTTGCTATTATTTTGTGTAAAGCAAGAACCTGCTTCCAGGTCATAAATGAGCCTCTGGGAGTCGATAATAAAATAGTGCAGTGGGCAGGATAATTAGTAATGCTTTTACCATGTAGGTTTTGAAAAGAAAAAAAATGGAATTCTAACCAATTCTCACACTCTGGGAAGAGTCAACAGGACATGGGTAGTTAATCCAGTGACTGAAAACACTGGAAACCCTAATTAAAAGATCAAAATGTTCATGGAAAAGAGCTAATCAATATGCAAATATACAGACAGGGAACTGGCTACTTCTTTCCCAAACACAGTCCATCAATGGCATTGATTTTCTGAGTTGGAGATTCTAACCTGATCAGCACTTTTTTTCAGAGCAAAGCTAAATATTTAATCAGCACCACCTATGGAATGACCCTCTTCAAAGGAATATTCATACAGTGGACAACAAAATGTAAACATTTTGATGTTACCTGATGCTAGCTCCTCTAGACTTGAGATGAAGTGAACCCTTACCATATCTCACCTTGCATGGTTCTCAGCAAGGTGAGACTCCGTGAAAATTCTTGCCTATACTTGCAAATCATTCAAATTAGCAAGGGGGATATTTATTATCAGGCAAAGTTCAGAGAATCACTGTCCAAGAAAAAGTGCATCAGAATTTTATAAAGTTACTTCTGGATTTTTCCCACTGCTCTAGTAGCCAGGTAGTGGACTTCCCCAGGCTTCTCAAATCTGAGTGTGCAAATGAATCACTTAGGGCTCTGGTTCAAATTCAGATTCAGATGGTGAGGTGGTGGTGGTTTGAAATCCTGCATTTCTAACAAACCCTCAAGGCTGCTTACTCTCCCTCTGGCCTCTGGATTCTAAGGCTCTATGTAATATAAATGGATTTTGAAGCTCTAAAACCATTGCTTTAAGAAAACTCTGGCAAGTGTGACATGGGTTAAAAAGCTGAATAGATTCGTTTCTGGATAACATCATCTCACTTTATTTATTTGGTGGCACTTACATGGCCCGGAATTTTCCATCAAAGGAACTGAAGTGTAGAGGTACCTACTAGCCAAGCACCTTTAAAGCAATGACTTGCAAAACCTTTTTTCAGCCTGAGTACACATGGGGGATGTGGCAGTTTTGTTACTTCCTTGGCCAGTGATCCTCAAACAGGGCAGAGCAGCAAAATATTCCTATGAGTTTATCATTTACAGCTTGAAAAAAATCCTTCCTGTCCTCAGTTGATAATAATCTTTTCTTCAGGGAACACACTCTCTAATTTCCAGTCAGTGGCAAATGACTGTTTTAAAATTAAACATTTGCATGATGATAATTATTATAAACATCTTTAACATGGTACCATGTGCTATTTCAATGTTGTATAAATGTTAAACCATTGAACCCTAATGATCACCTTGGGAGGCAAATGCTGTTATAATTTCCATTTAACAGATGAGGAAAGTGATGAGGAAAGAGTAAATGACATGTTCAAGGTCACATAGCTAAGTAGTTGGCAAAGTAGGGACTCAAATCCAAGCATTGTGGTTCTACGTCTCTGTGTATCAAGAGTTCAGCTAGTTACCCATCAACTGAGAAAAGGTGAGTGACATTTATCTATTGACATTTTCTCCAGAGCTCTCATGGATAACAGAGAATATATTAGATTACCTTGCATGACTCTCCATTTTTATAAAAAAGGTGTCCATCTTCCTCAAATGGAGAAGTGAGATTAAACTGCCATGAAATATGATGAAATCAAGTATGATTTTTTTCTTTTTTAATAAGGTAAATTCTTATTTTGGGAAATTGATACTTTGCTAGATGCATACAAATTAATCACTGTGGATTTCATAGGCATCAACCTTCAAGGCTCCCTAAAGATCCCTCCGGGTCTAAAATTTGATTCCTGACTTCAGGAAAAGTTACAAGGGTAACTTAAATGAATAGTAACATATATCTACTTATGTATTAATGTTAAATAGTTATTTGTACTAAGTTCGTCATTTTAAGGTATAAAGCCCGTTTCTCTGGCACAAAGAGAAATAAAATCCACTTATTATAATCATGTTAGTTTTGTGGAAGAGAAAAATGTCAGAGCCTTTTCCCTAATAGGCGATCAAATAATAGTCTGGAAAGAGCAAATGCATCTCAAAATTGGTAAATGACTTAAGTCTAGCAGTAATAGTAAAATGAATCAATGATAGGATTTATAAATATTTAATTACAAAGTAGTGCCATAACATCTCATTAAAATCTACTGTTATGTAGTAGGCAGGACAGAGATAAATATCATAATCATTTAGTAAAGAAAAAAAAAGAGACCTTTCTCTAGGTCTCATAGATTATAATGACCTTAAATTTGGATCTTATGGTATCTTGCTTTTGATCCCTTGTTACTTTTAAACAACTAAACTGGTTATCACTTTTGAAATTTACAGCTGTTTCCTAGGAGGTTGAAGAATAGACTGAGCTTATTAAATATTAGAAAAAAATCCATTGACGTTTATAACTATGGGAATTATCTGAGTATTTAGAGTTCGATAAGAATAAAAATATAAATAGTATTGAAAAAAATATTGCATTATATTATAACAAGTACATTTCTGCTATAGATTGGGTGTGGAATGTCTCCTCAAGTGACAAAGTGACAAAGGCTTAGTACTCAGATGGGCCCTATGAGAGGTTATGGAAATTGTTAAGAGGTTGGGCCTTACTGGTAGAGAGGAATAAAGTCATTGGAGGCATGACCTCAAAGGGCATAATGGGTGGGACAAGACCACTACCCCAGATTACAACCTTTGGCTAAAGTTTGTTATTTTTGGCTGTCTGAATGGAAGGCTCCACTCAAACTTGGATGGCCATATACTCTGTTGTTACCCCAGGTTTCCTTGACTACCGTAACATTAGAACCTCAGCTAATTGTTGTGAATCCAAGCAATTATTTTGTTTTAAGAAACAAGGAAAAACTCAAGTTCACAACACATTTCATCATCCCATTATGAAAACAAGAAAGTTGTAGACTTTCAACTGAGTCAGAGAAAGAGAACAATCTAGGGGGACTCTTCAATGAAAGATTAGTTCCCCATCAAAATAGTATAAAAACCCCCAGACAGAGAGCCACCCATGAGACCCTCTTTGGAACCTCTCCTGTGCTATGAAAACTCTCCTTACTTGCTTCTAATAAATTTGCTACTGAATTCTCACCCTCCCTCATCTGCATACTTCATTCTTTGGGAGCCTGAGACAAGAACTCCCCAGTGCTCACCTGATTCTGTTACAATGGGACTCCAGGTCCTTCTTTTTCCTTGTTTTTTTTTTTTTTTTTTTTTTTTTTTTTTTTTTTTTTTTCCTAGCCCTCAGCAGATGAGCAGTATCCTCCACTGAAGCTCCTACCATGATGTCCGGCCTCACCACAACCCCCAAACCAACTGAGTCCACCAATAATATTCAGTGCACTGAAACCACGAGGCAAACCAAACCATTCCTCTTTATAAGAATATTGTCTTAGGTATCTTGTTACAGTGGTGGAAAACTGATGAACATAATTTCTTTATATATTTAAGAATCTAATTTAACCATTAAGCTATAGAGACACATGCATATACATAAGTGATCCCAGTCTGTCATTCAATTAGAGAATAATCCGACAAACAATGGAAATGAGGCCAGGGTGATGAAAGGTGGGTGTCTTACTGGAAATGAAGCAACAGCAAGATTATTCAACCAGTTAAAAATAAAAAATGAATAAAAGCAACCAACTTAGACGCTGTAAGCAGAACTCAGAGAAAAATGCGTGGTCTAGACAATAGCTTAATAGAAATAACAAATCAAATTTTCTTTCAAGTTAATTGTTTAGAAAATAAGCCATATCAACAGATTTTTTTGATGCACGGAAAAAAAAGTTGAAATGCTGCAATATGAGAAAATAATCAACTAAAGTCACCAGATGCAGTCAAGTTTAGCTCTCTGAACATAAGCATTATGCAAATGTAAGACCAGTGGGAATGCTAATTGAAGCAATATTTTCCTGAAGGTGTGAAAGAAAACAACTCCAGAAAACTTAACTTTTGTAATGAAGATTTATGTGTACATTCAAGAGTCAGAGAACTCCATCAAGGACAATTTAAAAAATTGAAACAACCACCACATCCAATTTAAAAATTTGAAACAATCACCATGTCAAAATTGATACCAGTTTCATCAAACTCTTTACCTGTATTATGATAAAGAGAGTGAGATTGACGAAGAGGAGTGCTTCAAAGATTTCATTTTGCAAGTGTTCTTTATTTAAAGAATCAATCTACCCACTGACATGGAGAAAGAATAATAATAAAAAAATAAGCCAGAGGATGTTTATGTCTGGAAAAGAACACATCGGCAATTGCTTGGCCACAAATAGTGCATATGCATATAGATATTAATCTATATCAACTATGTCCATCCATCTATCTGACCATTGACTGCATACTTATATCCCATCCATTCATCCATTTCTATCTATCTCTCTGAATGACTCCCTTGACTATGTCAAATTCCTCTAGCTGCCTTCTCCACCAGGCCTCAACCTTCGGACTTATTTGGTGTCAATTTTGACATCACTCCATTTTAGCAAAAGCCCTAAGTCATTTTAGCAAGAATTCCCCTCCATCATATCTGATTACCTTCTGACAAACATTCTTTGGTTGGCCAAACTATAGTCAGGTTTCTGAAAGTTCTGCTAGGCCCATCTGTGTACTTACACATAAAATCCAGTTTTAGCAAAAAATGCCACCAACAAAAACTCAGCTGTGTCAGTTTGCAAGAACCCACTCCCCATCCTTACCCTCAATAACTTATCAGGTTCCTTATCCTCCACTATATTTAAGGTGATGTCTGATCACCCTAGCCTGGCTTCAGCAAGAATTCCACAGGTCAGTTTAGCTGGTGTTCCCTTTACTCCTGGATGTTACTTTTTGGTAATTTTCTGTCTACTGACCCCGACTCTCTGCTCCTTGGCTAAAATTCCTACTTGCCCATGCTATGTTCAGAATTGAGCACAGTTCTATAGCTATACCTCTTCCCATTGTGAATAAAATTAGCACTGAGCAAAATTAGTCTGGACTGCTTTAACTACTGTCAGGCTCTGGCTTTTCTTTGACATGGTTGATCACTATTATTGTAAAGAATTAGGATTTTCAAATAACCTTGCTCTACAATATCATATTCTTCCCAGGTTTTTCAGTGTGCTTTCATAACATATTTCATTTTTATTCTCAGGATAGCACTGGGGTAGAGGGAGTCAAGACAGGCATTTTTACCTCTTACTAACAAGTTATAAAATTGAGTTGCAGAAAGGCCAGAATCCAAGATAATAAGTGTTTGAGCCAATGCCTTATCACTTCTAACCCCAGATTCCTTCTATCAGGAAAGGGATAGTTCTCTGGGAGCTGTGAATCAGAATGTCACTGGCAGTTTCAGAAGACATAATAATTCTAATATGTCCAAATTTGTGATCATCGATAAGTTAAATAATATGGATATAGAAGTACAGAGGAAAAATCACAAAACTGTGGACTAGAAAAGATCCAGAGAGAGGAAAAGAAACAAGACCAGGCTGGTTTTCAGGTTTATAGTCAAAACTTCTAGATCTGCAACCTGATAACTGTCATGTCTTTGAATGAAGAACAAAGTACTCAATAATTATAAGAATTTTCATATAAAATGCCTGCCTTATTGCTTGCCATATGGGAAGGACTCTTAGAAATTTTTCACTTTCCTTTCTTTATGTAGTCATACTCCTTGCTTCAATTTGTCAATTGCCAAACTAGATTTTAACATCTGCTTTTTCTGCAATAGTGATTTAAGAAATGCTATTTAAACAAAAAGAACAATGGACAGATTTAAAGGAACATAAAATAAAATTCTGGGATGTATGTGTGTAACCTAAGTACTAAGGATTATAATTCACATTATAAAAAGGGAAGAAAGAAAGAAACTCAATGTGTTTTGGCATGGCAGACATGTGAATAAAATGATTTCTAAGATTTGCTCTGCTCTGGAAAGATAGTAATGTGGATGGGGACACTCTGACTTTATTTCCACCCTTGTCTTTCTGCAATATTAATCCAAGGTTCCAAAAGACTGTTTGGACCACAGTTAATAGATAACAAAGATAAAGGAGGAGTTTTTCTCTAAAATATCCTGTTCCCAAGGAGACATTTCCTACACCCTCTTCTCGCCCATTCCTAGGGAGACAGTGGGGAGCTGGAGAGCCACCTCTTGGGGGAGGTCAATTTTCCTGCTTTCTCCTGCCACCTCTTGCTCACAGAGAGCTGGATTGGTTAGCTAACCCTGGGTCTTTCTCTAACCAAATCTTTTCTTGCAGTCTAATCTGTTGACAGAATGCATGCCCCTGAGCACACAAATTACATCACTTTGTGATAAGATTTGAGAAACACCCCCCTTCTTTTCCTGAGGGAAAATAATTTAAATCCTGTTTCCAGCCAAAATAGGAGAGAGCTTTGCATCAAGAATTTTGTCTATTAAGAAATAAGCAAACCTAATCAATAAAGTGGACCCATGTTACCCATTTAACATTTTTTTTCCTGTGCTTAAGGCATTCAGTAACATCAAAGGGAAGAGTAGCTATGGTTTTGTGCACATGCCGTGTGTACGTGTGTGTGTGTGTGTGTGTGTGTGTGTGATGTGTCCAAGGGAGAGCATGTATGAGGGCCGAACTGAGCCCTCTGGCCATGTGACTACTCTAATACTACAATTCTGTCATCATCTCTAACAACCTGATTCATTTGGAGGAAGGAATAATGAAAATGGATTAGAGAGCCAGGCAGGGCTTGAACAGTGGGGTGGTCAACCGTGGAAGTATTGAAACATGGATTTCTCTGTACAACTCTGGAAGCTCAGACAAATTATTAAAGAGAAAATGTGTTTAGGAAATTTTTTAAAAATTCTAGTAAGTAAATTTATTAAAATTTTAAGATATATAATTTATTTAAGTGTAGGTTTCCAAGATTTTTATGAATAAAAAAGAAAAAAAGAAAGGAAACTAAGTCATTATATCAATCATATTGCAATAAATCAAAGTGTGTGTCCACATGTGCCTGGGTGTGTTTTTGTGCTTGGGTATGCTTGTAAGTGTGCTTTGTGTGCATGTGTATGGGTACTTCTATAGGTATGACAAAGTGGGTATAGAACTGATTTATAACACTAAAATATTAGCTTCAATACACATGAAAACCCAGCCACATCAACATTTATCGCAGCTCAATTCACAATAGCTAAACTATAGAATCAACCTAGGTGCCTTTCAATAGATGAATGGATTAAGAAAAATGTTGTACATACATACAATGGAATATTAGTCAGCCCTAAAGAAGAATAAAATTATGGCATTTGATGGTAAATGGATAGGGCTGGAGAATATTACGTTAAGCTAAATAAGACAATCCCAAAGAACCAAAGGCCAAATGTTTTCTCTGTTATGTGGATGCTAATTCACCACAAGAGTGGGACTTAGGGAAGAAAAGAGGCACTCTGGATTTGGCAGAAGGGAGTGAAGGGAAGGGAGATAATCTGAGGGTAGGAAGGATAGTAGAATGAATCAGACATTATTACCTTATATGCCTATAATTAGACAACTGGTGTGATTATATACCATGTAAAACCAGAAGAATGAGAATTTATACTCCATTTATATGCATTCTACTGTCATTGATAACTAATTACAGCAAGTTTTAAAAAATACACATGAAAAAGCAAGAAATCAAGGAACAACAATGACAGGGTAACTCAAAGAAAGGTTTCTAACAATTATATTAAAAATTAATGCATGGAATACCAGAAACATTACATTACAAGAAGAATATCCTTCTATTTCTGTTTAGGCCGGCCTTGGGATTTGAAAGCAACCATGTCACTCCCACAGTCACAAAAAGAATGAATGGATCCTCTAAATCATCATAACTCTTCCTGAGACAACCAGAAAACTGAGGTCACGAGACAACCAAAAAACCTATCTCAGAGAGAGAGGGAAAAATAAATCTCTTTAAGAACAGACAGGACACACAATCTTCCTTAGTTTTTGGAAAGCAGAGAACTCACTGATGGCCTTATCAGTGTGTAAGAAGAGATCAGCTCACATTTTAACTGATGAACTTTCCTCTGCCTGTAGCTATCACCCACAGTGACTGACAACCAGACTAGACTGCATCATAGAATCCCCACGTGGACAACTAAACATTCAAACTCCAGGAAGTGTTTTTTACACTAGTAGGCATTGTCTTTTAATGGGAAGGCAGCCAATTACAACAAATTCTGGGTTGGCATTGTCCTAATCTTATCTTTCTCATTTTTTTAAAAATTTTTCTTTTAAAGATCTGCTCTAAATCACACAGTGATTCATTTCTGAATCAATCATCTTACCTGGGGTTGCCTGGCAAAAAAAAAAAAAAAAATGTGCTCTACATTGAAAGTTCTATGACTCATCAGGGAGAACTATAATTAATTTCCATTTAACTCTTTCAAGCTGATCTCCTAGCAGAGGAATATCTGTATATAAACAATGAAGTCTATTGCCAATTTTTTTATATTGAACATTTATGAAATCAATGCCTTTCTAAATAACTTCAACCACTGGCTCCATTAATTCTACCTTTATATAAATAATGATAATAGCATCCAGGAGACTAAATTCCCTTTGTTTTCACTTGAAGCCATACTAAACTGAAGATGATGTGCCAAAGGAAACTTGAAAATGCTAAATTAGGCATCTAATAAAAAATGATGATCAAAGTGCATTCCATGATCAAAATGTGACCAATTTTACACACACATTTTGAGCAAGGGCTTGACCATCTGCATGACCATCCCAACTTCACCACTTACCAGCTGGACATTTGGGTAGGTTCTCTGACATTTCCAAGACTTAGTTCTCAGATCTGCAGTTACTAAATGTTAGTAATATTTAAATCATAGGATTATTGCAGAGATTGAAAAAGGTTGGCACACAGGATAGGATATCTATTACTGTGTAAGGTCAGGAGATATCTTGGCTGGTATGAATATTTCCTTTTATCTCTGCTTAACAGATGCCAAAGCAGTTACTCAGAATAGCTAAATCATTTATTGAAGGAAACAAGGCCAGTAAATAAGGGGCCCAGGCTTACAATGATCATATTAATGCCTCCCAGATTTTAGTCTTTCCCTTTATATTGAACTTTTTCACTTAAACCTATTATTTGGTCTACATGTGTTATTTAAATCACTAATGATTTTGGTTAAATCTTTTCCAAAACCAAGAACAATAAACCCACATCAAATGGAAGCCAACCAAAGTCAAGTCATTTTTTTAACCTTTATTTTATTTATTTATTTTTATGTGGTGCTAAGAATCGAACTCAGGGCCTTGCACATGCTAAGCAAGTGCTAAACCACTGAGCCACAATCCCAGCCCCCAAAGTCAAGTAATTTTTAAAAATAGCTCCATTGAATCATGAATTATAAAATTAAAAATAATAGAAGGTGAACTTTAATTTTGAATCCCTGATTAAAGGTTTGTTCAACTAATGGTGGCAATACAAAACAATCCTCTTATTGTCTTTAATTTTTATGCAGTTATTGATGTATATTGCAGTTACAGAACTGAAAACACTTGGAAAATGATTACACAGACCAGGCCATATACCAATTCATATGCCAATTAATCCAACAAACTTTGTAGTGGAACAAAAGAAACCCTAATGCCAAGCACTTACTGCAGCTTGCCGATGAGTATTGGAGAGTATTCCATGAATCTTCACTTTGTCTTTCTCCATTTGGTCTATGTTCACCCACAAATCCCGGCTGGCAGAGTCAGATGGGCCATATATCCGAGATATATAGTAATTGTGATCTGTATCCTCCTGAAAAATAAAGAAGAATTTATATCAAGAACTTAAATATTGTTCCTAAAATTCTCTTTAAAAATTCTATTGATATTAGTAGTTTTAGTCTTCAAAAGAACAAAATACTATTTAATCATAAAGAAAGTGAATTAAGATGATGAAAATAATATACAAAAAATTAGCCATCCTCTTTAGGAGTCACTGTTAATTAATAAAACTTACAGCCAAATATATTTTCTGTGTACAGCTGTCTTTTCTACCACAATAATATTGAATCTGATTGCTGCCCAAACAAAAGACATCTTTTTTAGAAATATTTACTAGAAGTCTGAGCTATAATTACTATTGAATGACAACAAATTGAAATTTCTTTTCATTAAAAATAAGCTTATTGCAAGGCCTGTGTTCAGTTAATGGCTCTAAAAAAATAAAGAATATGCATTTCCCTTTAATCTGTGTTATGAATTTCTCTTCTCATTTGGATCCTCATTATTAGCATCACCATGGTGTCTTTCACAAAGCTTTTATTTTTTGTTTCCCACTCTATAAAGCAATTACAATATTTAAAAAAAGTAATTTTGATGAGGAACATCCAGAACAAATCATACAATTCTTGGCTAATTATGATTGCATTTTTAAATCATAAAAACACAATTGTGCTTATCAATTTGAGAAGTCCCTAAATAGAATACACCTTAAGACATTTGGATAAATGTAAGAAAAATGTTGATTGAATTGAACGACTATGATTTGAATAATAAAGATTGGGATATCAATTCTTCCCAATGCATTTATTAAGTGCTAATGAAATAAATTACAAGTATTTTTGAAATTTGATCTAAACAAAAATCCTATATACTTTATCAGAAGTCATCTTATATATATGTATATCATTATATATATGTACATGCACTATATATATATACATATGTAAATAATATCATTGACTACAGAAAGGAAAAGAATATTCTACATAGTATTCTAAAGGGATTTTTGCCTCTTGACTAAAATAAATCATAGGACCCCAATGCAAAGGTGGAGAACAGTGATTAGATGTTAAAAGAGAGGGAACTTTTTTCTTCCTTGATAAACATTATAGGTAAACCTCCAACCAGACTTTGGGTATTGCATTCAAATGTTGTGTATGCCCACATGGAAGAAAAAGAAAGTCAGCAGAGAAAGAAGAAAAAATATGAGAAGAGAGCAGGAATAGGATGCCAGGCAGCCCAAGGGAGATTCCAAATCTTTGTGGGCTTTCAATCCCTGCCTTTTAGAACATCATGGCACTGACTCTAATCCTTTGGGTTCTGTGAGACAAAGAGCATGGCAGTTTGTGCCTTCATATTCAGCCCTCCTTGCTGTCCTGTGCTTCACCACTGGAACATCAGGTTTGAATAACAAGGAAGGTGGGCACCTTCCTTGATATGAGCACACACCACTTTGCACATGTGCTAAGAGAGGCCTATGGGCAAGATGCTCAAGAGCTTAGGTAGGGAGGAAGTAACTTCCATTATCCGGACTACTGAGATATGTATATGTGAGACTTGGAAGTGCTACCTGTTTTGCTGCCACGTGGAGGCCCTACCAGAAGATACAGCAACACATACAAATACATAGAATAATAAACATGGCAAAGGAAAAGCCAGCTCTCTGATCAAGTGTATCTAAGTGTGCTCTACTGCTGAACCTGTTCAATCTCTTTTACTTTTAAATCACACGAAGTTATGTGATTGTCAACGAAAGGAATCCTTGCTGAAAACCAGCTTTCTCTTACTTGAAACCAAACTCCAGCAAGGTTGATTAAGGCAACTTGAACAGATTTGTAAGTCTGCATGACAAACATCTCTCATTTAATTCTAGTATTTCTAGGTAATCACACAGCAGAAATGGAAGCTTGTAAAAAACTTGCCAGAAATCATCAGGGGTGAATAACAAAAGATGTTTCATTTAATGTTAAATGAGTGGTATGGAAGAATGGCTTTCAACATTGAGTTGCAATAAAAAAATTAAAATATTTTATCGCTATTGCTGGTATTATTATAAAGAGTTCAGCAGCACTAAGGTCAAGGATATACTCTTTAGGCAAATTAAAAAATATATTTTATGATGCTGCCAAATTCTCATATAATTACTAACTCATAAAATTTCCAACTTGCAGAATGGAATTCAGTATAATTTTAAAGTCAATATTAGTAAAAAAAAAAGTAGCCATTTTTCTTAATCCCTGAATCTCTGCAATGAGTCAATAGTCTTGAAATTATCATAAAGAATACCATTGTATTAAAATAATGAATTATATGCAATATGCACATAAACCTTTATCCAATTACAATGAATTTCACTCACATGGCTATGTGAAAATACACTTCCATGTTTTACTTAAATCAGAGCTGCCCAAACCAATATCCCATCTTTGAACATATTAAAAAACTGAAGACTAGAACTTGGTATTTGATTTTTCTACCCCAAGCTTGCCAAGTTGTCATAGCAACTTTTTTTCCAAGACAAAGACAACTTACTGTTTACCTAAGAATGTAGACATACAAATTGTGAAATTCCAGAGAGGTGTTCGGCTCAGATATTCAGAAAAGCCATACACCAGACATCCATCCAAATGTGATATTTTAGCCCTGCTAAATTATTCAAAACACATCTTATTCTTTTTTAGGAGTAATGGTATTTAAAGAGTTGTCAAAAGCCATTCTGGACACAACGATTTTTATTTTCTATTTGAAAGCAAACTATTTCTAATACCAAAGAATATAAAACAAAACACTACTGTGATAGGCCCAGTTGCCAATTCATTTAAGAAACTAACTGCTACTGAAAGTAGATGGCACAGTGGGTGGTGAAAATCCCATCAATTCAGGTTTCTCAAAAATGGCTGGAAATGTGCAGCTGTAGAGGAACAGAAGACATAAACCAAAGATACAGAAGGCAAATCATCTGTCAATCAGGCTACTTGATTTCTACTGCAAATGATCTCTTCTCTCATGGGTACTGAGATGATTTTATGAAACTTAATTTTTTTCAGATGCCTCACATTGTTGGCTTATGTAGCAAAACATTTGAACTCCACATCCATTTCATTGAGGACTTAAAAACTATCAAGACCATACTGTATGACCATAACTGTCCTAGTTATTTCATATGTATGGATATATAAAAGTTCTTGGATAAAGTTATTTAACACTGAATTAACTACCTCTTCAAGAGTGCTCCATAATCAATAAGGGGGAATGCGAATTTGAATGGTTCTTGCCAGATGTTAATAAATACATTACATTCTTACAAGAATGATTTCACAAAGAATATGTATTTCACTTTAAAATAATGCCTTTTTTTTTTACTTGGAATGCTCTAATAGGGCATTGATTTTTTAAATTCTTCTAGTTTGTTTTATATGAAAGAAGAATGCATTACAGTTCATATTACACATAGAGAGCACAATTTTTCATATATCTGGTTGTATATAAAGTATATTCGTACAATTTGTGTCCTCATACATGTACTTAGGGTAATGATGTCCATCTCATTCCATCATCTTTTTATCCCCATGCCCCCTCCCTTCTCCTCCCACCCCTTTCCACTCACTAGAGTTTCTATAATACTCCCATGCTCCCCCTCCTAACCCCACTATGAATCCTTCTCCTTATATCAGAGAAAACATTTGGCATCTGGTTGTTTGGGATTGGATAATGTCACTTAGCATTATATTTTCCAACTCCGCCCATTTACATGCAAATGCCATGATTTTATTCTCTTTTATTGCTGAGTAATATTCCATTGTGTATATATACCACATTTTCTTTATCCATTCATCTACCGAAAGACATCTAAGTTGGTTCCATAGTTCAGCTATTGTGAATTATGCTGCTATAAACATTGAGATGGCTGTGTCCCTATAGTACGCTGTATTTAAGTCCTTTGGGTAGAGACCAAGGAGAAAGATAGCTGGGTCAAATGGTGATTCCATTCCAAGCTTTCCAAGGAATCCCCCTACTGCTTTCCATATTGGCTTTACCAATTTGCAGTCCCACCAGCAGTGTATGAGTGTGCCTTTCCCCCCACATCCTTGTCAACACTTATTGTTGTGTTCTTAATAGCTGCCATTGTGACTGGAGTGAGATGAAATCTTAGAGTAGTTTTGATTTGCATTTCTCTAATTGCTAGAGATGTTGAACATTTTTTTTATATATTTGTTGATTAACATAAGATATCAGCAAGTCCCAAGAAAATCTGAGGTAAAATTTTGGATACTACAGAATTTTCTGGTGAGGTTTCTCATAGATTTCATAGAGAAGTCCTACAGGTATCTAGAAAGACAAATCAAATTTCCAAAAGAGAGAAAAAACATAGCATTTAGGGAAAATGATGTCTATAGAATTCAGAAAATGAAATTGTGACTTGAAGAATTTTTTGCTCAATGAAATTGTAATTTAAGAATAAAGGCAATAGATTTCTGATACATCCAAATTCACAGTAAATATATCACCAATTAGAACTTCTTGAATATGTAGTACCTGCTTACACAATCAAGTAAACTCAGGGACTAATCAAATTTCCTATCATAGAAATTCTGCAGAACCATTGTCTGTAGACAACGTTGTCTACAGATGGCAACAAACAAGCTAAGGTAAACACCTAATGGTGGGCACTGATTCCATGAATATTAAATTAAGAGAAATAGGTAATTCAGTTATTCTGATTCTGAATCAAAATATAGTTTCTATTCACCATAAAAATATAGAAATGATAGAAATATGATTATCTAATGTTTCATAGCAGACAATAAACTTGAAGTTATAGAAATATCATTTTTAAAGTAACAAATTCAAATGTTTAATTTTTAACATAAGAGGCAAAAGTCTGAAACTAATGGCCTGCAGCTTCCATACATGCCACCAAGACTAGGAAAAAAATATTAAATTCATTAATTTTCTGAAATATGGTTCTCATGGTATAATCCTAATTTATAAAATTATTTCTTTCCACATATGAATAAATATTTTATTCATCTCTCTATATATGTATGTATATATGTGTATATATATATATGTATGTGTGTGTGTGTATATATACATACACACACATATCCTCTCTGATTGTAAAAATATATATCAGATATATACTATATACTGATTGATAATTTTTAAGAGATAGGATTTAGAGGGAAATTCCCACAATCTATATTATTTAGTCATTTATAATAAACCAATTACATACAACCATTTTATTTTTCATTTTCTTCATATAAAGCTTTAGAAAATATTTGAAGATGCACAAAGGTATCAATTGTCAGTTCTCAAAAACAAACCACCAATGGTATCGAGAGGCCTCAGGACACATGCTGTGTACAGCTAATAGTACTTTGGAATTTTTATGACAGGTAATTTGATGAGTTCTTATACAAGAATCTTTTAATAAACTAGATACTCAACATAGGGTTTCAGAGTTAAAAACTTAAAATTACTATGAATAATGGCAGATATACAAATTTCCATTAAATCTTTTTCTTAAATTATTTGGTTCAACAAATTAACTAATGTACAGTCTAATCATTTGTACTACTTGCTGTCAATGAAATTCAGTATTAACAGAAACATAGGGAAATATTAATTTAATCTAATATTGGAGAGAGAAATTGAAATCTGAGTCTTTTTTTTTTTATACTGGGGATTGAACCCAGGGATGCTTTACCACTGACTACACCCTTAACTCTTTCCATTTTTTAATTTTGAGACAAGGTCTTGCTAAGTCGCTTAGGGTGTCGCTAAGTTGCTGAGGCTGCCTTGAGCAATATGATCCTCCTGCCTCAGTTTCCCAAGTCATTGGGATTACAGGCATGCATCATTGCACCCAGCTGAAATTTGAATCTAAGATGATTCTATGTTGCAAGCAATTTATGGAAGCATTGTCATGAAATCTCTCTTCTTTGTTTGTCTAATTTATGTAGAAATCATTAATTTCACATGTCTGAGACACATAGTTTTAGTGAGAAGCACTGTGATAGAATGCATATGAGGTAATTCTGTTAAATTACTCAATAGTGCTGCTGGATCTCAGCATCACCAAGATAAGCATCACCAAGAGACTCCTTATGAGTTGCTCATTCTTTCCCTTCAGTTATCACCCCAGTATAATCTGCTGACTTATTTCTAGGGCCTATTTCAGGGATCTCAACAATAGACTGTAGACTGAGGGCAGCTACATTCTAACAAATTTTTGAGTTGGTAAGGGAAGGTGGGGAAGGCTTGCTGGGAGGACATGGCCATAGTGACTAAAGACATTACATTTGCAGGCAGGTAACTGACCTCTTGTTCTCACAGGATTGGTCACTAATAAGTTCTGTCACTTTAGTGGAGTCAATTATACATTTGGTTCATTTCAGTATAAACTTTCCTACACACTGAATTTTTTTCTCCCTGAGAGAAAACCATAAAGAAAGATAGCAATCTTGGACCCACAGGACCCATCAGCAGAATGCCTGGTGGTCTCAGCTGGATTGAGGGTGCATGGACTGTTTCAATTGCATTAGGTGAAGGTCACCTATAGGAAGTAGGTCTGGAAATATATTTAAGTCATACTAGTTTCTTTCTTTCCCCTTTGGTAGAGGGGATTGAACCCATGGACACTTTACCACTGAGTCACATCCCTATTCTTTTTATTTTTTATTTTGAGACAGGATTTCACTAAATTCCAGAGGCTAGACCTGAATTTGCAAACCTCATACATCAGTCTCCAGAGGTGATAGGATTACAGGCCTGTGCCACTACACCTGGCCATATTAGATTTTTTTTAATTAACAATAAATGAATGATAGTATTTAGCTTCCTTTCAATAGATTATGAAAGACTGAAATTACACTAACATATTTAAACACACTTTTAAAACATATGAAAAAAATATAAAGTGTTTGGCATAATTAAATAAGCAATTTCAGCATGATAGGAACAATTACATATTACTTTTGAATAGTCTTTAGTATATATCAGCAAATACTGCATTCATATCGACTCCAGATAGTAATAACATTTATATGGCATATAATTCAATTTACTGCTTTAGTGTTAGAAGAATTAAAATCAATCTCCTCTTGGCTCTATCAGATCATTGCAATAGTTCTTGTTATGCACATCTTTTACATTTGATTCTGTTTCTTACACAAATCTTCATCATTTACCTAAAAATTCTTACCCACTTGACTTAATTTCAGCATGGACTCTGGACTATGCCCTCTAACAATTACTTGACTATGATTTTTATAGGCAGTGTTTATTTTACCAATTTAGTTTAATCACCCCAAGACTGTAAGATTAGTAGAGTGGAATGTGTGTGTATGAGAATTTATGATAAAGTCAGAATATTGTGCAACATATAATTTGTGGGATTCCAGAAATATTCCCACTATTAAAGTTCCCATTTTCCTGATAATAGACAAGATTGTCCTCCAGACTATTCAGAGCTGGATGAACTATATGACCAAGGAGAAAATCACACATCTGTGATACTTCAAAATCAGAACAAAATTAAGACTATACAATTTAATTTAATTAAGAGAATGCCTAGATCAACAGTCATTTGAGATGTGCTGGTATATATTTTTATTGGGTTATTTATTAAATGAAATAATGTATTTTCCACCTGGATATATCATACCTTTATTTACCTATCTCTAGTATAACTTTCAAACTTTGAGAGAGTGCAGTGTATGATTCCCTGGAGTGGAGTGGTAAGAGAGAAGAGGCCAGAAAGAGAATCTGGGACAGTGATTTTAATGAATTATTAATAATCTCAGTTTGTCTTTCATAAGTTCAAGTAAGTAATTCCTAAGCAAACATTGGCCACTATAGAGGTCCATTAAAAGAGATTTTTCAGGGCTTCAAAAACCTTTCAAAAATTTTTAATCAAAAAATATATTTAAAATATGAAATTTCTATTATCATGCATAAAATTAGCATTAAAATAATCCGCTCAGAGGAGATTAGGGTTGAAGAACAGATTCTTACTTTAAATAGTCATTGTAAGTTCTGAGTAAGAAGGATTTGAACCAGACCTCTCTGCAAATGCCTTTCAACTTAGCTTCTAAAATCATATGACTGCAAGGCAAATAGGAAGTGATTGATAGATGTAGGTTAGATTGCCTGATTTATGTGATCCTCACCAAAACAAGTAAGTGCAGTTTGAATAGCCAATATAGGTAGCTAGTTACAGTTAGCACAGGTACCATTTCAATAGGTACTTAATGATTCTTACTGATAAGTTGTAGATCTGCATCAAGATTGCAGGCAAATTCATAGACTGTTTGCTCAGGGTCTAAGAACTAACTCTTGGGAACATTATGCCTCACTGTGCAGACTGAATAAATTGTATGTCTTACATCTGAGTGCACTACTGTTTCTCAATAGCACAATAAAATTGTGATGGGTAAAAAGCATGTCCATTTCAGAGTGTCACTGAATGTATCTATAATTTTTGGCATAGCATGTTTTTCAATTAGTTGAAAATAAACAATTATGATGTAGTTGGCCCTAAATGTTTATGAAATCCAAAAGATCATTGTTATTTAAAAATATGGAAATTTTTGTTTTAGATTTCCTATCTATGGCCAGGCCATACTGCCTTAATCAGCTTGTAATACTAAAATGTCATGAATGGGATGCCTTAAAAAACAGAAATTTATTTCTCATAGTTCTTGAGGCTGTGAGGCCATCCAAATGATTTTCAGTGAGGGTTCCTTTTCTAGGTTATAAAGGGCCACTATTTTAGTGTGTCCTCACAAAGTGAAGACAAAATTTCTCTAGATCTCCTCCTCTTCCTCTCATAAGGACACCAGTTACATGGGATTGGGGTCTCACCCCTATGAACTTATTTAACATTAATTAGTTTCTAAAGGCCCATCTCTGAATACAATCACAATGGGGACTAGGGTTTCCATATATAAATTTGAGGAGGGAGACAATTTATTCCACATCCATGTATATGGTTGTTTTATGAAATATATATATATAAAATTTACACATCCAGATGTGTTAATTTGGAAAATTTATTCATTTTATTGAACTAATAAAAATTATCATTCAAGATTTCTAATGTAAGACAGCTTTTGAAAAATCCAAATAGTTCTGTCTTGGTCTATTTCTTACAGAAAAATTAAAATATGAACCAACGACAATTAGACAATTAATAATTTTAAAAAGATTATGGAAAATATTACTCAAGAGTAATTTTTAGAAATTATAATCCAGGTAAGAATTTTACATGACAAACATTTTTGGAAAAGTTGTATGGCTTGTTTCTTTCTATCAAATAGTCAACACTTGGCCAATATTCTCATTTCTAAGGCAACTGTTAATATGTAAAATCTATGCGGTCTGGTATTTCAGGTGACAGGTATATTAATACACTTTTCCTTAAGGTTTTTTCATACTATTATTCATTCAATGTCATAGAAAAATGATTTCCTGCAGTTTTTTTTTCTTCTTTTTTCCTAACATATCTGTATTTTCAAAATTTTCACATCCTAGATTCAGGCAGTGATTAACAAAGAATAGAGAAACTATGAATGGAAATTTGCTAGAAAGTTTGTCTTCACTTGGCATATTTAGTACTCAGAGTTGAATACTACTTTACCATACTACTTATCATTTTTCAAGTAATCTTTCTGAGTCTATATTTTCAATATTCAATATTCAATGGAAACTAGAATAAAAATAGTCAAATCACAACACTGAGATAAATATGTCAAAAAACACTGGGAAATAGGTAATAATAAATAAAAGGTTATTAGATAATACGTTTTGAAATTTTTTTAGATGTTGATGGACCTTTATTTTATTCATTTATTTATATGTGGTGCTGAAAATCCAACCCAATGTTGCACACATGTTGGCAAGTGCTCTACCACTGAGCCACAACCCCAGCCCCTAGATACTACTTTTATTAACAGAAATATTCCAGGGAAAAATCTTCAGGTATTATTCCAAGACATTATTTTTTTGCCAACTTTTATTGATGCAGGGATGTTCCTCCAGGATTTGTATTTATCAGAGTTAAGTATAGTCTCTATTCCTTCCATCTATCACTATGGGCTTTTGATTTTTGGTCCTTCATTTTAAAACTGAAAAAACAGATAATCATCTGTACATGAAAACCGATTAGCAAGAAGAGCTAATGTTTATGAACCTATAATATTTCAAGCCCTCAACATAGCACATAATATACATTATCTATTTAGTCATTATAATAACTCAATGAATCAAATCTAATTTTAAAAGAAAGGCTGAGATACACTGAATAGCTTCCTTAATACCATGTAATTTTCAGGGATATAAAAGCAGTTCTGGGGCTGGGGTTGTGGCTCAGTGGTACAGTGCTTGCTTCCCATGCAAGGGGCACTGGGTTCGATCCTCAGCACCACATAAATAAATAAAATAAGGTATTGTGTCCATCTGCAACTAAATGTTTTTTAAAAGCAGTTCTGCATGCTTCCAAACTCTATGCTCCAACAACTTCTACAGTACTAATTTGAAATTATTTATTTTTAGTATTTAAAATAAACATAAAATGTATTCTAATGGGTCTCAGGGGGCTGTTTATCAGGTTTTCTGTAAGAGCTCTCTCATTGGCCTTCCTACTTCTATTGTTTCCCTTCACTGTCTTCTCTACAGAGTAATCCTTTTGAAACAGTGATCTAGTCATATTTCTTCCCTACTCTACAAAGGCTACAACTCCAAAGTCTTTCCCATATCCTGGGTGAGTTAGTCAGCTTTTTGTTGCTTAGACCAAACTACTTGATAAGAACGACCTGCAGGAAGAAAAGTTTATTTAGGATCACAGTTTCAGAGGTTCAGACCCTGGTCATCCAATTCCGTTGTTCTAGACCCAAAGTGAGGCAGAGCATCATGGTGAGAGGACAAGTCTGAGGAAAGCTTCTCAGCTCCTGGCAGATGGGAAGCCCAGAGAGAAACAGCAAGGATCCTGGAATGAAATCTGACCCCCAAGGGCAAGCCTCCAATGACCCACTTCCTCCATCCATGCCCTACCAGCCTACAGTCACCACCCAGAAGTCTACTCAAATTATGAATCCATGACACTTAATTCACTGATGAGGCTACAGTTAGTATAATCTAATTCTTTTGCCTCTGAACATTTATGCATCTTCTACATGAGTTTTGTTATTGTTGTTTTTAAATAGTGCTGAGGATAGGACTCAGGGAAAGCACTATACCACTGAGATACAATCCCTAGCCAACATGAGTTCTTTTGGAGGAACCTAATAGTCAAATGATAACACTGGGCTTGATTTAACCATCTGTCCAACTCACCCTCTTCCTCACCTTCTCTACACAAACCATACAGACTTTTTTCTTGTTCCATGACTATGTCAATATTCTCCAGAAACACACATTGTACCCACTGTTCCATGTGTTGAGAATTTGAGAATGATAGTCCCTGTTGTGTCATGTTTTATTTCTGAGTCTGCATAAATTGTTTAAAAACACTGTTTTACAGATATATATATATATAATATTATATATAAATACATATATGTATGTATAGATATAGATAGATATACAGATATCTATAGATATATATATATAGATAGATATCTATATATCTAACTATATATATATGTATAGATATATCTGTCTAAATCTATATGTTATATGTATAAATTTATATATCTATGTATGTGTGTGTGTGTTTGTGTGTGTGTGTGTGTGTGTATAAATAAAGAGAGGGAAAAGGAGACATTCCTTTTAATTTTTTTTTTATTAATTACATTCCTCTAACCCTTGGAAAACCTCTCTGCATTTTGACCTTTGCTATATTGAAACACTACCTGGTACATTATAGTGACTGAACCCATAGTTGTTGATCTTAGAGCTTCTTTACATTTCACATGGCTATTTTTTTTTTTTTTTTTTGCTTTTGCCCCCTCCTTGGAAAGAAGTCAGAGTAGCAGATTTTTCTTAACAGCAAGGAAGAGGTCATATGTAAACTGACTCAATTCATTTATAAATCCATTTCTATGCTCTTTTAGAAAAACTTCAAGTCACTGTATTAGCGACATGTTGCTGGGCCTGTGGTGACCACCCCATGCGTGGTGACTGTAAACAATCCTCCCTGTGTTCAGAACTCTGCAGGCTGGTGAAGTGGTGGAATGGTGGTTCTATGTTATGAGGTGAATGGTGAGTTCACTTCTAGTTTACAGTCAGCTGGCATGGTATCTGGGGGGTGGCGAGTACCAGGTGGCCACAGTCATAATAGTCATATGTCTAGGGTTTCCATCTCCATTTGCTCTCTCATTCTAAGAGGCTAGATCAGGTGTCTTCACAAGATAACAGAAACAAGTATGTAGGAGTATAAGCTATAGCACCTCCTGAGCCATTGCCCAGAGACCACACATCATTACTTTATCACATTTATTTGATCAGAACAAGACACAAGGCATAGCCTAGATTCCAAGGGTAGAAAGATAGATCCTAACTCTGTGTGGAACTGGGGAAATTTGTGGTCATTTTGAACCTATCATGCTATCCAAATTGACCCTGAATAGCTGAGCAGTTTGGCTATGTGTAAATGCAGAGTTACTATTTTAGTCAGCTTTTTTGCTACTGTGACTAAATGACCTGACCAGCACAATTACAGAGGACGAAGAGTTTATTTGAGGGCTCATGGTTTCAGAGGACTTAGTCCGTAGAAGGCCAGCTCCATTCCTCAAGGCTCCAGGTGAAGCTGCTGTTCCATGTGTCATGACAGCAGAGGGTGGCAGAGGTTTCTAAATATAGCCACCAAAGTCAGGCTTTAATTCCCACCTCCTCCAACCACGCCCCACCACTTCACTTAATCCCATCAGGGATTAATTCACTGAATAGGCCAAGGCTATTACCCAGCCATTTCTCCTCCAAACCTTCTTAAGTGAGCTTTCAGGGTCACCACATCCAAACCATAACAGTCACTCTGTCCTCAATGACTGGTTTCTAAATAAAAAATTTAAAAGCTAGTTTCAAATGATAAAGTCTCTAGGATCACATCTTCCAAGCAGGAAAAGCTTGTTGGCAACTCACTTAACTTCAGGTAGCTGAAGTGGAGGTCAAACAAGAGCAAGAGCGAAGGGAGACAGATTTCAAGCACAGAAGTAAAAAGAACAACAACAACAAAAATCACAAACTGTTGAACAATTGTTTGAAAATGATTGATGCTAGATTCACACAAATATTTTCACAATATGGTTATGCTGACTTTGCAGGAAGATCCACTTTCAGATCTATAAAGCTAGCATTTACATCGTGCAATAAAATCACAAGATAGCTTGAAGAGCTTTTTATTTTAGTGCCATCTGAGAAGTGTGTTTGCCTTTTTTTTTTTTTATCTCTGTCTTGCAAAATCACCAAGGGGAAAACATCAGTGTTATTAGTTTCTCACTCTCTTAAGAACTAGCTGGAATGACCCCAGGAAAAATTGAAGCTGATAAAATATTCAAGAGAATGTAGTTGAAGGAGAAAGGTGGGCAAAGTGGCCTATTTATTTACAACCATTTCTTTTAGGTGTCACTCATTTAAGTTAACAAGCATTCCTGATGCTCTGATTATGTGTGTGAGATGCCTAGTTCTGGGGGTTGTAAAGGGCAATAAGATGCTTATGATATGCTTATACAGTTCTTGCTCTGCCTTAGCTGGCAATAGAGTAAGATAAAATAGATACTCAAATATCTCTATTCCAACCAGTTTAAGATAGCTATTGTACTAATGGCAGACTCAGTAACGTGAGCCTTCTAAGAAGGAGAAAATCTCATTCAGTTTTAGCGATAAGAAAAAATAAGGCTCATAGAAGTAATTGTATCTATTCTGGGCCTTGAAAAATGAATTGGAACTTTAAACAGTCATTTCAGTTAGAAAGATTGATCCACGTATAGGGGAAAGAGTAGAAAAAAAAAAACTAGGAATATTACAGAAACAGAACAACAGGCACTTACAGGGAGTACCACAAAGTGAGTATAATCAGAAAAGCAAAATCTACGTCTCACAAACCAGTGAATGTCAGTCCAGAAAGTCTGAGCTTTTCTCTAAAAGCAGCTTAGGCTTATGGAATAAGAAGAGTGAGGATGTATTTGGAAGGAAAAATCTAGAAAAGAGGATGGACTGGAGAGTGGAGAAATTAGAAACAGACATTGGTTTGGAAGCTATTTCAATAGGCTAAGAATAAAATCATAATAGCTCAAATTTGGTTGCTTAAAAGAATAAAAGGGAAAGAGGTCATGGGTAGAAAAGGATGTGAAGAATTCAAAAGACTGCAATATTTGAGAGGAGAAGGGCTTTTGAAAATGACTCTGACGTATTCAGTCAATATACCTGGGACAGCCTGGAAAGTTCAGAGTTACTGGTGTCACTCAGCATTTGAAAGCAGAACTTGACATCTGTATACATCACTCTAAATGATGGAAAACAGATAAAGCAAAATAAATATCATAGGTTCCCAAATACAGCACATAGAGAAATAAGGTCCAAGGAGGAATAAACAGATATAAGTGCGGATATTCCAATAATATCTGCCATTCTTTTTTTCCCTCACCAACTACTTGAATATATACTTCAGGCGGAACAGTGCCAGAAACTAACGAATACTACTTTGAACTACTGTGTGCCATCACAAATTTGTCTGCAGGTTAGAATCACTGAAATTCATGTCAGACACCAGATCATTAAATCAAGATCTTGGGTGTGATAGAATGTGATCCAAGATGTAATCCAAGATGAGTGGTTCTCAAGTCTGAGAACCACTGCAAAAGAGCAAAGAACACTAATCAGCTGAAATTTCCAAATTGCCACTGAACATGTCCCAAGTTCAACATGATCATGCCTAAACCAGAAATCTATTAAAAAAATCCATCTTATTCGTACAGAGTGATCAAAATGTAAGAACTTCACTCATGAATTTATTGAACTTGCCACTTTCCAACCACATATGGTAAGGTTTATGGTTCAGAGAGCTATAAGAATAACAAATAGTCCTTCGTCTCTTTTTGAAATGGTGACCCTTGAAGTTCTTCCTATGTTTGAAATCCCTCTTCATGTAGTAAGCTGTGTCCATTTTTTTCTTCTGTGATGGATATTGGATCTAGACAGTTTCTGGGATCTTTAATGAGTATTTCACAGGTTGCATTTATATTTGTCCCAAACACTACGAATGTAGAATCCTCAAATTATTTTTGCTGCACTCATTTAATGCAGAATTTCATGTGATTTTTCCACCTGGGGTCATACCAGCTTTGAAACAAGTGTTAAGATAAGATATCTTCAAAAGTGCAGTGGATAAGTTCTGCTACTTTAAGAGATTTGCACAATTTAAAGACCACTAGCCAGTCTTGGTGACTGGCTTAGCCCATTGGTGCTGACATAGCAGAATAGCACAAACTTGAGAATTTATAAGTAAACAAAATTTGTTTTCTCACAGTTCTGGAAACTGGAAAGTTCAAGATTAAAGTGCCAATGTTTGGTGAGGGCTTCTTGTTGCAGCCTCACACTGTACCAGGCAGAAAGGCAGGAGAAGATGAGTACTGGGTCCTAACATGGAAGAAGGGCAAGAGGGACTAGTCCTTTATATAGCAGCAATAATTCATTCATGAGGACAGAAACCTAGGATGCAATAAGCACTTCCCATTAGGCTCTACCATTCAACAAAGTTGCATTGAGGATTAAGTTTGTAGCATGTGAATTTGGAGCACATATTTATACCTTGGGACATAATTATCAAGGTGGGCATGCCTATGTAGTTCAAAGCATTGAAGAGTGCCAGAACCTAACAAATACCTTTGAACTACTGTATACCATCACAAATTTGTCTGCAGATGTAATGTTACCAAATGCAATGTTAAGAACACTCAGCAGAAAGAAGGTGTATTTAGCTTTGGGAGGTTTAAGTTCATGCATTTAACCTTATTCACCCATGAGTTTGAAAATTTCAGCTGACTGATTGAATATGCTCTTGTTCAGAGGTTCTTAGACTTGCCTGTGTGTTGGGATCTCACCCATCCCAGAGTCTGATTGAGTTGGTGTGCAATATTGTAGTTTGGGCTCTGGAATATTTAGAAGATCTCCAGGTAATTCTATTCATGATACTTTGCCCATTAAAAGGGAGGGCATTTTTCTGAAATGATATCACTTAATTATCTTTTTCTTTCCTTTAAAGAAATGAGTCATGTTTCTAAAGCAACTGGTTCAGTCTTGGTACTGGCATTTGGTATCTCTGAGTGGAAACTCACAGAGAGGAGTTCTCTGTTTCCAGAAGTTTGTAGTTCAAATGTAAATCAGCTGCATTTTTATAAACGAACTTCTTTTAAGCTATTAGGATATCAAAAATATTTATTCAGGGGATTTTCATTTTAAGAAGTATATAGTAAACAAGCACACAAACAAGCCATAGTCTTACATTAATGTCACAGTCTTAAGGGAAGCACCACATTAAGTGATTACATTAATAGTATACCCTAGGGCCACTTGAATTACCTGTGCTTATCAAATAAAAAGTTCAAAAGAAATCAGAACAGGGACTCTTAATTGAATGATCTTATATTAGAATTCTATATATATTCAAATAATTGTAAAGGCAGATAATTTCATTCTCTCATGGATTTTCTCTGCTGGAACTGAGATAGTGAAGTAGAAGTTTTACTGACTTATCTACTATGGGATAAAAACTGTTTTGCTGTTTGGGGTGGTACACACCTGTAATCCCAGTGACTCAGGAGGCTGAGGCAAGAGGTCTGTAAGAGGTCTAAAACCAGCCTCAGCAACTTACCAAGATCCTGAGGAAATGAGACAGATCTTGTCTCAAATAATAATAATAATAATAATAATAATAATAATAATAATAATAATAATTTAAAGCAAAAAGGACTGGGGATGTAGCTCTGTGACAAAGTCCCCTCAGTTCAGTCCCCTACACAAAAACCAAAACAAACAAATCTGCTTAGAATTGTCACAGACTAAGGGATGTAGGTAATTTGTAGAGAAAATTTTGATTATTGTTTGAGGGTAAAAAACATTAGTAACAACCAATAAGGAAAAAGTCAAAAGTTATCTTTGTGATATCCTCTAAAAGGAATATTTATTATTCCAGAAAAACGAAGGAAAAAACAATGGGGAATAGGATAAAGAGAAAAATTCATATGTTTACTCAGAGGGCAAAGAATGTAATAAATATTCCTTGGGATCAGAAGAATGGGAACAAGCATGAATAGCACATCAGTGTTCTGTTACAACCAGCATAAAATCAAAAGTTCAATCCAGGTCTTTGTACTAGGCTATTTTGACTTGATGATTTATGAGTAATCAGTCCAATATGTAGGACATAGTTTCTCAAATCCGATACATATTTATTTGGTTGCCTTATGCAGCTAAGTCTTTATATAACTGGTGATGGCCTAAAGGATTTACTGCAAGAAATATTGCCAACAATGGTTTGCAAAACATGTGAAGGAATAACAGGGATCATTTTTAAAGCCAACAAAGCAAATGAAACAGAATGTTTCCAAACTATAGGTGGAAATTTCCCCCAGAAGTATCTTATTAAGCAATAAAATCATTTGCAGGTTAATTTTTTTTTATAATAAAAGGTTTTTGGAAAGTGGCTGCCTATAATTAATTCCGGTTATTTTCCTATGACTTTGTTTTGCAGTGCTATAACAGAATACCACAGACTGGGTCAATTATGATGAACAGAAATTACTTGGCTCATGGTTCTGGAAGCTGGAAAGTCCAAGATCAAGGAGCTGCATTTGGCTGGGGCCTTCTTGTGGTACCATATCATGGCTGAAGGATACTGAGGGGGTGAGGAGGCCAAAGCCATCCTTTTATCAGGACCCAGCTACCTGATAACTGGATCATGGAGCAGAGTCCTTAGTCCCCACCTTCCAACACTGTTGCACTGGGGATGAAGTCTCCTTCACGTGCTTTGTGGGTGGGACCCATTCAACCACAGCACATTGTAATCAAGGCATTTGTGATATAAAAAAGTTGTTTAGATCCACAGTGAAGAGTTCATAAAAAAGTGAATCCCAAATAGTAAAATATGAAAAAATAAAGAAACTTGGTAAGTTTTTTTCAAAAAAGATACATGCAGTACTTCAACTATGATTAATTCTTTCAAGTCTATTTATTTTATCATGTTTTCTTTTTCTGAAATCATAGGCATTGCATATACTATGTATTTTTAAATGCCATTGCTTTGTAAAATAAAACATTAAACGTTCACCTGCCCCCTGCCGGTTTTGTTTTATAATTATATCCAGACTCCTGAAACTGCTGCCATAATGACTTTGTCTCTTCCTTTGGAGGTAGTCTAGAAAGAACACCTTTAAATAAGCAAAATATTGATCATAAAATTGCTGAGCTAAAGCCTGGAGAATTTCTTCATGTTTCTCCAGACAAGTAAGTTTAATTTGTAAGTGCTATCACAAAGTTGAAAGATTGTCATTTTCAAAGTCAAAAGTCCCAATAATAATAACAAAAATAATAAAAATAAATTATTTTTATGTTGTTATAATTCGCATTATGAAGGTTCCCCAAAAGGCCAACATGTTAAAAAAAAGAAAAGAAAAACTTGTTTCTCAGAGTGGTGTTATTGAGAGTGGAGCAATGTTTGGGATACCTGCCTTTGTGGAAGGACATTATGTCATAGAGAATGTCTCCAAAATGGGGATTGTGAGGCCCCTTATGCTTCTCATTTTGTTCTGCGGCTCATCATGTGAGAGATTTTGCTCTACCAGGTGCTCCCTTTATTATTTGCTATCTCTTCATAGGCTCCTAAAATGGGGAGACCCAAACATGAACTGGAACCTTCAAAACTGTGAGAAAAATGAACCTTTTCTCTTTTTAAAGTTAATTACCTTGGATATTTTGTTATAGTGATAGAAAACTAACACACATGAACTTCAGATTGCTTCTTGTTGGAACTGGACTCGTAAACAGCCCCTAAGATCACTCTCATTATCTATAGGTGGCTGAGAGGTTACTGTGCAAAGAAATATGCAAGGAACTTGTCAAAGTATATTTAACTAGGAAATAGGTACAGGTGTCTATACATGGAATTCTGATCCTTATTCTAGAAAGAAATCTCTGAGAATCTTCTGATGATATAGAGGTTCAAAGTACAAAAAATGGCCACTGAGTCCATTAGGATCCTGAGAAATGAAAATCTTTTCACATGGCTTTCAAGGACCTCTGGCTTCTTGCCTCAGCATTTGGAGGGGGTTTCATTAACTGTCCTGTCTTAGAACACCCTTCTCACCTCCAAAAAATAACCTCTGTCTCCATACTCACTTTGTTCCTTCATATTTATAATAGATTAATCTGTTTATTTTTATCTTTTGCACTAGACTGTAATTCCCAAGGAGGCTGAATTCATATATTCTTTATTTATTTCAGAATCCTAGCAACTAGCACTGATTTAATATTTGTTGAATGAATAAATGGGAAAAAATCTAAGAACATTATTATCTTGTAAAAACATGCACTGTATATTCTTACTTGTCAGTTAATAAATTGATTTATAGAGGGTAACCCAAGATTAAATTGAGGCATACATGATTGGTACTCCATCTGTAGGTACCTAAGGCTCCCATGATAAATTCTTGCTGAGTAAAACTGTGAACAGATACTCACAATAAAATGTGGCTCTAGGAGAAAGCCCTATGTGGTCAAGGTCAGTGCGTTAACTTACATGAGAAATGAATGGGGAAGAGATTTTGGGAGGACATGAGGGACTGATGTTACCGTATATGGAAGTCAAAATAAAAATTAAGGTGAATACTTTGAGGTTTGAAAATTTGGATAAGAATAAGAAAACATTTTAATAAATGGTGAAGATATTGAAAACAATTTTCTTTCTTAAGACAGTAAAATTCCCATTGGAAGATTTTTGAACAAAGGCATGTTATGAATACATTTTCTATATGAAGATAAATTGGATTTTATAATATCCAACATTATTCTAACTATAATTAACAAATTTAAGCCACACTCAGTTTCATGGTGTTTTGAAACATTTTTTGAAGTAATTGGAAACTAAACAAAGAGTTCGCTGTTCAGACAGGAATAACTTATAATCAATCAGTCTGAATTAAAAAAAAAGAAGCTCTGGATTATTTCTTTTCCTTCTTTTCCACCTTCTTTTTCTAGGTTTTAACTCTGTCCTCATTTATTTGGGTTAGACCTCTTGGGATACTATTTACTTTTTGCAATATCCTTGTCTATGGATGATTTATCTGGGGTATAAGAAAAAAAGCTGTTTGATGTTTAGTATTCTCACCAGATAGTTATGGTTACTGAAGGATATAGGCAATTTTGTGTGGTTCTGCTCACACATGCAAAATGTGGTAGAGATGTGAAGGAGTTAGCTATACAACTAGTGTCCAAAATAGTGCAGCCTATAAATATTAAAAGGTTAAGGAAATATTATTTATAAAATTTTAGGCTAGAACAGAAATAGAAATAAGTACAAGAAATTAAGGAATCTTTCAAACACCAAAAATAGAGGGAGTCCTATGAATGGAGAAAGACCATTTATAATTGAAATGGCTATTTAAAAAAAAATATTACCACTATGAGTTCACTGGGAAATGGACCATGAGGAAAAAAAAAAACAGGTATAAATAAGATACACGTTGAGTCTCACATTTTAGCAGCTATGCTGCTAATCATGCAGCCTGTCTCCTGATTGAAGAGTAGTGCTATCTTTAATAAAAAGGACATTCTCCACTCATGGACAAATTCAGATTGGCAGGATGAATAGATGTCCAAAAGTGGAAAATATCAGAAGGAATCTTCTGGAAAATTACCTTGTAATATGGCATCTCTTCATATGTGATAGGTACAGCACTCTGCTTTTGCTAACACAACAAAATACTGTGGGCTAGAAGTCTTAAACCACAGAAAATAGATTTTCTCATAGTCTTAGTGATTAGATGAAAGTCCAACAATTAGGTGCATATAAGTGAGGCCCCTCTTCCTGTATATTTTAGTTGGCCACCTTCTTGTATGCTCTCATGTGGTCTTTCCCTGGTGTGTGTACATGCGGAGAGGAGAGAGGAGGAGGAAGAGAGGAGTAGGAGAGTCAGAGAAATCACTTCCTAGGCTACTACTCTTATGATCTTGCCAATCTTAATTAGCTCCTAAAGACTCTATTTCCAAATACAGTTACATTGGAGGTTAGGGCTTCAACAATCCAGCAACAGGTATCAGTTACCAGGAACCAACAGAGTAGTGGTACAAGGAAAAGAGCTGTCTGTCTTCAGGAGACAGAAACAAAAGATATTGGTCCTGATCCTAGCTCTGCTAGTAACTTGTCAATATAAACTAGACGCAGTTACTTTATTATTTCATCAAAAACAAGTGTTTTCAGCAAACTACCAATTCTATGTACTTAAGCTGCTATGAAAATGAGAAGCAATGCAGCCAATTTTGAACTACAAGTTTACCCCCAGTGAGTTATTTGACTGACTTTCATTCTTTTCATTTTTGCTCCAAATTTGTGCAACTTAGAAATGCTTACATCCATTTTATATTTTATCAATACCTGCATACATGGTGATCATTCAACCCATTTGTTTATTTTTAGTGATAACCACTGACCATGTGCTGTACTGTTGAAAGATGGATTTTTTTGCCAACTTTTCAAATCATTTTAACTTTTCTGCAGTCTTGCTGGCAAGTCTAAAATGTTTCCATTAAAAAAGAAAGAAAGAAAAAGAAAACCAAAGATGGTTACTTTAAGAAATGTAATTGCTTAAATTATAACATTTGTGTGTCATTAATACATGTGTGTATAATAATACATGCACTTTTTTGGTCCATGTTTAGATTCTTTCAAAAAACTAGAGAAATATGTTGATCATGGACAAGCAATAGATTTTCCATGACAGCAATTTCAAATGCAGAGAAACAAGAAAGTAAATCTTGGACATATGCTGGAAATAACCAGTGGAGGCAAGTGCTCTAAAAACCATTCACAACTTCTTGTTTTCAATGGAAGTCAAAGGAAGTAGTTTACCTGAACTATCATAAAATATATACAAAGGAAAAGTAGCAGAGAAGTCTGGAATGTACATCCAACAGTAATATTGTATCTGGTTCAATTCAACTCAACACATAATAAACTGTCTATGGGGTAAACATGAAGGTAGCCATGAGGTACCCCCCAAACCTGAAAATGAGGCCCTCTGGGCGATGACCTAGAAAGCTAACATCAATAGGGAAGGTGATTGGTCATTTGTATGGTGTATACTGCAATAGCGACTGGTGGCCCATTGGACAGATGGGTTTGAAACATGCTCTGTTTTGCTATCACTATGCTAGTCAATATGTGAAGAAGAGAGAAAAATAAATGAATGAATAGCCAACATTTAAGTATTTGGATATCTCTTGAGAAACTAGAAAGTCTGGAATTCTGGGCACACATTTCCACATGGCCCTAATCTGCTGCTACTGAGGAGCAGCTGCCCCATTAGGCTGAAAGCTCTCTTTCTGGTCTGTCTTATTCTCTGTGCCCTGTTTTCTTATGTCCAGGAAGAATGCTCCTTGAAATAAATCATGTGGCATGTGCTTCTTTCTTTCTTTTTCTTCAAACACCTAAATTATAATCTGCATAATGCCCATGAGCATTTACATTTGCCAACAAAGTGTAAATGCAGTGGTTATCTTTAAATATGAAATTGGAAAAAAAAATACATCAGGAACTGAAGAGTGTGGGGACACTCAGGACTCCAATCAAGGTAAACTTTAACAAAACCTCAGGAAAGTAAATTTGGAATGTGCTACTCGTTTCAGAAGTGGAAACTAATCATACTGTATGGAATTCCATTCCGAGGAAGTCTGTGTCACAAGAAAGGGAATAATCAATCCAAAACCAGTGGGTAAAACAGCTACTTAAAGAAAATTGATATTTAATTTTTTCATGTGAGAACTAGGCAGATATGTAATCCATCAAGAAGATGGGAAGAGAAACTCCAGATTGATCACAATCACAGGGAGCTTTGGAAAGAGGTATCCCTTAATTCCCTAAAAGATGTTAAGAGACGTTACTCTTTTAAAGGTTCTGGATACCACTGCTGATTTTCCCAGGAGGAAGTAGGTGCACAACTCTGGCAGGGTCCAGTGTTCTGATGAGGCTCATCCCTTTTCTGTTACCTTGATGCTCAAATACCTGCTGGCTACTCAAAGCAGTGTGATGTTTGTTCCAACTGCAAAAGCCCAATTAGCACTCTGGGTGGGTAGTTTCACATTTTTACAGTAGGGGCTTCAGGTTTAGTTTTATAATTTTATAGAAGGGACTAAAGGTTTCCTGTCCCCAACAACATGAACAGGAATCAGTAAGGTGCTTCTGTGTTCTCTCCCTCTCTCTTCCTATCGCTAGGTCTCTACCTTTAGGCATGTGAGCCTTTGCAATATTTCAATTTGTCATGGTCTGAAAGAGGAAGCAGAGGAAAGCAGTAAAGTGGGTAAACACAGCAGAAGCAAAATAGCCAAGCAAAACCGAAGCTGCAGTGCTTTGCTAAAGCCAAGAGGGTGCTTTTCCTGTAAGGCCCAGTTGCCTTTGCAAACTGCTGTGGCTTCACTTTCTCTGTTGCAGAATGCTTCAATAGGCAAAGCTGCTAACATCAGCACTGCTGTCTCCCACTCTTATTTTGCATGTGGACAACCTCAAATCTGCAATTCTTCAGAAACAGTTCCAGGGTGAAGAAGAGAAGGTGCAGGTGGCATGAGCTTTCATAAGCAGAACTAAATAGGTCCTTCAGCAAGCAAATGCACAGTGGAGGTTCCTATGCCTGAAGGAGGAAGATCTCTATACCATGGCTGAGGAATAAACACTTTCTCTGCAGTTTTGCAACTGCCCACTGTCCTTCATTCATTATCTCTTCTTTTGCAGAAGAAAATGGCACTCAGATAAATTGAGTGTGAAAGCAAACTTATGGCTGGTTCAAGAATCCCAGTGGATGACCTATCATCACATACTTCACTCTATCACTTATTATAATGTGGAACTGCCCAAAAGAAAATACCAAGTTTTTGTTAATAATCTGGTTTAGTTCTTGTCACATTCTATTGTACTTATAGTACAAACCACAATTGAATTTTGTTTTGTTTTGTTTGTTTGTTTTTTGTATAAAAGGAAGTAATTCTCATTGTCCTTTCTGAATTTTATGTGACTTCTCTTCCTGCACCCAATAACTTTTACTTCAAATCAACAGATTCTTTATGAACAACAACAAAGTACCCAACCTTGTTACCTTGAGGAGACTACAATCTGAGTTAGATTTTGCCTCGATGTGGTCTTTTGAAATGGTCTGGTCTTTTTATGGCTTATCCAGTTTGGAGCAATGTCTGTAGTTATATTTGTCAAACCCTGCTTTAAGTAGAGAAGTCCTTTCACTTATTCTAGAACAGGATTTATTTATGCTCCCATGGCCTTGAAGTTACAGGGATGGGAGAAATGTGGTCAACCTTCAGAAGTCATTAGAAATATGTATCCTTTTTTAAAAAAAAATTTGTATTTATTTAGTTATTCATGACAGTAGAATGCATTTTGATATATCCAATATATATGGAATATAATGTCCAATTCTTGTGGTTATACATGATGTGGAGTTACACTGATCGTGTATTCATATAGGAATAGAGGAAAGTTATATCTGATGCATTCTACCATCTTTCCTGTTCCCATCCCCCCACTTCCCTTCCTTCCCCTTTGTTTCATCCAGTGAATTTCTAGTCTTCCCTCCGGAACCCCTGCTTATTGTGAGACAGCATCTGCATATCAGAGAGAACATTCTGCCTTTGGGTTTTGGGAATTGGCATATTTCATTTAGCACGATAGTCTCCAGTTCCAATAATTTACCAACAAATGCCATAATTTCATTATTATTTATGGCTGAGTAATATTACATTGTGTATATGTATCACATTTTCTTTATCAATCCATCTGTTGAAGGGCAGCTAGGTTTTTTCCATAGCTTACCTATTGTGAATTGAGCTGCTATAAACATTGATATGGATGTGTCACTGTAGTATGCTGAATTTGTCCTTTAGGTATAAACCAAGGAGTGGGATAGCTGTATCAAATGATGCTTCCATTCCAAGTTTTCTGAGGAATCTCTATACTGCTTTCCAGAGTGGCTGCACCAATTTACAGTCCTACCAGCAATGTATGAGTGTGTCTTTTGCCCCTCATCCTCACCAACATTTATTGTTGTCTGCATTCTTCATAACTGACATTCTGACTGGTGTGAGATGAAATCTTAGAGTTCTTTTTATTTGCATTTTTCTAATTGCTAGAAATAAACATTTTTTTCATGTATTTGTTGACCACCTGTATTTCTTCTGAGATGTACCTATTCCGTTCCTTTGCCCATTTACTGATTGGGTTATTATTTATTTATTTATGGTGTTAAATTTTTTAAATTCTTTATATATTCTGGAGATTAATGCTCCATTTGCGATGGCAAAGATTTTCTCCCATAGTCTCTTTATTATGTTCTTGATTGTTTCCTTTGCTGTGAAGAAGCTTTTTAATTTAATACCATCCCATTTATGGATTCTTGATTTTACTTCTTGCACTTTAGGAGTCTTGTGGAGGAATTCGGTTCCTAAGCCAACATGATGGAGAGTTGGGCCTACTTTTTCTTCTATTACGCACAGGGTTTCTGGCCTAACACCTAGGTCCTTGTTGATTTTGAGTTGATTTTTGTGTAGGATGAGAGATGGGGGTCTAATTTCATTTTGCTACACATGGATTTCCAGTTTTCTCAGCACCATTTGTTTAAAAAAAAAAAAAAGCTATCTTTTCACCAATATGTGTTTATGGTTCCTTTGTCTAGTATGAGATAACTATTTATGTGGGTTGGTCTCAGTCTTCTATTCTGTACCAGTGGTTTACATGTCTGTTTTGATGCCAATGCCTTGCTGTTTTTGTTACTATAGATCTGTAATATAATTTAAGGACTGGTATCGGGATCCTCCTGCTTCACTTTTATTGCTGAAGATTGCTTTGGCTATTCTTGGCCTCTTATTTTTTCAAATGAAAGAAATATATAAGTTTTAAGATAAATACTTGATTTAGAGGGCATAGCTACCATTAAAGGAGCAGAAGGACCATAGTGGTTGGGACAGACCAGGTGGGCAAGGTTGTTATGGGTTTGGGAAAGGGGGAATAATGAGGAAAGAGAGGGCGGGCAAAGCTCGATCAAGCTGTCCATCATCTTGATCACCAGTCTATCTCTTCTCCAGATGGTCATAACTTCTGAACTTTATTATTAAACAAAAATAATCTACTCTACGTTTAAAGCCTATATAAAGCCACAGTCCAGAGCATATTTAAAGCTTAAAGAATTCAATGAAACAAAAGGGAGCTTTCACCAGTCCTCCATGTAGCTCTCTAGTTTTTCTTAGTGTCCCTATCAAAGAAATAAGCTGTTTGTACTATATAGGGACAAAAGATTTCTAATTGATGTGCACACCAAGTGTAAGGCAGAAGGTGATCCAAGCCTCTGTTTATTGCCATTGAAGTAGTTTTCAATGAAAATAATTAGGAATGGTACACACATACATGAGTAGGACTTGACACAATTTTACATGAACATACATACATATACAAACACACATACACACTGACATACATATGCAGACACAAATTACCAAAGTTTCTACTTATAGATTTCAAAAAACTTTCTAGTATGTATGTATGTGTATATATATATATATATATATATATATATATATATATATATACATTGCCTAGAGATAATAATTTTTGAAATTGCTACCTATGATGCCAAATTCTTCCTTTTATAATGTTGCCACTGCCACCCCAGTGAGGACAATGATACATTGATATTGTGGCTGAAGATCATTGGTAGTAAGCTGTGCTGGAATAAACTGGAACAAAGTAAAAAAGAATAATGTTTGTCCCAGATTCTGATTCTAGGCTATCAACTCACTCATTGCTTTTTCTCAGGGACCATTTCAAATTTGGAAATTGTTTCTCCCTTCCCAGATTCTTTATTACCAACATTTAAAAAGTCAATTAAAAAATCAGGAAGAATAGCCCTACAGTCATTTACAACATTTACTATAATTTGCATTCACCAGTGATCACTAACTGAAAACAAAAGATCCCTTTGAAAATGTTTCAAAATTGTTCTTAGAGATAATGTAGATTTTTCTCTTTTGTGCAGATGACAGATTGTGTACACAATATATCACATTTTTTTTAAATAGCAAGGCAGGAAATATACATTTAGAAAGCAACATTTTAAAAAGTCCTTTTACTTTCAATATTGTTTTTCTTTTTCTTTCTTTCTTTTTATTCTTTTTTCCTGCTGGGGATCAAATCCATGGCCCTGTGCATGTTAAGCTTCTGTTCTACCACTGAGCTAAACTCAGTCACTGATAATCTTTAAAATGGCATTTATCTTTGTTCAGCCACAAAAACGAACAGAGTATATTAAAAACATTCTAAATCTGCTCTGAACCCAGTAAATCTACTTAATGAGGCAAAATAATATTTTGTTGTTGTGCTATAGATTGAACCTGGGACCTTGTAAATGTTAAGCTAGTTCTCTCTCAATGAGCTATCCACAAGTCCACAAGACAACACTTTTGCCATCTTAGCTTCCAGTTGAGTCTGTTGTGAGTCAGTAAATACCTGACTGTAGGTACTTTACAAAGTCTTCTGCCGTAAGCTCATCTGGGATGAATTTTTTTGCAGAAGGGTAGGAGTGGCTTTTGAATGTACCAATTATTTTATTTCCTTATGTGTATAATGGAAGAATATTTCTTTCATTTTTTTAATATCAGGGAATAAAAAAGATTTGCCTAAAAACGTTTGGTTATTTTTAGGAGATAATTTTATTATCAGTAGATCTGATTAGTGATATAAAACAATTTCTAGTGAGTACTTATTACTTTGATCTGTCACATTTCTATATTTATTCATAAAGTTACAAACACTCTTAATTGCATTCATTCCATTTGAATGTGAAATGCTTCTAGTCTCACAAAAAAGCATTCATTTCTAAAAATAACACAGCAACATCTGATTACTTGATATACACGGGAAGATGACAAGTCATTCTTTATTAAAATGGTATCCAAGAAAGAGAAAAATGACACTTTAGATATCTGCCTTTGAAGATAACAGATCATTCTGTAATCCTATTTGCAATGGCCAAATTAACTGTTTTCAGTTCTTTTGGAAGATTTGTTGATGTTTCTTATAAATATTTTCAGAATGTGACATTTTATATTATCTTTTACTCCATACGAGTTTTAAATGATAGAACAAGTAAAGATTTGCATTCAAATAATGAACACTGTGGAAAACACTATAAAATTATGGAAAAATATTATAGCCTAGATTTTCTTAGAAAAATCTGAAAATCAAATCAATGCCTTTATCTTTGACAATTATAAAAATTTTCCAGAGTATAATCATTAAACCCCAAAAGGTCAGGCAGTATTATTTTTTGATTAAAAAAAAATACTATCTCGAAAAAAATCTCTTTAGTTTTGGAAGTACCTGAAATTTTTCATTCCTTTTTAATAAGAGAGGTTATAATTAAGTGGAATTTTAAAATTTAAACAGATAGAAGTCTTGTTATACACATTTTTTTTTCAAATTCCTTTGGCCACAAGTGGGATTTGCATTTATGAATTCAAAATAATATGGATACCTGATAGGTAGATTAAAAGATAGAGATAATGTCTAAAAGATGAAAAACTATTTTCTATGGCTTTTCTCTTTAAGCTTGAGATTGCATAAATATATGAAGCTTACAAAAGGGCTAGAAATTACTTGTAAAAGAGAAATAGTTTCAGCTGTGTTTAATCCATTCATTCAATTCAGTGAGATGGATTTCAAACTAGTACTTCAATTTAATAGCTCAGGCTTGAAATACCATATGGAAATAGCTCAAAACAACTGTTCCCAAGGGCTGTAAAGTTCAATTCTTCTCTTATTTCTCGACAGATTCAGACATCCATGCATTGCTACAGCACGAACAGAAAGGTTTTCTTTCAGGGAAGCACAAAAGGAAAACTAAGGCAGTCTCTCTCCATTCAAAATGGTACCACCCCTTCTTGGACCTTAGGATATCTGATTCCCCAATACCAGAGCATTAGTGTCACATTCGCACATTTCTTTATGACAAATGCAAAATCGATGAATATGAATATACAAATGCATACTTTCTTTTAATAAAGAGACCCTTGTCTATACTAAATCTTCTTCAGAAATACAAGGTGAAGTAAAACTCTGAACACTTAGAGAATATATTACATAATTTTGCTTAAAAATAGAAATGCTAAGTGTTCTTACCTTACGTTTGAATAATCAGAAGACTTTAAATGTCTCATGTATTTACAACGGACTATTTATGTATAAACTTAACACTGTTTTCATAAAATTCACAATATTTGGCAAACACACATGAGACATCTTTGGCAAAGGTCCATAGAAACTTCTGGTTGCCACGTAGAATTACAAAAATTCACTATTTATCAGAGATTCATATCGTTTATTTTTTCAAAGAATTGATGCCAAATTATGCAGTGAACAGTAATTAGTTAGATGAAATAAATGGCAAAGATTTGGTGTGACTGGTGCACTATAGTGGCACTATACTATAGTATCATTAATTTTAAAATTCAAGTAAGTTATACCAAAGGGGTTGGCAGATTAATCATATTACAAATATTCATGGAATAAATAGAGACCCCCTTACTTACCTTACTTACTTGGATGCAGTAATAAAGATCACACTATTATCATGTCTATGCCAACTTAGACCTATTTAATCTTTGAGCTACAATACTTTAATTACTTTTTATAATTCTGAAAATAACATGTAAAACAAGAAGTCCTTAAGACATAATGCATTGATACAGAAAGGGGCAGTCCAGTGAATGATCTCAGAGGTTCTTTCTTTATTGTCAGAAAACTAATTAGCTGAGGAAACGGATTATAATCCACAGTGGGAGAATTTAACTCCACATTCCTTGGAAGCTGGTTTCCCCAATCAACACTGCTGGCAGATAAACCTGGACCACTTAATGCTTGATCCACAAGTATTTACTTCTCTTATATATTTCCACCATCCATGTTTGGGGAAGCAAAAAGGGCAATTCCTTCCTGGAACACTATCCACTGTAGGTGCATCCAGCTATATTCTGGTTGAGGCATAAATCTATGAATGGTTAGGAGAAGAGGAAGCTGAGACATCTACTGGCCTTTGTGTTCCTGAGTTCCAGCCCATGTTGAGTGGCCATTTACTCCTTTGCTCTGAGCCTTCTACTCAACATATGCAGATTTCATACATTCTGAACTATCAAAACAGCCAATATGAATTTTAGCACAATTTCTAAAATTTACTTATAGTTGTTCAACTTACCATGATTGACAGAGCCCAAGACCCTCAGACTATGCCTGAAACTGCAAACAGTATGAAGCCTTATATGAACTATATTTTTACATATTCAAACATACATATCTATGATAATTTTTACTATATGTAATTTATAAATTAAACTTTAACAAAAATAACAATAAAATAATCATGAAAACATAATAAAAGCTACGTGGATGTTGTCTCTCTCAAAATATTTTGTAGTACTTTACTTTTTCACTTAAAGGAAGCATTTTATGGATTGTTTTTACCATATCTGAATTACCAACATCACTGTTCTTATGCTTTGCAGTCATGATGAAGTAAGTAAGGGATGGTTAAATACTAGTATTAAAATACCTTGCTAGCCAATCTGATAACCAAAAGTGCTAAGTGACTCTAATTGACTACTGGGAGGGTAGCATTTACAGAATGGATACATTGGGATATTCCACATGCTGGACCAGAAAGAACAGAATGGCACAAGATTTCATCATGTTGCTCAGAATGGGGTACAACTTAAAACTGAATTGTTTAGTTATTCATAATGGTGTACATTTTCAAATTTATGAATTGTTTAATTTTGGAATTTTTATTTAATATTTTCAGGTCATGGTTGATCACAGGTAATTAAAACTACAAATGTGAAAAATAATGGGGGACCACTGTAGATATATATCTAGACATATAATATTGAAGCTAAACTATATTTTTCATATTGAAAATAATTTCATACAATCCTATTTTAAGTATATTATTGGAAATTAGTCTGGGTAAAAAAGAAAATAAAACTGCAAGGCAAAAAAAAAGAGAGAAATTCAACTGATTATCAGTTATCTGATATTCCCTGTACAAGAAGTTTCCTATCACTGTCACTATGTAATGCAATGAAAAGACATACTAGGGTCTTCATAAGTTGGTAGAAAATTGAAGTAGGAAAAACACAGTGTAATAGTCTTAAAATTAATCTCAGAATCCTACAAGGGATGGGAAGATTAAAAATGATATTTCTCTCTGTATATGTCCAATGCAAAAATATTCACAATTCTAGTTCTGAAAATAAATTATATGACTAATACACTTACTAGTTTAACAACTTGTATGTATCATTCCAAAGACTATTTCCATGCCATTATTGCAAGTAAACTCAATTAGCTAACAGTGAAGCATCACAGAGATAATCTAGTTATTCTTTATAAAACTCTTTGAGGGACATATATGGATCTTTTTCCATTTTTGTTTCAATGAAGAGCTGACATATCAAGCTAAGAATAATCTATAATTGAGCAAGATATATGGTACCCTATTTTAATCCTCATTATCATTTTAGAGGATGAGCAATAATTGCAGATATCACTTCTGTCTGATTTACTATTTTCAGTGCATTTTCCTCCTTGAAAAGTAAAAGTCCTCATCAATATTACAAAATGAACAGAATCCAATCAGAAGTTGAAACTACATATATTTGCCAATTACCCAAAGAGAAGAAATTGAAATAGACTTTGTTCTCAGTTAATGTAGTATCTTTGGCAATACATAGTTGAAGAAATGAGGGCCACCTCAACATACAAAAGATGGGTAGTGTCAAGGTAGTAACAAGCTGCCCTCCCAGGGAAGGTAATGACAAAGATCTGCCATTAAAATGCAGGAAAGCACCAAAAATATGGGCAAAATTTCATCCATAGTGGTTCATTTAAATTAATGACTGAAAATATAAATATTTCTAAAATTCATATGTTTATCCATGGCCTTTCCCCCAGCTACTTTCTCTTTTCACCTCAGAAGTATTCTCAGCTAAATTGAACTCATCTTTCTTCTTCTAGACTTGGACTTTCTGATCTAGTTCTCATTCAGCCTCCCATAGTGATATTTTAGGAGCGTTAATACAATCTTGCTTTTTTCTGTATTGAATCTTTCAGTGGCTCCCAAGTATACATTCTAAAAATCTCACATAATAAAAGAAAATCTTATTCCTGCTTATCTGTGCAAAAGTCTGCCTAGAAATACCTTTACACCTAGTTATCTTGTGACTCTTCATGACTTGATTCCAATGACACTTTATCCCTACCCTTAATCCTGGCTTACTACATAATAAGAGTTTCCAACATGTTAATTAACTTATGCCATATTTCTTCTTATTTTCAGTTGCATGCACCCACAAGGTTTTCTTTCTCATATTTCTTGGAAACCAATCTAACACCTACATGCATTTGGGAAGCTACAATTCATTTTGGAGTCAAATATGTGTGCGTCTTTAGTATTAATCTTAATATATTCCATTTGTACAGTTTTCTGACTTTGCAACCACATGCTAAAATCTCTATGACTTTTAGTTTCCCTAAAATGGAAATGTTACATTTAAAAAAAAACAGTCACCAGCTTTTCACATTCATAATAAATATAGTAATAGTACTGTTCAGGATCAGGTAATACTTTTCTTTCTTTTAAAAATGAATGTCACAAATCTGCCTTATCACATCATTTTTTTTTTTTTTTTTGCACGTAAGTAAGTTTTATCCTGAATTCACTGAGTGGAACGCAGCCAGAGGACAGAATCATCACAGAGTTCCACAAACTAATTATTCTATTTCTGTGAATTGATGCATCTTATTACTATTTTATATCTATATTCATTATTCTTACTGTCAAACTGAGAAAGTTTATTTAGGCTTAAAAGACATGAGCACAGTAGGATTTTGTTGATGGATAATCAAATATATTCTCTATTACTGCAAGTATCCCATGAAGATTCTGCCTATATCAAAATGATAAAATTTGCCTCTTCATAAAAATAATCATAAGGGCAATCATATTATTATTTAGATTAAGCATTTACCAATGATGTCTTTCATCTTAAATAGGTTACCCTGTTAGACATAGACAAAAAAATTAGAGCTCATACAATAACCCATGTGCAGCACTTGACAATTGGTAATTTTAAAAGAAATGTATTGTACAACTTGAAACAATAAGATTCCCACACAACTGGCAGCATGTGTAATGGCAAAAGATCAAAGAGTTTTACATATGTATGTAAGAGAAAAATTCTTGATCTCTAGTTTTAGTTAAACCTATCACATGTATTTGTTTATCATTCTCCTTTGTACTTTCCTTAGATATGAACTCGGGTTCACACATGGAAGATGACACATACAAATGACACCTTTTCCCTACATTAATCCTGGCTCTCTACATCACATAGGAATCAACCTATGCCATATTTCTTATCCTTTTCAATTGCTTGACACCGTGATGTTTTATTCCCCCACCCCCTTTTTTATGGATATGCCTATAATTTTTATTTATTTATTTATTTATTTTAACAGCATGAGAACTCTATAAGGCATTCTGTTGGTAAACAATAAAAAGAGATTTTTCATACCACTTATATCTTCAAAACTCATATCTAATTCTGCATTGTGGTCTAGCTCATTGCAACTCAAAGTGTGGCCTTTGGTCTTGCCACGGCTGTCATCAGTGAGAACTTGTTAGAAATGCAAACTGTCAGGAAGCCTCTAGTGCAGAACTAAGACATTCAAATGTGTGTTTTACTCAGATTCTCAAGGGAAGTTATAAGACAGTTTCCAATATTACATGTAACTAACTAGAAAAACTACATATTTGCTTCAGAGTGTCACAAAGGAATTTATGATCAATTTCTACAAAGGGAAGAACTATAAGATACCAACATTATCCTTTAGGAGTAGGCTGATGAAACTGAACTTTATGAAGCATCTGTCATTCTCAGCAAACAAATGCTAAGGCTCTCTTCATTCTAGGAACCACTGATCTTACTGTAAGAGCTCCCTGCTGGGAAACGGAAGAGCAGCCTGCTTCCAGGTGACAAGGTGTCCCCCAAACTGTTTGTTTACAGTTATATCCTTGGAATCATGGGATTCACAGCAGTCTGCTTAAACAAGGCCAAATCATGAATGGATTTCAACTTTACCTGAAAGTCCTGTGTACTCCTTTATAGTTCTGAAATAATTCTAAAAAGTTGCACATTTGCTGGCTGTTTTCTGACACCTTGAGTTTAATTCCTGCAAATCAGCAAAGGTTCATTGATTACCTGGCCACATGAATAGAGGACCCATAAGAATAAAGATCTCTCTGGGTGAGGTGGTACATGCCTATAAGCCCAGCCAATCATTAGGTTGAGGCAGCAGAATCAGGAGTTCAAGACCAGCCTTAGCAACTTAGTGAGGCCCTAAGCAACTTAGTGGGACCCTGTCTCTAAAATTAGAAATGGCTAGGGATATGATTCAGTGATTAATTGACCCTGGGTTCAATCCTTGTTTTTTTTTTTTTAAAAAAAAGAATACACATCTACCAGAATATCAACATTCAGATCAATAGTGACAGCTACCATTGATGGGTTCTTGCAGTCAAGAGGAAATACAAAAATGTTTTTGAAATCTACTATATCTATATAGGAAGAAAATTTTAAAAGAGAACAATAAAAAGAATAATAAAACTTAAATTGAAAGAATTCTTTAACTGGGATAGCCAGTTTTACAATCCTTCCATTATCTGTTCTGATGCAGAGCCAGAAAAAATACTATCACCAAGCACCAAATCAAAGAGAATAACAGCCTTTGTGTATTTAAGAATGAAAGTGTAACAAAAGGATAAGCATGCTATTGTCTTTTTTTGTTTGTTTTGGTTTTTTAAAATGGGAAATGAAGTCTAGACAATGGAAGAAAAGAGAAGAACATTTTCAATAATGTCCTTCTTAGTGGTTTCAGTTTCACTGGGATACAAATGATTTTAATAGCTACAGACAGGGCTGCTGGACAAAATGATTCAAATTCTTGACATTGACTTTGAAAGCATTTAAAGCAAAAGATGCCCATAGTCTTTCATGCACCTTGCTTATATTTGGCAGTATGAACCAAAGTGCTTATTCCTAAAAGGTAAGAAAAATCTTGTCACAATGATTACCTGTGAGTAGTCACTTATAACCAATGGGTTCCTTTGATTATTAATATTTCACTCAATTGGGCAAAAGAATTCTCTCCAAGAGGGATGCATCAGTGTTCAAACAAACTACTCCAGGGTCAGCATATCTTTAATGTATCCTAAATACTACTTGAGGATCAGGAGAAGTAAAACTTTCCAAAGAAGTTTCAGACAAAGACTTTTGTTTCTAAAACAAGTAGCAGTACCTAGGAACAACTTAGGAAGATTCCCCATCATCTCCATCAAAACCCAGAATCCGATCAAAATAAATTTCAATATAAGGGTAGGCAGTGCTCTGATTATGAGAGCAGCTGTGGCTCCATAATAAACTACTTCCAGGCATATTGGAACCCTAAGGTTACTTCCCTGTGGATATGTAGGAGCTGCCTGTCCAAAAACACTACAGAATGCAACTGCAATTGTCTCTCCTCCTAGTAGAGGAAGCTCAGATAACTAAAAGGATAAATTGTGGGAGCTTGTCAAGCCTGGGTTTGAATGCCAACCCCATTAATGATTAATAGAAAACCTCTAAAACTAAAAAGAAAATGCCCTGTGTAAAAAGTCATTATTATTGCCCAGGGAACCTGGGACACACATCTCACAAGGTTGTTATAATGACCAAAATAGACATCATCCATAGAGCATCCATCAGATTTCAGCCTCAAGTTAAGTAACCATAAAAGAGCTACCTGCCCATCCTTCCTCCTACATTGTACTGATTCAAAACTCCTGATCATTTGTGATTTCCTTCTGTTAAGGTAGAAAACAGGAAAAAAAGTGATGGAACAACAAAATCACTGTTATAACAACAAAGGGATTATATTTTGATGTGAGAAAAAAGGGAGAAAAGGGAATTTCTATTACGCTAGTGATTAAGAGAGATCACAGAATTCCAGGAACCTGTGCTGTCCCCCTTCAGTTTGTAAGGTCTTTGTCCTGGGCAGGGTACATGCCTGATTATTTCAGGTTGACTCTCCCTTCTTTACGCTAAGCCCCAGCAAATGAATGGCCTTGGGTAGACGATGTTGTCTACTCTAAGTTGTTAAAACAACATTATTACCAAAATAGCAGACACACTGTAGGAGTCAGAATAGTCTCTTATGACCCTAAAATTACACAACTTCTGCTCCTTATGCATCCCCTGCTGCTGGTTAAAGGAAGTGGCTTGGGTAGACAGGAAACACCATAGCCACATGGTGAGGCCATGCAGAGGGTTTCAGAAATTGCTGGGTTTCTCACATACACAGAATTCCAACAGTATGTGCTTCAGATATTCTGAAGAGTCTCTCACTGTGATGGAAAAAAATGATACCATGGTACCATTTGCAGGACTATAGTATCTGTCCCATGACATTGAATTATTTTCTTAAATAATGAGCAATTCGGAGACAGTGCTCCAGGAGAAAGAGTGTTCCCTCGTTCTTAAAAATCACAAGCCTGTCATCTGAGAGAAAGTTGGAACTAAAAATTCAAATGGAGAGAGAATACATGAGCAGTAAATGGCCAGACTGTGCATCACCATGGAACTATGACCCCAAGTGCTATAGCGACCATTCCAAGAAGCCAAACTATAGCCTTGTTAGTAATCAGATCTGAATGGTCAGCACTTGATTAATAACCTAGAGCTTCCCTTTATTCATGTCCCTGTTTCTAACTTCAAATCAACTGTATGTTCAAATATGTCCCTCATACCGTTCACCAGAGATGCTGTTTGTATTATTCCACCAGCAGCTTCCCATGCCAAACACCTCCAATCAGAGCATCCCGAAGCCTTCCATTTTCCCACCATTTTTCCACTTCCTTTCCATACTTTGAGTCTTCAGCAAAGGCAAAATGAAGGTGGCTGACACCCTTTGTACCAAATAAGGAGCCTCTTTTCTCATTTGGGTAGTCTTTGTTTCCAGGAGATTTGCTTATTTGTTTTGGTTGTGTCTATTTCGCAATCAAGATCATAGGTTATGATCGCAATGTTAACGACTCTGGAAACAGGAAATGTAACCCCACCTTTGAGGCATCTGAGTGACCCTAAAATCTGCCTAAAAATGTCTGTTCTGCAAATTTCATACTTACCAAAACTCACTCCAACTTCCTCTCGCTGCTTCATGGCTCCAACCATAACAAAGAACAACATATAGTCACAGAGTGGCCAAGCATCCTAGTTTGTCCAGAACTAGCCCATTGTTAGCACTCGAGGTCCTAGATTCCTGGAAACTCCTACAGCATTGGGAAAACTGTGACACTGCGTCACCCACAAGACTCCAACATGCTATGCTGTTTCAACACTCAGTCATCACAGAGGTGATTCACACTGCCAGGAACCTTCTTTCTTTCCATTAACAAATTATTGACTGAGTAAACTCCTCTCAGTAGGCTAAGCTCCTGCCTAAATACCCATTCCTGGCAAAACCTCTTTGTTAATGCTCTAACCCTCAAGCTCAAGAGGGGTTCACCCTGTCCTCCTGCCTGGCACACCAGGGTACACATTTTTGTAAACGTCTTATGAGACATGGATGATTTGGTTATGGTCTTTAGACCCTTCAACACAATCAATTTCCAAACAACAGGTACTATGTTGTCCCTTCAGTGCTGTCACAACCCCAAATCCACATTTGTGTATTTCATGAGTGAATGAATTAGTGGATTAGTTGCTATATTAATAAAATGAATTGTTCTTTTTTTTTAAGACCAAAAGATTGAAATTGAAATGAAGGGAAGACATGTGTAAAGTAGAAGTTGGGCACATTACAACAAATAGATTCATTAATCCATCTCAACTACCCAGATAATTTATCTACCTCAATCTGTGTGGTGTTGTCCTGCCCATCATCCAGTAGCAGATCTGAGAAGCCCCTGGGTTCTGGAGAGTCTTGGCCCATGCTTGCTCGGTTTGTGTCTACTGCTTTGAGAGAATCCAGGTTCCTTTTCCACCTGTGGCTGTATGCCTGGGAGTCCACTTCCACCTCCTCTGCTGTACCAGGGAAGGCCTGAGCAACTTCATATCTCCAATCTGAAAAAGAAACAAATTATGTTACCTCTTGGTATGAATCATATACATATTATTCAGTAGTGAAGGAAAAAGTAATTTTGCTAGTCATTAGAATATGAAACCAACTTATAACAGTGAAATCAGTTTACTTATAATATTTTTTTGAGACGGCATGAGCATCTCTGAGCAGAATGCATTTCAGGATGCACCAGAAATGGACCATGGTTAATGTACAGATCTTACAGAGTTCCTAAAATAGATGCACAGTGCAGCAATCTGTATTCCCACCCCCCCCATCCCCTGCACAAGTGCATTTCATAAACACACTTTAACTGTTCTGAAAAGTAATCTAGAATCCAAACAAAAGAATGAAATCAAGCAGTTTTCAGGTAATATGAAAACAAAATTCAGACCTCTGTAAGTTTACATTATTTTGCATGAGTTATGCTGAAATTCAAAGAAATACCAATGTCCTTGAATAGGTCAAATAATAGATGGAATTATCTTATTGTAAATGTGCTAACCTGCCTTGTAGTTTACAAGCCAGACCTGGTTCATTGCCTAACTCATTTAATAAGTAACACCCTCAGGAGTCATTGCAGCTGAGCTTGTTCATTTGTGCTGTTCTCACCTTGGGATCTTGTCAGGGTGGTAAAGGATGACAGTGATAGGCACTTATAGAAATGGATGGGACGGCAAAGAGATCAAATCACAGAGGTACTTTAAAGCCATCTGCAAGGACCAGCCTGCTGACCCAGCTCAGCCTGCAACTACAGGAGGGAAAATTAGATTTAATCATCACTCCTAGTCTTTCATTTCAGTAGGTCAGCAGGCGAAGGTGTACCACAAAGATTGAAAATTCAGTTTCTGAGCAAGAAGAACAGCCTTCCTCTACCCAACCATTACCAAAAGATGTGAATCGACAGGCTTTATAACTGGCCGGATACAGGTTCAAAAAGGGTGAAGGGAAAAGTGATTTAATCTTGGTAAGGACGTTCCCCTCTATACAAAAACATTCCAAGAAACCAAGGTGTATTTATTGTAGCTTTTCACCATACCACTGAATCAGCAATGTAGAACCCCAGTAACTAACTAAAGTTACCACCATCACTGGCAGACACAATAGCTGAAAATCCCTTTCAACTCAGAGAGGTGCTAATAATTCTTCTAGACATAGAGGACATCCAGAGGTTTTGCAGTGAACCTAAAAAGAGCTCTCACATCCTTAAACTTTGGTGGATAGAACCAGAAAGAATACCTACCAGAGAGTCTCCAATAGAACCACAAGGAACAAAATAATTAAAAGTCAAGATAAATACAGCCCTGTGCTCACTTTGATGAACTGTACACTAAAGCAAACTCATGTGGGCAGGGGTTTGGCACTTGCCCGGCATGCTCCAGGTCCTGGGTTCAATCACCAACACTGCCTTAAAAGCAAAACTCATGGACAGGAAGGATATCCCATGGTCCCCCAACCTCCTACAATTTAATTCAATGCATATGTGATATCAATATTGTCATTGTCACTCTAGAAAAATGCTTCTTTTTTAATATTCTTGTCACTAATGGCCATTGGACAGTACCTACATATTCATCAATGACTGAATGAGTGAATGAATGCATATTATTGGCAGTCTCTTTTGGAGCCAGAATCATAGTACCAGACAAGTAATTGGTTAATTCCCATTAGGTAGTGGGAAAATTCTAAAGATTCAGGAGACCTGGACTGGCTTTCTGTTAGCCCACAACCAGCAAACCTTCAGCATAATTTATAAATCTGCCTGTGCTTTAGTTGCCCCATATTTTAAATACAAATGAAAATGCCTTTCCTGCAAAGGCAGCTTTTTCTGAGGATGTGTCAGGCTCAAGACCTATGATCTTAGGTACAGCTACATAAATCAATTTTACTTGCTTTATTTATATATCCTGCCTCATTATCAAAAATATATGAGACAACTTACAACCAGGTAAGCAATAAAATTTTAAAACACCCAGAAAAGACATCGCAGCACAAAACTCAGGTCAACTTCAGAGACGCATTTAACTTGCACTGAGGGTGGTGACTGTCATTTATACCTTGAGGAAGAGGCAATGCCTGTGGGGAAACTAACAGTCATAAAGAGTCAATTGGACACTGAGATGGTATCTTTGATAGAATGTTAGTCTATCCAAGCGATGGCGAGACAATAGCAATTCAGTGAGACCCTGTCTCTAAATAAAATACAAAATAGGGCTGGGGATGTGGCTCAGTGGTTAAGAACCCCTGAGTTCAATCCCCAGTATCAAAAAAAAAAAAAAGAAAGAAAGAAAAAAAGAAATAGTAAGGGATATAATGCAGCAAATGAATTAAAATGCACCAGAAAGAAAACTGAATTTAAAAAAATACACACAGGTATATAAGAGCACTTCAGTAAGGAGCATGTCAGATCTCTAATGTATAAATCAAATGAAAATATACCTAAATCTCAAAGAATATTTGTCTTCATTAAAAATCTTCAAATAACGAATTTCAAAGTAACTCTTGGTTTCTTTTATTTCATTTAAATTCCTTAATTCCTTCCTTCCTTCCTTCCTTCCTTCCTTCCTTCCTTCCTTCCTTCCTTCCTTCCTTCCTTCCTTCCTCCCTCCCTCCCTCCCTCCCTCCTCACTATGTTGCCTAAGCTGGTTTTGAATTCCTGGGCTCAAGAGATCCTCCTCCCTCATCCTCCTGATTACCTGGGACTTCACTATGTTGCCTAAGCTGGGTTTGAATACCTGGGCTCAAGAGATCCTCTTTCCTCATCCTCCTGATTAGCTGGGACCTCTCAGACATATGCCACCACTCTTACCCTTTCAGTTTCTTTTAAATAGATGTTATTTTCTCCATTCTGATCGTAATCCTACCATTTTCTTTTGGTGTATGTGTAACGTAGATCGATTCAGTTCTTTCCACAACTCTCACTAGGTCCATTGGTCTCACCTCAGTCCTGGAATCTTGGCCTGAGCAGGAGCAAACAGAATAACTAACTGTGGAGGAGAAATAGGATTCTATTTCTCATGTTTCTCAAATCTTTCTTTTCATTTTTCTCCCTGTCCATTTTCTCTAAACAGCAACTACAAAGAAGCTTCAAAACTTAGGAATGATGTTGTTCTTATTTCCCATGTAAGTTGAAATCTAAGAAGTGTGATTCCTGCATCAAACTCTTGTTTTTCAAGTAAATATCCACACTCAATCTTTAGCAGGATTATTGGGGTGGGTGAATTTTGCAGACAAAATTCTTATATAAAAGAGACAGACATGCTTACACTAGCACTTGTGAGGTTGTCCAGATTCCTGTAGGCTTCTTTTGTCTCCCATTGCTTAACAATAGTTTCTGATTTCTTTTTTATTCTCACCATTTAATTTTTAAATAATTTTATTGTCACTAACATATATTAATTGTACATACTATTGGGGTTCAGTGTGACATTTTCACAGGTGCCTGCACCATACAGTGACAAACCTTGCTTGCATAGCTCTCCCACTGACAGCTGTCCCAGGAGTCTGTTGGATTCCATCTATCATCCACATGTTTGCTCCTCCTAAAACCTGCTATGACAAACTCTGAAACCAACTGTTTGCTCCCTCTAATTGTGTTTACAAAGAATAAACAGGATCTCAGGAAGGGCCTAGGAGATTTGCTAATGAGAAAATTTCTGAATGTAAAGCCTGGACTCTGTGAACATCTTTTGGGTTGCCATTTTAAACCTAATTCTGTTTTGCTGGTTATGTCATGAATAGGCCAGGCTTCTGGATCTTGGGTAGAGGAAATGTTAATCTGTGTTCATAATTCAGTGTACATGGTTCATCAAGACTGAAATATGAAATTGGTGTAGATTTGATCCCATTTGGGAATGGCTTTTTTTGAGAAAATAAAACAAGTCAAAATGGATGTTTGACATAAATAAAGATAGAAAAGTCAGAAGAAAAAAATCACAACTTGGTTATCTATATTGTAAATTAGTTTTCTGCTTTTCCCTGTTTTTCAGTCACATAAAAATATTTCAAATTACTCTTTAAATCGGCATCAAAATGAATCATTCAGAAGCAAGGCAAAGGGATAGATGGGATGTAATTTTTCCCTTCCCAGCTGTAGTGAAAACACAGGCAACAGGAGGGCTTGGTGAGGAGTCTGGATGAACAGATTGTTTGCTTTCTGTCTACTGTATGTTAATTAAACCAGTGATGGAAAACCTTCAAAGATAATTTTCTCCAACATATTTGACTACAGTTGTTAATCACATAGCTCATGGAAACATTAAGTATATTTAATGATTTCCATTTGGATATAAGGAAGCATTAAAAACACACATTTCTATACATATAAATAGATCTTAACACATTCTTGAGACATTCTATTTGCAAATAATGAGACATTATATTAGCAAACTGTTATTGAAAAAGGTGCTTCATTAGTTTTCCAATAGAACATCATTACAGAACCATAAATTTATCTGAGAAAAAGAAACTCATGTGTATTCTTACACTATTTTTGTAAATCTTGAGGTCTCTTTTGTGTCATTATCTATTATAAAATAAAGCAAAATGCAAGTAAACTGTGCTGGGCTGAGTATATTTATTTCGTCATACTCTAGTAATTTCATTTAAATACCTTGCATTTAATGAATAGTTATATATTGAAAATATTTGATCCCATCTCTTCACCTCTAACTATGAACTATACTTATAATGTACACATGCCAAACAACCAAGAAGTAACTGCATAAATTGACATGCATCTTATTTAATTAGAACACATAGCTACTATACCTTTTGAGAGGCACTTTGTTCTGTACTTCACAAGTGAACCAAATCACCATTGTGAATCCTCTGCAGAAATACTCATATTCTACACTGAAATCAGATTTACTGCTAGATTCATCTGAGAATAGATGAAAATATTTGGCTAAGGTAGACTGCCATATGGCTTTGCATCTCAATGTATTACAGAACTGAAGAAAAAATTCCATCAAATAATGATATCTGTGGTTATGTTCAATAATAAACTGACTACCCCAGTTGGACTTTGAGGTTTCAACAGCATTACAGAGGGAGGTAACTATAGTGGATAAAGCTTGGAGAATGCTTAATCTAGAGAGATTGAGCGTTTTGAGTAGGAACTAGCTGCCATGTTATTAAGGCTCTCCAGGAGATTCCTGGGCTTCCTGGGTTCTTCCTACTCACCCAACTATAGAACACTTCAGGTATTTGCTCCAACTACCTTTCTTTTTCCCCATCATGACTTACACTCCCAGCACACAGAATTTCTCAATGATCTCATTACCAGCAATGAACGTAGTTACCTTTGCATAAATAAAAACTGCTCCCCCACCCTCAAAACTTTGGTAAATCTAACAACTCCTTCAAGACCCAGCTCAAATATTGTCTTTTGAAATGAATCTTCCCTTGAATAGCTAACTGAATTTTCTCTTATAATCCAATAACTCCTTTCACTTTACTTTTGCAAACACTTTCAGGCCTACCTACTTGAACATGAGGTTGTGCAGAAAAAGAGTTCACACAGAAGGCCTGAGACTTGCTCTCTTTAGAAAGGCCTTTTGCGAGGTTGGTGGTGGACTGACACCTGGGAATTAAGTCTGAGGAAGTATTCCCAAGCCTTTTCTGATTAAAGTGCCTCATTGTGCCTAAATCATTTGAGTATATAATATCATTTATGCTGAACATCTGCCTTCCTTCTGGGAGTCTGGAATTGGGGTACCTGCTAGACAGAAGGTAGCTGTGTGAACAACTCCTAATAAAACCATGGGGACTAATTTTATAATGAAATTCCTTGATAGACAATGTTTCATGTGTGTTGTCAAAATTTATTGCTGGAGAAATGTGTAAGAAACACATTCCTATGTACCTGAAAAGGACACTTAGATATGTGCCCTGGATTCCACAGACACTGTCCCATGAGCCTTGTCACTTTTCTGATTTTCCCTTGTATTCCTTGGCTGTAATAAATCAAATCCTGAATGTGATTATATGATGACTCTTGGAATCTATTTAGTAAATCACCAGTGTTTCCGGGGGGGGGTGTCTCGGGGCCCCCAATAAGAGATATTTTATAGTATAATGTTTGGGGATGTCCTATTGGTATAAGTACAGGCACTAGTATCTAATAAATATATGTTTTTTTAAATGATAAATCAATGAATGCATGATTGACTAGGTCACTGTTGATCTGAGACAGTGTTCAAAATGTATATGTGGTATTGCTTTCTTATTTAGCTCCTTCAGATTTCAACCATGTTTCTCAGTAATCAGAGAAAAGAACAGAAGAAGGAGAAAATAATGGGAAACAAATCTGCAGATGCTTCTATTGATCTGAGGTGAATGTGACTTAAAATAGGTCACTGGCTGGTGGTGTAATGTCCAGCAACACTATGGTCGAAGCTTATTATCTCTGTCCTCTTTGATAATGAGATCACTGAGAAATATAACACATGTCTTTGAAGAATGTGGGTATGGTCCAGAGAGACTGAAAAACTATGAAGTAGATGAAAAGAGAATGATTATTAATTGATAATAGAAAGTTAGTAGAAAATTACTCTAGAAGCTTTGAGTTCTCTGTGTCAGGCAGCACAGAATTAGGACCTTAAGGGCCACGGCCAAGAAGCAAGTGCCCTGTTCTGCACCTTTACCCTTCTGTCACTTCACGTCATGACAGCAATCTTGTTCACTGTATGGTACATTTCTGGTGAAGAACGTTTGGAAGTTTAAGAAAAATATAAAGAAAACAAAATAGAATGGGAAACTAATTACCAAGCACTTGATCCAAAATATAGACCAAATCAATTTAGACTCATAATATTTAATATTTTATAATTGTACTATTAAATAAAATTATAGACATTTTAGTTTGTAGGTAAAAATAGTGAATTTTTCTGTAGGAAATAGAAAACTCAATCAGCCTTATGAGTAATAAAATGAAACTGAAGACAACATTAGGGAACTACTAAAAATAAAACACTGTGCTAATGGTTATGAACAAAGGTGTTTTATACATAACTTATAAGAAATGGTTAATAAAAATAATATTAATAATAACTACCATCAGTCAGGATTACTAATGTATCTGGATTGTCCCATCATCCCATTTTACAAATGAGGACACCGATGTGGTCTAAAATGTTATATAATCTACTTCTTATCAACTCTTTCAGGTATGAATTTATCAATCTCTCCCAAATTCTAGTGATATAACATAAGAAAAATATGTGAAAGGAAAAATAAAAACCAGGCAAAAAATATGTGGCATTGAAATAGCAAAGGTAAGTAAACAGGTGAGAGCAAATGAGGATAGCAGCATACCAGCCCAGGGTCAGCACTCACAGCAGGGTCAGCAAGGAACAGCTACTAATATTGATTATGTCTTTTATTATAACATGAGGAGTTGGGAAGTCATTAAAAACAATCTTCTTATTCACTGAATATTTTTCTATTAACTTCCTAGTATTTTTTTTAAATGGAATTCAAGTAGATTTCAGCAATTCAAGTAGATTTCAACCAAGAACTGATTTTTCAGATAAACCTGTCAAACTCAGGGAACAGGCTCATTTCACAGAAGCTGTAATCTACAAGTAATCTAGAAATAGGTAAAGAGCCTCTAATTAAATCAGAGGACCTATCATTTAATAAAATCTTTGTGATTGTCCATAGAGAACATTGTATTATCAACCTAGAAACCACATAGAATATATAAGTATATAACCTCATACCATCTGCAAATGAGGGGGTGCAGCCTTATAACCTTTATGATACCTCTAAACTAGAAAAGTCTATTATTCTGTAGTTGAGCTAAATGTTTAGTTCTTTTTAACTAAATATCTGCTACCATTCTACTATTTGACTGAATATCTTGTTAATGGATTTTAGGCAATTTTCAGTCATATATTAAATATTCTACATTTGTTTTCATGTTTCCTATTTTATTTGGCAAAATTCATGTTTTATGATAGTCCAGTGGTCCCACAGCACAATAAATAACTAAAACTACTTGGTAAACAGCTTTACACTTTGATGCATTGGCCATCCTATACTGCCCTTGTGTTTCCTGTCTTGGGAATGGCTCATTTTAAAATGAGGGCTTTTCACTAAAAACTTACATCCTGATGCATCAAAAAGCATTACTCTGCCAACTATGGGAGACAGAAAATTCTGTAATCAAGGACCAGTCATGGCCAACAGCCTTTCTCTTGGGAAAATGTGAACATTCCGAGTCAGAACAAGCCAGATGGAATCAATTGTTACAGTGGTACCCAGTGTCAGAGATGGTGTCCAAATGCCTAGGGCCCAAATCGCTGAGGGCCTTCTATTAAATTAAGATGACCAGACTCAATCTCATTCCATATTGTCATCACATCATATTCTGTTTGTCGGGTCAGAATCCCTGATGACCCACTGTTGAGAATAGACTGACTTAGCCAATGACTACAGATGACAATCAACACATTGACTTCTATCAGATTGTATTTTGTAAATTCTGCCAGATTTAAATCACATAAATCAAACATTAGCGAATTAGCACCAAATTTCCATAGGTTAAATGTCCTCTAGAGATTTGTTTGGACTTGGATGTTGGCCAACAACACTTACAACATTCTCAAAACAAAGTTATTTCTATCACTAATTTTTTTGAAAATAAAACCTAAGGATATAACTATAGGCCAATCACTTAACTACTCAGGGCCATTAAAAGATGATATTTATAAATGGAAGACACCACATACTCTCAGAAACAAACCCAATGTTATTTTTCTGAAATTTGACTTATGTTGATTCTCAAATTTGACCTCAAATAACTTAGTAGCGAACTGGGACTTCTACCTGCCCCCAAAAGATAAGCAATGCTCACTATATAATTGATCAACCAGGAGGGAATAAGCCCCCTTTATTCACAGGGGATATGTTCTAGGACCCCCAGTGGCTGCCTGAAAACCAAATCCTATGATAGAATGATTTTTCTATCTCTACTAAGCTTTTATCAAGGACTGTGGTCATTAACTTTTGCAGGTTGAGATGTAATAGAAAACTAGCGCAATTTTTTTCCTTCTTCATAGTTTCAAAAATTGAAGATTCATTCTTTACATTATATATATATATATATATATATATATATATATATATATATTAGCATTCTCAGCAAATTACTTCTTTCTTTCCTTATTAATTCAAGAATTTTCAACATTTCACTTAAAGGACTTAAAGGAAGCACTTTACAGGTTCAGTAAGACACATTCAAATTGTCCACATCATTACTTTGTGCTTTGGGCCATAGTTAATTAAAATACGAGCTGCTTGATCTGATAACCAAGATAAAAAGGCTACTAAGTGATTCATGGGTAGGTATTATATACATCATATATACACTGGAAAGGAATGACTCACATCCCAGCTAGATAGAGGGATTCAGTTTGAGATTTCATCATGCCACTCAGAACAGCACACAATCTAAAACTTACCAATTATCTATTTTTGGAATTTTGTAGTTAATATTTTCAGAAAATAGGTGACTGTGAATAAATGAAAGCATGGAAAGTAAATCCACAGAAATGGGATGATTATGATACCTGATGTGACAATGCAGTTAGGTCCCTGCTCAGCCCCATGGCCTGGGCTTTGTCCATTATGAATAATCAGATAATACTAGTCATTAATTCTTAAATATCATTCCTGAATAAGGCTTTAAAATAAAATCAGGGAAACAGCATTTATAGGCTGCCTATTGTGTGCTAAGTTTTAGTATACAGGGTAAACAAAAGTCCAAAGAATGCAACAAAATAAAATCCTTTCCTGCATTCACAAAGATTTAATGTAAAATTGTAGTTCTCAGTATTAGATAAGGCATTTTTTTAACATGCATTGAACTCTAATGTTGTATAATTTACTAACACTACAGGGATTCTACTTTTAACCAAAATTACTTCTCAGAAGCTTTGGAGCCTCTACTAAAAGCCTTTAATGCTGGATACTGTGGAAATATTCAAAGTTGTGTTTAAAAATGCGAATAAGAATAGAAAACTACTTAAAATTTGAATTGGAACAATAAAAGATATTTATACTTACGTGTGTGGGTGCACGTGCACATGCACGCACACGCGCGCGCGCACACACACACACACACACACATACACAGAAATACATGGTAGCACTGCCAGCCCTTTTCTCTGTTATTCAAGATGGCTCCTGGTTTTTGGTTTGTTCTTTTGGTGTATATACATTATATACATTTTCTACAATGTATTGCATATATGGACAGAGGAAAAAAGCACTGTCTCTGTTATTAAAGGCCACCCACTTCAACTATTTGAACCTGATGAAGCCTTTCATCACCACTACCGCTTCATTTTCCTACAGTTATTTTAATGAGATCTCCAAACTTTACTAAAACCAATCACTCTGTTCTTACTGCATTACAATTATTGAATAAATTACATTCTTCTGCAAATCACTGTGACCTAAGCCAGGGGAAGGGAAGTGCCATACTGTTTTCTATGTTTATGGTCCTTTTTGCTATTATAGTAAATGTTCACTAAAACTACCCAGGCCTCCAGCTGGACTATTTCCCTGGTTTATTTCACAATATAGTTGGGGTGGTGGCATTGTGGTCCCCTTGATGGCAGCTCATGCTTATGATAATCTTCTTTTTATGCTTAAGGTTTTTATATTAGGCTACTTGGATACATTGGGTCATTTCTGGAAAAAATTAGTCCTGCAAATTTCTATGTAACTTCCTATACTTTTCTCACCTCTTTTTGCTATATATGAGGTCCAACAAATAAAAGATAAGAATTATAGCACCATAACTTCAAAATCCTTTAAAAGGTTCAGAGAGATTAATACAACTAGAGAAAAGTAATTTTACCCAAGTTGTTCTACTTCTCACATTTGATTCATATAGTTAATGAAATAAATGTTCACACAATCTCAGATCCATAAAGCGATGGGAAAAACCACTTAGCTCTGATATCTCAAAATAACTACAAAAAAAGTTCTATGGAAAAAAAAAACCACAGGAAAGATTTTTGCTTCTAAATATGGAAGGAAAATGTTAAGTAAAGAATTCACAAATACTTAGTTATAGGAAAGAGCATGTAATTCTTTTTCTTTAAGTTCTACTTAGTTATACCTGCCAGTCGAATGCATCTTGATGCATCATACAAAACTGAAGAATAATTTCTTATTCTTTTGGTTGTACATGATATAGAATCACATCATAATTCTTAAAACCAAGTGGATATATTGTTCTTCATATTAAATTTGGAATGCTTTATATGCAAAGATTTACTTACTTGATTAAGTAGTTCTTAATATTTACTAGCAGATAGATAGCACAGAATTTACTCAACTTACTCAGGACACTTTATAATTAACTCAAGCTAGTATTCAAGATGAAGCACCTTAATACAGGGAAAAAATGTTTCTCTATGTAAACCTACAATTTTGAGTTAAAACAAATCATCTTCCAATTATTCTCTTTCCCAATAATGTGGAAAACTTCAAGCTAAAAATGGGGAAATGATGAAAAATAGAAAGTTCAAGATCAGTGTAAATTTAGTTAAACTTTGTTTGGTTATTCAAAAAGTGTATCATAATTGATACTATATTTTAATCCACTGAATTTTACAAGATATTTTCAGGTTTTTTTTTAAAGAGAGATATTGAAATTTGAATAGCAAGTAAGAGTCATCTAAAGAACAGTAGTGGTAAAGATCTCAGGAATTTCTCAAATGCCAGGAATGTCTGAATTCTGTCACTACTTTCCCAAATAACATTTCTTAATTGATTTGCATGATTGCATATGTTTATGCTGATTACACAATTTAACTTACATTGTAAATAAACCACAATCAACAAAATTACATTAAAAAAGAAATCAAGACAGTGAAAACTATACTAAAATTAGACTTCAATTTTTGTGATATATTCCTGAAATATACAAACAACCAGTTAAGGATGAAGTCACCAAAGCCAGATGGAAAGTGACATTTTTACAGGGACACATCTGAAACTTAAAAGATTAGCAGAGCTCTAACTTTTACAATGTAATGGTTTCACTCTTTTCTTTTTTCTTCACAACACATTTTTGTAAATTTTTTTGTTGTTGTTGTTGCTTTTTAGTCACAAGAAAATTCCAGACAAATTAGAAAACTGTCTTCTTTACATACTTATTGCAATATAAATTTAGAAAAAACTCACCCTATGATTGCCTGATTTTAGTTCATGACAAAGAAAATTATCCAAATTTCATAAAATAATTAAGAACATAATATCTTTCATTATTGGGCAAGCACTCCTTGCCAGGATATTGCCAAAAATTATATTTTATATATGTACTATGTTCAGTAAATTAATAATGTGAGAATTATTGGGTTTGTTCTATAAAGGCATCTGGGTTTAAGAAAAGATGCTACAACTCAAAAAATTGCTGAAGGATGGAAATTCCACAATTTTGTATGGTTACAACCACCCCATTTATGAACAAAATAAGACAGAAGCACTATTGTACTTGAAACGGTTTTAAAACATTAACCTAAATATTACTTTTCTTCTAATATAAAAATTGAATTATTAAGAATACAATAGAGCCCTGGGGTTGTGGCTCAGCAGTAGAGCACTTGCATACCATGTGCAGAGGCACTGTGTTTGATCCTCAGCACCACAGAAAAATAAAAAAATAAAATAAAATAAAGGCATTGTGTCCATGTACAACTAAAAATATTTTTTAAAAAAAGAATACAACAGAAGTCAAAATCATATGATCGTCTCAATTGATGCAGAAAAAAATTTGATAAAACTGGATATCACTTCATGATTAAAAACACCTAACAAATTAGGCAGGAAAGGAATTGACCTCAACCCAATTAAGGCCATATATAATAATCCAACAGCTACTATCGTACTGAATGGGGAAAACTTTAAGTTCTCTAAGATGTGAAACAAAGCAAGGATACCCATTTTCATCTCTTTTATTCAACATATTACAGGAAGTCCTAGCTATAGCAATGGGTCAAGAGAAATAAACAAAGGGTAATCAAATTGCAAAAGATCAAGTCAGACTGCTACTGTTTGAAGATGACATGATCTTATATATAAATGAAACCCTAAGGAGACCACCAAAAAGCTCTCAAAACAAATTCAGCAAATTTCAAGCTATAAAAATCAACATACAAAAACTAGGAGCAACATCATTTCCCTAAGTACATGTATGAAAACACGAATGGTGTGACTCTACTTTATGTTCAACCAGAGACATGAAAAATCGTTCTTGATTTGTGTAATATGAATTGAATTGCATTATTCTGTCACATATAACTAATTAGAATGAATAAAATTTTAAAAATTAAAAAACTAGCAGCAATATTATATGCCAATAACAAATTATCAGAAATAAAAATTAGGAATGCCTTCCATTTACAACAGTTTCAAAAATTAAAAATAAAATACTTAGGAATGAATTTAACCAAATAGGAAGAAAGCTCCCTGCAACAAAAACTATTAAGCATTGATAAGTGAACTGAAGTGAACAGAAAAAGAAATGGAAAGATATCTTGTGTTCATGGATTGGAAGAATCAATACTGTTAAAACGTCCTACTACCCAAAATGATATACAGATGCATACAATCTCTGTCAAAATGCCAGTGAAGTACTTCACAGAACTCCAAAGGCAAGGCAATCCTAAAGGGCTGCAAAACTAGCTGAGTTATACAGAACACCTCCCTGGGTTCCAAATCCAAAGGATTCTAAACAAACAATCCTAAAGACTTAATGGAATCAGAAGGAGGAAAAGGAGGAAGATGATGATGAAGAGGAAAACAAGGAGAAGGAGGTAGACAAAGAGGAAAAAAAATGTAGATTTTTTTTTAAATCTTGAGCAAAAACAACAAAGCAGAAGGCATTTTACTGCCTGACTTCAAAACATATCATAAAGCCATAGTAATCAAAACAGCATATAGTATTGGCATGAAAACAGACACACAGACCAAAGGAACAGAATACAGAGCCTACAGGTGTATCTACACATCTACAACAACTGATTTTCAACAAAGTTATTAAGAACATATGTTGAAAAAAAGAATCTTTTGAAAACATGGTGCCAGGGAAGTTGGGTATCCACATACAGAAGAATAAAACTAGTCCCCTATCTCACAGGAGTTACAAAACTCAACTCAAAATGGAATGAGAACTTAAACATAGGACATAGATCAGAGAAACTACTAGAAGAAAACATTGGGAGAAACATTGCAGGACATTGTTAATGATCAAGCAATTTGTGAGCAGACTCCAAATGCACAGTAAACAAAAGAAGATATAGACAAAGGAATCACATCAAACTAAAAACTTTCTGCACAACAAAAGAAACAATCATCAGAAATAAAATATTGCAAAGTGTGCATCTGACAAGGGGTTAATATTTGGAATGTATTTGGAATATATAAGGAACTCTGGTAGCAATAAAGAAATAGATATACAAACTCAGTTAAAAAAAATCAGGCAATAGACCCACATTGACATTTCTCAAAAGAAGTCACACAAATGGCCAATGGGAACATGAAAAAAAAATGCTCAACATCACTCATTATCAGGGAAATGAAAATTCAAACCACAATGAGATATCACCATATTCCAGTAAAAATAGCTATTATCACAGAGACAAAGGAAGTGCTGGTGAGGGTATAGAGCCTTGCACACTGTTGGTGGGACTATATGTTAGTACAATCATGGAAAACAGTATAACGCTTCCTCAAAAAATTAAAAAGAGAAATTACATATGATCTAGCAATCCCATTAGTGGGTATGTGTACAAAGGAAATGAATCTTTCCATAAAAGAGCCACCCACACTCCCAAGTTTTCTGTGGAACTATTCATAATCACCAAGATACGGAAGCAACATAAGCATCCATCATTTGTTGGATAGATAAAGAAACTCTGGAATACACACACAATGGAATACCATGAAGCCATTTGAAAAATGATGTCCTGCCATTTGTGATGACATGGATGGAACTGGAGATCACTATAACAACTTAAATGTGCTAGTCACAGAAAGAATGAATTCTGTAGAATCTCAATTATATGCAGAATCTAAAATGTTTGATCTCATAGAAGTTGAGAGTGGAATGATGGTTACCAGAGGCTGGGGACATCAAGGTTGGCAGGGCAAAATGACAAAAGTTGATCAGTGGGTCCTAAATTTCAGTTAGATAGGGGAAGAGTTTCTGCTGTGCTATTTATTGCATAGTAGAGAGACAACAGGAAAAAGCTACATTCTATCTCAAAAAAAAAAAAGGAATTTTGAATGTTTTCACCACAAAGCTATGATAAATATTTGAGATAGATATGTTTAGAAAAAGAGATAATTTAAAATATCCAACAACTATCTCATGTACAGGTTATGGAGTTATCAACACATAATTTCCTTCTTGGATATTTATCTGCATGTATGCACATGGACACGTCCATAAAATTATGTATATAACTGCATACATGTGTACATATATGTGTGTAACTTCACTACATAATATCTTTCCATAGTAATGGTTATATATAATATTCAACAAATAATCAGAATCTATGAAAAACTGATTCTCAATGGCAATACTTTCAATTTGATATGAGATGCTAAACTTTTGTAAACCACTTCAAGTCTTCTCTCAGGAAACATTCCAGAGTAGACTCTGAAAACTATTACACACACATTGCATCACTCATCAGCAGGATGGTGTCTTTCAAAAAAGTTTATATATTAGGTGAAAATGGAATCTCCAATGGTTCCATCACTGACACAATTTTTATTCTTTTCCGTGATACTGGTGATCAAACCCAGGGCCTTATGCATGCAAGGCAAGTACCCTACCCTAGTCCCTCTCACTATTTGAATTTACATTTTCTATTGCTATACATCTGTCAGAAACAACTTTATTTATGGTGACATACTTTTCCTTAACATACGAGAATATTATACTGTTCCGTTGTTTTTGCAGAGTTTTGACTTAAGGACAGATGGAAGGATTACTTTTTCAGATAAAACTCAATAAGCATGATTATCTACATCTTTATTTTCAGCATATACTATGGGAAAATTATTCCATAAATGTATGGAGAATGCTTCTGCCTCTCACAAGACACAAGTTAAAACATTTTATTGATGGTCTCTCCTGAAACTGTGAAGGAAAGATCACGTGTTTCTTGACTATGTGATCTATATCACCCTAGACTCCTGAATCTTCTAGAAGAATTGTCATACCTATGGAAAGAAAGGTGCCCATTACTTTTTCTCTCACCTAGGGCATTTTGTTCAATAGGCAGTCTTTATTACAAATCAATAAAAAATAAGCATTTGATCTATATTGTCATCTATATTGGCCTATGGAATAAAGATAGAATACCACCTTTTATATAGTCTGATTCAAATCAAACTTTACAAACATCTGCTTTTGTAAAAATTCTACATTCAGTTTATTATCACCTAGTATTTGTTTGATTAGTCATTCTACTGATTAAATCACAGTAAAGTAGTTTTAAATTGCCAACCACCTAAATATGGCATCACCAACTTCATCCTAATTTGAAAACTTGCCAATGTACATATTTTAGACCTTTTCAAACAGGTTAAAAACTCTTGCCAGAAAATAACCATATTTAAAGCAATACAGCATTTGATTTTATCACTGAACAGTGAGATTATAATGTATTTTATCCTTGTCAGAGTATACAATTTTGTAGATGATGCCATACATTAAGTTTTTCCTCTTCCTTATCTCTATGGTATGGTTCAATATGCTGATCCTATTCCACCATGCAGTAAATAATGCATTTTGATACTTCAGACATAAGCCTGAATATTACATTGAGGCAATTCTCACAAACTGTAGATAGCAGTATTATGGGGATTATTTGATTTTGAGAGAAAAGGTTAGATACGATTTCTATAACTTATAAATGGTTCAAGGGGGAAAAAAGGCAAAGATGATAGTACAAAAGGTAACAAGAAATTGTTAGCCCAGGGAAGGATTAAAATTCTTTACAAATTATTGGAATATCCTTATCTTTCCTAGAAAATATACATATCAGGCATCTTCCAATTCTGTATTTCTCAGTTATTAGTTAGGCCTGGAACAGCTTTAAAAAAAATGAGTCTCCAAAAATTCTAACAAATGGGACAGTAGGCTCATATGATAGATTACCCCCAAAATGGCAGTTATATAAGTGATAAATTTGGTGCCAAATCAAGGACAATGGCACTAAATTTATTTATCAGAGGCTTTAAGAAGCCAAAGTGCAATTATTTGATAAGTGAGTCTAAGTTTTAAACAAAATAGAATAAGGAGAAAGGGAATGAGAGATAAAATGGATGTTATGATCCTGAATTCGTTTCCTACTCTGTTAAATAAAAATCAAATAATTATGATGAAATTCAGAAAAACAATCTAGAGCAAAGATATTAATATTTAAATTTCATGAATTTAAATCCAGATGTGCATGAATAACACTCAGGACTAAAGAGAGGGTATTAAGTTAGTGTAAAATATGTGATGCGAAATGAGGTCCATGGCAAGGAAAAGCCAGAAAAGTCTTTAGCAAACTAGGAAAGTGAAAAGCAAGACAAACATGTTTTGATTGCAGGTATTTAGACTGGTGCCAGATTGTATAAAAATAATTTAGGGAATCAGTTTAAGTGAAGAGAAGCCCTCTGGAGACAACAGGTGATCTGATATTGTCTTTCTAGAATGTGCAGTGTGTTGTTCCAGGCCTGGGCCTGAGTCCATGTTTCTATACTCTATGGAAAAGGGATTGGCCTTACTATTCTCTTCACTTACATGAAAACTGCATGATGGGTTTACTGCATTTATAGTTCAATTAATATGAGCTTCAGAATGGCCATGCTTCAGTAGAGAAAATTGAGAAAGTGAGATATTAATGAAATAAATATATACAACCTGACTACTTCCCATTTCAAAAACAGGTGAGAGCTAGCCATGAGTACTTCCAATGTTCATGCACAGAAACCACTATTTCCCTTCAACTTTAGTCCTACTTGAAAGTTAAGTGACTGAATCTATTCTAGAATCCACACATTTAATCTCTTATTTATCTCTTAGTCCTTATAACACGTTTATCTCTTATTCCTTATAACATGTTTTTATGCTACACAGATAATTTTCTTTCACGTTTCCCAGAGGAAAAGCAAGAGACAAACTTTCAAGTATACAGTTTATAGAAGATGACATGTGAAAAAAGAAGTAGAAGCAGAAGAAGAAAATACATTGTCGTGGTCTCATGTTAACTTTACATAACGTCTCACAACACACCGCTCTGAAGTGAAGTGTTTTAACCTGCCTTCGTTATGAATTATTTGGCTGGGTAACAGACAGGCAGACTGGAGTCATTTTTTAAAGCCATCAACATCATTCATTGCTATTTGGAATGCTGAGGGAATGCTTTGTTCCTTTCTCACTTATCAATCAAATACTCCATGAAGTTTAATTAAAATTAAGTCAAAAATATTCTGTTTGTATAAATATTAAATTTGTTAACCTGTTATTGGACTTAAGAAAAAATAGCTGTTTAGAAACCTGATTTAATTTTCTATTTATATGTAAATTTCAGCTTATAAGCTTAGATTCAGGTCTTCCCTGAGAATGTTCAACTTAACTCTACCATACTTAAATCCAAGGTGAATAGTCTGAGAAAACACTCTCACCAATCTCTAAAACCCATATGCCAATATCATACATTTAAAACATTTCAAAGTACTCTGAAAATGCCTAAGTTCCCATTGAGTAAAAAAAAAATTACTTTGACTTCAACTTATTGTAAAATCATTCATTCATTCATAAGTCAAATCATGTCACTTGCCAGCTCTGAACTTTCCTAGGGCTTCCATTGTTCTGCAGAAACAGCATCAGAGAACAGCTTAGGCAGGAGTGAGTTTATCCACAGCACAGGCAGGAGGGAAAGCATGTGTGGGAGAAAAGGCTGGGGTGGGCAAGGGCTGGGTGCTTTGAGAGAAGGAGGAGAAACAAGTAGGAAACAGACCACCCTGGGGTTTTACTCTGAGGGAGTCAGAAAACCACTGGAAAGGTTTAGGAGGAAAAGGCCAGATCTGTCTGGTACATGTTTTATAAAGACCGCCTCTGTTATTCACTGAGGAATGATTCGTGTATGTTCAGTTACCTTAAGCTCAACTGATAAAAATAAAATAGAAAAATGCTCTGAAGATGTTCAGTTGTCATAGAGAAATATCCACATGCTCACTCCATAAGGGGTTGGCCAATTTCCATGGTTATTTGGCACCATAAAGAAAACTATGAAACAAAAAGAAGCACAATACTGTTATGGTTTGGAACTTAACTATCCCCCTAGGCCTATAAGCTAGAGGATTGGTCAACAGCCTGTGGCACTACTGGAAGGTACTGGGCCTTTGGTAAGTACCTAAGGTAAGACCTAGCAGAAGGAGGTTGAGTCATCCTTCCTAGAAGGGGATTTGAGGATCCCATTCCCTTCCTCACTCTTTTTGCTTTCTGGTCATCGTGAGATACATGGGTTTCCACTGACAGGATCAAAGCAACAGAGCCATTGACCAAAGACTAAGACCTCTGAAACCATGAACCAAATGAATCTTTTCTCCTTCAAGTTGGTTGATCTCAGGTACTTTGTCAATCTGATGGAAAGTTGACTAACGCAAGTACTTTTAGGCTGACGGATAGATGACAGACAACTTAAATGTCTAAGATTATAAGTTTGCCCATTTCATGGACAGGTGCTCCTGAACATTCGACAGGGTTACTTCTCAATAACCCTTCGTAAACTGAAAAAGAGCCTCAGTCAGAAATATACTTGATACCTCTAAACTCCTGACATCAGAGTGCACCCTAGCCTACCTTAAATGCATGTAGGAACACGTATGTTTACTAAAATTGGGCAAAATCATCTAACACAAAGCCTATTATATAATAAATGTTGTTTATTTTATGTAACCTATTGAATTACCATACAGAAATTGAGAAACAGAATGGTTGTGTTGGTACATGTTCATATTATCTTAAAGTCTAAAACTTTTTACTGGAACTATGCTAAGCTGGGGCCAGATTTTATTAAATGAAGTATATAAAACACTTGACCATGCATTTTCAACATGTAACATCAGCAATTTTCTATATGAAAATAACTCATCTCCACTATTACCCATGAATATAGCAGAATATACATTTCAATCCCACACATCAAAGTGTGGCATAGATAAGCAAAATAATCTAATTTGCTCTATCCCCATTTTTCTTTGTTTACTATTCCAAAAGGAATATTTCAAAAGGTAGAAAAGCAATTTAATTTTAAATTAAAATCAAAGACAAAAGAAGCAGAGGAAACATCCCACAATTTATGGAGGTTTATTCTCACAGCAGAAACTCTACCCTAGGTTCACAGTTCTACCAGAAGTCTCACCAAAGAGACTTGGTTGCCAATGCATTTATTGTCTTAATAATTCAGAATTGCAAAGAGTAATGGTGTTGGTGTCCTGGCTAAATAATAAGCCCTGAGAGTTATAGTAGATGTGCAAGAAATCTTGACTGAATGCATGAGCAACCTGGCAGATGTACAATTCACTTTTTATATGACAGGGGAAATTAGGGATAGTTAAAACTAAAACACCTGGAAGTTGAAGTTTAATAAAAAGTCTTCACTTTCCTAAAATTGACAAAAAGAAAATAATAAACTAGTTTCTCAAACTTTAAAATGCATCAGAATCATATAATTTTCCTGAGGTTTTCTCAAACCTACCCTTTCTCAGAGACTCCAGGAGATAGTGAGGCAGGTGGATCAGAGAACTAGGAGAAATAATACTTTTAGTGAAACACTGAATTATATTTCTCCATCATCTCTGGGGTTAAAGATCATGCATTTATACCTTGAGGACACCTTCCATGTTTTTAATGTCAAATATGAGAGAAAATATAAAATGGTCTACGGATATTAGTTCTGATTTTATACTCAAAATGGAAAAGTCTTGTTCAAATATTTGGAAGTTTATATTAATTCCTTATCTGCTTATGTCCCCTTTAAAAAATACTTTTTTAAACCCTACCTTTTTTAGTTTTCACACTGATTCTTGAGTTACATAAGGCAGTATCATTGCTCCAATTTTACAAATGAAGAAATTCAACCACAAGCTGGTAAATACCCTCTCTGTAGTCCCACCACCAGTCCTTGGATAGTTGACACCTGAACCAAGTTCTTCAGACATCAGGGTGTTCCAGCTACCACCCAAAGACTGTGTGGACTGCTTATTGTCAGTACCCAACTCATTGTTACAGTGATATTCATTCTTTTCCCTAGTATCCTACTCTAGCACCACACCTTCTTTTGTGGTATCCAATGTAACAACCAGAAATGGACATTCTTGAGATAAGGGTACACAACGAAAATTAGGGATAATGGAGATTAGAATTCTCTTTGAACTTGAATCATTCTCATACAGGAGGTGCATGTATGAATCTCTTCTTTTTCTTGCTTGACACTTTGACAACCCATGTGAATACATATGCTGGACTCCATCAGAGTAATAATTTTACTGCCCTAGAGTTGAGCCCTGACTTCTATAGGGTAAATATTGGAATTAACTGATGGAGTGATGGCCTTGGTAGATAAGCTACTTGAGAAAATGAACTTGATTTCTCAATGTGGGTACAGAATTTTCCTGGAGGGAAGGGAAGGCGCTTGTTAACATGAAGATCTGACTTATATGTCCAACACAGGCCTGGCATTCTGCAGTACTGACCAACTCCCAGGTAATGCTGCGGGTTTCCCTGGTCTATAGACCATACTTTCAGCACCAAGACTGGAGAGAGATAAATTAAACCTGTAACTCCAGAAAAAAAAAAAAAAAAAGATCTAAAGAAAAACCCAGATAGGGGTGAAAAGCAAAAAGAAATAAAGCTACATAAATAATCTAGTCTCTCTGGGACATTAGCTGCCTTAAGGTTACCTAAAATTATTGCATAAGGATAGCTCTTATACCAAAGACTTCGTGTCTTCACCTGCTTAGTGAATATTGACCTAGTGTAGTGGTCAATTCCTCCACCTGACTATGACCTTCGAAGAAGTCAAGTGATCATTCATTCTTAAAAAATAACAACCAACAAAGATATCAGAAATCCTTATAATGTAGGCACAATTTAAAGCATTAGGAAAATGAATTAATTTAGAAATGGAACTCAGAACTCACCTTCTGCAGACCCAGTTGCTATCAAATCTACTTCTGATAATTATTAGTACAAAGTTATTCACTCAATGAAAAGTAAAGATTTAGAATTTTATCATTTTGATTAAATGGGGTTCAATAGAGATATATTTCTTGAGAAAAATTATAACATTAATGTGATATAAATAATTTTGGATTTAAAACATCCTAATATATGTTTAACATACAACTGGTATAAAAATTATGTTCCTATTGGAAAATTGAAGGACTTTAAAAGACTTGCACAAAATGCTGAAATGAACTTTTTATAATAACATATTTAAATGTTAGCATATCTCTATCATCTGTAAATTGGCTTTGCAGATATGATGTTCTTGTTCAATAAAGACGCAACTATATAGTGATTCAGTGTTATAGCAATTCACTGTTCCCTCAGCAATATGAATGACCATCACCTGTCTAGAATGAAGGTCACATCGTTCATTTACTTATAATTTTATGATTTACATCCACCAAAACCAATAAAGAAACCGATTTTTTAGAATATGTCAGATTTTTCTTTTTCATTTTTTTAAAATATAAAACCTGCCTACTGGATGCTAAGTAGCCAATTTTTAAAAAAGTGAAAAGAGAAAAGTAAAACAATATATAGTTATTCATCATAATTTTATGCATGAGCATGATGTTTACTTTTTTAATATTTTAATTTTTTTTTCTAATTAGTTACACATGGTGTCTACTTTTAAATGCTACAACAATAATTTTACCAATCTTGTATAAAAATGCTCACATTAATTTACACTCCTAAAAGAGAATTCTACACAGCCAGAATAATACCAGACTAATTTTATTCCCATGCTAAAATGAAACAACCCATTGTTTTATAGACTTAAATAATTTTGCATTTTTGTGTTCTGATCCACAGGTACCATCTACAGGTTGTCTGTAAACTAACAACAACAACAGAAAATCCATCCTGAGTTAGCCACCACTGAGAAGTAAAGTTGATCCCCCCCCCCCCCAACTTGTCATTTGTCTTGTGAAATCTCACATCAACCTATCAGGCTATGCAAAGAGATATGCAGGTCCTGGGAAAGCTTGATAAGAAAAGAGAGATCAGAAGTCAGTGTGGGTTTCAGAATTTTACTGCTAGAACACTCTGCTACATCAATTTTAGAATAAATGGACCAATAAGATCATATGAAACTGAATGAGGTTCAAGTCTCAGTTGCACCCCAAGTGGACACAAGGAAGAACATGTGCTGCAGAGAAAATATACCACAAGTCCTCTATTGTCTTTTTTTCTGGGGCTCAATTCCTTTGCCTGTAAAATACTTGCTGCACCTATGCCAACTATGTCACCTTTCATGTCTCGTACCCAAATTAAGATTTGGAAAAGGCAAATGCTAAGTTGTTCAAAGGGTGTTGCCTCTGCAATAAACTAAAAGGATTTCAAATGAAATCTAAAACACAAAAATGAATGTACAGCACTATTGAAAAACATTTCAGTAATTGAGTCAAATACAGCTGAGAATCAAACACGGCATACTTTACTTTCCTGTTCTTTCTATAATTCTGATCGACACACAAAAAAAATCATTAGCTATCCATCCTCTCTTTGAAAGAAATAAAACAAGCTTAATACATTTTGGAATTAAACATTAATGAACCTTTAAAAACTAACTCAAAATGGGAAATATAAGAAATTTATAAAGCTGGATTTATGGAGTTAGCATTTGCATTTCCCCAAAATTTATATGTAAAAGCCTTAACCCCGAATTTGGCTGTATTTGGAGACAGGGCACCTAAGGAAGTAATTAAGGTAAAAGAAGGAGGCCATGAAGGTGGAGCCCTGATCCAAGAGGATTAATGTCCTTCTAATAAGACACACCAGAGCTTTCTCTCTCTTTCCTTCTATTTCCAACCTCCTCACCCACACATCCAGGTAAGATATTATTGAGAAGTCAGCTATGTACACCTTGATTATGAACTCCTAGGCTTTGGATCTGCGCGAAATCAAATGTCTGTTGTTTAAGCCACCCAGTCTATGAAATTGTGTTACAGCAGTATAGGCACATTAAGGCACCAGACTTAGCAAAAATGTAACTGATCCTTTCCTGTGTGTTCAGCATTTAATTAATTTTTGCAAGAGTGTAAAAGCTCCTTTCAAGTACAACTTGATAAAATTTGCCAATATGCTGAAGCTAACACCTAGGTATACCCATTGTAAAGATCCATTCATTTAAGCATAAAAGAGATATAAAAGAAAACAAAATCATTTGCTATTAAAAATTTGAAAAGATGTCATCGAATTGACATTTGTTCTCATCTCTTGTATGTCTTGTATGTCAACAGTTTAGCAAAATATAATTGAAATAAGAAGCCTGAGGCACTTATCAAAAGCATCAAAGAGAATTTGAATAGCACTTAAGGTACTTTGATGTTACTTCAAATAATACCCAGCATATATGACACTTGCTAGGAAAAGGAAACTTTTTAGAAGAGATTACTCAATGATAAATATTCAATTAGAAAATAAACCAAATGCCAGACTCCTAGATCAGTAAGGATTTTCTAGGCTTAGTTATTTATCTAACCCAGAGGCAAGTTTATTTTAGAAGGTGGTAAATGGGAACTCACATTGCCACAAGTTTAGGAACTTAACTAACTCATAATTATGGTGATACCTTCAGAGAATCTAAAACAGGGAGGAAAATAAAACCCTGTTTAAATTTCATTCAAGCTGCTATAACAAATTGGCTTAGACTAAGTGATTTATAAATAACAGAAATTTATTTCTCGTGGTTTTGGAGGGCAGGAAATCTAGGATCAAACTGACAACAGGTTATACATCTGGAAATAGGTCATTACTTTCTTCAGAAGTATGCCCCTTGCTATGTCTTTATATGACAGAATGGGCAGCAGCACTACCTTCAGTCTCTTTTGCAGTGCCATTGATCCCATTCAAGAGAGTTCCTTCATGATTTAATTACTTCCCTAAGGTCCTACCTCTTAATACTATGCTTTGGGAGTTAGGTTTCAACATACGAATTTGGAGGCAGGGGAAGGAACTACATTCAAATCATAACAAAATTCTAGACTCAGCTGATAATTTGAGGAAGTTGGTTAAAATTTGTGATGAAAGGAAGAAGTACAGTACTTCCAAATTGGCTCAGATTATTCTGAAACTATTTAGTGAGTATGTGTCCATTACTGAACTAGATTTCAGGGACACAAATTTGACACTGTATGGAGGTATCACAAAATTGGATGTAGTCCTCATCCATCTTGTTTCTATGGGTATACTTCTTAAAATGTAGTAAGGGGAATGAGGTTCCCATATCAAAGTTCAAGAACCTGCTTAAATCAAGTTAAATTTCTTTTAACATTGAAGGACTACAATGCTTCTGCAAATCTCCATAATGATAGCTAATTCCGCAACACTGCTTTTCTGTCATTTACACAGAGGAAAGGGGAAAACAAGCACTATGAGAACTTATTCTTATCCCATACTCTAAGCTTTTTCAGAGTAGTCAATAACCTGTCATTTTTATTGTTCATTTGCCTACCAAGCCTGCAATTTACTTTAATATTAAAAAATACCAGGTCCAATTGTCATAAAATATTTAAAGTATTGAGTTTTATATGGAATTATGATTGATTGGTAGCATTTTATTTAGCATCCCATTCAAATGCCAAGCAATTACTGAAGGGTGAAATAGAAATAAAACATGCCCTGTGTTGCTGTTTCTGCAATCCTTAAACCCTTAAGTAACACTGAATTCTGCTGTTAGCAACATGATTTCACCTTATTACTCGGTTGAAATTAAATTTGAGAATTAACATCACTAATCATCTGGGAAATACAAATAAAAGCCACAATGAGATATCATTTCATCTCAATTAGAACAGTTATTACCAAAAATACAAAAAAAAATGTCTGGTGAAATGTGGAGAAACAGAACTATCATCTACTTACAGTGGAATGTAAATTATATAGCCATTATGGAAAACAATATGGAGGTTCTCAAAAAAAAAGTAGAACTGTTAATCTCACTATTAGGTATATATATACAAAGAAAATGAAATAAGTATGTCAAAGAAATATCTGCTCTTCCATGTTTATTGAAACACAATTCACAATAAGTAAGGTATGGCATCAACCTAGTTGTCCACTATGAATGAATGGATAAAGAAAATATGTTACACAACGGAATGCTCTCAGCCATAAAAATAAATAATAATAATAATAATAAAGTTCTGTCACTGGCAGCAACATGGATGAAACTGAGCTCATTATCTTACATGAAATTAGTGAGACAAAAAAAAGGCAAAATATGTTTTCATTTACATTTGGAAGCTAAAAGGCTGATCTCATATAAATAGAGAATAGTGGTTTATCAGAACCTGGGAAGGGTGTGGGGCAGAGAGGATGAAGAGTGGATGATTAACAAGGTATAGGAGTGCAGTTGGTGAGAAGTCCCAATTAATGTCCTGTAGCACAGTGGTATAACTATGATTGGCAATAATGAATTTGTACTTTTTCATACCAAAAATGTTATCTAGTATTTGTTATTGCAGCATGACATGACAAAGACACAGGTAATGGTGAAAGCAGGGACAATAAGAAAGTGAACACAATATCCCTAGGCTCCCTCACCCTATGGCTGGATGTACAGGTTTAGGCACTCCAAGCAGGTAACCACAAGGTTGTATTCCAGGGCAGTTCATCTTTTCCAGGAGGTTGTGAAAGAGGAGATTCAGATCAGTGGTTTTAGAGTGGGAGCCAGGGGTCCTGCATCTGACTAGCTGTTAGTCATGGTCCACACTTTTGGTAGCAGGTTCTAGAATCTAACCAACACAGAAGATTAATAAATAGTATAATTGGGAAATTCCAACCAAAAGGCCCAGTCATATCAATCTAGAGTGAATGCCAATCAACTTTATAGCATCCTACTTAACAATAGGAACAAATGGCAAAGGATGTCAAGGCATCTGAGGAACATTTTCTAATAAGAGTGACATTGAACAGAGACAACTTGAAGAGAACAGATTTTATGCAATGAAATAAAAACTATCATGAAAATCTTCAGAAAGTTTAGAGAATATTTTTCACCCATGAAATAAGAATAGATTTTATTTCAAAGAAAAACAATAGGAAAAAAGAAAGAGCTCCTAGAAATTCATTTTTTAATGTCAGGAATAAAAAGAAGTTTATAAGAGACTATTGAAGGGAAAATGAGGATAAAAAGATGAAAATTAAAGAGAGGCAAATGCAAAGAGAGAGAATATTCCAGAAGGCAAATCTCAGCAATAGGGACTCCAAAAAGGAAGTACAGTAAGATGAAAAGAAAAAAGACATTTAAGAAATTTGCTAAGAAAATGCCTACAATGGATGTGTTTCCAAACTGATAGAATCCATTGTCATGCCATGAAAGCAATGAACACATATGCACATCTGGCTCCATCATGAAATTTTTGACCAGTGTGGGTATGACAGTGAAACAAACCAAACCAAACCAAACAAAAACAAAAAAGAGCAGAAACAAGAAGCAGGAGGGGATAATATCACAGACCAAAATGTAAAGGTGACTTAGAACTTTTATTTTGTGGGGGAGGGCGGTGCTATGGATTGAACCTGGGGCCTTGTGCATGTAAGGGAAGCACTCTACCAACTGAGCTATACCCCCAGCCCTGTGACTTAGAACTTTTAACAAGAATGTCAGAAACTAGAAGATGAAACAGTGATGCTTTGGTTTGAATGGATCCGCTAAATTCATGTTTTGAAAATTTATTCCCCAAACTCAAATGTTGGATTTAGGAGGTGAGGGTTAAATGCTGTTTTGAGAATGGGGCCCCATTGTGGGATTAGATTTACAAGAAGAGGAAGAGAGATGTGAGTCTGGAGTTCTTGACCTCTTGCCATGCTACAGATATGGCAAGAAGGACCTCACCAGATGCTGGAGCAAAGCTTTTGGACTTCCTAACTTCCACAACTGCAAGATAAAAGTGTCCTTTCTATGTAAATTACCTAGTCTGTGGTATTCAGTTAAAACAATATAAAACTGAGTAATACAAGAGACACCTTCCATTACGTTTCAACTAAGAGTTGATTTGTAGGGCATTTTGCATGGCATAGACTGTTGAAGCTATGCAAAAAAAATCTCTCAAAAATGTATCTTTTAACCATCTTTTTCCAGGAAATGACTGGAAGATATACTGCACCAAAATTAAACAATGGAGCAAGGAAAAGGGAAGGAATTTATGAGACAGGGAAACCAACTCAAAAGACAAATGAAAGAAATGATAATGTATGACACATCTCAGTGCTGAAAACTTCTTACATTATTAATAAAGCTTTGTTTAATATTGGGAAGTTGGGGAAATAGTAGGTAATAAGAAGCTGGATTTAAAGAGCTAAAATCTTATCTTCCATTGTCATTTAAGAGGTGATTATTAAATTTGAAAATTCAGAGCTATCACTAGAAGCGTATCACTTAAATATACATTATTAAATACCAAGAGGAACATCTAAAAATAAAACAGCTGCCTCAAGAAGGTGGAATATGACAGGGCCAATTGTGTCGGTCAGCTTTTGGTTGCTGGGACCAAAACACACACCAAGAGCAACTTACAGGACGAAAAGTTTAATTTGGGGCTTAGGGTTTTAGAGGTTCAGTTCATGATTGACCAGACACCATTGCTCTGGGTCAAAGATGAAGCCTAGCATCACGGCAGAAGGGCATGGAGGAGGAAAGCTGCTCAGATCCTTGCAAATGAGAAGCAGAGAGAGCTAAGGAGCCAGAGACAGCATATATAAACCCCAAAGGCACACTCCCCCCCCCCAGTGATTTACCTCCCCTGCCTAGCCCCACCTGCCTATAGACATCACCCAGTGAGTCCAAGGAATGGAATATGCAGCAACTAGGTTACAGCCCTAATAATGTTTCACCTGGGAACATTCCTATATTAACACATGAACTTTTTCTGGGGGACATCTTATATTCAAATCATAATTCCAATGCTGATTAAAAAAAAACTATTTTAACTGTATCTCTTCTACTTCAATGAAAATAGAAAGAATATAAGAAACGAATCTAAAAAACTCATTTTAATCATGAAGGACAAATCTTGGTCTTTTCCCAGGTCACTAAACCAATTGCTTTAAGAATCAAGACCAGATCATTTCCTTGATTCATTATTTAAATTGGCATAATGATGTTACTAAACATGATCACAGTCATAACCGTTTAGATATCAGTTTGTTCATTCACTTAAACAAAAATCTATCAAATGTCAACTGTGTTCTCCAGGGATAGAGTAGATGCAAAAACAGACCCAGCCCTGACCCCATGAAGTATACAAGTTGCTAAAAGACATTATATGACATTTATAGCCAACTGTGAGGAGACCATGATACTGGGAAAGTAAGGCCCTAATTGTATATCCCTCTGTTTCTTGTGGAAGACTGTCTCACCGCAGACAGGCTAACTTGTGACTTCCCTTCCTGACGCACAAAGCACTGAGACCATTTATTTTTCCTTTCTTCCTCAGTGCAAAGAAGGGTCCAGCTACCAGCATATGAAACATGGCCTTTAAGTGACTTCAAATTTCCATGTTAATGTTGCTTCATCGCCAACATTTCAGGCCATAGACTGGCTGACAGCCCTTTCCCAGCCACAGAAACCAACAACTGGTTGGAGAACTAATGATTTACATCTCGTGGTACAATGAGGATCCAGTAGTAAGTTGATTTTGTTGAAGATTGTGGAACTACATGTGAAACTGACAGCTGAATCTACTTCCTGAAATCCTACTTAAAGGAACAGTCCCATAATCTATGTATCTTTAGCTTTCTCTAGCTTTTCAAAAACAGTTCCAAAAGATCATCTACTGATGCTCTGGATCAATCATGCTTTCCTCCCTTTTAAACTCTTAAAAATCACATTTTTTTTTATCCATTCATCTACACAAAAGTATAAGAGGTTATGATGGGCAAGGGGAGGGGGGAAAAAAGGGAGAGAATTGAACAACAGCAGAAGAGGCAGAGAGGGAAGGTGGGAGGGGAGGGGAGGGGGGATAGTAGCGGTTAGGAAAGGTAGCAGATCAAGACAGTCACTAATATGCCATTATGTAAAAATGTGAGTATGTAACAGATGTGATTCTGCTATCTGTATTTGGGGTAGAAATGGGAGTTCAAAACCCAATAGGGTCAAATGTATGAAAGATGATTTATCAAGAGCTCTGTAATATTTGGAACAATCAATAATAAAAAAAAATAAACTCTTAAAAATCTGTATTAGAAATGTAGGACTCATATATAAAATGTTATACATAAAATGTTGTACATAAAATGTCCTACAATTTACTTTTTGACAAATTAGTGCAAGTAATTATGATGACCCTAGTTTCACCAATAGAGTTCACTTGACAAAACAAAATGTTCCAATTTTAATATTTATTCTTATTTCAAAAACTTCTGCAGTCTGTTTTGACAGCTTATTATACTCTTTCATTCATTCTTTCATGAACGATTCTGAATGTTTCATGGAGGCAGAATGGCGCTCTCCCAGGGAGCTCAGGCACCATAATGATAGGGATCCAACCAAAGAGTGCTTATTAATGGTTGTTCTTGGGCCTTTCTGGCTGATAGACCACCATTCCCTAACCACTTCCTCTCAAACTGGTAATTCATCATCACAGGGAAAATTCCATTATTACAACTTTTTTTCTCTACTGGCAAAACTGCTGTTTCTCTAAAGACAAACTTGAAACTTACATGTCTGACTCCATAAGGCCTACCAAAGGAATTTCGTCATGAATTTGTACTTACTAATTTTAGGTTATAGTAGAAATTAGAAATCCTTACTTAAAAATTGAAAGGCTACAGTATCCTTGGGAAAGTATCATTTTTTTCTGTCAAATCCCTTAACAATATTAAGTACAATAAGTTGTTGTATAAGCAATAAGCATGAGATTCATGACCTGAATTCTCTCTGGAAAGAAAGGAGACTGTTTGCTCTTAGGTTGTGAAGGATTTTAGACAATCAAAATGTCTCCATCAATTGTATAAAATAGTTGAAATTTCATAGACATAGAAATTTACCATACACACAGTTTGCTAAAAAAATAAAATAAAATTCAAAATGAAGAATTATAGGTTTAAGTCTAAATAAGAACTGTAGATTAAAAGCCTAAATTTTTACCCATGGATTGAAGGAGTTTTTGCATGTTCCCATTATAAAAATTGAGCAAAATCTTCCTTAATCAATTTTCCCTTTAGCAAAAACACTGGTTTATAGAACATTTTAGACATTTTCCTCAATTTTGATTACTCACTGCATGTATATAGGGAGTTGTAATGTTTTCTATACATTTGTTTTACTTATGTAGAAAAAGCTGTACATGCTGCTCTAAAAAGAGCCATTAAAAGGTCACAGTAGTTGAAGATAGAATATGGACTGGAGCATTGGATATCTACAGGGCTATCCAATATGACTGACCCCAGAACCTATGGTCTCTATCATCCATAAAGTCCTCACCCACAACTTCACATCTCAACATCAGGCAGTCTAGTCTCTAATCTGGATCAGCAGGATTCCACTCCACATCACAAATCCAGTCTCCAAGGGAGATGTGTATTGGGATACAGGATGTTTGGGTTCTAGGAGGATAATCTGCTATGTTAGCAAGTATTGTGGAATAGCTGCTATGGGTAGGAATGAGTCATTCATAACCCAATAATTATATTGATATATCAGCTGTAAAACAAATGAATAATCATACTAAATAAGGAAAATGGGATAACAAGTAGGTCTGTTAGTTCACATAAGATTTTGCTGCTTAAATAAGTTTAGAAGTACTGGATTTTGGAGTTCTGGGGGTTTTGAAATTGAAGATAAGGGGGTATGTACAAGTCTTATTAAAACTAGATTCTTTGGGGGAGCTCTAGTTACTGTATGGGGAGAAATAAGAGAGTAAGCCTACATCAACTCCTGAACAATGCTATGCAAGTAATAAAACTGTTTTCATATGTTAAAAGAAAAGAAAAAGCACCTAGAAGGCATTAATTTGCTCAAGTTCCTCTGATTGACCAATGAAGGGCCACTTCCATTTTATTGCAATATTAAATCAAATGTTATATTTTATCTGTTCTTTATCCTGACAACTTCAGTGTATCCCTGAATGCAGTTCCCCTTTCTCAGGGCTACCAGATGTATCTTGACAGTATTAAGAGACCTGTTCAAAAAATTCTACTAGTTCTGAGTTACCCACGGGATAAAGGCTATGTTAGTCTGAAATTCAAGGTCATTTGAATGATGCCCTAACCCCTCAAACCTACTAGCTAAAATGTACTGCTCTCTCATGCTCCAATTCATCTTTGGACTTTCCTGCCTCAATGCCTGGTTCATGCCATTCCCTGTTCTTAGAATGTCTCCCAACAAGCCATCCTGTTCTGTAAGCCCCAGACCATGATGCCCCACTTGATTACACATTCACAAAAACTTTTTTCCCCTTGCCATCGCCATTAACATATGCTGACTTATATGGTCTGTAATCATATCCGTCCTCCCTTCTCTGGATGGGCTGAGTCAACTTGTTACGACCCCAGCATAAGACACTTCATGCATAAAAAGGAATTTAATAGATGTTGGTTCAAAAAGAATAAATGGGAAAAACATAGGCCAAGTAGAAGTTTAGAACAACACAGGACCTCCTAATCAATCTTTGAATGTCAAAAAAGCCCAAATGATATCCTATGTCCCGAAGTGGCTCATGTTTTTTTTGTTTGTTTGTTTGTTTGTTTTTTTATCTTAGTGTTGCTGGCACAGGAGTTGCTTCTTTCACACACTGCCCCTATCCAGGCTGCCCTCTCACTAGGGCTTACTACATGCCTCCTTTGCCTAGGAGACTACAGCCTCCTCATGTCAGCCCTTTACTAACTTCCTATTTTTTCTTAAGAGAGAGAGAGAGAGAGAGAAATTTTTTTTTAATATTTATTTCCTTTAGTTTTCGCAGACACAACATCTTTGTATGTGGTGCTGAGGATTGAACCTGGGCCACACGCATGCCAGGTGAGAGCGCTACCGCTTGAGCCACATCCCTGGCCCTTTTACTAACTTCTTACTTGTGATTTAGGGCATAGCAATTGTGTTGGGGAGAGATGAAATGTTAACTAACTTATGGTCCTTTCCCACTTACCCATGGTAACAAGGAACTGAAAACATGTGAGGGACCCAAATATGTAGTTAATTGCAAAACTTGTTTTCAGCCAATAACTTTCATCCCTTAAAGTAAGTCATTCATCTTGTTATGTTGAACATATAAAAAGACCAATTCACTCACTCCTTTTTTTCTCTAACAATTTCATGAAGAAGCAAATAACTAAAAAGTAAACAGCAGAATACAAAAAAAAGAACAATGAACCTGAATAGTTCAACAACTTCTTTACAATTCACAAAAGAATCAGAAGTTAACTACAGCATAAAATGAGCCATATTTTTGAAATCACATATAAAATCACATATAAGATACAGAAAGGAGCAGTGAAAAATTTAATGCTGGGAACAGATGTACAGTTTAATTTCATCGTAGCTAAGGGATTTTATACATTTTAGGTTCAACTTAACTTCTGACAAATCCTGCTTTGTTGGAATGAATCTCAGAACATGATTCCCACTGTAGAATACGTTTAGTTTAGGACTCCTTTAGGACTGTTCAGGTGGCACCAAACGGTTACCAGCTTGTTCTCTATCACTTTTTCCCTGCTGTAGTTCTTGAACCACCAAAGGCCTGGATCTTGCATCTTATGCTCTAGAAATCCCTTCCTGAACCAAGTTGGAATCTCTGGGGTCTATAAAGTCATGCCAGAGGGTTGGATCATACAAAGGGTCTAAAATATACTTTGATGTTTGTATACTATAATAGATAAGAAAAGGCCATAGCCGGCTTCTTAAATGAAGAATAAGACAGGGTAACATCTTTATTGACTGTAGAGTAGAGATTGCTATATGTGCTTCACAGTTAGCAATGGCTATGAAATCTGAAGGATTATTGTTAAATTCACATTACAGTCAAAAACAACACAAAGGTATTTCCATTTTCCTTATATGAACTGACCTGGAAATATGATTGCAATCTCCAAGGAATTTTCTCTAAACTTAAAAAAAGAAAAAAGAAGAGGACTCTGATTATGATTAGATAGTTGACATACAAATGGTATGAGAATCTGGGCTTGGTGGTGGGTACCTGTAATCTTAGCTACTCAGGAGACTGAGGCAGGAGGTTTGCTAGTTCAAGGCCATCCTTGGCAACTTTCTGAGACCCTATTTTAAAATCAAATAAAAATAAAAAGGGCTAGGGAAGTAACTCAGAGGCAGAGCACTTGTCTGAAATGTTCCCTGGTTATAATTCCCATTGCTGAAAATAATTACTTAAAAAGTATGAGGACCATTGTAACCAAAAGGTTATTCTCTAACAATAAATTGGACATTTATTACCTGAATAGACCAATAAAACACAAACCAAAGTCTCCACCAAAGGCAATAACATAAAATGCTTTGTGCTTTTTAGGTAAGAGAGTGATACCCAATAGGAAAGAATGTAACAACTGAAGACAAAATTTTTGCAAGGTGCAGGAGAAGGCTGTAGGCAGAGGCACCCTGATATACAGCCACAGGGATAAGATATGAATTCTGAGCCACATGCAGTGGCCTGTGCCTGTAATCCCAGTGGCTTGGGAGGCTGAGGCAGGAAGAACATGAGTTCAAAGCCATCCTCAGCAACTTAGTGAGAACCTGTCTCTAATTTAAAAAAGAAAAAAGAAAAGCATGGGGATGTGGCTTGGTGGTTAAGCGCCCCTGAGTTTAATAACCCAGTAATAATAATAAAAAAAATGTGAATTCTGCCAATTCTACCTACCGCTTCTTTGCATAGAATAAAATGTTAGCTATTTTATGTAGTATATTCTGCCTTTGATTTCTCTATATTTTTAATATGTAGAAAATAGAAAATCTGCAGGTAAATAAAAATCTGAATTGTATAGAGGAGTCTATTGTCCTTTGACATCATATGGTATTTATTTTTTAAAACAGGGTATTTTAAACGATTTCACTGTTTTACTTTATGTTTGTATCTTGTTTTGTGAGCAGTCTCAATTGTCATAAGTACAGTGACTTACTATTTCAACAAAGCAAATTCTTTTTTGACAAATTACCGAGAGCATAATCAGAAGGAAAAATATTTTACCCTATTAACTGAAATAGTGGTCAACAGCATACTGAAATCTACAGAAGTGTTCCCAGGACATGCCTAAGGATGCTAAACTCATCACTTTTCTCCAAACTAATTGCAAGGGCTTACTGAATTCTCACTATCTTCCACATTTCCAGAGAAGTTTTGAGGTATAAGACCCAAGGCTTGGATAATAAAAAATTTGGATAATGTTATCAATTTGAGACTTTATTTATCTTTATCAGTTCCCCCATGAATAAACTTAAATTAATTTCCAAATCCACTGGGGAGGGAGAGGATAGTGTTTGAATATAATGTCAGAGAGAATGGTAACAAATTTTAAAAATGAACATTTTCAGTTCAAACCACACTTTGGTTTTTGTGGTATTCAAATTCCACTGAGGAGAAACCAAATACATATGTATTTGATTTCTTCTTAAGGGTTGGTTATGGATGAGAAGAAGAACTGGAGAAAATGCTGGAGCAATATAGACATATAGGTCCATCTTGCTTTCCATTAGGGTTTTATGATCCCATTGTGTTACAAAAATAAAATGTCTGGAATATCACAACTTAGACTAACAAAGTTGAAGAGAACCAAACAATTGTCCAAGATGATCAGCCACATATATAGTGTATACTGTAATTCTAATTAAATAAAGCTGTGAGGTCCTTCAGCTATTAAAAATGTCATCGGCAATGAAGCTAATTTGTGTCTGACCAGGACTTTTACAGTAACTGATTACTTACAGATGCCAAGTCCTCCAGGGAACTTGTGCCACCTGTTTTCAATTTGTGGATTGGCAGCCCTGCCCTGACAAAGCTTACTGGTCTAACACTGGGTTATGCCATCTGTTGCAGTGATGTTGGTATTTAATCAATATATTTTACAGGATACCATCTCCATTGCTGAGACACATTTTATTTAACCTTTCCTCTATGTGCTACCAGTATTGGCAATATGTAAAAATAAAATGATCTGAATGAACAGCATTGTTCAAATATTAATAGTCCTATATGGTTTGTCTAAGTCCCTAACAATGCTCTGCCCTAAATGATACATAGAATTTTAGAAACAAAGGAAATCTGTAGGTCATCATATTTAATGCCTCATATAATAAGAAATTCCTTCCACCATGAACTGAACAATTGACTTCACCTTCCATTTGACCATAGCTATCTCACAAAGCAGTTCATTTCTACTTTAAATAGCTGGCACTCTCAAGAAACTCTTTCTGATACCCAGTGGAGACCTGTTTACTCCGAACTTCAACTTGCCTATTGTTCTTCAGCCTTGTAGAGTGACATAAATGAAGCCTCAACCATCATGTATATGACAGTCTTTCAAATATTTAAAATAACTGTCTTTCTTCTCTGGGTCTTGTCAGCCCTAAATATTCCAAGTTCTTTAAGCTCATGTACACAATATTTTTTCCTTTTTCTTCATCATTTCAGTTGCTATAAATCAGATCCATTACTTCAATGTCAGTATGAAATGTGTTCTCTGAGAATACAATACCAAATAATAATAACCAGGATGCAGTCTTTGATTTTTCTGAAAACTAAAGTTGTATTGATGTAACTTTATACAACATTCACTTTTGATACAGGTACATTTTGGACTCTTGTTTACTTGTGTATTTTCCTCTAAAAATAGAAAGCAAGGTTTTTTTTTCCTCCTTCAGTTGTTACCATCAAAGTGGCTGTGAAGTTTTATATATATATATATATATATATATATATATACACATATATATATACACACACACACATACACACACACAAATAAAATATATACATGTATTATATATTTTGGCACACTAAAATGTCACTCACATATGCCTGGAATTTTGAACAATTAAGTAGATATGATTTTATCATATTTTTCATGTATTTTATTCCTTCTTCATTAGTTTGTTATCATTGTCATTTGCATTGTGTTCTCTTACTATGTTTATTTCACTTTTTCTTTTTCATAGTAGTAAGGAATGAAAAAGAAAATGAATGAAGTGGTTTTCTTGAGTCTAAGCCCAAGTAGCTAACTAATGTTTTATGAGCCCACTTTGTTCGTTTGCTTATCTTTGCAATCTCCCTTATTTTTCTGGGCTTATTGAAGCATAATTGGTTAATATCCTTTCCTTTCACTTGTTTTTGACACTGTTACCACCTTTCCATCTTCTGGGCATATCTTTTGAAAATTAACCTTGATGTGAGAATCTTAATGAACTCATGCTAATTGCCTAAGTTACTGATTAATTTTTCTCAACAAGCCCATTTTATGATTTTATTATTGCAACAAAATTATAATGAAGTATTTAATACATCATAACAAAACATGTACATATTTTTTTTCTGTTTTTAGAAGTAAGGTTTATGTGATTGTGTCATGATAGTCACATTTTACCCAAGGGGGGGTTGCTTCTACAGATTATAAAAACGTGTGCCATAAAACTAGCCTCACCATAAGGTTGCCATCTGTTAGCACTGATGAGGACAGGCTGGGATTTATGTCTGGATGGGCCATTCAGAACTCCGGATATGGCTATGAATGCAGCTGCCCCAGCACCAGCCACCACAGTCACACTGCTAGGTCCTCGGAATCACCTCCTAGTATTTCCCTTTGCCTCCATATTTCTGGACAGTCGATGTGAGGGACCCAGAGCAGATGCTGGGGAAAACCACTAACACCAATTGCTTTCTTTTCAAGGAGGCCTGCTCATTCACTCTGAGCCTCGCCATGATTAGTAGTCAGGCCCAGCATGGCTGACTTTTCTTCAGTCATATTCAAAAAAGATGAATGTAGGGAAAGGGGAGGAGAAGGGAGGAAAGAAAGTTTAATTCTAAAATATGAATCTGTGTACTAAATTCACAAGACAAAGGAATTTAATAAAATAAGCTTATGTTATGACATTTCACTTGCTGACTTACAGCGGCACCATTTAAAATGTAACTGAAATCATGATATGTGTGTGTGTACATATTTCTGTATCTATATAGTATACATATACATATTGATAGAGATACAGATAGAGGCATACCCGGTGAGATTATTTAGCTCTGTATGGATTTCTAGTACCTGCAATTCTATAGCTATATATTCCTCTGATTTGCAATCAAATCAGATCACAATGTGATTATAATAGCCCATTCTGCTTTTCCCTTATTCAAAGAAATTGTTGAAGGTTTCCTTGTCCCATTTGACTGATACCTAAAAGTAACATCCTCTCAAATAGAGAATGGGATCTTGTTAATGAGAAGGGCAGCATGAATCCTTTTGAGGACTACTGGGATATAATTAAATTAGGAACTTCATTCTAAAACTAGGGCACATAAGCCCAGGGTTAATGATGGCTGTTCCTGGGCATGCTGTAGAGTCAGACGTTAATCTTCCTGAATTCTGAGATTCATACATTTGGATGCCTTTATTTAGTCATATAACAAAATGGGAGGAAAAAAAAAAACTGTCTTCCTGAGAAGTCTGCTATTGCTTCGGATCTGGGCAGCCCCAAGCTTCCTGCCTCATCTATGCAGAAGCATTTCCTGGTTTCACGGCATATTATTCCAGGTGCAGATGCAGGTTGGCCAGGTGACATGTGCAACATGTGGGAATTATTTGTACTAAGGAATCCCACATGATATATTAAGGAGTTCAGATGATGTGAAAATTCAACACCAAAAGGTGATGTCTTTTTCAAAGGTACAGCATTGGCCTGGCTGCTTGGGACCAAAAATACATATCCACATTTTCAATGGTAGTACAAATAAAAAATGGCCAATAGTCCACGCCAATAATTCAGAATAATCTGGGAGAAGACTTTGTGATGATGACTTTGTGTGACATCTCAAAAGCTCTTGCACTCTATCTAGAAACTCTGTTACATTAATTACGGCAGAGTCAGGTAATTTTAATGAAGAGTGGTAAAGAAATTTTAGGAAGTTTGAGAATCTGATGTATCATTTAGTTTAATAGTGCCCCCAAGCAAAGGGCCACTAACTAATTGTGATACTCAGTTTAAATAATGCAAATGACTTAATGCTGCTTTGAAGTGTGTTATAGTAGAAAAATGTCCAAATTTTCCAGATTTTTCAATATGCAATATTCAAAAACTCCCAAGTGAAATATTGTCTCTTAAGTAGAGATCTGCAAGCAGGAGATTGGCTGTGGAGTGCTTTGCTTTCAGCAACAACTTCTATAAAGAAGCGAGGAACAGGATTAAACAGAGGGGAAAGTCAATTGCCAGGCAGTGCTGGCAGAGTCCTGGGTTAATCCCGAGGAGAGCTAGGGGAGTTGGTATTCCTACAGAGGCACAGAACTCATTAAAAGTTCCCATTGTTAACCAAGCATTCTGCTAATGTTTAGAGATAATAGGGGTGGTGGGGGATAGAGTCTGCCCTAAAATGTTCAGGGTCTAGTGGGGCACAGAGACATGCAAACAAATAATGACTCAGCAAGGTGGTAAGTGCTGCAATAATGGTGTATAACACTGTGCCAGGGGAATCAGATATGCCATCAAAAGCTCAGAGGCATTACTACAAAGACACAATTCCGATGCTGTGCATTTATGATTGTCTCTGCAGTGATCAGTTTTTAACTCTTTTTTGTGAATTGCTCCTTTTGAGTCTCTGGAGTTGTTTCTGCAGTGATGAAAGATGGGGAGCTATTTAATATATTATCTGGGAGCGGCAAGCTGGTAGTCTGGAAAAGAGCCAACTCTGCTCATATAAAGGACTGATACTGAAAATCAGAGCTTCCTCTCTGCCTTCTGATGGCTGCACTCACCCACCTGAAAACCAACCAAGCAACTAACAATAAAGCTGTGACCAGAGCGCTGGCCTGGCTCCCAGGAATCCATTGCATGCATCTCTTGCCAACTCCATTTTCAGAGATGTCTAGTTGGTAGCTTGACTTCAGTCATATTGGGAGTGGCCAAGGAAATTGGCAAACATTACAAATCTGGGCTTTTTCCTTCCCTCAGAAAGCCAGTTATTAATGTTTACTGGCACACCATTGCTTACAACTGATGATGTTTTTCTGGCAGTAAAGTTTTCCTACTTGCCACATTCTCTATATTTCACCCAATAAATGAATTAACTACTTTTTAAAAAATTCATATACTTTACAACCTGCATATAGACAGAAATAAACTATGATCACCTTCCCAAAGGGCCAGAGTTCAAACTCTTTTTCTGACTTTAGACATGACCTAACTACTAACGAAACTGAAGCTTGACTCTAGTCAACATCAACAAAAGGGCTAATCAGATACTTTCCAAAATATACCTCCCCATAAATCTGGACCCTTGGGTGGAGTACATCAAATGTCAGATAGAAATAACAATAATGAAAATTGTGCATGCCTTTCTATGGTCTCAGAGTGTGTTACTCCTAATTTCAGTGGGAAAATAAGTACTTCTACAGATTACCTGGGCTCTGATGTCTACTTCTGAAATATTGCAAATTTGAAGTAGAAAGTGAATTATTGACACAGAGTACAGAGAGTCCACCAGACAAAAGGGAGTAGAAAACTGAGCCATACCTATTAAACAAACAATTAAGAACAATTCATAATAAAGGTGGCAATAGACACGTCAGAGAAAATAACAAGTCAAAATAGATTTTCCAAAGCATGAATTAATTGTATTATTAAATGTGTCAGTAATGGTTTGGTATGGTTTGGATAAGTGTCCCTGAAAGACTCAGAAGTGTTGAAGACTTGGTCCTCCTCCCATGGTGTTCCTGTGGGACTTTATGTTGTGCGACCAGTTGGAAGTCTTCTGGCCACAAGGGGGCAAATCTTCAAAAGGGAAATTGAATCCTTGGCCCCTCCTTTTTCTCTCTTTTACTTCCTGACTACCATGAGGTGAGCAAATTTCCTCAAGGCACACTGCCACCATGATGTGCTGCCTCATCATAGGCAGAAAAGCAACAGGACCTACTCACCATTGACTGAAACTTTCAAAACTGTGAGCCAAAATAAACTTTTCCCCTTTTTAAATTGATTATCTCAGGTATTTTGCTATATTAATGGAAAGGCGATTAACATATAGTACATTGGGATGAAGAATATATTAGATGCCACACTACTAAATACTGAAAATCTGAGATTCTCCATCTGTGGCTTGTACTCCTTTATTCAAATATACACAAAGATTCTGAATGTCTTAGCAATCTGGTGAGTTTTTTAAATGTAATAAAATATATTTTATAACTACTGAATTAAAAATTTTACAACTATTTTAGTTTCACAGTGACACTGCAAACAAACAAAAAAGATATACTTTTTTGAATCTCACGGAAACTGTGACTCTTCTGCTGCAACATTTATACAGTGATTCAAGTGACCTGTCAGTTACTATTCACACCCATCATTGCTCATATTGAAGCACTTTCTGATCTTTATTTGGAGCAGTGGTTGCAGAAGTGTGGTTCTGGGTCACCAGCATCAGCATCATCGGGGTACCTGACAGAAATGCAAATTCTTGGGGTTCAACTCTGACTTTCTGAAGCAGAAACTCAGGAATTGTCCAGTGAGATGTGGTTTAACAAAACTCTGAAGCTATTCTGAGAAGTACTAGTTTTGTTTTGTTTTTTTAAAACTTCATTTTATTTATTTGTATTTTTTTAATGTGGTGCTGAGATTTGAACCCAGTGCCTCACACATGACAGGCAAGCACTCTACCCCTGAGCCACAACCCCAGCCCAAAAGAAGTACTAGTTTTAATGTGGAAGGTAAACTGGGTACGTTCTAATTCACATAAAGATGCGCTGATTCTTTCTCTCTCATAAGGCTTCTTTAATGTGCCACATGCATTACCTGGACTGACATGGAACATGGTAGGGAACAGATTTTGCCCCTGAGGTTTTTCCTGTATTATTAGTGTCTTCCACAATGTCTCCCTCATAGGGTCAATAAGTAGTTTCTGAATGAAAAGGCTTCCTTTGCTGTTCTTATCTGTTGAAGAAACGGGCTCACCACATCAAAAATGCTCAAGCTTCTTTGCCCTGAATAAAATTCAGTTTGGGATCCTGCCTCAAAATTCATTTTGATCACATTTTATTATATTATTATTGTACACAGAATGCTCATTCAAACAAATAATTCGGAATCTATTCCTTTTCAATGTATACTCTCCAAAGAAAAATGGCCAGATATGAAAATACCCAAGGGTTCTAAATTCAAGATTTCACTTGTAATGTTTGTTCTTTTATTTCTTCAAACAAGTATTTCTATGGCAGAAAAAAAATTTTAAATTTCAGCTCACCAGCAGTAAAGAAACTGATTTTTTCTTTCCACCTTTTAAATATACAAATATATATTTAGGCCCCAAAAGGGAACCTCATTTCCACATGAAAAGCAATAATAACAATAACAATGCTTTCAGGATGGAGTGCTTTGGAAAAAGGTACAGGAAAGGCGATAATTAAAGTAGATTCTCGCTTCAGAGTTCAACATCAAAACAGGTTGGTGTCATTCAGCTCACCCCCCAGACAGCGGGAATTCGCATAAAATCTCTCCTAGGCTTGCCAGGAGAGGGAGTATCAAGCTGAGTCTCCATAAAGACTAGGGGGAAACTAGAGACACCTGACCTCCAACCCCTCCTCCCAGTAGCAGCCAAAAGGAAACCTGGCTAGCCAGGGCTGGGGGAGGGGCAAGCAGAAAAAATCAAAGTGATAGAGTGCCAGGGATCCCAACTGCAGCAGGACCAGGGAGATCCAGGCCAACTGATTCGCGCGGCCTGCCCTGCGGCTACAGAAGGCGTGGCGCCTCAGTGAAGCCATTAATTGGCAAGCAGGGAGGTTAGGGAAGGCCATTAGGTGGAATCCCATCAGCCAAGCCCACACGGACCCTTGGGCCGAGCACGGGTTCTCAGAAGGGGAAGGAAGCGGTACAGTCCCATCCCCTCCCCGACAGCGGACACTCCACCGAGGCACTCAGCGGCCACCTTCCGGTAAAGCTGAAGGATACACCACCACTCTCCAACAGCTTGCAACATCAAAACAGCCAGCAGCAGGACCCCGGAGATCCAGGCCAACTGACTCTCGCGGCCTGCCCCGCAGCTACAGAAGGCATGGCGCCTCAGAGAAGCCATTAATTAGCAAGCAGGGAGGTTAGGGACTGCCATTAGGTGGAATCCCGCCAGCCAAGCCCACTGCCCACGCCCGGAACAGGCCCAGCGACCTGCCAGCATGGTAGTCACGACACCCCAATTGGAATAGGGACAGAGCAGAGCCGCCTTCCAATCCTGGAACAGGCCCAGAGAGACGCCAGCATGGTAGACACGTCACCCCAATTGGAGTAGGGGCACAGCCGCCGCCCGCACCTGCAAGGGAGACTTTTCAACTATACAAGAGCAACATAAATAAATAGGGGGTAAATTTCAAAAACACAACAGTTGCACCAAGAAGAAAGAAACGCGAGCAGTATGAAAAGACAAGGAAAGAAAGGACCACAAGCAATGCAGGTCAACTCAACTTTAGAAGAGGTAATAGCTGCAACAGATGGAATATCAGATAAAGAGTTCAGGATATATATGCTTCAGATGATCTGGAGTCTCAAGGAAGACATGAGACAGCAAAATCAGACAATGAAAGATCACATTGACAAACAAATCCAGGAAGTAAAAGATCAATTTCACAGGGAGATAGAGGTAATAAAAAACAAACAAATTGAAATTCTAGAAATGCAGGAAACAATAAACCAACTTAAAAACTCAATTGAGAATACTACCAGCAGAGTAGATCACTTAGAAGAGAGAACATCAGACAATGAAGACAAAGTATTTCAACTGGAAAAGAACATAGACAGCTCAGCAAGTCTGCTAAGAAACCATGAGCAGAACATCCAAGAATTATGGGACAATATCAAAAGACCAAATTTAAGAGTCATTGGGATACAGGAAGGCACAGAGCTCCATTCCAAAGGAATAAACAGTCTATTCAGTGAAATAATACGAGAAAACTTCCCAGAATTGAAGATTGAGACAGAATCCCAAATCCTAGAAGCCTACAGGACGCCAAATGTGCAAAATCATAAGAGATCCACACCTAGACACATTATAATGAAGATGTCCAACATACAGAATAAGGAGAGAATTTTAAAAGCTGCAAGAGAAAGAAAGCAGATTACATTTAGGGGTAAACCAATCAGGATAACAGCTGATCTATCAACACAGACTCTGAAAGCTAGAAGATCCTAGAATAACATATTTCAAACACTGAAAGACAATGGGCTCCAACCAAGAATCGTGTATCCGGCGAAATTAAGCTTCAGGTTAGAAGATGAAATTAAAACCTTCCACAATAAACAAAAGTTAAAAGAATTCGCAGCTAGAAAACCATCTCTTCAAAAAATCCTTGGCAAAACATTACAGGAAGAGGAAAGGGAAAATAACATTGAAAACCAACAATGGGAGGTAGGACAGTAAAGGGGGGAAAGTAGTCAAACAGGATAACAAATCAGGTTTAGTAACATCAATAAACAAATATGGATAGAAGAACAAACCATATCTCAATAATAACCCTAAATGTTAATGGCTTAAACTCACCAATTAAGAGACACAGGCTAGTAGAATGGATCAAAAAACAAGACCCAACAATATGCTGTCTACAGGAGACGCATTTGATAGGAAAAGATATACATAGACTGAAGGTGAAAGGTTGGGAAAAATCATATCACTCATATGGACCGCGGAAACAAGCAGGAGTGTCCATACTCATATCTAATAAAATAGATTTCAAGCCAAAGCTAATCAAAAGGGATATAGAAGGACACTTCATGCTGCTCAAGGGAACCGTACACCAACAAGACATGACAATCATAAATATATATGCCCCAAATAATGGTGCAGCTGTGTTCATCAAGCAAACTCTTCTCAAGTTCAAGAGTCTAATAGACCACCATACAATAATCATGGGAGACTTCAACACACCTCTCTCACCACTGGACAGATCTTCCAAACAAAAGTTAAATAAGGAAACTATAGAACTCAATAACACAATTAACAACCTAGACTTAATTGACATATATAGACTATACCACCCAACATCAAGTAGCTACACTTTTTTCTCAGCAGCACATGGAACCTTCTCAAAAATAGACCATATACTATGTCACAGGGCAACTCTTAGACAATACAAAGGGGTAGAGATAATACCATGCATCTTATCTGATCATAATGGAATGAAACTGAAAATCAATGATAAAAGAAGAAAGGAAAAATCAAGCATCACCTGGAGAATGAACAATAGGTTGCTGAGTGATCAATGGGTTTTAGAAGACATCAAGGAGGAAATTAAAAAATTCCTAGAGTTAAGTGAAAACACAGACACAACATATCGGAATCTATGGGACACATTGAAAGCAGTTCTAAGAGGAAAATTCATTGCTTGGAGTTCATTCCTCAAAAAAAGAAAAAAACAACAAATAAATGATCTCATACTTCATCTCAAAATCCTAGAAAAAGAAGAGCAAAACAACAGCAAAAGAAGTAGAAGGAAAGAAATAATTAAAATCAGAGCTGAAATTAATGAAATTGAAACAAAAGAAACAATTGAAAAAATTGACAAAACTAAAAGCTGGTTCTTTGAAAAAATAAATAAAATTGACAGACCCTTAGCCATGCTAACGAAGAGAAGAAGAGAGAGAACCCAAATTACTAGCATACGGGATGAAAAAGGCAATATCACAACAGACACTTCAGAAATACAGAAGATAATCAGAAATTACTTTGAATCCTTATACTCCAATAAAATAGAAGACAGTGAAGGCATAGATAAATTCCTTGAGTCCTATGATCTGCCCAGATTGAGCCAGGAGGATATAGACAACCTAAACAGACCAATAACAATAGAGGAAATAGAAGAAACCATCAAAAGACTACCAACTAAGAAAAGCCCAGGACCGGATGGGTATACAGCAGAGTTTTACAAAACCTTTAAAGAGGAACTAACACCAATACTTTTCAAGCTATTTCAGGAAATAGAAAAAGAGGGAGAACTTCCAAATTCATTCTACGAGGCCAACATCACCCTGATTCCGAAACCAGACAAAGACACTTCAAAGAAGGAAAACTACAGACAAATATCTCTATTGAACCTTGACGCAAAAATCCTCAATAAAATTCTGGCGAATCGGATTCAAATACATATCAAAAAAATTATACATAATGATCAATTAGGATTCATCCCTGGGATGCAAGGCTGGTTTAATATACGGAAATCAATAAATGTTATTCACCACATCAATAGACTTAAAAATAAGAACCATATGATCATCTCAATAGATGCAGAAAAAGCATTCGACAAAGAACAGCATCCCTTTATGTTCAAAACGCTAGAAAAATTAGGGATAACAGGATCATACCTCAACATTGTAAAAGCAATCTATGATAAGCCACAGGCCAGCATCATTCTGAATGGAGAAAAATTGAAGGCATTCCCTCTAAGATCTGGTACAAGACAGGGATGCCCTCTCTCACCACTTCTGTTCAACATAGGCCTCGAAACACTGGCCAGAGCAATTAGACAGACAAAAGAAATTAAAGGCATAAAAATAGGAAAAGAAGAACTTAAATTATCACTATTTGCAGATGATATGATTCTATACCTAGCAGACCCAAAAGGGTCTACAAAGAAGCTATTAGAACTAATAAATGAATTCAGCAAAGTGGCAGGATATAAGATCAACACGCATAAATCAAAGGCATTCCTGTATATCAGCGACAAATCCTCTGAAACAGAAATGAGGACAACTACTCCATTCACAATATCCCCCCAAAAAATAAAATACTTGGGAATCAACCTAACAAAAGAGGTGAAAGATTTATACAAGGAAAATTACAGAACCCTAAAGAAAGATATAGAAGAAGACCTTAGAAGATGGAAAAATATACCCTGCTCATGGATAGGCAGAACCAACATCATCAAGATGGCGATATTACCAAAAGTTCTCTATAAGTTTAATGCAATGCCAATCAAAATCCCAGCAGCATTTCTTGTAGAAATAGATAAAAGAATCATGAAATTCATATGGAATAATAAAAGACCCAGAATAGCAAAAACAATGCTAAGCAGGAAGTGTGAATCAGGCGTTATAGCGATACCAGACTTCAAACTATACTACAGAGCAATAGTAACTAAAACAGCATGGTACTGGTACCAAAACAGGCGGGTGGACCAATGGTACAGAATAGAGGACACAGTAACCAACCCACAAAACTACAACTATCTTATATTTGATAAAGGGTCTAAAAGCATGCAATGGAGGAAGGATAGCATCTTCAACAAATGGTGCTGGGAAAACTGGAAATCCATTTGCATCAAAATGAATCTGAATCCCTATCTCTCGCCATGCACAAAAGTTAACTCAAAATGGATCAAGGAGCTTGATATTAAATCAGAGACACGGCATCTGATAGAAGAAAAAGTAGGGTATGATCTACATACTGTGGGATCGGGCTCCAAATTCCTCAATAGGACACCCATAGCGCAAAAGTTAACAACTAGAATCAACAAATGGGACTTACTCAAACTGAAAAGTTTTTTCTCAACAAAAGAAACAATAAGAGAGATAAACAGGGAGCCTACATCCTGGGAACAAATCTTTACTCCACACACTTCAGATAGAGCCCTAATAACCAGAATATACAAAGAACTCAAAAAATTAGACAATAAGATAACAAATAACCCAATCAATAAATGGGCCAAGGACCTGAACAGACACTTCTCAGAGGAGGACATACAATCAATCAATAAGTACATGAAAAACTGCTCACCATCGCTAGCAGTCAGAGAAATGCAAATCAAAACTACCCTAAGATACCATCTCACCCCAGTAAGATTGGCAGCCTTTAGAAAGTCAAACAACAATAAGTGCTGGAGAGGATGTGGGGAAAAGGGCACTCTTGTTCATTGCTGGTGGGACTGCAAATTGGTGCAGCCAATTTGGAAAGCAGTATGGAGATTTCTTGGAAAGCTGGGAATGGAACCACCATTTGACCCAGCTATCCCCCTTCTCGGTCTATTCCCCAAAGACCTAATAAGAGCATGCTACAGGGACACTGCTACATCGATGTTCATAGCAGCACAATTCACGATAGCAAGATTGTGGAATCAGCCTAGATGCCCTTCAATAGATGAATGGATAAAAAAAATGTGGCATTTATACACAATGGAGTATTACTGTGCATTAAGAAATGACAAAATCATAGAATTTGGAGGGAAATGGATGGCATTAGAGCAGATTATGCTAAGTGAAGCTAGTCAATCTTTAAAAAATAAATACCAAATGACCCCTTTGATATAAGGGGAGTAAACTAGGACAGGGTAGGGACGAAAGTTTGAGAAGAAGATTTACATTAAACAGGGATGAGAGGTGGGAGGGAAAGGGAGTGAGAAGGGAAACCGCATGGAAATGGAAGGCGATCCTCAGGGTTATACAAAATGACATATAAGAGGAAAGGAGGGGTAAGACAAGATAATATAAATCGAAGAAATGATTTACAGTAGAAGGGGTAGAGAGAGAAAAGGGGAGGGGAGGAGAGGGGAGGGGGGATAGTAGAGAATAGGACAGACAGCAGAATGCATCAGACACTAGAAAGGCAATTTGTCAATCAATGGAAGGGTAACTGATGTGATACAGCAATCTGTATACGGGGTAAAATTGGGAGTTCATAACCCACTTGAATCAAACTGTGAAATATGATGTATTAAGAACTATGTAATGTTTTGAACGACCAACAATAAAAAAAAGAAAAAAAAATAAAGTAGATTCTCCATTCAACTGCACAGCAATTGCCACAATAGAAAAAAAATCTTCAAATTTGTTGGGCCACTACTCTGCAATTGCATGACACAATAGATGATGTATCAGCATTTGAGGGACTTATGATCATGGTAAAGACATCAACCATGCAAAGCAATCAAGCTTCCACTCAGAAATCCTGCAGACTATGATGAGGTTGATCAAATTGACTCCCTTCATAGATGACTGCAATGCTCCCAGAGCAAAAGTTGCCGTAAGCTGTCTGTTTAATGGACCACCCAATCATCAACTGCAGACTATGGGAGTCAGCACAATTTGACTCATTTAGATGACATGCACATTAACAGAATTGGCTTTGATATTGTCCATCACTTGCTGGAGGTAAATCTGGTTCATTTCATGAATTCTAGAACCAATCATATCCTATGGCAAAAATTCCTATTCAATCTTCTGGTCTCCATTTTGTTTCTTTATTTATTTATGTCATTTGTAGTACATGAGATTTTGATACACATATATGTTTGTGTGTGTATGTGTGAGTGTGCATATGTGTATGTGTATCTCTCTCACACACACACACACACACACACACACATATATATTTCCCTCTCACAAGGTTTCTTTACAGTGACACATGCATCAGAGACTTAAAAGCCTCTCTTTCCCAAGATTGTGTTAAGTTACACATATTCAAAGTGCTGAGAGCTCCAAGACAATCCAGTTTCAACCTAGCATTGACTATCAAATCATCACTATCTTATTTGGTTGGACCATCATGAAACTTCTTGATACATGCAGGGAGGATCAATGGTTTGTATTCAGGTCTTGAAAATAATGGGACTACATGGAATGCATTGCTGCCATTTAGGTATATCTATCTCCACCATTCCATGATAATTATTCCAATTGACGTTGTTCATCAGTATAAAGTAAACACAGAAGTACTATCCAAAAACACTGCAGAATTTTGTTGTAAAAACAAACAGCATCTTGCTAACTATAGCTAAGCAAATTCCAACAGCTCCTTGATGGTCAGCGGCTTCCAGAACTGTATGACAACATAGAAAAATAGTTTAAGATGAGGTATCACAGCTCAAGGCAAGTAACTTATTGCCTTTCAGTTTCTCAAGTGCTACAATAGCTGGTACATTTAAACCTTTATCAATTTTATTTCTTTAATGTCCATAGACATAAAGCCATGTACACTGATGGTTCCTATTCCAACGGATAATGTAAAAATGGCAGCTGGTAAGTAATAAGTGTTTGACAGTCTGTGTGTTCCTCATGGCTTAATATGAAAATTTAATTGCAATGTGGTAGAAAACAATAAGTAGAAAAATCTCCCAAAATTACGTAGTCAAGGGGTAGAAAGGAGCTTTCTTTGCTTGGAAAAAATATTTTTAAAAAGTGTCTGTGTAGGCTCAAGTTCATAAGAATTGGATACCATTCAACTTTAGAGAATTAAAAGAAAAGTATTCTTCCTTCATAGAAAACAGACTAGAAGGAAGTGGAGGAGACAATAGGGAGAAAAGAGGGGGTGGGAGGCAGGGAGAGAGAGAGGCCTTTTCACTTCTGAGGCTCCATCTTCATGAATATTATAAAGTTATAATGTCCCTAAACACTGCAAGAATAGAATAACCTGTTTTACTTTGCCAGTGTTTGCAGCTGCTGTTTAAACTTATTCTCTAGAACTTCCCATCCTAAGTATATGAGAAATTGTTGCTTTAGTAAATGGTTTGGAGAGGGACCCAAAGGTTTTACATCTATGCCACCCAGCACAGCCCACAAAGAGTACATTGGAAACAGAATCCTAAAATCTAGACACATAGAAAATGCCCTGGGTATTTTCAGAAATCCTGGCAATGGCTCTGTTTTTCCAGAGGTCATAAGGATAGGAGGTTAAGGTGTTAAACAAACCCTTCAAGATACACAGGATTCTAGGATTCCATTCTGTTTCTAGATGTTATACATTCTAAAGCAATCTGGTGTCTCTCAAGAGAATTGTATGGGTGATATATAAACCTCAAGTTTAGAATGACTGATTTAAATAACTTTTTTACTTTGCTCTTCACTCTACACTGAGATATATATCAGATACTAATATTTCTAAACTTATTTAAGTAAGCACCAAAAAGACAAGCTATTTTGAGATTCTTAAATTAAGATATGAACTCTCAACCCATAGTGACCTTAAATCTAATGAAAATCTGGACAATCTGAGGTCCTGCTGAAAAAAGAAATAAACTCACTACTACAATATCACTCTATTGCTAACTGTTTTCTTTTCAGTGATGAATTGTTTTCTAGTAGCTTTTTATCAAAGATAAATTTGGATGAGACTTCCATCCAATTATTTCTAGTAATAGGGCCTTTGATTTAATCATCCTTTTTTGTTGGAAAAATAACTTCATGTGTTGCCATGGAAAGAAGTTATTTGTAGCATATTATTGAGTCAAAAACACTTACAAGATTGATCCATTTTTTTCTAAAATTGCACACATATAATCTAAATGTGAATATGATAGAAACGAAGTTTCGCGTATGAAAATATTTAAAGCAGTAACTTAGGATATAAAAAAAAATCAACATTTTTTTTCATTGTACAGGTTGAGCATCCCTAATGCAGAATCTGAATTCATAAATGCTCCACAATTTCAAACTTTCTGAGTGCCAAAATGATGCCATAATTGGCAAATTCCACACCTGATCTCATGTCACCACTTGTAGTCAAAATGCAGGTGAACTAGAAACGTTGTGCAAAATTAACTTCAGACTGTGTGTATGGTGTATCTGAAACAAAAAATGAATTTTGTGTTGAGACTAAGGTCCCATCCCCATGATATCTCATTTTGAATATGTAAACATTAAGAAGTTTGAAAAAATGCAGAATCAAAAACACTTCTGATCCAAGGACTTTGGATAGGGACATCCAATTTGTATTAAAACTTTATATATTTTCACATTTCTTACCATGTGGATTTATGGCAAATCATTTCTAGAGTCAACAAAACAACTATAAGTAGATCAATATCCCTCTGAAAATATGACACACATCAGTAGCATACTCTATGTGCTTGAAAATTAATTTCCACACAGTCCCTGATCAACTGCTAGAATGAGGAATAAAAGTAAGTTGGTGCTAGTTTTCTCTGAAAGCTTTGGAGACCTCAGTTTTCAAATAAAACACATAAATCTTTCTCATGATGCCATATTTTCAAATTGCTGAATTTCACAATGTAACCAGCCCTCCATAAAGGCACAGATATCTGTGCTGAGGTTTCAAAAACTTTGCAAGTGTCCAAGGAGTCGATACCTAAAACTGCTCCTTAATTAAAGAAAAGCATTCCCAGTAGCACCTCAATTACTAACTTTTCTTAAGTTTTTCTATTTCCATTAAAAAATAGGATTGATTGTGTACATTTGAGATAAAGTATTAATAAATAATGCACAACACTGTCTCTAGTTATCTTCAAATAGCTACATGGGACAATTTTGTTATTACTATGATTCATTGCCAACTGTAGTATATGCACATTTCAAGAGCTGTTTGTGTGCAATATCTTATAATAATTATTTTCACCATATGCATGACTGTAAAGTCCCTGGACATGGAGCATTTTTCAAATGTGCACATTTACTAATGATTCTGTTAGTAAACCATTTTCAGAATAAAATTCTAGGTTTGAAGGACAACCCAAGAGATCTTTGACCTAGTGCAATGGTAAGGAAGGAGGGTGTAATATTTTTCCCTTTCTCAGTTATGTGACTTGGCTTCAATAGAGGGGACATTTCCACAGCAGAAGAGAGTTCATCCATAATGAGAGAAGACAGAAAAGGCAAGAGAAAAACTACTGCAGGATACTTAAAATTAAACTAGGCAGACTTAATGGCATGTGATGTAAGAAACAAGCAGAAGCTATGCAGAATAGAGTTTGTTTTGTTTATGAGAAATTATGAAGGGTACACCAAATCCTTTAGCAGAAAAAGGACCCAGGAACTGCTGACAAGCTAATTTAACTGAATCACCTGAAAACAGAGTTTAATAAACTATACCCTATTTTTAAGTGCAAATGGTAGCAGTGAATTGTACTAGGAATAGCAAGAAAGTCACCTTTTTTAATTTGGAGCAACAAACACTCCTAAGTGTTTTCTAGTTTGCAGGATTGGAACCCACTGCTTTGTTATTTCATGCAAACTTCTAGCTCACACACCTGTATTTTGCATTGAGTTTTTGATATGCCCTTTTCTCAAAGGAATTACAAACTGGCAGCAGCTAGAAGCATTAGAATTTCAGATGTCTTTTCTGAGTCCAGCACAGTATTTCACGACATGAATTTGAATGTCTTTGTATGGGATTCACACTTTTTATTTTTTACCCTAGGCCAACACACCAAGTCTACTACCTCTCTGGAAACTGGATATCTGGAACTAACCATAAACATGAAATCAACTTTATATTAATTTATTACTAATTATATATTTGGATCTTAAATATCTATTTTAATTATATTTGTACTGTTTCTATTTAGCATAGTAACTAACTCACATTCTAAAGTTAATAAATTTTATAAATAAATAAGAAATGGCAAATATAAAAAAAACACAGTGGGGGTTGTAGTTCAAAAAACCAAAGTTCTTTCCATTTAAAATGCTCACTTTTGGACTTTTTCCTTCAGATTAAGATTAAAAGGCAACTTTTCAATATGGCAGCTCCTGAACACTTAATACAATATTGCAAACTGGACTCATTCCCACTCTGGCCTTCCTATGGCCCCAAATCCTGCCTGATAAGCCTTGCCTGGTTTTCAAAACACATATCTCCTTCTTTACTTATGATTTTTAAATAGGCTAATTATGGCATGTTTGTTGTTTCCCATATGTGTCCCTAAAACTCCAACCTGTGCTCTAAGAACATGACCTCAAAGAAGCAGGAAGATTTGTCTGTCTCTTCATTGTTGTATCCTTGCACCTAAGCCAAGGCCCGATGCATGGTAAATGCTTGCTTCATATTTTTAATTGCTTTAATAAGTACATTTTAATTATACATAAAAGTGGGATTCGTTGTGTTATATTTATATGTACATGTAGCATAATTTGGTCAATTTTTTTCCCCAGATTTTCCCTCTCTCCCTTCCTCCCTTCAGCTTGGTCCCCTACCTCTCCTCTACTGATCTCCCTTCTATTTGTTAATGAAAGTTTAAACTACACCCATTTGTTGATGGCAGACTTTTTCCTATATCTTGACTATATTTCTAGAGTCATTCATTCCAAGGATAGAAGAAACAAAGGTGAGAAAAGTATATCATTGCCTTTCCTCGAATCCAAAGTGAACTACATCTGGAAACATCCAAGTTAAGTAGATGAATATTAAAAAGAAAAACTTCAGCCAGAGAAAACAAGACTGATTATTAGTTATGAGGGAGAATGATAAGAAGTATGGCAGACTCATCAGCAGAGACAATGAAAGCCAGAAAACAGTGAAGGAACACCTTTGATGAAAGGAGGAGATAGACCATCAACCAAAATTGAATGTTCAATATAAAGCAAGTTTTCTCTAATGGTGAAGGCCAAATAAAGACATACTCAGAGATAAAAGCTAGGAGAATGTGATGCAGGTCGATATCCAGAATATACCAGATAACAGTTAGATCTATAGGAATAAAAACAGAGTGTGTGCCTGAAAGGATAAAAAAAGACAATGAATGTAAAAAAGCTATTTTATCCCCTTTTTGATATCCATCAAAGACAATATTTAAAATAAAATAATGATAAAATTTATTATGAATTTCATAATATACTAAGAAATATATAAGCAAATAAATAAATATAAATATGAGACTACAATAATACAAAGAATGGAAGAGAAGGGAAGAGACAAAGGCTATTGTAAGGCATTTACACATATGGTGATCTAATATTCTTTCAAAAAATTCTACATAGTCTTTGATAAGTTCTGAGTGCATGCTGTGTTCCACGGAACAACCACTAAATAATTAAGTAGAATAGCCCAAGTAGATCATATGAAATAGAAAAATAAAAAAAAATCAGATGATATGAACAGTAGGAAGGAGATAAATGCAAACAGAGCAGATGAAACAGATATAAAAGTGACAAAAAGGTAGATTTAAGCCAGCAATATTAATAATTAAATTTAAATGAACTAAATATCCAAATTAAAGTATAGATTGTCAGATTGAATAAACAAAAAGAATGACAATAAATAAATAAGAAATGGCAAATAGAAAAAAAAAACAGTGGGGGTTGTAGTTCAAAAAAAGTTCCTTCCACTTAAAATCATTCCACCTTAGGAATCTAGAGTTTTTCCTTCAGATTAAGATTAAATGGCAACCTTTCAATTTGGCAGCTCCTGAATACTTAATACAATATTGCAAACAATAACAAAAAAACAAGTAAATTATCTTATGTTCACACAGGACATGTCTCACATAGAATCATATACATATATACATTTATTTTATAAAATAAAAGAATGAAAAAAAAAGCTATAAAATAAAACACTAATTTGGGGAAACTATCTCAACATTGGACAAAATAGTCTTTAAAACTTGATATCTCATTTAGAATAAATAGGAATATGGCATCATGAAAATATGACTGTTTCATCAAGAAGACACAAAAAATCTAAATGCGGATGCCTCAAATAGACAAGTTCTTGAAAATAGGAAGGAAAGTTCCAGAACTAGGTGGAGAAAAATAATCCTAACTCAATCATGGAGATTTTGATGCTTCCCTGTCAGTATTCGTTACCAAAACTTAAACATACATTAATATTATTGAAGATTTTAACAATCCTGTTAACCAATTTAATTTAGTTAATATTTAAATAATTTTATAATCAGCAGTTGCTAAATAGATAACATAAGTATACATGGGCTATTCAACAAGATACATGCTGGCTATGAATTCTCTTAAATTTTCCAGAAATTAAATTATACAGAATATGTTTTGGACCAAGTGGACTGACTTTTGGAATCGAATATTACATAGATAAAAGAAGAAATACCAGAGAGAATTTGAAGTGTTTTTAATTGTACAATAAGAAAAATGCATTCTAGAACATTACCTGAGACTCAGTTAATGCAGTCTTTACAGGGAAATGTATAGCTATAAATATTTCTTTAGAAAAAAAACAAGTGCTGAAAATCACTTTAAAAATTGATGCTACATAGGGCTGGATTTGTGGCTCAGTGGTAGAGCGCTCGCCTAGGACTGGCGGGACCCAGGTTCGATTCTCAGCACCACAAAAAAAAAAAAAAAAAGGCATTGTGTTGTGTCTATCTACAAAAAAAAAAAAAAAAAAAAAGATTCATTCTCTCTCTCTTAAAAAAAAAAATAATGCTACAATCTTCCACCTTAGGAAGCTAGAAAAGTATAACAAAACAAAAGGAAAGAAAGGAAAATAAAAGAACTCTATCCTAGGAAAAGATTCTAATTTCAACAGTCATATTTGAAAACTTGCCAATTTGCAGATATAAACTTTTTTATAATAGGTAATATTACAATGGGTAATTTGACTCTTGCACAGGTCAAACTGTAACTTAGAACTACTCTAAAGTGTGAATGGAAAAATTATAATAAAAAAGCATATCCAATTGTAAAATAATGGCACAGACTTTTTACCTTCTTTAAAAAAAGAAAAAGAAAAGAAAAAAACAGATAAATGGTGATAGAGATCTATGTATATTTGAATGACAAAGATTTAGACTATCCATAAGGGCTAAGCTATTAAATGAAGAACTATTACAACATAATGAGAAATAGTGTGGGTATTTAACAGAGTGTTTTAGTCACTAAATAGATTTATTAAAATGAAAAAGGAGAGTTCTATTTTATGCTTTTTCCATCAATGTATATTACAAACCCACATGAACATGTTCTTTCAAATAATAAAAAAAAATCTAAGATTTATGAAGGCAAGACCATTTAAAATAGACTTAAAATACAAATAAATGTTCCATTACCAAAGTTTTTCAATTGTATGCCTAATGCATACAAATAAAAGAGAATATTTCTGGTGTTATTCAATTTGGTTGTTTTATTTTTTTAAATCTTCTATGAGAAAGAGAAATTGATATAGGATATGAGTGTAAGGCAAGCTGTCAGTCACAGACATTGCAGAATTGAGAAAGTTCATTTATAGGACTAAGCCAATTAAAATTTTCAGACAATATTGGTATGAATGACATGAATATACGTACTTTTAATTGACAGAGAACATGTTAGATAATGGGGACACACAGAATGTGTGAGACAGACACAATCTATACGTTTGCTGATCTCTTATTCCACCTCCTTTTTGTTCTTCCATTTGTGTATTTGCTCACCATTCATTTACCTCTTTTTTTTTAAAAGAGAGAGTGAGAGAGGGGAGAGAGAGAGAGAGAGAGAGAGAGAGAGAGAGAGAGAGAGAGAGAGAGAGAATTTTTTTTTAATATTTATTTTTAGTTCTTGGAGGACACAACATCTTTGTTGGTATGTGGTGCTGAGGATCGAACCCCGGCCTCACGCATGCCAGGCGAGTGCGCTACCGCTTGAGCCACATCCCCAGCCCTCATTTACCTCTTTTTTTTTTATTGGTTGTTCAAAACATTACAAAGCTCTTGACATATGTTTCATACATTAGATTCAAGTTGGTTATGAACTCCCATTTTTACCCCAAATACAGATTGCAGAATCTCATCTGTTACACAACCACATTTTTACATAATGCTCTATTAGTAACTGTTGTATTCTGCTATCTTTCCTATCCTCTACTATCCTCCCTACCCTCCCTTCCCATCTTCTCTCTCTACCCCATCTACTGTATTTCATTTCTCTCCTTATTTATTTACCCGTTCGCCTCGCAACCTCTTATGTGTGATTTTATATAACAACGAGGGTCTCCCTCCATTACCATGCAATTTCCCTTTTCTCTCCCTTTCCCTCCCACCTAGTGTATCTGTTTAATGCTGATCTTATCTTCCTGCTCTTCCTCCCTGCTCTGTTCTTGGTTGTTCTCATTATATCAAAGAAGACATTTGGTATTTGCTTTTTAGGGATTGGCTAGCTTCACTAAGCATAATCTGCTCTAGTGCCATCCATTTCCCTGCAAAATCCATGATTTTGTCATTTTTTAGTGCTGCATAATACTCCATGATGTATAAATGCCACATTTTTTTTATCCATTCATCTATTGAAGGGCATCTGGGTTGGTTCCACAGTCTAGCAATTGTGAATTGTGCCGCTATGAACATCGATGTGGCAGTATCCCTGTAGTAAGCTCTTTTAAGGTCTTCAGGGAATAGTCCGAGAAGGGCAATGGCTGGGTCAAATGGTGGATCCATTCCCAGCTTTCCCAGGAATCTCCATACTGCTTTCCAAATTGGCCGCACTAGTTTGCAGTCCCACCAGCAATGTACAAGAGTACCCTTTTCCCCACATCCTCGCCAGCACTTGTTGTTGTTTGACTTCATAATGGCTGCCAATCTTACTGGAGTGAGATGGTATCTTAGGGTGGTTTTGATTTGCATTTCTCTGACTGCTAGAGATGGTGAGCATTTTTTCATGTACTTGTTGATTGATTGTATGTCCTCCTCTGAGAAGTGGCTGTTCAGGTCTTTGGCCCATTTGTTGATTGGGTTATTTGTTTTCTTATTGTTTAATTTTTTGAGTTCTTTGTATACTCTGGATATTAGGGCTCTATCTGAGGTGTGAGGAGTAAAAATTTGTTCCCATGATGTAGGCTCCCTATTTACCTCTCTTATTGTTTCTCTTGCTGAGAAAAAACTTTTCAGTTTAAGTAAATCCCATTTATTGATTCTTGTTATTAACTCTTGTGCTATGGGTGTCCTGTTAAGGAATTTGGAACCCGACCCCACAATATGTAGATCGGAGCCAACTTTATCTTCTAGCAGACGCAGAGTCTCTGATTTGATATCTAGCTCCTTGATCCACTTTGAGTTAACTTTTGTGCATGGTGAGAGGAGGGGATTCAGATTCATTTTGTTGCAAATGGATTTCCAGTTTTCCCAGCACCATTTGTTGAAGATGCTATCCTTCCTCCATTGCATGCTTTTAGCTCCTTTATCAAATATAAGATAGTTGTAGCTTTGTGGATTAGTCTCTGTGTCCTCTATTCTGTACCATTGGTCCACCCGCCTGTTTTGGTACCAGTACCATGCTGTTTTTGTTACTATTGCTCTGTAATATAGTTTGAAATCTGGTATCGCTATACCGCCTGATTCACGCTTCCTGCTTAGAATTGCTTTTGCTATTCTGGGTCTTTTGTTTTTCCATATGAATTTCATGATTCTTTTATCTATTTCTACAAGAAATGCCGTTGGGATTTTGATTGGGATTGCATTAAACCTATAGATAACTTTTGGTAATATCGCCATTTTGATGATGTCAGTTCTGCCTATCCATGAACAGGGTATATTTTTCCATTTTCTAAGATCTTCTTCTCCTCATTTACCTCTTAATGTCTATTTTTAACCAACAATTAGCAAATTCTCAGATCAACAGGTTTGAGAGCTGTTGTCCTTATGCATTAACACTGAGATTCTTGAATGGTTGCTTTTCAATAGAAATAAAAACAAGAGTCACAGCAATAACTTTCTCAAAGATACATTTGAAGATAAAAAGAAACAGGGAAAATGAATTTCAATAACATTTTAGTAAATGCAGTACATCTAAAATGTTACCATTTTAACATGTAATCAATATAGAAATAAGTGAGATATTTTGCATTCAAGGGCTAAGTGCCCCTCTTGAGAGGAGTACCCATTCATTCTCTTACCCTTCCAGTCAATACAGACTTATTTTCATGTAAAAGAAAAAAAATGGTGCTATGGAAATAACAACAACAACAACAAAATAGTAAGACCTCTGGAGTTTCAAGTAATTTACAGCCTGGTAGTGATTACATTCCTGATATTTATTCCAATAGTTAGAAAATTGTAAGAATATGAAAAAGAAATGTAAATGAATTTCCATGACAGCTCCAAGGAAGACAGCTTATTTCCAGTGCAGCAAAAGAAAACAGTCGGGAATTAGTTTTTCTATGGAGAAAGAAAGCTGATTTATATTTAGCAGCACCCACTGTATATGTACGTGTTTTTATACATTTTATCTATTTTCCCCCAAACAATCTTATAAGTACTTTACTACCTCTTATAGATGAGGGATCTAAAGTTTAAAAAGTTAATATTTCAATCTGGGTCTGTTGAACTTAAGATTCCCTGTGTTTTCTCCCTAACTCTGTGGAAGCAGAAATTGAAGGAGAAAGACAAGTACAGAAAGACACGCAGGAAACAGAAAGACAGGCTTTATAGGGTAATATTCAAAACATCTGTAAAGATAATAAAGAATAAAAATGTCCACATTTTGTTCTTGGGAAATAGTACTAAATAGGCTAATAGAGAAATATCAGTAAATATGCAAGGCATGGTATAATTTTTATCAATTGTCTTTGAAGAAATTGCTCTAAAAGATAAGCCCATACATTTAGTTTAACTGAATCAATTGTTCTATTTATTCATTATTCTCATAATCTCTGCCTTTTACAATGTCTAACCAGCCTGTCCATCTTTTACCATTCAGTTGGATTTATATCAGTTGCTATCAATTACTGAGCTTTCTAAGATTCAAGTCAAGCTTTTACCATGATTTAAATTCAGGATCCCATCATCCCTCCCACGCTTTGGAAAGTTATCAGCTGTCAGTTTCCTTTCTGGACTCTGAAATTAAAAGAAATCACCAAGCCCTGAAAGAACATGACTTCACTGAGACAGTACATTTGCTGTCATATTTAAATAAAAAGGAAAAAATGCCTGCTTTCTTCTCATTCTATATTAAGGATAATTTATAACTATATATATATACATACATATATATATATATATATATATATATATATACAAAATCACTCCTATATATAATTATATATATAATTTATAAATATATATGTATAAAATCACTCATATATATATATAAAATCACTCCTAGAGATCATTTAGAGCATGAGGATCATAACCTTCTTCATAACAAATAATTTCAGTGTTCAAGTAAGATACAAGATTGACAGCTCTGAAATTGAAATTTGAAATATCTTTCCCCTTCCAATCTTTCCAGGTTAAGCCAAATCCAGAATAATCCATTTGAATATAAATGCTTTTAGAACTACTATACATTGGAACTTTTGTGCAAACTGCAAATGAGATTGGTATTTGTGACAGAGCGGATCTTCTGTTTTATTGTTCAAACCAAAAAAAATAAAAATAAAAGATATCCTTGATTTCTCCTTCCTCACTTTCCATTTCTCTGCACTCTTCCTTCTTAACAATCAAGGGCATGGGCTTCACTCAAGCTTGCAGCATAGACATCCAATGTCTCAGTAAGTTCTATTGACTCCACCCTCAATAGAAAACTCCTATAGCTCTTCTTCTCTTCTCCTCCATCCCACAACCCTGGTCCAAATCACCCCTAACTTTGGCCTGAACTTTGACAACAAGCTAATGGCTTAATTTTCAATGACCTCTCTCTTCAGTGCATTTTCTATATAGCACTCTAAATCAATCAGCAGGATAAGTAAGGTATGAAAATGATGGCTATAATACCATCATCTCTTTTTTCTAAGAAAATGTACAGAAATCACAGGATTCCAAGTTACATATAGAAAATCAAGTAGAAAGGTACAGAATTGAAAAACACACAACCTGTATTTCCTTTGACAGACTCCCATAAGGCTCCAATAAGAACAAGTCAACCTGTTTGAAATTTGCCCCTCCATCTCAGTAATGCTTCCCTCTTGGAAAACCTGAAGCAAGTGATGACTGGCCAATTATTCTACAGATTTTGCTTAAAAATCAGTATGTTTCCAAGGTAGCTGTTTTTTAAAAAAAAAAAATAATAAGTACACACCCAAGCAAGTCCTTTTAACCCAAGCAATCATATTAGAAATTCATATATTCAACCTATCCCCGTGTATTCTGTGAGCAAAACATGGAGGCAATGCTCTGAATAAGATTGGTATCCTCTGGGGTTTTTAGTGCTAAATAGAGTTTCCTCTATTTCAACTTCTATTAGTCTTATACAACCAAAGATCATTTAATTTCAGCTGAACAACTATTGTTTTGGTTTTGCAATCTTGTGGTGGAATCTGTGTAGTATTTATTCATTTACAATTGAATGAATTTAGGCAACTGATTATGGTAACTTACATGGGGATCTTAAGAAATCGGTGTCATTTCCCAGAAATTCAGCCATCAGTCGGCTGCCTTATTGAATAATTCACCTTTATGGCCTAAATAGCAGTTACTATTAAGTACAAGCAGGCCAAGAGAGATCTCCTAGATACTCAAGTTTTTAGTCATATTCTTTTATGACAGGGAAATTATTCTATTTGAATCAGTGTCTATTGTTAATGACAATATCATACACAACGGGTTTCATTCCTTGGCAGAGATGAGACTAAGGTTGAGGTTCCTTGGAAAACAGAGTTTTTCAGAAACAGAAAAGGTTTTTTGTGAGGGTGCTGAGGGGGAATACTCAAATGTCATATGTTATGGGCAGAATTTTAAATATATTTTAAAATAAAATATGACTCTTTAAAGCACACTCCAGCTTGTGAACACTTGTGAGCACTGATTTGTGTGCCTACCTGTATTTTTAAAAATTAGTTTTAGTTTAACTTCCTTCTGCCATGAACAGTATTTGGATGCATGCAAGCCCAAGGAAATCAAACCACAAGATTATTTCTAGTGCTCACTCAAAAGTCCAACAAAGCAGACTAATGAATAAAATTTTTCTTTTAATTTCAATTTAATAGTAGTAGATAATAAATCGCCACTGTTTTCTCATATGGAATAATGTTAACAAAAATTGAAAATTTTTGAATTAACAGAAGACAAATATTAAATAATTATTACATTGTCTCCAAAGTGTTTATATTAATTCTGTATAGAATCTTTATCTGTAATATCATGTGAAAGCAAATTAAGCAAATAAACATCTTAAATCCACACTATGATAGGAGATTATCATAAATTGCATATGAATCTTCAAAATCATGAGGACTTGTTTTAAAAGGGCAGTAATACACAGAGAAAAATCCTATTTTGCTGTAAAAGTTGGAGATTATATTAAAATCATTCATTCAAAATATTCATGGAGCATTTAATATAAGCTAAGCAGTAACACTATTGCTCAAAAGGTATTTTTCAAAGATAGGATAGGTTTATAGAATTATATGTTTTGTGAAGAATGAACGCAGGTGATTATGACTATCTATAAGCCAAGGTACTAAAGCAGGTAAAAATTATTTAGCTAAAAGCTATTAAAGTGAGATTCAAGACCATAAATTCAATACAAAAAGCACTCATTTTATAGTCTGGATATAGTAAAATCTTTTAAAGATGGCTGATATGTATTCTGTCAGAGACTACTATAATAATGCCACCACAGCAATTTCTTATGTTTGCATGGTGTTTTATTATAAAATATATATATATATATATATATATATATATATATATATATATATATATATATATTAGGAGAGACTGCATTCAGTTTCCCAGATTTTTACTAAAAATACCAGAATGACATTTAACCCATTTTCCTGTTTGGGGGTGTATTTAGAATAAACAAGACTGAATACACTGAACTGAGCTCCATAAGTTCAGACAGAGATTGGTAACTGGGAGTGAAATGGACTGAATGTTAATATCCCCACCAAAATTCCTATGTCGAAATCTTAACTCCCCATGGTGATAGTGTCAGGAGGTGAAAACTTTGGCATATAACTAGATCAGGAGGGTAGAGATTACTATTATTATCCAAATGAAATTACTGCCTTTTAAGACCCCAGAGTGCTCATTCCCTGCTTCTGTCATATGAGGACACAAGAGAAGTTAGCTGTCTACAAGAGGAAGGCAATCCTCACCAGAACCCCAAGTCAGCAGCACCTGGAACTCAGACTTCCAGCCTCTGGAACAGTGAGAAATAAATGTCTGTTGCTTCCTAAGCCACTCAATTTGTGATATTTTATTATAGTAGCCTGGATAAAGGGGGGATCCACAGGGCTATAGCAGTATCTGGGCATAAGAGTTTAACTTCTAGACATTTCTAACATCCAGACTGATGTCTTTTAGGAATCTCGCCTTCTAGCAATTTTCTTGGTTCAAGTCAGTGTTTTTTATTTCTCTGTAAGATTAAAATTGAAATTAACACACTAAATCTCCTACCAGGCTTCAGTGCTTTCTCTTCTGTCTCTTCCTACTCTGTTCTCAATACCTCACCTCAGTGATTTGTGAAAACTGTCATGACATCACTTCTCTGCTTAAAATGAACTAAAGGCTCATGTAAAAATATTATCATAAGCTGGGCATGGCAGAGCACCCTGGAATCACAGCAACTTGGGAGGCTGAGGCAGAAGGATCACAAGTTTGAGCCCCGCTTCAGCAACTTAGTGAGACCCTGTCTCAAAATTTTTAAAAAATGAAAAGGGCTGGGATGCAGAAGAGTGCCCCTGGGTTCAATCCCCAGAACCTCCCACCAAAAATAATAATAATAACAATAAAAATCTTGCCATAAAGTCCTTATTTTGAGATACCCTCACATGATCTGATCTCATCATACCCATAGGTATTGGGTAGGATGCTATCTCCCTCACTCCTTCTTCTCCAGGTACCCTGGATTCCTGTAGGCCCTTGAAGGGGCTGAGACCACTCCACATTCAGGGTCTTTTTTTCTATTTCTTTCTTCTGGAATTCATATCCCCAGAGAATCTGAGCTCTCTTCAAGTCTTGAAAAGTCATGTTCCCTAGCCATGTCTGTTATTCTACTTTCTATCACCGTGACAAAATACTTGAGAGAATCAATGTAATAAGAGAAAAAGTTTATTGTAGCTCATAGTCTAAGAGGTTTCTGTCCAAGTTCAGTTGGTCCATTTGCCCTGGGCCCATGGTGGCACAGTACATCAATAACTCACGTAGGTCTCCAGAACTTGGGCTGTAATGAAGTCTCTACCAACTGAACATGCCTAAAATTATCAGGCATCCTATGTAACTCAGTTAATGATCTTGAAGTACTATTATTATGATATAGTCAAGGGGATGTATGCATTAACTATATCTTCACTTAAAAAGAACTATATAACTGGAGAAAGCAAACATCATGTTTCCATTTAGTAGCTTCAATGTGTATATAGACCCACTTACAAAAAATCTCCATTTTCAAGTTAAATTAACATTTTCTTTTAGATATTCACAGAGCAAATCATATAAAGAAATATTCCTTTTACATCCTAATGGAAGAACCATTCCTGCTATTTTATCACCCTAACCATGCTCTGAAATGTTAATTTCATTTACCACATTTCAATTGAGGTGAAAGGTGCATCTCTGATGTACTCCCTACTGCTCCTAATAATTGTTTTGAGTTTTTCACTGAGCCCAGCCTCATGTAATTCCACAAGATACCACATCCCTCTGCTCTGACCAGCCCTGAAAAATGACCATGTCAGAATAGCTGCTAATTCTTTCCTTTCTGCCTATCAAGAGTTTTTTCCACCACTAGCCCATTAAAGGTCAAGTTTTCAACTAGCCTGAGGCTTGAAAAACCCAAGTCACATAAAGAATGCTCGATACAAATTCAGGCTCTTCAAGAGTGAAGATAGTAGAATATATAGGAGCATATAATCTATGCAGTATAGACAGCCTTATAATAGAAATGCATAATGTATACTTATTAAAATGTATTTGTTATATACTAATATAATGGTTAACTTAAATGCAAACTATGTAGGCAGCAAAATTGCTGAAATAATAATGACTACTTTTATAAATAGCATGTAAGTAAGAAAAGAAAAGTTTGGAGCATGGCTCAAAGGCACAAGAATCCTAAGACACCCAAGTTAAAATCCATATGCAGGTGACCCTTTCTTCAGAGTTTAAAACATTAAACTACCATGCATGATGACATTTTTCTGACAGCAACCATGATTTTCCAGAGAAACTATCAAGAATTATTTATAAAGAAAACTACCAGCCATTAACAGGGGAGGTGGTTCTGCTTCCTATATAATTTGTGTTTTCTTAAACAGAACATTCCATTATTATTAAATTAATACACAGTAAGTAGCACTATTGGTCACTCATAGAATTTGAAGTGGAACAGAATATCAAAATCTCTCTTCCTTGAGGGCATTGCTACCTTCCTATTACTCCTAAGACAGAAAAAATCATGCTGCCATGAACTCTTCAGTATGTATATAAAAGATACTGTTGAGCAGCTTTTTTTCTTTTTTTCAGTTATACATGACAGTAGAATGTATTTTGACATATACTTTGGGGTATTTTTAATAAAGAATTATATTAAAAGTTGTCAGCTGTGAACTTAAAAATTCCTTTCCCAGTAAATTTAAGATAACTTAACTATTTCATCCTCTAATACATTCCAAGTGCCTACTAGGTACATGATCTCATTTGTCATTAAAATAAGATAGTCTTCAAAAAATATGATATTGGGCTATTAATTTCACAAAACATATCAATAGTTAAATATTGAGGGACTTCTATAATAAGCAATGTGAACTTTGGATGGTGAGGGGTGAGGACTTAAAATATAAAAACCTATCCATCTCTTTAAGAATTTTTAATACTAACAGAGATATTAAATACAACAACTCACTATAGCAGGAGTTATAATTTGTAAAAAAAAGTGCTGGAATTGCAGAGAGAGAGAGAGAGACAGAGACAGAGACAAAAACAGACATAAATTTTCCTCAGGACATCCCAGTAAGTTTTAGTAGAAAAGGGGATATTAGTGCTGGATTCATAAAATAGGTATATTTTTCAAGAATTATGACTATAATGTTAACAAAGCATGGCAGCAATAAGGCACAGATGTTTTGAAGGAATGAAAATATTCACTTATCTGAAGAATCAGCAAGTATGGGAAGAAGCCAAGTGACAGAAAATTCTTAGTTCTTGTCCAAGAACACAGAGTGAATGTCAGGATCAAGAGTCAAACTTGGTGGTCTGGGGTTAGAGCCTGTTTGTTTAACTAGGCACTACATAATGGTGTATTAGTCCCAATTGCTGCTATAACAAACAATCATGAATTTAGTGCCTAAAACAACACTAATTTATTAGCATATACACAGGATGTCAGAAGTTCAAAATGGGTCTCACAAGACTAAAATCAAGCTCTCTGTAGGACTGCAGTCTTCCTCTGGAGGATGTAAGAGATAATCTATGTCCTTGCCTTTTCCAGCTTCTAGATGTCACTTGAAATCCGTACCTGTGACCCTCTTCTTATCTTTAAAGCCAGCAGTCTAGCATCTTCATATTTTTCTTGATTCTCTTTTTCTTCCCAGTAAACTACCTTGAGATTATACTGAGCCCATTGGATTAGTACAGAATAATCTTTTCATCTCAAGGCGGCTGATTACAAACTTAATTCAATTTGCAAACTTACTTCTGCTTAGGCCAGTAACATAGCAGAGTCACGAGTACTGGGGAATAGGATGTAGATATTTTTTGGTGGGGGGCAGTGTATTATACTGATTAGCATTACCAATAGGACATTAAATTTGGCTGGATCAAACGGAAGCTGAAAAGGAGGTTTACACAGCATTCAATACTAATAAGTTTAGATTTTTTTTAATTTAAGCAATGAGACACTTCCTTCATCTCCCACGATCAGAGCTATATTTTAGAAGACTCCTCACTCAGGCAATGGCATATGCAGTTAATTGGAGGATGAGATGATTGGAAGCAGGGGATTCAGTTAGGCATCAGCAAATTCAGCTGAGATGCTTTGAGAAAATTTCCTAATATGCCACAACCAATTCAGATGATGATGACAGTCTTTTCAGAATTGAAAGCATTCTGCCTGATCCATTCTTATCCTTAGTGGGTGGAAGGAATTGGAGCAATACATAGTAGTGGGTTCAATTTGAATTCTCATTCTCTTACATGGTCTTGCTCAGAATTATAACAAAGGATTGGAAGCTGGTGTGAAAATACATTTCTGGTCCTCTGGAAACATTTTTCAACGCAACAGAGAACAACATAATACGAATCCTTCATATCTGATTGGATTGTATTGGAGGTTTTGTCACATTGAGTAAAAATAGTTTGTTGGGCTTAGACTACGGGCTCTTCTCATTCCACAAGCCTCATTTAATCCACCCCTATCAGGAGGCAATGGGATTTAAGCCTATGTGTGCACTCGTGAAGCACAGACAAGATGACAGGAAAACACTGAGATGTCCTTGGTAGGTCTGATGAACCTGGAGACAATTCAGGTCACTTAATGAACTGCTCACCACCAACGATTTCTCTAGAGGCATCAGGCTACACAGGGAAAAATACAAGACCAAGGCCAAGAGAAGTGAGTTCAGGAGAGCCTGGCCTTGGCAAGTACTAGCAAATATTGGTGAGTACTGCCAAGATGACATCCACTTCTGAACAAATTGAAGGTTCATGGGATAGGAGAATATTTCATTACCAGGAGGGCTGCATGACTTTGGTCTGCTACATACACATCAGGAGTTTGTAAGTGGTTTCATCAGATGTTCTTATTCACCCCACAGGTCTTTGACAGAAAAGTTTCTCAATAACAAAACTGATTACAGTTACTAGGTCAGCAGAGAAAGACCTAAAATGGCAACAAGTCCAGTGCCCTTGTTATCTGGGCAGTAATATTAGCGTAAACTTCAGTGTGACATGCAATAATCAATGGCACTACCAACTACAGGAGTTAACAGGTAAACAATTACATAGCCCTAACATTATATCTGGCATATTGGTGTGAATTTACATATATACTCAAATTTACATGTCAGAATTGAGAAAAAAAAAAAAGATTCTTAACCTGGACTTTATTTTCATCACTTTAAAATACAGAAGCCAATAGAATGTGATGACTTTTCAGTGGGATTATACCTTTAATTTCTCTATTCTTCTGGAGAATATGTATTACTATGAGGCTACAAGAAAGATTCTCTGGAGAAATTGTACAGCTACTAGGAAGCATATAAAACTGATTCAGGTTTGGGAAAACATTCTAGATAGTTATAACCTAAAAGTGTTTCAAATTGTTATAAATTTGCTATGTGGTTACTTCTGCATAACAAGTATCCAAAAGAAGAAAATAACCCATAACCTTTAGGAGAAAGTGGTAAGAGTTAACCGCAAGCCATTTTAATGGTTAAAAAGGCTGAATTCTGTAAAGTGGCAAATGATCTGTTTTAGTCAGGTTTTTCACTGCTGTCACTAAAAGATCTTACCAGAACAATTATTGAGGAAGAAAAGTTTATTTGAGATCTCAGAATTTCAGAAATCTTAATCCATAGAAGGCTGTCACCATTCCTCTAGGGCTCGAGGTGAGGATGAACATCATGGCGGAAGAGTGAGGCAAAGGGAAGCAGCTCAGATGGTGATCAGAAAGCAGAGAGAGAGACTCCACACTCCAGATAAATATATACAGGGTGGGAGGGAAAGGGAGGGACCAGGGGGTTAGCAAGGATGGAGGAATGTGATGGACATCATTATCCAAAGTACATGTATGAAGACACAAATTGGTGTCAACATACATTATATACAACCAGAGATATGGAAAATTGTGCTGTATATGTGTAATAAGAATTGCAATGCATTCTTCTGCAATGAACCACTTCCTCCAGCCACACTCCACCTTGCCTCCAGTTCCCACTCAGTTAATACCATCAGAGATCCATTCACTGATTAGGTTTAGATTATGCCCCAATAATTTCTCCTCCAAACCTTCTTGCATTTTCTGACATATCAGCTTTTATGGGGACATCTCACATCCAAATCATAACATGATCATTCCAATGTGTAAGTCACAGGAAATTCTGTCTCCTTCACATAAAAACACAAAGCACCTCCCTTAGTACCTTCGCTTCCAAGTAAATAAGTCCTTATAATAATGCATTTTCTTAGGACAGTTGAATTTGGTAAATCTAAAAGGGAAAGATAGTAAGTGTCCTACTTTAATCATTTCTTTCAATTTCTGGCAATATATGTAAGGGAAACACAGAAATATGCAGCAGATTATGAAGAAAAGCAATGACTCAGGGAGCTTTATCTAGTCTAATATTTTGCAAAGCACAGCAATTTTGTGATTTTTTTTCTCTTAAATTGTGCTTAATAAGTCTCCACCAATAAACTAAAGCTATGCCACTAGCATATGGGGAAACTGATGTGCTAAAGCATAATATGGGTCAAAGCTTGTCTATTAGCTGCTCCATTAAAGAATTTTTCATTCTGGCAGAGGCATTTCATCCTCATTTCTGAGAGAAAAATAGCAAAGATACAAAACTCAGCATGAGATGTTCAGAATATTTGCCTAAGACCTAAAGCCAATTGCACAGATCATCCGAGAAAGGTTTAAATTCAATAGCCATGAGAGTAAGTTACATGCTTAGACTGAAAAGGAACCTAATGTTACACAGTACCTGTGAGCAAGCAAGAAAAATGTCCCATTAGGAAAGCAAACAGCACACTTCACAGAAGAAGAAATATGATCAGTCAACAAATTTGTGAAAAAATGTTCAACATCTCTAGAAATTAGAGAAATGTATATTGAAAGTACATTGAGATTTCATCTCACCTCAGTCAGAATGGTAATTATCAAGAATACAGGTAACAATAAATATTGGTGAGGATATGAGAACAAAGGTATCTTATACATTGTTCATGGGACAGCAAATTGGTTAAACCATTATGGAAAGCAGTATGGAGATTCCTCAGAAAACTTGGAATGGAAACACCATTTGACCCAGTTATCCCACTCTTACTCAATGGCTAAGCATATCATTATGACATGACTACAGACTTCAGCTACACATCCCTTGTCTGTCCTCAAGTGCCAGTTATGCCCCTGATTTTTAGATACTCTTGTGTCAATTATACCACAACAGAAAGTCACATTCAAAATCATTGTAATTGCACGGAAGAGGCCTTTTAAAGGAGGAGATATTAAAATTAGTGGCTAAAATACTTATTTTAAGTTAATGGGAAATGTAATTATACATAACAGACATCCTTTGTTACTACAAAGGATCCTTGACTTTTTCCCTGTGAATATTTAAATGAACATTTAGTTCAAGGAATCCCTCTATTATGTATAATTAAAATGTATCAAGAAAATGTTTAAAAAATTACATTTAGTCAACTAAGGATGAAATCATATTATATACATTTAATTAGACAAGGGAGAAAGTAGATTCAACATTTTTTGTAGTATTTTCAGAGGACCTCATTAGGTTTCATTAGAAATGTTTCAAGTTATGTCAAACTATATAGAGAAATTATAGAATTTGCTTATAACAAGAGAAATTGATGGAATCATGCAATACAATTCCCATAGTATGAAACCCTGAATTATTAGAGAAAACAACTACAAAATACAGACAGGTGGATCGCTTGCTTTTTAAGAAACAGTAGAATGTGTTGTATGTGCCACTTTGCACACCATGATATTTAGCTGTATTTATAACCCAGGCAATCTTTTCAAAAAGCATCTCTAGTATTTCAGTTTAAATCCATTTATTCTTTGTGCTTTTGAAAAAACAGAGAGTGGCTGTAAAATTACTACCATCCTCACAAAATAGCAAATGTGAATAGTTATTAAATCTTCCCTTTAGTTCAAGATAAACAACACTTGAGCCCCTGCCTTTGTGTCCAGCTCTTCAATCATTTTAGTAGCATTGCTTCAAAACCAATGCTTTCTTTTTTCTAAATTTCAAAAGTTGGAAACAAATACAATACATAAAGGTGTGCAAAGGGAATAGGTGTATTTCATTTCTTATGAAAAATGTATTTTTTAAATAAAATGATAGGACCTAGTGGAACTAACGATAGGAACTCAATAAATGTTAGTGGACTCCTAAGGTATGAAGTGAAGGGGAAAAATAAAAAATTTTTAAATATTTTGTTAGTTGGACACAATAGTTCTATTTGTTAATTTTTCTGTGGTGCTGAGGATCGAACCCAGGGCCTTGAACATGCTAGGCAAGCACTCTACCACTAAGCCACAACCCAAGCCATGTATATTTGCATAAGAGAAATATAAAGCTTTTTCTAAAAGAGTCTCAAAAAAGAAACCTTTCTTCTATAAAGATATTTAAATGAATAAACAATGTGTATATATTTGTCCATTCTGTGTTATTACAATAAAATATCCTAGGCTGAGTACTTCATTAAAAAGAAAAAAGAGGTTCATTTGGCTTACAATTTTCTGGTGGATGCAGGGTCTAGCCAGCTTGGCACAGGTGTTCTGGTAAGGGTCCCCTGGCTGGATCACCACATAATGCCCACCACTGAGGGCTCTGAGGAAGATTTTCATTGACTACCACCATGAAAGAACACATTATCCTCCACAAAGTAAAATATGGAGTGGACACATGCAATGCTGTCTTTGTAATTCCAGTTACTTTAAAAGATATATTCTCTTAGAAATATCTTTGGAAATTTACGTATTAGGAATCAGAAGCATTGATTCTTGAAATAAAATAAGCAATGGGTATGGGGAATTTCACCAGAGATCCAGAGCCCTGTTTTGTTCTACTACTGTATAGCCATGTAAACTTAATCAAACAGTACTTGATTTCTGCTTTCATTGGTCTATTGATCCCTAGAATTGGAGAATTGATCTCTTCCTGCTCTTAATTCTTTTTTGTGGTGCAAGGGATTGAACTGAGCACATCACACATGCTAGGCAAATGCCTTATCACTAAGCTATATCTATATCCCCAGCTCATCTGAAAATCTTTAGGTCTACCAATAAATGATCATAGCACTCTACTTCAGATGTGATATCAGCTCCCAGATCCACAACAATATAATTTTTAAGTATCACACATATCTTGCATCCCAAATATAGTTGAGACAATAAATATTCAATGTTAACAGGTATGATATTTAGAAGAGCAACTCCCAACACACTTCACAGATTTCCTTCCAATATGGTATTTAATTATACTTCTTCTTGTCTCAAATTCTTAGCATATCTCAAAAGTATCAAAATGTATCAAATACTTCTATTAAGCAATAAGACTAATAGGTGATGGGCATATATTTTTTTATTTCTGATTTTCAGAAGATACTAATAATTTATTTTCATACTTCAAATAAGGAACCCAAAGTACTTTATAAATCTTGGTATCAATACTAGTATCCCATCTCTGCAGGTGATAGAATACAGGCAAGTGAATCACAGAATCCATAGAAGCAGAGGAGGCTTGAGAACCAATTTAATTTCTCAGCTCTTACAGAGTAGTTACTGTGGAGAGACACAGAGGTGGAGGAGGAGACCCCAGCCAAGATATACCCTCTTTCCTTCTCCCATACCTGTTTAAAAACTATTAAACCCTAAAAGAATATGCAACTCTTTAGGGTGGCGAAAATTCAAATCTATGAAAACAATTATTTTCAGAACTCTATTTCAGAAATGGTTGAACACCCAAGAGACAATTTGGGGTTCTTTTACCACAATTATTTTTAAGTAAAGAGATTTTTTAATGCTTATTCAAATAAAGTATATGGTAAGAGAATTACTGTCTTCAAAAATTCAAATAAGAGAAAAAAATGTATTTATTATATTATTATTCAATTAATTGTAGCCAAAATACGGATTTGTTTTAAAGGAACAGATAATGCAAGCAATTTATTTCATTCTGTATATCATTTGGAATATTAATATGAATTTAAAATACATTACCTCCTAGCAGTTTTTAAAATTTTACTAGAAAATATATTTTCAAGTTCTGAGCATTTTAATACAAATTACATTATAATGTGCAAAGTTCCTCATGATATTTTAAATGAAATACATCCTCCTAGAGTGTAGGACTCTATGGCATTAAATGATGTTATTTTCCTATCTTCCATTTCTAGCATACAAATTTGTTCAATGATATGATCCTCTCTTCTTGAGATCATTTACATGACTATATTATATAACCTAAACTCCTTTTAATAATATTTAATAATAATTAAATAATAACTGATACATAATAATTAGATAATTAAAATTTGAACTTATTAAAGCAGCCATCTTGAATATAAATATATATCCTGAATATGTATAAATATATATGTACATACATATGTAAAATGCCAATCACACCAACAATTCTCTCCCTGCCTTGACACTCTTAAAGTTCCAATAAGCATCTTTCAGATTTTATAAGTTATGGTTGAAAAAATAAAGCTTCCATCTGCTTATAGCTCAGAAACACCCATATTTTCTGTCATTTATGCCACATTTGTTACACTTTGCCCAACAGAAGGCTGCAGTAGAACCCTACAACTATTAGGTCTCATTCAGCAGCTGTATTGATTTCTGCTTCCTACACATAAGTGTATGACCTTTTCCCAAAGAAAAAAGGGGAAAAGAAGAAAAACTTCAACCTTCTTAAATGCGACTTTTCATGAGACTTCAGCCATAAGAATCTCACAAATCAACAAGAAACGAAAGTTTAGAAGGATTGCTAGATAAATCCTATGGTTGTAATACATATTTCTGTTTTAAAAAACCATGTACCCAAATGCTAATTTAGTAAATATTATCATTGAGAAAACTCTGACCAGGGTTGCTTTTTTTCAGCAAATTTAACTCCCTAAGAGTCCTTCTTCTTTTTTTATTTTTTTTTATTTTGATTTGTTATATATGACAACAGAATGCATTACAATTCATATTACACATATACACAATTTTATTACACATATTACACAATTTTTTATATCTCTGGTTGTACACAAAGTAGAGTCACAGCCTTTGCGTCTTCTTACCTGTACTTAGGGTAATGACGACCATTACATTCCACCATCTTTCCCACACCTATACCCCTTCTTCTTCTCCCTCCCCTTTCCCCTTTGCCCTATCTAGAGTTCATTTAATCCTTCCACCTACCTCAGCATATTATGGATCAACATCCTTAAATCAGAGAAATCATTTGGCATTTGGTCTTTTGGGGTTGGCTAATTTCACTTAGTATTATATTCTCCAGTTTGATCCATTTACCTGTAAATGCCATGACTTTATTTTCTTTTAATGCTGAATAATATTCCGTTGTGTATATATACCACATTTTCTTTATCCATTCGTCTACTGAAGTCCATCTAGGTTGGTTCCACAGTTTAGCTATTGTGAATTGTGCTGCAATAATCATTGATGTGGCTATGTCCTTGTAGTATGCTGTTTTTAAGTCTTTGGGGTATGGGATAGCTAGGTAAAAAGGTGGTTCCATTCCCAGTTTTCCACAGAATCTCTATATTGCTTTCCATATTGGCTGCACCATTTTTGCAGTCCCACCAGCAATGTATGAGTGTGCCTTTTCCCCCACATCCTCACTAACACTTACTGTTGTTTGTATTCTTAATAGCTGTCATTCTGACTGGAGTGAGATGAAATCTCAGAGTAGTTTTGATTTGCAATTTTCTAATTGCTAGAGATGTTGAACTTCTTTTAAAATAATATTTTATCTGTATTTTCCTTTATTTCTGGAAGGAGAGTGATCTATCCCCCAACTCCAATATGTATCAAAGTCTTTGCCAATGTTGCTTTCCACAGTTAAAGTTCTGTTGTGTATCAGCCTAGAAATGGTTGTTTTATCTCATTCATTTATAAAAATACCCACAGAGGTCACTCAAATGTGTTAATTGATTAATTTATATTGTTCCACAATTTTGCACCTGTTTATCACATATTTATCTTTATTTTAAGTGAACTGTCTCAGACACTAGTGCATGAAAACTTCTTTGATTTCACCCACTCTTTGATTCCAGGAATCACTACCACTGCTCTACATCATTGACCTCCTTTCAGAACTATTGCAATAGACTACTTATAGGAGATCTGGTTTCCATTTCTTCCTACTCCAATTTATTCTGCACACGACTGCCAGTTTAATCTTCTCTAACCTAACTCTGATTACAACACTCCCCTGATAATCAACTTTCATTTACTTCTGATTGCTTATCCAACAGACCCCATCTCTGAAGATTTACTTCAAGGCCATTCACAACTTGATCTCACTTCCTTTCCAAATGTCTCTTTCCATGCTACCTTGTAACTATAATGCTTGCTTCTGAGTGTTCAGACCCCTGCCCTAGGAAACATTTAATGTTTTTGCTTTAGTTAGAGCCCTAAGTCTCCTCCCTGTGCCAATAATATCTATATGTAATGTACTACAATATTGTTAATATGGCTGTGACAATATTATTATGAAAACAAAGATTTTGATTTTCTATAACAAGCAATAAATCAAATGCAAAAGGCATCCCGAGTTGAAAAAAAATTGTTACTCTGTTCATAAAGTCACAATTACAATTGCCCTCATACACAGCCAACACCAGATAAATAGCTCTTTCAAATGTGTTCTTGGAATGGGACAGCTACCAAGGATTGGCCACTGCCTCCTTCACCATATTTTCTCATGTTCAGTTTGACCAGGAAGTCTTTTTTCATCTAGAGAGAAATTCTACTTAAATGAGCTTCCTCAGATATAAAGTATCCTTCCTTGGATTGTAGGAAAAAAAATTCATTTTTCTGTCTTTGTGTTTTCTTGTTTTCTGATATAGTCCAACAACATATTAGCATGCCAGAAAAAGTATGGTGGGATGATACTAAGATGAAAATACAATGTCTGTCTTCATGGAACTCACGGTTTAGTGGGAGATATATAAATATAAAATTATAAAGTGATACAGGTTGTAGTAATGTTAAGCTCTAAGGACCATGAGAACATGAAACAGGGAACAATTCATTCTGCTGTGGGTGAGGTTACAGGTAGGAATTAAAAGGGATGCAGAATTGATGATATATCCTGTAAACTGTCCCTTGAAGCCTGGGTAGTAAGAAGATGCTATGTAGAAGCATCAGCATGATCCAAGCCCTGAGTTTATGGAAGGGCTTGGAAAAAGTCTGAAGATGATAATAAGGATGTGGGATTAGGACCATGCATGACTTGTTTGAGAGAAGATTACTTAATTTCTGGGCCACAGGACCATTAACTTTCCCCACAAGCAAATAAATTGCACTCTTTGGAAAAGATTAATTCTGGTCACAGAAAAGACTGAAGGCAAAATCCAAAGGATGTTGGGATAATTCTTGGTATTGAATGTCGGGGGTCTAAATTTCAATGTAATTAGAGAGCAGGGAGAAAATATAGGAGATGCTTCTAAAGTTAATAAGAAGATCAAAAATCTAAAATTAACAAGTAAAATTTGTTAAGATGACCTATTAGTATCTGCCAATGTTTCAAATACTTTAGAAAACTATCATGGAGTTGGAAAGGAATACTTATGTAAAAGCCATTTCTCTGAACACTTTGTATACATTATCTCTGGGTGTTTCCAAATCCCCATTGCAGATGAACATAGCCTCACAGACATCAAGTCAATTGCCACTGACAATATTGTCACATTCCAAAGTGAATGAATAAAGCAGGAGAGGGAAGATGTGGAGCATGTTTTGTAGTGATTGCCCATTTCCATGGTGTAAATACTCATCCATGTATGCTTTTAGGGCTAACAACAAGACAGCACTGACAGCAGTGTTGGGAAGACAGGTGCACAATGAGATAGGATCTCATAGCCAGTCTAAGCCAACCAGGTGCACCAGCAGATGAGTTTTACATATTATCAGGTATTTTATAAAGCAGAGGCTGGAAAACTAGGAGTTATGGGCCAAGTCTTGCCATCACTCTATTTTTGTAAATAATGCTTTAATGGAACATAACCATACTCATTTGTTTTTATATTGTCTGGTGCTACTTTTATACAAAAATGGCCAAGTTGAATAGTGGCAACAGAGACTCTATGGTCTCCAAAACCTAAAATATTTACCATTTGGTCATTACAGATAATATTTGCAAATGCCCAATGCAAAGTACAAATGCCAAAACCAATCTATATTATTAAAATTCAAGGTAGTGGAAATCCTGAGAGATGGGATGATGGAAGAGTAACCAGAGAAAAGCACATAACACTTCTGGGGTACCAGTAATGTTCTGTTCCTTAATCAGGGTGCTAGCTACTCACTGAAAATATATCAAGCTTACAATTAAGATTGGTGAAGTTTTCTACAAGCAAATTATACCTTAATAAAATTTTTGTTTAAAATGGTAATATTGAGATGCTCTAAGAGCAAATTTATAATATCTGTTCATCAAAAACTTAAACTTTTTCTTTTTTAACCTCAACATAGGTCTAAGACATGTTTGTCTGCTTAATTTACACAGGTTCTGACGAATTCTATAGATACCCATCCATCATAGCATAAGTAACAGAAGCTATCGACTGGATGTGATTCTTGCCCAAACTTTTCTCCTGGGTGTGATAGTGTTTTCACATCTATACTATTCTGGTAGAATTCTGGTTACATTATTAAACTGTTTTAAAATGTTATTCTCAAATATTAATTCCTTTGAATGTCATTTATGACTTGATTTGTTTATTAGATCACTGAGCTTCCTCAGGGACGTGACTCTTCCTTGTGAATATTATGTGCAGGAATTTTAAAAAATAGGAGGAAGATGAATGATATAAAGGATAATATTCTCTTAGGTGACTGAGATGCTTGGCTCTTGCTTAACCATCAATGGCAACAGACAGATCCGTACACTGGAACAGAAGAGGAGGTAGCCATATGCCAAGCTCTCGGGTATGATTCCTCCCAGCCAACTCTCACAGCCTACATTTCTCTCTAAGATGAAATGAGAGGAGTTGTAGGTCACACCTCCTTGGTTTCTTCCATTGCCAGGTCCCAGGCTGGCCACTTTGCAGATTGGAGTTGATATTCCTCTAGCTCCAGGACCACAGCACCTGTCAGCTGTCAGAACAGTGTGTGGCTCAGGCTCTAGCAGCTGGCCAGTCTTTACCTCACTGCAATGCACACGAGCACATGGATGCTGCTGAAGCTTCTGAGAAGGCCATGAGGCTTGTCAAAGGGTATTTGTTGCCACTAAAAGCCTCTAAGGCTGGGCCAGACTATGCAGTGTGTGTAGAAGCTGAGAAAGAGGCTAAAATCTCTCACCAGCTAACAGTCAATGAATTGTTAAGCATAACAATGAATTTTTTACTAAATCTTCAAGTGGAGTCTACTTGCTCTTTCAGGATAAAGGGCAGCCTTAAGACATTAGCAAGATTAGCTTTGATGCTGGAATACTGGGGGCCCTAAGAGTCAACAAATCTCCTGAAATCCATGTGAGTGATTTTCTTTGGATAGTTTTAATAAAGAGGCCACTCATTTTTTTAAAAAAGTTTATTTATTTATTTTTTAGTTGTAGTTGGACACAAGAGCCAATTCACTTTGATGAGAGAAACACAAAAGGAGTTAAGTATTTCTTAGGTTTGAATGAAGTATCCATAATTATGGATGGTCAGGTGGCTCTGATACAAGCTCTGTGAGTTTTAACAGTCCAGAAAACAAACCAGTTATGTACCTTCTTGGGTAGGAAACACTACTGAACTAGTATACCACTTTGCTTTTAACCAACTATACCCCAACATTGAAAGAGAAATAGTTGTACTCAGATCCTCCTTTAGCCACTGAAACACCTAGTAAATGGTGGGTGAATTTGACTTGGAGATTGAATAGAATCAGGCCATGACTGTGACCAAAGTGTATCTTTGCTTTCTGTTGAAGTGACCAACAACATTTTCACAGTAGGAAAGCTCACACTGTGAACACTCAATGTGATCCAGAAGCTATACTCTCAACCCATGCAGAAAGCATCATCTGCATGTTGCTGAAGAAGAAGGACCCTTGGCTTGGCATGTAATTTGCCTAAGATCTCACAAATACCAAGTAGCTCAGACAGGAGTCCAGCCCAGGCCTAACCAACTATAGTACAAACTTGATAACATTCGTTTGTTTTTCACAGACTTTCTTTTTTCAAACTGCTGTTAAAATATTATCTAATTCTTTTTGGCAAAGCAAAATGCTATCTATGAAGCCACAATGATTTCTTCTATTAAAAAAAAAGGCAATTGAACATGACAAAATCCCTCTTATGCTTCTTCAAATCACTTTCTGCTTGACCCAACATCATAGCTATGATTCTGCATATCTCAAATGTGATGTATTACCTAAGTGGAGACCAATGAGTTCAGTTTATTTAGTTTGGAAAGTTTAATATTCAAACATGCTAAGAAAGAATGTGCTTTTTATTCCCTTAACGATCTAACTTTGGGCTTAGTAACTAAAACCTACATTATGAGATACTGGGGAAATCTATCAAAATACTACAATTTACATAGATCATTTCATGTGGAGATCTGTCTTGCTCTCCCACCAAGGACAGCACACATGGTTGGTGTCTCACTGTTCAGAAGAAAACAATCTTAAATCAGAAAATCAAAGTAAGGGGAAGTCATAAAATGTCACACAGTGTGTAAAACAAAAGCAAATGAAAGAGGTTGCTAACAAGACTAAGAGAGTACACGTTTAATAGTTGTTGAAAGAGATTTGGAACCTTGTCAGAAATGTCAATTTCAGGACTATTGCTGGCTGACCGAAACATTGGTCTTGGTATATGTAAAGGAGGATTAGAAAGCAAGAGAAGTTTAAAATCAGGAAATATACACATGTGCCAAAAGCGAAGAAAATGAAGGGGGTGGTGAGAATAAGAGGAAAAGATATAGAACAGTGAAAAATACATAGGCCTTTTGGGGGAACTCAAAAGATAAATATATCAGGAGCAAAAAAAAAAAAAATCACCAAAAATTGAGTGGCATCTGGAACCCTTTCAAAAATTTTTGTTGACAAAATAGTACTCAAAATTGTTTTGACAGAAAAAAAAAATGAATGTTGTGTCACCATGATGTAACAAAATGACAGGATGTTGACCTAGAACCCACTAGGATGGATAGGTTATTTGTATAATTTTCAATGCTCAGTATCAAAAATCTGTTTATTCAGCCATGTAGGTTCTTCAGGCAGGAAGTTTTTATAAAATTGCATTATTTAGCTTAAATCTCAGCGCTCTCTCGCTCACGCTCTCTCTCTCTCTCTCTCTCTCTCTCTCACACACACACACACACCACACACATACACACACATACACCTTCAAAAATTAGAAGGTACTTCCTGTTTTGAAATTAAACTTTATTTCCTAATTTTTCATCCTTGAAGCAAGTAACTTTATTTGTGTTACTGTGTGATTCTTCATCAAGGATCATTCACAGAAATAAGGAATTTGAAACCAGTTTGAAGGGGCCTGCCCTTTTCTCCTACCAAACAGACTGATGCTGCTGCCAAGGAGGGGCTGTGACAAAACTGATAAGTGAGCTGGTGAAGCTCAGCTTGTACCTCCACAGAGCAGCAATGGCCTGAAAACATACCTTACCATATTTTAAAACTATCAAATATATACAAGGCCCAAACTAACGTGGTAGAGATTGTCCCAGATATTATAAAGAGATTCTTTTCTTTTCAAAAGAGATTTGCCATAGACTTCCTTCAACTAGTAAGTCCACTGGGGCATTCAAAATACTTTTTTAGATGACATATGTGCACCTTTTAAATAATATATTAACAGTGAATTGCTGAATAATGTGCACCTGTAAAACAGCTGTTTGGCTGAAGCTTAGGGACAGTTATTAAAATCAGCTTGGCTGACAGCCTGCGCACGAGGCGAATTCCAACATCGAGGGAGGAGTAGCAGGGAAGAAAGGGAGGGGATGCTGACTAGGAGAGAGACATGCATGCAAGCTAGTTCTTCCTTAGGACTTCTGAGGAGCCAGGGTCAGCTCACAGGGGACTCAAATCTTGCTCTTGAAGCCCCTTTTCTTGGATGGCATTTATACATACCAAGTTAACACAAAGTCATTTGAATTAACCAGACAAGCTTCCCTTCTCATGAGTTTCCACCACTTGCAGAAGACTGTTTGTTCTCTATCCACCATTCAGTCAACACAAGGGACATGCCTGCTGCTTCTTCCTAACACACCTCTATTTGAGCTTCTTTAGCAATCTTCCCAAATGTAACTGACAGGATTTACAGAATCAGTACACACCTCTGCTTATCAAGGTGCAACTATTTCTTTTTTTCTCTTTCCATTCTTACTATACATCTAGAGCATGCTCTGATGCCCGAAATAAAAATTCTGGGTAAATACTGGCTTCCTTGCATTTCATTGATAAGAGTCAACATATCCTCTAAGTCAGCAAATATTTCTCTTGACAACCATGAATTATGCTAAGATCACAAAACTAAAGACCTTATTAGTGGTTTGCAGAGAGCTCAACAGGAAAAAAAAAATCCAGCTTTTTTTTTTTTTAAAAAAAAAAAAAGAAGATTCGATCCTTCTACAAATTAGTAATTGTTTGCTACCAGAGTCCTGTTGTTTTCCACTGATATGTCATCCTCATTTTAAAATCAACTACAGAATAATCTTTCAAAATGGATTTTTTGAATTTAGTTTTAAGGAGAGTATACTACCTCACATTTCAATAGCATTAAGGGAAGTTTGGCCACTTCAGATTTATCAAAAAACCAAGAAAAAAAAGTTGTGAGAAACAAAGTTTTGGGGGAAGAGAGGAAGAAATGAGAATGTGCCCTTTGCGTACAGGAACAGATGTCCAAACCACACATCCCCCAGGGAAGAGGACCTTTTCCTTCTGGACTCTCCAAGCAGACCAACTCTCCAAGGAAACGTGCCATAGTGATTACAGAAGGACAGTTGCTAATATAATTCTAACTATAAAGCGATCTCCAGTGACTACGTATGAAAAGGCCAAAGAATGTGAAATGAACATAGGAGGCATTAACATTAAATTGAAATGGAAACTATTCTCTTGTCCTTTATATCAGAGCAGATTACCAACAGGAAGCTTCTCAGTATCTGTGGGACCAAAAAGTAGCATTGTTTTAGTTTTATTCCAGACTTATGCTGCATGCTAGCCATGGCTTAGACTCTGCTATAGTTTGGATAATTCAGATTTCCTAAAAGACTTAAGAGGTGACCCTTTTGTCCTTGGGAGTGTGCCCTCAAAGAGAATAATGGGTCTCTAGTTCCCTCCTCACTCATTTGCATCATGGCCATGAAGTAAGTGGTTTGGCTCTGCTACATATTTCCTGCCATGATGTGCTGCCTTGCTAGAGGCCCAAAACAACAAATTAAGATCTGAAAACTCTAAAACTGTGAGCCAAAAGAAACCTTTCCTTTTTATAAGTTAACTCAAGTATTTTATTATAGTAATGAAAAACTAACACAGACTCTGATTCAGTACAAGAGGGAAAAATACTGATCTCAATTTTATAAATCAGTAAAAGTAGCTTCAAAGTTAAAGAAAACAGATGTAGAAGCACTTTGGAACATGACTTTTTAAAATGTTTACTGTTTAAAAAAGTTATTTGTCAGACAGCCGTTAAATGGTGTAAAACAATTTCTACAAAGATTAGAGATTTCTATGAGAATCTACTTTAACTTTTCACATGGCCAACACAGAGCTTAATGATGCTATGCACAGAAAGGCAATGCTAAAACTACTTTAGATTTAGTCTAACTCTTCAAGATAGAAATCTGAGGATTGGTTTATAAATTAAGAGGACTCTAGTCACACTGAGTTCTCTGGCAAAACCTGTTACCCTTGAGGTGGGTGCTTCTTAGAATGGTAAAAACATTTCATCTTCCCTCCCAACACCAAAGACTGCCTCCTCTTAGATGAGAGAATAAGGGTCCTGATTACAATTACCATCCTCCTCTCTCCCACATGTTACACGCATTAAGACCCACCTAAATGTGGCCTACAGTAGTGACACGGGGAGGATCCATATTTTTAATAGGATATGAATGTTCTTCTTTTCTGCTGCTTACCTGTTTTTTTGTTTTCCCATATTGTGCAATAAAAAATTATTTACATAATGAAAATCTATATTTGTAAGACTCTAGTTACATTAGGACACTCACTGGTACCCCAATATCAAAAGCAAAGATCTAATACAATTGTACACAATGCCCATCATAAATTGGTCTGAATTTCCTTCCCCAGACTTAAATCCTTCACTACCTACCATAAGCTTAAGACTTACTGCCACGGAAGATATTATACCTTTTCATGATCTCTTGCTACTGTAAACTTATCTCTTTATTTGATTTTCTCTTCTTCCCTCCTTCACCAGAAAAATGGCATCTCATCCTTCAAAGGCTAAGTAGAATATCAACTTTCCCTGGGAACCTTGCAGGCTCCTCCAGGGGCTCTTTCCCCTTCCACTGTGCTTCATGAACTATTGTGCTTCACCACAGATTAGTGCCTTATGTGTTCACTTATTAGGTGAGATTTATTTTTTAATATTTTTACTCTCAGAATTCTTGCGGACCTGGAGTGTGTAAGACACTCTAAACAAATTGAATGATTACTCAATAAATGAATGCCTGAGTTGATTTGGTCCGTAACAATAGTGGCACAGGAAATCAGGATAAGGGTAGGGAGAGGAAAGGCTGATGGCCTTGGGGGCCCAGCAGTAGACATGAAGATGAAGGCAAAGACCAGCTGACAATTTTTACACACATTGCAAAAAAATTCTTTAGGTCTGCAGCTACCTAGAAAGGTCTCAAGTCTATCTTAATAAATAATGGAGTGATCAGCATATCCAGGGCTCTCATGGCCTTTAGAGATAATTTATTACCCTGTCTCACTGATACTTCCCATGACATATCTATTTTTCAGTAAATCTGAAAAACTCCACAGACTCTATGCTTTATCTTTTCACCATTAAAATTTATATGCAGCTGGGTGTGGTGGCGCAGACCTATAATCCCAGGGGCTCTGGAGGCTGAGGCAGGAGGATCATGAGTTCAAAGCCAGACTCAGCAACAGCAAGGTACTAAGCAACTCAGTGAGACCCTGTCTCTAAATAAAACACAAAATAGGGCTGGGGATGTGGCTCAGTGGTTGAGTGTTCCTGAGTTCAATCCCCAGTATACCACCCCCACCAAGAAAAAGACATGCCATATGTCTCAAAGGTGGTATTGGGACTTGTGTGGTGTGGGAGAGTCCCTACTTTAAGCAAAATTAACACTGAGTCCACTCTCACTACCAACACAACCGCACAATATGAAAACAGGACAGATGGGAAAAAGTTATTCTATTTGCCAGTTTTTTTCCTCCATCTTAGAATCTTGAGAAAGTGATTGAATTCACCCTTTCTGGTAATTGCTTATTTCTTTTTTCAGCGAAGACAGACCCAGTGTGGTGGTCGCATAGATTCTGCCTGCTGATTCCTCTATCAGGAAGCCAGTCCATTCTCTCCTACTATTTTAGGTGATTTTCTGACAATAATACTGCAAACAAGAGAAACCTGCCACCCACTTGCTGCAGAAACTGTAATTCCCATCAAACTAAACAGGAATGGGGACACTGTCCATTCAAATAGGGACATAATCTCACCTGGATGCCTGGTTAAACATGAAAAAAAAAATTCCTATTTTTCTTACTTTTCTTTTATACTAAGAAATGGTATGAATCACAGATTCATACTATATGGAAAGAGCTGTGTGACATTTTTTTCTGCTTTTTAAATTTTTTTTTTTGCTTCTTTATACTTGTGGTTAAATTGTTCAGGTATATGTAATTGAAATTAGTGTTCCTAATTTTACTCTCTAAAATTTGTTTTTTTAATTTATATTTTTCTCATATTAAAAAGTAAAGAAAATATCAACTTTACCTTATTCCCTAATGAATCCATATGGATACAATGAATATTCCTACATGGGGACTTCATAATTCCAGTGGATAGGTATCATAAGCACAGTGTTGAGCTAAGAAACTATGGCACAAAATAGCCACTTAGAAAAACTGTGCAGGCTGCAATGCTTTCTCAGTTCACTGTGTGGGAAGCAGTAGGCAACCCCAACTTGCTGACTGTTTTTTCCTCACCTAAGTACCATTCCACAGCGGCCGGTGAAAGCCTGTTTTAGAATGGACAGATCCTGAACAGAAAAAATGGACTCATTAGTCTGCCTTCAATCACCCTACCCCCTGCTTATTGCAGTTGTTCAGTCAAAGAGGGGGAAGGTCTATGCAAATGCCAGTTTGTTTAGTAAAATATAATTTTGCATAAAATCCCATGATAAAATATACAGATGCAGCCAGGCACAGTGGCACAAGCCTGTAGTCCCAGTGGCTCAAAGAGGCTGAGGCAGAAGTTCATGGACAGCCTCAGAAACTTTGTGCCACTCTAAGCAACTTAGCAAGACCCTATTTCAAAATAAAAATAAATAAATAAATAAAATAAAAGGTCTGGGAGTATGACTCAGTAGTTAAGTGCCTCTGGGTTCAATCCCCAATACAAAAAAAAATTACTCAAGTGCTATTTCTAGTTTCAATGATATGAATACAAATGCCAGCTGCTAACATCACAAACCAAAATATAAAAAATAGACCCAAAGCTTTGTGTCATTAAACATGTTGAAATGAGCAAAGGCTCAGCTCCTTCCTTACTGTTTGCAGGCCTGTCACTACATCTCTTAGACTCTCTGCACAAGGCCCACTTAAAACAGAGTTGTTGGCCTGCTAGAATATACCACCAGATTATAAATTCACTGGTGTGCAGAGGCTGTGGGCTCTTCATGCCTTCAGCGGCCTCATGGTTCCAGCTGAGCTGCAATAAGCTTGACAGACTTTCCTGCAGGACCTGGGTGACCTTCTCTGGTGCTTTGATGTTAAATACGGCTCACTGGTGTCACTGCTAGAGCTTAAGTGAGTTAACTGTGCTGTCATGAGCAGGGCCACACATTTATATTCTATACAGTCACAGTTTGCAGACCTTTAACTTCGCCCTGATTTTGAATCCATTTTCTGTCAACTTCCCAAGAAGCCTGGAGAGGTAATAGATAAGACATACAGCTTCAATGTCATATGGAACAAGCCATTATGGTTATCTCCATAGATGGTAATAAAATCAGCCCCTGGAAACTCCATTTGCCACCTAGGGAGTAAAATCCATTTTACTACCACTAACTCTTCTCCTGTATCACAGGTGAAAACACAGACACCAGTATTCATTTTACATTTACATATATATATATATATATATATACATATATGCAGAAACTGAGTCATCAAGCAACTGAAAACCTTATCATAATCTATTACTCAGTAAAGAAGAAGAAATTCAGATGCAAGTTTTCTTTTCAAATCTCCTAAATGATTAGCACAGATTGCCTGCAAGTTAGATGAAGGTCTGGGGATTTTAGTTTCCTTAAAAACGCTACTTTAAATAACACCGATTGCATTGCGGCTCAGAAAGATTGTTTTCTATCCATTCCAATGTTTTCTTCTAAAATAGATAAGGATGTTATTGGCCAATATCGCATAACCCTGCTAAGAGATTGGCATAGGCAATCATCAGAAGATCAACTAAATTGCTAGCCTGCGTGTGCAACTTGAAGGAAATGGGTAAATTGTACATCAAGAACTAGGGACCGGGGGAATCAGTTATAGATTATTAACATTTTATACAAAAAGTAGAGTGGGGCTCACATCTCAGTTTTTGCTAGGGAAAAACAATCAAATCCATCTTTAAGTGGAAGCCAAGACAAGGCTTGTTCAGTTCTTTTTCCATCTTATACTGACAAGTCATGAATTTTTAAACTTATCTTAACTTGCCTGAGTGCAACAACTGGATAAAACATTTTTTCTGCCTATTTTGAATGAAAATTATGCAGTTGAATTAGTATGAATAATAATTCCAAGGCCTCAGAAAAACATCATATTAACACAAAAAATGATTGTACAAATCCTTGGACTTTTACTCTAAGAACTCTTCAATCAACCCTGTGTTGAAAATAAACATGTTTTGTTAAAATAATTTGGATAGACATTATTCTCATTAGGCAAGACTTTTCTGACAGCATACTTAAAAGAAATGTCAAGTGTTATGTGATATTTTAGGGTGGACTGTCAATGACACAAATCTGTTCACAAACACGTGAAACCTCATTCTTTCAAAATAAAGCTAGTACTCAATAGCATGTTTTCTGCTTAATGCTGGCAAATTGTCATTTCTTGGTCTAAAGAAATAAAGCTCTGAGCAACTTCTAAAATGACTCCAGAGATTTCTAAAACATAAGCCAACCTTGGCCACATAGCTGTTAGATAAGGAGAAACAATATAGATAGAAAGATGAGATCTCCTTTGAAATCATGAAAGTCTCAAACTGAAAACTTGGAAAGAACTTTGTACTGGAGAGGCGCAGAGGTTTTGAACAACAATTCAATTATTTTTTCAACCCTCAAAAAATGTGCGGTCCAATGTCTGTTAATAAGGAAATAGTTCGATGAGTCAGTGTCTGAGCTTTCATTGCCTTGAAGAGAGTCCAAAATGGGAATTTCTGGCACTTCAGACCAACTTTATGAGCTTTAAAAACATGTCTTAGTTTTTGAATCACTGAGCTGCATTTTGCCACTCCAATCACTGAGCTATGGCTGGTACATGAACAGTGTCAACTGTTCATTCTCTTTTGGGATCTGGCCCATCCAATTCAGCCATAAAGAAGACATAGCAGGACTTTGAGCAGTTATTAGGAACTATTATAAAACTATTATAAAACTATTAGGAACAGAAAATGCACACAGTGCTGGTCACCCCCAGAAGAAAAGTTCCACCCAGGTAGAGAGAGTCCTGGGGCCTCAAGTCAAGTTGAACAATGACTCCTAGAGGAGCTCTCACTTCCAGAAACAGCTTCTTCCTGCTGAGCCTCAGGACTGGCAATTGAAAAAAAAGAAAACATCAAGTAAACAAAGCCACCACTGATGCGTGTCCAATTGCTTCTCTCCCCCAACATGCGTACAGCTCTGCCCTCCAGAAAGAAACCCATAAAGGATAAGTGATGATAAGCTTTTAAGCACACTTTCAAACTGTCCAGTGATTCACTGTAGATAGGCAGAGGCATAAGACTAACTCAGGGGCCTGTGCTACCCTGTAGAGTGTCAGTGTAAATTAGAACAGGTGTCCCCTGAGTGGGACATTTCTATGTAGTTGTCCTGAGTAGCCCCAGGGTGCTGGGATTGGTGTGTGGCAGCAGGCTAGATTTTAGCCCCTCACCTCCATGCAGAACATAGTTCACAGAATCAGTACATCCGCAGCCCTGGGTAGCTCTGTTGGCCCAATTAAAGCTAAACGGTAACCTTACAAAAGGAAAATTGGAAGCAGAGTGGAGATTTCAATGGGAAAAAAAAATGTAACAAACAGTAAAATTAATGTGACATGCTTTGTTTTTGTCTAGTTACATAATGATTATAGGATCTACTAAAGCAAGAACCATATCTTCTTAGAATAATCTCCCAATCCTAAATCAGTGTGAGAACTTTCTGGAAATAGGGAAGTTATCATTAGTTTGCCATGAGAACGGCCAGCAGAGCTGGAACTGCCCCTCTGAAACAGCCATAAAAGCAACATATACTCTTACTTTTGATCTGTCATCTCATTGATGCATGGTAAACATATTTTCTCAAATCTAACACATGCAAATCAAGATGAATTTGTAAAAGCTCACAACCAAAACAATACTTTTAAAATTATGATGCCAAAGAGTTCTGTTTTTAAGTCATAAAAATTGAAGCTAGTGAAGTAAATTGCTCACTCGAATATAAGAATACAAATTTCACATAGCCAGTCATTTTGAACCATTGAGCATCATAACACTAGGTTCCAGAAGAGACCTTAGAGGTCAGGACAAAATTCAAATGCCTACAGAGACTTGGCAAGTCCCATTAAGGAGTGTAGAATGCCATGTATAGAGAAAGCAAAATGCAGGCTGATGATGGAGGACCACAGAAGCTTGGCCTCTGTGATGGGGACTGGCAATGAGGAGAGGCAGAAGACATATTATTCCTTCTAAAAGTCAGTGCTGGCTGGGCGCCGTGGCACACATCCCAGAGATTGGAGAGGCTGAGGCAGGAGGATCTCCAGTTCAAAGCCAGCCTCAGAAACTTAGGAAGACCCTGAGCAACTCAGGGAGACTGTCTCCAATATAATACAGAAAAAAGGGCTGGGATGTGGCTGGGTGGTTAAGCGTCCCTAGGTTCAATCCCTGATGCAAAAAATAAATAAATAAAAGTCAGGGCTGGGGTATTGTGTAGCAGTAGACCATGTACTCAGCATGTACAGACCCTGGTTCATGAACTTTAAAATATTAAAAAGAAAACAAAAGACAAAAATCACAGTGGCAAAGAAATAGCAACTGTCAACTCCAGTCACTGACTGCTGAAGGAATGTCATTGCTATTGAATTATTTGGGTGTGTATTTGGGCGTAGGTAATGTGGTCATTATTTTCTCATTTTTATCCATTAGTCCTAAATCAATGTGATTGAATTGTGCAATACAATAAATCCCTGGCTTTTAGAACACAGCCTTTCAAATACTAGAAGGTAGTTAGCTCATCTTTGCCTAGTGTTTTCTTCTGCAGACTAAACACAGCTTCTTTTTACAATCTCCCCCTGTAGCACAGAGTCTAGAATGGAGTACCAGATAGATTTTTGAACATACAGCAACTAAAGCACAAATTTTAATGACAAAAGATGGAAGAGAAAGGCAAAATAGATCAAGTCTCATTGGATAAAATCACCATTATCATTCTGCAGGTATATTTCGAAAAGAAAATGTGTAAAACCAAACAATCTCCATAAGAAACAACCAGGGAGACAATACACATTGCCACCTTTCTCTGAATTCTGTTCCCTTCTTGTTTTTCAATTGGGTAGATTATCAGCTCAATTTGTTAATTGCTTTCCTTAAAACAATTAACTATTAATTATAGTCACTCTTATTAGCCGTCTCCAATTCTTCCAAGCTGCAGATGTTTTTACAGCAGGCTCCCAGTGAGATTGGCAGTTCAGAATATTCTCTGCCAGCAAGCTGCATTCCTTTTAGCAAGTGCCTACATGCAAGATAATGTCCTTTTTAATAAGGTTTTTGTGCAAATGGAAATGAGCACAACACTGTAAGTGCATGTGTAATACCAACTAAAACCAAAATGTCCATAAGATGGATTTTTGGATAAGAATCCTACATATTGCATTGATTGAAAAACAGTTTCCAAACAGCACACTGTTAGCAATAATGAGAAGCCATTTATACAGAGTTAGATCCTGTTTTTTCGTTTCTGCAGAGTTTATAACCACAATCCAATGGAGTCAACACTCTGTATTTAAAATGTACACAGTTAAATATTTTAAGTTTAACTAATCAATATTGCATTTTTCATAAGCTATGCTAACATGTCAAAGGTCTCTGATGGCTATCCGAATTGTTTCCTGGGAGAGGTACATCACAGTAATGCACACTTGAACATGACACAATGATGCTTGTGTGTCATACAACTCCACTTGCACCCTACATATGAAGTAGCAGCTTCTTAACCATTTAAAAATGCTTAGTACTGTGATACCTGGCAAAAGGGAAGCTATCCTTATTTACTTTCTTTTAAGAAAGTTTTGCTTATTGTCTAAGAAAAGCTTATCACAAACAAGTTACTCTGAACTTCCAATGTGCTCTGAGACACAGGTACTAGAGGATTAGGAAAGCACCACTGGTATTAATTTATTCCTTTTCCTTAATATGTTCTTGCACATAATTGTAATGTCCTAACCCAGGCCAAACCCCTCTTTTTGTTGCATACCTAATAACCCCCAAATTTCTTTAATTAAAAAATACTTGCATTCTGTTTTACTCAGCTTGTGTTTAATTTACTTGATGTTAGAGAAGAACAGTCGGCTCACCAGCCTCCATGCTCATCTCTGTCTCTTATCATTTTCCTGACCTTGCTGTCCTAGCTTTCCTAACTACAGAAAACATAATGACCTCACACTCCACCTGCTCATGTACTTCTCATCTCTTAGGCTTATTAGAAGCTCCACCTGCTCCACAAAGCTTTCTTCACTACTTCAACCCAATCTAATAACATTCTTTCAAGAAAACAGGGTGGGACTTCCTGGCTCTGTCAGTTACATGTCTTAAACCATAGGTCTCTTGATCTCTCCTGGCCTAATCTCCTCTCTTGAAAAATGAAGGACAGTAGACACAGAGGTGTACACCTTTAATCCTAGCAACTCAGGAGGCCAATGCAGGAGGATTGCAAGTTAGACGCCAGCCCCAGCAACTTATCAAGGCCCTAAGCAATTTAGCAAAACCCTGTCCCAAAATTTAAAAAAAATAAATAAATAAAAAGAACTGGAGATGTGACTCAGTGGTAAAGCGCCTCTGGGTTTAATTCCCAGTATCAAATAAAACAAATCCAAGAACCAGTTAAAAGCAGCACTGCCTAGGGCAGCTCATCTACACTCAGGGTTTGACCTGCCTAATCCTACTGGCAAGAGGACAATATCTATCTGACTTCTATGCACACACTCTAACCCATGGCTGAAATGGAGTGTGAGAATTTAGCTCTCAATCCCAAAGGGCAGACTCCAGCCACAGGACACAGACATGGAAAGGGGAGAAGATATTTCGCTAGCTCATTCACACTCAAAGAGAAATACAATGTCTTCCCCCCCACCCCCACCGTGTGTCATTCCCCAGAAGAGCTGCATGCTATGAACTCTGCGACTCAGGTTCACTGCTTTAACGTGAGGGAAAAACGGATCGTGATTGTGTGTTTCTTTGTTATCCAGTTCTCTGGTTTATGAGCTATTCAGATGAAGCAGAAGCAGAATATAGGCATTTAATTTATTTTATTGTAACCCATTCAGATGAGTAGGTTTTAAATACCCATTTAAAAAGTTTACTCAGCTGTTGACACAGATCAGGGACTTCTTTGGAGAATTAGAGGTCTCTAAGAGACCCATATTTTGTCGGAATTCCTTTCTTACTTATGTGAGAAAATACAAACAGCCAAACTTAAAAGGATGGTTATTGAAATTCTGACTGAACATGTACATTGAACAAGCAGGAAGCGCCTTCTCTTTTCATGGCTGAAAGCATCAAGGGCTAAACTGAATTAGGTATTTTAAAGAATTGCAAAATCATTTGGGAGAATATACGTTCAAAATTCAAAGGAGATTCACAGAGTTTGATGAATATGAAGCGTGATTTGAGTTTCTGTAATATTTCTTATGTTCAACTTCAGAATGGATCTGAAGTATCCAGGAAAATACATTCTTGTTGATAAGGAGGCCCGGCTGAGCTTACAACATGCTGTAGCCCACTGAGAATGTAACAGAGGCTTAATTTCATGACAGCACTCTGTGGAATCCAGTTCTCTGCTGCTTCTGTGACCAGGCTCTGTGGACATGTTCTTTCTCGAATGGCACTGCTGGATTCAAAGTCTGTGCCTCTTTGAGTAACATAAAGTCGGAGTCAGAATCAAGACCAATGCTGACTGAATAAATTCCACAATTTTCAAGAAGAGTAGAGACATTTGAAATACCGGCAAGTCTTTTATAAAGAAGAACAGTCTTCAAACTCTTTTGGCAATACTTTTATTTTTCCTGAACATCCCCTTTGTGAGTGACTGCAAGGTCAAATTTCACCACTGTTGCTAGAAATTTTTCTTCTGCATATACATGGAATTGTGCTCTTGAAGCTCAGTGTAAGAAAATCAGAACTATACCTGAACAAAACGATCATTTCACTTACAAGAAAAAGATAATAACAGTTATGTGTATAACTCCCATTTTTTGGAGGGGGGCAATACCAGGGATTGAATTCAGGGGCACTCAACCACTGAGCCATATCCCCAGTCCTATTTTGTATTTTATTTACAGACAGGGTCTCACTGAGTTGCTTAGCACCTCATGGCTGCTTAGGCTGGCTTTGAACTCAGGATCCTCCTGTCTCAGTCTCCTGAGCTGCTGGGATTACAGCCATGCACCACTGTACCCAGCTATACCTCCTATTTTTGAGCACCAAATAGATGCCAGGTACTTCACATATTTCTTTCTGGTTTGGTTTGGTTTGGTATCAGGGATTGAGCCCAGGGGTGCTAACCACTGAGAAACATCCCCATTCTTCTTCTATTTTTTCTTTTGAGACAGGGTCTCACAGAGTTGCTTAGGGCCTACCTAAGTTGCTATGGCTAGCTTTGAACTTGAGATCCTCCTGCCTCAGCGTCCATAGTCACTAAGATTACAGGAATGTACCACCCACCTGACTTTATCTAACATATTTATTTCTAGTCTAATAATCCTTGGGGAAAACTTTGAGTTCACGGCACCACTACCACTCTGTAGCTTGGTGACATTTGTCTCTGAGCTTCAATTGTTTGTCTGTCCAATGAGGATAATAATAATAATAATAATAATAGTCGTTTAATAGAGTGCTATAACTTTTGAAATAGTGAATAGCTTAGGATAGTACCTATAATAATTGTTAGCCACAATTACTGTTGTAATATTTACTTGAGTATTTTCCCAACTTTAATTTCTTATCCATCCACAAATATTCTGAAAAGAAGACAAATGAAAAAGAAAGTTCCTTTCACATAATTTCTCCCTTATCATTTTATCTATAATAGCTCCCAATTATTCTTGAGGGACTATTCAAGACCACTAGTGATATCCAAAACCATGAACAGTATCAAAATGCTATATCCAAGCATGGTAATAACCTGAGAGTCACTCTGATAACAAAGGCAGCTGCTAAGTGACAACACAGAGGCAGCTTATATACTGTGGATACTCTGGGAAAAAGGAAAACTCATCCCAGGTAGAGTGGAGTAAACTTTTGTCACACTGCTCGAAAAGGCCACAATTTGAAAATGGTGAATTGTTTATTTCCATTATTATTATTGGTTACTGCAGTTCTGCAATGACCACAAGTAACCAGAATTGGGAAAGTTAACCCAGAGAGAGGGGAGGGATGCTGTACTTGGATAGAGATCTTGATCTTATGTACAGAGCTGTTCTAAGTCAGATGCACTCTGCACTTTACTGGGTACAAGAGAGGTCAACATGAAAGGACCAGCTGGCTATTGGATGCTAGCAGAAATGGAGGGAAGGGGAAAAGGAGCTCTCTATTCCCCTGCAAGTTGCAGAGACTATGTACCACAGTCATCTTCTAAATTGAAATGAGCATATTTAAACAAATGAAGGAAGGATGTCCAATCCAGAACAATAGAGAAAACACATTTCACCATTGTCTCCCCTCTCATTACAGCCAAACCCCTGGATAAAATAAAGGAAACTACCAGCAGAAGACTGAATATAGAGACAAGAAGGCAAACTTTCTAGCTACCTTGAAACACAAGGAATATATTCAGTGACCCACTTAAAAAATACTGAAGGAGGCTAGGTGGAGTGGTGCACACCTGTAATCCCAGTGGCTCTGGAGGCTGAGGCTGGAGACAAAAGTTTAAAGCCAGCCTCAGCAAAAAGAGGAGCACTAAGCAACTCAGTGAGACCCTGTCTCTAAATAAAATACAAAATAGGGCTGAGGATGTGCCTCAGTGTCTAAGTACCCCTGAGTTTAATTCCCAGCACCCACCCACCCCCAAACAAAAATGCTTAAGGAAATTCTTTAAACAGATGAAAAGACATCAGAAAGAAACTTGGATCATCAGCATATAGAACAAACAGGCAGGTAAATAGATGGGTAAATAAAACAGACTTCTTTTCTACTCTTGAGATTCTTTAAATTATCTTAGATAGTTGAAAACAAAATTATATTTTCTAATGTGTTTCTCAGTGTATGTAAAGAAGACTTTTAAGCCAACTAAATTACAAAGTATCATTGGAAAAGGGACCTGTGTTGTCATAAGGGCACTTCATTTCACTTGAAGTGGCAAAACATCTACATTAATAAACTAATAAGCTTCATGTGTACCTTTCCCAAAGGAATCACTAAAAAAAATGCTCAAAAACATTAAAGACCAAATGGAACACTGAAAAATGTTTAAGAAACACATAGGAAGGTAAATAAGGAAAGCAGATGAACAAAAATCTCACAAAACAAATAATAAAGTAGTAGACTTAAATTTTAACAAAATACCACTAAGTTCATTAAGTGTTAATTATTCTACATATACCAATCAAAGGACAGCAACTGAAAGAGTGGATATTAAAACCTAATTACCTGGCTTCTACAAGACACTCATTTCAAACCTAATGATATGGCCAGAGGAAAACAAAGATGTTCTATGCAAATACCAACACAAAAACACAAACACACACAAAATATGGAGTAGCTAAACTAGTCTCACATAACAAATATCATACCAAGAAAATGACCAGTGACAGAAAGGGGCATTTTAGGAAAATAAAAGTGTCAACCCTGTAATAAGAAGTTTCAAGTCACAGAGGTGTGAGGCTAGACTTTGAATTTTGTACTCAACTGAAAAACTGGGATTGGCAATGCCTATATCGCAGGGTTGCTTGAAGGTTTGAAGGAGGTCATTACAAAGAAGCACCAAGCTCCTGTTTTTCTATTTGTTTTCCTCTCCACTATAAAACACGTTGGCCTGACAGTTGCTTTGAGAAGTCCTCAATGTAACCACAACTTTTCAATCATTTACATCTTATTTCTTTCTAATAAATGGTCATGAGCATCACTGGTGATCATGATCTTTTTTGTTGTTGTTGTTGGTACTGGGAATTGAACCAAGGGGTGCTTAACCACTTAACCACATCCCCAGCACTATTTTGTATTTTATTTAGAGACAGGATCTCACTGAGTTGCTTGGTGCCTTGCTTTTGCTGAGGCTGGCTTTGAACTCTCAATCCTTCTGCCTCAGCTTCCTGAGACCCTGAAATCATAGATGTGAGCCATGGTGCCCAGCAATTATGATCTTTTGATATAACTGGTTCTTCTCCTTCTTATTAAGGAAAAACAATTGATAAATTAATAAAGGTCTTAAAAATACATTTTCCAAATAACTCTAGGATGGATTGTGATCTGTAAAGCAAGGTGAATGGATGGAAGATCTCTTGAGAGATAAGAAAGTGATTGCAGATGGCAATGGAGTGAGGTTAATCAGATGATGTGATTGTTATTTAGTATTCCACAAAATAAGAAAATTGAAATAAGAAAAAACAAAACTTGATTATTCAAGTCATCTTGTGTGATGTATTTTTTCTGACAGTTTGGTTGTATACCAAACTGCATGTTTTTTATTCAGTGAAAAATTGAAGATTTCATCTATTCTTTCCAAGAATAATTTTCATCACTGTGTGTGTGTGTGTGTGTGTGTGTGTGTATGCATTTCAACTATTCTAACATGTGATTTGAGTAAAAGAAAAATAAAAAGCTATAGTTGAAATTAAATTTTCTATTTTCAGACTAAAGAGTTTATGCCAAAATTTAGTATTCGAAAATGCTCTACAAAACTTCTTTTCCTCATTTTTTTGAAATTCTGGGAATTAAATCCAGGACCTCATTCATCCTTGGTAAGGGCTCTACCACTGAGCTACATCCTCAGTCCTATTTATTTTATATTGAGATAGGGTTTCACTAAATTGCACAGACTGGCTTTGAACTTGTGATCCTCCTTCCTCAACCTGGCAGCTGGGATTATAGGCAAATGTCACCAGAGCAAGAGTATTGTTTAAAAAGTAAAAATTTTTAAAAAGTAAAAAAAAAAATGATGAATGTACCTTCCACTTACAAGTGAACATACAACCACCTACTGTTGGCCAACCATCAAGGCTGGTGACATTGTTAATTTCTTCCATCATAATCAATCAGAAAAATAGAGGGAAGCAAGGAGATTTACAAATTTACACTACATTTTAACTTAATTTTAAGAAACGCCTTAGTTACCAAATGATTTGCTGAATGAATAATTGGCAATAAAAGAGTTGAAATTTCAAATAACCTCATATTAACTTTGAACTTGCAAATTTATTAATAGCAATGAAACTTGTGTTCACATGTTTCTTATGGGAATTCAATTCACTCTACATCACCTCATTCACAAACATTTAGACTCTGAAAACTCGTGAGATCTCAGACAGCAGAGCTTATTAAAGGTCTTGCTCTCTCAGGTCAAAGCTTAAGAAAATGCAGTCTAGAAAACTTCATTTTAGATTATTAAACAGCCTCAGGAAAGAGTCCTGCTTGCTTTCTGCACTACAGTTAGAACAGCTAGTGATTTAAAAAATGTAATTAGATCATTGTCTGTTGATAGAAGGAAATCCCACTGTCCAGTGGAGAAAGACTAACCAGATCATCAATTTCTTTGACCATATTTAATTATTGTAATCTTTCCTTTGTTGTGCTTAGACTATACCACTAACTTCTAAATGAATTTGTGACAGCTTTCAAAGCCAATCATATTGTTGAATGATTGATTTAAAAATAAGCCAACCTTTGAAGTAGACCTTCTTAAAGAAGAGTAAAGAAAACAGATGTTACAAATATCTGTTATCAACAAGATGTTACTAATCTCATTATTCCTATTGGCTCTGGGCACTGAACTTGATACTGAAAATGTGATATCAAAGTCAAATGTATCACAAGGCATTAAGGTAATAATTAGCTAATTCTTCACTAGCAAATATAAGAGATATTTGGTAACTGATTTTTATATTTACCTCCCAAAGTCCTTTGTTAGAGCAACATTCCAGTCCACAATAAGCTTAAACCATTTACAGAAGGTTCAAATAATTAGTTCCTGCTCTTTTGGTTTCAAGACGAACATGTTAATATCTACATTTGTGTACAAAGAATGAAACAAGTTTTCTGTTGTTGTTTGCTTGTTTTAAACATGCACTGGCTTGTGGAGGAACAGGCAAAACTCAGACAAAGGCTTTAGTGCTGACTGTGTATGTTCAGACTTGAAATCTCTGCAGAATACCAAACAAGAGAAATGCTTCAGGGCTGTGCATCCAAAGTCTTGAGACGCTGTGATTGAAAGTAACATGTGGAATCAGTTTGAGAAAAATAAACTAAGTCCAAGCAAAATGACAGAAGTAATAAACTAAGATAGACTGGAGACTATTTAAAAAAAAAAAAAAAGGAGATAGCTTCAGGGAAATATTTTGAGATGCAACAGACAGAAATCCTAAAGCCTGAGAAATAGAATCTGTTTACATGGAACACATAGTCTTTAAGTATTATGTATCTATTCACTATCTATCTCTGTATGAAATTATTTTAAATACTGACTGGAACCAAAATTATTTTGCAAAAATACCTCTTTGATGAAATACTTTTGTCCTTTAATGAATTAAAAATAGAAAAGATTTTATGTTTCTTTCCATGGTAGAAAAAGCTCTCCACTAGGGATAAGAGAATTTGGTTCTACCTGGCTCAGCCATTGAAAGCCCTGGCTTCAATGGGGGTATCATTTTTCTTCCCTGGGTCTCTAATTTTCATAACTATAAGGTGAAATGAGATGAATTCAAAGGTCCTCTGAGTTTTCTTTGAAACTATGTCTAACATCTCCCAATGCCTGGGATGTTTAACAAAAGCTTTATTGAAGCTCACATTCTACTTTTTTACTGTCACTGGCAAATATGGTGGAATGTATGCAGCAAGTTTTATAGAGCAAAAAGACAACCTTAGAGAACGTAAGTGAGAAAGCTGAGGAGGTTTAATTTACAATTATACCAGAGCAAACTAAAAACAGGTTTAAAGGAGGCATCAGCACTTGAAGTTAAATAAAAATAGTCTATGAAAATGTAGATCCTAAAGTGTATGTAAACAAAATATTTGCCAGAGGGTCACCTTTAATTTCTTATTTCCTTCAGCAGACACATTTCAATTTTCACCAGTATCTCTGAATGATCAAAAACCTTACTGATTCCTTTGCTGGTTTTAATTTTGTTTTTAAGTCTACATACTGATAATTTGTACCCACCCTTTCAAAAACTATGATCTTAGACTGATGAAAATTAACACTGAACCATATCTTCAGCCTCTTTCCTGGAGAGGAGCCCCATCCCAGAGGATAGTCAAAGTTTGGAGGGAGGGATGCAGAGTGAAGAGGAGGATGTTCTTAGATAAGACAACCGGCCGCACAGGTAGAACATGGAGTGTGTTATCTTTAATTCTCCTATACTTCTCCCAGTGGCAAACTCTGTTTCAAAGGAGAGAACACAGCAGCTTGAAAAGTAATGGCATCCTCGAATTGGGGTATCTATCTGATGAGACCTTGCCACCAGTTCCACAAAGATACCAAAGGATGACTACACTACATGTAGTCAACATATGAGAGTTGTTCTCATTCCTATTTTATTATCAATAGAGTAGCGGTAATGATGACAACAAATTCATTTCCAAAGTGAGTTTACAAATAAAAATCCATTAAACCTGCAGGAAAATATATACATGCATATACAGTTTACTAACCATTGTCTCCTGCCACATCCCTTCGGTTCCTGGCTGTCAAAGATGCTGCTGCATCACAGTAATGATTCCAAGATTATAACACCACCTTGTTTTCACCACACAGGTACCATGAGTATGTGTGGCTGATTAACAGAGACACAATGCTAATTTTATGTTCTTCACCAAATACTTCTGAAAGAAGTGAGACTAGAATTCCAGGGTCTCAACTACAAATAGCACCATAACATAACAGGGTAATGACTCCTCTAGATGTACAGCAAATATACACACTTTATAGCACTTAGAGCATTTGGATCTTAGGGGCTTTTAGAAGAATGATTGGCTTGTGTTGTTCTGGAAGGATGTCATCATCATTGTTATTATTATCATATCATCACTATTGTAATGATTTATCTACCTGCCTATACTCTTCAGCCAGTACAGAGAAAAGCTCCCCAAAATAAGAATTGAGGCTTATTCTTGATACCCTTAGTGTGTTCAATACTGCTTGACTATAGTAGTATAAATAATTGTGTGTATAAATGAATGCAAGAATAAAAATAAAATGAGAGAGTAAGTCGGAATAAATCACTCTGTTGATCATCGACTATTCCACTGTGGTCATCTGGTCATTACCTTAACCTCTTACCAAGCTGCTGTCAAATTTGGTTTGTGACTTTGGCAAACTATTTGCTGGTTTCCACAAGTCTTATTAATTTCTTTCTTCTTGCTAACTTGTGTTTGGATAATATAATGTTGAGGTGAGAAAGCTCTTGGATAAACTCTAGTTTTGTCTATTACACAGAAGTAAAGGCTAGTTTGGGGTTAGATAAGTAGGAATCTAATTAAAGAAATTAGATTAGCTTCATGATCTCATCTGTGTATGTCTCTGCATGTGTGTGTGGGTCCGTGTGTGCATGTGTGTATGTGTGTGTAAAGCTGTTTCATAGTAGTGACCAACATCCCTGAGATTTTGATTCAGGAACTCTCAGCTTTGTTGAGACTAGTCATCTTCATTATTAGTCCAGAGCTTCTTATACATAGAAACCAGGTTTCTGACCAGGGACTTGCACTCTCCAAATTCTCTAGAGATTGACATAAAATCTGAATGCCAAATGTTTTTTTTTATGTGCATCATACAAATAGGCAGAGAAATCACTTTTATAGTATACTCCTTCTTTGAAGGGGATTTTATATTGGTGGTAAAAATTAAAATCAGAAAATTGTGTGGTGATAAAAAAAATTAAAGTCAAAATGAAGGCAAATCAGAAGTTCTTAAAAAAATGCTCAGCCAAGAAGCATAAGGCTGTCAGCCCCACTGTAGGAATGAGGCGATCTTTCTGTCTTCTTTCTATTATATACCCTCCACTGGAAAGGTCAGAAGGTTTACAGCCAATACCCGAATGCCCTTGTGTTAGTCAGCTTTGTCAATGTGAAAAAATACCTGAGATCATCAACTTATAAAGATGAAAGTTAATTTGAGTTCAGTTCCAATCCACAGTCATTTGGCCCTGTGGTTGTGGGCCTGTGGCACCAGGGTCCATCATGGCAGAGAGCAGAGTTAGAGGTAGCCTGTTCACATCATGGGATGGGGAGGGGAGAAAAGAAACAGGAAGGAGCCAGGGTCCCTGTGTTCTCTCCCAGGATATGCCCCCAAAGCACAAGTTTCCTTCCACTAGGCCACACCTTCCAAAGGTTCCACAAGCCTTGCGATGAGATGTGTAACAAATATTGCCAGAGAATTAACAGCCACTATCTGTTTTCTTTACATTGGGTTATGTGTACATGAGCATGTACCATCTTGATCCTAAATACCCACACTAACTATTTCTTATAACTGATCTTCCTGATTACACCTTTATTCATCAGATCTTAGTATGGTATGTCTTGGATCTTTCTCCATCAGGACCCCAAACTACCATCCTTAATCCCTGCTATTTACATATGAATTTTCAATAGTATTTATCCTTTTATGTTTAATATACGTATCAGAAAACAGAATATACTAGTGAAATTTTCAACAGTTGGGTGCTTCTAACAATATTGTAAGGATAACTCAATCTACAGAAATAATTCAATATATGGGGAGTTACTGCCATGTAAAACTTTTTAAAATGTCCCATTTCAATTTATACACATATTTTAATGCAAAGAATCACAAATAAATTGATGAGTAAAAGAGTTTCAAACTTAAAGAATATTTGTGGGGATAAATTTTGTGCGGTAATTATGATGAAAATATGATTTTACGGAGGAAAATAACCAAATAAAATTTTTGTCTTTTACGTATCAATATGTGTGTGTGTGTGTGTGTGTGTGTGGTAGAATAATAATTAACTATACACGATATTTTACTGTAAAAATTTTGAAATTACTCTTTAAAATGAACCAAAGTAAAAAGTTAAAAAGCAAAAAACCTTAACAGTTTATAATTCATTATTATTTTTATTACTATAATTTCTTTTTCAATGCAGCATTGAATCTTGTGATGAGAGATTTTCCATGCCAATTTTAAAATGAGAAAGGAAATAAATTGGCTCTCAAAATCTTTTAAACTAAATATAAGGGGAAAAAAATTGAAGAGTCTGGTTTAATGGATTACCTTTTTTGTGTTGAAAAATATCCTATGAAAAATGTCAGTGTCTCTGATTAAGTTACCAACTTAGGAAAATTAATATAATTAGGTGTGCTATCTATATTCCTGTGATTGACTTAATGTTCTATCACCTCTTAATCATATTTATATTTTATCACTAAGTGAAGGTAATTATTTTTTGTTTTTGTTTTGCTAGGAAGATTACTGATTACTGATCCCACACATGTTTCCAGTTGCCTTTATTTATTTAGTTAGTTAGTTAGGTTTTGGTACTAGGGATAGAATCCAGGGGCGTTTAATCACTAATTAATACACTCCAACCTCTTTTATTCTTAATTTTGAGATAAGGTCTTATTAAGTTGCTAAAACTGATCTTGAATCTTCTGCCTCAGCCTCCCGAGCCACCGTGATTACAGATTTACACCACTATTCCCAGCTCAGGTTACCTTTTTACAATTTTATTTGTAGAACCTCATCTCTCTCCATGTTCCTGCCTCATCTTGTTGATTGTCCCAAATACCAAGTGGGGAGAGGGTAAGGACACCATGACCAAAGATGGAAATGTTTTGGGAAAAACAACAGAAGAATCAAAGATAACTTCCAGATAATGGGACATGAATAAAACTTCAAGTTTTTATAAAGAATTCATTGGAAGTAGAAATAATTAGATCCTTAAAGGAAATGAATGATAATGTAGACTGACCAATATCATTTAAGCCCAGAATTTCAGGTTCTCAGCTCTCATGAAAATAAAACTTTAGCCCCTAAAAACTCAAAGGACAATTTAACAATCACATTTCGATGGGAAATTGGTTAACATGCTCCAATAGACCTTTTCTAGCAGCGATGGTGTCAACTCTTCCAAGTTAACCACCTTTAATTATTGATCAGTTGGATGCATGCATCCTGGATGAGAGAGAAAAAAAAAGGCAAATATGAAAATGCTCTATTAGGTGAAAATGGGCCACTACACATGACTGTGCACTTGGGGCACTGCCAAATATACTTGGCCCAGAAGCTCAAGTGAAGGCTTGAAATCTGATTCATTTGCTTCCTATCAAAATATGATCTCTAGGACGCAGATGTCCCTGAGGGGCTTTTACTCTTATTTGTGTAAATGTATGCATAAACTGAGAGCATCCTGTTTGTTTTTCTCCTGGCTCTGACTCTACTGCCATAAGCCTCTCATACCCACATGTGATCTTCAGAAAGTCATGGGGACCAGTTTTCATAACTTTCTCTGATAACGCTTTGGCTCCAGCCGCTATATTTTATGCCTCAATTGTTGCAATAGCCTCTTAACTTAGCCCCAAATGCCATCTTCCTCTCTTGTGGTTTATTCTCATTGCAGGAGCCAGAATGATGCTGTTAAAATCTAAGCCAGATCATGTCACTCATCTGTTTGAATACTGCAGTAGCTGCCATTCCACCCAGAGCAAAAGCCAAAGCCCCGACAGTTCCTCTGGCCTGTGTGATCTTCCCCTTCAACTTACACCTCTCAGTTCATCTCCGATTCTTACATTTGCTGACTGTCCCAGCTACAGATGCCTTCTTGCCATGTTCCCCTAAATGCTAACCTGCTCCAATCTCCAGAATTTGGCCTTGACTTCTCTGTCTGGAACCCAGTTGTCCGAAGCCTCATTCTCTACCTAATCTTCTTTGGGTCTTTGTTCAAACATCATTTTATATGTGAAATCTTTAATCATCCTTAAACAGCAGCAACACACACACATGTACACTCCATTAGGTATGTCTTTTCATTTTCTGTATTTTTGATGCTTTGATATCCAGAGTTTCACTAACTCTGGAGGGAATGTCAACTACTAGATAATAAACCTCAGGCCTCTGTGTCTACCTTTCACATGCAAACCAATCAATCCTGAGGCTATACTCTCAATCACATTTTGCATAGGGCTCTGACACTCAAAACACTATCCACTTCCCCTAAATCCCAGAATCACACACCAGACAACTAGGGAAAAGCCCTATACCGAGTCCACTGGAACTATTTGGACTAAGCCATCCAAACCCGATTTCCCCTGATTCATTCATTGCTTCCTACAAAACCATAATAGAGGCTCTTACCCATAAAATGCCCATATTTCCTCTTTGGCTCCCTCTGCCTCCTCATCAACCCCGATGTATCCCTGTGTGATCTCGCCTGGCATGGCCTCTTCTCTGGGAATCTCTGAGTATAACAGCAACTACTTTTTCAGTGGCAATCTTCTAATCTGCTGGCCTTGCCATTCCTGAATAATAATAAAGCCTACATTTTAACAACACACACACACACACAAACACCTATATGTATGTGTATACCTATGAATAATAATAAGCCTACATTTTAACAACACACACACACACAAACACCTATATATATGTGTATACCTATGAATAATAATAAACCTACATTTTAACACACACACACACACACACACACACACACCCCTTAGTCACTTTCCCTTCTTAATTTTGCTTAAGCACTTTCTAACTTGGCCTGTCATTCACTCTGGGTTTTGTCTGTCTCCCACAGAATGTAAGTTCTGGAAGGTAGAGAGTTGGGGATATTTCTTCCACAATTGTATCCTTTATTACCTATAAAAATACCTGGGCATGTAATAGGTGTACAATAAATATTTGTTGACTACATGAATGAACCAGGAATACTCTCAATAAGCAATTGCTTGCACAATTGTTAACAATTTAAGGATAAGAGACTGCCTTAGAAGCATCTATTCAAAAACTTATGTCACACATTGATTTGGCTTGTATCAAGTGATATCATAAAAAATCTAATATTTTGTCCCAGGTACATTTTGCAATTAAAGACTTCATCCTGAAGTACTCAAAAGAAATAATTTACTCTAAGTCACTATTTACCTGGAGGTGTGATTGAGAATTTTATGTAGCAATAAAGGTATTATGACTTGGATGTGAGGTATATCCCAAAAGTTCACATGTGAGACAATGCAAGAAGGTTTGGAGGAGAAATGATTAGGCTATAGCCTTAATCTAATCAGTAAATCCATCTCTGATGGGATTAACTGATAACTGGAGGTAGGTGGGTTGTGGCTAGAGGAAGTGGTTCATTGGGAGCAGAGCTATGGGGTATATATTTTGTATTGGGTGAGTGGAATCGCTCTCTGCTTCCTGATCACCGTGATGTGAGCTGCCTCCCTCAGGGATGATGTTCTGCTTCACCTCAAGCCTCAAGGAGGCCTTCTATGACTAAGCCATCTGAGACACTAAGCCCTAAATAAACCTTTCCTCTTCTATAATTGTTCTGGTAGGGTCCTTCAGTCACAGCAGAAAAAAAAATCCTGACTAAAACAAAGAGTTGTAAAAAAATATTAACTCTTTTTAAAAGAGATTCAAAAAAGACTAATTTTTAGGACCCTCATCTTTAATAAAATATCATCAGTCTTACCACCTTACCATGTACTCTATAGATCTTTAAGATGTGAGTCATCCTTAAACTGATTACTCAAAATGTCTTTTCCAAGGTTTAATATCTCAATAAACCCCCAAAACATCAGATGGCTAGATGCTGGGATCATGTTTATTTTGGCCTCTGGTTGAATTATTCCTACTGACAGATCTCTTGGATTCATGATTATACCTATGCTGAAAATAAACCAAGAACTCATCCATACAATATTTATAATAGACAAAGAGGAAAGGAAATTATGCACTTCTACCAATAAGATCAAAAATACAGCAAGAGGTTTGGTTTCCCAATGAGGTTTATTGTGCCACCTGTATCTGTTTCTTAGCTCTAACCTGGAAAAGTAAGCACCACAGGATAGGTGTAGGTGTCTGAAGTTGCTGGAAGAGTAGCATGCAAGGAAGATGTTTGATGATATAGAAGACTAGTCAATATTGTGGCAGGAGGAAGTTCCTGTTCCACATGACACCATTAGCTGGAGTGGAGAATTGAGAGAGTCCAGCTCTTAAGAAGCAGTCTATAGATTTCAAAGATATCACCTCATCTAGGATTCTTACTCAATTCATTAAAAACTTTATCTTAGTGGCATATTATAGGTGGTTTCAATGAGAGACCATAACAAAGCAAACCATTATTTACTAGTCTATGTGGATGCTGTTGAGGACTTTGTCCACTAGACTTGAACTTGAAGACAGGATGTGCAATGTTGGGTTTTTGTTTTTTTATTAAGAATAGGAAAAAAATTTAATTTTTTTAAAGAAATGGCGTGTATTTTCCCAACAGACATTATGAACTGCATATTTATTTCTCTTTTTGTTCTACCATCAGGAAGGTCAAAACCAAAATTCAACTCAACTGAATGATTTAGAAGCACTTAGCTCATATGTTGTTATTCCAAACACCACCTCCAACACTGCACCTTTTAGTTGCACCTGGATTCTTGTTTTCCCTATTTTCTCTAATTCTAATATCACGTCAATCTTATTCTATGCTTTTCAAATCTTTGTGAAATAATATAGATAAGTAAATAAGTGGGTAAATGAAGGAACATTTACTATGTGCCTTTGGAAAGAATCAATAAAGTTGCTTACTGTAGAACAAGAAAAATAATGGGGCCAAGTAGAAATCCCCAAGTATAATATATTACATATTTGTCTTTTTTTTTCCTATCATGATATATCTCAAAGAAACTCTGGAAGACTTGAAATAAATCCATGTCCTAATAATCCAAGGAAAAAAATGACAAAATGTCAAATACCAATTAGCCCAAGCAATGTAGAGATTTGAAAAAAATAAAATAAAAGAGGTATGCCAGGCATGGTGGCACACTATAATCCCTGCAGTTTGGGAGGCTGAAGCAGGAGGATCACAAGTTCAAAGCCAGCTTCAACAACTTAGCGATACCCTAAGCAACGCAGCAAGATCCTGTTTCTAAATAAAATATAAAAAATGACTGGCGATATAGCTCAGTGGTTAAGCGCCCTCGGTTCAATCCATGGTACTACAAACAACAACATAAAAAAATAGATAAGAACAGAGATAATAAAAATACTGTAATTTATAAAATATTTTATATGATACATGAATAAAGATTTGAAACAAATCTAAAAAACAAAACATGTAGTCATACAAAGTGCTAATTCAGAATCCTTCTACCTTTTCACATTTGGCAACTATGTAAAGCTTAATACTTCGCTGGTTTTAAAAATTCTTTTTTTCTCAGTTAACTGATGCTTTCAGACCAAATATACTTTAAAAAAATCGAAAGGGGGCTGGGGCTATAGTTCAGTGGCAGAGTGCTTGCCTAGCATGCGTGAGGCACTGGGTTCGATTCTCAGCACCACATAAAAATAAATAAAATAAAGGCATTCTGTCCATCTACATCTACAAAAAAGAAAAAAATTAAAAAGAAATCAAAATCTCGAAAATCTAAACAAGTTACAAGTTAAGTATTGCTGTTTTCCCCACTTTGTGTTGTTCTGGACTTCAAAGGTCATTTCTGAAGCTACTTGATGAGGTTCATGAGGATTCACCCTCATATAATACGTGCAATCAAAAAACCCTGCATTCATTTTGTAGAAACAATGTCTTAATTAGGCAACAGTTGGTATTTTAAAGGCCAGAATGTTTAGCTACTGGAACATCACCAGCTCTAGCAGCAGATGGAGGGCAAGCAGGTTGTTTGATCTTTATAAACTACCTGGTTGGAAAAGAAATTGCACATTATGCTAAATTATTGTTAATCCCTTAAATGTTTAGGGTATCAGTGAAGTGTACAAATGTTCAATAAGCAACCTGAAAATATTATGAGAGTCAACTTTAAAAGCAAACTTCAGAGAAACAACTGGTCTAAGAGACCTCAAAGGAAAGTGTTTCTCAGGGATAAAAGGAAAAGCAAATGAGCCAGGCTTGGGGAATAGCAGGAAAAGCAACAGAAAAAAAATTCTTGCAAATCCTCAGTGAATTCATAGGGTTAATGCATCTGGTTTAGAGTTCCTTTTTTTGTATGTTTTTGTTTTCTAATTTTTTTCTTCTCTGCTTCTTTCTGTTGTTTTGCTTTCTGTTTTACAGCAGAGACAAAGTACTAAAAAAGTGGGCAAAACTCCCAAGAATTTTCTACAGAACCTAGCCCAGGGGCAATTCCATTCATTGTAGGTGCTAAATAAAAATTAAATTAATCCATTCATTGTGTTTTAGTTTAACATATATTTAATGGATATCTTCTGTATGTCAAGGATTGTTCTAGGATATAGATGACTGAAAGCAAAGAATAAATACTTGAGATTTACATAACTGCAATAATTTGTGGAACAGTTATATACCTAAACTGATACAGAAACTTCTACATGTTCACATCTTCTTCTGTCCACAGTAACCCCAGGATCAAGAAAAATCTAGTTAAGTAACTGGCTTAAGGTCACAAAGTTAGTGAAAAATGCAAACTTAACAAAAAACAAACTAGCACTGTACCAATATCCAACTCTGAACTGCTATACCCTAGCTGTCTATAATTCTTTAACTCTTTCTAGTGACAGACGGAACAAGACAGTTTGCCAGTGCACCTTCTTTTCCATGTGTGTGTAAAGCTAAGGTCATGCAGTAAGTTCCTGGGCTAACTCCCCAGAGCAGGCCTGACTAGCAACTGAGTCAGCTCTCAGTGGCTAAATCTCTCTGCCAAGCTCAGATCAAGTTGAATTGTGGAGAGACTGGGGCCCTTCTCAACTGGATCCTAGGGTGAAAGACTGCAGGGTTGGCTAGAGCCTCCACCACTGGACCTGCTCCAGGAGCTTCCTGCCAAGCACCATGATTAGGATGATTGTGAAGTGGGATTTATTCTCCGCCCTGTTTTCCAACAACTGAAGATTATTTCACATGGCTATTGAAAAAGTTCTTCTTTCAGGAGACTGGTTAAAGTTAGCTGCAGAATTGAGCAGTCTGATATGGTATCTATTAGTCACCTATGACCACTGGATGGTGAGACATGGCTAGTTCAAAATGAGATGTGCTCTAAGTGGAAAATACACACTAGATTTCAGAGACCTGAAAATGCCTGGTCCTATCCTAATGTACTCCGAATTGCCCCCATAAACTTGTGAGATGTCTAGACTCTTGACCCCCTGTTTCAAGAATAATTATAAGAAGAATAATTCAGTTTAAAGTGTCTACAAAGAGATATGAACAAATGAATGACTCTTACTCTGCTTTGTCCCCTAAGAAATATATAAACATCTGTGGAAACTGATAGTGGTTCATGTAAGTGAATTTCTGATTCCTGGAACTGCTATTTATAGGACAATATTACACTATGGCCTAGAAAAATGTAGAGAACAAACTAACTTCTTAGGATTGTGTGAGAATGGAAAACAACGGACCTCTGGTTTCCCAGGGATCTCTGGAATCTTGGGAGACTTTGGGTACATATCAGAAATGTCTTTTGTTCTTATGGCTTACCTTTCCCTTCCACTAGAATTCTGGTTCCTGCTGCACGTGAAGCCCAGAATGCTGTGTCTAAGCAGGTTTATTCTTCTAAAGATCAGACTTTGGTTCCCTGTAGCTGTTTCTCTGACATCTCAACTGTGGAAAGGGAAACTCCTAGGCATTAAAGTGGGTTCAAAGGAGTTGAGCTGTTAGCAAAGTTGGCTCCCAACTGCTCAAGTCAACTGCTAAACCCTATCCATGAACATTCAGATTTCTTCTTCAAAGTTGACTCCTGAGACTTCTCGAAAGAAACCATTTGTGGAAAGGGCTGTATAACTAGTTGATGAGACATGAGCTGTCATTTACTCTCCCAGCATGCTGATGCTTAAAAGATTGTTTCAATAACTATAAAATTTCACTTCTAGAAAGCTTTGTCTCCATTGTTTATCACCTACAGGTTTAAAGTATTTCCCTTAATTTCAGAAGGATGGCTTCTATACAAAGGTACACGTTATGATGTTGGTCACAGACTCATCTTTTTGTATACAATGTCTACCTGATTTAAAATAAGACTTGGAGTCATCAGATGGAGTTTATAGCATTCTTAAGTATAGGGAAATTTCCCTCTATTTACTTATTGTTATGATTTGGATATGAGGTGTCCCCCAAAAGTTCATGCGTGTGACAATGCAAGTAGGTTCAGAGAAGTGATTGGGTTGTGAGACTATTAACCAAATCAGTGAATTAATCCCCTGGTAGGGATTAAACAAGTGGTAACTGAAGTGGTAAGGTTTGGCTGAAAGTGGTGGGAATTGGGGCATGTTTGGGGGATATATATTTATATTTGTCAAGTGGAGACCACTCTGCTTCCCATCACCATGTGAGATGCTTCCCTCTGCCATATTCTTCTGCCATGATCTTCTGCCTCACCTGGAGCCAACCTTCTATGGACTAAGACCTCTGAAACCATGAGCCCTCAAATAAAATTTTCCTCCCCTAAAATTGTTCTGCTCAGGTCCCGTAGTCACAGCAACAACAACAACAATGAAAAGCTGACTAAAACATTTATATTATATGGCTTTCTGAAAACATTTAGGACTTTTGGAATAAGCATTATAAAAATGTATGTACAGGAATTCACTACAGAAAAACTAAATGCTCCACAGATCACTTTATTATTAAAATCATCAAGTATATCAGCAAATGAAATAACTAGATGTGGTACTTTTTCCCCCTAAAGTGCTATTTATTGCTTCTTACAAAAAACACCAAGGATATTAGACACTCATGATGTATATCCCTCCCTGGAAGTCTAAAGTAGAACTTAATATTCAGTATGAAAGGAAGTTTTTGTAGTGACACATATGCACTCTAAATCATAAACCACTGGACTCTAGCAAAATGTGCTTGTTGTAGACATAATCATTGTATATCTGGCATCAAAGAAGTTCCTCATACCTAGCAACCCCTGATAGCTGCATAAGCTCATTAATAAAAATTTTTGTTAGCTAAATTACCTATTAGAACAAGATTATTCTCCATTGATGAAGGTCAGAGCCACAATCTCATGATGTAACATAAAATTACTATAGATCTCTAAATAACTATAGATTTGATATGACCTCAACAGACATAGCCCAAATGATAATGGTGAATTGTTGAAATGGTGAAGGCCACTTCAACTAGGCCTAAAGTAAGGAAAAAGTTCATCTTTTTGTTTTGTTTTATTTGGTACTGGGGGTTGAATCGAGGGGTGCTTAACCACTGAGCCACATCCTCAGCCCCCATGAGATAGATAGATAGATAGATAGATAGATAGATAGATAGATAGATATTATTAGAGACAGGGTCTTGCTGAGTTCCTAAGTGCCTCACTAAGTTTCTGAGACTGGCTTTGAACTCATGATCCTCCTGCCTCAGCCTCCTAAGCTGCTGGGATTATAGGCATGAGCCACTACATCTGGCAGGAAGTCTCTTCTTGCTGTCTGTCTCAGAGTCTTAATTGTTCTGTAAACTATGGGTTCTACTGAGACATAAATGAATTCATTATTGAGCCTTATGCCTATGCTTGCACATGGGAGAACATCAAAATCTTCTATGGCATTGTCAGAGGATCAAGCTCTGGGTCTCTCTGGCTGCTTCAATGACCTCATCACATTTGTGAGAAGGGAGATTCCTGGGCATTCAAGTGGGTTCAAAGGAACTGAGCAAGGTTGGTTCCCCACTATTGAAGTCTTTCACTAAATCCTGGCATGATTATTCTGATTTCTTCTTCAAAGTTTACTTAAAAATCGTCACTTTTTTTCAAAGTGACAATTAAATGTATGTCAGTACAAGGGAAAAAGCAAAAGAAATCTTAAAACATGAGAAATCTACATTGATAAAGTTATCTTTCCTTTAAATCATCCTTAATGTAGGAATGACCTTTTGTGGCCAAAGATGTGTAACTGTGTGAGTTACGAATTCATAGCAATTGATAGTCCTATACAGGACTGCTATGGTTTGGAAGTGTCCCTTAAAGGCCTTGGGTGAAAAGCTTGATCACCATTCTGTTTTGCAATTGGGAGGTGGTAGAATATTAACCACACGGGACCTAGTAAAAGGAGGTTAGGTCATTGGGATGTACCCTTGAAGGGGATATTTAGACTTTAACACCTTCTAGTATCCATTTGCTCTCCAGTCCCCTTGAGGTGAACAGGCCTCTAACACAATCCATTTGTACCAAGATATACTGTGTTCCTGAAGGCCCAAAGAAACAGAGCCAAACCACCATGGACTGAAAACTGCAATAGTGAGCCAAATTAAACCTTTTCTCCTTTCAACTTGATTAGCTCAGTTACTTTGTCACAATAAATGAATGCTGAATAACACAATGACTATCTATATCCACAGCATCTAAGAATTTTGGTTGAGGTCATAGTTGTAACTTATGTCTGAAATCTTCCTCAGTAGAATTATTTTACCAAGCACCTTGGGCATGTGATTTCATGAGCAAGCCCTTTTTATTTATCTGCACTTTTATTTATCTGAAGTGTGGCATTGTGATCAAAAGCAAAACTCAAGAACCATGCTACCTGACCTTAAATCCCCCCTCAACTTCTCCCAAGCTAAAATGATTTGAATAAATTAAGACATTCAAGTTCACCATGCCCCAGATCTGCATCTACAACATAGAAACAATAATATCACAGACTACTAAGTGGTTGTAGGGTTAATTAGGAGCCCTTAGACAGTGGCAGGCACATAGTGAAAAAAAACTTGTAAGTACTAGCTATTATTATTATTGTTGTTCATAAATGCTTATAAGTACCATCTAAGTACCAAGAATATATGACTCTTCCATAGTAAATGTAGCCTGAAAATGTCTTTGTACTGTCAACATTCATATTCTGTTATTATAAAATCTTTTTTTCTTCCTAACAAAAGGAAGTGTCTTTTGTAAGAGTTGCTTTTTTATTCCCCACCACAAACAAGCAAACTCATTAAAAGAGAACAACCTAACAAGAGAATAAAGCTATGCTACCTTTTATTTCAGGAAAGATCTCTTAACATATTCTGCGAAAATGAAAATCCAATTTTTTAAATCAAAGAAGCAATTTCACGAGTAATATCATTTGGCATTTGCTTTGTTGAGAACTTGAAGGTAAAAACAATTCTTTGGTTATTAGACCTAAGTTTTACTTCAAACATGGGTTATAACAGCTAAATGGAATTAGTCTAGAAGCAAAAGAGAAGTTTCCTTAATCATGTCTAGTTTTATAATGACCCCAGAGGTCACCTACCCCCTAAAGGCAGCAGGTCTAAATAGGCTGACTCTCTATGTGGGGAAGTGGCAGTCAGGGGGCTTTGAAGCTAGAGGTGGAGACTGACCATGGCTTTCATCTTACATTGCCTGAAGTAGGCACTGAAGTAGGCAGTGTGCCTCAGAAAATAATATTCCTATGTTAGACTCTGTGGCTATATCATTCAAAAGCCTATAGGGTGATTCAGCTAATGTGAATGGTAATTACAGGAGATTATGGAGGGGAAACAGAAGAATGGGGAAAGGGGAAATGGAAAGTGCAGAGGAAAGATGATAAAAGCCAGGTGTGAATGTACTTTAAATCAGGACCCAGGAAATGGAAGCTGTGAAGTCATGAGTTTTTACCCACCCAGAATGGTGTATGGGCCATCAGAATAGTGCATTTTTTAATTACTATCAAGAGAACAGAAATAGTAAGCATCCACTATTTTTTAAAAGGGAAACATAGAATAATTTGTATTATTCTAATTCCTTAACTGGGTAGTTCAATTTTCTGGTGACTGAGAAACAGAGAAACATTTAAAATGGAAGCAATTGGAGCTGTGTAGAGGACCCTATAGGAAGGAGGGCACATGGAAAACACCAAGGTGGGGTCCAAGAATGTTTGGTGGCAGATCGTTTGCCTACAATAAGGCCCTGGGTTTGATCCCCAGAACTGCAAAAACAAACAACAAAGAGAACCAAAGAAATCAAGGGCAGAAGTTGCACCCTTGTGGAGGAATCAGAAAGAAAGGATCCCAAACTAAAGTAGTAAAGGGGAAGGAAAATTGAATTGCCTAAAACAGAATATTTCCAGATGGCTACATGTATGTTAGACTTGTAGAAGCAAGGACCATATGTGTGTTGGGGATTATCAGCAAAAATGAGAGAAATACATTAGTGATATACACACAAACATATCTAACTACATTTTACAAATATCAGAACACAGTGTAAAACAGACCAGGTACCCCCATCCAAAAGACCCTTACTCTAATTAATTGCTTCTCCTCTTGTCAGATCAGCAGGATGACTGCAGAAGTTGTTCTGGTTGGTAGATTTGTCTTTCTTGTAAATGCCAAGTTTGCACACAAAAGGTGTGATACCTCTAAAATCTGTAAGCTTGTTGTACAAAAAGATATCATCTGTTTACTTGGTTTAAAAACAAAACAAAACAAAAACTTTGTGAAACCTGTGTCTAGTCTAGGGGGATGGAACAGAGAACACTTATCATGTGAACCTCCAAGAACGCCATCCCCCACACATGGGGTATATATTCAAAACTTTCCAAAATCTTTGTCCAGAGGAAGAATTCTTAGGTGAGAGCCACCTCTGAACCCTGCAAACAATAAACCTGCTTCCTGAAAATTCCTCAGGTGTTCAGCATCTCTGTCCTACTTCAAGTGAACTGTGTTACACATCTAGAGGCTATAAGCTTATACAAAGTTGAGTCTTAAGAGTGGAACTTAGCAATCCATGATGGAGGAAAAAAACTCAAAAAACAAAACCCAGTTCTCTATCATGATTAACAAATTTCAAGGAATTTTAGGAAGTCCAGAACTATCCCCAAGATTTGAAACTATAGACTCCCTGCCCTTTACTCTGTAAGCTATCAAATCAGTCACAAAGTGGGCATTAATAATTGAAGGCAGAATAAAAGCAAGAATTAAGGAATGCTTACAGAATGTCTTGAAGGGAAAAAATGGGATGGAGGAAGCTATGCAATTATTTCTGAATTTGATTGACAAGTTTATGGATTTAATGGCACCTGTTAGGACTTCAGCTCTGCCATCTATTCTACCTATCACTACTCTGAGCCTCAACTGCTTCCTCACCTGTAAAATCCAAGGTAATCAAAAAGCCTAAAATCCCATGGGGATTTTTCTCCAAATTCAATGAGAAAATAAAGACAAAGATTTAGACCAGTGCCTATGCATAGCACTTATTTGAATTATTTGGGTTACCTGCTGACAAAATATGGAATCTGTCTCAGATACAAGGTGCAAAGGTCTTTCTTTGTCTATGTTTTTCCTGTCTAGAGCTATCTAAACTTTAGCCTGGGAAGTGCATTATGTCTTTAAATTGCAACATTTTAAAAAGATCTTTGTATTTTTGATAAATACTCATAGGTGATGCCTTAGCAAGACATTGAGAAGGTCACAGATGGGAAAAGAAGAAAGCAAACAGAAAAAGTAACTTGCTTCCCTTTATGACCCTAGCATAGTTGTGGTCACTTAATAAATTTCCTTTTCAAGACTGCCTGAGTCATTAAACGAGGATACATTTTGAGGGCACTAGGACACTATTTAATTGCCTGGCTCCAGCAAGTTATTAAATGAGACTCTTGTGATTTGAAAACAATTAATGAGTCATTTAATGAATTGCACACCAGTATATTTGGAGGGACCCAAGTGGCTTGAATGAGTTAATGTGTGTCCCCAAATGCATGATTAATAGCAAGAGGGGCATGGCCATTTAGAAAAACAAAAATAACTGACAATGAAAAGAATCAACAAAGCTAGTCACCATATAAATTTAAAGGATATGTTTATTAAAAAGGGGGTGTACTACTTGCAAACATTTTGAACATTTTATAAAGGTCTTTAAATCATAAACTAAGATAAAGAAAAATATTAGTCCTGAACTATCTTTCCAATAAATCAGTGGATCAAAATTTGAGCACCATTATCATAAAAAGATTTCCCAGAAGTACACAGTATTTTTCTACAACTTTCTGCAAGATTAAACTATGAACTAACCTTAAAGATTTGTCTCAAAGTACTTAATTAATGTTTATGTGAGTTGGAATTCTGTTGAGATGCCTCCAAAGAATGCTGGTTGACAGTCAAAACACTGACATCCTGGTTCTTTATGCTCATCTAATACATTCATTGTGGAATTCTGCATCCTGCCTGATTTGCAAGTCCCCTCCCTCTTCAGTGGAATTTTTAGTAATTGAGCTTTCTTTGACTTTACTAGTCACCCTACCCCTCTCAACCTCCCCAGGTATGGTCACTCCTGCTCCAAACCCCATCATTTGACCACTTCTCAGATGTCAGTTACTTGGCCACCTAGATCTACAAATGGATAGTCTGCTCCAACACTGTCTGTTCCACTTGCCTGACAATGAATTCCTCACTCTGTTTTGAGCTTGCCTATGGTGACTCTGTTGTGTGATACTCAAGTCACAATGTCATCCATCTGCTTGCTCTTCTCCCAGTCTCCTTGGGCCTCCTCTCCCTTAATTCTCCCTCAGGTACACATCTCTTTGGGGTCTAATCCTCTGCACCCTCCTATAGGTAACCCATTCTTGCTCTTTGTTTAATCATTGCTCTGAGGGCTGCCAAACAGTGAGAAACCAAACACCAGAGGAAAAAGATCTTGGCCTGAAAAAATAAAATCTGAATAAATAAAATCATTTATACCAAGGGCTAGATACATGGGAATGGTTTTCAGTCATTTAAACACTCCCAGCATTCCTAGGGAGTAAAATTCCTATCACTTTTGATATGAAGACAGTTCAAAAAAATATTTATTAAACAACACTTTTTTAGCACTCTTGGTGAAACTCAGTCTGCCAGCTTATTTTTTAGAAGTAAAAATAAAGGTATAAAAGGAAAATTCTTCAAAGGCTGAATGCTTTAATTATAACAAATCCATTAATAATTTCTCACTTGTGGACACCAAACATCCTGCACTGCCAGAAGCAGAGTGAAAGGATGTTCCTTCACGAGACGACACAGCAAAATGCAATTAAAAAATTACACATGACAGAATGTGGGCTGTGCAGAAGTAATTGGGAATCTTGTTTTCTTCTTTCTTTTGGCTGGCTCAGCACTAATGTCATCTGTAAATGACTTACACCCTGCTGATGTTGTCTGTGTAAAGCTGTCCATCCTATACCAACAATATCTGTTTTACTCTCACTTTGTGGCCACTTTCACTTCCAAGACAGAGGAAAATACTCTCGCTGGTTCCTGATGTCTCTGAATGGTCTCTACTCATTCTCTGTTGAGTAACAGGGAGTATATTTATATTTCACATATGGCATACACTTGTGAGCCTGCACACTCACACACACACATACAAACACACACACACACAACACATTTTACAGTACTCTTGAGCCAGTCTTTTATTCACATAAATTACTTTCCAAGTCGCAATCACTAGGTTCTCTGATGAGGAGAGTTTCACTGAATGACAATGACATCACTATCCAGAACATCTTACCAGCAACCACAATTAAAGCACTTTCAAACACACACTAAATGTCCAGACTAATGCATTTTAAAGTAGTATGTTCTGAGGGTCTTATGGTGTTCCTGGGATCCTTTCAGTGGCACCAAGAGGTCACACTATTTGCACAATCATACTAAGATTTTTTTTTTCTACTCTTGCTCTCTCAGAACACAGTGGAGTTTTCCAGAGATGACATGACGTGTGAGAGCAGAAGAGACTGAATACAGGAGCAGATAAGTATATCTAGTCACTATCTGTTAAGCTGAATACTAAAGAGACTTGCAAAACCAAAAATACATATTGCCACTCTTCTAAGTTTTTTGTTTTCAGAAATATAACTTTTTTTCAAAAAATGTCATTTATGTAAATATGGAATAAATATTTATGGAATATTAATAAATAAATACGGAAAAAATAAAATAACATATTTACATATGTAAATATTTTAAAGTGAACTCATGGGAAAATATTTTTAAATTATTTTTAATTTCTAATAGAGTAAATATTGAGAGATAATGCAATCAATACATTATTAGGTCCTCGATATTCTTTAAAAAGTCTAAAGACATTCTGAGACTTGAGCACCAGTAACCTAAGGAAAGCTGACTTCCAAAGCACTGACAGGTACTGAGGAAGGCGGGGGCATGACTGAGAGGCACACAGAACTTGATGGGAAATTACTGAACTAAATTTTCCATTCACGATTCTCTCTTCTTTCATTGGGTTCTTTATTCAAGTTTGAAAAGACAAGGAGAAAAAGAAAAAGAAGAAAAAGAAAAAAGAAAAGCAAGAACAGAGAAGCCAAAGACTGATCCTTGGCCACACTAATCAAATTCTCTTAATAAAAAGGAGAAGGTGTGGGCTGGGGATGTGGCTCAAGCGGTAACAGGCTCACCTGGCATGCATGGAGTGCTGGGTTCGATCCTCAGCACCACATAAAATAAACATGTTGTGTCCACCGAAAACTGAAAAAGAAATATTAAAAAATTCTCTCTCTCGCTCTAAAAAAAAAAAAGGAGAAGGTGAAGAAGAAGATGGTGTGACAATTGAGTTCTCAACAGTCTCTTTTCCTGCTCACTGTAAGTGACAAGCCATTTGAGACAAAGCATTGTGCACTAATACAGCAGGTGGAATGACCTACACAGATATGAAATAGGAAGAAGATGATAATTTGCAATTTTTAATTTCATGCTATGGATTTCAAATCTGAATAAAATACATCTATACATGGAAAAGAAGAGAGTCTGGTTTTCATAAGGCACACCATATCCACCCAGGTTTTCTCCCTGCTGACTAAACGTCTTCCATTATTTTTTTTCCTTGTAAGCCTTATATTCCCAACTTTTTTATTTTTTCTTAATAAATTTTAGTTGCCACTTATTTCCTTGAAGTATAAGATAAACATGAAACTCCTGCAGAAGCAGCCAATATAAAATGCATTCTTGTCTTATGTGTTCCTCATATTGGGTTGCTCTGAACACTATCCAAGGCATAATCTCAGCCAGCCTTGTCAGTGTTGACCAACACTGAAATTACATTAAACAAATCTTTTTGACACATGCTACTGTTTATCCACATCTCATCCATTCTTTACTAGTTCTTTCCTCAAATCTAAGTGGAGAACTTAATTCTGGTCCTTATAAACCTTTCACACTCTTATATTTAATTTATTGATTTAGTTCTAGCATACAGCTCATGCACCTATTTATGGAAGCAGGACAGGAGAATTGAAATAGAAGCTCTGACTTTGAACCTGAAACAGAAATGGGTTTACATCCTCGGTCTCCTAGTTAACTATTCAATTGCTCCAAACCCTGACTAATTCACTCCTTCACCTTTCCATTGTTATTAACCTAAACATTTCTTTGACCTCCTAGTGTTATCCCCCTTCTGGGCTTCTTGTTTTCATTAATTTAAGAATATAAATTCCCTAAACCCTTTGGCTTATGATGACATTCAGGTTAATACCCGTACTGTGGAATGGTAAAAGATCTTATTGTAGGAAGCTATGACAGAAATCAACAAATAAAAATTTTTAAGATCTTACATGGAAAAACAAGCAACTCTTGAGTTTGCATTAGCTCTCTCAAACCTGACCATAAACATTCACACTGCTTCAGAGGGAGCCAGAGTGACATAATTCCAGGAATTCACCCAGAGAAAAGTCAATGGGTCAAAATATACTTGACTAGGTACTTGTTAGGCACTCTCTATGGACTTTAATAGAAGCATGCCAAAGTTAACACATGAACTTGAGCTGGAACAAGCAGTCAAAATCTTGTCCAAACAGATGTCTAAGGGCTTAAGATGATTGCATAAAGTAGCACTTACATCCATATTTTGGTTCCTCCTCCTCCTCTTTTCCTTCTTATTCCTCCCCCTCCTCTTTTTCCTCCTCCTCCTCCTCCTTTTCCAGCTCTTCTCCTTCTTTTTCTCTCCTTCTCCTCCTTCTTTCCCTCTTTCTCTTCCTTCTTCCCCTCCTTCTTTTTTTTCTTTTCAGACTCAAGAAAACCACAGGAAGGAAAAGAGTTGCAATCTCAGGGCATTAATTAGCAATCCTTTCATTGCTTTCTTCCCCTAAAAGAAGGGATCTTATTTTTCCTTATGGATGTTTCAGAAAGCTGAATCCCCAGATTCTGCAAGGATTTGCTAGCTGATAATACAGGCTCACTTATATGAAAGAGAAGTCAACATGCCTAATTCATTGGTATCAATAACAACTAAGAAAGTCCAGGATTACTAAGATAAAAAGGAAACACCCTTTAGAAAGGGAGAATCATAATGGTTGGACTTAAGATTTTCACTTTTCATGGTGGTGTGAAAGTGATGTGCATTCAGCAGAAACTGTTCTTCAAATTCCCCAGCACCCCAAAATAAAAATAAATTGATGATGATAATAATAATTTTTAAATTAGGATTTTTTTCCCAGGCTAGTGATGGGCAGTATGATGTACTCAGTGCTGGAGGGCACCCTGAACCAAAGCTTCCAGTTACCAAGTACACTGAGAGTGTACCAAAACCCTACAGTACATTCTGTTCTATGATTCTTGGGAGGTTAGGTGTTAAATGCTTTTTCCACTTACAGTATTTTCAACATGTGGTACGATTACCAGGATGCAATCCCATCATAAATTGAAGAGAGCCTGCATTTGTGAGGGATACACTCTGTTTGCCTCCATATACCATGACTCAAGTTTGTCATTAATTCTAAGGGAAAATCAAAATGCCTAATGATGGCAATTTCAAAATAGTATGACACCCAGAAAAAGCTAGAGAAAATTTTACATAATGTGTAGGAGATTACAGAGTAATTTGAAGCTGCAAAATATTATTGAAAAAATATAAAATAATTTGCTTTGGCAATAAAAACAAATTGAGCTATAAGAACCATACAGTGCAATTAATAAATCAGAAATAACTTCAACCATTTTAGCTTCAATTAACTGGCAGGAGAAACAAAAGCTCATTGACAGATTAAATTAAACAAATGCCAATGACCACAACATATAATAAAGGAATTTGCCCAGAATTGGGTACTATATTTCCCCAAAGGTTTTCTCTGTGAATTCTATCATTGCAACAAAAATGATTCTACTTATTTATGACTCGTGATACTGATACAATATGCAATTCTCTGTCTTTACAGGTTTGTGCATTTTTTTAATCTAATAAGTGGAAATAGTATTATGAAGTAAAATGTCACAAGTGTTTTAAAAATTTCTTTAACTTAAATAAGATAATATTATAGAAAATTCAAGATCATTTTATAAATGACATAATTTCAATCTTTTAAAATTTCAGGATGCTGATGAAAAAAGCATATTATACCCATGTGATATTTCCTAAATATTTATATCTCTATATCTTAAATTCATATTCTGTAAAAAGTATAAAATTTATAATTTATAAAGCAGTGAGTCCAATTTATTCTTTTTTTTTTTTTTCATGTATTATTTGATTAAAACTTCTCCAAATAATGTAGGCCATGTTCATAATTTTTCTCAGTGGCAAAGAAATTAAAATATGAAATATTTGGCAATATCAAAAATATACTCACAATCACACTATATTGTAATCAATAGTTCATGCCATATTGACAGTGTGTAGTGACATTATTTCATTGGTATGCTGTATCAAATTTGAAATAAAGGAAGAATGCTTGGCAGACAGTGCTTGATACATGAGTTAATTATATTTATCCTTTTTTATTTTTTATTTTTTTTTTTATTGGTCGTTCATAACATTACATAGTTCTTAATACATCATATTACACGGTTTGATTCAAGTGGATTATGAACTCCCGCTTTTACCCCGTATACAAATTGCTGTATCACATCAGTTACCCTTCCATTGATTGACATATTGCCTTTCTAGTGTCTGATGTATTCTGCTGTCTGTCCTATTGTCTACTATCCCCCCTCCCCTCCCCTCCCCTCCCCTCCCCTTTTCTCTCTCTACCCCTTCTACTGTAAATCATGTCTTCCATTTGTATTCTCTTGACTTACCCCTCCTTACCTCTTATATGACATTTTGTATAACCCTGAGGATCGCCTTCCATTTCCATGCAATTTCCCTTCTCACTCCCTTTCCCTCCCACCTCTCATCCCTGTTTACTGTAAATATTCTTCTCAAGCTCTTCGTCCCTACCCTGTCCTTGTTTACACCCCTTATATCAAAGGAGTCATTTGGTATTTGTTTTTTAAAGATTGACTAGCTTCACTTAGCATAATCTGCTCTAATGCCATCCATTTCCCTCCAAATTCTATAATTTTGTCATTTTTTAATGCAGAGTAATACTCCATAGTGTATAAATGCCACATTTTTTTTTATCCATTCATCTATTGAAGGGCATCTAGGCTGGTTCCACAGTCTTGCTATCGTGAATTGAGCTGCTATGAACATCGATGTAGCAGTGTCCCTGTAGCATGCTCTTGTTAGGGCTTTAGGGAATAGACCGAGAAGGGGAATAGCTGGGTCAAATGGTGGTTCCATTCCCAGCTTTCCGAGAAATCTCCATACTGCTTTCCAAATTGGCTGCACCAATTTGCAGTCCCACCAGCAATGAACAAGAGTGCCCTTTTCCCCGCATCCTCTCCAGCACTTATTGTTGTTTGACTTCCTAATGGCTGCCAGTCTTACTGGAGTGAGATGGTATCTTAGGGTAGTTTTGATTTGCATTTCTCTGACTGCTAGCGATGGTGAGCATTTTTTCATGTACTTGTTGATTGATTGTATGTCCTCCTCTGAGAAGTGTCTGTTCAGGTCCTTGGCCCATTTATTGATTGGGTTATTTGTTATCTTATTGTCTAATTTTTTGAGTTCTTTGTATATTCTGGTTATTAGGGCTCTATCTGAAGTGTGTGGAGTAAAGATTTGTTCCCAGGATGTAGGCTCCCTATTTATCTCTCTTATTGTTTCTTTTGCTGAGAAAAAACTTTTTAGTTTGAGTAAGTCCCATTTGTTGATTCTATTTGTTAACTCTAGCGCTATGGGTGTCCTATTGAGGAATTTGGAGCCCGATCCCACAGCGTGTAGATCATAACCAACTTTTTCTTCTATCAGATGCCGTGTCTCTGATTTAATATCAAGCTCCTTGATCCATTTTGAGTTAACTTTTGTGCACGGCGAGAGATAGGGATTCAGATTCATTTTGGTGCAAATGGATTTCCAGTTTTCCCAGCACCATTTGTTGAAGATGCTATCCTTCCTCCATTGCATGCTTTTAGCCCCTTTATCAAAAATAAGATAGTTGTAGTTTTGTGGATTGGTTACTGTGTCCTCTATTCTGTACCATTGGTCCACCCGCCTGTTTTGGTACCAGTACCATGCTGTTTTTGTTACTATTGCTCTGTAGTATAGCTTGAAGTCTGGTATCGCTATACCGCCTGATTCACACTTCCTGCTTAGTATTGTTTTTGCTATTCTGGGTCTTTTATTATTCCATATGAATTTCATGATTCTTTTATCTATTTCTACAAGATATGCTGTTGGGATTTTGATTGGCATTGCATTGAACTTATAGAGAACTTTTGGTAATATCGCCATTTTGATGATGTTAGTTCTGCCTATCCATGAGCAGGGTATGTTTTTCCATCTTCTAAGGTCTTCTTCTATGTCTTTCTTTAGGGTTCTGTAATTTTCATTGTATAAATCTTTCACCTCTTTTGTTAGGTTGATTCCCAAGTATTTTATTTTTTGGGGGGATATTGTGAATGGAGTAGTTGTCCTCATTTCCGTTTCAGAGGATTTGTCGCTCATATACAGGAACGCCTTTGATTTATGCGTGTTGATCTTATATCCTGCCACTTTGCTGAATTCATTTATTAGCTCTAATAGCTTCTTTGTAGACCCTTTGGGGTCTGCTAGGTATAGAATCATATCATCTGCAAATAGTGATAATTTAAGTTCTTCTTTTCCTATTTTTATGCCTTTAATTTCTTTTGACTGTCTAATTGCTCTGGCCAGTGTTTCGAGGACTATGTTGAACAGAAGTGGTGAGAGAGGGCATCCCTGTCTTGTACCAGATCTTAGAGGGAATGCCTTCAATTTTTCTCCATTCAGAATGATGCTGGCCTGTGGCTTATCATAGATTGCTTTTACAATGTTGAGGTATGATCCTGTTATCCCTAATTTTTCTAGCGTTTTGAACATAAAGGGATGCTGTACTTTGTCGAATGCTTTTTCTGCATCTATTGAGATGATCATATGGTTCTTATTTTTAAGTCTATTGATGTGGTGAATAACATTTATTGATTTCCGTATATTAAACCAGCCTTGCATCCCAGGGATGAATCCTACTTGATCATGATGTATAATTTTTTTGATATGTATTTGAATCCGATTCGCCAGAATTTTATTGAGGATTTTTGCGTCAAGGTTCATTAGAGATATTGGTCTGTAGTTTTCCTTCTTTGATGTGTCTTTGTCTGGTTTCGGAATCAGGGTGATGTTGGCGTCGTAGAATGAATTTGGAAGTTCTCCCTCTTTTTCTATTTCCTGAAATAGCTTGAAAAGTATTGGTGTTAGTTCCTCTTTAAAGGTTTTGTAAAACTCTGCTGTATACCCATCCAGTCCTGGGCTTTTCTTAGTTGGTAGTCTTTTGATGGTTTCTTCTATTTCCTCTATTGTTATTGGTCTGTTTAGGTTGTCTATATCCTCCTGGCTCAATCTGGGCAGATCATAGGACTCAAGGAATTTATCTATGCCTTCACTATCTTCTATTTTATTGGAGTATAAGGATTCAAAGTAATTTCTGATTATCTTCTGTATTTCTGAAGTGTCTGTTGTGATATTGCCTTTTTCATCCCGTATGCTAGTAATTTGGGTTCTCTCTCTTCTTCTCTTCGTTAGCATGGCTAAGGGTCTGTCAATTTTATTTATTTTTTCAAAGAACCAGCTTTTAGTTTTGTCAATTTTTTCAATTGTTTCTTTTGTTTCAATTTCATTAATTTCAGCTCTGATTTTAATTATTTCTTGCCTTCTACTTCTTTTGCTGTTGTTTTGCTCTTCTTTTTCTAGGATTTTGAGATGAAGTATGAGATCATTTATTTGTTGGTTTTTTCTTTTTTTGAGGAATGAACTCCAAGCAATGAATTTTCCTCTTAGAACTGCTTTCAATGTGTCCCATAGATTCCGATATGTTGTGTCTGTGTTTTCATTTAACTCTAGGAATTTTTTAATTTCCTCCTTGATGTCTTCTAAAACCCATTGATCACTCAGCAACCTATTGTTCATTCTCCAGGTGATGCTTGCTTTTTCCTTTCTTCTTTTATCATTGATTTTCAGTTTCATTCCATTATGATCAGATAAGATGCATGGTATTATCTCTACCCCTTTGTATTGTCTAAGAGTTGCCCTGTGACATAGTATATGGTCTATTTTTGAGAAGGTTCCATGTGCTGCTGAGAAAAAAGTGTAGCTACTTGATGTTGGGTGGTATAGTCTATATATGTCAATTAAGTCTAGGTTGTTAATTGTGTTATTGAGTTCTATAGTTTCCTTATTTAACTTTTGTTTGGAAGATCTGTCCAGTGGTGAGAGAGGTGTGTTGAAGTCTCCCATGATTATTGTATGTTGGTCTATTAGACTCTTGAACTTGAGAAGAGTTTGCTTGATGAATACAGCTGCACCATTATTTGGGGCATATATATTTATGATTGTTATGTCTTGTTGGTGTATGGTTCCCTTGAGCAGTATGAAGTGTCCTTCTATATCCCTTTTGATTAGCTTTGGCTTGAAATCTATTTTATTAGATATGAGTATGGACACTCCTGCTTGTTTCCGCGGTCCATATGAGTGATATGATTTTTCCCAACCTTTCACCTTCAGTCTATGTATATCTTTTCCTATCAAATGCGTCTCCTGTAGACAGCATATTGTTGGGTCTTGTTTTTTGATCCATTCTACTAGCCTGTGTCTCTTAATTGGTGAGTTTAAGCCATTAACATTTAGGGTTATTATTGAGATATGGTTTGTTCTTCTATCCATATTTGTTTATTGATGTTACTAAACCTGATTTGTTATCCTCTATGACTACTTTCCCCCCTTTACTGTCCTACCTCCCATTGTTGGTTTTCAATGTTGTTTTCCATTTCCTCTTCCTGTAATGTTTTGCCAAGGATTTTTTGAAGAGATGGTTTTCCAGCTGCGAATTCTTTTAACTTTTGTTTATTGTGGAAGGTTTTAATTTCATCTTCTAACCTGAAGCTTAATTTCGCCGGATACACGATTCTTGGTTGGAGCCCATTGTCTTTCAGTGTTTGAAATATGTTATTCCAGGATCTTCTAGCTTTCAGAGTCTGTGTTGAGAGATCAGCTGTTATCCTGATTGGTTTACCCCTAAATGTAATCTGCTTTCTTTCTCTTGCAGCTTTTAAAATTCTCTCCTTATTCTGTATGTTGGACATCTTCATTATAATGTGTCTAGGTGTGGATCTCTTATGATTTTGCACATTCGGCATCCTGTAGGCTTCTAGGATTTGGGATTCTGTCTCAATCTTCAATTCTGGGAAGTTTTCTCGTATTATTTCACTGAATAGACTGTTTATTCCTTTGGAATGGAGCTCTGTGCCTTCCTGTATCCCAATGACTCTTAAATTTGGTCTTTTGATACTGTCCCATAATTCTTGGATGTTCTGCTCATGGTTTCTTAGCAGACTTGCTGAGCTGTCTATGTTCTTTTCCAGTTGAAATACTTTGTCTTCATTGTCTGATGTTCTCTCTTCTAAGTGATCTACTCTGCTGGTAGTATTCTCAATTGAGTTTTTAAGTTGGTTTATTGTTTCCTGCATTTCTAGAATTTCAATTTGTTTGTTTTTTATTACCTCTATCTCCCTGTGAAATTGATCTTTGACTTCCTGGATTTGTTTGTCAATGTGATCTTTCATTGTCTGATTTTGCTGTCTCATGTCTTCCTTGAGACTCCAGATCATCTGAAGCATATATATCCTGAACTCTTTATCTGATATTCCATCTGTTGCAGCTATTACCTCTTCTAAAGTTGAGTTGACCTGCATTGCTTGTGGTCCTTTCTTTCCTTGTCTTTTCATACTGCTCGCGTTTCTTTCTGCTTGGTGCAACTGTTGTGTTTTGAAATTTACCCCCTATTTATTTATGTTGCTCTTGTATACTTGAAAAGTCTCCCTTGCAGGTGCGGGCGGCGGCTGTGCCCCTACCCCAATTGGGGTGACGTGTCTATCATGCTGGCGGCTCTCTGGGCCTGTTCCGGGAGTGGAAGGCGGCTCTGCTCTGTCCCTATTCCAATTGGGGTGTCGTGACTACAATGCTGGCAGATCGCTGGGCCTCTTCCGGGCGTGGGCGGTGGGATTGGCTGGCGGGATTCCACCTAATGGCAGTCCCTAACCTCCCTGCTTGCTAATTAATGGCTTCTCTGAGGCGCCACGCCTTCTGTAGCTGCGGGGCAGGCCGCGCGAATCAGTTGGCCTGGATCTCCGGGGTCCTGCTGCTGGCTGTTTTGATGTTACAAGCTGTTGGAGAGTGGTGGTGTATTCTTCAGCTTTCCCGGATGGTGGCCACTGACTGCCTGGATGGAGTGTCCGCTGTTTTGATGTTGCACTCTGAAGGAGAGTGGCGGTGTATCCTTCAGCTTTCCCGGATGGTGGCCGCTGACTGCCTCGGTGGAGTGTCCGCTGTGGGGGATGGGACTGTACCGCTTTCTTCCCCTTCTGAGAACCCGAGCTCGGCCCAAGGGTCCGTGTGGGCTTGGCTGGTGGGATTCCACCTAATGGCCTTCCCTAACCTCCCTGCTTGCCAATTAATGGCTTCACTGAGGCGCCACGCCTTCTGTAGCCGCAGGGCAGGCCACGCGAATCAGTTGGCCTGGCTCTCCGGGCCCTGCTGCAGGCTGCTGGGATCCCTGGCACTCTATCACTTTGATTTTTTCTGCTTGCCCCTCCCCCAGCGCTGGCTAGCCAGGTTTCCTTTTGGCTGCTACTGGGAGGAGGGGTTGGAGGTCAGGTGTCTCTGGTTTCCCCCTAGCCTGTATGGAGGCTCAGCTTGATACTCCCTCTCCCGGCAAGCCTAGGAGAGATTTTATGCGAATTCCCGCTGTCTGGGGGGTGAGCTGAATGACACCGACCTGTTTTGATGTCGCACTCTGAAGGAGAGTGGCGGTGTATCCTTCAGCTTTCCCGGATGGTGGCCGCTGACTGGCTCGGCGGAGTGTCCGCTGTGGGGGATGGGACTGTACCGCTTCCTTCCCCTTCTGAGAACCCGTGCTCGGCCCAAGGGTCCGTGTGGGCTTGGCTGGTGGGATTCCACCTAATGGCCTTCCCTAACCTCCCTGCTTGCCAATTAATGGCTTCACTGAGGCGCCACGCCTTCTGTAGCCGCAGGGCAGGCCACGCGAATCAGTTGGCCTGGCTCTCCGGGCCCTGCTGCAGGCTGCTGGGATCCCTGGCACTCTATCACTTTGATTTTTTCTGCTTGCCCCTCCCCCAGCGCTGGCTAGCCAGGTTTCCTTTTGGCTGCTACTGGGAGGAGGGGTTGGAGGTCAGGTGTCTCTGGTTTCCCCCTAGCCTGTATGGAGGCTCAGCTTGATACTCCCTCTCCCGGCAAGCCTAGGAGAGATTTTATGCGAATTCCCGCTGTCTGGGGGGTGAGCTGAATGACACCGACCTGTTTTGATGTCGCACTCTGAAGGAGAGTGGCAGTGTATCCTTCAGCTTTCCCGGATGGTGGCCGCTGACTGGCTCGGCGGAGTGTCCGCTGTGGGGGATGGGACTGTCCCAATTTATTCTTAACCATTTGGCAAATCTTTTCTTGTTGAACCCCATTCTAAATGTCTTGGCTACCTGTGTTCTTCAATTCATCTCTCTCAAAAGGAAGCAGTGATGCTAACGGTGTGTGCTACAGACATGCTGCTCGAAGCTTCTTCAAGTCCCACTCAAGGTATTGGCTGGTTTTATGTTCAACAGAAGACGTTATACCATTGATGCCATGGCATGTTGAAGTCCAAGTAAGAGGGAAGGTCACATTAAAGCTTTAGAAATGATACTGTAACCACTGCATGAGTTAAGTAATAGGCTGAGCTCTTATAAAACGGGTCAAAATACAGTGGATAGGGAGTAAGAAGACAAACGTGGTGGATACGTGAAGAAAACCTGGTTAATTCTATGGAGGTGAACCAGATCACAGGGAAGGGAAAAATTGGAGGCTGACTAAGGGGAGGGTCCTGAGGCTAGGTGAGGGGAAGGCCACGTGCATTTGCAGTTAGAGCAGTAGGTTTATCTGGATGCTGCCCACCGGCTCAGTCAATCATCCTCCTTGCCCCACTGCCTTCCTGAACTAAGCTGCAAAATGTCCGAAGATAAGCTTTGGGAAATTACCATGCCATTGTCATATCATCAGCATTGTGGTTTTGGACTTCCGTGTGGGCTTTCCAGGGAATGCTGGAATAGCACAAGCACACCCCACCCCAGGGAATGCTGGGATAGCACAAGAACATGCACCCCTGCCACTACCACTACCACCACCACCACCACCACCCCCAGTTATATAAACGCTCTGTCAATCACATCTGCCAATCATGTGACTTAGGGACAGGGGAGAAACCAAACTCAGATTTAATAGGGAACTTAAAAACAGATTGAACCCATATCCTAGGGCAACCTGCCTCTCTTGGGAAGCCCCAATCCACATTCTCTGGAATGTTCTTTTGTTAAATAAACCTTTGTCCTAGTTTACTCTGTCTGCTCTGTCTTCTGACTGAAATATAGGATCACTCCAGCTCAGGACCACCCGTTCTTAGAGTGTACTTGCATTTCTTGTTTAATAATTCTCCTTGTTCACACAATGCACTGCTTCTGTGTCTTGACTGAAATCTCTCCTTTGAAAACACAAGAACTGAAGATGCTTTTTTACACTAACACAGTGTCTCAACAATGTTACAGGTTCATTTTCCTCTCCAGAGTGGTTTTCCTTCATTCAGGGACCCTGTCCCATCCTATTGTTGATCCATCAAGGCCTGGATCTTTGAATGCTCACAGCAGAGAAAGCAGTGTTCACTTGGGCAATGATATAGACTCTCCCCACATCATTCCTACAAGTGATTGGCAAAAGCCTGGTCCCATGGCCACAGCTAGCTTCAAGAATTGAGGAGAATTCATAAGCTAGATAATTGTACCCCCAAATGAAAATTATATTAATCTGGAAAAAAGAGAAGATGGATTTCAGAAGCAAAAAACAATCTAGGGAGTTGGATTTGAATACAATGTAATCAAAATAATGATGACCAAGGGAAGTTTGGTCTGGTCCCAATTCTATTACTGATTATATGATATGTATGCTTTTGAAAAGTCATTTAATCCTCTTCTCTCTCTCCCTCTCCATCCCCTCCTTATCTTACTCATCTACAAAATAGTTTCAGTCCAAATATCACTAATGCCATTTTATGAGCACAATATTCAATGATCAATCTATATTCAGCAGGACTCAAACACCTTGTTGAGCTTATCTTTGAATCCTTGATTGAATTTTCAATTTGGGCATTCTATAGCTAATATTGATGTAATTATCCAAAGATCATATAGGTTTTTGAATGAGTTAAGTACCTGCAATGTAACAGCACTGATGAAATATCTGAGTTTTAATAATATTAAGTGAGCTAAAAGATAATAATATTTAACCTTTCAACAGTTACAGTTGTTAAGGGGCAGAAATGATTTTATCTGCTATGTAACCTTGTCATATTCAAGAATCTAAGTGAAACCTCAGAAAAACACTGTGAAATTAAGCAACACTGAAATGTGGTTCTTGAAACCAGACACACTCAGGAGTGATTCTGTCATACCCAGGGAGATGCTGTGATGTTTTTGCTTTGTTTCCTCTTAAAGAATTGGCTTCTAAAATCTTTTCAATTGCTGGGGAAAATATATATATATATACCTGCAGCAAAATGTTGGCTGAGAAACTGAAAAATCCACAGCTCTATAATCATATCTTTATATCATTTGCTTCATCAAGCTGAGGAAACATTTCTGCAAAGATTTTCAAATGTTGAAATCTTTTCACATAAGCTTTTCTTCCTGGTTTCAAGTCATCTTCAAAGTTAGCAAACTCTCAAAGTTAGCTAACTCTCAAAGTTAGCAAGATCTCTACTGTATCATGCCAAACCTTTATCTTATGACCTATGTATTTCCCTTCTATTTCTTTACTATTCTCCCAGCCAGAATCGTAGTATAAATAGGACTTGAAAATAAGAAATGAGGAAGAATAAATTATAGACCAGTGTTTGGACTCTACATCCCCAGCACTGATTATCCTCTAATGTTGTGGAATCTCCCAAAGAAAATGTTCTCCTAACAAATGGTGCTAAGATGATGATTTTTTTTTTCAAGTCAAAGGTTACCAAAAAATTCAAGAGTAAATTTGGACTGAGTGCCTTTGACATATCAAGTAAATCAACATAATGACTTTTTCTCATAATTAAAATGTCCCATATTTTTAGTGACATTGAACTAACGAGAGATAATAAAAATCTCTCACCTCTTTGATTTTCAAATTTCTGAATTTTATTTAGGAAGGAAATTTATACAATTGAAGGAAACAGATATTTTTCAGTTGATTACTTAGAAAATTTATACTAGCTTCTATTTTCACTTTTACTTTAAACACAAATTCACAATAAGAACTCTGAATCTCATTTTTGATCAGCTGAGTATAATTGAAAGGGACTGAAAGTTGTTTCTTGCATGTGGGTACACACGCAAACCATGTAGTACCTTTATTTCTACCTCACATATTATTTATTTATTTATTTATTTATTTATTTATTTATTTATTTATTTTTGCAGAATTCTGGAAATTTTACTATCTCTATGAATGTTAACTACCAATGTCATTAGCTGGGCTAAACTTAAATTGGCCCTACCAATTTACTGCATAAAAATATTTCTAAGCACTAACAATATTCTTCTTTATCAGTTTAGCAGTACAGATTATTCTTTCTGCATAGTAAACACATCATTCTTTTCACTCTCATGATGTTTTTATTACCTTTAGTTGTCTATTTTTTGTGACACAATCCATGAAGAAAATGCGAAAGGGCCATTAACTATATCCAGCTATCTTTTCTATTTGTCTTATATCACTGCCATATTTTTTAAAGTTATTGAAGTAGTAAATGACATATGATTCTGCCTCCTGAACCATTATCTAGGCTGGAGCCCAAATAAGCATGCCAAGATGAAAGATCTCCTATGGCACCTGTGGATTGCTTTGGCCTTATTGTTTTTTGTTTTTTGACCTTCAGTTTTAGAATAATATAATTGGCCCCAAGGGTGATACCTTAGAATGTCTGAGAAGCCATTTGGACTAATCTTCTGTCTCATGATAAGATTCCTGCACATTTCCATTAGTTGCTTTTCCTATATTATAAGAACTTGAAATTCCTTGGGCTGGCACAAGAACCTTGTGGAAGACATGTCAATGGACATTCCCAGCTTTGTGTCTGAAATCCTCCAACTGAAATTACACTATAGACAGATTTTCTTAGTTTCCTTAGAAAGCCATCTGCTTTTCTGGCCGCAGTTCTACTTGCCAACATCACATCTGTCCTTCAAAGGTTTGTCTTTTCAAGAAACTTTGTCTAATTTTTCCTCAACTTCCCAAAAGCAAATTCCCTTTTCAGCATCTGACTCTCTTAGCCCTTTAGCGACACCGGCCTATTCTTGAGCACATTATCTTTTATATCCTAAGTGTTTGAATATTTTAGTTTTTGCCTTTTAGACTCGAAAATCCCTGAAGGCAATGATTCTACTGCAATTTCTCCGTGTTACAAAATCTTTACAAAGAACAGATCCAAGAATTCATGACCATTTGGAGGGTGGGAAAGAGACAACTATTGATGTGCCCATGTGGAACTCAGTTAGATTCCTTATATTTACCTCCCTAGATACTACAGAGGAGGTTCAATGATTAAACATGTTCCACGTTTGCTTTATATGAATTGTTTCTAAACAGAAGAAAAGGCTTTATCTTAAATGCTCTGCATGTTTTCAACCTCATGCCCATTTCTTGCCACTATACTACCTCTCACCAAACCTATTAGTAGTTGTTACTGAATTAACTGTCAGGAGTAAGGGGACATAGTCAACTGTGATCATAAGTGTTGTTGAACTCTCCTAGGAAGTTACTCATTAGATTAATCTTAATTTAATAAGAACAGATTTGTGCATTTCTCCTATCACTTGCTGAATTGACTCTTGTCTCTTTCTTGGCCACCCAAGAAAATCAGGTCTAAAATTTTGAGAATAGGAAAACTACTTCCAAGACTAAGAAAAAGTCTTACTGATCATTTATAATATGTCCTCATAAGAACAAGAATTGGTTCCAAGAACTTACTCCCAAACCATTTTTGGACTCCAGATCATTTTAGGTAATACCAACTACTGCATAACCTTTATAAACCCACCTAACCTTATTGTCAATGGAAATTGATCTTTGCAATACCAAAGAAATGAAATGAAATGTCTTATAATGTGAATTTTAAGGAAAAGGTGAATTTTAAACAACATTTTATAAGATTTTTGATAAATGCTTTCGGTCAATTCCAGATCCACTGAGAGTATACCGCTGGAATTGTATGCAAAAGATCATACTTTGGTTAAAATTCAGTAAAGGAAGTGATTCTCCACCAGTGGGAATCGGGGTTAGATCCACATTACCCAAACATCTAAAACCAGTATCTGCAAAATAAATCAAACTACTTTGCTGAGTGTGCAGTACAATAAGCAAAGAATTAGCCAACACTACACACAGCCATTCTTTATTGTTTCCAATGTGTCTCTAGGCTCTCCCATCCTAAATCACTGTAGCAAAGAGCCTTGGGAATTCCATGGACAAACATTGGGTCTCAACTATGGTGCCCTTTAGCACACTGCATGACACTCATTTTATGAACCAGTACTGGCCTTTTTGCTATAGTAGGAGGTTTTCTGTCAAAACAATTCTTTTGTGTCCTGTAAACAGTTCTGTTAGGAGTTTGTGCAATCATTTGAATCAGCATAAGGATTAGACATATGAAGGGGGAGTTAACAAAACAATCCCAGACCCTTTCCCTGAACACTGCTGACTTTCCAGGGGACCCAGAGAAACTTTAAAAGCCTGACTCTGGATGCAACAAAATGAAGTTTTCTGCAACTAGGTTGACTCATTCCAGGGAAGATTGATGCCCCATTACCCAAGATCCACATTGCACCCTGGAGGGACAGCATAGATGCTTACCTAATCCCACTTCCCTACCCTGCCCAGCTCCCCTGCACTCCACCCAGTTTCTCAGCTGACATCTGCCACCCCCTTTCCCTCTGGAGCATCCTGACACTCCAAACCACATTTGTCTAGGTGTGGCTAAAAAGCTTTTCTCCTTAGTTAAGCTAAAGCCATGTCAAAATTATTCAGAGATCTTTTTTTAGACATTTAAGGGAAAAACTACAAAAACATAGTAATAAGTACATGATGTCCTCAGGACAGAAGAACTAATGACTGACACTGTTTCTGCTGGGCTGGTTCTCTCTCTGAGGCCACAAATTCCTGCCAGGATGAGATGTTACATTGACCTGTGTACTGTTACCACCACAGGGAGTGAGTTTTGGTGCTTGCCATGATGGGACTGAACTTTATCTCAGGGATGGAGCTTCCTGGAACACCTTTAGCAAATTTTTTCCTACTTGATCCCAGCTGCCTTCATAGAAAAGCTTCATTCTTGTTCTAGACAATTTTAAGACTAATGGTCTCAGAAATTTCTTCTCAAGCCAGTTGAGTTCTCTGAAGAAAAACAATTCAGCCATCATTCCACTGAGCAACATCCCCACCCCATTTCTATATTTATTTAGTGACAGGCTCTCCCTAAGTAGCTGAAGAACTCGCTAAATTTCTATGGCTGGCTTTGAACTGGAGATCCCCATCTCAGAATCCCAAACTGTTGGGATTACAGGCATACACCACCATACTAGGCTGAAAAGGCACCTTTTATTCATTCATGAGCTACTCATTCCATGACTAATCTATACATGACACTCATCTATGCTCTGGACATATAGAAGTGAGTAATAAAGACAGGAATTCCTGCCCTCATAGGGCTTCCACTCAAGGAAAATAACAAACAATAAGCGATGCATTAAGTATGCGGTCCTCCAGAAAACAAAGGCCATCAGAGGAAAAACAGGGCAGGAAATGGGTATTGGGAGTGCTGCATACACAGATGGGAAAGGTACAGACAGTCCTCATGGGCAAAACCACATTTGAACCATGACTTAACTCAAAGAATCTAAAACATAAAAAACAAATTTTAATAAGAATTCATGTCTCTGATACATTTTGAGGCTGTCACAATGCTATGCTTTATCTTCTACTGCTTATATACCCTGTAATTATGGGAGGTTTCAAGCTATGACATGCCCCCATGTCAACAGAATGTGGTTAAAAGGATGACAGTGTCCTCATGAATCCACTTGCTATATTAATGACCTTTTCTCCTCATGAGGTCCTATTTCTTCAGAAAGAAAATGCAGCTCTCATTATCCTTGGCTTTGCTGTCCTTCCTTTTTTTCTGGGACGGGGGGAGGTGAGTGAGGGGGAACACTAAATCTAATGATGCTCCAACTTCTAAGAGGATTTCCATCTGTCTTGTCTCCCATTTCAATTTTTCACCCTGAGAGTGGATTAAATCATATTTTAATGGTGAGTAGCAGCCCTACCAGTGGTTAACTCCCAGTTCTCATCTTGGGCAATTTCCTGATCCTAAATCTCAGTTTACCTATCTGCATAAAGAAGATAATAATGAAGCACAACTTTTAGGGCTACTGTATACATCAGATGAGAGAGTGTACATCAAGCATTGAACACAAGACCTACTGCACATTAAGTAGTCAGTAAATCACATAGGACAGATATGTACTTTTAGAAGCTAACACCAAATGTGTTTTACAAACAAATTAATCTAGCACAATATTAATTAGTAGAAGTCAGAGTGATAATTGTAGTGAATCTTCATTTAGTATTGCCAGGAAATGACCTAAGCACTTTACCTGATATTTCAACTAATTTATCATCTTTTACCATATTTAAAGATAAATAACAGATGCCTTGCTTTGCACTTTCAATTTTGCTAAAATGTCTAGTCGTTTCAACATTTTTTCTTAGGAAGTGCATTTCTTTCTATCCATCTTTACTTAATTTTAGCCTTATGCCACAGCATAGTTATTTGAATAAGACCCTTGTTTCCTTCATCTCATCAGTGCAAAAGTAATGCTTACTCTTTCTTAGGAGCTTTCCCAGTTTCCTCCCCACTAGTACGTAAGTCTGGCTAGAAATTATTTTTGCCATAAAGTTACATGTGTTCAATCTCTCTTTGGTCTCTTATTGCTGAGAAATGCCCAAATCTGTTAATGTTATTACAAAACTCAACCACAAATGAGATGCTCATGGTGGCTCACTAAAGGTTTAAATAACCATTACTTTATTGCATTTTCCTTCATCATGAATCTTTAAATATATTTTAACTTATTTTCTGAATAATTATACATGTTTCTGTAATGTCATAAAATATAAGGCAGTTCTATTAAGTAAAATAAAAACAAGACATTTCAGATAATTAAGCACAAATAAATAATATTTGATATAATATTAAAGATTAATTAAACATTTAACTTAATATTAAATGTTAAAAGTTATGTAATAATAAAGTATATTGCTTTTCTCACTTAACTCTCACAAGAATCTATAACTGTATATTAATATATAAGACTAATAAGATAATTAAATACAAATAAATATTATTTGATATAACATTAAAGATTAAACATTTAACTTAATACTAAATGTTAAAAGCATATAGTTTTTCTCATTTAATTCTCACAAGAATCTATGATATAACTATATATTAATATATTAGACAAATAAGAAAAATGTAGACTTAAGAGAAATTAAACTAACTGGCTCACTGTTAAAGGAGAAGGGACACAGCCACTCATGAACCTTGAGTTGTCTGACTCAAAAGCCTCTTCAAAACTATACTAATCTGTCTGTAATAATCTGTAGGATAGAGCAGAAGATATTAACTGTTTAAAAATGATCAAGAATGTAATCAATGAAATATCTATTCTCCTTAAAAAATCTCGTGTCCTATTTCTGTTTATTGCAACATCTCATTCTTTTTGACCATGACACTTTATTCTTCAAATATCATTTCAAAACATAGGAACCACCAGGTTGAGGCACAAATGTAGTTAATTCCAAAGCTTTCATAGTGCCAGTACAAAGGAAAAGAAAAAAAGAAATAAAATAGATAGACTACATTAAATTCGTATTAGGTGCAATAATTGCAAAATGTTCATTTTTATTTTCTAGACCATGTCAAAGGTTTGAGGAATTCTTCAGTGTTGATGTCCCTATTGTTTTATTTTATATTATTTTGTTATCATTATTTATTTTGGTACTGGGGATTGAATTCAGGGGCACTTAACAACTGAGACACACCTCCAGCCTGTTGTTTGTCTGTTTGTTTTGTTTTGTTTTTATTTTTGAGACAGGGCCTCACTAAATTGCTGAGGCTGGCTTTGAACTTGCTATCCTCCTGAAAGTTCAAGTTCACTAGGATTAGCACCCAGCTCCCTATTGTTTTAAGGAAAAAAAAATAGAAATAACTTTCAAATCTACATAGAAACCTTCAGTAACATCAGTGAACATGTTCTAAATTCCCTCAATAACAGTTAATTTCTAAATATAGCACTTTCAAAAAACATGTTTAAATCTAGTTGAGACATTTCTTTACTTGTAATGTTGATGTTTTACAGAGATTTTATTAGGACCTACTTACTAATTTGACAACAATCAACCAAATTTCAAATGATTGCCACTTTTAGTTTTCCAAAGATGGGTCTACATATTCTAACTCTGCTTTTTGTTTGTTTGTTTGTTTGTTTATGTGTTTTTCTGAAATTGCCCTAGAGAAAACCTCAGCTGCAAAAGATGATTGCCTTGCTACCCAGCTCCAACTGGGAAATTTCACCTTGTTTCCTTTTATTTTAACCATCCCCCCAAAGCCAAGAAAACTTAAAATTATCTGGAAGGCAGCTTTTTGCAATGTGCCCATTCCAATGATTCCCATCTTCTGTTGGCAATGAGGTTTGAGCTTTCAGTGCTGGCCAAAAAATGTAAGCATCTTTGGGTTAGCTAAAATAATGAGCTACAGGGCTGGAATAGAAACTGTGAGTCTACAAGGAAAATAAGTGAAAACTCTGTGTTCCCTGAGAAATAGCTTAAAGAAACTATAAAGCAACTGTGAAAACCTACTTTATGTTTACTACTGCTATAATAGGTTGCTCTTTCTAAATGTCTCATTTGTTTTAAAGCTTCAGTTTTTTATAGAGCTTCCTGATCTAACCAAGGTGAAATGGAAAGTGATAACTCTCCATTAGAAGTTTCCTAGGAATATTCAGGTTGTGGGAGGTATTTTAGAGGTCTTCTTACTGATCATTGTGGAATGCTAAGTGGCAGGAAGTAGCAAATCAATGATCATGATGTAAGAAAGGCTTAAACACACAAAACCAGAGATTATCTTTCAGTCTACTCATCCAATAATGAGAGGGCAGGACCTTCTGAATACCAAAAGCTTTTTTTTTTTTTTTTGCAATTTACAAAGTAAAATACATCCAGTTTCACCTCTATGAAATAAATAAATACATTCCTCATGAATACAGAAGAACCTAATTCTTCCTCACCTTTCTGAATTCTTATGCTGCAACAGATTTCAACCCAAAGTGGAAACAAGTTCCTTACAGTGAAGAGTGTGCACAGAGAGAAGTTACTTGAGTGTGTGGTTTGACTTCGACCACAGGTGAAGGGCCACTGGGATTTCCACAGGTATCTTACTTTCAGAGTATCCATGGTCCTGATCCAATGAATCTATTTCCCCTTCCTATTTTTACCCTCATTGCAATTTTGCATAATACAATACTGAAATATAATTGATAAACTATTATTTTCCCTTCTTATCTGTAGCTTTACTTTCTATGATGTAGGTGTCCACAACCAAGATCCAAAAGTACTCAATGGAAATTTAAACAAATAAATAATACATCAGTTTGAAATTGCATGTTGTTCTCAGTATCATGATAAACTCGTCCTGCTTCATCCTGCCCCACATGCAAGTTTGTCCCATGTCCTGTGTTTCCCACTCTCTCTGTACTGTGAGAGTTCAGAGTAAGGGACACCATATACATATGGCTTTTATTATAGTACATTGTTATAAGTGTTCTTTTTAAACATTAGTAATTGTTGTCAGTATCTTTTATGCCTAGTTTATAAATTAAATTTTATCATGTGAATGTAGTTAGGGAGAAATAATCCATTATATATATAAATATATATGGTATAGTATTATCCACAGTTTCAGGCAACCAACTGGGGTCTTGAATGGTACCTCCCACAGATAAGGAGGGATTGCTTGCTTGTATATCAAGCAACAAAGTTTTGCAATAAATTTCAGCAACTAAAATATTCATGGTAATATTTACTTCAAATATTCTTGAAGAAGATTATTAAGTTGGTAGATGAAATTGAATCAAAATCAAGAGACTTCATAGCACTTTGCAAGTGCTATTTTCAGATTTTATCTAAGATTGTGTGCTAAATGGGGGTCTATTTTAGCCCAAGTTACTGAAATGATTAATCAGCATGAAATTATTCTTTCTCATATTAATATAAAAGAATCTTTCTGAACTTAACATAAATAGCATTTGGCTTCAATTCTTGCCTTTTTGCTCCTTTACTTAAGATGAGGTAATATGTTGCATTATTTGTGGATAATTGGTTTTAATTGGTCAGAGACCTATATATATTTCATTATATTTTTTATTAAAAAAACATATTTAGTAAGTCCAATATTCTCTCCCTTCAACATTAAAAAAAAATCTTGATAAGTATGTTCTTTCTTTATTTCCAAACAGGCAAACATCAATTTTTGCATTCTCTATTAGCCACTGGGTAATAATTTATTCATTAACGTGAACTGAAATTAAAAAATGCCTACTAATATTTATTATAAAAGAAATCAGTCAGAAATCATTGGACTTTTCTCTTTTCAAAAACAAAAATGGCAACAGCAGTTCTTTGCAGGAAGAAATAACAGCAACATGTAAAAAATGATATTGAATTAAACCAAGGCATGTAGGTCTGGCTTCCTTCTTTCAGAATCATTAACTCATTGCCACAGCAATCCCATAATTTTGAGCTATCATCACAAAACAACTTATATACAAAGAATTGCTGCATGATACACTTGCCCTCTCCCAGGCCTGCTATAGAAGCAGTGATGCTCATCTGTAACCTAGGATGCTCTGTCTGATATGCTGCTCCTCACAACATTAAATATAATTTCTTAGCAACCCAGCTGTCAGTTCATAAGTGGCAAATGCAAAACGTTCCATGTAGTGTACCAGCCCTGCAAGCGCTTCTGTAATGTAATGTTGGCTGGCAGCTGTCTCTGAACAATTCCCAGAACTAAATATTGTTTTGAACTGGGATCTGCACAGATGTCTTTGTCAACACAACTTCTGCACAAACATCTCCCTGTAATCCAAGATTTCTCTAAACAAAAGCTGGACCCAAATAAGGGCCCAAACATAAAAGGACAACATTCACATCCTTAATATCTCGGATGCTATTAAAATTTGAAATATGATGCAAACACAAATATAAGAAAAGTAGGCTTGTTTTTTAGATCTTAAATATAAACATCACCTCCTTTTACCCTTTAAAAACAAAAGTAGGGAGAAAAAAAAAAGCTCCTGTTACTTTGCTCACTTCTCTGAAGAAGAAAATCAGAAGAAGGTTGATATAAAATAGACACCACTTTTGCAGCTCTCGGGAAGCCCTTTGCAACCTATTTCTGCTATTCCTCAAGGCCAATTTAAATAGAGTTGGAGTCCCATTCAGTTCACATCCTCACTTTTAGACTCTAAAAAGAATAAGAGATTAGAACCCCAGGGACTAATAGCAATTAAAAAGCACAGGATGCAAACCTAAAATAAGTCTAAGAAGCTTGGCTAGCTCTTGGCAGGATGTAAACAGATCTTACACCATTTGCTTCTCTTTTACTCTAATTGGAAAGTTCCACATTAAAAAGAAAAAAAAAAAAGAAAAGATTTGCCATAGAGGAGGTCAGGAGATATACTACAGTGTAGGTATTATGAATGTTTTAATAGCAATACATAAAGCCAGTAAACTTTCTCATTTGTGATTGATTCAAATTCTCAAGCCTGAAGACAGACAAAAATTTAGAGAAAAGCCCTTTCTTTATTCTCCCATCCCACCATTCCACTGTATTATTCAGCTTTCCATTACTGTAACAAATACCCGAGATAATCCATTTACAAAGAGAAAAGGTTTATTTGGCTCACAGTTTTAGATGTTCTACTCCATGATCTGGAGGACAGTTTGCTTTTAGATCTCTGATGAGAGGGCAACAAGTCCCTGTGGGAGCAAATAGCTGGAGAATGTAGACTAGCAAAACAGCTCCCCTTGTGGCCCAGAAGCAAAAGAAAAAAAGGAAAAGAAGAGAAGTGGGCTGGAATCCTAGTACATCCTTTAAGGACATGCTCCTAATGCACAGTGGACTTCCCACTGGACCTCACTTTTCAAAGTCTCTACCATCTTCCAACAGCACCAAGATGGAGACCAAACTTCCAACACTGTGCCTTTGGAGGACATTTAAGATCAAAACTATGGCACTGATGTTATTTTTATTGTGATTCTTTAGATAATGACTGAATTTCCAGTGCCTTAAAGAGTGCTTGTGAAACGGTAAACATATGATACATGATTTTTAAATGACTAAATAAATATTCACTGCATAAAACCTCTACTTGTTGATTAAGTGGGATTCCTCCATAATTTCACACTTTACACAAAAGATGTGGTCATCTAAAGGACTAGGAAATATCATTTATATAAAAAACACTCACCAAAGTACCCATAAGTAGAGAATACAACTAATTTAGGCTATAAATTGAATTATAATACTTTCATTTAAATTGCCTTAAGGCCTGGTTGGGATCATAGCTCAATGGTAGAGCACTTGCCTAGCATGTGTGAAGCACCAGGTTCGATTCTCAGCACGGAATATAAATAAGTAAAATAAAGGTACATCGACAACTAAAAAAAAAAAAAATTAAATTGCCTTAAGTTCAGCAATATATAGCATTAATTGTCATATTCATTATTGACATTTTGCTACTGTGAGTTCTGCAGGAAAGTAGACATTTGGAACATCTTTACTATCATCTTTTATAAGCAGAGCTGAGTATCTCCTATAGTGATGAAAACAAAATGAGCTAGCATTTCCCTGGATTCTGAAATAAATACTTCTTCCTACTCATTGTAGATAGCCTACAGAAAACACTTTCTCTCTGTGAAAGACCCAGTTCTTAATGTAGCTTCCAGGTAAGAAAGGAATAAAGTACCTGCCATCAAGTTCAGAGTCCAGTGGAGACATTAGCATGAAGCCAATTATCTTAGAAATCAAAAGCTTATAAAAGATGTGCTCTGTCTCTAACTGGGGGTCAAAATTGCTGCAGGAAAAGTCAAAAAGACAGAGAAGTGGAGTGAAGATTAGACAATCCTAACTCTCATATTTCTTCTGGCATTAAAGAATATATAGTGGTACCTTTAACCCAACACTTGTAACACAGAAGGAAATGAATTTAATTCAAGCACATTAACTGCTGAATTGAGTGAGTCATACAGATAGAAGGATCTGGAAGGATTTTCAAAAAGTACATTCAAAACTTATCTATTGAGCATCTGGCTTGTGCTACTGGCCTTGGTAGTATTGATGGTGAACAAAGGGGACATTCCTGCTACCCTTACAGAAGTTTAGGTTTCTCACAGTGAAAAGAGAGCAGTTGACCAGAGGAAAGGCGCCCTCAAATGTGAATCAAATCTCTACGGGTTTATTTCTCAAACACAGGCAATACTCACACTATTAATCTGTACATCAGGGTTCATTCATTCATTTCATATGTCTTTGCTAAGTGTCTTTCCTTCTAGGCACACAGGAAACACTGAGCCATGTGGCTTTACTACTACAGAATCTTGATACCATGGCAATTGTGCAGGAATAGTAACCAGACAGACTCTCTGCTCTTAACCCAGTTTATCAAGTTTCCAAATGTCCATGGATTTGCTTCCCAAAGCTCAAGCTCTCATTACAGTCCAGACTATCTTAGGGGAAAGGAAGAGAAGACAGAAGGAGGCCTCAGTTGTGAGTGGGACCACGGCCACCTTCCGATCAGCTTTGCCTTTTTCTATATAACACATTTCACCTAAAAGTTATGAGTGTCTTTGAATAATACTTGTAAAGCTTTTTGATCATAAAATAAGTACAAAATATCCATTGAATTGGATGATTTCTAAGAATCTTTAAAATTCTAAAATGTTATTCTTTGCTTGTTCCCCAAAGAAAGTCTTTGACAAATAGTGATAAATCCCATGTTAACTCCCTACTTAATTTGACCCAAAATGTGCCTGAAATACATTACTAATGGTAATGTCTAACACCTGAGTCTTAGACATAAGAAAAGTTGTAGCAAGGAAAGAAAAAAAAAAGACTTAATTATTTTCGCCATCTCTTAGGCTTATCTGAAGTTTCTCTTTGGCTTCCCTCAGCCTTCCTGCCTAATAGCTTCTAGTGCCATTTTGAGGGCTTTTGCCTATAATCACAGGGAATGATGGTATATCCTGAAGTATACTTCCCTTCTTCCAAGATCTCCCCTATACTTGGCACCCTCACCTTAAACTCATATTTCTTTGGTGCAATTAATTCAAATTTAGATATTAAGAAGAGGGGAATATAAATTGATTTTATTCCTATTAAATGGAGAGCCCCTAACACTACCAAAGATATTTATATTCACATATGGTAATGTTTGCTAACTCAAATGAATGTCTAATTTGAAGTAATGTTACTACAGTCTTAAAGTAATAATGGAAGTGATTTAAAGAATTCCTTCTTTCCTTTATTCGACAAGTATTTGTTGAGAATGTACTTTATTTTTGATACTGCATCAAGCACTGTGGGTTTCACTCGGGGACCACACAATCTACTCTCAGGAACGTACAGTTAAGGGGAGAGCAGAATTAGTTGCATGGTGCAGATTCCTGGCAGAGAAAGTACCAGAGAAAGAAGGACAATTCAGAGGACTAGAGCCACCACAAGAGAGGTTTCTGCTTGAAATTTCGCTCTAGAAATCAGCAGCTCTAAACTGTTTTGCTGTACACAGGGTCTGTCCCTGCTCCACTTCTGCATCTATTGCTCCAAGAGGCCAGCTGGGTGGTTGATGGGCTTGTCTGTATGGTGTTCACAATGCAACAATAATAAAAACAAACCGAGGGAGGAAAAATAATTTCTAATTTAAATGACATGTTTATGTAAGTCGAAGCATAAGCAAGTCCAATGAAGAAATATCTCCCTTCTGTTGAGCCCTCCCCAACCCTACAAAAAATACTCAAAACATAAATTCTAGAGAAAAGGAAAGGTATTTTAAATATTCCAATAATGAATCCATAGTTTCATGGATTCATTATAAATCGTGTAAACATTATTTCTTTATTTCTATAAATCTTGTTCTGTTTACATAATATTATCATCATCGCCATCCTGCAGTGTATCTTGAAGGATGTGATTAAACAAAGATGTGAAGAATACTAGTAAAAGAAATCATGGAAAATAAATAAAGACTATTTAGAACCATCAACATTTCAGTACAAGTTGTTTTGATTTCCCCTTTTCCTTCATGCCAGGAAACAGTTCATTTTGGGTGTGAGGAAAGCAGAAGAGCATCTGAAGTGACAGAGTGGAGCTGGCAGGTCCAGGAGAGAAAAGAACAGGGAAAGACAAACCAGTGTTAAAATTCTGAACAAAGCTACAGCTCTTGCTGAGCCACAGCAAGTATGTGTCCAAGACTCCCCGTCAATATGTCTCCCAAGTGCAGCCCAGATCATTGAGCTGGTAGATGATATTTGGCAAATTGTGTTCAGTTATAAGATACTGACAACCTGTATGTGGTGTGATGTGTGTGTGTGTGTGTGTGTGTGTGTGTGTGCATTGCGTGTGATGCGTAAAACTTCAACTGTTATCTTCAACAAAATAAATGTGTTACTGTATAATTATGATGAAGTCTAAAAGTCCAAAAGTAAGAGTCTGGCTTTAAAAAGTTGAAAACAGATGTATCTCTACAAAAGAAAGAAATCAACAAACACATGCAAAAATATATGTGAAAACAAAACAGTTTGCAAAAAAAGACTGGTCTACCTGTCAATACAATAAACTGATAGAATATCTTCAAATTATAAAATCTAACATAATTATTAAACAGCATCCAATAATACCAGATAATACTAGAAGCTAATTGTTTTGAGTACATGCTTTATAATAGGCACAAAAATAAGTCCATTGCATTAATTAACTGAGTATCATGGGTTTTACAAAGAGGAAAGGTTTAGAAAGTTCCACTAAATTGTCTATAAAATTATACCATGGTGAAAAGCAAAACCAAGACTCAGATCCATATTTGATTAATTTCAAAAATGTAATATCTTAATGGGAATAAGGAGACAACATCCATTTCAAGAATTTCAAAGGTCAATAGTTGATAATAATTTGAAATGAGACCACACATTAATGGGCCTAGAAAAGTCTGTTATAGTAACTCAGACAAAAAAGGGGGGAAAAGCTATTTGAATTTTAGTTATGTGTGTACTTTTATGTTCTTCTCATTAAAAATTATCATTTCTATGACTGCAATCTGAACTTATATTCAACAAATATTTACTGTAAGAACCAGGCACAATTCTAGGCTTGTTGGATACATCTATGAACATTGCAAAGATCCCTGCCTCTCAATAATTTACACTGTGGATGTATTATAGTTGAAGCTGTTTGTAGCAATAACAGAAGTGATTTTAAAATCTGTGGGAGAGTTCTTCAAATTGTGAGCTAAATATATGTAATATATATTTTTTAAATTAATGCAGACTGATTCTGAAAATTGTGTATATGTTTGCAATATCATATATACATTTTTAATCTCCCAGTGGAAAACTTACAAGTGGTGGTTGGGATCCCCAGTATGTGTTTACTCCATAAACAACTGAACTACAGAGACTTCAAAATTATTGCCAGAATTCTTGAGTTTAAAAACAGTGATTACAAAAATGGGGAACAGAAGAAGAAGAAATAAAGATCAGAGTTCAATTTCTCTCCTCTGTGCAGACTTAGCTAAGGATAAATTTTTAAAATGTGGACTCTGCCCCTCGCTCTCTCCGTCTCTTTCTGGCAGCTGTCCCTGGAGCTTCTGAGGTCCCTCTTGCCTTGAGATACTTATTATACCCAAAAGCATGGGTGGTTTTGGAAGCCTAGCTTAGGCTGGAATTCTCCCAGAAATGTCCAAGCTATAGGAACTAAGATTTCCACTTCAATTGTTCAACAAAATAGTAGCTAACCTTATAATAAAAATATCTAGGTCCTTTGTCTATATCAACTTTTCTCATCTGAGACATTTTGGGTTGAATAATTGCTATAGAAGTTCTGTCCTATGTATTGTAGAATTTTGAGCAGTATCCCTGGTCTCTGCACACTAGATGCCATAAGTACCTGTCAAGTTGTAACCTCCCAAAATGTCTCTAGACATCACCATATCTCTTCTAGGAGGCAAAATCATCCTGAGTTGATAGTCACTAATTTATATTAAAAAAAAACATAGGCCTCTTGTCCACTGTATTTTAGTTGTATTTATGTTGTGGAAAGACAAATGGGTATTTTCTTTTAAGATGCTATCATTTTAGTCAATTATGTAGAGACTGCACTAAACACAGTTTATGTGATGTGCCAGATCTGCTCAGTCCACTGACCTCCCAGGCCTTGGGCACTTGCCTCCATGCCAGGACAGCACAGCCCCTAGTGCTTTTCCCAGTGGGTGGCATAATACAACCACCACTGCAGGGGCCTTTGCTCCTGTCTTTAATAACAGACTCAGCCTCCCAGGGTCTAGCATGGGGCTTCTGTGTGAATTCCAGTACACCCACCATGGTGGCAGTCACAACACATCCAATGCCCAGGTGTGACTCAACCAAACCATGGAGATGAAGCTTTTAGGTTGCCCAGGGGGCCAGAGTAAGTATAGGAGGTCAATGTCCTTTGGGATATGTTTGGGCCAAGGAGAGAAAAGATGGGAAAATCTAGGCAATAAACTGATCCAGACAAAATCTGATCCAAGATGTTGTGGTTTCATATCACCACTTGATAGAGCCTGGGGACCAAGCATCTAGCTATGTTTCCTTATGCAACCAGGGCCCAGTTCAGTAACACCTTTTATTTGCCTTCCCTTCTTTGTTCCTCATTTTCCCTTTGCCCTCACTCTTATACTCCAGGGATTGGACATTAGCAAAAAAAAAAAAGAAGAAGAAGAAGAAGAAGCAATTGCTAGGTGTTATAGGGACCATGAAATAAACTAGAGGAAGAGAAATAGAAGAGGAATAGGGAAAAAAAGAAACCAAAGAAGGCAGGGGGAAAACTACTCCAGCAAAGTAGTAAAATGTAATCACACATGCATTCTTCAATCAAGAGAAAATAACATGCACATATTGTGCAGTTCCTATTAAATAAGCAATATGGGAATAAATAGTAGTGCTCCTAATGAACCATGACACATAACCTAAGAACAAAAGCAAGACATTACTCTTTAAGTTCTATAATTTCTGATAACAAACTGCTCTAAATTGGATACCTTGTCTATTGCTTGAGCCTTTTAAACCTACATCTTTTATTTGTTGTGTGGTCTGTATCTGTAGCTTTTATTAAGCGATTGAAAGAATACATTTCAGAGTAGTTGCATAAATGACTTTCTTGGTTCGTGTCCAAGATTCAAATTACTTTGATTAGTTCATGTCTGTAAAATTAGTATAAAGCACTTTACTCTCAGGATGGTGATAGTTATGTTGCTTATTTTATTGTACAAATCTAAGAACATGATTGAGTTAGAAACTGATGTGGCAATATGAAGAGATCAAAAATTATTTTTAACAAGGAGAGTCTTTTGCTTAATAATTGCCTCTTGGTAATTTCACCTCAGGAGAGCCTTGAAATACATGTTATTTTGCAGACTAGTCAAAATAACAAACTGCCTCCTAAAAACGCAGATTTTCATTATCTAGAGGATACAAAGTCCACAGTGTCATTCATTTAACTGCATGTGTGTTTTGATCCCTTGTGTATTCATTATTTGCATATTATCTATAGTCAACCAACTTTAGATGGCACATAAATTATAACAATATCACCATAGCCAAAAAAAATTGTTTCTAGAATCTATTTGTGTTTCTCACTTTTTAATGATTTATCTTCTCTCCCACTGAAGGAGACCAGTCCTTCTCAAAGTTAATGAGTAAATGCACCACTTGAGAACCTGTCTATAAATGAGACTCTGCTGTACTGGGTTTCTGGAGATGTTTGCATTTCTTAAAAAACTCCCAAGTGAATTTAGAAGCTGTTGGTTCATGAACCACACTTGAAGTAACCAGACTTTCAGAACAATTTTGTATAGCCTGATTCAAACTTTAATTTCTAAATTTAACTATCAGGCTATTTCTTGACGAAAGTCTCCTTGGAGCGTGGCTACCACAGTCACCATCTACTAGTTTTCACTCAGGGCTAACTTGGCTTCTTCAGGATTAAGGGAGGAGAGTAGAGGAAAATGTGGTTACCCCCCCTCCACCCCGCTGTCTTAGTCAGGCACTCCATCAAGGACTGCTTCTCAGTGTTGTAAATAGCTATGAGGTAGAGGACAAGTGGTGGGCACCTCAGGAAATGAACACTTCGCCAATTACCAATTGTGTATCCGACCACTCCTTAAAAAAAAATTCAAGAACTAGAAGTTAAAAATAGTGACGAGTATGGGAAAGGACCTAAGCTATATCTTCTTATTCCTATGGATGATAATGTTGGAGCAAGGGAAACAAAGCACCTTTTGGATTTAACTGTCTCTGGAAAGATTAATTGCACCCTTTCTACATCCCAAGACATAGTACTATAAGAATACTATTATTCATAAGACCATTATTTGTAACACTTGTCATAAAAAATTTTGTACACATACATATATATGTACATATATACATCTTTGTGTATGTATGTCTTTACATATATATGTATGTATATATCTATAAATATAAATTATATTTATATTAACATATATTAATATGTTTGTCCAATTATTGTATCATCTTTTACATTTTAGTACCTCAAAACCAAGAAGTAGTTGTTATTATTCTTTGAACCTTCTGGGATTATATACCTGAATGCTTGGTATATGACATGCATTCAACAGATGTTTTTGAAAGTAAATTGGATGACATGTAAGGTCTACTATCTATGAAGAAGGTTCCCCTCTTTGAGATCCAATAGCCAAGGACCATAAGCTTCAAGGCAGAATCCATCTTAGTTGAGCTCTAGTTCTGGGGTTGTCATTTGAGAATTCTGAGTAAGCCATGATTTGCTTTCTTATCAGCTACTAGAAAATGCATTAAAATTCATGTCTTTTCCAAAGTGCTGTGTACAGGATATTTTATTTAAAATGCATACTTTGGTGGCTCTTATAAAGAATTTAACAGACAGTAATTCAAATGCAGATTATTTGCTTTAGAGTCTCTCAGTATGAGGTATGTAAGTAGTGGTCATGTAGGAACTGATTAGATGGGCCTTTCATGATTAAACATCCATGAGCTATTAATCTTTTTCACAAATTTGCTTTCTATTTGGCCTTTTAATTATAATGCCCCATAAAAGAGTAGGGGCTCAAAAGTTTTAGGGCACATCATCTATAAACAACTTAGCTGACTTCTCACAATATTTTGAAGTACGAAGACTTTCACTACAGAAGAATTAATATTAGGTACTGAAAATTACTGCCAGGGAAAATACATATTTACTTTTTTGTTATTCAAATTGTGTTTGTGTGTGTGTGTATGTGTGTGTGTGTGTCTAAAAAACTATCAGCTAAGCAAGTGCAGTTTTCTTCTGAGTAAGATAAGGGATATTTCTAGTTGAAGCATTCAGTAGAAGAAAAGTGACAAGGGGAACAATTATGTGAAGTTAGGCAGCCAGGTTAGCATTAAACAGCATAATCCTCCTGCCTGCTGTGCTATTTAGAGGCTGCAAAATATACTGATGGAACTTGCCAAGCTGGGAGTAGCACTTTCTGACTGCTACCTTAGGTCTATCAAATTACTCTAAAGTAATTTAGGGAGTAAGAGAACGTTACTCAGAGAACTACATTTAATACTTCCAGAGACTGATGTATCTGGACCATTCCCAACGCCCACACCACAGGCAAAGCAGACCTCCCTTTAGGAGGGAATGTGGAAAATCTCCACTGCCATTTATTTTCCCCTCTGCTTCCTCCTTCCTGTTAAGTACCTTTTCCTCTTAATGTTCCTCTTACTTTACAATAACCCATTTCATCCATTGAAACAAGATAACATGTAAGATTAGATTTCACTGTGTAGACTTAGATTTTCATTAAAAAACTTGACAATTCTGGGGGGTGGGGGAAGGAAGAGGGGGGAAGGGAGAAAGAAGAGAAGGAGCACTTGTCTATATGGATAAGTATCCTAATTAATAATACACATCAATAAATTCACCACATGGGGAAGAAACATGAATTTGATTTATTTTATTGTGTCATTTCCCTTAAATAAAAATGTTTCTTTATGCTAACAATGTAGTCTTCATTTTAAAATCTATACACATAGGTTGGTTGCAAAAAGATTTGTTGTAAATTCCACAAATCCCTATGTTTAAATAAATATACAGCATCAGACAATCACAAGGGAATTACAATTTTATAAATATATGTGACACAAGAGATATAAATAGAGTATTAGCAGGGATTCCTTCTTCAAATGACAACAATCTTAATTTTCACTTAATGTTGGAAACTTTCTGTAGCGCTGCCTAAGATTGCAGTAGCAAATGAAATTGTCTTATCTGAAGGCTTCTTTTCACAGGATGAAGAATGAGTTCATTAAAATATCTGCCATCCTCCCATGCAAAACCCTTGGAGGAAGCCAGCACCACTTGCTGAAATTCAAGTGCAACCAAAAAGAACGGCCTGTGGGTGCAACAGTGCTACAGGAAGAAGAAGAGAAATCCTAGTGTATACTTCATGGGAACATTGGAAATTCCTCTTACATTGCATTGAAGATGTTTAGAAATTCAAGATAATGGCAACAATGACATCAGCTGTTTCAATTTTCCATTTATTTTAAACATTTTCTTTTAATACTTCAGGTGGGTCTCTCTCACACCTAACCCAGAATGGCATTTATATAAAAGAGATTTTTAGAAGCATGCCTGTCTCTCGAGGAGCCTCACTGAAGGCCTCCCATGCACAGAGTCCTGCTGAGGAACTGAAAAAAATCACTAATAGACCTCCTCTCTCACAAGAATTCTGAGTTCATCTGGGGGATTAGATGTAGCAGGTCTACAACCAATGCAAAACCACCAAACTGCAGAAACAGAAGATGATGACCAGAGCAGATGAGAAATGTCTAAAGCAAATCATTACACAAGAAAAAAACAGAGGGAGCTTCCAGAAACAAGGGACATCTTGAGTCTAAGTTTAATAACAGCCACAGAACTGAAATGAAGGAGAAGAAAACGTTATTTCCTAGGTAAAACAACATGTACACAGGGAGAAAAGTGAAGAAGAATCAATTTCCAGTGTATGATAAAGGAACTGTTCTGGGTCTGGGACTATTTTATTCAAATACAGGTGGCCAATGGCCTTGCATTTAGTAAACACATAGAAAGCACATTTCTGTAGTTAGATGCACAGATTTAGGAGTTAAACTAGGTGGATCCCAGACCTAACTACTTGCTACTTGGATCATCTTGGTAAAGTTTATCATTGTAAGCATCGGTTAAGCATATATATTAAAGGTTGCCCTAAGAAGCATCAGTTAAGAATATATATTAAAGGGTTGCCCTAAGAAGCTGATATTATACGTGAAGCACTTAGCATAGTGTGTTAACACCTTTCAGAGTACAATGTCAGCTATGAATAGTGTTGGGCTGAAATACATTGAGTTTGGGATTATTAGGAAATGAAAGTAGAGGTAGTAAAGGAAGTATTGGTATAGGTAGTTATTCTTAAAATTCGATATGCTTTAGAATTTGCTGGAAGGATGTTAAAACCAGATGGCTGGGGACCCAAAACCTGAGTTTTTCACCTGGTAGATCTAGGTGGAAATGAGAATCTGTACTTCTAATAAGTTCCTGGGAAATACAAATGCTCAACACTTTGAGAATCATTGGCTTAAGGTTTACCTGTCAGTCAGGCGTGTTTTCCCAGAGATAATGACTGATATCAGTGGTTTCAAAATATGTTTTACAGCCGACTGCAGTGATACATGCCTGTAATACTAGGGGCTCCGGAGGCTAAGACAAGAGGATCCAGAGTTCTAAGTCAGCCTCAGCAAAAGCAAAGTGCTAAGCAACTCAGTGAGACCCTGTCTCTAAATAAAATACAAAATAGGGCTAAGGATGTACCTCAGTGGCCAAGTGCCCCTGAGTTCAATTCCTGGTACATACTCCCTGCCAAATGTGTTTTACATGCCTGCATAACCAAAGTGGGTATTTCAGAGTTTCTGCAATCTGTGCCCCATACATTTCCAATAGTCACTCAGATTATTATAATGTTTAGGTTGTTGTTGTTGTTGTTGTTTTGTTATTTTTGCCAGTACTAAAATCCACTCTTAGAGATCATCTGGATTTCTCTACCCTCAAGGCCTATTTAGGAAAGTATGACATTCAAATATTTGGTGCAATAAGCTATAAAATGCTTCATTAGGGATAGGGAATTGAAATAAAGTGGAACCCAATGACCAACAAATTCTTTTCTGGGGTGGCTTGTCACACTTCTGAAATGGCCCCGTGATGTCAGGTCAACTCAGTACCATGGGGTCCTAGCCCACGAGACTTTTCCCACTAATATGATCTATATTGTGTATCTTCTCATTGGTTCCCAGGGAAGTCACTGATTTCAGACACTCCATAAAAATTTGGCAAGATAAAGGAAGTCTGTAATTCAGGGCTTATGAAAGACCCATCCAAAAAATCAATCATATTTTTTGTGGACAAAAGAGTTTACGATAATGTTTAAACCCATAAAGGGAAGAGAGTTTTTATAGATGAAGAAAAAGATGGATGGAATGCGTTACGCCACCAACACTGTGCTATTAAAAAACTCTAGGATAAGCCGATTCATAAGCCATTGGTAAGGTTTAACTTTCTTTTTGCCCTCTCTCTAGATTTAATTACTTTATAAAGCCCTTCTGCTATGGTTTGAATTTGGAATGTTCCCCAGATGTCCAGGCATTAAAGGTTTAGTTCCCAGTAGAGCTCTTGGGAAATGATGGAACTTCTAAGAGGTGGGACCTAGTGGGAAGTCTTTAAATCTTTAACGTTGTGCTCCTAAAGGGGGCTGTGGGACCCCAGTCACTTCCTCACTCTCTTTTATTTCCTGGCCATAAGGTGATGTTTTGTTCTGCCATGTGCTCCCTACCATGATGTACCATCTCACAACAAGCCCAAAGCCTCAAGGCCAACTGATGCTACCATCAAAACTATAAAGCTTTTCTCTTTATAAGTTGCTTTTTATCTTTATAAGTTATCTTAACTATTTGTTATAGTGACAGAAAGATGCTAATATATGAACACTTCCAATTTGCAATCTGATGGTAAAAACATTAAGTCATAAGAAAATAAAGAAGAAAGACAGTTAATGCTCTTTTCCTTTCTTTTTCTTCTCCTCCATCCCTAAAAATAGCTTCCTTGCCACTAATAGATCCACATTACTCACCTTTGGCACCAACATCAGGTTTATGTTTACTCTTTAGGGTGGTTGCCATGACCACACTTGCGGTACCAAGCAAGAAATAAGAAATTTGACTCAAGAAACCTAGTACAGTTTGTAAATTTTTGGCATAGCCAGGATATTTTGAAAAATAAGAGGTCTGATTTGAAGGAATTAGATAACTAGCTTTTACAGACAAAGCTCTACTATTTTGGTCATCTTTGACACAGTGTGTCTTACTGAGAGAAATGTTGACAGCCAAGATCTTGCTCTGAGACTGACACTCGGAAGAAGAAGTGTTCTCTTGGGCCCCCGTGAACACCTGGCCTTCTCCTGCACAGGCTTACCATGGAACTTTTGCCTCCTGCTTGCCATAAATCGTCCCCCCTCTTCACAGCGTGGTTTAACATTTCATCTGACAAGAAGTTACCATAATTGCCTTCCTAAAGTTTTAGCAAAAATAAATCCTACGCATTACCATTTGTCTGTACACCTGTGAAACCTTTTTGTTTGGCACACCTGTTGAGAAGTTCAGAACTGTTGGAAGGGCCCTCTTACACAAACAGGGATTAGTAGAGATGTTAAATGACATGGCCTACATGTTGACAGTGAAAGACTTACTAGAAGAACCACATCTAGGACCAGCCTTATTACTAAGAAAGAACTTGACTTATGCCCAAGCAAGTACCTATCACGCATAAGAAAAGAATAAAGAGAATAACCAGAGCAAGATATTTTTTTCAGGCCATTGGATTTTGCAAATGTTGGAAGGAACCAAGCCTGAGGCTCTACTCCTGCTTCCAATGGCCAAAATCCTGTGAATTTTGGACATAATAAATGCTTCCATATTGGCAGCACTGGAAATTTCCACATCCTGGTAGCCTTGGGGAAGAAAACTTCTCCTCTCCTATAATGGTGTGGGAGTCAGTGGTTAGGCACTGGCTAAGCTAGTCAAATCCAGTTAGCAACAATAATTCTAACCAATCACACATAGACATCAATTAGTACTCATGAAAATGTAGAGCTTTAATTCAATTTTTGGTTAGTTAGTAATATTGACTGGAATTCTCTACCATTGGTTCAAGAAACCAATTTCACCACTAAGAATTAAATTGTCCTGAACTAATCATGCTTTTGTTTTTCACAGTCATAGACTATTCTAGAAGAGAAATACTGAGAAATATTGAGCTATTGTCTTTAAAATATGCAAGTTTGCTATCTTTCTTTTTATTTATTCTTTAGTTATTCCCCTCCCGCAAAGTTCCCATCTCTTTTGTTTCTGACTTTTATATTTTTTTCCCCTGATGTTCTTCTTCACTAGAAGATATCTTATTGCCCCCAGAAGTTCCCATTTGAACCCATGAATGGAGTTCTCATGGGGACATACTAACATAACTGTGGTTGACATTTTGAAAATTCAGAAGAAATCTTATAAATATACAACATGAAAATAAAGTATTGAATAATTATCAAATTAATACTCTAGCTTTAAATTGTGAAACATAAAAATTCAGCATTCAAATGCATTTGTGATCCTATAAAATGCAGCAGTGTAAATTATGTTTCCCACATGAGTACTTTGTTTTCAAACAATATTCATAAATAAGTTAATTGTGCTAAATGTGATTTGAAACAACTTTGGTGAGAAACAAAAATCCTGTAAGGGTGACAGATGTAATACATAATTGCAAAATCATTAGGAGCTCAGTAAATTTTATAGAGAAAAAGTGACATAAGTAAAAAGCATTGACAAGAAGAAACATCTGTAAAAGAGAATAAAAATATTTTTCAAAGTTAAGCTATTTGGGGAAATTATCTTTCCTAATAAACACTGAATACACTTGTAGCTCTACACTTTTTTCATTATGTTTCTTAAATTTACCTATATTATATCAGATAATATAAACATGATGTCAGAAAACATGTAGGCAGCAAATAAGAAAGGGCACCATTTATGGTGTAGAGTGGTCCCTCTCATTCACAGGACCCATGTTCTAAGATCTCATAAATGCCTGAAATCATAGATAATACAAAACCCTAAAGTTTTTTTATTGATATACATATGTATGATAAAGTTGAACTAATAAGTCAGGCATAGTAGGAGATTAGTAAGAATAATAATAATAAAATAGATGATAAAGGATAATATAATAAAAGTTATGTAAGTATGGCTTCTCTCATTTCTCTCTTTCTCCTCTCTCAAAATATCTTATTACGGGCTGGGGATGTGGCTCAAGCAGTAACGTGCTCGCCTGGCATACATGCGGCACTGGGTTCCATCCTCAGCACCACATAAAAATAAAATAAAGATGTTGTGTCCACCGAAAACTGAAAAATAAATATTAAAAAATTCTCTGTCTTTAAAAAAACATATCTTATTATATGTGTTCACCCTAATTCCTGTGATAATTTGAGTTCATATAATGCCTATGAGATGAAGTGAGTTCAATGACATAGACATTGGGATGTAGCATTGAGCTATCACTTAAGGGTTACTTGAATGAACATTGTGATACTATGACATTATCTATCTCAAATCTGAGATAACTATTAAGTGACTATTGGAAGGGCACTACGTACAGCTTGCATACACTGGATAAAGGCACAATTCACATTTCAGGCAGAACAGAACAAGATGGCAGAAATTTCACCATGCCACTCAGAATGATACACAATTTAAAATGTATGAGTTATCTATTTCTGGATATTTCCATCACTGAAAACACAGAAAGTGAAACCATGAATAAGGGGAAACTACTGTGTATGAATGAGAGTGCAGGAATGTGAGGTAAAATTCATTAAACCACATATTAAGAAGAGCCTATCCACGAATTTCAGTCCATAGTCTTCTTTTAAATGTACAATATATTTAGCTACCTTTACATTTAACTTGCTCAAGCTCAGTAAGAGCTTTTGCTGGGTTAGATTTGCAAATAATCTCTATGCTCTGGATGTAAGTTCATTTGAGTTGAAGTCAGCATGAGTGTTAGATATCACTGCTATTCATTATACTCACACATATGGAAAACATGGTGGTTAGATGTTCAAAGTCCAAGTGGGTAGAATAGGGAGAAATCAATTGTCAGGACATTTCTTACGAAAGGGCAGGAATGGGAAGTGGGAAAGGTTAGATGAACCTTAAGAAGTCATTCCAGCATTTAAATCCATTATTCTACACCTGTGATTATTTAGATGTTTCACACTAAAACATCATAAGATACCTTTTAATCATTCCTTCATTCAGTTAAACACAGATAACACCTAGAGAGTACCCGAGTTTTCAAACTTCAGAATCCTCCCCCAAAACTGAAACCTCAAAGAAATTGTAGTTATTTGAAGATATTTGTAAACATTAGTATAACTGTTCCTTGCAAAATTTCAATGTCCTATCACAAGGGGGTCCCAGAGATTTTCCTTCAGCATATTGCTCCGTATTTTCTAAAATACCTACAATTAAGAGGATTGACTTTTTGGGCTGGGGATGTGGCTCAAGCAGTAGTGTGCTCACCTGGCATGTGTGCGGCCTGGGTTCGATCCTCAGCACCACATACAAGCAAAGATGTTGTGTCCGCCAAAAACTAAAAAATAAATATCAAAAAATTCTCTCTATCTATCTCTCTCTCTCTCAAAAAAAAAAAAAGAGGATTGACTTTATAAGTTGAAAGAAATAAGGAAAACCAGTAAATATTCTGGTAAAAATACTGAGCCATGTGCAATGGAGTAGATCTGTATTGCTAGTTACTGTATTGCTAGCAAAGGTAGCTAAATGACAGTTCATCTATTGAGTCACTTGTTCATTTTCATTTCCATAGTAGTACACAGTACTATGCTATCATATGCAAATAAAACACAAATCAATGAGATAGAAGAAAAATCATTAGCATTTAGTGAAATTTCTCTATGTGTAATTCCTCTTCTAGTTATTCAACATGAATCATCCCATTTACTCTCCAAAGTCTCTTCACGGGGTTTGGGTTGTTAATGTCCTCCTTCACAAATGAAAAAGGAAAGGCATTGAGGTCTAGCTAACTGAGATCCCAGCTGTTAAGTGTTAGAACCAGAATAGATGGGAGAAAGACAATAGATATGAAGTAAATTTAAAAATCCAGATAAAAACCAGAAAGAAACCTGCCACATTCAATATAATGGACCATTCTGACCAATGAGTGATAGACAATATTTTTCTTCAGCATATTGCTTCCTATTTTCTAATATATCTATGATTAAAAGGATTGACTTCATAAGTTGGAAGAACTAAGGAAAAGCAGTAAATATTCTGGTAAAAATACTGAGCCATGTGCAATGGTGTAGGTCTGTATTGCTAGTTACTTGGGAGGCTAAGGCAGAGGGTGGCAAGTTTGAGGCCAGGTTGGGCAACTTAGCAAGACTGTGTCTCAAAAGAAAAAAGAAAAAGAACTCAGAACGTATCTCTGTGGTAAAGAGCTTGCCTAGCATAGGCAAGCCCTTGGGTTCAATTCCCAGTATTATAATAATAAAGACAACAATAGAAGGGCTATCAAGGAAGAAATGTAGGTTGCCTAAAAAATTAAGAAAGAGCATGGCTTTTTAAATCTTAATTCACATATTTCAATGAGTGTTCATGTTCAAATTAAGTATGAATAAATGTAAGAAAATGCCTCTTTAATGTAAGTTTTGAAAGTAACTGAATTACTTTTAAAAAAAGTTAGATTTAAAGAGAAAAGAGGCTACATGGTTCATCTAATCAAAAATATTTAATTACCATTTTATTATAAATTGTGTGGGGTAAAGGATGCAGATCAATGCCTCTTCTGGTCAGCTGAGGAAAATCACTGGCTTTGTGAGGATTCTTTCTAGACAGGTTTCTACTAGAGTTAAATTGTGGCAGTAATCATGTTGTTATTAGTGTAATTGCTTTCTGACATCTGTTCCCTGTCATCATCATCTCTTTGATAATGGCAATGACATGAATAGTATATATCTAACCAGTAATGTGCAATGCTTCACTAAAATAAAAATTAAATTATATACCAATTATATATGCTCTTCACCATGTAATATACATATGATATATAATACAATAACTCATATAGACTGGCCCTTATCCTCCTCTCATGGTAATTGTCAAAATTTTATGATGCCATATAAATCAGAATGTCCTTTGTGAAATTAAAATATAAATAAAACCTACATATTGTTGCTCAAGCCACATGACATATAATTTGTTAATAAATTATGATTCTATTCAATTTTTATTATCAATAAATGTACCTATTCAAGGTCCTCTGTCTTTGAGCTGTGAACTTGCTTAGTCATATTGCCAAATTTAATTTAATAACAGTGTGAGGAAAAGAGAATTCTAGCTCTGATCATGCCACCACAACTAGCAGTGTGACCTCAAAAAATTATATAAACATTCTGGGTTGAATTTGTAAAATGAGGAGATTAAACAAGATATTCCCTCCAATCCTCTGGATCTGAAAAAATTTGTAATTTTGTTGGAGAACTGCATATTTACCTAGAGCTCAAACTCCTGAATTCTCAGTTACTGGTAATTTCCTTTCTTCTCTACAGTCAAATAAACAGATTTCTTTTAGTTTTAATCCTAATAGATTCCTTTGGTGCAAAAATTTTTGCACCTACAATTATATACGGATATTAACCAGCAATCCAAACCCATTGCCATTCCCTGGCATTTTCAAGATAAAATTTTTGCAAAGGAAAAACATCTGTCAGTAATCAATGCATCAGAAGAGGAAATCAGAGGCAGGAGCAAACTCCTTAGGTTCCCAATAGCAATACACAGAAATGTACTTAAAATTCACTTATTTTTTATTATCCATATAGATTTTTCAAAAAGTGATTTCAAAAACAATACTATGCTACCTATTCAAACTCTGAAAATTCACATTTTTTTAAAGATTTAAATGACCACTTTTAAAATAAAAGAAAGCAAGTTCAACCTTTATTATCATAAGATGTTTAATAGAAATCAAATCTTCAGGCAAGAAAATAAGTGGATCTACATCCAAAGCCTACATTCTGAAGAGCACACCATTGCATGTGAAAATCTGTTGAATATCTATAATAGCCATTCAACAGACAAACAGCCGCTACCATTGGTGAGTGTGTTTTGTGCTCCAAACCAGTACTAAGGGTTTTCTATATTTCATATTTGAAACCTCACAAAAATTATTGTAATTTAGCAGATAACAAAACTAAGGAGGGGGTGTGAGTGGCAGCTTTCCCAAGATCACAGAGTTAGAAGTTCATGATATTGGAATCCACCCCAGACAATTCTTCAAGAACTCTGGGCCCCTGTTCCTTTGTTTCTAAGCTGAAGGTGGCAAGGTGGTGATCCTCAGCACTGCTTATGAAAAGCTGAAACTCACAATGTCAAGAGTCATCAGAACCCACTAGTGACCTCCACAATCCAGTCTGCACTTGTCATTGGCTTTCTAATCAACCATCAGATTGTTGAAGTCAGCCATCTATCATGCTTATCTTCAGATGTCAGTTATAAAATGACCATGAAAATAAATCCAATTAAGCATAATTAAAATAAAATAGTTTCAACAAGATGCAACTGTATACACCTTCCCACTCAGTTTCCAAAATAAAATAACAGCTATAAAAAAAAATTCACTAATGTTCAGTGGGACAAATACCAAATGTGAATTATGTATTCAATAGTTAAAGCACCTCCTGGAATAACTGAAGATTTTATATTTTATGTAGGCATCTGTTTTTTTGCTGTTCATCCTGGATACAGAGTGACATAACAACAACTAAATTTACAAAGTGCTATAGTTTGGATCTGAAATGTTTCCCAGAGGCCTATTGTGAAGAACTTGGACTTGGTCCCCAGTCCAAGATGCTATGGGGTGAACCTTTAGTAGGTGAGGCATAGCAGAGGTTATTTAAGTCATTGGAGACATGGCCTTGAAGGAGATATTGAGACCGTGACCCTTTTCTGTTTCTACTTTCCCAGCCACTGTGAGATGTACACATTTTTCCTACAACTCTCTCGCCACCATGATGTTCTGCCTTGCCAAAAATCCAAAGCAAAGAATCAAGGGACCTTGAACTGAAGTCTCTGCAATATTGAGCCAAAATAAAACTTTTCTCTAAGTTGATTATCTCAGGTATTTCTTACCAAGATGGAAACCTTACTAATACACAAAGTAAAATGTACATATGAAAAATAAGCACCTTTTTTAACCATTGATTTTTTTATGGAATATTAACCTAAAGATAGTATCTTTGATGAATCATAATTTTATATTTAATAATTAAGCCTCTTTATTGGAAAATGTTCCTTTGGGGAGGGAAAATAACCATTCTTCTGAATAGAAGATTTTAAAAGTAAATGGTAACATTATATAATATATATTAATTAAAACACCACCAAAAAAATTTATTCTTTTATTTACCAGTGTGATTTTTTTCGAAGAAAAATAAAAGCAATAAGGAAGAAAAAATTCAATGGTGCAAGCTACTGGTATTATAACATTAATACAGTACAAATTAGATAAAGTTCAATTAAGTATATATGGGATCAAAAAATTAGGATTACTTAATTGACTATGAGTAAGAACATGTAGATAATTGAAAAAGTTTAAGAGAGAAAGTTCAGCACACAATTGACCGAGATACAAAAAAAAAGATGAAATTTGAATTTTGGAGTGATAGGTTCCTTAGCTATTCCTATTACTTATATAATATTGCATAAGCTGATTCATTCCCTATAACTTCTACTTCCTTATTAGTAAAAGTCAATGGATCCAGGTGAAGATTAAATAAGAAATACAGATTGGGCATCCCCAATCCAAAAATCTGCAATTTTTAATACTCCAAAATATGAAACTTCTTAAAGGCAGAAAATTCTATACCATGAAACTTTGTTCAGGTACAAAATTATTCAAAATATTATATAAATTTACCTTCAGGATATATGTATAAAATGCACATGAAAGATAAATAAATTTCTTGTTTTGATTGAGGTCCCAAGATATCTAATTATGCATATACAAATATTCCTAAATACTAAAATATTCTAAATTCCAAATTCTCTGGTCCTGGCATAAGGGGCAGTTAATCTATAAGTGATTTAAATTTATCTGAGTTCACACTTTTCAAAATTATTTAAAAACCCCTCATGAATTTGAGGAGACTATAACAAACTGATTTGGCGATTTTGGGGGTGTCTTAAATACATGATTGTGATCAAATGTTGTATTTGTCATTATGTAGGCAGAAAAAGTATAGAGTTGCAATTAAATCATACAGAAAATATTGAAAACTTGTGCTGCTCTTATTCATTTTATATATTAAGAAAGCATTATATAATCTATTCTAGAAAAAACAAGTATTTGGATCCTGGAAGTTTTAGTTAAAGAAAAAAAAAGCTACATCAATTCATTGAAATAAAAACTATTTATTTTTCCTGTTTCACCAAAATGCAAGTGATAAAGTTAATGATTTTATGGTAGTGACTTTTTACTCACACCTAGTCAGGTTAAATATTAAGAGTCTAAAATGAATAAGAAATAAGCAAAACAAAAATAGAGACTAGTGTTTCTGATTTATGTGAAAGCAGGTGACAGAGCAATTTACATGGATAAACAATGATAAATGACCCAACAAGTTCAGTTACAAGCTGAACAATCACAAGGCACATTTATATTCTGCATTAACATTTCTGCATGTTTCATGAAACAAAACTCATTAATATCACATTTTGTTGCTTTCGTCTTCGAAAAGCTTTACAAAGCTGAAATACAGCAGATAATTTATGAAAACACAAACTAACTACCTTGTGGTATATCTATAAATATTGGGAAATTATCAGAACCTGACCTAGCAATACTGGTTGTCATCATTTACCTTCTCCCTAGCTTAGTCCTCTGTCCCTGGCCATCTCAGCACCCCCAATTGGAGGACTCAGAGCAATGACTGCAATGCTCTGATTACTAAGAGAAACAACCTTCTAATCTATTATGAAAAAATATCCTACAGGTAAGAAGGGCTTACTGGTTTAAATTTTCTCATTTTTAATTTGAAAATTGAATAATCTTGATTTTTGTTTGTTTGTTTGTTTCTTTTGAACTTCAAGCTAGCCTGGAATGTCTTGCCTGGTAGCATTTTACAGATGATAATAATCAGGCCTTTCATCCCTCAAACAATTTTATAAAACAACTATTGATTAAAACTCCAGCTCACTTAGATGGAATTATTGAGAGAAAATAAATAATGCTTCTTTTGTAAGAGTTTACAACTTCTTAGTGAGAAAAGAGTTCCAGAGTCTTTATAAAAGAATACTTAGGACTTTACTTCCTTGATTCCTTAAATAAAAAAAAAAATTCTTATTTCACCGATATTTGCTGGGTACCTACTATTTCATTCACCATAAAAATGTATCTTCGAGGGCTGGGGATGTGGCTCAAGCGGTAGTGAGCTCACCTGGCATGCATGCGGCCCAGGTTCGATCCTCAGCACCACATACAAACAAAGATGAATAAATATTAAAAAATTCTCTCTCTCTCTCTTTCTCTCTCTCTCTTTAAAAAAATGTATCTTCACAAAAGCCATAAAATAAAGTAAGAAAAAATAAAATAAAAAAATTAATTATGATGATCAAAAAACATCCTTCTTTCCTTAGCTTATTATTCGAATTCCTGACCTTCATACTGTTTAAAAAGAACAAAAGTCATTATTGCATTTCTTTAAAAGTATAATGTGTGGCTTTAAAACAAAATGTCCAAAGCTAAACAAATGATCTGAAACACCTTTTATCCAATGCAGCTATAACTTCTTGATCATGCTACAACCGTTTTGTAGTCCACATTTAACTAATAAAATAAATGGAACTTATTCATTTTTCCTGCTGCTACTTCTTAAGATGAGATTCTCTTTCCAACAAACTTTATTTTATCTGAGCGATTTCATGGATTTAACGACATCAGGTTACATAAAATGTGATATCATCTAAATCTTAATTAAATTTTTATTAGATGTCACAGCAATTTTCTTAAACGTGATTAAAAAAAAAAAACAACTGTGACCCTTTTTGTAGAGACTGCCACCCTAGTGTGCTCTCTTTAGCACGGCTGCTTTTCTAGGGTGCCCTTATAAGGACTGACTACTTCCCCCATGCCTACAGAGAGCTCAAATCTTCCCCTCTAGCAAAACCCTTCCCTCCCCTCTATTCCACTCTCCCCACTGTCTCTTACCATTTCTTTTCTAGCAATGTGTGTGTGTGTGTGTGTGTGTGTGTGTGTGTGTATATATATATACATATATATATATATATATATTTTAAGATTATAGTGTTCTCCTTGTCACTGTTTCCTCCTCACAAACCTACCACACTCTGGCACCAGTGGCCCTGATTCTTCCACCAAAACCACTCTTACTAAAATTCCCAGATGACCTCATCCTTGCCAAATTCTAACTACTTTTTTTTTTCCCCCTGCCCTAGTAATTCTATTTTTCCTCCTACCAATCTGCCTCCTTCTCCAGGTCACTATTCCTCCTTTTTTCCTCCTGGGTTCTTCCTTAGATCAGCCTTCTCAGATCATCTCTCTAGGATAGGATCTCGACCCTCTGCTCGTCTCTATTCCTGCTCCCTGGTTAGTTTCCATCACCACTTGTATTGATAATTTGCAAACTGAGTTTGGAGACTTCCCTGCTAAATCCAGATGTGGGAGAGTTTGCATCTCTGCTGGGATGTCCCACAAGATCCTTGGTACTCAACAAGTCTCATTTTGGAGAAGAGAGGGACTTTGGAGTTTCCTGAAACCCTCAGAATTTCTCCTCTTATTTGAAGCCTTCACCTAGTTCTTCCATATAAATCCAGTAGAATGTGATTTGGTCTGCCTCCAGCCCTGCCCCTTCCTTCTGCTGTCCACACGAAGGACAGAGACCCATGTGAGTTTGTCACACAGCTCACAAGCCTCCACTGGCCACCCATCACCTTCAGGAGAGAGATCAACCTTCAGCTGCGTATATAATGCCCTTCCAAGTCCTCCACCTGACTCTCCTCAAATGCAATTCCTCAAATACAATTCCCCAAAGATCCGGTAGTTTCCTGCTCCCAGGCTGTTCTGTTTGAGTTCCTTTCCACCATTTTTACCCACCAACTCGCATACAGAGTTTAAAGCCAGACTCAGGCACCACCCCTAGGAAGGCTTCCCTGACTGTCTCTGTTAACCCCATATTCCCATTGTGCTGATCCTATGTTCATGTGGTTCTCCCTCTCTCAACACACACACACACACACACACACACACACACACACACACACACCACACAGCATTGTCTTAGAATTGACTCTTTTACTGTCCTGTTTTCAGTTCTTCACTGTAACCCCTACTTCACAATGACTACATTTTTTAACTTTTTACACATGATATTTGGCATATAGGATACATCTGGCAAATGTGTGTCGAGTGACTAACTCTTCTGAGAACTGAACTTCACCATCCCTAGCCACACCATGGCATATTCAGTTTAATTCATACTCTTACATATTGAGCCAATTTCTTCCCTCTTATAGGCTCATCCAATTGGAAGATGTAAATATTCTGAAAATTCAAACGTCTGATAATATTCACAAATAATGTCTCAGCCCATGTGTATTAAAATAGCATCAGAGGTGGTAGGCGCAGATGGAGTCCAAACAGTGTTTTGATTTGGTTCTTTTTTGAGCCCACCCACCTTTCACTTGACCAGTTTTCTCCCAGTCCCCTTTTGGTGTCCCTGTTCCTCTGCCTCTATTAATCCTCGCTCCTACACACACACACACACACACACACACACACACTCTACAGGCACATACAGACCCACATATTCTCTTCCTGACTTCTTGCAATTCTTGATCAAACCCAAGAATTCTGTTAAGAATTTCCTTTCCCAGTCTGTCTAAACCAGGACACCATACCTGTCTTTACCACCCCTGTTCCTCCATAGGTTTCAAATAGAAAGGATATGGGTGACCACTGCTACTCCTGTCACATTTAGATTTTCCATGGTCCTTTCCTAAACCTATATAAATGGCCCTTTAAAGTTGAAGGCTATTGGCTGACACATCAGTGTAGGCAATATTTGTATAGGAACAAAGATTGTCCCATCACTCCAAATGACACCATGAATGCACCTATCTCTGCTTCCTTACCTCGACCTAAACATGAAAGCTCTCTGGGAAAAAAAAAATGCAAAATATGAAATGCACAGGAAACTGGATCTTTAAAGATTTAGACTCAGTTTTATTTTTGACATTTCTTATCTTCCATCCCTGAATGAAATCTTAGGACCACTGACATATTCTTCTACATATATTGCTTTTTTTTTTTTTTTAGATAAACTCACCAAGTTGGAAGTAGCATTTAGAATTTCTTTATCAACAGAGTAACAGCATTCAAAAAAAAATTCTCTTGCTGCCCGAGGGAGTCCTGTCCTCCCAAAGCATTGTATGTATCCCCAGAAGCGTAAATAAATGAGGTCAAAATATGGGTTTCTTGCCTCACAGATGACACAGCAGAATTTAGTATTGTGTCCTTAGTCCCTGCCAAGAAAAGGAAACTTTCTGGGAGCCTCATCTCATTTTACACAACATGAAGTTGTTAAAAATTAAGTTCCTGAGTGTTCTTTCAGTGCTTGGTTTATTGGAATAATGTTCTTCAAATCCACATCTTGCCCTAGGCTCTTACTGGGTGAGGGGGAGGACTGGGAAGGAATGGGAAAAATGCTTTGCATTCCAACAGGCAGTCACACAAGTCAGAGCCTGCTGATGGTGCAGTGAGCACCTTCAGAGAGCACTTGGCAATCAGCTGCTCTGATCCACTGGCTTGAGGTAGTCCTGACTTTCCCAGGGAACCACTGCACATGATTATCACTAATTCTAAGGTGATATGGTTTTACCTCTGTCACTCTGAAAAGTGGAGACATTAATTATTCATATTTAATAGTTAATAATTAAAGCTCAGCATTCTCAGGGACACTCCATGCCTTGACCTGCCCTGGGCTCTGGGATACAGTCTTCCTCAACATACCATTTCCACCTTCCTCATGTTTCTTATCCAACCCCTCAGAGAATGAGAATATTCCAGAGTAGTTATTATTAATACACAAATAGGTTATTTTATTCCCATATTACAGATGAAGAAATGGAGGTCCAGGGTATTCATATTTTTGCCCAAGTTCACAAAGTAAGTATATGGCAGAGCCAACATACTGGCCAAGCCTACCTGGCCTCAAAAGCACCCTGCTAGCAATCGGAAGACAACAGAATGCTGTTCTCACTAAGAGCCTTTCCTACCATGCATGCCCTGCAGGACTTCGCCCCTGGCCCTGTCACTCCCACATTCCCATGGTACTGGTTTGTCCTTTGCACTAGACTCCTGCTGCTGTATTTTCTTTGTACTATGTTTTTTCTATGGACATGCTCATGATGTTTGAAGACCACATTCCTTAAATATAAAACTATGTTGTTTTTTTTTTTAATCTCACACACCAAGTTATAAAATTAAACTGACCTAATAGAGACATCTTCCAATTGGGGGGGGGGGGTGTATAGCTCAGTTGGTAGAGTGTTTGCCCAGCATGCACAAGGCCCTGGGTTCAATCCCTAACACCACCACCACCACCCCTCAAAAAAAAAAGAAAGAAAGAAAAAAGAAATATCTTCTAACTTTCCAACTGAAGTTGTCCTGGTGGAGGAGATGGTTAAAAAATATGAAAATCAGGTAAACTGAACTTTATGAAGAATTCCCATCATATCATGAATATGTCATATTCTGAGTGTATATCTCATGTAGATGTGTAACATATGCAGTCTTCAACCTATTATTAAAGAAGGCAAGATATGTAAAGATGACTAGGTTTCTAGGGTAGTCAGCTTTCTGTCACTGTGACAAACACCTGAGATGATGAACTTATAAAGAGAAAAGGTTTATTTTGTCTCTTGGTTTTAAAGAGTTGTAATCCATGACTGTGCAGACCTATTGTTTTTAGGTTTCTGGCGGGGATAGGGAGGCTAGATGGAAATGTCAGGGGATACATGACAAAGCAAAATTGCTTAGCTCATAGCCTCATGGCAAAAGAAGAAGAAGGGGATAAATTTCCATTATGCCCTTTGGGGGCATGAGAACTAGAGACCTCCTACTAATCCCCACCATCTCCCAATAACACTATCCTAGCAAATAAGCTAATGTTAGTCAGTTTTTCATTGCTGTGAAAAAATACCTGACAAAAACAACTTAAAGGAGAAAAGATTGATTCATGATTTTCAGAAATTTTAATCCACATTTGGATGTGTTTTCCACACTTGGCAATCTCCATTGTTTCAGGCCTCCAGTGATGCAGAGCATCATGGTGAAAAATGTATGACAGAGCAAAGCTGTCAGCTCATGGCAGCCAGAAAGGAGAGAGAGGGAGAGGGAGGGGGAGGGAAAGGGGAGGGGGAGGGAAAATATAAAAAAGTAGCTGGAGACAAGATATACCCTTCCAGGACACATACCCCATGGTCTGCTTCCTCCAACTAAATCCCACATCCTGCAATTTCCACCACCTTCCAAAAATACTGTTAAATTATTAATACATCAATGCATTAACCCATCAACAAGGTTGCAGTCCTTATGATGCAAACACTTCTCAAAAGTCCCACCTGGGAACATTGCTGCACTGGTGACCAAGCCTTCAACACACAAGCCTTTGAAGAACATTGTAGGTCCAAAACTGTAACAAACCCTTTTATATATGATCCTTTGAGGGACACTTATAATCCAAACTGCAGCACTTTCTGATTAACATTCAACAACCTGTTTTACTTCTAATAAGTGCATCAACTTATTCCTCCACCCAGGTTTTAAAATTCTTGAATACTTTTGAATGCATGAATGAATAGAGGGAGGTGTCCACACTTATTAGAAGTAAAATAGAACTTCATGGGCCCATCCATATGCAATAAGCATGTGAGCAATCTTAAAACCAAGACCTATTATGTGCTAGGTGCTGTACTTGAAGTTCAGTTATTCAATTTTTCTAAAAAAGTCATAATCATCTAGAAAATGCCAATAAACGACAGTATTAAATGAATAAAATTAATAAGAACCGGCTCTGGAACAGCTATTATCAGCTTGATGGCTTTTTTTGCCTATTACTTCTGGGTAGAGATAAGGGACTAACAAAAGCTACAATGGGTCCTTCATGAGAAAGTTCAAACTTTCTTTTTCCCTGTGTTCTGATGCTTGGAATGCTTATACCCGCAGGTAAAATAAAATGATAGAAACTGCAGGATAAAATGAAGGAAGATACCAAATTAGGAACAAAACTTTTGACAGAGAAAACTCCAGGAAGAGAATGTAATAAGTAAAAATGAGAAGTGGGGGAAGATTTTACTCAAGAAAATCAACAGAGAAAAATCTGCTACAGTCACAGCTTCTGATAAAAATGAAGAAAGACACCAAATTAGAAACAAAGATTTCATCAGATAAGATTCCGATAAGACTCGGGGAAGAGAATGTAATACGTAAAAATGAGGTGTGGGGGAGATATTTTACTCAAGAAAACCACCAGGGAAAATTCTGTTTCTGATTCATCTGATGAATGTCACCTGATGTCTGTGACTTGAATTATTTTGATGGTCACTGTGATTATAAGCTACCAAATGAATGTATGCAGGAAATTCATTTAATAAATATTTATTATCTTCCCATAAAGAAGCGCTACAAAAAGTGCCAAGGAAAAGACCCCCAAAAAAGGAATAAAACAAACTTGATTCTATGCTCAAAGAACTCATACCTTAGTGAAGGGGAAAGTCTTCAATCAATTAACTATATAAATAGCAACATGAAAACATTGATGTGTTTTCCAAGATTCTTTAAGTGCTAACAAATCCCAACTCCAAACTGGAATTTTCTGATTTTTTTCTATTGGGAAATTCAAGATGGCCCATGGATGGATACAGACTTGTGTTTTCCCAATGCAGTAACCCTCTGGAGTAGAAAGGAAACAGACCTTCTCTCTTCCAGAATAGATATGAAACATGAAGGGGAGAACTAGTTGATCTAAGGTTCAAGCCAAAGAGGTGTGATAAATGTCCACCTTTGCTACACATGCTGAACTTCCTGGGGACATATGACACTAGGATCAGAGGCCTAGAAAAATGGCACAGTCAGCAGGAAGGCACTGTTGAGCCATGGAAAGTGCTACAAGCAGAAGAAAAGGGAAAAGATACCCAGCAGATGAAAATATCCAATGTTGTAACCCCAGCAGCTCAGGAGGCTGAGGCAGGAGGATCGTGAGTTCAAAGCCAGTCTCAGCAACAGTGAGGTGCTAAGCAACTCAGTGAGACCCTGTCTCTAAATGAAGTACAAAATAGGGCTGGGGATGTGGCTCAGTGGTTGAGTGCCCCAAGTTCAATCCCCATTACAAAAAAAAAAAAAAATATATATATATATATATATATATGTGTGTGTGTGTGTTGTATGTATGTATACACACACACACACACATACATATGTATCTCCAATGTTCACACCATATGATGAGTGTGGAAGAGAGGAAGAACTGTGAAGAATATTCCAAGAGAACTATTAAAGACATGGGTGACAGAAATACACTCTGGTACACTCTGGGACTAACAAAAACAAATGGTTGAGCATGTGCAGGTTGCTGACCCAAACTGATGCCAATGTGAGCAAGTGAGTCACATTTAAGGCCTTTAAAGTTAGCTCACATCACTGAGCACAGTATGAAGAGATCTTTTAGTCTCCTTCATTGAAAAAAAAAGTTTAAAAGGCTGCTTAAGAATCTATATCTGAAAATCTCTTACATAGCTCATCCCAGGGAATATTTCCCAGTTTTTGTCTTTCACTTTGAGATACCTGGAAAGCCAGTTAAACAAATGTCATGGCTCTATCTCTGATTTCTATTGTATTCATTGTTTATCTGCCTATCCTTTCTAACTGTGAAATCTGTCCACGGAAGAAAATTAACTAATTTTAATGTTTTATCAGATAGTTCAAGTTGCTGGGTTATAAATCATTACAGAAGATTAAAATCTTGTCCTTTTATGGCCTTTGAAAATGTTATTCAAATTTACAAAGCTCAGAAATTTAAAACTACTTTCGATAAGACTGGTTAAAGCGTCCTTTTTTTCCTGTTCTTCCTGGTCTATTACATGACTGCTTCACTCCTGAGCCATCTTTTATAAATGAATTCTCAGTTCTTCAAAAATACAGGACAATACCCCTCACCCTGTAGTCACACCATCTCTGGCTTTTCAATCCATCTTTGTTATTAATATTTAAACCCAGAGCATCATGTTACAGAAGTTATGATGTAGAAAATTGTTTAAGAAATATGCAAAAAGAAGACAAAAATAAAGCTCTTTGCTCAAGTGATAAATCTGGGTAAATGAGCCACCATCATGTCAGAGGAACTCCAACCAGAGTCTCTCATTCAACAGATTTCTCAGAGAAGGCTTCCTGTGCTTGAAGACAGTGATGCAATGGGAGTAAGTCCCGGATGGTTTCCAATTTCTGGCAGTTCGCAATCAAGTGTAGGCACAAATAATGGCACAGCTGATGACCTGTGATATAAGGAAGGTGTTTGGAATACACTGTGGTGAGGCAGCCATCTTGGATTTAGTGCTGGGACAGAAGCACTTATAAGTTTCACTACACAATGAATTAAGTCTAAGCAGAAACCTGAAGTACAAGTAGCCAAAAAGAGTATGTAAGGTTCCCTCCAAGAAGATATCACTGAATGTGCAGAATTGCGGAGAAGAGACTGTGTGGGAAGCTTGGGGAAGAGGAGGAAGTGGCAAATTTGAACCTAGATAGAATCAACCAGCATCAGATTATCAAAGGCCTTAACCTTTTAACATGAGGGCCACAGGAACACAGGAAAGTCTTTTCAACAGAGAAGGACTTAGCCAGATGTGCATTTTCGAAAGGTCTTTGGGGCTCTGGAATGAACACGGGATTCTAGCAGGACACTTTTAGAAGCAAAATGGGAAATGGTTGAAGTAAACCAGGCCAGAAAGGATGGTAGGTGGTTGGAGCAAAAAAAAAAAAAAAAAAAAAAAAAAAAAAAATGGCTGTGAGGTTGAAGAAAAGCTGAAAATCCAACAGAAGTCAAATACCAGTGCCTGGGTTAAAAGAAAAAAAAAATCAGCTTCTTATTGGCTGTGCCTCTTTGACAAACGTCTCTGCTAAAAACAACTTGACAAAACCGAGATTGCACAAATCTGGCTTCCTGTGTGGAGCTGTTTTGCAATAGCCAGACAATGAGACTATCAGCTGCAGAATGACTTTGAATCATGCTTGTTTTTAAAAATATCTGAAATGAACAACAGATGTTTAAAAGATAATGAAGGCTAAACAACCAAGACATAAAACAGGCTGCCCATCTTGTCCATTTACTCCTGATTGGAAAACACTCAGATCAGTACTCAGGAGTTCAGAGCAATAGTCATTCATAAGCTGCAGATACGAAGGTGAAGTTTGAACCTCTAATTGTAGATGCCGGCTTTCTAAACAAGATCAGAAATTCTATCACCTTTAGAATGGAACAATTTGGGAAGGACACTCTCAATATAAACCTCCCGTGGGATCAAAATTAATTAGCTAATGAGAAAACATGAAGGAGAACCCTATGTCCAGGATGTTTTTGATGTGCTCACCAGAGCTGTCTCTTAAGATGTAGCAAACTTTTGGTGGCAGTTTTGCTTTTGGTCAAGAGATGGGCTGGTACAAAGGACACTAAAAGTGTCATCATCTTGACGTGTTGTTTGCCTGGAGCTCACCCCTCCTTTGCCATAGTTCTAAGAAATTAGGAAATGAACATTCTGTCCCTTGTTGACTTGTTCATTTCAATTAACCCATCTTTGTCCCTGTGTTCCTAAAAACAATTAGGAGTATGGTGAGTCTGATGATATGATCAGGAAACAGCACTAGCCCTCAAGCCGGGCACATCCTTTCAACTGAAAAAGGTCACTGTCAAATAGTCACAGCTAACAATTTGTCACTGCGGTACTCATTCTGACTATTAGATATCATAGAAAAGAAACTGGATCATCACGCAGTTATTTAGAGCTTGGATTCTTTTCAAAATACCCCAAAGATGTCATATCATTTCAATCAAAATTCCAGAAGAGTTATTTAGCAAAATCTGAAAAGTTTATTCTAAATGGATATGGAAACGCAAAGAGCCCATGAGAATACTGAAGACTTCTGAAGATCAAGAACAGGAAGAACAGGTTTGTCCCATCAGACACAAAGACTTGTTCTAAAACTATAGTAATTAAGAATGTGTGATATCAGTACAGGGGTAATTATGGGTTTCCTCCCTTTATCTTTGAAGTATGTTATCTTAGCAGGGCTTAACCCAGGAATTATCTTTTATAGTAGAACTTTCACAAGCCCAGTAATCCATGAATGCTAGCTCTAAATGCATATGAACAGAAGAGAGAAGCACAGGACATAGAGACCAGCCTCCACAGGAGCACTAAGCACCCACTGATGAAAGACCACATATCTGCTGTGGGAGGAGTAGGACTGACAAGAATATGCAATTGTCAAACACAAAACAGAGTGTAAATTATTATCCAGCTCAGTCTCAACCCAAGTAGTTTCACAACATATCCATTTAACCTTGCCATATTAACAAATATGACCACAGTATTTTGATACAGGAAATATGCTCCTCATAATTCATGGAAAGTAAAAGTCTTTCATAAAATTCACTTAATTTGAATGAAATAAATAATTTTTGAAAATAACATTTTACAACTTAAAACCAAAAGAGCTATGATATACATTATGCCAGACATACACTATTCTGTGATATTAAACTAGCACATGAAAGAAAAAGGTTGAGCACCATCTTTGGAATATAGTAAGAAAGCTTTCAAGCTACAATGTGAAATGGAATTTTTTAACCTTAGAAGCCAAGTCAACTTTATTTATCACACAGGGCACCAGAGTTTTCTGAAATGTGTTTAAGTACACTTTAAGACTTTCTTGTATAAAAAAAAAAGAAAGAAAAACTCATATGACTAAATGACTCTCTATTTCTACACCCCAAAAGAAATAAAGAGCAAAATGCAAAGACACCTGAATAAATGTTTCAGTTAAACTTTTGATTCTTGGAATTACCAAATTAAATGGTCAAATTATTTTAAAAAAAAATCAAAGATGTGTGTTCTCAAGAAGTACAAAGATAGTAAATGGTCAAAACTAAAATACTATATTACTGCTTCAAGAAGATATAATTCTTAAAAGAATAAATACATGTACACCTTAGTTAATCTTAAACATAAAACTATGGACTAGCAAAATAATTAAGGTTCTTTTTATTTTTAATCAAAAGTTCAAGGACATTCTGGAGGCTGAAGCAGGAGGATCGTGAGTTCAAACTCAGTCTCAACAACAGTGAGGCGCTAAGCAATTCAGTGAGATGAGTTGTCTCTAAATGAAATAGGGCTCCATAGTCAAGTGCCCCTGAGTTCAATCCCCAGTACCAAAAAAAAAAAAAAAAGTTCAAGGAAGGAGTCTATTAAATAGCAGGAAGCTGTATGCAATAAGATCATAATGCTATATAACAAAAATCACTTCTCAAACACATGAAATATAAACATTTTGCAATGTAAATTTTCTTCATGTAATTGGTATGTAGACCTTTCTCCGCGTATTGGAGGAGAGAAACAGCAAAGGAGAAGAGGCAGGGAAAACTTAAAGAAGTCAGATAAAATAATGGACCTGTGCCAGACTATGCTGCAGGAAGGTCAGGGACAAACAAATGATCAAAAGTACACCAAATAACGAGGTTCACTGGGTTGGTGGCAGCTTCCATCTTGGAGAGAATGAAGCCAATATGAGAATAGATTCAATAAGAACTATTCCTAAAGCACATCTAAGAGATTATCTCACATCTTTAAAGTCATTGTTGTTTGTGAAATACATGTTTTAAAAATGATAAAAAGTCTTCCTGTCTTACTTACCTTTGATGGAAATAAACATTTTTTTGGATGGTCATATAATGGTTTCTCAGATAAGAGTGTTGGGAACTACAACAAACAAAACATCAGAGGAACCCATCACAACTATCCAAGAAACATCAGTGCATGTTGAAAGCTCTGCATTCCAACTGAACCAGATAATGCATTATCCTAATCTAAGTTAACCAGGGTGTACTTATCAAGAATCACTCTTTAAAAAAGCATTGCTATCCTTCATTAGAAATTGCCTGTCACTCAGTACTTCAACAAATTCATAGAAAGTAGACTGTTAAAAGTTCATGTTTAGATGCAGTTTATCTACAAAGCAAATTCTTAATTATTCTCTCTATGCTCAAGGTCTTAACGATGCACACCTTGCCTATGGAATGAGACCTCAATCATTGTGGATTCTAGGGAAACTTTTCAATTAATGTGTGAACAGCAATGGGTGTCGAGGAGCTAAGTGACAAGATTCCAGGAAAATAGACTGGAGGCAGTCTGCACCACTCTTGTCCTTTGTGATCCTCTCCTGACAGAATCTCAGGCCACTCTCCTTGGCTACAGAAGCAGTTAACTGTAAGAACAGCCTTTTTTAATTTAGAGGCTAAGGGAGTGCTACCAGTGCTCAGGTCTGGTTGTATGGCCTCTGGAGGGAGGCATTAAAATCTGTATTCCAAGTAAGGTCACACTGTGTCTGATCCCATGTTCAGACCTGAAGTCTTTAACAGGCTGTGCTAATTCCAAACAGGCCTTTAACAAGGCCTCTAATTCTGTTTAAATAGACACATCTTACCATCATTCCATATATTACCACCTTTTTAGTTAAAGAAAAATAAAAATAAACCAAAGGACAGATATGAACCAAGTTCATGAGTCATAAACAAAGCTTGTTTATAACTTTTTGGTTTTTTCTCAGCTAGGACTCTGTTGGTTTGACCAGTCAACATATGACACAATAAGCCCTGAGAGACCTGTTTAATAAAAGCATTGTTACTTAGTCTGTCACTCTGTAGAAACTTCCTTTGTTAACAGAATCATTGTGTAGAGGACAGTGAGAGAAGACATCCATGTGAAACCCAGTGAAGATGCTCTACAGATACAAACACTTTTGGAGAAAAAAAATTATATTCTCTGAATGAAGACCAAGGACTGGAATTCAGAAGATTGAGGAAGCTTAAAAGCAACTTATTAATCTAAAACTGTATGTTTTGTGGTGATTGGATTTTATTTATTTACATCTACCAAACGAGTATAGGGTTTTAAGTGAGAAAAGATATGTCTTAATCCATTTTCTGTTGCTATAATAGCATACCTGAGACTGACTAACTGATGAAGTAAAGAAGTTTTTTTAGCTCACAGTTCTGGGAGAGGAAAGTCCAAAAGCATGGTGCCAGCATCTGCTCACTTCTTTCTCATGCTGCATCATAACACAGTGAAAAAGCCAAAGGGAGAGCCAAAGGAGAAAATACTAGGCCTGGCCTTGCTTGAGAACCAGGTGCTCTCACAGAACTAATCCAGTCCCAGGAGAACGACATCAATCTTTCTTATAATCCAATCACCTCTTAAAGACTCCACAGTTCTCAACACTGTAACAATGCTGAACAAACTTCAACTAGAGTTTTGAAGCAGAAAAACCATACCAAAACCACAGGCCAGGAAGATAAGAGGAAGACAGGAGCAAGCTAGGACTCAAACTCTGAGCCGCAAGGTTCGAATACTTGTCCAAAATGGGCCACGAATTGGGTTCTGAGCTTTCAAGAAACCAAATTTTCAAGGGTAACCAATCACAGTGTCGAGAAGATATAAATGAATCAGTTCAAATAAGGAACGGTGACTGTTATTGAAACACAAGACCTCTCTCCCCATCTATGCTCTTATTTTCTATGGCAGATTAGAGAGCAGATATTGTTTTCTCATGTCCCCTCCAACAGCTACCAAAATGAGATTTGTGGGATTGAATCCAGGGCTAAGTAAAAGCCCTATCACTTAACCACACTCCCAGCCCTAGACTAAGTTTGTAAAGCTTTGCTTGGTATTAATGGCATAAGATCTAAGCACAGTTCAATTCAAAAGCAATTTCATGAAGAACACTGATTAAATAGCTTTCACCTCTACTAAAAACTAGAAGCGTACCACCACTATATATATGTGTATATCTATATGTAAAGAAACAGATACTATATCTTAAGATATTAAATTAAGAACATGAATGAACACTTAGCCAGAAACCAACAGTATAGGAGAAGAGTGAAATGAACTTTTTGAAATTCCTACCTACTAATAATAGGTAAAAGGCAAAAATCTACTCACCAAAAGCATTAGGACAGTTTGGTACATCCCTAGATCCTGTGCTCTGGTTTGTAAACTACTATTCAATAAGCTAGACTCTATACTCATTTTTATGAATGGAAAAATTATAGGGTGAAGATTTTTTTCAAAAGTACCCCAAAGTGGCATTTAAGGCAATAATCCAGCTTGAACTATAGGTCTATTCAGTTCCATTCAGTTCCACAACTATTTATTGCATGCCTAAGCCTACATGGTAGATGCCTCAGCAGCTTCAGAAATGAATGACAATAGACCCTGACCTCAAGAATGTGAGGTCTGGTCTAATAGAATATATGAAAGAGATGCAGAATTGGAAAGAAAAGAAAACCCTGCACTATCAAAGTGCATCACCAGAGTTCCTTAAAGTGGCTCAAAGAAGGCACTAGACAACAGTGCTTTTGTGGAGGGCGTCACTTGAGATAAGCCTATAAGAAAAAGAAGATGGATGTATGGATGGATGGATGGACGGACAGAGATGGAATCAGAGACAGAAGAACAAAAGCAATGGTAAGAAGGTAGGAAGGAACACATGGTACACACTTCAACATTTGGTGAGAATGCTAAAGCACATGCAGAAAGATATGTAGGGAAGTGGCTGTGGCCATATGGTCATGGCCTTGAAAGGGGGGGGAGGCAGTTTAACAGTTTCAACACTTTAGATCTCATGAGTATAGTTGCTGATCAATTCATTCCTCGTAAAAACCATACTGGTTTTGGAATAGGAACTGTTCGAAACATATAAATATCTTCTATTGCTAAGTGTTATTCAAATACATTCTCTCTGATAAAAGTCTAACTCTGAAGATCAAACTTAACAAATGGGCAAATTACTGATTTTAATAGTTAAACCTCCATGAAGATGTCCATGAATGAAAATTTTATCTCTGATGTAAATGTTCTAGTCATATTTATGCTTCAATTCAAACTTACCCAAAGTTAGGCTACAATTTGTATTATTTTCTAAAGCAAAATGGTCCTATATTTCATATTTTAATTATTTTTTGTATGCAGCAACAAGTCGTTGATAGGGAAAATAATTAACCTTTCAAATGTCCAATAGTCTGAATCAGGTTAATTTCATAGAATTATTCACTTGAATTAACCCTTCCTGTGTCATTTGCTCTAGGTATATCTGCAAACAGAAACTTTAAACTAGTTATATGTCTAACAGGGGCACTTTCATAGAACACTCCACAAATTCATAATATTTAAAACTAAATTGTTTGATTTTAAGGAAAGCAAAAAAAAAATAATAGAAAATATTCAACCTGTAAAAGAATAGCTAAAATATGTATACAAGATGTGTTAAACATAATCTACTTGCCTCTAGAACAAGGAAACATTAGAGGAAGAATAGAAGAAATTAGCAGTTTCTCTGCCCTCTGGTGGCAATAAAATCTACTGCAACATTTCCAAAAGTAATGCATAATAAAATGTCCCTGTTATGAAATCAGATGTTTTTCCTGTGCCAAAATGTCTGTAATAAAGATCCTGATTACTACATGCCAAATTTCAAGACTGTTGGAGTTTTTCCCTTGGGTTGAACTTTTAGATAGGCTATTTTATGATGGGAACTATAATTTTCCTACTGTTCTACCTTGCTATATTTTATATATTCGGTAGGCTAACCATTTAATTCCAAGATTATTTCATAAAACTCCATGTCGACTGATGTCCAGGAAAGAAACTATTTCAGATTATAATAAAGTCTCAAAACATTACCAAGAAATTTAAAACTACTTTTTTATTCAATCCCAAAAACCTGTAGGTTTCTAAGAGCAGATTTCCTTCAGAATTATTGATTTAGTTTAAAATACTGGTACAATCATGTTGGCAACTTAGGTATTTTATGTACACCAGAGCTAAAGCTTTTAAATGCTTGCCCAGTTTAAGAGTAGAGCGAATTTCATCCTCAGTTTAAGAACTTGGAATAGCAAATTTAGTGTGTGTGTGTGTGTGTGTGTGTGTGTTTTCTATTCTCAAAATTATTAATTTCCGAAAGTTCAGGAAAATATAAATATTTGCTGACTTTTCTTTTATTCTTGTACTGTAAATGCATAATTTACTCCTGGTGCCAAAGAAGTTTTTAAATAAAAAATTTGTAATGCATTTTGGCACTCACACCTCTCTTAACCTCCTTTGTAAAATTTCTTTCTTGAGCTACTTATTTATTCCATGAATATGCCAATGAAAATTACTGTTGCACCTTTGTTACAAATATGTCCTTTCCTGGAGAGGGAAAAGTATTATTATTTTTTTCAACCAATGAAATGTACCAGAGAAATAAACAGAAGATATGGTCTACTGATATAAATTATTCATAGTCAAGAACGACTCATGTCCATTAGATCAGAACAAATCAAGAGCCAGGAAATTTTGCATTTTTTTCTCAGATCTATAGGTGTGGTCAACCCATTTCCCCCACCTCTGAAGGACCCCCCTAACATATACTTCCCTCCAATCATAAATAAGAACACAGATAAAGTATTTGTGCTTTCTCTATAAAAATCCATATCAGGGACAGTCCTAGTGTTTGGACTCTTTTCCAGGTTTCAATTTGGTAAAATTTCATTCGAGGATTTCCTTCAAGATTTATTCTCACCTGGAATCCCCAGGTAGTCTCCCTAGCCTTCCATCTATGACTCATGTTTGAGGACTGGAGACACAGACTTACTTTCTGAGGAATCATTTACCATTCTCGCTACCTCAAAATTAAGCACATACACACACAAAGCAAAATAGAATGAAATTGATTATCCTAACCAGAAAGCTCCATTTCTTTTTTTATTTTCCCTCCAAGTGTTCCCCCTACCCCTCATTTCTTCTGGAAGTCTACACAAGTTCACAAATGTCTGTCGAGGTCTCTGTGCCTATTTGTTTTTTCACTTTCTTCTCTGAAGAGCAGAAGTGGGGAGAGGCTACTGTTCGCAGCGGGCAGGGTTCAGGGAAGCAGCCCTGGCTTCTAGCAGTGCCCTGGCCATGGGGGCGCGGTCACGCACCTGGCAGGAACCATCACCAGAGGAGTAGACGCTGGCACTGGGAGGATGCTAAGGCCTGGGCTCCTGGCTGGGACAGTGTCTGGGCAATCAGGGTAACCCCTTGGCTCCCCAGTCACCCTCCAGCATGTTCAGGCCTGTTTGCAAATCGGACAGGGGGAGGACAATGGAGCCAGGAGTTGATCTCCAGAAACTTGCCCACCCCACCTTTCCGTGCTCTCCCCACCTCTGAGCCTGGCAGCACCAACCCCACCCCACTTCCTGCGCCTGCGCAGCCCCAGAGGCCAGAGGTCGGTAGGTAGTGGGTATTGCCTGGGAGAGCAACAAGGAGCTACATAAAATTTTATCCTGCGAATGGGAGATCTGCAATCCCTGGCTGTCACAACATCCCCCAACTACCTCCACCATGCTCTCGCTTAGTATAACTGAGCAACAGGGAAGAAGCAGCCCCAGGTGCCAGCTCCTGGTAGAGGAACCCATCAGAGGTTATCCCGGGGTTCTTTCTGGATTGCTTGGGGGAGACAGTACCACCCCCTATCGCCCAGGTGAAGTAAGCAGGAAGCCTCAAGAAAGCCCACAGCCCCTATCCTTCTTCTCTCGTCGACCTTCTCCCCATTTGGGGAGCTCAAGTTTACCAGAAGAACAACTGCAATAACTTTCCCAAGGGCGGAAAGATGAGGTGGGAGTGGGCTGAGAATGGGGGTGCCGGAGAGGTCTTAAGCTTGCACAAAATCAACAAGCGAAAGCGCATCTTACCATTGATTTGGTTGCCAGCTTCCCCTTCAGCGAACTGGAATCGATCGGTTAAAAAGTGGCAAAGTAACACAACTCCTGCAGCTGCCAGGTCGGCCCGCCGGAACCTCGCCATGCCGTAGCCAAGACCTCTCTCCCCCGCCCCGCCAGTCCTTCCCCAGTGCCCTGGGCTCCTGGGCTCCCCGTGGGGATGGGGGCGATGCTTGCTGAGCGCTGTGGATAGGTCTCCGTAGGATTTGGAGGCCTTTGTAATTTCGATGGGACTTCACAGTCAGGAACCGAAAATAACCAGGGAATGCAAAAGGGAGCGCAGCCCTCTCCGGACCTCTGGGTCTCTGTTGCAACTTGCCACACTCGCAGCTCTCACCGGACTCAGAACAACTGCGGGTTGGAAACGCTGTGGGCAGCCAGAGCTCTCAAACTCTCTGTTCCTCACAGGCAGCGCCACCCGGGTGCCGGCAGACGGTGACTTCCTAGCCCCTGCGATGCGCTCCACTGGATTCAAAACAGATCTAATTCCACAGCCAGCGCGGGTGCCTCCTGCAAAATCCAAGAGAACTGTCGGCTCCGAAGGAACTTTCCCGTCTTGGGATGGCCCCGGTGGGAGGTTTAGGTTTGTGGGAAGGGGGTTACTGTGGGTTGGCGAAACCCCTCCGACAAGTTTTTCTTCTTTTCTTCGCCCAATGCTGGGCGCGCGTCCTTCCTGGCAGCCGGAGGGATGGGCAGCCCCAAAGAGCTGAGCCCTGGGAAGGTTCGGGCTGCTGCAGCCTGAGATCTGAAGCCAGGAGGGGGGGGGGGGGGGAAATGTGTGTGTTTTTTAAAAAGAGGAAGAAGAAAGAAAATGGGGTGGGGGGAGAAGTCAGGCTGAAACCTCGGGAGAGGTTTCCTCCAGGCTGAGGAGGAGGTGGCCCCAAATCCCCGCCGCCCGGGAGTTTGGTGGCGGAGGAGGAGGAGGCGCCGCCACCACCGCGCTCCTGCTCCACACTTCAGGGAGGGAAGGCAGCTCGCAATTTGCCAGATCTGCGGCTGTACCCTCCTCCCTCCTCCCTCCGCCCTCCCCCTCGCTCCTCCAGGCTTCTCCCACCTTCCTCCCCAAACCAGCAGCCAGCATCGACCTGTCCAATGGCTGCACTTTCCTCGGGACTGGCAGAGTCGTCGCCGACAGATTAAGCTGGGGAAGCAAAGCCAGGGGGAGTGAGAGGGCAACTCCAGCCTCGCGTGCCCCGGGCAGCCGGCTCCTGGGAGCACCAGGAGAGGAGCTGAACCGGGAGAGCGAGGAAGGGAGCAGGGGGCTGCATCTCCGCGCTGCTGGGGCGCCATCCGGCACCCGGCTTGCGCCCTCTGCAGTAAGGCCAGCAGCGCCCGCACCCACCTGGCTCCCGGGCCTCCTGGGTACAGAACCGCGGGGTTTGGAGACTGGATCGGACAGACCAGGGCCCCAGTAGGCGCCCGCCTCTGGCGGGGGTCTTCCCGGGCACTCAAGGGTTAATTTCAGCTCTCCCTTCCTGGAGGGTTTGTTGGGCTGTGGTTGGGGTGTGAAGAAAGCAAACCGGAGCCAGTTGGGTTACTGACCCAGAGAGGCCCCTACGGACCCCAGACCCGCGCAGAGGGTGGTGGAAGATAGCCCGCTGTAGCGCGGTCCTGCTGCCGCCACCAAGGCTTTGTAAAGTGTCAGCGGGAGTGAAAGCGAGAGTTTAAAGGAACAGGAGGCCCCATTGAATTTCCTACAGGGGCTTTAACAGGCTTTCCCTCGCTAGTTTGTTTTTGTTATTTCAGCTTCAGGATCTGCTTCACTGTTAACCCACTCAGGCCTCCCCATTTAGTTTACATTTTATTTGGCATAAGGTTACCCGTATTTGAAAGAGATAAATTCAAAGGAAAGAAGTAAAACACTACTGATTAAAAGTACTATTAAAAGACTATCAGGACGAAATTTCACTTCCTCCATGATAAACAATCTTTTAGCATTCGTTCCCCATGCATCAAATGTGGAGAATTTTATAGTAATACTCTTACAGGGTCAGAGTAGTGGATTAGATGAGTTGATTCTGTATGCTTCAAAATTTTCAAAGATTTCCTAGCAATAGCTTTTTCTTGAAGAGAAAGAACTAAATTATACATTTGCTAGTGTTCTATATTCAAAAGATCCATATTCTTGCCCATGACATTCAATATTCTGAAGAGTTTATGGATGCTAACAATAGATGCCCTAACTTGTTAAAAAAAACTCCCTGGAGCTGAGTCCAGATCAACAATCTACTCTGAATTTGATGCCATAAAAGGATGCCTTTCTCATTGGAAGGGGACATATAACATGTTTTCCCTAATATGATACTCAATTTATTCTTTATTTCAGAGCAATTAGTGTATATATTTAAACACATAAACGTGCCATACCTAAACCCTTTATCATGCCAAGAACTTGCTCTCTCCTGAGCTTTCTCCAGGCTAATTGATTCCCCCCCTTGCTAGCATATTTAAGAAACCTGGTTCTTTTATTTCTGCTCCACCAGGTGTATTTACTTCTAGTTAATGTTACATAGGAATTTGGGTACCTAGTAAAGTTACCTGTTTAAGACTAAGTTATCCAACCACGGCTTGATTGTATTTTAATTGATGTTGATTTTTTTTCTTTCATTCTCCTTGCAGTCATTACTTCCTGAATCCATGTGGAAAGCTTCCTAAATCCTTCCATACAACTCGAGTTTCCATGATAAGCAACATTATGGGGAACCTATTAAAGACCCTATTTTTAACCAGGGATATTTCCCCCTTCCTTCCCAGCAAGGGGAGGAAAAATGTCTGTTCTTTTTGAGACAAAACATTCTCGCCTCTTCCTACTCTTATTTTCTTTCTTTTTCCTTTCATTATTATATGTGCAAATTAGCAGTGTTTATTTTTCTTATTATGTTTTTGGCAGAGATGCTTTGCCCTCCTGGTTGATGCCATATATATTTTGTAAGTGTAAATCTGTTGCCAAAAGTTGAAATGGAGCCAAGTGATAATTCAGAGATCATCTGAACAGTCTTGTTTTTTCTCACTGGTACTATTTAATTCCATTGTTTTACTTCTGTCTTAATTTGATTTTGAAAAGTTATACGCATCTAAAAAACTTAAGTATGGGAGAAGATGAAAGTGAGGAAAAGTCAATCATGCTTGATGATATGGTGCTCAGAACTAAGATTATCATTGTCATAAATTTAGGTTATAAAATTTACTTTAAATGTCAACCAACAATTATTTGTAAAAATGCATTTTGCCTCACATATATCAAGAAACAAGAAAGAAAATATAGGTAGGAGGATATATCCATTTGGAAAGAGTAAATTACTCATATAATTCTGGCTAATTAAAAGTAGTATACTTTGTGGCCTAAATTGTTTGAGCCTTCCATATATGTTTCACCACAGTTGAAGTGTCTATTTGCTTACACAGTGACAAATTCAGACGTCTTTGTGGAAGAAATTACATCATCTTTCATCAGATATAAGAGAGATGTTGTAAGGAGTGCAGTTTGTTTATATTTATTGTAGAGACAGGAAAGGAATAGCTGGTTTATGTACTTGCTGCCTTAATTTGAACTAATCTCACAAGGAACAAATGCCTTAGGAATTGCAAATGTGTCATACTTGTTCTTTGTCCATGGCAAAGATCTGGGATTCACAGGACATTCTCTCCTTTAGGATCAGACATCAGGATCATTCTTAACAACATGGAACTTTGAGCAGACATTGGACCTGAACTATTATCTCTGCATATTTCAAACATGTTTACAATCCCTTATCTCCAACAACCCCCAGAGGTATTTTCACACATTCAAATGAAATTATGTATGTATTAAAGGTTCTTGCAATTAATCATCTCATCTTACCTCCAACTCAATGTTATATTTCCTAGGAACTGACCTAAATTAAAACTTGGTTGACAGGATGCTTAAGAAAACAATATGCTCAGTTGGTTTAAAAAAAAAAAAACTGAGAAACAATTGAAATATAACCTATGTAGTACTTTGCATTTATTATGATTTTTAAAAAATTATTTCAGGAAATAATTCTTACCCATTTTTCCAGGACTTTTAAAACTTGACACAATTGTGATCAGAGGAAGAGATATTACTATTAGTGAACTGCTTTGATTCAGTTCTAATATTATGACCTTGCTCTAGATCTGTGACATTTCCTCTCTCTCCTCATTTGATAGCGCTAATTTTTGGACTTCTGCTATGCAGTTACAACATTCATTTGTTCATCTTGCTGATCTGGTCTAAGAATCAAATGGGATTTTATTGTACTGTTCCAGATAGATATTTCATATTTTTTCTTTATAGATTTAGGTAGACAATTTTATGAACACCGTAATTTTTTTAATCAGATGAACATTAAAAAATTTACCTACCAGCTAATAGCACACTCTTTATTACAGGAACATTTAACATGCAAGAATACTTATTGGCTCTTAGCCTCATATCAAAGCTACATTTACTTTTTAGACTAAATTAATAACAATATAAAATGACATGTGTATAGTCTTCTTTCTGAAACTAATAAGCTAACATGATTTTTGACTAGTAAATAGCAAAGTAAAAAATGAGCAACTCAACATAGTAGAAAAGAAAATTAATGAAACAGTATACTCTTAAAAAGGGTAGAGGCATTACCTTATAGTTCTTTTTAATAAGCATCTATGCACAGTAGAAACATAGGTCTTATTCCAAAATTATTGGACTCAAAGATAGTTAAACTCTTGCATTTGGAGAAGGAAAAAAAAAAGAAAAGAAAATGGGCAACTGCTTGACATGCACTTAGTGAATTAAAAAATGAAGTAAATGTGTTGAAGAATATGCTGTACAATGTGTAATAATGAAGCATTTAGGAAATTGCCCAAATGCTTATTGTGGACTTAGTTATCCAGATTTTTCTGAATTGATTTTTAGAAACCACAGGGAATTCGTTTCTCATGTCAGCTTCTGCAGAGCCTCTGGTGGAGGCTACTACTCAGGCATTGGTCACTGGGTTTTTCTGAGTGACTGCAAGAGTGCTCTGAGTTACCCAGGGTCCACCACTGCAGTCCTTCTGTCTTGTGCTACATCTCCTTTCTCACCTTGTAATTTTCTTTTCCTTTGTCCTCAGTTTCCTCTCTTTCCATCTCTTTGAACGTTTTCCTGAGATACAATGCACATGGCTTAAGAGTCACACTCTAAAATGTTTGCCATCCATTGGGTTTTATTATTCCCCTAGATGATAGGATCAAAACTTTCATTTGATTCTAAAACTTTTTCATCACCCCAAAAGGAAATACCATGCCCATCAATGACCATTCTCCATTTTCCTTTTCTCCCAGCCCACAGCAAACACTAATCTACTTTTCTGTTTGACGGATTTGCCTATTCTGGACATTTCATATAAATAGGGTCATAGAATAGGTGGTCTTTTGTGTATTATATGACTTCTGTTTAGTGCAATGCTTTGAAGGTACAGCCATTCTGTGGCATGTTATCAGTATTTTATTCTTTATTATTTTCAAAAGATATTCCATTGAATGGACATACTATATAAATACTCTGGGAAAAAATGTGAACATTAGTTGTTGGACATTTGGATTGTTCTTACTTTTTGGCTATGATGACTTATGCTCTAATGAACACCCAACTACTACTTGTATAACCTTTGAGGACACGCAGGAAATACAGCTACTCTACATTCCCTTTGTGAGGAAATTAGAAACTATTTTCCATTGTGGCTACAACTTTTGACACTCTCATCAATAATGCAGTGGTTCCAATTTATCCACTTCCTTGCCAACATTTACTGTTTTCCTCTAAAGAAAATTAATTATAAGCATCCTAGTTGGTATGAAGTGGTATCTTACTATGGTTTTGATTTGTATCTTCCCAATAAATAATCATGCAGAGCATCTATCTTTTCATGTGCTTATTGTCCATGTGTATAACTTCTTTGGAGAACAGTCTAACCAAGGCCTCTATCCTTTTAAATCAGATTCCTCTTTTCTCATTTGAGTGGTAAGGGTTTTTTAATATGTTGCAGATGTTAGGCCCTTTCATATACATGAATTGCAAACGTTTTCTCTCATTCTGTAAATTGTCTTTTCATTTGATAGTTTTCTTTAATAAACATTTTTTTAATCAACCAAGTCCACATATTTATCTTTGATTCTTGCTTTTGCTTTAGAAGTCATGTTTATAAGCAACCCGTGCCTAATCCAAAGTCACAAGGATTTATGCCATTTTCTTCTGAGAAGAAAGAAGAAAGAAGTTTTAGCTTTTGCAGTTAGGTAAACTTTGTGTGAAATTTTGCATATGTTATGAGGAAGGTGACAAAAATCATTCTTTTGCCTGTAGATATTGAGTTGTTTCTGCCAAGCGTTGGAAAAATTATTGCTTTCCTACTGAATGATCCTCGAATCATGGCTGAAAATCAATTACCCATCGACATCTAGGGTTTAGTCCTAGATTCTCAGGCCTCCCCTACCAGTTTATCTGTCTACCCACTGTTTTTGGTTTCCACAGCTTTTTAGTAAGCACTGAAATAAGTGTGGACATTACAACTGTGTTACTCTTTTTCAAGATTATTTTGGCTACTCTGAATCTCTTGCATTTTCCTATGAATTTTAGAGTCAGCTTGTCCATTTCTGCCAAAAAGCTATTGGAATTTTGGAAAGGATTGCACTGAATGTATAAATTAATGTAGGGATTATTGTCATCTTAACAGAATTAAGTCTCCTAATCCATGAATTGGATATCTCTTTCCATTTATTTAGGTCTTTTTGAATTTCTTTCAACATTTTCTCTTAGTTTTTAGTATTAATATTGTAGTCTTGTACTTTTCTTCTTGTACATATTCCTGAGTATTTTATTCTTTTTGATGCTATTAAAAATAAAATTTTCTCTATTTTTATTTCTGGTGTATTAATTACTAATAGGTTAATTTGCTAGGGCTGCCACAAGAAAATGCCACAGACTGGGTGGCTTAAACAACAGATTTTTTTCCCCCCACAGTTTTGGAGGCTGGAAGTGAAAGAGCAACATGTCTGAGTTCCATTCCTTCTGAGTCCTGTCTCCTTGGTTTACAGATGGTCAACTTTTTTCTATGACCTCACGTGGTCTTTTCTCTATGCACCACCATTCCTGGAATCTCTCTTTTTGTATAAATTTTCTCTTCTTATGAGGATACCAATAAGATTGGCTTAGGGATCACCCTAATGGTCTAATTTAATTGATGTCCTCTATAAAGCCCTATCTCCATCATCACATTCTGAGATATAGGTATTAGGTCCTTAGAATATGAATTTGGGAATTAGGAGGGAAAATTCAGCCTATAATCAACTATTTTTTATTGGTCTTTTATTGGTCTTATATCTTACAACTTTTCTGAACTGTTTTATTAGCTCTAACAGTGTTTGACAGGTGTGATCATTCTTTAGGTTTTTTTAATTTATAAGATCATGTTATCTGCAGATATAATTTCTCTTATCATCTGTATTAATTCAGTTTTGCATGCTGTGACCAAAACATCTGATAAAAACAACTTAGAGGGGGAAAGATTTATTTTTGTTCATGGTACCAGAGGTTCAGTCCATGGTTGGCCAACCTGAGGACAGAAACATCATGATATAAAGGCACAGTGGAGGAAAGCTGTAAGCACAGGAAGCAGAGAAGGACAGTGAGGAGTCAGGACAAGATATAGTCCCCAAAGGCATCCCTTCAGAGAGTCCCTTCTTCCAGTCATGCTTCACCTGTGCACAGTTACCGTCAAACAGTCTATTCAAATGATTAATCCATGAAATGGATTAATCCACTGATGAGGTTACAGTGTCACCATCCAATATTTTCCAAAAAAAAAAACACTACCTCTGAACCTTGCTGCACTGGGACCACTCTTTTAAAACATGAGATTTGGGTGGGAAGTTTCTAGACACAAATCAGATAATCATTTTTAATATGGATTGCTTTTGTTTTATATTGTTGCATAATTCCCCTGGCTTGAACCTCCAGTACAAAGTTCAAAAGAAGAATTGAGAGTAGACATATTTGCCTTGTTCTTGATCTCAGAGGGAGTGTTTTTCACAGTTACACAAGATGTTAGATGTGGATTTTAATTGATGCCTTTGAATAGGTTGGGCCAGATTCCCTCCATTCCTAGTTGTCCAGTATTTTGTTCTTTAATTGTTAGATTTTGTCAAATACTCTTTCTGCATCTAGTGATAAGAATTTGCATTTCTTCCCTTTATTCTTTTTGTATAGTATATTACATTGATTGAGATGTACTGAAACAATCTTGCATACTTCAGATAAATTCTACCTGGTCATGGAAAAAAAATACTTTTAAGAAAACTGAGTTCAATTTCTAATACTTTTTGAAATATTTTGCACCTCTATCCATAAAGAATATTAGTTTGTGTTTTTCTTTTCCTGAGATGTCTTTGGTATTTGTACCACAGTAATACAGGCCTCTGGGAATAAGCTAGGAAAGTGTTTAATTCTTTTGAATATTTTGGAAGAGTTTAAAGAATTGGTGTTTTCTTCAATCTTTTGGTAGAATTCACCAGTGAAGCCATCTAGGTATGGGATATTCTTTGTCAGAAGTTTTTAAATTATTAATTCATTGTTTGTACTTATTATCAGTCTCATCAAATTTTCTTTGAGTCTGTTTTAGTATAAACTTGTGCATTTGTTATCTAACTTGTTAGCATCTAATTGTTCATAATACTTCCTTGTAATAATTTTTATTTTCTTAAAGTTGGTAGTAATAACCATTTTTTTCATTTCTGATATGAATAATTTGGGTGTTCTCCTTTGTTCTTTGTCAGTTGAGGTAAAGGCCTTGATTTTTCTGATTTTCATAACTCTTTTCTACTATCCATTTCATTTATTTCTATTCTAATCTTTGCTATTTGAGTTCTTTTGCTTACTTTTGGGAGGCTGCTTTTTTTCTAGCTTCTTATAGTAGAAAATTGCTGATTTTAATCTTTTTTTTTAATGTGGGCATATATAGATATGCTTTTCCTTCTGAGCTCTGTTGTTATTGCATTTCATAATTTTTGATATTTTTTCATCTCCATTCATATCCAAAATGTTTTTAAAGTTCTCTTATGATTTTCTCTTTGGTCCATTGGTTATTTAGGAATATATCATTTAATTTCATATACTTGTGGATTTCCAAATTTCCTTCTGGTATGGATTTCAAACTTCATTCTATTATATCCAAAGAACATATTGTGTTTGATATCTATTATTTCACACTTATCAAGACTTGTTTTATTGCTTTGTCAACCCCATAGAGTGCTCTATAAAAGAATCTATTTGGCTACCATTTTACAGATGTTCTACAGATGTTTATAGGTACACAGAATGTTCTATAGATGTCTGATATAGATGGCTTATGGTTTTGTGCAAGACATCCATATATTTGACTTTCTGATTACTTGTTCTATCCACTTGAATGTAAAGTACTGAAATCCTCAACTATTATTATTATCATTATTATTATTATTATTATTAGTAGTAGTAGTAGTAGTAGTAGTAGTATTCAATTGTATTTTGTCCCTTCAATGCTGCCAGTTTTTGCTTCATGTATTTTGTGTTCTGCTGTTAGGTTCATATACATTTGTAACTTTTATATTGTCTTGGTAGATTGATTCTTTTACCAATATCAGATATCCTTTTATCTGTTATAACAAATTTTGTTTTAAAGTCTCTTTTGCCTCTCTAGTATATAGTCTCTCTAGTTATCATGATTACTGTTTAGAAGGTGTAACTTTTACCATCCTTTAACATTCAGTTTGTCTCACTGAATCTTAAATCTTGTGTTTTATTTTCAGCATATAGATAAGTCTCTTTAAAAGTCTATTTTGCCAATTTCTGCCTTTTCATTGGAAAAATGTAAACAATTTATATTTAGTGTAATTGCTGAGAAGGTAGGACTTGTAGCTGTAATTTTTCGATTATTTTCTGTATGTCTTTTCATTCTTGTAAACCTGCCTTTGTGTTATATACATACATTTCCTATAGTAACATTTTAATTCTTATGTTAATTCTTTTCCTTTAGCTTTTAAACTATTTTTAGTGGTTTTCTTGGGGTTTGCAATTAATATCTTAGTTTGTGATGTTCTAATTTGAAGTGATACCAAATTAGCTTCAAAACTAGTTTATGCCAAAGTAGTTTCAATTTTGTCAAAATATTATAGTTTGTAGTTTATTATTATTATTATTAATAAAATTATTATTTTCATTGAATTTGGGAAAATTTTGGTCACTACTTCTAAAGACCTTTTCTTCTGCCCCCTTTTCCTGTCCTGTATATTATAGGAGTTTTTACTCCTCCACACTCTAATTGTCAAAATTACATGTTTACACATCATGCATGGGTCAACATGGATTTATAATTATTGTGTAATGCAGTTGTCTTTGAAATCAGAAGAAAACATTACTAACAAAAAATACACTGTCTTTTATAATTACATATGTAGTTGTCCTTACTTAAACAACTTTTTTATTCATGTGGATCAGGGTTACTATCTAGTATCCCTCCATTTCAGCCTGAAGAACTCCCTTCAGTTTTTCTTGCTGGGTTGGACTTCTAGTGATAAACTCCATCGGTTTCTGTTTAACTGGGAATGTCTTATTTTCTCCTTAGGTTTTAAATGATAGTTCTGACTGATACAGAATTATTGGTTAAAAGATTTCCTTTACTTCTGTGTTCCACCTTCACCCCAAACACTTTGAATAAACATCATTCCACTGCCTTCTGTTTTCCATAGTTTCTGATGAGTCATCAATTGTCAATATTTTTGAGAATCGTTCACACTTGATAAATCTCTTTTGTCATGAATTTTCCAAGATTTCCCCCACCTTTTTTTTTTCCCCTCTGAAGTTTGATTTGGTTGTGTCATGGTATGGACCTCTTTGACTCCTACTTAGAGTTTATTGGGTTTCTTGGATGTGTAAAATTATTATTTTCATTGAATTTGGGAAATTTTTGGCTACTACTTCTATAGACCTTTTCTTATGCTGCCCCTTTTTCTTGTCCTCTGATTCTGGAATCCTAATGTTGCTCTTGATATTGTCCCAGAGTTCTTTGAGGACTTTTTATTTCAGTAATTATAATTTTCCAGTTCAGAATTTTTTAGGTCCTTTTTCTATAATTCTAATAATGAGAGATCATTCTCATGCCATTTTATGACATTGCAGTATGGTTTTCATTCAGCTCTCTAAACATAAATAGTTTATTTACATCTTTCTTAAACAAAACCAATATCTGAGATTTTTGGAGACAGTTTCTATTTTTTTTCCCTCAGCATGAGTTAAATTTTCTTACTTCTTGCATGGCTCATAAGTTTCTGTTGGGAACTGGATATTTTAAATAATATATTATGACAACTCCGAAAATCAGACCATCTCTTTTCCCTAGGGGTTTTTGTTCCTGCCACTTGTTATGTTTGTTATTGTCTATGTAGTGACTTTTCTGAAATAATTCTATGAAGTCTATGTTCTTTGTCATGTATAACCACTTAAGTCTCTCTTTTGTTAACACAGTTGTCAGCTATTAATTAAAGAGAAATTTCCATATGATTGGATCAAAAAATACTCTTAGTTTTTGCAGAGTGGCTGTACATTCATGTTGGGATACTGTTTTCATTCTCAATCTAGCAGTTCACAACTCTGCCTTAAACTTTTGCCTCTTGCTTATGCATAGCCTTAAGGTCAGTCAGACATGAACAACCCATTTGGCCTCATAAGGTTTTCTCTACACCCAGGATGTGGGCTTCTATATTCCCAGGAATAAGTTGGAACTTTTCAAAGCCCATGTAGTCAGCTCATTTTTCAGTTCTCCCTTTTAAGCTTTTTGGTTAGTCTATTACTTGCCCCAGTAGTTATCAACTCTCTGAGCAATGATAAAATACCTCCCTCTCTCTCCATAATTGTAAAATACCTGGGCCATAATTATTTTCTGAAAAATGCCCCCAGAACTACCCACTCCAAACACATTTTCCATAAGGGAGAAATATTTTAGCACTGGGATCATAAGTCATCCATATAAGACGGGTCTTTTTCGGATACTTAAAACAGGTCAGATAAGGACAGATCTTTCTGAATAAGTCATTAAAAGAGTTCCATCTCCACTAACTCCAGTGGCTGCCAAGATGTGCCACGAATGTGGACTTATTTTTCATGGATACCACTGAGCTGTAGAGCAGGAAATATAGCTAGAACATGATAAAAATGCCACAAAATTGACTGTTCTTTTTTAGATTAACCACTTTTTCTTGAAGAAAGATTCCCTAGGTTTTTGCAAGTCTTTGCTAAGTTGCAGAATTCTGCCAAAGATGATTCTGATAACTTGCTAGTTAAAAGAGAATGTTTTGGAAGGTTCTTTCTCCACCATTTTTGCTGATAACACCCCTGCACCTTTTAAGCAGTGTGAAAACTTTTGAAACTTTATGAACGAATCTGGAAGAAGTATCATAAGGTAGAAGGTATTCTATGTAAATTTCTAAATACCTGGTTTAACTTTAATATTAAAATAAGTTGTTTTAAAATATGGGGGAGACAATAATTTTACATTGGCATATTATTTGTACTGAAGAATGTTTTTTAAAGAGATTTAATAAATATATTAGCTATCTCCTACCTTTTATATAGCTTGGTTTTAGAATTTTAATATGTCATAGCAAAAGTATTCTTATCTTTTAAGCTCATTAACCTCATGTAGCCTACTCTCATACAATGCAGCACTGCCAACTATGGCTCAGCACCCCTTTGCATAATTTTATACTAAGTAATTATTACCTTTTAATCTGTAAGATAAAAATAAGCCCCATACATAAAAGTTGAATTCTGGATCATTAGAAATCTCAGCAAATAATTCAATCTAAATTTACTGATTTTATTTTCTCACTTGACATCTTATAAAGTATTTTTATGAAAAAAAATTTTTAAATGTTATTAATTAGTCCAGTGTCAACAAGTACAAAGATAAAGTGCACAATATAAAAACCTTAATATTTCTTCAAAAATATCAGATTGAAGAATTTTTATACAAAGTCATAAAAGTGACTCATTAAAATGATTAATTTTATTAGATTAAAAACTATTTTAATATTGGTTGATGTTAACCTTAGCCTATTATTTATTTGCTTCATTTTACTTTTTTTTTAAAGAGAGAGAGAGAAGAAAGAGAGAGAATTTTTTAATATTTTTTTTATTTTTTTTATTTTTTAATTTTTGGCGGACACAACATCTTTATTTTATCTTTATGTGGTGCTGAGGATGGAACCCAGCGCCCCATGCATGCCAGGTGAGCGCATTACCGCTTGAGCCACATCCCTAGCCCTCATTTTATTCTTTTTAGTTGGATTTAACCATGTTCCTGAGTGACCATAAGATTCCAAATGGACTAAAAGGTGTTTTAAGTTCTCTAGTAGCTTTTTGTTAATTGTGGCCAATAAATATAAACAAAGAATTTACCACATTACTGTTTACAAACAGATAGCTTAGTGGCATTAAGAAAATTGACAATGTCATGTGACCAGTACTACTATCTACTTCTGCATTTTTTTTAAATCCCAAAGTGAAACTTTGTACCTGTTACACAACAATTCCGCATTCCTCCCAATTCCCACTATTGTATTTTCACTTGTAGTACCTTTGACTGTTCTAGGTACCTCAACTAAATGCAATCATACAATATTTATCCTTGGGTCTGGCTTATTTCACTTAGTATAAAATTCTCAAGGTATACTCATGTCATACAGCATGTATCAGAATTTGATTCATTTTAAGTCTGAATAATACATATGTGTTATATATATTTTTACATATAATATATATTAGGTTTTGTTTATCCATTCATTCGTTGATAGACATTTTTGCCTAGCCTCCATTTTTGAGACTGTTTCAATACAGGTGATGATATAATTAGTGCATATGTTCAATAAAGTATGAGGTGGGATATTATTTCAGCAAAGGAAAAACAAAATATTAACTATACATTCCTTAGGACACATGCATTTATTATAACAAAACACTTGTGTGGCTAGTATGTTAGTTAGATGGAATTTTTCATCTGTTTACCTGGATATTTACATAGAACTGACTGATGTCTTAAAACTGGCATTCACCTGACCTGTTGTTTCCTGTTAATATTCTCTGTGTAAAAATCTAATTCTTTTTAACATTAGAATTTATAAAACAATGCATACCAGAAGTCTTAAGGACTACTTGATAATGTATCCTTTATGGCACTAATTTTGCAACTAATAAATTTTAATTTAAGAGACAAATGAATCCTGTTTTTTTTTTAATTCTGTTAATTTGGTTTCATTCTTAATTTTAACTTAGTTTTCCATTTTTATGTGTTTCAGAATTTCTTTGGAAATCTAGTTTTCCCCTAAAGCTCTCCTTTGGTTCCTTAAATAAGGTGTCATTTTTTCTTTTCTTACTAGAGATTGCATTTCCACTTCTATTTTCTGTTTCATATAATGATCTATTAAGAAAATACCATGGAGTTGATTTACTATAAACATTATATTACTGGTAGGAAGGAAATTTAATATCATCACAATTACAAATATGCACCACTTAAATTTCAAAGATGTTATTGAGTTATCACCACTACAGCAACATTTATTAAGGAACAAAGGCCAAACCACACTTGGAATGAGGATGATTAAATAAACATAGGCAAGGGGCAGGATTACTCATGCATTGTGATGCAAAAGCTTGAGAAGGCAAATAAAGGGGTGTGGTGAAAACTCTTAGCTGTGAACTACCCAATGAAACTAGATGGGCCCAGCTAGTTTCTGCACACCCACATAAATGGGCCATTGCCAGCCACAGCCACCTCAGGGATTCTGAACTGTGACCCACTTAGGTTCAGCATGAAAAGGAAAACCCAAATATTATGGGATCACATTGACTTCATGCTTGATGCCCAGCAGATATAAATTAATATTTCTGGATTTTTAAAATAACTTTGTTTACTTTTTTATGTGGGGCTGAGAATCAAACTCAGTTTTTCACATGTGTGAGGCAAGTGCTCTACCACTGAGCCACAACACCAGCTCAATATTTCTAAACCTAAAAACAAATTTGTCTCTTCTTGTTTAGTTAAATATCAGATAATAAATAATAAATATCATAAATAATATATATTTAATAATATATAATAATAATAAATAATATATATTTAAATAATAAATATCAGCAATCTAATGGACAAGCTTCTATTCGATGAAAAATGTAGAAAATAGCTTTCAAATACAATTGATGGAGATGGAACAGGAAAGAGTATTAAGACTCCTTTCTAAGAAAAGCAGATAAAATTAGCTAGCATCTTACAGGAAGGGAAGATTCAAAATTTTGACTGAGAAGGCATTGTGTTCCAAAGGTCAAAATTTTTCATTTTTAGTTTTAAATCTGAAACAAATATTCTCATAAGAAATATGTTGTGAAATATGGTACGAGGTTGGTTGGCACCATGGTAAGTTAACAGGGCAGTCGAAATGTCATTTTGGATCATTCCACTGAAACTGTAACTATTTCAGGGGAAAAAAAAGTTGTAAAAAGGAAAGCATCCAAACTTTAGATTATATAGTGAATGTATACCTAATACTATCTTACTAATTAAACAGAAACAAAAAAGGATGAGAGATATTTCAGAGAAATGTATACAAATGTATAATTTGACTAAACACATAAGAGCAACAAAAGTAATATGTAACCTTTGAGTAACACACAATTTGGAGCTTTTCTACAGATTCCTATTGAGTTTGTACCGGCCAGGTACTTTTAAATTTTCAGAATTTTGTTGCTGTTACGTTTTTGTTGTAGAACATCAGTATTGTTTTTATCATATCTAATCTATTAAAATATGCAGTATGTACTGAAATTCTGCAAAAGATGAAAGAATACTTGAATGCTGGTATTCTATGACCTAGTTAAAATGATAGGCAAATTGCAGTATGATTTGTGTATTAAAAGGCAAATGAAAGCTTTACAATCTCTTTAGATTTTTTTAATGAATGCTAATGTGCTATTGTTAATGAATGTCTTTCCCACATAACTTGAAAAGTCTATTAGTCTCTTTTAATATTTAGAGGATTCCATTTATTATTAAAGAATCCAATAACCATTTTTTTTCTAGCTCCAGAATTTGGCATGACATATTTTAGTACCTGTATGCATTCTCTCCTTTTGATTTAATTCTAGTTGTCCTGATTAAATCATCCATCATTTTTAGGGAGATTTTTCTCCCTAGGTTTTGGGACTGCCTCACTAGCTCTAGCTACTTGCTACTTTTTCTTCCTGATATGTCACTTTAAAATATTCCAGTAACTTTCTTAAATTAAATTTTATAATAGCATTTTGGTTTCAGTTCATTCTTCTATTTCTTTTTCCTTTCTGTTTCTCCATTTTTTTCATCATAAAATATGACTTAGGCTTTGAAAATTTGAATTTCTGTATCTATGTAGGACCTTCAATAAAATAAGCAGCTCTTCCATGAAAGAAGTGTTATAACCCTGTACTGGCATTTTGAACCGGCAAATAAATATTCTATAACTTCTAAACTAAGTTAAGAACTTTAAGATGTTAGATTTAGATGACCATATTAGCTACTTATTTTTCTAGTTTTATGGATGAGGAAGTGCACTATACTAACCTGAAAAAAATCAAGAAAAATGTGAGTATGTGCATAGCATGGGAAGTAAATAATTATGTTTTACAGAGACCTGAGAATTAACTTTTGGATTTACTCAATGAAGGCTAATCAATACCAAACAAGACATGTTTGTACCATAATAAGGAGGAAATAGACTACAGTTATTTTGGCAGCATCTGTCTTTGGAGATAGAGTGTATATGGGGGTAGACAGAGCTAAGGAGTTCCATGCTCGAATGGGGAAAAATTTGCTTAAACATTAAAAACAAGAAGTTGCATTTTAAAGACAAAGAAGATCTCTGAGAAGGAATAAAGATGGCCATGCTCTCCGAAGAAATGTTCACAGCTGGCCACAGTACCTGTACTGCATGTGTACATATTTCTTTCTTGTCCTTTCCACTACATCTTAACAAATATAACAACTAATATTATTTACACTGTGTTATAAGTAGTCTACAGATGATTTAGAGAGTATGAGAAGATGTGCATAAGTTAAAGGTAAATACTATACCATTTTATATAAGGGACTTGGACATCCACAGATTTTGGTATCCTAGGATAGAACAGAGGGGCCCTGGAGCACTTGAAGATACTAAGGATACTGACAGATTAGCAAATGATGATCGCGAATAACTGATATATGAAATAGGAGGTACAGTTTCTGGAGTAGCATCAAAGAATGATTCCAGATACAGGGCAGAGAGATATACAGAGGAAACATGATCTAAGGACAGTTATAGAGTTACAACCACTTAATGATTGACCCCTTTCTCCATTCTAAATGATGCACGAGAGTCTTAGTATCACCTATGACTTAAGAATTCATTCTCTTAAATTATAAAATTGGGTCCAAGATCAGTAATGACAACATGAATCAATATCTGAATTTTCATTCTAAGAATTTTTAATGTAAATTTAATTCTTCACAGGATGAACTCATTTTTTTTAATATCATTTAAGACTGGGGTCCTCTCAGGAAAAGGTGGCTCCGCAGATTAAAGGAAAATGTAATATTATAATTTTAAATTTGGAAAATAAAGGAAAAATTTATATCAAATTATAAAAAAAATTCCATCCCAGCTCAAGGAAAAGTGAAAAAAGACAGAGACCTTAACTGGAGCTGAGGTATAGGTGGCATGCAAGATTTTTATGTTTATCAAATAACAGAAAATAATATTAGTACTGTATAATGACTGATGGAGTGGTGTCACTCAACAGTGTGCAGGAGTTAGCATTTACTAGCTTAGAAAGATCTAGTATCAAACTGAGAGTTGGGTTAATTTAATGATATTTTAAAAGTCTATGTTGATTTCTATCATATTGGAGAGTTCCACAAATTATCAATCATTAGTATTTTTACTAATTCACAAAATATGAAGATCTGGCATTACATTAAAGTCTACTGTACATTAAAGCCAGTTCAAATCTTAGGTAAATGTGACATGACCCCCTAAATCAGGGTTGCTTGAAGTCCCCTCCACAACTTAATCCAACAGTTTTGCCAGCTTGGCTTGTCTCCCTCCTGTGCAGGTTTCTGAACCACACCCTGCCTGATGACTCTGATTCAGTGAATCTGAGTTGGGGTGGAACGTGGGAAACTTATTTTTTAATAAGCTCTTTAGGTGATTAAGTAATGCAAGTCATTTTCCCAACACACTTGGAGAACAGTTCTAGGTTAAAAGTATGATAATAAAGATCCTTTTCACCATGTATATAAATGCCACATTGTTTTCTCTTTATTGCCTCTCAAATGTTAATGATAAGTGACAGTGGACTTAAAAGAAATTCTACCCTATGAAACAATAATGCATGATATTAAAAAAATCTTCTGTAGCATCTTTATTTCTGGCATTGGTTTTATTTGGATTAGAAAGAAGCATAAATTAAATACAAAGCACATTCCTGTAAAATTAAATCCATTTATATAATAAGGTGCTGTTATTCAGAATATAGAAAGTAATAGCCCAATTGAGGACCAGCCCATCTCATTAAATAACTCCTCCTTGGTTATGTGTTTACAAGTCAGAGTGAGGATCCTTCAGATTCTGAAAAATAGATTTTTTTTTTTCTATGTAGGGCTTTTTAGAAGCATTTGGAGGTACGTTTTTCCATCTTCATTTATCACAGTAAGTAAAATATATCTACATAGGGCATTATTATATCTACATTATTCACATATTCCTATTATTTTAAAGAAGGATGCAATTTCTATCTTGAAAAAGACCAGGTGATTAATTACAAATATAATCTCTATATATTATATATAACATGTATAATATATACAAATATATGTAATAATTTTAATATTTACACTTATAATGACATTCATTTTATCTCAAAAATTTAAAATTGTTGATATTAATAAATAAACCATATTGTTCATAGCTTTATCTAAGAAAATAGTATCACTACTCTTTTGTGAAATTTAAGAAATAAAATAAATATCTTATGTTTCTAGTATTACACAAATCTAGTTTTTAGCCTCATGTATAGTTTTGCTTATTTAAAATATTTACAGGAATTAATTCAAAACATGAGTCACTTGTATGACAGTAACTTGTATTTCATCATTCATAAATAAATTATGTTATATAGTATCTAAGAATTTCAGTATTAGAATATTTAGATTAACCAGGGTCAAAGAAATGTTCTTCCAGATGAATCCAAATGATTGCTTTCATAAAAACTGAATGTCTTACATATTGAGATGTAAAAGCTATTAAAAACTTACAGACCTTGCCAGGCATGGTAGCCCAAGCCTGTTATCCCAGCAGGCTCTGAAGGCTGATTCAGGAGGATCACAAGTTCAAAGCCAGCCTCAGCAATGGTAAGGGGTAAGGCACTAAGCAACTCAGTGAGAACTTGTGTCTAATTAACATGCAAAAAAAAAAAAAAAAAAGCTGATGTGGCCCAGTGGTTAAGTGTCCCTGTGCCCCTGAGTTCAATCCCCGGTACAAAAAAAAAAAAATACTTAGAGACCTTGAGAAATCTTATATTTGACATAGTTTTATTTGGGGATTCCATTAAGTCAAATCCTCAGTTCTGTGATATTTTACAACTGAAATGAATCCTTGTCCTCATAACTGAGTTGTGTTCTATATTTGAATTTTTGCCCAAATTATGACTAAGCCTAACAAACGGACCGATTCTCCTACTAGATTGTGAAGTAGCCACTCTGGCACCCTAATAAAACAGTCGAGTTACAGTAAAGGAAACAATATCCTTTTTTTATCCTTTTTTTGCCTTTCTTTCACAGTTCAAAAAACAGGCCAAATTTGACTAATTTGGGGACTGTGACAAAATAATGATAAATAAATGCATAATTAAAAAGTTTATACATTTAAGTGACATTTTAATACTTTGTGAGTAAAATCAACAGAGACAATAAAGGTATATCTAAAAAAATAGCTGTTTAATTTACTATTTAGTTTTGCTTTTCTCTTACTTTTTTTTCTCTTAAAGCTTATATTTTTTTTCTTTTCCATGAAGACTCATATAATTGTATCTAAAAGGGCTATAATTATAAATCTGTAATTTATAACCTTGGTTATATTTCATTTTTTTAAAACATTTATTTCTTAGTTATAGGTGGACATAATATCTTTTTATAATATCTTTTTTTCTTAGTTATAGGTGGACATAATATCTATTTTTTTATTTTTATGTGGTGCTGAGGATCAAACCCAATGCCTCACACATGCTAGGCGAGTGCTCTTCATATTGAGCCACAATGCCAGCCCCTATATTTCATTGTTTTTTAAGTATAAAAGAGAACCCTGGTGCTGGCTTTGTCAATATGCGCATTAACATTAAATGGGCCTTAAAAGATTCACATTTTCCATGGGAAAGAATGGTTCACATATTTCTAAGTCATTCCATATTTTTCATCTTTGACTCTATACATAGAGGTTGGGAAGCAGGATTGAAAAGAGAGTAAGAGTCCTTTAACCTCTATCACTATTTTATTTTATTATAGAAAGCACATGTGTTAATAAACAATAACTTTTGTGCAGGAATGTGTTTATAAGTAGGGATATTAACTTCAGAATTATTCATGATAGGAAAAAACTGAAAACAACCTAAAAGTTGAAGAATATAGAAATGGTTAAGTAAATGATTAATCATATAGACTTGTGATTATTATGTATTTATTTGGAAATCTTATTTTCTATATTACTTTCCTATTGATGCTGTAATAAAGTACCACAAACTCTGTGGCTTAAAACAACATGAATTGCATGGTGGCACACACCTGTAATCCCAGAGGGCTGAGGAGGCTGAGGCAGGAGGATCGTGAGTTCAAAGCCAGTCTCAGCAAAAGCAAGGTGCTAAGCAAATCAGTGAGACCCTGTCTCTAAACAAGATACAAAAATATGGCTGGGGATGTGGCTCAGTGGTTGAGTGCCCCTGAGTCCAATCCCAGGTACCCAAACAAAACAAAACCACCACCACCACCACCACCATAACAACAACAACAACAACAAAACACAAATTGATTGCCTTGCAATTCTGGGGTCAAAAGTCTAAAATTGGTCTCACCAGGAAAAATCAAGCTGTCAATAGGTTCGTGTTCCTTCTGGGGAGAATTGTCTTCCTGTGAGGCTGCCTGAGTTCCTTGGCTCATGGTCTTTTCTAGGCATCACCCCAACCCTTGACTTCTGTTGTCACACCTCCTCCTACTGAGTGGGATCCTCTTTGTGATTACATTGTACCCCCCACCGTCAAGTAATCCAGATAATTGCTCTGTCTCAAGAGGCTTAAATTAATCACATCTGCAAAGTCTTTGGGGGTGAGGGGGCTGTTTTCAGCCTACCATATTTGGTAAGCAAATAAGAACATATGAATATTTAAAGTGCTTAAAGAGTGCCTGACACAAAATACACAATCCTACTTTGTAAGATCAGTGAAGAGGAACGTGAACCTCTCTCTGCTTTCACAGCCCAATCTAAGCTGCCCTCACCTCTCCCTACTGAATTAGTCCAAAAGTGTCCTGATTGACCTCCCATTTCTGCTCTGCTTGGCAGCCTCAGAGATCTGTTGAACACACACACCAGATTGTGTTTCTCTTCTGCTCTAAACGGTACATGCATCACTCCATTTCATGTTGAATCAAGTTCAAACTCCTTAGATAGCCCAGAAACCCTATGCTACATTTTTCTCTCAATGTTATCTGTTTAAGTAAACCACTTGGTCCCAGGTATGGTCTCTTGCCATCAGTTCCTAAAAAATTCTTGTCTTTTAGTCCCCTCTGAACCCTCACACTTGGCAGTTTCCTCCATCTGGAATACTCTCTTCCCAGATATTCTTGGGGCTCAGGTCCCCATGTTTTCAAGTCTCTGCTCACTGAGACCTACTCTTGCCACTGCACTTAAAATCTCAGCAACTCTAACATTTCTTTGCCCCCCATCCTTTACATCCAGCTTCGTTATTTTTTTCATAATGCCCTTTCTGTATTCTCAATACTTTATTTATTCATTATGCTTATATTATTTCTTCTCCAATTAAAATACAAATTCCAAAAGCACAAAGAATTTCTTGTGTTTGGTTCAATGATATATTTTTATTGTCTTGAATAGTATCTGGAACACAGGAAGCACTCAATAGCTACTCAATGAATGACTATGGAGGCCCTATTCTGTGCTGGGTTCTATACTAGGTAATAGGGCCACAGTTTTCTTATTGGAGTTTTTTTTTTTTTTTTCTAGTTCTCCAGAGTCTACCAAAATCCATTCTACCCAAATATTTAGATTGGCTGAGATAGAAGAAAATACAAGATGAGAAGGAATAAAATTGAATGAGTTATTAGCTTTGATCTCCTTACACACTAACCCAACTCTTACCACTTTATACCTTTGTTCCAATGTGGGGTACTGTTTTACTAATGTTTTGGATGTTTGTAATTCAAGTGGATGTAGCTGTCAATTGAGGATGCCATAAAAAACAAACAGCCTGAGGGTCACAGAATAAACCATTAGGGAATCAGGGGTATCCTTTCAAACTTTATTTTACATATTTTCATATAAAACTTGTATACAAATGTGGGTATGATGAACTACAAAACAAATAACTCTTCTCAAAAGTTATTTCCTAATTGACTAGTATTTTAAAACTGCATAAATATAAACTTCGTTTGAGGTCCATCATTCAGTGGGTAATATGAATTCCTGACAGTTATCAGGTGAACCGTTCAGGTGTGCACACCATTCAGGCTGAGATTTTCCCATTTATTTTGTTGCATACCAACCAAATAATCCATTTTTAGAAATTACGTAAGTAGGGAAATAAATCCTTTGTTTTAACGATCATTATTATTATTGGAACTCAAAAGAACTTTTTCCAGGGAAAGAGTATACAAATCATTTAAAAATCAAAAGCTCAGGTAGCATTTAATAATTTTTTCTTGCCCTTTTTATCAAATGGAAGTTGGGTTTTATACATACTTTTTTGGGGGGCGGGGTACAGGGATTGAACTCAGGGGCACTCAATCACTGAGCCCCAGCCCCAGCCCTATTTTGTATTTTATTTAGTGACAGGGTCTCTTAGTTGCTTAGTGCCTTGCTGTTTCTGGGGCTGGCTTTGAACACGGGATCCTCCTACCTCAACCTCCAGAGCCCCCCAGGATTACGGGCTTGCACCACCAAACCCAGCAATGTGTACAGTTTTTGAAGGTCCTTTTCTACTCATAAAAGAAACACTTTGGGAGACCTTTCATGAGGCAGGAGTAATTGCTTGATTCTGCATATTTGTGTAATATCAAATAGTCACTGTATGCAAAGGTGAGGCCTAAAATTAGGAAAAAGAAACCCTGGAATCCCACTCTGCCATCTCAATACAGTGCCAGGTCTTTCGTTGTTTTGCCCACAGCTAAAGGTTTTTAAAAAAATACAAAGAACTCTTTTCCCATTAGTATTCTCAGGTCCTCTTTCATTAACCTTTATCCTCAGCAAATTTAGGAACCACAAACACCATGATTTCTATGGCATGTCCCATTTGACATGGGATTCAGGCGAGTTCTGTTGAAAACATGGCCCAGAGACACAGGAGAGAAGCTAAGGCCCTCATCTGGCTGCTCTACACTTTCTCATCTCCTTTCTACATACCAGCTACACCTAAGGATTAGAAGAAACTCTCTGATGACTCATCATGGCAGACAGTTTTTAAATCAAGGCCTAGGCGGTGTCAGAACCAAGTGGCTGATATGCAACTTTCTAGTCTCCACTGTCATGCTTCCCATAGACGAGCTGAGCAAAGACTGGGAACTAATCATTTCATGTGCTACTCCAACCAATTTAACTTTTTTCTACTATCGTGAATATTTTATTGAAATTACCAGTGTAGATATTCAAGAACACAATGTACATATATTAAATTTATTTATTGCAGTCCTAGGGGTTGAACCCAGGGCCTCACATATGTTAGGCAAGTGCTCTATCACTGAGATATATCCCCAGCCCCAATTATAAAAAAATCATTTAAAAAAAAATCTAAATTTAAAGAGTTTCAACCATGTGTATCCCTGGGTAAACTTGGCAGAGACTTTTTCTTACATTTTTGAGAAATATTACAATAGTCACATTTTTTAAAATACTATTCAAACATTTCAAAAGGACTTAATCTTCCAAAAGCATCTACTATTTTCCATATTTTTGCTCTGCGATACCTTTTCCTCCATTATGTGAAGGACTTTTTAAAAGAAACTTGGAAAGGCATCTGTAGTTTTGAAATGTTGCTGACATCTGGCTGGTTGCATCCACTACAGTTGAACTATTTTCAGACAGAGCTAAGTAGCTAAGTTCTGATTATACTGCCAAGCCGACACCAAGAGTGTTAATGAGTCACAGTTAACTACCCATCAGATGAATTCATTTTTACTTGGCACTATTTTCTAACTTCATATAGAAATTGTATCTTGCGTGAAGTCAGATATGTATCCCCCATCACTAAATAACTGATAACTGTTCTTTGTGTTACTAGTTACTAGTTTCAATTAAAAAGCCTGAGATACGGGTTTAACTTGTTGTCTGTGTGTCCTGGAACACTTCACCCAAACTTTCTGAAAATCACTATATTCATCTGTCAAACACAGATAACAATTCTTGCCTGTTTTAGAGGGTGGTTAAAATGAAATAGAATGGAGGTACATTGTAAATACTATGAGCATACTATGAATCCAGTATAATAGAAAAAAGAATTATTACAATTATCTAAAGCAATTAGTAATACAATATTATTTTCTACTGAGATATTAAGTGCTTGGATAAACATTCTAATAATTTATTTCAAATGCTTAAAAACCTTAGGAGTAGACTGTTACAATTACTAGTAAATCATACCTCTTCCTGTGGTCATTCTTTACTCTATTACTAGTATAATTTTCTTAGATATGGTAGGCTCTTTCCTTCCATTAAATCTGAACTAGAGTCCCTGGACTATCACTCGAAGTTAGGCTCAACAATGCTCATCTTCTTGGGCTCCACTTCTAATAGCTCTGAAAACCGACAATTCGCTCCTCATTCTAAAATTTGCATTTCTTTTTTTTTTTTGGCAGGGGGGTTCTCTACTGGTCTGATCATGCCCTTCCTTCAGTCTCCTAAGAAAATTTTATAGTAACCACATTTCTTATCCTGTCCATGACTGAAGACCTCACCTTTTGCCTTTATGAGAGGTGCCCTAGTGCAGAATATGATCTTTCCTATATAGGTCCATTGTTTTTTAAAACACAACTGTTTTCATAGCCATATAATAGTTCCTCATTATCTGAGGTTTTGCCTTCTGCACTTTCAGTTTTCTGTAGCCAACTGCTGTCTGAACATAAGTACAATGAAATAAGGTATTTTGAGAGAGAGAGAGAAAGGAAGAAGCCATATTTACATAACTCTCATTACAGTCCATTGTTATAGCTAGTCTTTTATTATGAAATATTGTTGCCAATATCTTATTGTGCCTAGTTTTAAAAAATTAAACTTTATCATGGTATGCGCATAGAGGCAAAAGAAAAAAAAAAGCACATAGGATTCCATATCACCTATGATTTCAGGCATCCATGGGAGTCTTGAAATATACCCTGTGAATTTGTGGAGAAAGGGGGACTACTTCAGTTTGCTTTTCAGAACTCATATTTTATCTATTTCCAATGTTAGTACCAAGCTCAGCACGTTCTCAAAATGCCCTTATATCATACAGTGTAGAAGCAACAGACTGGCTATTGACAAAATGAACTATGAAAGAGGATGAAAAGAAAGAGCAGGGAGAAGAGGTTTTAGATGTTGGGGAGAAGAAGTCACTGTGTAGGACAGATAAGGAAGAAAACAATTTGGGGAGGAGAAAAGGAAATATTTTTTTAAAACTATAAAGTATATATAATAAAGAAATGAATGATTCCCATGACTGTTGATTTTTGTTTGTGTCAGTGGTTCTCCTGGGTTTGTCCCTGAATATTTAAAGGCCTTTATAATGCTGGGTCAGTAGAGAGAAGCAAACGTTCAGCACTTCTTGTTGCTTAATCTTCAGATGCAAATTCTTTGAATCCTCCTCTTTTGAAGCATTTGTTTCATTAAGAAAGCATAATGAGAGCGGTCACCATTCAGTACCATGTGTACTATGAATCTACTAATGTCTTGTTCATTGTCATATTTTAAAGGAAGAGATCTCCGTTCACAAGTAACAGATACAGTGACTTATTTATTTGAGCTTTTGTCACTGATTTCTAAGGCTCCACTGTTGAACATTTAGGAATTTATTTATGCTTTCTAACAGATCAGATAAAAATATGGAAAGGAAGTCAAGTTTGCTTTTAATTTTTAAGAATTTTTGGAAGGAGAATTTTAAATTTCATTTACTTGTTTTATGTTTCAAATGTAACAATTTAGTCCAATATAATAGAAAAAATAATTATTCAATTAGCATCATGACACCAACTACAATACGTACCATTCATTGAGTATCTACTGTAGGTCAACCAGAGGCTTGATATACATAAACTTCTAATCCCCACAGAAACCCGGAGTGAGCAGAATTCTAAATACACATTTTGCAAATGAAACTTCTGACTTCCTAAATGGAATTTGTTTGAGGTTATACAGCCAATCAATGACCGAGCCAAGGGTTTGATCCAGAACAAACACACATACACACTTTTCACTATGGTATTCTGCGATAGTCAAGCATTTCTAAGATCATCAAACTTCCTCAAACTCTCTTGAACCTTTTAATGAACTGAAATAAAAGGCATATAGGCTTCTGAATACTTAAATTCCTAGTGGAGGTCAACCAATGCCAGGTTCTCCACTTCATCCTGAGTCATGCAATGCCTGAGGATACCTCTAGGTGTCACTAGCAGGCCTAATGCATAAACAGAGAGCAGAGAACTAATAAAGGAAAGAAAAGGGGAGGCAAAGTAACAACACTGGCTACCAGAGAGCCCCCTTAGGTGAATCTACCATCATGCTTAAAGTATGTTTGACAATGTATAGAAAAGCCTCCAACACAATAGACAAGTTAATAGTTGAATATGGGACATTTCTCTTTCTCCTCAATTAAAAAAAAAAAAAAGCTATTTTTTGTTAGACCTAATCTTGAATGATAAAATTCCAATGTTCCACTAATGTTCTTAAAGTCAGTTTTTTTTCCATTTAGCAACTAAATGCATGATAGATCTGCTTAAATCAAATAGGAGCCTGGTTAAGCTTAAAGTCTTTAAAATTTTAAAAATGGTCTACCACTACCTAAAATGCATTAAGTTTATGAGAACTATAATTCTTATCAGCTGAGTCATCATATTGTTCATGTTCAACTTTCTTATAAAGTGATCAGGGCAAAACACAATATGATTCAAATAATTACAAAACCCCCGGTTCACATCAATGTGATATTACTAAATTGAACCAGAGCTTGGGAAGGTTCACATCTCTTTGTGAAAGCTTAAAATGTTTGTCGACCAGCTATGAAAATCTGAATTCAGAGTTCTGAAAGTTGTTTAAGGTCACTGATATACAATCTGTGGAATCTAAAACCCTATGGAAGATGAACACAAAACCCCAGTAACTTCCTGTGACTATGTATGTAACTTTTGTCTCCTAACTTTTTTACATAACATTCAAAGAAGTCTATGATGCCAGTCAATGTTGTTTAACTATAATTCATCAAGGACAGGACTGCTTTTTTTTAAAGCTAAAAAAGTCAAAAGTTTATTTCATTTGTTCATTCATTCTGTCTGTTCTATATTCATTAATTTTATTTACTTATTTACTTTTCCTTAGGATAATAATAAAGCAAATGCCCTCTTCTAGATACCATGGGAAAATAAAAGAAATCAGAGCCTTCCCTCAAATGAGTAAAAATCCTAAACTTCATGAGAGAGAATAGGTTTGTTTGTCATTGCTGAATTGCACTAGATAAGTGGATGGTACTGTACCAGTAAACTTTCAACAAATATTTGTTGAATGACAGTCTAAAGAAGGAAAGAGAAAAAGAAAAGGAAACAGAGGAAAATAGGAAGAAAAATAAAAGAGAGAAGGAGGAAGAAATAATAAAACAAAAGGATTAACAGTCAGGGGAACCTTAACAATTATGTAGTCTAACAGCTAGGGCATCCTATTTAATAAGTGAGAGAGTCAAGAGTGATATCTGAAATTTCTTCTATATTGACATTTGCACTATTTTCTCAAAAATAAAGTAAAATAAATGAATATGTATTAAATACCTAAGATGCACCCAGGCAAGATCAGGCTTTATAAAGGACATAGAAAAAAAGTGACCAGATTGTTTACACAGTTCCATATTTGCACAATAAGTGATATCTATTATTACTAGGTAGTTCACATCTAGAATTCTGAGGATGACTCATATTAGTAAAACTACAGCTACAAATAGCTCCCAAGAAGTAATAGGAAATTAAAATAAAAAGGAACCATCAAAGTAAATTTTACAAAGCACCATAACACTCACTGCTAAATTTTGAAATGCCTTATATGATATTAGTCTTGGTTCTTATAAATAAACAGCTTATTGCGCCTCTTTCAATGTCATGAAGCATTTACTATTTAAGATAAACTGAGGCTTTTAAATACTTCTTCTCTAAATTAAGTTATACCTTATCTCTAGTGTTCTTTGGAGGCCGAAAGGTTTTCAGCTTTGATTTTCTAATGGTGCTTTTCCCTGAGGCTGTTATCCCATAAAAAAGGGAGATTAATCAGCATATATCAAGTATGCTATTCATTTTTCCTGAAATAAGCTGAACAGCATTCCTCAGTTGGGCCAAGTGCTAGAAAAAGTGCTTTCCCGACAGGAGCACTGCAATAGCAGCTGTCCTTGGGAACTTGCTTCAGAGTAGTGGTTTTCTTTGCTAATTATCTGTTTTGGTTTTTGCTGGTTCTTTGTTATTTTTGCTCTGGGTTTTGTTTTGGAGAAAATAATGAAAAAATGTGAATCAGGATGGAAGAATTGTTTTTTTCTACTATAAAATAAATCAAGCAACAGCTAGAATTTATTGATATAACACTGTTGCTGCACAAGGGAACATATTCATCTAGTAGAGTATACCAGTTGCCTGAGGTGGGGCGGAGGATTTCCTATTGTAGCAATTCAAATCTAACTTAATTATCTCTTGTAGTACTTGCAAAAGCTTAGGTTAGAATGTAGATAGCTTTGTTTATTTCTTAGTCCCCATTTCAGAATCATAAGCTCCTTGCTCTACTGTGTGCCTAAGCTGTTTGTTACCTGATGTGCCTAGACAATATCTGACATTTTGCAGGTACTGCTACAAAATATTAGTTAACTAATTAGTTAAACAACTAATTAGTTAAGTTCAGACTCAATAATTGCACACTATATATTTATTCAATGTAGTCACTAAAATAAACCTTTTGAACATTCAAAAACAATCTATGTTTGTAAAAGAATATTCAGAGTGTAAGAGTAGGCTGTATCTCGTAATAAGAAATAAAAATTGCTCAGTTTCATAGTGGTTTATTTTCATTTATTCATCCATCATTACTGAGCACTATCAGGGGTTAGTGATGTCCTATTCCATATTTGAGTGGAGATCTTGGACAAGCTTTCCCTTAAAAACAAATAAATAAACACCCTATTTTCTAGTAGTGGAAAACAAACTACAAACAAAATAAGCGAATGAAATGAAAAAAAGTGTAAAGGAGCACATTCTGGTGCAGAGAGCCTAAGGTGGGAAGGAATTCAATGTGTATGAAGTTTCTGTGTCTAAAGCAGAGAGCACAGTGGGTAAGGGTGGTGTGCATGCATGATTGATGCTTATTTATGCAGGATATTGCTAAGAAGCTACCCTTTTCCTGTATGTACAGAAGGAAACTTTTGAAATCTTTTAAATAGGCAGCTATCAGGACTTTGTCTAAAAGCAAAACAAAACAATAACAACAAAAACCCAGCAAATCACAACCTAACCAAGTCAACCACCCTGGCTGCTATCTGGATGACAGGGAAGCAAAATTGGAAGACATGAGACCAGACGGGAGGCGTCTGTAATGGTACATGACATATGGCCTACATTAAGGGGATTGAAAAGGAGAAGAGGAGATGACAGATTCAAGATGTATCTTGAAACCAGATCTGAGAGGACTGGCTGATGTATTGGATGTGAGGAGGAAGGAAGGATGACCCTGGGATTCTATGTGAATCACTAGGTAGACAGAAGTTTGATTACTGGGATGGAAAGGGCTGAAGTAGTGCAGCAGAGACCTCTACTTGCCAATTTTCCCTTTCTTTCTCAGTAACAGAATTTAGATTTGACTAAACATGGAAAAGCACCCAGATAAAATCCATTTTTGCCTTCCCCTCCTAGTAACTGGGTATATGGCCCTTTTCGGGGTACAGGTTCCCACTCTGGAAAACAGATTTGTGATTCTGGAAGGTAGAAGAAGATGCAAGATGCAGTTGGGATAGTAGACATTTCTTATTCTGAAGTGGCAGCAGCCCCCCAGCCTCCAGCTCCAGCCCCATTTTTCCCCAGGAGATTCCACTTGGCCCCAAGTCTTTTCCATAGGACTTTTTAAAAATATGCAGGCCAAAGAAGCTACACTGCCAACAGGTTCCATAAATGAGCACATGCTCATAAGTGTTTATGACCTTGAGTACATACACCAAATCAGGTGTTCATGACCTTGACTATACACTGAAAATAGCCCACTGGCAGCCCCAGCAAGGGAGCCTAACTATAGCCATCTTGGGCCTGTCCTATAGCCCTTGAATATGCTTGGTATTGTGGCATTTTGTATCCTCCCCTTCTGCTTGTAGCAGATTATTTATGGTGTTTGTGTAAAAATCACTATGGTCGTTATTTAAACAAAAAGAGGAAATGTTAAGGTCTGTAAACAAGTCAAAATGGCACCTGGCATTTTGCCAGAGGGAGTGGTTTGTGAGGTGGCACCAGCGAGCCATTAAGTGTGGAGATTCCTTATTGGTTGACTGCTGTATCTAGTTTATGCTAATTAAGATAAGCTGTGTGGAATGTATAAATACCTCTGTTGTCCTACAATAAAGGGCTCCCACTCCTGCTGTATCAATCTACACAAGTTGTTCATCACCCCCCAGTTATTTTGCTGCAGCCGGACTGCGGCAGATATGGTCAATGAAATATACTTGAATGTATTTTGTGATATTTTTGGAAAGGTTGAACTGATGTGCCCTTTCTGTATTAAAGATAAATGTAAGCATATATTTATCCTTGTAGATAGTACTTCTATTCTTAGCAAAAGAAAACAAATATATAATTGAGAGGCATATCTGAGGATGATCAAAACAGCATTACTCATGTAATTCCAAACTAGAAATGGACCAAAATGTCTATAAACAGTAAAATGGATAAATAATTTTTGGTATTTCCACACAGTCAATAGTCTTCAACACTAAAAACTGCTGCAAATGCCACAAAATGAATGGATTTCACAACTATATTGTTGAACAAAGAGCAAGTACAAAAGAACACACACTCATGATTCCATTATTCCATTTAGAAGCAACGTAACAAGCATGTGGTGTGAGGGGTCTTCTTTGGAAAGAAGGCAAAGTTTATGAATGAGAGAAGCTGTGGGGACGTTTTCTGGGGTGCTGGTGTTGTTCTATATCTTGACGTGAGTGCTGCAAATGGGCGTCTATTTGATTGTGCATTCCTAGCACCTTGCAAATATAACAGGCATTCATTAAAGATATTTTGAACAAACTTTTGAAATTTAAGGAGAAGGCTGATCAAGAGAACCTGACTGTTGTTTTACTGTAGTCCTCCTTAAAATCTGTAGCTGTACTAACACTAAAACATCAAGCATTGTTAGATTATACTTCACATATCTTCTTTAAAGCTAGGAAATGCTTGTCAACTTTAGATATTTTCTAAATTATAGATATTTAAATTGAGCAAATTCTGAATTTCTGGAAGATGTGTTTATGCAGGTCATTTCTTCCCTGGTGATTCTAAACTAAGTAGGTACTGGGAGTGAAAACATGTATAGTAGAAGATGAATATACTAATGGTTCCATGTGGTAATAACCATGAAACCAGAAAATGATTTTCATTGAATTTTAGAAATGTAATATTGAAGTTAACTCTGAAAATTTTAGAAGGTGCTAAGAGGGAAAAATAGGAAAACTTTAAAATGTCCCTAAAATATAGGATTTTTGTTCTGCAGTTGTGCCCACCATCTTTGCTTGGACTGCTATCTCAGAATGCCCTGGGCTGAGTGGCTGCAGCACAAATACTTCTTTCTCAGAGTTCTAGAGGTACAGGCAGATTCTGTGTTTGTTGAGGGCTCTTTTCCTGGTGGGCATCTCCTTGCATGAGAACAAGAAGACAGGGAATGAGGAAGGACAGGAGAGAAAGAGAGGGGGAACAAATACTAGCTCATTTGTCTCTTAATAAATTAAAGAAATAATTGGATTGCTGAGGAGTTGTTACAGCATAATTAGTGAGAGTTAAAATATTTCCTTCTTCTAAACGTTCACAAAAACCAAACTTAATAGTAATGATAAACACTTCCCCAAGAATCACGAAGCCATAAAAATTCAGAACATTTTAAATTTGTGAGATGTTAAAGCCAAGAAGTACTGCACATGAAAAAAAAAAGTTTTCTAATAATCTTGTCTCCATAGTAAAGAAAGTGGACAGGTAAAGGGAAAATTAAAAAAAAAAATTCACTTTTATGTTTTGCTTTCCTATAATTAAATTTTAGGTCTTCTACTTGCAGTTAAGGTTGAAAAGAAATTTACTGAGATTTTCAAAAATACTTCTATATAACGTTGAGAAGAAAATTACTGGGATTTTCAAAAACACTTAAAAATAGACTTCATGGGGCTGGGGTGTGGCTCAGAGGTAGCGCACTGGCCTAGCATGTGTGAGGCACTGGGTTCAATCCTCAGGACCATATAAAGTAAAATAAAGACATTGTGTTTACCTGTAACAAAAAAAGAGAGAGATACTTCAATTGTAATAGTACTCCATAAACATTCACACATCCCAGGCTGTTAGAAAATTGTTATGTTAGATTTAATACCACTAACAAAAATTCTTAGTGTTCTATTGCTATAGAGGGCTTCTGCAGCTCTAGGTAGCCACCCCCATAAGGTTCCCCTACTCAGAGGAATGGGGGACAGAGTGTGATTTAATTCAATGAAACACATTAAACTCATTGAGAAATAACCCAAAGCATGTGCCTTGTCGATGCATATCTACAGTGTCATTTAATATTGTTATTGTCAACTATGGAGTGCATGTTGTGAGAAGCAGCAAGGCCTCATAGCTCCTTGTACAGTTTCTTGAGCCACACCACTTGAAAACTGTGATTTTGAGCAAGTTCTTAACTACTTGGGGCCTCAAAGTCATCAACAGTGAAGTGGAAATAATAATATATCTAGCTCATATAACTACAGAGATTAATGAGGTAACATGTAAAACAATGCTTCGTACCTAGCACTTTAGTTCTAATAAATGCTAACTGTCATCATTGTTATTTTTATCATTTCTACTGGGTAATCAGAGGGTAGAACAGCTCAAATTTTGTAAACTTGTCCCTAAGAAGGACAGACAGGTCTTAACCAAACGAATCCAAGTAATCAAAACATACCCTTGGGCTGCTATGGGAGCTGAGTGTGGAAGACAGAATCTGTATCCAGAAGGCCTTCTTTGTCACTTGGTCTTCGGGGTGCTTCATGAGTGCTGGGCAATCCCAGCTCTTCTCACGCACTCTGGGAAGTCAGGGAAGCCACACTTGCCACTTGAAAGGAGATGAACACACCATGAGTCTGAGAAGAGCAGCTTTGAGGCTGGGTGCTGCCAGATCACAGGCAGAGGAGCCAGGTGGAGGCCAGGGAGGAAAACCCGCTCATGTGTTTAGAGGTTGGCAGCTAAAAACTTCAGGCAGTTTTAACAACATTTAATCAAACTCAGGCTATCTGCTCCCCTATCCCAGGTCATGGTGGATGCTGCAAGCCCTCCCTGGCAACCGTGGGATTTAAGGTTCAGCCTTAGACTCTGCTTGGGTTTTGACTTTATTGTGCACCTTTAGCCAAAGACTCAAGGTTAAGAACTTATGCTAGGAAACAAAATAAATAAAAACTAATCAGGGGAGAAACTGAATGTTTCTATGTTTATTGAGATTTGATTTCACTAAAGCTGGTGATAAACAGTGGAAATTCAGGCAGTTGATTTCTGAGAACCTGGGACACAATATTCTCCTTGGTTATGTATTTCTGAAATCCAGCCAGTCAGGGGGTGAATGGTAAGCATGGGGTGGAGGGGCAGGTATTGCCCAGCATCTTTTAAGGGTCTCTCTTTTAGCTCTAAATGGCAGCATATCTTGCACATATTAAAATACTTTTTTTTTTTTTTAAGATACAGGTTCTAATAAATGAACATATACACCAGTGAGCTCTGCCTTGTCTCTTCCCCTGCTCTCTGTGCATTCCCACACTTTCAGGTTCTTCTAAGTGTGCTTGTTTTGTTCTGCAGCTGGGCCCACCATCTTTGCTTGGGCTCCTATCACAGAATGCCCTGGGCTGGGTGGCTGCAGCACAAATATTTCTTTCTCAGAAATATTTGGAGGTACAGGCAGATTCAGTGAGGGCTTTTTTCCTAGTTGGCATCTCCTTGCAGAAGAACAGGGAGGGAGGGAATGAGAAAGGACAGGAGTGGAAGAGAGAAGGAACAAAGGCCAACTCACTGGTCCTTTCCTTGAAGACCACTATTCCCCTTTAGGGAAACCCTGTCCTTGTGTCCTCATCTCAACCTAATCACCAGCCAAAGGCCCCACTTCAAAACACACATTGGAGATTAGGGCTTCAACATATGAATCTGAAGGGAACTTGTTTTTCTACTGTCAGTTGTGAGACTATCAAACACACTAAGGGACTGCAGCAAGCGGCCTCTAAATGCAAGTGCTGGCTTGCTGTACTAATGCACCCTAGCACAAAGCCCCTCAACCACTGAGCCTTGAACTTATAGTGGGATCCATGCTTCACATAAAGCTAACAAGAAAGCAACAATAATAAAGATTCCACAGAGCATTTTACACAGGCACCGACCATGCATATTGGTGTGGACACAAAGATATGCAAAGATACACAGTAATGCAGAGGAAACACCAGGAGTCCAGAGATGTGCTCCTTCCTGTTCTGTCAACTTGTGAACTCAGGACCTTGGCTTAACCCCTCTGGGTGGGCTTCAGTTTCCAATTTCATATGACAGCACTGAGTTGATGGTCCTCTGAGGTTGTTTTCCTCCCTTCTAACTCTTGAAATCAATCCAACTAGAACGGTCAAATGTATGCACAGGAAACTTAGCCAACAATTTAAAAAATATGAAGGAGGTTAAGTGTGTGTTGAGTGTTATCGCTATGATGAGATTTCAGTGGAAAGAGCTCTCTGCAGCTGAGGGAGGGACGAAAGGCTTCCAGAGAAGGGAAGACTTCAGCTGGATATTCAAGACGGGAGTTAGACAAGCAGCAACAGGGAGTTTTAATCATTACCTATGGTGGTGGGATGGAGGTGACAGGGACTGGATGCAGGGGGACGGGAAAGGAAAGCAAAGAGTCAGAAAACACAGGATAACTGTGGGAAAATACGCTGCAGTTCGATCAGGTTCAGTCTTATTCTCTGCTTGGGTTCCTGACTCTACTGTGCAACTTTAGCCAAAGACTCAAGGTTAAGAACTTGTGGTAGGAAGAAAAAAATCTATAAAAAAAATTTCTAGGAGAAATCTCAGATAGACTTAAGAAACACAATGTGCTGCATTGGATAGACTCATTGTGGCAATGGTATTGTTTACTTTTGTAATTTTCTAACTGGGTTGTGTGTTTAATAGAATGCAAAACTGAAAAAAATCACCTTTTATAATGTTTTCCATTTTTAAATCATTTTTATAGTAAATGAATCCTTTTAAGTTAACAGATAATATTGAATCTTGAATGAAAAAATATCAAATAATGGTTGTGTAACATAATTGCTTTGTAGTCAATAAATATTCATCGGGCTCTATGTGCCAGGTTCTGTGATAGGAGCTGGGGTAGATACAAATAAAACATGCTCCCTGAATAAAAAAAGAAACTACTAGCTTTGGGCCCAAGAATAACTCAGTCAATAATCTAACTTTAATAGATCTTTCTGATCAGAGTGTTGCAATTTATATGTGCTCATTCTAAAGAAACCTAAAACATATTTTACTTTGATTTATTAACACCAAATCTGTCCTGATATATAACTATTAATTTTACTCAACAAATATATTTTATAAGATCAATTCAGAATATTTAAATTATATGCATCCTTCCTAGCTTTGTAGAGGTGACCAAATTTATCATGTTAGGCCTTTAAAATACCCATGCATTAGAAAGAAGAGAATAAAAAACCTTTAAAGTCTCATAAATGTCTATGAACTCCATTTTCTCATCCACAAAATAAAAAGATCGTGATAGAATTTGCACATTACTTTCTGAGAAAAAATTTTATGTTGCTATGAATTTGACAGGACATACACCCATCCCACCCACTTTTAGAGTGTTTTTGGTTTTCCTTGCAAAAACAAAGCCAGTCACACCAAAAGGCTAACCGCCTCATTCCTTCTTGGGAAGAATTTTTTGAAGGGAATGGCTCTGATGTAGGCTTTTCATTTGTTCTCTCTATCACTTTCCTGCCTGTTTCTCAAGGATTTTGCTTCTTCTATATTTAATTTCTCTGGAGCTATGAAAATGTCTATTGGTTTTCCTCTACAAATGACCATAAATGTACAAATTTTATTTTTTTTAATCAGTGTTTCATGTGGGCATTAATTATAATGTTTCTTTATGGGGCGCTTTGGGGATGAAAGGAAGAAGATGAAATAGGAAGGGTGGGGTTAGGTGGTAGAGGGTGAGAGGTAGAAGGAGACATCTCACTATGTACCTTTTAATGCATCCTGGTGTTTGAAGCACATAATTGTAACCTCCCAACAGGAAACCAAGAAAATATCCAATCACCACCACCACAACTGCATAAAGCAAACAAACAAATAAAACAAACAAACAAAAAATCAAAGTAAAACTGTTTCAGGTTTCTTTGGAATAGAGTACATGTAAGTTGTAACACTCTGCAGCTATCTGAATTTGTTATCTACAAATAACAAATACTTAAAAGAGCAATAATAACAAAACTGGAAAGAATAAAATCTGTTCTTTTACATTTCTAGGACTATTAGTTGCAGAGCTACTGAGAGCTGTAGTATGTAGCAAAAATTGGCTATGTCTATATGAATCAGACAAGATATTTCAATTGTCGACTCTTCTCTCATAGCATTTAGCTTATATAGCATTTAAAAATCCTTTGCTTATCATATTTTAAGATATTTATCTATTTGCCACATTTTATGCCATTAGTCATCTTTGCCAGCCCTGAATGCCTTGGACTCTGCTGCTGGAAGTCATTGTCTTTGCAGGAAGAACATCAACCCAATTCCTCACAGCGTGAACTGAGGATAGTATTGCATTGTAGTAGTCAAGTGTGATTTTACATATGACAATTCACAAAGAAAATCAACATTTCTCAAGTGTTTTTACTAAAAGAAAAGCTTTTTTTTTTAGTGCTTTCTAGAAGCAAAGAAGGAAAGAGTCCTTCTCATCTTCTTATTACATACTGTTCTTCTAGTAAAGAAAACATTTTACAAACTTTTGCTATTCCTGTGTTCAAAGAAAAGTAGTGGATAAAAAGCATGGGTTGCTTCAGTGCCTTAAATCTCTAGAAAGTCTTCCATATGAAACTTCAAAGAGTACTACAGTTCTATCTTTGTTTTATGAATAGGGGGAAAAAAGGCTGAAGGGCAACTAGACTCAGTGGGGATTGTACGTCTGGGGTGGACCCTCATTGAGATCTTTGCTAATCATAGCTGATACAGGGGTAGAGGGAATGGCTTATGAAAATGTGGAAATGCACACATCTACAAATAATTAATCAGAAATGTTAGTATTTGCAAGGTTTTCTATTATAGTCAGAATGTTTATGTCCTTCCTAAACCCATATTTTGAAACAATCCTCAAGGTAAAGATATAAGATGTGGGGCTTCTGTGAGGTGATTCAGTTGTGAGAGCGGAGACTCTTATCACTGGGCTCCAGAGAGCTCCCTCGTCATTTCCACCATGTGAGGACCCAGTGACAAGACAGCCATCTGTGAACAGGGAAGCACAGCCTCCCCAGGCACCAAAGCTTCCAGTGCTAGATGTTGGACTTCCCAGACCCCAGAACTGTGAGGACTGAATTTCTGATGTTTCTAAAGCAGCCTGTCTCTGGTAGAAGAACATACTTTCCTACTGAAGCAGATTTATCAGCCCATAGCCTGTGCTCCAGTCGGATCCTATGATTGGAATGACTTCTTCCCAGTGTTTGATTTCAGGCAACACAGGAAACAGTGCTTGGAGGCTGTAAGTTTTTCAGGAGTCTGAGAAAACGTTAGGACATGGTATGAATGTACTGGCTATGGTTTGGATAAGTGTTCCCCAGAGGCCCATGTGTTCAAGGATCCATCACCAATCTGGTGCTGTTGGGAGATGGTGGAACCTTTAAGAGCTAGGACCTAATGGGAGGAAGTTAGGTTCCCTGGGTGTGCTCTCAAAGGGGACATCAGAGCCTCAGCCCCTTCCACCTCGCTTTTGCTTCCCAGCCACCATGAAGTGAGGGCTTCCTCCAGCACATTTCCACCAGGATAAGCTGCCTCACCCCAGCCTCAAAAGCCATAAGCCACCCAATAATGCACTAGAATTTTCAAAACTCTAAGCCAAAATAAAACTTTTCTATTTTTAAGTTAGTTTTCTTAGGCGCTCTATCACAGTGAGAGAAAGCAAACACAATATTGTATTAAATATATTAAATAAATTACAAAATGAGTGGATCAGCATTTAATGGACTACAAAAGGCATCATTTTGTCAAAAGCAACTCAACTCATATGATTGTACATGAATTACAAAGCATACATTAATGTCATGTCTGGGTGCAATTTTAAGATTTTTGATGTGTCATTTAAGCACTTCAAAGTGCCTACAAGAGACCTAAGACCTCTTCCTCTATCTCACCAAGAGACAACTATTCATCTGCCCAATGCCAGTTCAAGGGCCACTTCCTCTGAGAGGGGGAATGTATTCTGCATTTCTGCTTTCTCTAGGCTAAGTTGTTAAGTACTTATCGCTCTGTGTTCTGTCGATAATGCTACATTACTCTTGTAGTTTTTGGTTGGCTGGTTGCTTTCTTGGTGTACTTTAACACCCTGGATTCCTAGTATCAAAAGCAAGGACCAGGTATTACTTATATTTCTAGTAGTTAGGCCAGGCCAGGTAAGATAGTATGTGGCCCACAGTTGTTTATTGAAATAAATATATTTTCTGTTTAGATGTAAGAGCACCTAAATCTAACACTATAGTGATTTTTAAAAAAATCTACCTATTATTATTATTAAATGCAAATAATCTTTAGAATTATATTAGAGTGTTTTACCTGGGTATTTCTGCCTACCTTACTTTTTCCCATGACTGGGTAGACATAGAATATTAGAAACAGAATAATTTCCTTTTCCTCAGGAATGACTGACCTGAAACTTCAAAGGTATCTCTCTCCTCCATTCCTTTTTTCTACTTCTTCTCTTGATCATAGTAAATTTTTTCTCTTTACTTCACTTTAGGAACCACAAATTAAAACAAAACTTTTTTTTAATTTTTTTTTTTACTAAAAACCAATTTCTTAAGTGTTATTTATATATAAAATCTGAGGATTCAAGATTTTCTTTCCTATGAAAGAAATTTTTTTAATAATTTACTCATAATCCTAAGGTATTTATTTTCTCTTTCAGAAGGCAAAAATGGAGAGGCAGAATGCTTATTCTCATCTTTAATATTTTTACACTTACCCATTCTTGATTAATTACAACCATAGGCTGCAGATGTCCAGCATAAACTGGATCATTTAATGTGTAATTATAGCTTCTAGATGAAGCCTGGATCTATTGCTGTTATTTTGCATGGACTGGTGCAGTTATGCGCCTGAACAGAATTAAGCTCCCATCCTCCTGAGTCATGGGATATTATATCAGGGAGGATGAAAGAGAAATAGAAGCCAGCTTGAGGAGAAAGCATTATCATAGCCAAAGTGGCACTTTCATGAACAATGCAGGTTCCTTCAAGGAAGAAAACTGCCAAATGACACTCTTAGCACCCATTAAAAAATAAACTCCACTTAGCAAATGATCAAACTGTTCACATGATAATCAGTAATATCGTCACTAGAAGAGTAAGTTTTCAAGAAACGCACCATGGCCTTGGTAATAAAATGCTTTCATACACTTCAACTTTCCTCATGTTACAAGGACATTTATCTTTTAAACCCTAGGAAAAAAACGTTTAATGTATTGAAGGTGTGAAAGGATAAAAGGGAGAAAATCTACAGTATAATTTTTGTTCTATTTTGAGCTTTATCATCTTGGCACAAAACTAATAAGGTATATTAGTTTTTCTGTAAGGATTCCCATTATTCACCACAGCATTGAGAATCTGTGGGTGGACGTCTTAGAGCCAACAGTAACCTTTATGTAATTGGTTAAGTATAATGATAGCATTAAAATTTCAACACAGACTTTGAAATAAGCAACATCACTTATATCTACAAATTATGTAATTGAATTATGTACTTAACATCGTAATTGGTTATAGGTTTTGATTTCTTCTCTCCTTGGAAATGTTTTTTCTTTTTTTTTTAATTTTGGGAATATTTTCCTAATAGGGGTAATAAACAGCTAAAATAGCACATTTGAAGTACAGTAATTCCTAGAGCTATTTTATTGAGATCAATGGTAAGTTTCAGTACATAAGGACAAATGATGGGCCGGCTGAGTGGCAGAGTTGTAGGTTACAATTCAGAAGCCAGACTTGCAAGAGCATTTTCCTAACTATACATTGTGATTGACCTCAGGCAGGCCAGTCATGAATTACATTAAAATGCACTGATATGATCTGTTTCTAAGGATGACTTTGAGAATTTGATGAAATTGTACATGGGTAAGCTCTTTGAAACATGCAAAATAGTAAACCAATTTCAAGCTCTAGATTTAAATTTTTTCTCCTGCTTTGACATCCTAAGTCTTAAAGTTGAAGTATTTTGTTAATTCACAAAACATGTACCTTGAAGCACGGTTATGGACTTAACTTCAAATACATTAAACACATACAACACCCCTAATCCAAAAGTCTGAAATTTGACATACTTCAAAATCTGAAAGTTTTGAGTGTGGCATGATGTCACAAGTGGAAGATTCCACACTTGGCCACACATGATAGCATTCTAAATGTAGGCATTCTAAAAATGTATAAAATTATTTTCAAGCTAAGTATACAAGATGTATATAAGCTAAACCAAACAACATTCTAAATGGAGAAAAATTAAAAGCATTCCCACTAAAAACTGGAACAAGACTAGGATGTCCTCTTTCACCACTTCAGTTCAACATCATCCTGGAAACTCTAGCCAGAGCAATTAGACAAAAGAAAGAAATTAAAGGAATACAAATAGCTAAAGAAGAACTCAAACTATCTCTATTTGCTGATGACATGATTCTTTATTTGGAATACCCAAAAAATTCCACCAGAAAACTTCTAGAACTAATAAATTAATTCAGCAAAGTAGCAGGATATAAAATCAATACCCATAAATCAAATGCATTCCTATACATCAGTGATGAATTCACTGAATGAAAAATTAGGAAAACCATTCCATTCACAGTAGCCTCAAAAAATAAATATATAAAATACCTGGGAATCAATCTAACAAAAAAGAGGTGAAAGACCTCTACAATGAAAACTACAGAACACTAAAGAAAGAAATTGAAGACAACCTCAGAAGATGGAAAGATCCCCCATGCTCCTAGATAGGCAGAATTAATATTGTCAAAATGGCCATACTACCAATAGTGTTATACAGATTTAATGAAATTCCTATTAAAATACCAATGACATTCTTCATAGAAATAGAAAAGGCAATCATAAAATTTATTTGGAAAAAGAAGAGCAATCCTTAAATCCTAAGCAATTCTTAGCAAGAAGATTGAAGCAGGAAGCATCACAATACCAGACCTTAAATTATACTACAGAGATATAGTAACAAAAACAGCATAGGATTGGCACCAAAATAGACTTGTAGACCAATGGTACAGAATAGAAGACATAGAGACAAATCCACATATATATGGTTATATCATATTAGACAAAGGTGTCAAAAACATTCACTGGAGAAAAGATAGCCTATTCAACAAATGGTGGTGGCAAAACTAGAAATCCATATGTACCAAAATGAAATTAAACCTCTATCTCTTACCTGCAAAATACTCAACTCAGAGAGGATCAAAGACTTAGGCACTAGAACAGGGACCCTTCACCTAATAGAAAAAAAAGTAGGCCCAAATCTTCACCCTTTTGGCCTAGGATCTGACTTCCCTAACAAGACTCCTACATCGTTAGAAGTAAAATCAAGAATCAATAAATGAAATGGATTCAAATTAAAAAGCTTCTTCTCAGCAAAAGAAACAATCAATATCATGAAGAGAGAGCCTACAGATTGAGAGAAAATCTTTACCACATTCGCCTCTGATAAAGCATTAATCTCTAGGATATATAAAGAACTCTTAACACCAAAAACACAAATAACCCAATCAATAAATGGGCTAAGGAATTGAACAGACACCTCACAGAAGAAGAAATACAATTGATCAACAAACATATGAAAAGGCATTCAACATCACTAGCAATTAGAGAAAAGCAAGTCAAAACTACTCTAAGATTTCATCTCACTCCTGTCAGAATGGTAGTCATCAAGAATACGGGCAACAATAAATGTTATATAACTCTGGAGTTATAGACCCATATTACCTACTCTTTTTAGAAATACTCAGATTGTCCACATTTAACATGTGAACCCTTTATTTTCTTTCCTGATCCAATTCTCTCTTGTATCTATAGTTGAGGCCATTACATCAATATCTACTTAAGACTCTCAATCCAGGAAACTACATTAGTTTTCCCTTTCCCTAACACTGTGGCCACAGAGTCAAGAAATTGCCAATTCTATTATAAAAGTGGATCTCAAAAATATTTATCTCTATACAGCCATATTTTTAGTCCAAATTCAAATAAGTCTTGGTCCAAACAACTTCCTTTATATCAGCCTAGCTACTATCATTTGTTCCCTATAAAAAACTTTTGATCACAAAGAAACCACAGTTATTTTACTAAAATAGAAAAAAGAAAAAATATGTGTGGTCATGCCATTCCCTTACTAAAATAACGTCTATGAGTTTTCTGGAAAATATAGACTACACTCAAAACTCCTATTAAGACAGTGTCCTCCACTAACTCACCTTGACCTATGCTTCTGGTACTTCCTGCTTAGTTTGTATCTCCTGCTTCACTTGTATCATATTTTTCTAGAAATTATCCAATGTTCTCTGTTTCTATACTGTTGTTCTGGCTTTCATATTATGGACTTTGACAATTTCTTTGCCATAAACACTTTTATTCATCCTTAAGACTTAGGTTAGAGTATTTCCTTTATTAAGACTTTCTTTAGTTATCTATGTACATTGTTTATGTTTTTCCTAGTAGACTGACATCTCCTAGGTGGTAAACTTAAAGATGTATTTCCCCCCATCCTGCCGCACCATATATAAAAGTGCTTAATACATTTTGCTAAATAAATGATTGAATTAATAGTCTACCTCTGAAAACACTAGAAATCCAAAGAGTGATCAGAACTGTAGTTTATTTTAATAAGATTTGGGTATACTGTACTTGATAATATTGTGTAGAGGTAGAAAGCTTAAAAGACAATTTTGTTATTTTATTTTCTCTAATTTTGTCCCCTAAACTTCCCCTGTTGTATTTTTACCATTTATAAGGTGCAGAAGTTAGAAATTTGCCACATCATATTAAAAAAAAGCAATCTACACACCTAGGATGTATAAAGCCTAGGAAAAATTGACTTCCAACCAAGCCATGAAAAAAAGCCAGCTAACCCACAAAATAATAATCTTTTTCTAAAATTTTGTAATCTCAGGATCAGAGATCTGAGATTTCAAAGTAAAGTAAGTAACTGAAATCCTTAGTTGTCTCTCAAAACACACAAAGAAGATACAAAAGTTGTTTCACCTTGACAATTTAGGAAATAGAGATGGTTACCACGTATACAGGAAAGAGGAGATCAAGTGACAGACTTTCAACATGGCTGGGTAAAGAGCTAGGATGACAGAGTGAAACCCTGTTCCTCAGTGAACCTGGTGAAAACCATGAAAATCTACAATCATTTTTTAACACCTCTGGAAGTGGTACCAGTGGTGAAGTGCAAGTGAAGCACTATCTGTTCAAAGGAATCTATGAAAATTCAGTTTAAAAAAAAGGCAAGAGACTGTGGTATTTGAGCCAAGACCCATTCCTTTTTCTTTATCCCAGCTCAATGGGGCAGATTCTATTCCACACTGCTGCCTCTGAGAGGTCCTACATTGTTGAGAGCCACAGCCAAAGGGGCCCCAGCAAACTTCCAGCTGCCAGCAAACTTCCAGCTGCCGGCTGATGATTGGCTCACAGTGGCCCAGCAACATCTAGCTGATTGGCTCCTCTGCAGAGCTGCTCATTGGGCTGTTTCCCCGCCCTTCAGACTGCCAGCTGATGATTGGCTCACAGTGGCCCCAGCAACATCTAGCTGATTGGCTCCTCCACGGAGCTGCTCATTGGGCTGTTTCCCTGCTCTTTCAGACCACGGAGCTGCTCATTGGGGGACTTCTTTGGCTCCGCCCACGCAACCCAGCCAATCGGCCTCAAAAACAGGAGGATTGTGGGAGGTAGAGAGGTTTGTGTGGGTGAGAGGCTTGTGGAAGCCGGTGGTGGCAGTTGGGCTCTGAGGGTTTTTTCCTGAGGAGCTGTTTTGTTTGGCGTTTGTAGTTCTAAAAATAAAGTTAGTTTCTTTTGACAAGTGGCTCCTGAATTGTGCCAAGCCTGACTGTGGCACTACATTTCCCAGCTCCCAGATGGAGGGCTTTGTTCCCATAGCATTAAACCACTCTGAAACAGGGAATACATTCAAACGTAAAAGATTTTGTCAAAAATAGTGGAGGTCATGGTGAAAGTCATATGGGAGGAGATTTAAGATATAAAATATCTGGATAAACCCATCAAAGGTAGAAAATAAGTTTAATGTACCTAATCCATCAAAAGTCATCACTTAGCAACAAAATACATTGTCAAATACATGGCTGACTGGAAACTGTATCTTAATGCTGCTGCCACACAGCATCTTAAGAGAGAATCATACTATATGTCACTAGCCTTAGGAAAAGGTCCAGATTCAAAATTCAGAGTATGGTTTCTAGGGAATATGTATTACTTTTGCACCATCATAAAATCAAAAACTCAAAAGTTGAACCATTGTAAATTGGGGACCATCTGTACAGGCTCAACTATAGATCAGTCAATTTGAAGGACAGAACCAGAGAATAATATAATTGGGAGGAGTACTCCTCATGTCTGAGCAAAAAACATGAAACACTCAAGAAAGTATTATGTCAGAGCTGTTACAATTTGGATTAATTTATAGAATAATTTATGCCTTTAGACATTATTAAAAAACAATAAAACAATGAGGCAGTTGGTGAAATTTAACAGCTAGGCATGATCAGAGAAAAAGTTGAAAAAAGTCCTAATAGTACTGCTATCATTTCAAAATGACTTTGGTCAAATCCAAAGGTGTACCCGCTTGAGGGAATATAACAAAGAATAAAATGAAGAAATAGGAAAAACTAGGAAATAAATTTCACTAAAAAAATCCAGTCAGGCACTACATAAACAAGCAAGCAAAGAATACAACCTCCCTCATGGCTAAAAATAATGAAGAAAAATAAAAAGAACTTCAGATACATGTAGGAAACTATTAAGCCTATCAGCATTCGGATAATGTCATTATCCAAAGAAAGAAGAATAGAAAAAAATATGCAAAAACATAATGTCTGAATATTTCTCAATATTATTAAAAAGATAATATTACATATCTATGAAGTTTATTGAACTCCACATAGGATTAACCCCCAAAGAACCAAACACATCATAGTAAAATGCTAAAAAATTGAAGGCAAGGAGAAAATATTAACTAACAACAACAACAAAAAATTACTCAGTACTTAAAATGAATGATTAACAACAGATTTCTTGTCAGAAACAATGGAGGTTACAAGTCGATGGGTTCAAATTATAAAAGTGCTCCAAGAAAATAACTGTCAACAATAAATTCTATATCCAGAAAAGCTCCAAAACTCTCTATCCAATAGAACTATCTTTTACAAAGGAAACTGAAATCAAGACTTTTTGAGGTAAACAAACATTTAGAGAATTTGTTGCTGATAGTCCTAACTTAAGACAAATTTTAAAGAAAATTCTTCAAGGTGAAAAGCAGTAACCCTAGATGGTAATTTGAATACATGTAAGATAAACAACAATCCCAATAAAGGTAATGATATAACTACAATTCAGTGAAAGAACCTGTTTTTCTCTTTTATTCTGTGACCTGATTTAAAAAGCAATTATATTAAATAACGTGTATATAATGTATTGTTGAACCTATAACATACAATCATAATATATATGTTATACATTTTATTTTTTTAATATTTATTTTTTAGGTTTTTTTTAAGGTGGACACAATATCTTTTATTTTTATGTGGTGCTGAGAATCGAACCCAGAGCCTCATGCATGGCAGGCAAGCATACTACCACTTGAGCCACATCCCCAAACCCTATGTAAAACATTTTCCAATGATGATAAGAAGTAGGTGGGGAGAAGCAAAGCTATGTCAGGCTAAGGAAAAGACTATAGATTATAAAGGAATAATATGGCAGTCTTGTTGGGTTGGTGATATTAATGGACATATTAAAAATAATACCCACAATGGGGGGAAGGAACTAAGCTACTTGGGGGGTAATGTGCCTATGTATCACTGGAATAAAACTAGTATAAATTAGAAGGTGAATAAGATCAGATGTTCATGGTAAACCATAGAGCAACTACTAAAAATCTTTAAAAAAAAAAAAAGAAAAAAGGAAAGAAATTATTTTAAAAATTAAAAAATACATTAGAAAATATTTACCTAATGCAAAAGTCAGCACTAAAGGGACAGAAGAAAATATAAGATGCATAAAAATAGTAAAATAGAAGATGTAAATCTTATCTGTAATTACATTAAAAATATAAATAAACTCCCAAGTTGAATGGTAAGGATTGACAGCTTGAGTAAAAAAGAAGATCCTACTATATATTGTCTACAGGAGAAACACTTTACATTTTTTGAAAGCAAAAGGATATATATATATTTTTTTCCTAAAAACAGCAATCATAATAAAATTGGAATAAATCAAAAAGTCCCAAAATATCAAGTGTTGCTAAGGATAAGGAGAAAATTAGAGACCTCATAAGCTACTGGTAAGAATGTCAACTAGTGCTTTGGAAAATAGTCTGAAAATTCCTCAAATGACTAAATATACAGTTTCTCTATCATTCAACAGTTCAACTCCCAAGTATATACCTAAAAGAAATGTTAAGTGTATATTCACACAGTTACTTATACAGTAATGTTTATAGAAGAGCTATTAATAATAACCAAAATGTAAAAATGATCCAGATGTCCATTAACTGATAAATAAATACAAAATGTGGTATGTCAATACAGGGGAATAATTTTCATCCATAAAAAAGGAATATAGTAGTGATACATGCAACAGTGTGGGTGAGCTTTAGAAGAAGCATGTTAAATGCCAAAAGCCAGTCACAGAAGAACACCTGTCATATGATCAAATTCATATGAAAGTCCAAATATATAAGGATATCTATGAAAACAAAGTAAATGAATAGCTCCTTTGGGCTCAGGTGGTAATATGTGGGAAGAATGGGAGTTTAAAATGTCTGGTGATAAAAATTGAGGTGATAAGAATGTTCTAGAATTGATTGGTCATGGTTTCACACATTTGTGAATACATTCAGAACCACTGAATTGTACCCATTAAGAGAACTGGTACAGTATATGAAATACATATCTATACAGTTGTTAAAAAAATAAATCAGGTAAAATTTTAGTAACTTTTAAAGGGTCCATTGTGAGTTAGCATGTCAGCCTGGAGTGCCTGGAAACCCCAAGCAAACCTGTGGTGACGAGGAAGTCTGGGAACAGAGAGAAAAACTGGCGCGTCTCCCATTGGTGGCAATTAGGTGATGGGCCACTGCTGGTGAAAGCTTGATGTATCACCTCTTTTTGAACTCTTCTTCCTGCACTGTAGAAGCCTTTTGTCCCAGGAGGAGGGGCAAGCAATCCTTCTCCCCTGCCCTTAAAACAAGAGCTCAGATGAAAGTCTATGTCCTCTGGGGAAGGGTAGAAACAAAACCAACCTGCCTCTAGAGGAAGAATAAGTAACCCCCTTGTCCTTCAAGACAAAGGCAAAGATCTATTGCTGTGAGGAAAGGGAAAGGGACATGTATTAATTTGCAAGGGCTGGAAAAAAAAATCTTCTTGAAAGTCTGTGAGATCAGCAATGTACTGCAAACTGGAAATTTCTGATTAAAATATTAAATCTGGGAGCCATACAATTTTCACTTTCTTGTTCCTAAAAACTGTTTTTCAGGACCCGGGAATAGTACCCTAAGACCTGACCTGAAATAACTTGGAGAACCTGGTGGAACCAAAAGCCTCAGATGAGTGAGCAGAACCCGAGGAACAAGAACCTAGATTATGAGACCAGGTTAAAAGTGAAGAGTGAGGTCAAGAGTTGCAGAGAGTCTATAAACTTGTTACAAAGCATCCACAAGTTCCCAGAGGGCTTACCAGGCACCAAGACTCCAGCTACCGACCAGTCAGTTCTACACTCACCTTAACCCCAGGTGGCTTGCATTCTTCCATTATCCGCTATTGGAGAGACAGGTTTGAGTGTGCCTTCTGTCACCTGCTCAGTCTGTTGGCAGCTAAAGGAGGCAGGCATCTTTACCAGTAAACTTCGATACTTCATAGGGAGAAAACCGCCGCCCTTTTTAAAAGATGGTTGTTCACCTTCTAAATGCCTCTTTTTCAGCCAAAACCCTTTAGAGAAATTTACAAGGAGCCAGCCAAAGCCACGGAATCATCGTGACTCCTTTTAGAAGATCTATGGTAAACTAGACTTATTAGACTACCAAACCGAGCATGCCCAGTAGCATTGCTGTCCCACAACTTCTCCTGTTTGAATGGGTGGCTTATGATCTTCACCTGAGCATGCTCAGAAAGTACACTACAAACTGAGCATGCTCAGGAATTTTCTGGGCCCTGTTTGTGCTTTGCTGAAGGAATATGAACAGAATCCCTGAGTAAAATACCCCTGTTGCCTTTATAGAAAGCACTGCTGTGCCAGTAGCCCCAACTGCTGTCATTAATTGCTGGAAATAATAAACTTTTCTCCATGCTTTCATGTTCTGGTTACAATTTGATGTACTATTGTTTTTTTGTTTTTTGGGTTTTTTTTTTTTTTGGTACTGGGATTGAACTCAGGGGCACTTGATCACCAAGCCACATCCGCAGCCCTATTTTGTATTTTATTTAGAGACAGGGTCTCACTGAGTTGCTTAATCCCTTGCTTTTGCTGAGGCTGGCTTTGAACTCAGGATCCTCCTGTCTCAGCCTCCCCAGCGGCTGGGATTACAGGCCCGCACCAGTGAGGTGTTTTTGTTTGTTTGTTTGTTTGGTTTGGTTTGGTTTTTTGTTTTTAAACGGATGCCATAGTTATCACCTTCTGTGTGTATTGGGCAACAAGTTCTTGTTCAGTATCAATACTTTAATCCCATATAGTGATGTCATAACAAAAGAGAGGCATGTCTGTTTTCAGACATAAATGTTATTCCACAAGATATCCAACATTCAATTAAAAAAGAATATCAGACATTCAGAAAAGCAAGAGAAATCAGTAATGAAGAGGTAAGTAATCAAAAGATCCATAGTCAAATTTCATACATTAAAATTCTCTAATACAGATTCCTATAGTTGGTAAGGATGTTGTGTAAAACTGAACAGCCATATGAGTAGATAGGGTTTTTAGCAGGCAAGAAGAAATCATCTTTAAGAGCCAGTGAAAATAATTAAACAATGACATGTATTATTAGAGAAGAGGAATTTCTTCAATGAACTCATCAGCAAGCTAAGCATACCTGAGAAAATTATAAATGAAATTTGGGAAACAGAGAAACAAGGAAATAATTTCACTAGACATATCATTAGAGACTGTGAATAAAATGGAGGTGACATCTTTTAAAAATATATATTTTAGTTGTAGATGCACACAATACCATTATTTTATTTATTTTATTTTTATATGGTGCTGAGGATTAAGCCCAGTGCCTCACACTTGCAAGGCAAGTGCTCTACCATTGAGCTAAAGCCCCAGTCCCAGAGGTGATAGCTTATAATAACCAAAAAAGAAAGAAAGAAAAAAAGAAAAAGAAAAACCTTTCAATAAAATAGATATTCAGTGAAAATATATATATTTTAAATGAATGTAGCCAAGTCCAGTGATGTGCACCTGTAATCAGCTACTTAGGAAACTGAGGCAGGAAGATTGCCCAGTCAGAATGGGCACTTTAGGGAGACCCTGTCTCAAAAGATAATAGCTCAGTGGTAGAGTATCTGTGGGTTCAATCTGCAGTACTATATGGAAAAAATACATATAGATAGATAGACTTAGTGATATATATCTACATATATTTCTATACATATATACATCTTTGTGCACACAAAAATTTAGGAAACTTAAAGGTTTCTGCTATTAAGGAAGTTCATTAAACAGTAGAATATGATATAATATTGAAAAACAGTGTGCCAGGAAGAATAAAAATAATGGAAAAATATACTATATTTTTTCATATTTAAAAGATAAATGCAGAAATAGTAACAATGCACTAGCAAATTTGACATACATAAATTTTTGAAGTGTGACAAAAACAGTGTATAAAGAAGGAAAAAATGGAGGAATATTATTTTAAGGTCTGTACAGTGTACAATGTACAATGGCATTTTTTAGATTGATTATGTAAGTTAAAGATGTGTATTTTAAACTCCACAGAAATCACTTAATATCATTTTTAAATATTAAAATATTTTAAAATAAAAAAATGATGTAATTAAAAAAATTAGTACAATGTAATGCTTTCATAAAATATTTGGTACAAATGGAAAATCAAATATGTTTTATGCCAGTTTTCAATTCTAAAATCAATAAACTTACATTTATTTATGTTAGGTTTTTCTGCATATGTAAACCTAAAATAACCAAGATTACTATAGTAAAGAATCTTGTGAAAAGGTAAACAATATTTTATTCTATGTATACTCTCAGTACTAGCAAATATAATATTAGAAGTTTTTTTTCTTTGTTTGGTAACTGGGATTGAATTCAGGGGCACTCAACCACTGAGCCACATCCCCAGCCTTATTTTCTATTTTATTCAGAGACAGGGTCTCAGTTGCTTAAGGCCTCACCTTTATGAGGCTGGCTTTGAACTCTTGATCTTCCTGCCTCAGCCTCCTGAGAGGCTGGGATTACAGGCAACATGAGAAGTTTAGAAGTATTTTGTAAACAGAAAGCAATAAGATGAATTCTTGCACTTTCCACTCCTTACTACGGTAGAAAAATAACAAACTTGCATTATGAACTCACTTTCCAGAGCATCATGTTTCAAAACACACCATTGAAAACTGCGAACTGTGTGAAAAGCTCCAGGCAAGGAAGAATTCTGTATGTAAACTCTTTAATGGGGAAGAAAATAAAAAAGATTGTTTCCTTTTTTTCTAATGCTTTTTTTTTACTTCATTTTTTAAATTGATACTTTGGACCTAGAATACAAGAGGAAAATAAAATATTTCCCTTTTTAGTTGCTCTCAAACACATTTAGTTCCAATAAAACAAATCCAAATGAGCTTTTAATTCTAATATCAGCTTTGCTATTTTTTTCAAGTTTCAAATTATAGTTTTGCTGTCGTGATTTATATAGAAACATATATAACACTGGTTCTTCATTTGCATCAATTGGCATGTGTTTATTCTCCTCTGTGGCTCAGTAGTCTTCTTATGCTCTGCAGGGGAATGAACCTGGACAGGGCTGGTATTCTGAAATCTCTTTCTACCCCCTTTCTTCCTTTTCAATTCTGCTTCTGGATGCTGTAGTAGATCAAAGCACCTCAAGAGCAGGGACCTACTCATTGTCTTTCTAGTCAGGGTGTGATAGCAAGTGAGGAGGAGGAATAAGAATGTTTGGAGCAGTGACAGTTGTTATCTATTATCTGTCACTCTGTGCTGAATTGTGCAGAACTGATACATGCCTATTGTGGATGCTTTTCCTGGAACACCAGATACAAATAATCATTTGGAGCCAGGTGTTCCTGTGGAAAATGGCTTCTCTCTGGGATGGGCAGCTTCATTGTAGTACGTGGTTCTGCAGTTAATGGAAGGTTCATCCAATGAGGAATTTGATTTCAAACAATTGATTTCAGTGACTGCAGCAATATAAAATGAGCAAGCAATGAAATGCATAATACCAAGCACAGAAATGGCAGTCCTTTGAATCAGATTGACTATTTCATATTTCTATCTAGTGTGCAGCTTAAATGAGGAGAAATGCAAATACTTCAGAAGACCACAACTAAGTATTTGACAAACAGGTATCCATGAAGGAAAATTTTCTAATGTTCTTGAAAATCAGTGAAATTCGTTTTTAGAAATCTTTAGGTCACAAACATTCATGCTGCACCCATAATCTGTCTTGTCACCATACTTAGGGCAAAGGCCACTCTGCATCATTTTCTTATGAAAATGTTTATAATTGATTTGTAACTGTTTATTGATTTATTTGAGTACTTGGGATTGAACTCTGGGTCTCACAAATAAGAGGCAAGTGCTCTACCAATGAGTTACATCTCCACCCTGTTTTAAAATTTTATTTATTTTCCCTAGCCCTTTTTTATGCTTTTATTTTTTATTTTGAGTCTGGGTCTTGTTAAGTTGCCCAGGCTGTCTTCAAACTTGTGATTTTCCTGCCTCAGCCTCTCAAGTAACTGAGATTGCCAGAAAGTGTTACCATGCCTAGAAAACATTTATAATTTTAAATGAAAATATTATTTTATTATATTTGATTAGATAATACAATAGCTCTGATTATGATACACTTCATCAAATGTGCTCAAAAACTGAGATTTCAAGATTGTTTTTTTTTTTTTTTTTTTTTTTTTTTGTTACTGGGGATTGAACCCAGGGTTGCTCTGACACTTAGCTACCTCCCCAGTCCTTATTTTATTTTGAGACATGGTTTCACTAAGTTGTCCAGGCTGATCTCAAACTCATAATCCTCCTTTCTCAATCTTCCAGGTTACCGTAATTATAGGTATTTGCTAAAGTACTTGGCTCCACTATCTTTTCCTAATAAAAAAATTTCAATAAACAAATAAGATAAAGGTATTGTGTCCATCTACAACTAAACAAATATTTAAAAAAATCAAGGGAATTAATTTTGTAGGGGGAGGTACAAATTATTAAATTAGGATTTTTATAGCAAATAATGCAGTACCAAAACCATTTTCTACTAGGCACATTATTAAGAAAGAAATCAACCAATTTTCACTACGTGAAAGCTGATTAGAAAAGGAAATAGTTCTTCCGTGAATTAAATGTCCCTTAAGTTTCTCAATACTTTTTCTATATAGGGAAAGTTCTACCTCTAGACTGCCCCAGTGGGCCCTTCCAGAAGACCAGATCCCGCTAAAACTAAGAACAGTGAAGGCATCGTTGGACCTAAACATTTTAACTTCTAGGAGCACTGAGCCATAGGGACCACTGAGCCAACTGGTTCAGCGAGGCAGGTGTGAAGAGGTGGCTTTCCATGATTGTCAAGGTCATGGTAAAGGTATTAGTCTATTAGAATGGAATCGACTAAAGAGAGGGTAGCAGAAGAAAGAATTTAGATCTTAATGTCACAATTAGATACAGACCACAATAAATCAATCAACCTCTTTCATTTCATAGACTGTGATATCTCTCTCCCCCCCCCCACCTCTATCACTTTGTATTGTTCTTGAGGACCCTGGTTTGTAGTGATTTTCATCATTACAAAACTCAGTTGAGTTTTATGTCCAGTACACTCTCTGGACAGAAAGCTTTTCTGTTTGTTCTATGTAATTTAATGCCTGTAAATAGATAGGGGATAGAATTAATTACACATGGGCTTAAATGTGCTACTTACCTACCTGGACAGAATTAATATCCCTTAAATGACTACATTCCCTTATTACTTCAGCTGGGAAATGGTTACTAATTTTCAGGCACACTGACATAAATTATTATCATTTTAGATATTAATGTGATTATAGTGTCAAGTTCTATTATAATTCTGCTTTGATTTGGCATTAAGTACCTTCTACTTCTTGAAAATTGTTTCCATGAGAAGATTAATAATGAGGAGTATTGAGAGATCTTTATTTTAATGTGTTTTCAAGTTTTATACCATTCTAGTATCTGAAACAAATGAATTGATTCATAAAGAATAACATATCACTACCTAAGAATGTTTCACCATAGAATGTTTATTAGGAATGTTAAAATCCATTGGAATTATGTTTGGTGGGTTCAAGGAGATGGAACATAGGCAAAAGCATTGTTTATCTCAAAAGAAGTCTTAATAACTAACTCAGAATTAATTAGCCTTTTATTAGTTTTAGGATATGTTTATCCACCATATAGTCTGTTATATCACAGAATGTCTTCTGAAAATGTTTCAAAATCATGATAATGCTGTTATGTTAATGACTTTTTTCAGAAAACTTGACTTTTTATGATTAATCCTTGACAATGAAAACTGCAAGATGTATTTGAAGATGGGTGAAGGAATAATTGAAAACCTGAAGGGACACATTTTCATAACATGTTCTGTTCTGCAGTCAAAGGTAAGAATCAGCATCAGAATATAATTATTTTATTATACTCAACCCACTCATAATATATTTCCCACACAAATGATCCTTGAACAAATAATGGAAGAAAAAATTCAGGTCCCATAGAACCGCTCTGGTATGAACTGAATATTTTTGTTTCCTCCATATTAAAGTCCTAGCCCCCAATATAATGAATGGTATTTGGAGACGGGGCCATGGGGAGGTAATTAGGGTTAAAAGAGATTGTGAGGTTGAGGCCTTTGTAATGGAATTAGTGCCTTATAAAGGGACATGAGACAGTTTGCCCTCTTTCTCTCCTAGAGTGGGCACAGAGAGGTTATGCAAGCACACAGGGAGAGGGGCCACCTACAGGTCAAGAGGACTTAGAATAAAACCTACTTGGTTAATACCTTGATCTTATACTTTGTTTAAGTCACCTAGTGCATGGTATTTTGTTATGGCAGATAGAATGAAGAAAAGCACCAATTTATGCTTCTGTGGGTATTCTTTGGTTATGGGTTTTTGTTAGCAACAGAACCTAACTTTGGACCAACTTAAGCAAGAAAAAGAAACATATCAGAAAGATACTTGGAACTCACAGAATTAAAGGAAAAGCAGAACAAACAGAACTTATGAAAGTTTTGAAGCAGTTTTGCTTTGTATATCATATAGCAAAAGTAAGTTCATTATGAGTCTAGATCTTTCCATTAGATGCCTCAGCCCCTATTATTCTCAGTCCAGAATCTCATCAAAGAGAACCTACTGGGTTTACATAGAAGTTGGTAGCATTTAATTCAGAATTTTGTATTAATTTTTAGAAGAAAGATTAGTCAAAATTATATTTTTCTTTGCTATATTCTAGTTTTGATTCTAGCATAATGTAGATATTATGATGAAAAAGTGATTATATGGAATAGTTTAAATAGTTTAAATTTCTAAAATATTTGAAATAATTCCCATTAAAATTAATTGCTATTTTGAATGTCAATCCAGACCATGTTCATTTTTTCATGGTTTCTGTTATTTTTTGAATCAATATTTTGTAATTTAAATTTTCCTAGGAAATCATTTAATTATATCTAAGTTTTAACATTTATTAGCATTCACCAGTACAATTTATTGTTTACAGTTTCAAAATTGGGTCAGTATTGGAAAAGTCTTTTCCATCTCATTCTTCTTTATTTTAGTATTTCTTTATTTCATTGGACTAGTAAGTGATTTCTCTCTTTTACTGTTGTAGTAGCACTTAAGTTCTTTATTGGTCTTAACATATGTATATGTCATAATTTGTGAAATTTCTCCTTTGGCTTTTATTTGTAAATTTTAATGTAACCCATAGTTTGAATTTATTATTCTTTCATCAAGTTAAAATTGAATATAAGTACATATCAAGTAACCTGTGTGTTCATTAGTAAAAAATGATTAAAGTTACAGTTTTTCATCATCATACAGATTTAGTGACATCTCACATATAGTTTCTGTTTGTATCCCCCAATCAGGTACTACAAATTGAAACGTTATTTTATCTCTTCTTCCAAACAATTCTGAAGATAATACAAATATTCTGGAGTTAGATATTGGCAATGGATACATAAAATTTAAATTTATTGGAAAATCATTGAATTTTATATTTGAAAGTGGTAAATTGTATGGTACATGAATTATTGCTCAAATGATTTTAAAATGCAAAGCTTCTTGAGTTATCACAATCATACTTGTATGCAAACATCTAAATCAGGAAAGTAGGGAATTGGCAATGTACACGTTCAGGGTTTCTTTCAGTTTTACCATCTAGACTTGCAGACTTTGGTTAATTTGGTCCTTTTTTTTTTTTTGGAAATCCTTTCATGGAAATAATAAAGATTTCATGCAAATTATATTCTAGGTCTCTCTAGGAGGTTTACTCTGGTGCTTTTCACATCTAATGGACAATACAACCTACCTGGAGCTGATTTTCATGTGAAGTTTATGTTGGGGGTCAGGTTTCACTGATATTTTTCTGTTTGGAAAGAGAAGTTTCAGCCCAGCTTTAACATGGCCTCCTTTCTGCACTGTTCCACACTGTACCATTTCTTGAAAATCAGTTACCCATATACTTGTATGTGTTCCTGAGATCACTCTTGTGACTCTTAGTCTTTCTTTGGCTTATTTCCCTATCATTCTGCCAACAGCAGAATGCACTGATTATTCTACTTTTTTATATGATGTCCAGTAAAAAAGTCTTCATACACTTTCTTCAAGAGTTTCTTCACTGCATTTCCATATAAACTTTAGAATCATCTTTTCAGGCCTTAAATATCTCACAGGAATTTTATAGCAATTTTATTGAATTTCTACTGACCAACTAGGGAAAAACTGAACATTGTGTATGCTTCTATTTATGTTTTTATACTATCTCTCAATAATGTTTAGATCATATGTCTTTTGTGATATTTGAAAGTCTTTTTAATTTATTCTAAATAACTATATTTATTTCATTTAAAATAACTATATTTGGGGCTGGGGATGTGGCTCAAGTGGTAGCGCACTTGCCTGGCATGCGTGTGGCCCTGGTTCGATCCTCAGCACCTCATACAAAGATGTTGTATCCGCCTAATAAATAAAGAAATATTTTAAAAAATAACTATATTTTCTGTTTCAAGAAACTATCCAGGTGCAGTAGCACATGCCTGTATTCTGACAGGCTCAGGAAGCTAAAGCAGGAGAATCGTGAGTTCAAAGTCAGCCTTGGCAAAAGCGAGGAGCTAAGCAACTCAGTGAGACCCTGTTTGTAAATAAAATACATAATAGGGTTGGGGATGTGGCTCAGTGTTCGAGTGCCCGGAGTTCAATCACTGGTACCTCCCCAAAACTATACAGAAATTAAATTAATATTATAATTAATATATTAAATTAGATATTTAATGATATATAATTAATATAATGTTAATATTATATTAAATATAAAGCAAATTGTGTATCTAAGAAACTTGTTGAAGCCAATAATTTGTATTGTTAGCCTTGAGAATATTTTGAATTTTCAATGTATTCAATCATACCATTTGTAAACATGATAGTATTATTATTCTTTTCTTCTCCAACCTTAGGGCTTTTACTTCTTTCACATGTCTTATTTTGTCATTAGGGACTCTAATAAACAGCTAAAACATTTTGAAAGAAATGGCAGTAATGGGTATTCTTGACTCACTTCTCATGTGAAAGTGGAAGTTTTCAACATTTCACCACTGCATATAGCTGTGAGTTTTTTGTGGATGTCTTTTATCACATTCAGAAAGTGCATTTTTCTTCCTATTGTTCTATTTTTATTATGATCAGATAGTCTATTTTACCAAATGTTTTCTATGCATCTGTTAAAATGATCTCATACTTATTTTTTTCTCATTTTGTTAATGTGTCTGATTATACTGATTTTTAAAGTGAATTAAAACTTGCATTCATGGAATAAAAATGAAAATAGTAATATTATATATGTATATTAGCATATGTTTATACATACATTAATACTTTACATCTGTCTCCATGAGTAACATTGGCCTAAGTTTTCCTTTCTAAAATTTGTCAAGGTTTGTAACAAAATTATGCTGCCTCATGGAATGCATTAGGAAATATTACCTTGTGTCCTACTTTCTGAAAACATTTGTATGAGTTGGCTATATTATTAAACATATTACAAAATATGCTAGTGACTTATGAATGTGTAGTTTTTTTCTTAATTTTTTTAGTTGTAGATGGACACAATACCTTTATTTTATTTATTTATGTGGTGCTGAGGATGGAACCTAGTGCCCCATGCATGCAAGGCAAGCGCTGTACCACTGAGCCACAACCCTAGTCCCTATGGTTTTTCTTTTTTTAAGGAATATTTTATGTGTCTTAAGTTTTTTTATTTAAGATTTTTTAATTAGAGCATCTTAGTGGTGCATCATATTAGAGTTAATTTTGACATAATCATATAAGTATTGAATATAATTTGCTCCACAATTCAATTCTCAATACTTCCTCCTTTCTTCCCCTCTTCCCACGCTCTGTTCCCTTTCCTCTGCTCTTCTGGTCTCTTTAAAAATTTGTGTATAGTTTTTTTATTAGTGCATTATACATATACATAAAGGTAAAATTCACTATAGTATATTCATGTATGTACGTAGGATAATTGGGTGAACTGCATTTTACCATTCCTCCTTTTCTGCATTCCTCCTTCTGTCAATCTTTTTCTCTTCTTTACAGATATCTCTTCAATTTTCATGGTATTTTCTCTACCTTTTTCCCTTTATTTTGCTCCAGTTTCCACAAATAAGAGAAAACATCTGACCCTTGATTTTTTCAGCCTGGTTTATTTCACTTAGCATGATGTTCTCCAGTTCTATCCATTATCAGTAAATGCCATGATTTAATTCTTCTTTAAGACTGAGTAAAACTCCATTGTGCATACTTACCATGTTTAAGCTGGAGCCCCCTAACGCAAATAGATTCATTTCTACTCCTGCTATATTTTCTTTTAACTTCTCATTCTTCTGGTTGTACATGATGTAGAATTACACTTATCTTGTAATCATATATTCATCTAGGGTCATAATGTCTGATTCATTCCATTATCCTTCCTGACCCCATGACCCCTCCCCTACCTTCACTCTCCTCTGCCTAATCCAAAGTACCTCTATTCTTCTGGAGCCCTCCACCCACTTATTGTGAATTCGCATCCACATATCAGAGAAAACATTTGGCCTTTGGTGTTTGGGGATTTGCTTATGTTGCTTAGCATGATATTCTCCAGCTCCATCCATTTGCCAGCAAATGCCATAATTTTATTCTTCTTTAGAGTTGAGCAATATTATGTGTGTGTGTGTGTGTGTGTGTGTGTGTGTATATATATATATCACATTTTATTTATCCATTCATCTGTTGAAGGGCACCTAGGTCGGTCCCATTGTTTAGCTATTGTGAATTGAGCTTGGTATAACCATTGATGTGACTGCATTTCTGTAGTGTGCTGATTAAGTCCTTTGGGTATAGACCGAAGGGTGGAATAGCCAGGGGTCAAATGGTGGTTCCATTCCAAGTTTTCTGAGGAATCTCTGTACTGCTATCCAGAGTTGTATCACCACTTTACAATTCCACCAGCAATGAATGTGTACACCTTTCCCCCACATCCTTGCCAACATTTATGTTGCTAATATTCTTGAAAATTACCATTCTGACTAGGGTGAGATGAAATCTTCGAGTAGTTTTGATTTGCATTTATCTAATTATTAGAGGTGTTGAACATTTTTTCATGTATTTGTTGATTGATTGTATTATTCTGTGAAGTGTCCAATTCTTTAGGCAATTAATTGATTGGGTTATTTGTTTTTTGGGTGTTAAGTTTTTTGAGTTCTTTATATATCCTGGAGATTAGTGCTCTATCTGATGTGCTTGTGGTAAAGATTTTCTCCCATCCTGTAGGCTGTATCTTCACATTATTGTTTCTTTCACTGAGAAGAAGCTTTTTAGTTTGAATCCATTCCATTTATTGATTATTGATTTTACTTCTTGCACTTTAGAAGTCTTATTAAGGAAGTCAATTCCTAAACTGACAACGGAGAGATTTGGGCCTATTTTTTGGTTTTATTAGACACAGGTTCTCTGTTCTAGTGACTGCTTTTGATCCATTTTGAGTTTGGGGTGGGATGAGAAGGGTTTAATTTCATTTTGCTACATATAGATTTTCAGTTTTCCCAGCATCATTTGTTGAATAGGCTATCTTTTCTCCAGTGAATGTTTTTGACACCTTTGTCTAGTATGACATGACTGTATTTATGTGAGTTTTTCTCTATGTCTATTCTGTACCATTGGTCTATAAGTCTATTTTGGTGCCAATCCTATACTGTTTTTGTTACTATAACTCTGTAGTATAGTTTAAGGTCTGGTATTGTGATGCCTTCCTGCTTCAATTTTATTGCTAAGTATTGCTTTGTCCATTCTGGGTCTCTTATTTTTCCAAATGAATTTCATGATTGCTTTTTCTAATTCCATGAAGATTATCATTGGAATTTTAATAAGAATTGCATTAAATTTGTATAGTGTTTTTGGTAGTATGGCCATTTTGACAATGTTAATTCTGCCTATCCAAGTGCATGGGAGATCTTGCCATCTTTTAAGGATTTCTTCAATTTTTCTTTAGTCTTCTAAAGTTTTCATTGTAGAGATCATTCACCTCTTTTGTTAGATTGATTCCCAAGGTTTATTTTTTTTGAGGCTATTTTGAATGAGGTATTTTTCCTAATCTCTCTTTCAGTTGATATATCACTGATGTATAGTAATGTGTTTGATTTATGGGTGTTGATTTTATAACTGAAGGAATATTATTGAACATGGATGTCATTTTGTTATAGGACTACTTAAGTCTTCTATTTCTTCTTATGTTTGTTTTAGAAAATTGAATTTTCCAGAAAAAATTTTCTCTAAATTATAAAGATATTTTTTCATTCTTATTTTTATAATATCTTTATTATTCTTTCAATATTTGCTTAATTTTATAGTGACTTTACCCTTTCCATTTCTGATAGGGGCTATTTCATAATAATATCTTATTCTCTGAATCATTTCCTTAGTGTTTATTATTCATGTTGCAGTTTATCTGCCAGAGATATTATTTCATGATTTATTATTCTTTCCAAAGAAACAACATTTAGTCTTATTGATACAAAACATCATTTTGTATGTTTTCTGTTTTGTTAATTTCTTACCTTATATACTTGAAGCTATTCTAGTGCTAGCTACATCAGGAATAAGTTTGAGGCTAGCATCTAGTGCAGGGTAGAAATCTCACAAGGAGCCCATTGCACACATTGTGTCTACATACTTACTGTCTCCCTGCCTTCTCTATTTCTTTCACTGTAAATATTATTTACAAATATTTGTTGAACAAATTAGTGCCAAGTCCAATTATTGCACAGTGAGTAAATCTAAATCTTTTCAATAACTGCTAGCTTATGATCATTAATAGAATAAATGTTTGCTTAATATGTATTGTTAAGTAAAAAAAAAACTGTATAGAGAACCCAGATTTGTTATTCCTAATCTATTAGATTGGTATTTCTTAAGTTGGATTATATTGGCTGCAGATAATTATGCTAATTTCTGAAGATGGCTTCTTAATAATGAAACTTTGGGCAAAAATGTTGATGTTCTAAGGAAGTTGTCAGTGAAATTGCCAGAACCAGGCCAAATAGGCAAGTATTTTAAAAATGGGAAAAATAAAATCTCTTTAGTATTGCTTCCACATTCTAGAATAGAAAATGTGCTCTTTAGCCTGCTTTACTCTCAGAATGTTTAAAGACACATGTCAGTATGAATTTTAAGTGGATCTCAAGTATTATAATTGTTTATTTTATGCATACTTTAATTGATTCATAGATACATATAAAATTTGACATGTACCTAGCATCATCAAAATTTCATAAAGGGGTGCTTATAAAAATTGGTGCATTTCCACTTGTAATTAATTTTTTAAGAGTAAGATCTTGATTTTGATAGCTACTTGTTTTACATGTTAACCCTTACAGTGTTTTTCTAGACATATTAGCAAAAAATTGCAAGAACACTTTGCAAATTAACACAAAGAGAAACCGATTAACATTAAAAATCACAAAGCTGCCACATATTTGAAATCTTATTTTTTAAAAATCTCAGTTCTTTTGTGTGTCAATTGAATTTTTCTCTGGTTTTCATTTATAACAATGAAGTTTAATACTACTAATCACAAAAGTCATTGCCCTGAATATTGTAGTTGGTTTACCAAAACGCATGCTTTATTTGCTAAGCACAAGGCAGTTGTTATTTGAAGGCAGATCAGAATCTTTTGTTTTCGATGTGATAATATTAAGAATGATGGAAAGTTAAGAAGATGAGAAGAGAGAAGCATAATCATACTTTTTTCAAGTTGCCATCTAAATGTAAAAATGGAATATGTAACAATGATATGGATATACTAGAATTATACTTGACACTTACATAACAAGAAACGTTCATTAAAAGGCACTTTGTCACATAGGTTTGCTAGTTTTCTTTCAGCTAAAACACCTTGTCTTATTTGTAATTTGTTATAGTGTGAAAATCAGTAGCTTTGAGTTAAAATATAGATAACAGGAAAATATTTTAGTGTAATTACATAGAGATTATTATTTTACAGTTTATAGCACATTATTTTAACATTGTTCTAAGCCAAAGCTTTCCAAGAGAACTTGTTGGAACAATGGAAATGCTCTTTTTGTCATCCAGTGAAGAAGCCACTTGCCACATGTGGCTGTTGAGCTCTTGTAACGTGGCTTGTGTAGCTGAAGAACTGCATTTTTAATTTTATTAATTTTAATTAATTTATATTTCATGTTAAATAACTACATGTATCTTGCGATAGGTTTAGCATATATCACATTACTTCCATTTACCAGTTAAAATATATAAAATACTTAGAACAATATTTGGCAGGTAATCACTGGTTTTAGTATTTTCTACTGCTGTTTCTATTAATATTAGCTTATGCTTAAAATGCATTTTAGAGAATAGGAGGTTACTTATACATGAATACAGTTAAAATAGTGTCTTAAGTATGTGTACACTAAATGCTTTAAGAATCTGTTGGGACACATTCTCCTGATATCCATCACTTTGAATATATTCTTTTTCAGGATAAAATTTCAGATGTTGTAATGACCTAAAGCTGAGTTACATTAATCGTGTACTCTGTATTCTGCTTATTGTTTCTTCTTCCTTCTTTACCTAATTTTAAAATCACAATGGTGCAAACTTGGACTTATACCAAAAAGTTTTTAGAGGAAAAAAGATGAGAAGAAAAAAAATCATTCATTCATTCTGAAGCTCACATTACAGTAGGAAAAGTGAACACGGGTACTTACCTATTCTGCTTCTTGGATAAGAAAAATCAGTTTTATTCTTTTAGTTTCATGTAATTGTCATGTGTATTTTTAAGATCTTACAAAATGGTTGACTAAAACAATTTAGGGTGCACATAACTTGTACCTGCTGAAATACTTGAATACTTTCAGACTACTCACATTTTAATTTTTAAGATCTTACAAAATGGTTGACTAAAACAATTTAGGGTGCACATAACTTGTACCTGCTGAAATACTTGAATACTTTCAGACTACTCACATTTTAATTTTTTTGTTATTTTCTGTCTTTACTCAATATCTGGAGTTCCTTATACATCATGAATTCTCTCAGTATTCCTATTTGACAGGCCAGTTTAGGTTGAATTATCATTTTTATTATTACTTTCATTAAAAATCGTATGTTTCTTACATTTTTCGCATTGTAGCCTTGAGTTCTTTACTTAGATAACAACTGAATTTTAACTCAATGCTTTTTAAAGAATCCTGTATGCTTAGGCAATGATCTTGCATATGTATAGATGATAATTTTAAGCTAACATAAATTAAACTTCCAAAAATGTGTATGTCCCAAATTTCTAGGGGCTAAACATAAAAAGACACAACTATTGCTGATCCTCTCTTGTGTTAATTTTTCAGGCATTTTGGTGTGATTATGAAAGTAGCAATTAGAAGAAGATAGTAATATAGGGGAAAACTATACTTCAGGTAGTGGGGTTCAAAAATTAAATAAAATTTAAAATTAATTTATTCCAATGTTAATAGAAAATAATATTTTGGGGCTAGTCTCTATTCTCACAAAATGGTAGTGAAACTTACACTGTGTATGGTTTCATCTTTCTTAACTCTAATTTTGTTCAAGTGCATACCCCTCAGCTACTTGACAATGTGCTTCACCGATCTATTGTCAACACCAGGACATAAAGTGATGGGTCCTAGTCAATCACAGTGGCCTCCTGACCTTTGAAGTGATTGGCTTAGCATAAGGACCATGTCTTTCCTGGGCAATAAGAAGAGAATTGTTTCTGGAAGTACATGCTTGATTTCGAGGTGGTAAAACATGATACACAGGAAGAAACAGACCCTTGCCTGTCACAGGTTTATTGTGAACATGGTGATGCTGCAGTTTATATAGCCATAGTCTAATGTGTGGAATTAACTTCAGAATAGAGTGTGGGAAATTAGAATCACAAACACCCAGGATCCTTGCTGAGGTCATGTAGCTGGTACAATAACCCACCAAAAGGTTGCCCCATCTCCTGATTTCCTCAATTGTGGAATAAATAATGGTTGGTATTTTATTAAGCCATTCAGATAGGGATTTTCCAGTTTCTTTGTAACCCAAAGTTTCTTAATTCACATTTTAGCATTATTTCTTATATCTATATTAAGGTGTTAACATGATTATTCAAAAAAGTTCAGTACAGGATCATTTATCACACATTTTTTCAAAATACAAATATTTTTACAATGGTTATGTTGATTAGTATTATAATGGTTTGCCCTTTTTTGCTGTTTTGTATAATAAGTAAAATTATTCTGGTTTCTATGCTGTAAGGTAAAGAAATTTCAAGACTTCTTTATGTTCCCAACCTGAAACAACTGGATTCATCATTTTAAGAAATAACCAGAATAAAATCACAGGAAATAGAATATTTTATTGAACAAGTAGAATATTTTATTGAAATACTCAGATATACAATGAAGTTAAGTACTGATTCCATGAAAACATTCAATATATTCAGTGAGATTTTCTTCTTCTGGGGGAGGGTAAAGATTATAATTACACTAGTATTTTTATCTCTTCTTTTTTACTTTTGTATGAGCTTAGAAAATGCAATTTTCTATAAACACCACATATTGGATCAATCTTGACCTTGATGCTACTGTTTGAGATGATGAGATATGGTTTCCAGGCTTCCTGATGTTTTGCCATAAAAGGGATTTGAGAAGGAGTATACAGAACTCTAAAGAGGAAACACACATTTAAAAGGTTAGGAGTTCAGGCATTGAAATAAGAAACTTCTGTAAGGATCACACAGAATGCAGCAAGCTCCTAGTGGAGCTCCTATGGAGTAGCTGAGGCTTCCCTTAATCTTCTCCCAGCACCTCCAGCACACGCTTCTGGACCTCTGACACACAACTAGCCAGTGTCTTTCCAGGGTCCTCTAGACAGGATGGACCTCTGGTAGGATGGAAGAATGCAATGGCCAGTATTTTTATTGATTCTTTTTTTAGTTCTGTTTCACTAAGCCTGCTGTATTGAATTAAGTTAGGCTAAACAAACAAAAAGTATTTAAAATAATCAACAGCATCAAGTCAGTAGAATTAAGAATTACAGAATATATCAGAAAGTCTACAATATAGGAGGTTCTAGAGAACAAACTTTTTTTAAAGATAGTAGAATAAATTGGACATTATTACTCTGTGTACATATATAATTCCATACAACCAGAAGAATGAGAAGTTATACTCTATTTAGGTATGATGTGTCACGATGCATTCTATTCTCATGTATATCTAATCAGAACAAAAACAAAAAAACAAAAAAAGGAAAGAAAATGGAATCTAGATATTGAAAAAAAGAAAAGAAAGAAACAGTAACAACAAGAAGCACAAAACCCCAAATATAAATCTCCATCCTTATTTGTGAGACAATTGAAGTAGGTGACACACTGAATATTTGATGGGACTAAGACATTATGGTGAAATTTTCAGGTATAATACTGTGGCTATATTTGTTCAGAAGTCATTTGTCCTTAAAGTTCAAATAAGGTTTGACAGATGAAACTAACTGCCATTTGGAATTTACTTAAATATTCTCCAGGGTGTCAGGGAGCAGGTAGCAGAAGAAGTTAAACAACATGCTTTTGGGTTGGTCATCACTAATGCTGGCCAATAAGTGCATGGCAGTTCCTTATATTCTCTCAATATCTGTAGCAGAAAAGAACTTTAACCATTCTTCTTTGAATAAAATCTATTTTTTTCTATTATAATGTCAAGGAAAGCAAACTAACTTAATGAATATAAAGTCATTTCTTTCTGAAACAATGGAAATCAAAACAGCAACAAAGTTTAAAAGATGTGACAGGCTTTCTTTTTCTGTTCTTACTGAAAAGAAAAAAGAATGTGAAAAAGGAGTGATTTTTCTTTTATCAGAATAGAAAATAACAAGAAATCACTTTGAAGTTTCCCGAGAGTCATCGATTGCACAGCCATATGTATACACAGTGAAAACTAGCTTGAAAACACATTGAAAGGTATGTCTTTGATTTAGAACTCTTCCTATGTGTGCTGAGAAGCACAGACTGGAACTCTGGAGAAGCTGTCTTCTCAGTGGAAAATAAAGAATGCAAAATAACTTCCAAGCCACCTTTTAATTACCGTGAGTTAGTGAGATATTAATATTCCAAAAAATTTAAAAGAATTCATTTCAATTTCTATAATATTTGTGTCTATCAATAATTAGAAGTTAATCTAAGCTGAGAGTAAAAAAGATAACATTTTGTTTTCTTTACTAAAATTGAAAATATTTTTATATTACACCTTCCAGCTTTGGTTCCTTAAACAGTTTATGCCTGTATTTATTTATTATTCATTAAGTAGGACCAGGCTTCCCTTTTGCTTTATCTTGATTCACTTGACAAATCAAATTATTCTCTTTATGTATGGAAAATATATTCCTTCTTTAAGAAAAAAAAATTTTAGTTGTCAATGGACCTTTATTTTATTTATATGCGGTGCTGCGGATTGAACCCAGTGCCTCACATGTGCTAGGCAAGCGCTCAACCACTGAGCTACAGTCTCAGCCCAATATCTTCTTTCTTATTTTTGTTTCTGCCAAAACAATACTAAAAGTGTGAGTCACCTCATTATTGAAGAAAACACAGAAATTAAAAATTCAAGGGTATATTAGACTTCAACTATGTCGCCCAAGTCTTTGAAACTACTAGAAAACATTTGATCTGACCCCTTGCTACTCAGTTTTCAGCAACAACAAAACAACAAACTGCATATGACTTATTTTTCATTAAAAATAATAAGGAGAAATAAAACTTTGGTTTTATATATCCTCAGTTTTACAAGAGGATATAGAAAAAGAATCAGAGATAACAGTTGTGAAGCCAGATGTAAGAAAACACTCATAGACAGGAGGAAGAGGTGTGTTCTAACAAAATGTATTTCATATCCAATGAATGCCCATATTAGCTCTGAAAGAAAAGGATGTGATGTTGGTCGAGGTGTAAAAAGTGTCAATTATTCAGGATCATTAAGTTCTGGAGATCTAATGTGCAGTAGGGTGATGACATTAACACTGTATTATAGACTCTCGATTTGCTCTTAGAGTGGATCTTAAATATTCTCACCACACACATGAATTAAGCATGTTTGGTGTTGGAGATGCTAATTAGCTTGATTGTCATAATCACCTTATAGTGTATATGTGTTTAGTAAAAGTCACTTTGCATAACTTAACTATATACAGCTCTCATTTGTCAATTGTACCTCATCAAAAGAGATGAATCACACAGCAATGAAAATAAGGAAGGAAGAAGGGAAAGAAGAAAGGAAGATAGGTAGGAAGAAGAGAGGGAGGCAGGAAAGGAAGGAAGAAGAAAAGAACAGAAAGGTGAATTTGTATGCAGGTAGGAGAGAGATTTTCCCTGACATTTTCTCTCTAGCCTGCTTGTGACTTGGCTGATATGGGCATACCCTGAAAAGAGTTAGGAAAAATGTAAAGCATTTCCAATTCTTTTTTCGTCTTTGTTATCAGGTAATGACCCTCACTAGTCACAATAAGTTTAAAGTGACTACAGAGTGGGATCCTTCCTTTAGTCTTTTGAGAATAAAATGAAGAACACTCAATGAAAAGTTACTGTGAATAGCTGAGTAATTCTCTGTGGGCTAAACTGATTTTTTCCAGATTTCTCAGCTCTCTTTGAGTATGAACAGTGACCACAAAACCATTTAACATTGAACTGACTTTACAAGCAGATTGAAGCTGTCCTGAAATGGAAAATTCTCATTGCACATTTTTAGAGACTGAAACTCCTTTTTTACCCCTCAATCAAAATAGCTACTCTGAAACATTTCTCTTAGCCATGATGCAGAAACAAATCCAAACAAAATTAGTTGGGTATGTAGGTTTTTCTCTGTGTGTGCACACACACACACATGTCTCTGTGTGTTTTTGATTCTGAACTAATCTCTTTGCTATTGCTACTTACCTCTATTTTCTCTGGGTTACTCCAATTCCCATAAACTGGATTGACAAAGGCACAGTTTCCACTTTCCTCAGTTTTCCTTAAAGCACACAGAGCCACCAAAAATAAATGTTAATAAATAAGTATTGAGATGCAGCAAAGTAGAATTGTAGGTCTTTGTTTAGTAGGAACTTTGAGAGACACATTGTCTAGCCAGCATACTGATTTTCATGAATTTATTACCATAAGTAAAGTTTTATTTATTTTTTTAACAGGACCCCAAGACAACCAGCAGATGTAATCTGAACTCTGAGTATTTGGATCCAAATAAACCCAAGCAAGTAAAAGTGGCATAAGTTGGTCTTAATGTTGGTTTCTTAAAATATTACTCATGTAATTCAAATAACACACTATCAAAAAGAACAATGCAATATGAAGCTAAACTGGTCAAATGGAAAGGTCATCAGAAAGTTCCTCAGACTGCAAGAGTGCAAGACCACTACTTCCTGAAGATGATTTTTCTATGACAGTGGCTGTTGTAGAGACTTGTAACAAATGAGCCCTAGTCTTCAGTATTTGGTGGGGTGTCAGGTACTGGGAATTGAACTCAGGGGCAGTTGACCACTGATCCACTGAGCCCTATTTTGTGTTTTATTTAGAGACAGGGTGTCACTGAGTTGCTTAGTGCCTCACTTTTGCTGAGGCTGATTGAACCTGTGGTCCTCCTGCCTCAGCCTCTAGAACCACTGGGATTACAGGCGTGTACTATTGTGCTCAGCTAGTCTTCAGTATTTTTATTAGCAAATTTAAATTCAGGTGTTCATTTTCTTTTTATACTTTTTAGACTCCTCAATAAACAAGGAACCCTTAATGATTGGTTAAAACCAATGTAGAAAAAGTGTGCATCACAGAAATGAAAATAACATAATAAATAACTAAATATACCCTAAATACAGATGTAAAGAAAGGTCCCATGCATCTCTCTCTCTCTCTCTCTCTCTCTCTCTCTCTCTCTCTCTCTCTCTCTCACACACACACACACACACACACACACACACACACTTGCACAAACACACAATGGAGAATGGAAAACCAATTCTGGGAGGATTTCTAATGTCTTCAAGGCAGCCAGGAGAAAAAAAATGTATACAGTGCATGAATATTTTTATCTAGTTAAGGTATAATGACAGTTAATAAATTTGTTAATAAGGTATCTCTAAATTGTAAAAGAAAAAGTAGTAAAGAGGAAGTTCTTACTCGTTTGATTTTTATAAAAGAAAATTCCCAGAGGCTTCACTTCCTGTTGTCATCTATGAAAACCACAAGATCCTTTTCTAAGAAATAACAGCATTGCTGAGCCTAACACTCCAATCTGGGTAATTATGTTTGGCTGGCAATGTGATCACACCCAGGAGTCAGTGTCTTCTAAGCTTTTGATTTCCACTGGTTTTAAGCAATTGGCTTAGATATGCAACAGATTAAATATTTCACTCTCAGGGAGGCTACATTTTGGTTATTGATGAATAGTGCTACCCATAGCTATTTTGTGGGTTATGTGAAAAGTCATAGTTGCACACTTACATGAGTCAATAAGTATGTGTGAATTCCTTAACCACTAATAGAATACTTACGAGTTTCTCCAATTACATTGAATAAATCATTTTTGACTCTTCCAAGACTAATCTATGTTAAGTTCTCAGAGGAGTAAGCTCAGGAAATGATATGGTTAGTGCATTCAGTAGGCAGGGCTGCTCTCAAAGTGAGACTGGGAAGGAAACAGAGAGCAGCTTTGAAATGTGTCAAAATGCCAAAATAAGAGCTTGTCAAGAATAATGAACATAAAGTAGGAAGAATCAAGACAGAATGGAAATTAGAACGTAGGTAAATATGGAACATCCAGAGACACCAAGAACTGAGCAAAAAAAAAAAAAAAAAAAAGGAATCTAGGCTGAAATCAGGCATGAAATCAGAAGCAGGAGGAAACTCAACCATAGGGCTAGACAGAACAGATGGTGTCAAGTCCAGGCAGGCAACTAGAAACTGAAGGGATAGGCTTGGCAGTCGACTGCATAGAACTGAGGCACAAACAGCATGAAGGATCTTAATATGAGGCAATCATTTTGGCTTTGGACTGCTGAGACCCCAGATGACCCAGGACCAAGACTGGCAGGTAGAAGTCAGGTAAATTGACAAAAGTTTCCAGCCATGTTAATTTACTATCAAAGCTAATTTTCTTTTAAAAGGATTTTAAAGTTTTAAATAATTTTCTATAACAATGAAAATATTGAAGATATCTGGATACTAGAGATTGGTTGAACCCAAAGTAGAAAGAATGGCTTGAACGTAAAAACAGGTAATGCAATGAGAGGAAAGGGTCAGTGTGTGAGTAGTGGAAGGTGACAAATTGTAAATCCTCCTGCTTCAAACTTTATTAGCAACCTCAAACTGCTTCGTTTTTTTCCCCAAATCAAAGGAATAGCTCTCATACTTAGGAATCGCTGGATTATTATGCTTAAATTTCAATGTGTTTATGTTTATAAGCTAAAATATCACCCACCAAACATATGTACTTGGATTAAGTAAAATTTTCATGTCATTCCACATATTTACTATTTTGAATTCTGATATAATTTTCCATCTTCATTGATCATCTGTTTGATAACCAAATAAAAATTTCACTTAAAATGATAGTTTCTTAGATGAAGGAAAACATATTTCTTTGATTATGAAGTTTTCTGCCAGTTCTTACCCTGAATAATGCAATGATAAGTCTGCATCAGGGTAAATCTCATTTCATTTATTGTATGTGTCAATAGGCTCTTAAAGAGTCGAGGTTCCAAGAAAACATAACCATCTTGGGAAATGAGCAAGGAACTGACACAGAAATTCTGAGGGAGGAAAGAAAGATGCATAGATCACATTAGTTTGCCCCCTATAACTTTTCATGCATTCACTTAAATTATTATTAAGGTCCTGTCACATCCAATGTAAAGAAAAACAAAAATAATAAACTAAAAACCGGTCTATGTTATATCTAGTAAACATTAATTTTGAGATGAATTTTTAGTTTATATTATTTGTTTTCAAAAGCTTTTTTGAGATGTAACTCATCTACCATAAAATTCAAACATTTAAAATATACAATTTGATGGTTTATGGTAATATAAATTTTATTATTTTTTGTTACTAATCTTGAAAATTGCAAAATATATGTACCACAAAATTTTCCCTTTTAACTGCTTTTAACTTACTATTCAGTGTTACTAATTATTTCCCAGTGGTGTGCAACCATCACCACTGTTTCCAAAATGTTTTCATCACATCAAACTGAGACTCCATATTCATTAAGCAATAACTCCCCACTCCCCTCTACAACTAAGTCCTGGTAACCTCTAATCTACTTTCTGTCTAGGTGAATTTTCCTATTCTAGGTACCCATATAATTGGAATCACATAACATTTCTCCTTTTCTGTCTGGTTTATTTCACTTAGCGTAATGTTTTCAAGGTTATCATATATCAGAACATTAATCCATTCATTGTTTATTAGTATCACATTACTATGTATAGGCAATAATTGGTTTATTTGTCGATTGATTGATGGATACTTGGTTTATTTTCATCTTTTGGGGTCTTATGAATAATGTTGCCATGAACATTCGGGGATAAACACCCATTTGAGCTCTATTTCAGTTTCTTTGGATTCTAGGAGTGAAAAACCCAAACCACTCAGTAATTCTATTTTCATTTTTGAGAAACAATCAAACTGTTATACATTATTCTGTACCATTTTACCTCCCCTGCAATGATTTATGAGGATTTTTATTTCTCCCCATCTTTACCAATACTTGTTGCTTTCTATTTTATTATTATTATTCTTATTGCAGTCCTAGTAGGTAGGAAGTAGAATCTAGTTGTAGCTATCATTTGCATTTCTTTAATAACTAATGTTGAATATATTTTTATGTATATACTGACTATCTGCAAATTTCTTTGAAAAAAATGCCTATGCAAGTCCTTTGCCCATTTTTAAATTGGTTGTCATTTTGTTCTTGAGTTGCAGAAGTTTTTATATATTCAAGAGATTAATCTCATCAGAAACATGATTTTCTAATATTTTCCTCCATTTTGTAGGTGGAAGATACAGCATTATCATCTTTTAAATATGTTTTTTTAGCTTTTATACATAGGATTTTGATCCATTTTTGAGTTAATTTTTATATAGGGTTTGAAGTAGGGATCCAAATGTATCCTTCTGCATGTAGAAATCAACTTGTCTGTTGAAGAGATTATTCTTTCCCCATTGGATGGAATCAGTACCCTTTGTCAAACATCAATTGGAATAGATTATATGAGTTTTATATTTGGATTCAGTTACATTCCACTGATTTATATTCTATTTTTTTGCATGCTAATATCTGTTTGTTTACTCTAGCTTTTTGGTAAGTTTTAAAATTAGGAAGTGTGAGCTTCAAGATTGCTTTGAGTATTTGGTATCCCTGCAATTACACATTAATGTAGGATCTATTCCATTTTTGTAAAAAAAAAAAAGTCTGTTTGAATTTTTAGAAATATTGCCTGGAAGCTGTATTTCACCGTGACATTAGTGTCTTCCTTTCCATGAACTCAGGATGGATTTTCATTTAGTTAGGTTTTTAAAATTTTTATTCAGGAATGCTAATTAAATTTATTCCCAAGTATTTTCTTTATTTTGGATGTTGATTGGCAAAGAAATTACTTTTTAAATTTTTCTGATTGTTTATTTTTGATAAACAGAAGCACAAATGAATTTTGAGTGCTGATCTTATACTTTCTATTTTCACTGAATTAATTGATGTCCTCTAGCAGCTTTCCTGTGGATTTGGAGTTTTCTGTATATAAAATGTCATTTGTATCAGCATACTATAGTGACACAGCCACAACAATGTTTATAGCAGCTCAATTCACAATAGCTAAACTATGGAACCAATCTAGATGTCCTTGAATAGGTGAGTGGATAAAGAAACTGTGGTATATATACACAATGGAATATTACTCAGCATTAAAACGGAAAAAAACTATGGCATTTGTAGGAAATAGATGGAGTTGGAGAATACCATGCTAAGTGAAGTAGCCAACCCCCAAAACCGAATGCCGAATATCATCTCTGATAAATGGATGCTGATCCATAATGGTGGGGGCATGGAAAGAATGGAGGAACTTTGGGCAAAAGGGAGAGAGGGCATCTGGGCAGAAAAGATGGTGGAATGAGATGGATATCGTTACCCTAGGTACATATATGATGCACATATGGTGTGACTCTACATTGTGCACAACCAGAGAAATGAAAAGTAGTGCTGCAATTGTGTACAATAAATCAAAATGCATTCTGTTGTCATATATACATAATTAGAACAAATAAATTAAAAAATGTCATTTGCAAATAGAGAATTTTATTCCTCCCTTTCTAATGTGACTACCTTTGATTTCTTTTCTGTGTATAATTACGTCAGAAAAGGTTTGCTTTTTGATAAACACATTTATCCTTGGCTTAAAGGGACTATAAAACTTTTCTCAGCACATATTAAATGTGAATTCTAGAACATGGGGAAAATTGTCATGTCAGTGTTCGAAGTTTTAGAGTAGAATCTGTTTGCCACCTAATATGAACATCTTTAGGTAAGTAAATAAATGTTTCTCCAGGCTGAAAGGAACACAATAGTGGTAGTGATCACAGTTGTCACTCTAAATGTTGGAGACTGGCTCTCAGGAGGGTGACAAGGAAAGAGTGACAGAACAATGCCTGAATTATCAAGTCTATACTTCAAGAGAAAAACCCCTATATAAGCACTGTCCTTTTATCAATTAATATATTTTGATCTACTTTTATAGTTTATTAATATCATTTACTAAACTGCCATTTTTTATTATGAATGCATGGTTTAACAATTTTTGTTAATAGTAGACATGTTTTCCTCTAACTTACTAGTCTGTCATTTTGCATATCTGAGAAACTGGTCAGGCTGGTTAATCAAATCCACCAAATACCTACTCTCTACTGCAATCTCATGAGAGTAAAGTTGTTGTCATATGTTCATATTTAAAAGGAGGTTCAGAAAATGGTTAGAGAAAAATAAGCAAAAAAACTAAATAGAAACTTTAAATGTTAAAGGCAATACTATTTAAAAAGGCTATAGATGATGGTTGCTGCCACAACTAGGTAGGTTGTGTTATGAAACATTACTGTCAATATCATGCTAAGTGAAATAAGCCAATCATCCCAAGCCAAGGGCTCAATGTTCTGATATATGAATGCTAACACACTATAATAGGGTAAAAGGGAAGAATAGAAGTTCATTGGATTAGACAGGGGGAAATGAAGGGAAGGGAGGGGTGATGGAAATAGGAAAGGCAGTAGAATGAATCAGACATAACTTTCCTATGTTCATACATGAATATGTGACCAGTGTAACTCCACATTATGTACAACCACAACAATGGGAAGTTCTACTCCAAGTATATATAATATGTCCAAATATATTCATTCTACTGTCATGTGAACTAAAAAAAATTAAAATTAAACCTTTATTGTCAAAACCTGTCCACTTAGTACATAGAATCACAATTCATGAAATTGAAATAATTATGACATAGATATCTCAGGAATTTGAAGGAATAAACACCATAATTCATGTATCACAAGATATTTGCTGTGTGTGTGTATGTGTGTGTGTGTGTAGAGAAATTTTCTCTCATGTTTTCACTAATAAACTAATTTGTATATATTATTTCTATGACTCCAGACAAGATCCTTGACTTGATTTCCATGAGTTAAGTACCTGAAGGGAACTGACACTCTACAATGTGGTCACTCATGCTTTAAGACAGTAAAATAACAAAATGTTATTTGTGTTATTTATTATCTTTCAGATTAATTTATTGAAATTTATCCAACACTTCTAGGTTATACACTAAACACTGCACTAGGTCTTAGACTTACAAATTTTAAGCTAACTCTAGGATTTCTTTTTAGAGGTTGGGAGTTGCAAGATTATCTCTCTTAGATGGAATGAGAGGTTTATGCAATGCCTACCATAGGTAGTTGCCTACTGATAGTTGAGAGCTATTCTCTTTACCTTCTTCTTTATATTCTTTCCTCGTTTTGTTATTTACAACTTCTTTTAAACTTCCTACTTCTTTCTCCTGTCCCCTGAGCTTGGGATCTTACTGTTTAACCTTGCCCCCAGAGCTTGGGATCAATGAAGTCATATTGAAATAAGGAAAGAGAATTGGAAGACATAAAAAATAGTAATAATAATGATGATGATGATGATGATGATAAATCTATTCATTAATCTAGAACTACAGAGGAGCTTTGCAATCATCTTGACCATGACTTTTAATTTTTTTACAGATGAGACAACTGAGAGTCTTCCCACACTGAACTCTAAGTCTTCTGGAGGATGACATGTCTGCATTTGCTCATCTCTCTGTTCCAGCATGTAGTGAAGAGCCAAAAACACAGTAGGAATCAACAGAAGGTTTACAGAAAGAGGAACTTAATAAATGCCTAGAGTCTGAAGCCCTAATGATAGAATGTCATCCAATAACCACTGTCTTCTTTGTACCTTCATCCCTATACCCAACAATATCAGTCCCCAGAGAGGAAAGACAATCCATTTTACTATTCTGGTAGACCCAAATAAAACTTGTCTAAGGCCTATATTTGGTTTCCCTTTCCACTTAGCTCAAGATCTTAAGTAAGCCAGGAGCTATCTTTTGAGCTGTCTTTTCCATCTGGGTAAGTGGCAGCCCAGAACAGCAGCTAGGGTTTCCTGAAGAGGCGCCCAGGGGAGCAGCCTAGGCGTGACATTTTTCTTCCTGTTCTCTAGGCATTGGAAAAGGCATATGACTAGAGAAAAAATAATGTCATATTAATAACTAATTTTACAGCATTGAAAAGTAAATATCTGTGTTCCTCATTTGTATCTTGACAAATGAGGGGTAGAAAATATCTATGTTACAATACCAAGGTCTTCTAGTGAATTTTCATGCTATGAAGCATTTGATATGTTACTATTGGTGAAAGATGTTTTCTATCCATAAAAATTATGTGACTTTTTTTTAAAGGATGCATTTCTATCATAAAATGTAATCAATTGTCTGGTGGAAATGGAATTCATTTTTTTCTGGGTACCATGTTTTTTAACTTAAATTTGGTGTATCCTGATTAATGGTGAATCTGGGGATGTCCCAGTGAAGTAAATCTCAATTCTACTCTTCCCATTTCCACCTCTGTCATTTTGAATTCCTAGATATATTTCCCCAAATTTCCAGTTGTAGGAATTGAAGAGTCTTAAATCTTTCTGAAAATCTTTCAGATAAAAGAAAAATAAAATACAAATTCCAAATAAATGTATTTCTAGGGTTCTCCTTTTATGCATATCTATTTTTAATGTTCATGAAGCAAACTTCTCTGCCAAAAGAGATTTTTTTTTTTTAGAAAAGCTTGTTTTGTTTTTTTAACCAGGGTGCAATTAATAGTTTTTTCCCCATCTCTTTCTAACAATTAGAGTGATGTTCTTTCTTTTGTGTGTTTTTACTCTCCTCTTTAATAATCTAGGAAATAAAATTTCTTGGACTGTTTATTTGCTCCTTTTAACTTGCAGCAATTGTAGGAGATTGGGGTACTGTGTTTCCTACGCAAATGTCCATGCCAAATGATTCTCATGCATCACCTTCTTCTCTTAAAACCTTAGACAAGTTTTATTTGACACCTGGTTTCTGATCATGTATAGACCACATTTTAGCCTGACTGAATAGACTCTTTTTAAGGAAAGTTGTCTAAGTTTTATCCTAACTTTAAAATTTAGAGACAGATTTATGGCACTTTGCAAAAAAATAAGCACAATAAAAGAACATAGAACAAGAAATATGTAGGAAGTTATCGTGAAACTGGAACAAATAGAAATGAGCCAGAGGCAATAAATGGACAGGACACAAAATAGTCTCCACCAGAGTTTACAGATCTATTCACTATAGGATGTAGCTTTGACTTTAAGATTCTGGAATCCAAATTTAGTCTGGATAAATTATACAGGTCTCACTTTCAGGAAGAAACAAGCCAGGTGCTCACAAGCACATCTTACTGTGCAGATCTGTTACAGTAAAAAAAAAAGTCTAGTACAAAAAAATGGAACAAGTTTTCTAGAACATTATTATAGGAAAGCAGCAATGGTTTTTACTAGGTGATTGAAACGAATGTCTTTCAAAAATCAGGCTGAAACTGCTCCAGGGTGTGCTTTAGGTAAAGCTACAGAAAAGAAACTGTAGGCAAGGAGGAGAAGAGACTTCATGAAGATCTTGAGGCACAATGGTGATGTAGAGAATTTATTTTGGGGGACCTTTTCATATGATCACATTTATGATTTTAAAAACTCAACACCTATAATCTTTAGTGCACAATTACAACAGTAATTGTCACATTAAATCTGTTATAAGAATCTACGGGTAAAGTAAAATTGAAGTCTTATCATATTAAAAGAAAGAACAAGTTGAGTTTATTAGATCAACCTATTCACACTAATTGTGTACATCTCTAAAATGCCATGTTACTTGACTCCCAATAAAGAAAAAAAGAGACAAAATCATGCGGAGAAGGAAACAATCAGCTATATAATGGTCTGTTTTTCCTGCAAGATAATGATTTTCATTTTTTAAAGAAACAAACAATCTGGGGGAAATGAAAGAAAGAAAGAAAGCCAATTTGAAAAGGCAAGAATAAATTAAGGGAAATATCTATGAGCTCAAGTTTTCATTTCCAAGTCCTCAAGGACCAAATGTGTGGGTGAAAAAGTTCAGAAAAGAATTGAATTTTCACATACAACCAGAAATGCCACAAAAGGGAGAGGAAAGGATTAATCACCCAGAGCCACAAAACCAAACAATTCGGACACCAAATTTTGCTAACCTCATTCACATGACACAACAGCTGCCATATTTTTCTTACACTCTTTTCAGACAGGAAATAAATATACTGACCGCAAAACCTGTCACTGTTTAAAGCACTCTTGCTGTGGCAGAGCACTTTAATGGGAACATGCCCAGGAATATGGATGCAATTAGTATGAATAAAGCTGACCCAGGTTCCTGTAACTTAACCTTGAGGAAAACCCAGGCTGCCAATGGGAACTCAGTCTTGACTCTGCTTCTTGAGTGCTGTGTTAGCAAATTCACAACCACCTAACATAAACCAGATGCCGAGGAGAGTCCCTTTGGAAATAGATTGGAAAGCACACTTCAAAAGTTTTTTTTCTTGGCCTAGTAAAATTAGTAGGAGTCATGCATTAGGAAATAATTTGGAGGATGACAAAGGAAGAAAGAGGTTCATCACAAATTATCAATTAAAAATGAAAAATCAGATCTGATCTCAATGCCTAAATGCAAGGAGAATGGTTACATAGTGATAACATGCACTTCAGATAGCACCATATCACCCTTTCAAGTAATGCTTTAAAGACTATTTTGTGGTAGAGGACAATGTTTCTCAGATAATGGTCTGTGGACCCCTGAATCTAAAGACCCCTTTCACATTCAAAACAATTTTTATATTAATAATGAGACATGCAGGTAAAATATTCACTCAAAGTTCAAGACAAAGCAGTGCATTTTTTTTTATAATAGAATTCTTCATTGGGTGTATTTTCACTAATGTTTTAATGCAGTAGAGGAGAAAATTGCTGGTGTTAAATATCACTCATCAGAGCCATCATGTGAAAATGTACATTGCATTCTTTAAGACCAAGTTTGCAATAAATATTTTTAAAAGTCACTTTGATTTGGATAAAGAAGCAAAATTATATTGACTCTCAACCCTTTACTACAACCCTTTGTACAAGAAGTATGCATAATAAAGCATTTTTATGGAATATTAAATTAAGGTATATATTGTTTTGTGGGAAAGCACGGTGGGAATGAGTTGCATGCTAAACTATCCATTCTTTTTAAGGAGCAAGCAATCCTTTTACCTGGAAGAATGACTGACATATATGGTTATTCAGGGCACTTGGCAGACATTGTCATGAAGACAAATGAAGCAAGTCTTATAAATCAAAGAAAACACTTCATAGTTTCTGCTGATGATGAGAAAATTCAAGCTTTCAACAGAAATTATAATTTTTAAAATTTATTTTTTAGTTGTAGTTGGACACAATACCTTTATTTATTTTTATGTGGTGCTGAGGATCAAACCCAGGTCGCACACATGCTAGGCCACAACCTCAGCCCCAGAAATCATAATTCTTAAAGAAGCTTGTTTTCTACCATGAGCATAAGTTTCCCAATACTTTGAAAATCTGATTGACAGATATTTTTATTTTTTTACGTAATGAAATGTATTAACATTTGACAAACTACATAAACCACTGAACTAATATTTTCTAAATGAAAAAATGTATGATTTATAAAATCACACATGGGTAAATAACCCATTTCAAGTATAACATAGACCAGTAAGCATGTAATGTAATGGTATAAAAATTTTATTGATATTGTTTCAGATTCCACATTACAAATATACTTTAAACATCACAATGTTGTCTATTAGATGCAGGGTCTCTGATTTTATTTCTAAGTCCTGATCCATTTTGAGTTAAGTTTCGTACATGGTGAAAGATAGGGGTTTAATTTCATTTTGTTGCATATGGATTTCCAGTTTTTGCCAGCACCATTTGTTGAAGAGGCTATCTTCTCTCCAGTGCATGTTTTTGGCATCTTTGTCTAATAGTAATTTTGTGGGTTAGTCTCTGTCCTTTATTCTGTACTATTGGTCTACCAGTCTGTTTTGGTGTCAATACCATGTTGTTTTTGTTACTACTGCTCTATTAGCGCACAAATTAAAATCAAGAATCAATAAATGAGATGGATTCAAACTAAAAAGTTTCTTCTCAGCAAAAGAAACAATCTGTGAGGTGAATAGAGAGCCTACATCTTGGGAACAAATTTTTACCTCTCACACATTGCATAGAGCACTAATCTCTATAAAGAATTCAAAAAGTTAGACATAAAAAAAAAACAAAAACAAATAACCCTGGGCCAAGGACCTGAGCAGATACTTCTCAGATGATGATATACAATCAATCAACAAATATATGAAAAATGTTCATCAAAGCTAGTAGTTAGAGAATTGCAAATCAAAACCACTCTAAGATTTCATTTCACTCCAGTTAGAATGGCAGCTGTTATTAAGACACACAATAATAAGTGTTGGTGAGGATGTTGGGGAAATGGTACATTCATATACTGCTGAAGAGACTGAAATAAGTGCAGCCAATATGGAATGCAGTATGGAGATTTCTTGGAAAATTGGGAATGGAACCACCATTTGACCCAGCAATCCCTCTCCTGGGTCTATACCCAAAGGACTTAAAAACAACATACTACAGGGACACAGCCATATCAATTGTGCTGTTTATAGCAGCATAATTCACAATAGCTAAACTGTTAAACCAACTTAGATGCCCTTCAATAGATGAATGGATAAAAACAATGTGGCATATATACACAATGGAATATTATTCAGCAATCAAAGAGAATAAAATCAAAGAATTTGCAGATAAATGGATGGAGTTAGAGAAGATAATGCTAAGTTAGCCAATCCCAAGCAAACAAATGCCAAATGTTTTATTTGATATGAGGAGGCTGATTCATAGTGGGATAGGGAGAGGGAGCTTGTGAGGAATAGCCGAACTCCAGATAGGGAGAGGGGTTAGAGGGGAACAGAGAGGGCATGGGGTTAGAAATGATGGTGGAATGTGCTGATCATTATTATCCCAAGTACATGTAGGAAGACACAAATTGGTGTGAATATACTTTGTATGCAACCAGAGATATAAAAAATTGTGCTCTCTGTGTGTAATAAGAATTGTAATGCATTCTTCTGCCATATATAAATACAAAAATCACAATGTCAAGTTTTGGTGTAGTATATAATTATCTATAATTGCATTCAAGCAATTAAGCTATATCTTCTTTTCAAAATATATTTTTATATAGGGTTGAATTTTTTTATACTTCAACAAAATAACATATTTCAATGGTTTTAATGCAGAAAATTAGAAACCCACGCCATCCCTCACCAAAATTATGATTTAGTTAGAGAAGCTTTGTTCTACTAGAGGTTACATACTCATTCAACTTAGTTGAATAACGTACTTTTTCTGCAATAAATTTTTGCTAGCCTCCTCTCCTAAAAATATTTTTTTTCCCTTTTCCTTACCTTCTATGTACGTGATACCTCAAAGCCTCACAGTTGGTAAAGTTCATTTTCTGGAAAATGTAATTTATTTTTATGATGTACACTTTATATAGTATAGTGTACATTTTCATAATATTACTTTTGCTAACATATAGATTTATTGACATACTAATCAATAAATATGATTAAAAGTTTGAGAATGGTCAGCTTAGGGAAATAAGAAGACAAAAAAAATCACACATAGTAATTTAAAATTTCAAAGTGAAAAGTGTGTGTGTGTGTGTGTGTGTGTGTGTGTATTAATAAAATTAAGAAGAAGATGGATCAAAATGTTGGGAAACAAAATTAAATGGAAACAAAAGAAAACAAAACAAAAAAATTTCCCCTAATACTTGGTTGGATTTACCAAGCTGTATTCACAAGGTGGCCTGGCCATGGGTCAGATTCTCAGAGAGGGGACTGTTGGAAATTTGGAAAAGATTGCAGGGTGTTTCTGTGGCATGAGCTCCTCACCTCCACCCAGGCCTGCTTCTTGTAAATTATTTACCTAAAAGATACAATACCACTCATGGCTATGATCTTCACTTTCCCTTTGTTACCCCTCTCTTATCATCTATCTCAAGCTGCATGCTAGTCTAAGGGCTCCACTCACAGTTTCCAGATGTGCCATATTTTTCCCAGTTCCCGCATTTGTTCTTGAGTGCCCTCCTCATTGGCCAGAAGCTTTGCTAACTCTGGAGTTAGATCAACTGTACTCTGTATTCATTGTGTATTTTACTATCAGGATGTATGGTACTTTCTCTTGTTGGCAAAAAACATTTTTTTCAACTAAATTGCTGTATATTAAAACTAACTCCAATTTCCTTATTTATTTCTCTTAGATACATAGTTTCTTTGGTTGAAATTGGATTACAATAGGGCTTTGTTTAGACAAAGCCTTGACAATCAACTTGACAATCTACATAAGAATCTGTCTAGGAAAATGGACTTAGTGGCATTTATTTATTTACAATCATGTCTCTCACACTGAAAGATTAACTTCCTATGGGCAGAGTTGATCTTTTTTAATTCATTTATGAAACATTACATTACCCAACTATCTCTCATGTACTGTACTTCAGAGCTACTTAAAGTATAGTTTGTATATAAACTTTGGTTTTATCTGGTTATTGTTTCAGGATAAAATAAAAATTCAAAAGAAAATATTTAGAAACATTTACTGCAAATTGATAGAATAATTTTGTATCTGTTAATGCTAAGAATAAGAAATCTGGGGGGGCTGGGGTTGTGGCTCAGCGGTAGAGTGCTCACTTAGTATGTGTGAGGCCCTGGGTTCTATCCTCAGCACCACTTAAAAATAAATAAAAATAAAGGTATTAAAAAAAAGAAATCTGGACTAATATTTTGTGTTTTATATAATTTTTCTAATAATTCTTTTAAATAATATTTTATAAAAGCATTAGCATATGATGGATTAGAAATAAAAATAAAAACAACTTCTTACATACAGTTTGAGTAGCTCTGTTTCACAAAGGATGTGTGCTAATATTATTAAACATTCATTTACCTGGTTGACTTTTACTTTCCACTCAATAAGTTTTTGATAGCTACCTTTCTGAAAATATTCTTTTCTTTTCCTTTCTCCTTAGGAATGTGATACTTCAACATACCACAGTCAGAAAGGGCCAAGTATTTTTTAACTTTCTCTGACCAAAATGAAGTATTTTTCCATGTAAATTGCTCTATGTGAAAACTCACTCTAATTTCCTTATTGATTTTTTTAGACACATAATCTGTTTGATTGAAAACTGATTGCAATGTTGAAGTTAATTATCAGCCTCTGTGATTTCCCTTAGCAATTGCCTAGCAACATCCTTCTTTCTCTTTTAGACAATTAATTTTAAGTTGACAACCCTATGAAAGAATCTATCTAGAAAAATGCTTTATTTCCTTATAACTCCTGAATATCATCAAAGTCCTCTAAATAAGCCTTATTTTGGATTTATTAATACTTTAAACTGTCCTGGATCTATGAATAAGTTCAACTTATAAGACAATTAAAAAATAAGAAAAGCAATAAAACTACATTTACTTGCACTTATTTTTAAACTATTTAAAATAATAAAATAAATTATAAGCACACAAGAATACAATTAGATTTTTTATACAGATTTCTTAAAAATTATTGTTTTTTAAGGACTATAGCTCAGTGGTAGAACACTTGCCTAACATGTATGAGGCCCTGGGTTCCATCCAAGAAATTGCTTAACAACCAAAGCAAAGCTCTCCCTGTTGAATTTGCAGTTGATAGTTCAACATTTTTTATATCTGTCTTATGTTTTATTTCCTACTAACCACACTATTCTCTATCATAGTCTGTGCCATTACATGCATTTCATTTTCCTGATACGTTCTTCCTTAGTTGTGCGGTAGATTGCAATCTACCTGGATGATAACAGCATCTCCCCACTAAGTCCCTCCTCAACCATCCTATCTGATTACCTTTACACAGTAGCCCTCTTTTTTCCCTGTGCTTTCTGTGGAAAGATTCTCTGCAGTTGGCATATGCTTACTGCAGCACAGGATGACTTGCTTTCATATATACCTCCTTCACTAGATGCAAAAACTTCTATTTTTATATTAGCAGCCAGCATGGTGACTTTAGATGCTTAATAAACATTTTCTAACAAATGCACAAATTTATTGCTAGTTTCTAATCTATATGTTTTTTCTTCCTCTTTTTTTTTTTTTTTCCAAAGACGAAAGCAAGCTGGTTTTGAAGGGCTATTGTCATTCTCTCCTTTGATTCATTAGTGAGCTTGGAATTCCAACACAGTAAACAGAATCTGAAATTGTAGGCATGTCCCTGAGGATTCTTTTAAGGAAAAATGGTGTGACTGAAGATTTGAAAACCAAAAGAGTCTTTCTGGAGAATAACAAAGCAGATATTGAAGAAAAATTAAGAAACCAATCTCCTTCAATCTCTAGTCTCTAGCAACATTAATAAATCATAACATTTAGAATTCTGGATCTCTAGTTAAAGGTGCTAAGTATATTTGCTATATGCTATGATGAAACTATAATGATTGACTGCCTAATAAAACACCTCACTTACCTTTACTGCCTTCCTGGACTTTATTTAAACAGGTTGCCTCTTCAGAGGAGCACTTGATTCTCCTACAACACATTCATCTACTCTGATTGCTTGAACATGAAGAAACAAATGCAACCTAGAAATATGTCAGGGGCTGGAATGTTGTGTTCTTGCTATGTAAGATTTATAGCAACAGAAGGAAGATGTTAAAAAATGCCTTTACTCCTGTCTCATCTCTGCCAGAGATACTCTACTGGCAAAGTAACAACAATGAAATGATTATCTTTAAGCCAAATAATTAGAATATGGGGCTGTTAGAAAGTCATCTTTACATTTTCAACATAGACACTATTCCTTAGACTCTTCGGAGTTTATGTCCAATGACAATAGATTCAGAATAAGATACTTAGCAACAGCAACACACAAATACATTTCCACACATCAATAAAGTTTACATTAAATCATACTTGTGTTCCTGAGACATAAACTGAAAAATCATTTTGAGTCCATGTGAAATTTTTTTCTTTTTTTTAAATAGGACTTTACGTTCTTGAAAAGAATTAATCATAAAGTAATTTGTAAATGGCTTTTCTAGAAAAATAGAACAAGAATAGTAACATTTCTTTAAGTAGAATTTGCAACTAAGTTGTCAGATATGAGGCTGCTTTTAAGAGACTCCAGAAAAAAAAAACCTCACATACATGACCATAAATGAAACAGTGAGGACTATATGGAACAGACTGAACACATTCATTTAATAAATTAAATTTCCTGTCTAAAATGTCCAGATATTTTTTGTGCTCTGTTCTTTCTGTAGATTATGAATAGATACACTTAGAGGTTTTTTGTATTCCTTCCTATCCCTCATTAAAAGTCTAGGATTTACAATCCCAATCATGGACTAAAATTTAGCCCATCATAGAGCCCAGTAACAATGCTGCCAAGGAGCATACAGGTAAGTATCATCTGTCATTTCTTTAGATTTCCTTTGATCATCCACATAATAGGAAGATCACTCAACTTTGAAGAAAATTCTTCACTATACCCAACAAGGACATCCAATTTTTTAAAATTATCTGCCAGATTCTTGTATGAATAAATTCTGGAGCATTAAGGGAAAGTAAAGTATTGCCTTTGGAATATAAAATGTTTATTTGGGTTCCAATACTCAAGTGTAGACAGGCTGAGAAATCAAATTTTAACAAATATTTACTGAGATGAATTCCTCTCTGCCATTTGTGGAGCTTAGGGATATAAATATGAATAGGACAAGGATTTGCCATCAAGATGCTCACAATCTGTTATGGGAGAAACTAAACCAAAAGTCAATGAGCTGGATGAAAAACAAGCTTGAGAACAAAGTGCTCAGGAAGCTCCGAGGTAGGAGTGGTTAATTCTTCCCATGGTGACTTGGAAAGGATGGCAGAGGTTACCTGTTTTGAACATGGTCTTTGTGGAAGTATTCCCTTTTTATGTTTTGTTTTTTGGGTGAAGAAAAAGAATAAACCTAGCATTTCTGGAAATTTGTTCTATCTCCTTTTGATCAATAAATCCTGTGTGTTCACGATTAATCTGCAAAGGTGGCATTTGGTATCACAAATTCTACATCTTGGACCTGTTCAGCCCATGGAGCCTGAATCCAAGACTTTGATGTATTATTTTTCAAGTCTTCAGATCCTACTCACTGATTTTTCATTTGCCCTGTGTGTTATTTACGAAACACTCACCATATGTTAAGCAAGGTGCAAGACAAAACAAACAATGCTATCCCTGATTTGTCCGAAGATTTATCAGCAAGTAGAATTACAACCAAGTCTCAGACATTGTTAATCATTGGTCAGTCATGTGGGAAAGACCATCATGCAGATAGATTTGTCAAGTGGCTCATCTAATCTTAAATTTTAAGTTAGACACCCTTAAAAAGATTAAGCATTAACTTGCAGAATTGTGGTATAGAGATAATAGTAGGATACTACTCAGTGAAATTAAAGGTATTCTAATAGTTGAAAGGTTTAATGCAGTAACATTATAAGCAGGGAATATTTAGGCACCCAAAGAACTGAGCAGAATATTCTATTGCAAACAGGAAGTTTCAAAACTGGAGGGGAAAAACTTTAAAATAAATTGTTTTATCATTTCTCATATGTAACAAACATAACACTGGTTATATAAAAGGTTAAAATAGACAACACAAACATTTTAATTATACCATTGCATTTTGTAATAAAGGTATGACAGAAAAAAATTTATAAGTGGCCTATAAAATCTATTATTTCATGAATATTTTTTGCTTATGAAATGATAAAATTAAATCTGTTAGAAAAATAATTATTTAAAAAAATTCACTTATAACCTAAATTTTAGGAACATAGTCCTCGAAACACTGGCCAGAGCAATTAGGCAGACGAAAGAAATTAAAGGCATAAAAATAGGAAAAGAAGAACTTAAATTATCACTATTTGCAGATGATATGATTCTATACCTAGCAGACCCAAAAGGGTCTACAAAGATACTATTAGAGCTAATAAATGAATTCAGCAAAGTGGCAGGATATAAGATCAACACGCATAAATCTAAGGCATTCCTGTATATCAGCGACAAATCCTCTGAAACGGAAATGAGGACAACTACTCCATTCACAATATCCCCCCAAAAAATAAAATACTTGGGAATCAACCTAACAAAAGAGGTGAAAGACTTATACAATGAAAATTACAGAACCCTAAAGAAAGACATAGAAGAAGACCTTAGAAGATGGAAAAATATACCCTGCTCATGGATAGGCAGAACTAACATCATCAAAATGGCGATATTACCAAAAGTCCTATATAAGTTCAATGCAATGCCAATCAAAATCCCAACAGCATATCTTGTAGAAATTGATAAAAGAATCATGAAATTCATATGGAATAATAAAAGACCCAGAATAGCAAAAACAATACTAAGCAGGAAGTGTGAATCAGGTGGTATAGCGATACCAGACTTCAAACTATACTACAGAGCAATAGTAACAAAAACAGCATGGTACTGGTACCAAAACAGGAGGGTGGACCAATGGTACAGAATAGAGGACACAGTAACCAATCCACAAAACTACAACTATCTTATTTTTGATAAAGGGGCTAAAAGCATGCAATGGAGGAAGGATAGCATCTTCAACAAATGGTGCTGGGAAAACTGGAAATCCATTTGCACCAAAATGAATCTGAATCCCTATCTCTCGCCGTGCACAAAAGTTAACTCAAAATGGATCAAGGAGCTTGATATTAAATCAGAGACATGGCATCTGATAGAAGAAAAAGTTGGTTATGATCTACACGCTGTGGGATCGGGCTCCAAATTCCTCAATAGGACACCCATAGCGCTAGAGTTAACAAATAGAATCAACAAATGGGACTTACTCAAACTAAAAAGTTTTTTCTCAGCAAAAGAAACAATAAGAGAGATAAACAGGGAGCCTACATCCTGGGAACAAATCTTTACTCCTCACACTTCAGATAGAGCCCTAATAACCAGAATATACAAAGAACTCAAAAAATTAGACAATAAGATAACAAATAACCCAATCAATAAATGGGCCAAGGACCTGAACAGACACTTCTCAGAGGAGGACATACAATCAATCAACAAGTACATGAAAAAATGCTCACCATCGCTAGCAGTCAGAGAAATGCAAATCAAAACTACCCTAAGATACCATCTCACTCCAGTAAGACTGGCAGCCATTAGGAAGTCAAACAACAATAAGTGCTGGAGAGGATGCGGGGAAAAGGGCACTCTTGTTCATTGCTGGTGGGACTGCAAATTGGTGCAGCCAATTTGGAAAGCAGTATGGAGATTTCTTGGAAAGCTGGGAATGGAACCACCATTCGACCCAGCTATTCCCCTTCTCGGTCTATTCCCTAAAGCCCTAACAAGAGCATGCTACAGGGACACTGCTACATCGATGTTCATAGCAGCTCAATTCACGATAGCAAGACTGTGGAACCAGCCTAGATGCCCTTCAATAGATGAATGGATAAAAAAAATGTGGCATTTATATACTATGGAGTATTACTCTGCATTAAAAAATGACAAAATCATAGAATTTGGAGGGAAATGGATGGCATTAGAGCAGATTATGCTAAGTGAAGCTAGTCAATCTTTAAAAAACAAATACCAAATGACTCCTTTGATATAAGGGGAGTAAACAAGGACAGGGTAGGGACGAAGAGCTTGAGAAGAAGATCTACATTAAACAGGGATGAGAGGTGGGAGGGAAAGGGAGTGAGAAGGGAAATTGCATGGAAATGGAAGGCGATCCTCAGGGTTATACAAAATGTCATATAAGAGGAAAGGAGGGGTAAGACAAGATAATACAAATGGAAGAAATGACTTACAGTAGAAGGGGTAGAGAGAGAAAAGGGGAGGGGAGGGGAGGGGAGGGGAGGGGGGATAGTAGAGAATAGGACAGACAGCAGAATACATCAGACACTAGAAAGGCAATATGTCAATCAATGGAAGGGAAACTGATGTGATACAGCAATTTGTATATGGGGTAAAAGAGGGAGTTCACAATCCACGTGAATCAACCGTGTAATATGATGTATCAAGAACTATGTAATGTTATGAACGACCAATAAAAAAAAAAAAAAAAAAAAAAACCTTATGCAACTAAAAAAAAAAAAATTTGCTCATAATATTATATTAAGGTTTTTAATAATGTTGCCAACACTTAAATTTGTTGCTTTTAAAAAATATTTTTCAATCTATTCCACCAAAAATTTCTCTTATTAAACATTTAAAAATTTAAAAAAAAAATAAATAAAATGTCTTTTGCTATCTTCTGACATCCAATTACTCTTTATCCAAATAAAGTAACACAAGTTTATATTTCATTCTAAAAAAAAAAAAAAAAAAAAAAAAAAAAAAAAATCATGTCTGACTTTCCCAAAGTAATGTTGAACATGGATTGTAATTCCCAAAACATTAAACTTCTGAATATCTTACTAGGTTATGAATTTTTTTTTACATGGACTCACATCAAAAGCCTTAACTGAATTAAAAAAAAGTCTTAAGTGAAAATTTTTTCATGTGATAAGTCTAGTCTGGCTGGGGAAATGTCTGAAATGTTTCAATTTTCTGATAAAATTATTTACTATAATTGTAGCCTTACTTTATTAGAAGACCAATCAATGTGTTTTCTGATACTATCTTCTTTAAATTCCCAACCTCATATGGTGAATGACTATTTTAAATAAAAATACAACAAAAATGAAAAAAAAAAAAAAAAAAAAGGAATAGCCTAAATATGAAAGAAGTCTTGGGGAAAACTGGCTTAGTCCAATTTCATCATTTGATACATAAGAAAATGTAGGATATTAAAATTTATTTCTCTATTACCCAAACCTATTCCTGAGTTTTGGGGTCTCAGCATTATCAACCATGCAAGTGTAAAACCCTGGAATCATCACAAATACTTGCTTTTTTTCTGACCTCCTTAATTGGCAGTCCCGACTTTGCCAGGTTTAGTCATCTCTCATCTGAATCTCAGGAACAGGCTGGTGTCCTTAGATTGACAATCTTTCTCTTCATATTTTCTAATCTATTTTTAATACTCTGCTTTCCTTTTTAAAAAACCAAGATATATTTTGTCATTCTTTTACTTAAGACACTTTCCTGGATCGTATTAGACAGCGTCCAAGTGGGAAATTGCTTACACTCAAATTGGAAAATTTGAGGAGTGTTTGATAAACTGTCAGTTTACAAGGATATGACCAGAAAAGAGAGGAATTATAAAGAATGGTGAAATACATGGAGCAGGTAACATCAGACTTGTCACCACTTTAAGCTAGAAGAAGAAAGAAAAAAGAAGAAATGGAACTAGGATAAGACAGAGTAGAATCTACTGACAGACTTCTCATTTTAAGCAGCCATTTGCAGGGAGGCAGTGAGGAATACCCAGCTCTTCCTCTCTTTCCTTTCACAGCATGCTCTGCTTAGGCCAAATACAACAAAGTCAGATAACAAGAAGGCTTTTTAGTGGAATTCATAAAGGCCAGCCTCTTGATATATAACCCTTGCCCCTATCCATTCTGTTTTGAAGGATGGATTTGTTAGGGCAGACAGAAGATAATGCTTGGCCTTTTGTTTCTTTATTTAAAAAACAAACTGAAATCTCTCTAGTGGGAATTTCAAATCCTTAACAATCTCTCTACAATATACTTTTCTAAGAGTAATCTACTTGATTCCCTTCGCATACTCTGCAGCTATGTGTACGATTTTTGAAGTCACAGCGTTTCGTGTTTTCTTTTATGTTTTTGGATCCCCCTTTATTCATCTTCAGGTTTCTTCATCCTTCAAACTGCTGAGTACAGATACCATCCTCTTTTTATAAACTTCAATGCATCCATCTCAATTGCTGCATCCCACCAAGGCCTTCAGGTAATATATCAAGTCCTGTCCTGGGTGCCTCTCATTTCACCTCTGAATATAAGTTCTACCTTCATCAACTCTTTGGACAAAAAATAAAATGTTTTATGAGTAGAAGATTGTTTTATAAGTATGGGAATATTTTCTTTGAGGTCTCTCTCTGACTTTTTTTCTATCACTACAGAACAAGAAAACAAGGGTGGGGATTAAGGGGAAATTATCAGAGAGTAGGTTGCTTAGGGCTTCTCTTTAACATAGGAAAGAAGAAAAAGAGAAAAGAAGGGAGGGAGGGAGAACGAAGAGAAATAGGAACAACATTGGTGGTCCAACACTCCTTTGAAGGGTAAGATTTGAAAGCCCTGCTCTCAATTTCTTTTTTCTGGCTCTAAGTTAACATTCAGCAGAGTTGGCAGAGTGTGGCCAATATACACAGAGGGGAATGGGATCTGGGAGTTCAGTTTGTGGATCTCAAACTGTGAGAACAGCTGTATTTCTTGTGGGTGAATGCATGTGTGGATGTGTGGAGAGAGCACAGGTTTTGTATGCATTACAAGACCACCTTGACCATTGTGCTAGTGGAATTCTAGTTTGTTGAAGCTAAGTATTCATTTCTGGGACCAGGCCAAGCTCACCAGTGACACTCTCTCTTAAAAAGCAGCTGAATGCCTTGAGGCACAGAATAAGCAAGGTTTTGATTTTTTGCTAAGAATAAATATTCATTGCTGGGCCCAAGTTAGGCCTATCCAGGGATCTCAAACTTGAATAGCAGCTAAACTTCTGCCTTCAAAGATTCACATTATCATACCAATTCTTGCAGACAGAATTTAATATTATGGACATGGATATTTTATTTAGGGACCATGTGCCACTCATTTAAGAATCTCAAAGAATAATCTGTACTCTCCATTGGGATATAGGCAGCAGGTCCAGGATTTGGAATTCTAATCTTCTCTCCTTCTTTTCTTATCAAAAATATAAACAACCATAATTTTCTTTCATTCTTTCCTGTCATGTTATCCTGTAGGATTTTTGTCTACATTTCTATCATTGAACTCATCAGAATCAAACATATTAGAATTGAGTATAAGCCAGAAAGTGGTGATATTAATGAATACATCTTTGTACTCTCTGAAGACCAGCACAAAAGAAAATAAATAAATAAATGCTTGTGCAATTGAATTAAGAGACCTGCCCAAGATTACATGCACAGCTTATAATTGCCTACCCAAGAATCCTTCCAATGTGGTACATACTTACTATTATACACTAAATGTATACATTGATGGTATTAGGAGATGGGGCTTCTTTGAGGTAACTAGGTTTACATAAGACCATGAGACAAAGCCCTCATAATGAGATTAGTAAGAAGAGGAAGACATATCTGCTTTTACTGTCTGCCCTGTGAGGACACAGCAAGAAAAGAACCTACAAGCCAGAAAGAGAGGCCTCCTCAAGAATTAAATCTCTACCTAGATCTGGAATTTTTCAGCCTTCAAAACTGTGAAAAATTAATGTCTGTTGTTTAAGCCATCCAGTCTGTGGTATTTTGTTACAGTAGCCTGAGCTTATTTAAATTCTGTGAAATTGTTTAGAAAAATTTCAGGTCTAAATCTTTCAAATAGTTATTCATATAGACATATTTATATGTTAGTATAGCTAAATATGTTTCTTCATTTTTAACTTTTATTATTTATTAAGTTAGCATAATATTTCAGCAGCCTATGCCCCAATGCAGGGTAATGAACAGTTATTTATTGCAAATTTTCCCCGGACAAAGACGATAAAGTCCAAAATAAGAAAGTAGCATAATTTACTCAAAAGAAGAATAAATAGTTCACTATTTGTATCCTTTAATGTTGGGTCTAGATTTGATGATCACATATCTTTTCTCTTACTATGAGCAACTTTTAAGATTTCCATATTGGATGAGTCCCTAAAGTGTCATGAATAAAATTCCAGTGCACTTTGGACCAGATAATATAGTAGATACCTTACAGATATCTTTCATAATGATCTTATTGGCCCATTTGTACCACTACAGGGCCTTGAAATGGTCTTCCTGAGCCATGTGTGTGTTATTGATCCTGTCCCATATTTTACCCATATGTGCTTTTTTCTACAAATAGGAATTCTACCCAACTTGGCTAATCAGAAGGTTTTCCTTTGGAATATGCAACGTGGACAATAAGAGAAAGTGACCATCATTCTAAAGGTCTGGAAAGATAACGAGTGACTACTATTATTCTTTAGTGAATATCATTTTGTTCTATGGACTGAAGTAGAGGAAATATACCTACAGAGAGAATCACAAAGCAGACCAGTAAAATGAAGCAGAGGAGAGAGGCACAAGAAAAACTGAACTGTCCATGTCTTCCTGAGGCCCCCCAACTCATTCATCCTTACCCTTGAGCTCTATGAAGCATCCTGTGTCTTTCCACTAAATTCTTAATTTTGATTAAGACAGCTGGAGTTGTTTTCTTTTTCCTGTAATCAAAGTGGCAAGTTGCTAAAAGAAGGGTCATGGAAAGCATAATAAAATTCAGGAAATCAAACCTCTAACAGCAATTTTGAAAGGCTTGTTCTTGTGCCTAGTATTGCCTAAGCATACAATCTCCATACTATGTTCTTGAAAAAATTAATTAAAAATTTTCTTTCAAGTTACTGAAGGATCTCTTGTGATACAGATTTTTTTTTTTTTTTTGGTATTAGGTGTTGAACTCAGTGGCACTTAACCATTGCATACATCTCCAGCTCTTTATTTTTTGAGACAGTGTCTCACTAAGTTGCTTAGGGCCTTGCCAAGTTTCTAAGGCTGGCTCTGAACTAGCAATCCTCCTGCCTCAGTTTCCCAAGCCACTGGAATTAAAGGAGTGCACCACCACACCCACATACTACAGGTTCTTTTCATAAAATTTAATTAAAAAATATTTTGGTTAAAGTTTATTTTGAGAGGGTGATCATTTCTTGCTCACATAATTCTTAAATCTTTAGGTTTGGGCATTATTTTCAATTTGAACCATTGTTATTTCGCTTAACCATTGCTTGGTCAAACATTTCATACAACTTTAGGAAAAAGAGACTTGTTTGGAAATTTGATGTGTAACAACTTTATTTGAATGTAATCAGTGAGTACAGACAATGGCTTTTGGTGATGCTGAGAAGTATAAATAATTCTCAGTAATGTACAGTTAATCATTAGTAATCACAAATTGGGTACTAATTATGCATACAATGCTAAGGTACTAGGGATAGGAAGATAAGGACTAACAAGGAAACAGCTAAGTTGACTATATGATAAGTGTTGTAAGCTATTGTTGGAAACAATATTTTCAGTAACTAATCATGACAGGATGGCAAAAAAAATACCCCCATGATTCAGAACATACAACTACATGGCAGAGGATTTGAAAATCCACGTGTTTTGGGGAATGTGAGATTTTTCTCAAGAGCAGGGTGCAGAAGGGTGAAAATAGTAAAATTAAACTTGGTTAGTGGTCCTTGAACTTTGTCATATAAGTGCTCCATAAAATAAGTTTTCAAAACCATGCATCCCCTTTTGCATTTTAAAGTTATCGTCTAACATTCATAGATTTTTACATTTCTAAAATATTTGATATTACAAAAATTCTTCAAATACACTTTTATGAAATTGTGAAAACTTAGATTGAACTTCTTAAAATTCCAGAAATTATCATGAAGCTATCTGACATAAATGACAAAGCCAGTTCTGTTTATCTATCCAATTGTTTCTGTTGATTGTGATTTCTAATTCTAAGTGGAAGGTTGGTTGGGAGGGTGACAAGAGAGACAGAGAATAGAAAAGAAAGCAAAGCAGAGCAGAGGAAAGAGGAGCCTAGAGAACAGAACAACTCCGCAGAAGTTGATCTCTTGTTCCCCTTTCACTACTGCTTATCTCAAATCTCAGTCTCTGGGGTGGATGCATTCTCAGGTTATTCTTCTGTTTTCCCCACCAGGGAATATTTCTTTTCCATAAATTATTTATTTTAGTAAGATTCATGATGGTACTTCAGGAGGACAGCAGAGAAAAACTGAAATGAGAAAAGAGATAGGCAGGCCAGATGCACCTTCCTAACTTAGATTCCTTCTGAAAGGGAATGCATGAAATCGGACCATATGCAAGCCTGTCTGTACCACAGACCCCTGAATAGCCTCTGAAGCCCCAGAGTAGGCATCCTCCCTGCTGAAGAAGACCCTGGAGAGGTATTGGTGAAGGCTCTGGTTTTGCTCTGCCTGTACTAGTTCCAGGCTGGTCTGTTTCTTTTGTGGGACTCCCCTCTCTTCAGTCCCTAGAGGAAGAACTTCATTGTGGCCCTGGGGAAGGGTGTGGAGTGGGTCAACAAGACTGAGGATACAGTTTTGTGTGATCTTTGACTTTGGTCATCATGGGGAATCAAAACTTTTGTTTTGAGATTTTTGGAAATCAGAGAGACAAAATAAATACTAGAGAAACAGAAGAGAACAGGGAGGTAAATAAGAGGATCAGAGACAGAGATGCTATTTTGGATCTCATCTGCTTCTATTATGTAGTAGAGCCCCAAACTGGGGTTAACCAATTGAGAGATCTCAAGACAGAATTTTAAAACTTTAAATGACTTCTATTTTGTTGTTATTAATTGTTTGCTGCCATTCATCTCCTCCATATTCTATCAGCTGCCTTCCTTCTTGGCCCAGTTATTTTTAGGGTCACTCTAAATGATGGACACTTAATCCAATCCACTTTAAAGCTGTAAAATAATATCAGGTTCCATTCTCTATTTGTCTCCTGTCCTTCCACTCTAGACTCAAACATAGACCAAGGCTACTGCTTGAAATAGTAAGGAAGAGGTGAATTCCACCATTATGTATATCTGTCAAGCACCAATTAAAAAAAATGAATAAATAGAAAGAAGATCTGCAGAATAGAGAAAGGGGGATAGGAGAAGAGGCAGAAAAAAGGAAACCCTGAGGACTGAAATGGAGCAAATTAAATTCCATGCATGTATGATTATGTCAAAATGAACCCCACTATTACGTACAACTCTAATGCACTAATAAAAAAATTAAAAACAAAAAGACAGTGGTGTCTGCCTTCAGCCCAGCCCTTATCCTAATACCCTTTCCAGGGATATCACTTCATGGGAACTGGCAGCTGTCTGGACAACCTACAACTCCAATTTATCTCTGTTCTTTTTGCAACTTCAAATGGACCAATGGAAGCGTCCCATCTTCTGAGAGTTGTGCAAAACTGAGTTACAGTATGATTTCCCACTCTCCCTCATCGCCATTCTTCCTAGGTACATTATAACCTTGTCATTCTCAGCCTAGCTGGTGCAGGACACTCTATTGGCCATCCCCTTTCAAAGTTTTAAACTGAAAGTTGTGTTTATGTCCATCTGCTGAGGGTACACATGTCAAAAACTCTTGCAGGCCTTGAAAGCAGATTTTCCATGTTTTTTTTTTTTCTTCCTAGACACAACCAATTTTGTCTATTAATTCTCTTGGAGGCCATCCATCATTTAGCTTTGGGTAGTATAGCTGCTGGTATCTTCCTCTCCTTTTCCATTTCTCACCCTGAGAAAGAGGTAAAAACTCCTCACCACAAATACTGCCTTACTTCCATGACCATGACTTCAGGAACCCATTTTCTCCCTTTTTTTTCTACTTCTCTCTTTAGACTGGAGAGAGGAGAGACTGAAGGCCATCAGTGGAGATGGTTCCACTTCCTTTAGTAAGCCTTAGCAAGTGTGTCTTACCCCAATTATTGGTAGTTTGGGCAGTCCATTGGAATGTATGGTCCTTGGAGGCTCTTATTTAATGGGTGTGGCTGATTTCATTTCAATTTCTGTGACACCTGTGACTTCTTTTCAGATTAGAGTTCTGGTCAGATGATAAACTCAGCTATATTTCAGCTTTTCATTTCAAATAATGATCAAATAATGACTTCAAAGGTAGGCTTCAGGATATGGAAATGATGGACACTAACCTCATGCATGTTAGAGAAAAATTATATAGAAAAGGTTTAGCAAATGGTTGAAAGCACGGTATGGACCTGGAATTCAGAAAAGAATGTTAGTAAGAGAAAGAGGACTTAAATCCATTCACATTCAGATAGCATTGGAAACCTTGGAAGTGAATGGCATCCTCCATGAAGAATGTACAGATCTTCCCATGGAAGGGAAGCAGATATAGATAAAGCTGGGAGTGTGTCAATAGGTGATGGGAAGAAGGGGAGACGAAGGACAGGCAGGTAACAGAAGGAAAATTAAGGTAAGATGGATAAAGAAATAGGGAAAGGAAAAACAGAAATAAAGTTTAGCCAAGAAAGGGGGTGAAGAGCAACGAAGAGAAAGAAAGCAAATGAATGAAAGAAATAGACAAGAGAGGAAGGTGGCTTTTTCAGCCTGTGGCATCGTGCTGCTGCCATTTGCTGGGAACCTCTCGATAGCCTCCAATATAGGTTTCTAATACAAATTTGGAGGAGTGAAATTTAGGACTCCTTCCAAGTACTCTTGCTGCTTGTTGGATATGACAACTTGTTTATGTATTGGGATGATTAACTTTATGTGTCAGCTTCGTCAGGCAATGGCACCTTGCCCGGTTGTTTTGTCAAACACCCGTCTAGATGCTGCTATGAAGGTGCTTTTTTTTTAAAATTTCTTTTTCTTTTTTGATGTGCTAAACATTTACAGTTGACTGAGCAAAATCAACTGATTGTAAATGTTCACATAAAGCAACTTACTTCTTTACTCACCCACAACTTGGGTGGGCCTCAATCACAGAGACTGAAATTTCCTGGAGAAGAAAGAATTCTGCCTCAAGAAAACACAGAAACCCTGCCCCGTTTCCAACCTGCAGGTTTGCCCTGCAGATTTGGGATTCCAGGCTGCACCACAACTCTTGAATTTCCTGTCCTACTGGGTTCCTGCTTGCCAGGTCTCACAACTGCAAGACATAGTTCCTTAAAATAAGTCAGTATCTCCCTCTTCCTGTAGTGGAAGAGATAAATAAATGATATCTATCAATCTATCTATCTATCTTTGGATTCTGGAGAATCCCAACTAATAAACAAGTATAATCTATCACACAAGCAGTATTTCACTTTGTGTCTATTTCTCCCACTAGATTAAAAACTTTCTAAAGTTCAGATTGCTTCTCACTCATGTTTATCTTTACATTGCCTGACATATTTTAGCCACATAACCATGTAAAATACTTTAAAATTAACACATGTCACAAGCCGACGCTGGGCTGTGTGTGGACTGTTGTGCATAGTAGCCTCCTGAGGGGCTAAGTCTGGCATTGGGAACGCCCCATGGCACTCCCCAGAGGAACTGATGCAGGTGAACTTCCCCCTCAAGCTCTGCCAAAGGTCTCACTCAGCACTTGACATGGGTGTGACCTGCCAAGATGTCAATCAACCTAAGGATTGCAAGAATCACAAAACAAGACTTTGCCCTTGAAACCTTATCCCTGCCTTTGATGAACCCCCTTCAATAAATCACAGGAGCCATCTTTTGTCTGTCTAGTTCCAGTGCCCATGTGGACTAGATCTATCAGGGGCTTCGCGTTTGTAAATATTTTTGAGTGTGGCTTTGTTATTTACTAATTATTTGAGACCGTTAAGTCTTAGGGTAGCTTAGATTATCCTGGGAAGGAAGAAGGACCCCTTAATGAAACACTGGCCACAGTGTCCCCCAACCCCCCACCCCATACAGATTTTCTTAATGGTAATAGATTATTAATGTTAGATCTTTCTTGGAAAGGGACACCATACTTCTGTAATAACTTTCCTTAATTCATGATATCAAGATGCATGTCTGCTCATTAACATGATTTCAAGCTGAAGATCTCAGGAAATTACCAGGTGGGACCTACAAGTTGACACCAGGAAAATGATTGATTGACATGGCAATGTTGCAGTAGGTATATATCTCTGACCACAAACTCAGGTGTGTAGGAGGTGATGCATTTTTTAATTTCTTAAAGTTTTATGCAATCTTATTGTGAGCCCTTATCTTGCTATATTTATGGGGAAGTCAATCATTTGACTTTGGGGGTGAATTGTAACCTTTATTAGTGATGAGAAGATGGGTGATGGGTAGAAAGCTTTGGATTTTAAATATCTCTGTAGATGGTAAAGGGCCTCTGAGTTTTATGCATGAGCCCAGGATGCAGATTTCCTTCAGACACAACTGTTCTTAGCCTCTTCTTTGTGTATTGCTCATGCCATGGGAGTCTTGGCTTAAAACATCAGTGCTGAGAAGCCAACTGAGACCAGCCATCCTGTATAAGCCAAGAAAGGGTCATCACTGTGGTTCTGCTGCCTTCCTCAGGTACTACCAGGGGGCTGTATACAGCTCCTGATCTGTTTTCAGTCTGTGAACAATGTCATAGTCTCGATCTCTCGCTCTCCCTCCACCCCTTTTGGTGTCTTCAAAAAGGCTCCTACATAATCTGAAATGTAAACTTAAGGCTTTTTACTAAAAGAAATAAGAGTGATCATTATTAGGTAGCTCTTGTTTCTGCCCAGAAAAATAAACCTGTGAATTATGGAAACATAGGAATTCCATGCATGTAAAATAAGATAAAAAGAAAATATAGCCAATGAAATATTTCAGAAAATTCTTCAGTTACTTATACTTTATTGAACAATTAAAGGGATCGCTTACCTGACTGGTCCTTTTCTGTTTGCAAGACAACATAAGATAGCAACTATAACATGAGTCACCAGGAATGCCAATCCAATACCCAGAAGCGTCCATATGTCTGGAATTTCAAATAGTTGAAAAAAATATATATATAGTGAAAAACATTGAAGACCCCAAATCAAGCCATTTTTTAGTCATCATGTCACCTACTGTTCTGACTGTACATGACATCTAAGGTAGGAGGGTAGAACTTGATGTGGCATCGATTTCCCTTCCATCCTTGTCCACATCTGGAAATGAGATAAAATAGAATAGTTGAAAATGAACAACAACAAAATAGTGGAAACAGTTGAGGAGAATTGTCATGGGATAAAATGATGAAAGTCAATAAACAATGAGATGCCAGAAATATGGGTAACTTTGATAAGGAACCAAAATAATAAGCCAAAAGAAAGCAAAATTAAATTTTATTATTTCATATTATGGTAAGGGATGATTTAAAAAATATCTATCCCTTTCTTGACTTTATCAGATAAAAACCTGGTTTCCACATGTTCCATTTTTTTCTTTGGTCTTTATTTTCAAGTATTGACTCATTCTTTACCAGTATCATTTACTTAATCATCAATCAACTCAAAGCTATCATTTTTCAACTGTGAACAGATTTAAGTTCTTACAGATAACCAATAGAGCATATTCAAGTTGTAGATTAACATAAATATAAACCAGAACATATATTTTTTTCTCACAACATAGGGATGAATCCTCTAGTACCTACATTTGGAATGAAGTTAATAATCTTATTCAATGTTTTATTTTAAAAAAAAGCCAGACCTCACCACCAGGATTCCAATACCTTTGCTTTACTTATAGATATAAATGATGAAATGTGTAATATTGATATCGATGGTACTCAGAAAGTTCAGAATTAGAGACTAGCTTGTGCCTTTGAGGGAGATGAGATTCATTATTTCTAAGTGGTAAATGTGTCCAATTTTTTCTGGCAGCATATGCATGCATATGTGTGTGAAAGTTTCCATACACATGCTTGCTTATCAGAAATAACAGGATACAAATTAAGGTGAGTCTGGTGGAATTTCCTTCCAAGTTCAGAGTGCATGCTAAAAAATAGGACTTAAAAAATAGCTTTTGAATGTGTGTATTTAAGAGATGTGTGCTAGTAGCAATGCTTATTCAGCACAGGCTTATTTTTTTTCCCCTCAATCTTTCTTTTAAATATGAAAAATTGTATGCTCAAAAGTAATTCCTTCAAAAATCAATCAGCTTCTTTAAACATAAAAAAACCAAGAGGTTCTAGGAAGTCCATTAGAATGTCTTCCTTTGCTAAGTAAACAATCTTTAAAAAGTGGAAACTAAAGGCAATTTGATGGCTTTGATGTTTCTTGAACTCAAATTAAAATAAATTAGAATTTTTGAGGATTAGAGTATTTGGTTTTTATTTTCACAATCCTTAAGATGTATTCCTTGTCAGTCCCCAAATGACAGCATGAATCCTTTGTGGCAATATCCCACATGTGTACATACTGGTGTAGTTTAAAGATAAGGGACACTTTTACATTCTGAATTAATATGGTCCCTTTAGATTTTTGGAAGTACCACTTCTCTCGTACCAGTGTTACAGTGATTTCCACCTTAGGCAAATAATATGTATTTGATGTGCCTTTTAACATAAACTCCAGTGGAAAGAATCTGGGAATGCCGGTTAAAAAATAAGGGAGGGCTGGGGCTGTAGCTGAGTAGCAGAATTCTTGCCTAGCATGTGTGAGGCACTGGGCTTGATCCTTGGTACTACATAAAAATAAACAAAATAAAGGCATGCTGTCCATACAGAACTACAAAAATAAAAATAATAAATGGAGGAAACCCATACCCTATCTATTATCTATCTATCTATCTATCTATCTATCTATCTATCTATTTCTATTGTTCATCTCTCTCTCTCTACATGTTTCTAAATTTATATAAATCCTGGTGACATGGACAGGGTAGAGGAGTAGGGAGAAACATTTTTTGGATTGCAGAAAGAAGTAAAGAATATTAATATAGGTTTTTATCTTTTTTTGTTAAACTAAACCTCTATGGAAACACTAGTGTTCAAAAGTAATGATGGCAATCTGATCCTTAGACCTCTTTAAATCTCTTTGATGGGTGAGGTCCACACCCCTTGAAATGCTATGCTGAGGACAGCAGGAATGGCAAGCCAGAATGGTGCACTGAAGTTCTGCCTATCTGTTGAGCAACAACAGTGAAAGAAGTTTCTCCTGTCATCCCCTTCTGTAGCTGCAGGCTGGAAGGGAAAGCAGAAAATCCTGTCTGTTCTAACAACAGTTGAGTGAACTTATTTCCTCCATGCTGACCATAAATCCCTATTAATACCATTAAGACATTTTAAAAGGAAAATAGTAGTCATTTTCTCTATTGTTTTTCATAGGCAGTCTGGATAAAGAAGTTTAGGTATTACATTTTAATTATTTTTCATTAGTATAAGATTAGCAGAACACATGAAAATTAAGAGAATTCCTGACCCTCAAGGATGTATTTATTTACTTATTTGGTAGTGCATTGGATATTTTTGTAGTGACTGGAGGTGAAGGATGAAGGCTTTTGTGGAAAGAAAAAAGACAGGGAAAGTGGACAAACTAGGAAGAATTCAGAGTGCTTTAGCTAGGTGAATGCCAAGCAAAGAATAAGTCCAGGTGGGGAAATTGAAGGCACAGCCATGACCCTAGGCAATTGGGTGTTTGGTCAAGTGGCTTGGTGGGTGTGGGGAGTGCTCTATACTTGTCTGAGGCTCCATTAGTTTCTTAAAGGAATGGGACAATGAGATTTACCTTATTAGCTTGACAAGGATGAAAATTGCTCTTACAGGTAATATTTTAGCTATTTTGTGACTCAACAAAACTGAATGCAAATGTGGTTTTACCTCTTTTGTAACCCAAAGGATCCATAGAAACCTTAAAAATAATATAATGCTTATAATACTTGGGTAGCTGGGGTTTTTGTGTTTGTTTTCATTTTGAGAAGGAAAAATGAAGTGAAGAGATTACTTTGGATATTTTATAAAATTCTTTTATTTTCATAGTGACTCATTAGAATTAGTTTTACAAAAATAACAGCAGGGAAAAATTTTATTCAGATAGTATTCACATGAAAACATTGTGTTTTTAAATTTAAAGCTCCATGTGGCTCTGGGTTTTACCACTTTTTGCATGTTTAGTAATTCCAACATTGAGGAATTTCAACTTTACTTTTACAACTCTAGAAGTTCAAACTACCATCCAATTGTAGTGCAAATTCATTACCTATCTTCCTTCCCTACCTCCTACCAAAATTGTTCAGTGTTTCTGATTTGGTTGGGATTGAACCCTACTTGAACTCTAGACTCTTCCCATTTTCTTGATTGTAATGTTGCCTTAGGACCATATCCATCACTACCTGGCATGCCGAGTCAGCAGGGATTAGTTCATAGACAGAAATGGACATGTCTCCATTAAGAATTTTCTCAACCAGGGATGCATTTCAATGGATATTTGTGGTAAGAGATATCACCTTCCCAACCCTTATGTGAAAGAGAAAGAACGTAGTAGCCCTTTTAAGATCAGGTAGTTATCTGCTTGCCAATTTTGCTGCAAAAACCATCCAGAAGATAGAATAAACCATAGGAAGATAGAGCTCTGGCAAATCATTGAGAAATGGAGCAACAACCTTAAATGGCATCACAAATTCCTCTAATAGTTCTAACAGTTCAAGTCTGTGCTGCATTTAGACTTTTATTTATGTAAGTCAACACACTCCTTTACCATTTTGGTCACTTTGAGTTAGGTATTCCATTACTAGCACACACATACATATATATATATATACACAAAACTTCAATTTTTGTATTCTTCCATTTTATTGGTTAATGTTCTTCTCATTAAATTAATAATAAGAAGAAATATTTGTGCTATGTACAAGAGTGCAAGATATAGAGAGGATATAAAGATGAATAAGATGTGGTTGAGAATTTATAGAAGCATTTAGTTCTAAAATAAAAATACATCAGAAAACAATTAAGATACAAAGTAAAAGTGAAATATAAGAAGGGAAAAGTGCAAACAGAAATGATGAAATCATTATTTCAATAATCTGTATTTTTCCAGACCCCCAAAGTTAAAAATGTGCAATGTCACTTGGGCACTGGCAAAACATGAGGTATAGTAATATTTCCTCCAAAAATCAAGTGTTTATACATATTATGACAATGTTCCAGAAAAATTGGTCATCCAAATAGATAGAAATCATCTATAAGTGGATCTGAAGAGTTATGTTCAAATACAAGCTGAAAGAATCCCAAACTAACTTTCAGATTTCCCAATTCTTTAGTATCGCAAATTTTTCAACAGTAATCTGATTGTGTCTTTTTAAAGATATAGAAGGAAAATACCTTCAGAGGCTATGTACATTTTGAGTACATTACAAATTAGATTTACAATTCAGCATTATAGATGGTAGGCTTGTTTTCCTTTTTATTAGGCATTTTTATAGTGACACATGATGACTATTAAATTCATGTTTTTTTCATTTTTTTGTGGGGAGGGTCCAGTATCATGCTACATTTACAATTTACATTTTAGAAAACTGCCAATAAAAAGTACTTATTGAGCACCTACTATGGTTTAGATAAGATTCTAGCTGCTTTAAGAGATTATTTTTAATAGAACAATATTGCAAAATAAAAGGAATCACTTCTCCATTTCATTATTGAGAAAACAAAGGCACAGAGAGGTTGTGCTGTAAGTCACATAAGGTACATTTCAAAAGAAATTTTCAATATTGGCTCCTTAGACCATTTCTTCGAAACACAGTTTGGCTTCCCATAGACTTTCTAAAGTTGGAATAGAGTTGCATGTAATGGAGTTGGCTTTATGGTTTTAATCTTTTAGGATAGCAACACAAGGAGAGATGTCTAGACTTAATGGTCTGAAAATTCCATTTATCACATTAGGCCTCACCCTGAAACATCTTGCAGAGAAGTCAGCTGAGGTGCTGGGAGGAGTAAGAAATTAAGTCAGGGCATGTGCTCCTTCGTAGCTACGTGGCTTTGGGAGTGTCAGATATCTTTAGTTCCCCATTTATGAATAGCAATAATTATAACCTACAGAATGTGTGTGAGAATTACACAAAACAATGCACATTTCAGTACATTGCAAACTGAAAGTTCCATGCCAAGCTGTTCACTTCAATTTCTGAGATTTGGGGTATAAACTCTGGTCTTGACAGTGCCTGCTGCCCTTAAGCATCCAGGCCCTATCAGTGTGGTCCTCTGGAGAACTAGAATGTACAAGCACTAGATCTTACAAGTGTTGACTCCAATCTCTCCACAAATTTAAGATTAAAACTTAGGAAGAACAAAGAGTCATTGCCGCACCTTCTCATTTCATAACTTGTCAAGAGTGCCATTAAATAAAACACTTTAGCCTAGGACTATGCCTCAAGGCTCTTGATGTGTTACACAGGTAGGGGAAGAAACAGCAGATATCTTTTTGCAATGCACATTCTCTTGTAACTGTAAGAGGATCCTACCCATCAAGTATCCTTTTATCCTCCAAGTGGGGAAAAAGTAGAGATGCCCCAACTTAACCTGAAGGCCTCTGCTTGGACCATTGTCTGAGCCATGTGCTCACCTCTACTCAGGGAAGGCAAGTGGAAAAATTGAGGTAGGCTCTTAACAAGCCATCCTTACCATCATAGGTAACTTTGTTATGGCAGAAAATGAGAAAGCACGAGAAGCACTAACTAATTTCTGAGCCACAAGACAATGAAATTCCACAGTGAATACCAGTGATTAATTTGCTTGGACTAATTTCTCCCAGGACTAATTAGCTCCAGTATGTTGTATAATATTTATAAGTATTAGATAGTGTCCACCTGACAAAGAAAGATAAACATCCCACTCCATTGTGCATGTGGGCCTGTTTTCTTAACACAAAGAGGAGAAAGGGAGAAATAAAATATAATTAGATTCTTTCAGACAAAGACAACACCCTAATCTTTCCTAAATTCTAACAGGTTTTCAGCTATGAGTAGGTTGTTACTGAAGAGTTATGGAAATAGCTCATTTCTGGGTGTGCTTGGTAACACCCATTCATTACTCACTAACACCTGGAACACAGGCTCCTCCCCTCCTTATTGTCATTTGTGTGCAGGACCCAGCTTATTTGTCTCATTGCCAGGGAAAACAAATGAGGAGCTGCACGCTAACTAAGCATGTGTTCATGGGCTAATTTGTTGGGAACTGATGGAGGGTTTACTCTGGTTTTGTAAATGACTTGAATTGTTCTAGTAAGTCCAAAACAATAAAAGTGTTTTATTTGTTTATAACTGTTCTAAGAAATCTGAAAGTAAAACACGTATGAGGGCACAGGTATGTTGATTTCATAAGCATGTTACATTTGAGTATTTGAATGTAGAAGGGATTATACATGTCCATGTGATAACCTTATCCAACGTTTTCACTGATTCAGAATAATGTGGGGAGAACATATGCGTAGATGTTCCCATAAATATGAAACTAAAAGAAATCTTAAGCCTGTTTTAAAACATGACATGCCAAGCATTAGAAAAAGATTAAGAATCTTGTGTTTAAAAAAATAAAAACACTTATGGGTTTATAAAAATTACACATTTCCATATCTACTTTTTTTACTTCATCTCAATCATCAAAGTCCCATCAGTTTTACCTTCTAAGTGGTTTTTTAACTGACTATCCCTGTCCCATTCGGATTCTGCCATGTAGCCAAAGGCCCTTGTCACTCTTGGTATTGGAGCAGGCTCTTTACAAGATTTCCTGCTTCCGGACTAAGGTCACATCATATAATTTACCTGATCAAAAACCTGTGCTACTTTCTTAGGGTGTGCAGAATCCTGTCCTCAAAAGGTTGTTTCATAGGGAGAGGCTTTTTTGATCTGGCCTCTGGATGGTACAACTGGTTTGATCTCAGTTCCCCTTCGGCTTGCAAACTCGATATTCCTATTCAAAGTTCCTTCACCTAAGAGATGTACTTTTCAACAGGTTTGAACTTTCCATGACATACATTTTCACTGGCCATAAGATGGCTTCACTTATTCATTTGGCTAGCTGATATTCACACCTAGCCCCACAGACTGATTTTCTGACTGGACTTAACAACTTTGGCCTTGTGGCTCCCCTGAGAATTCTCATGACAGCACTTAATCACACAGTACCGCAAAGTCAGTCCCTTTTAAATCTTTCTAGGCCATAAATTTACTGAAGGTTGGGCCCATACCTGTTCAAACTTCTTTGCTACAATGAGTACAATCCTGTGCATAAATACATGCTGAAAACACCGTCATCACCATAATAATAGTTAACACTTGGATAACTTTGCTACAGTTACCAAAACACTTTTATTTGTACTTATATTATCCCATCCCATCTTTAGAACAGTCAGTTACAACTTCATTGTGCATCAGAATCACACGGGAAGTTTGTTAAAACTGAGTGCTGAGCCCCACGTTCAGAGTTTCTGATGCAATAGGTAGGTAGGAAGTGGCTCAATAATTCCACTTTCAAAAATTTTTCAGGTGATTGCTGCCTCTGCTGGTCTGGGGCCACCCGTTGAGAACCACTATCCAAGAACATCCCTGTGAGGTCAAGGATTATTTTTCCAAATTTTCAGAGAAAACTGAAGCTCAGAGAGCAATGGCTTTGTAAGTAGTGGATTCCGGTCTTTTAAACCACTTGTCTTGTTGTCAGATCATCACTTCAATATAAGTGAGGGGCTGGGGCTGGGGCTCAATGGTAGAGCACTTGCCTGGCATGTGTGAGACACTGGGTTCAATTCTCATCACCACATATAAATAAATACATAAAATAAGGATCTATGGACAATTAGAAATATATATGGGAAACATTTGCTATATTCTAATTTCTCATAAAAGGCTGTTACATATTATCAGATTCTGTCCTAGGGTATGATAATGATGATAAACTCACATGCATCTGTGTGGCTTTTATTGCAATTCCCTCTTGAACTAATGGTTAAGTTGTGCAGAAATGCACCCATCAGAAGGAAGCATATTCACATATTCTTTAAAATTATTGCAGCCCAGTAGAAATAACATTAATTACTTTTGAGAGGAAACCAAGAAGATAGAACTGTTCTTCTGTTTCCCCTTTTTTCAAACAGATTGGTGTGGTAGCTGAAGTAATTCTAATTTTTTTTAAAAAATTCCTTAATTTTATTTTTCAGCTTTCCATTTCTCCTGTTTTTTCCCCCATTTGTTATGAAGTAATATTTCCCTGGAGTTGGATGGGAAACAAAATAAAAAAAGAAAAGGAGAAGAAGTAGTAAAGAAACTAAATAATTCACAAACTGAGCAATAGAAAATGGGCTAGAAGTCAATAGAAGCTCATCTTTTATAAGACAAATAAAGCAAAGGTCTTAAACTTTTGTGTGGTCTGTAGCCCTAACAAGAAATAGCTTTTTGAAATATTTCTTCTCCAAATGGAGTTGAAATTTCCCTTCAAAACATATATTCTGCCAGGTGCAGTAGCACATGCCTATAATCCCAGTGGCTCTGGAGGCTGAGGAGGAGGATCATGAGTTCAAAGCCAGCCTCAGAAAGTTAGTAAGGCTCTCAGCAACTCTGTGAGAACTTAACTCTAAATAAAATATTTTTAAAAAGAGCTGAGGATGTGGTTCAGAGGATGAGCACCCTGGGTTCAACTATTGCTACAAAAGAGAAAAAAAACATATAAATATATAGTTTACATATTAATATATATAATATACAAATATATAGAATATGTAAATATATATAATTTTATATATATATAAATATATACATATATAAATGTAGTTACAGCAAGATATTAATCATGCTTTCTCTTCTTCACATTGAAATATACATGAAAGCACACATAAACACAACACAGAAGGCTAAAAATGAGAAAGAACAAACAGTGGATTGTTGGACTCTGCCAGGAATTTCTGTCCACACCACCACCCACAAAAGGCCAAACTGTGAGGTTCTAAGATGCATTTAGACCTTTTGGTAAAGAAATGAGGCCTTTACTTGCCCAATCCAAAACCAGGAATCTTGCAATCAAACCTTTCTATCAAACTGAGAAGGACATCTAAAATGCATACTCCTTTGTTTATGGAGTAACTGGTGAGCACCTTCCATTTGCTAGGCCTTGCCCTAGATTCAAAGTCCATAAGACTACGTGTTTCCAGCCTCCAAACTCACTCAAGATTGTGCTATCCCTAAATACACTGTGCTCATTTTTGCCTTAGTGGTTTTATAGTTGCTGTTCCCCATGACAACTGCACTCTATCCAAATTTTGGAATATTTTCCATTTTCACAGAATTGTGGTTTGGACTCAAATTATGCTGTCTCAGAAAACCTTAATTAACAAATCGATAATATACCACCTGCCATGATCCATTCCCTTCCCATTCTAGTAATCTGCTTACCTGCAGTATTTTAGCTTGTTGCACTTTTTATTACCCACATGTGCACACACATCTGTCTTGTATTTGTATATGTATTTAAAATATATTTGTAAATGTAATAAAAATATCTATGTATTTTGTACATAATATGCACATAATATGTATTAAACTATATAACACAAATTTGAAAACCTGAATGTAATGAATACTTTTTCAGATTCAACATAAAATTTTAAAATTAATCTGAGCAGTACAATAATGTGTGATATTTTTTAAAAGCCTTAAAATGTTTAAAATCAGGCTGTGCTGTTCATTCCAATGTTATTCTTATATACACAGTTTCAGAAAATAACCCAATATTTGCCTGATGACAGAAATTCACAGAAGAAAACTTGAAAACAATATCATTTATAGATGCCAAGATTCTAAGAAAATTACCAGCAATCTGAATATATGAGTAAATTGTGTGGTAGGATTTAGTTAGCACTGTCTCTTGCCTTGTTGTGCTGTTCTAATCTGTAAAGAAAAGGCAAATCAATTTGTATGAGGAGACACTGGGGCAAGAAGTAAAAACAGAGTAGAAAACCTATTGTTCTAAGTTACCAACAGAGTACTCACAATAATACTTCCACATCAAATCCCTGTACTGATGAATTTTTAATGCTATTAATGAATAAGCAATCCCAATTTTGTATAAACTCTCCTGAACATAAAATGAATAACAATCCAACTTTTTTTTTTTTTTTTTTTTTTTTTTTTTTTTTTTTTGCTAATGAAAAACTCTAAAGATATTTCCTGGTCTAGGGTCAATTTACTGGTGAATTCTCAAAGTTTTGATGAATAGTCTCTCAGGTTTTTAATCATTCCAAGGTGTATAATATATAATTCTAAACATGTGAAAAGATGAGGATTAAGTAATTTGTTTTATAAAGGTACATATCTCTATTACATAAATCAAATATAACACATTCACAAAAATCACAGACTGATCTTACTCAAAGTTGTGCAAAAATCCCCAAATAATATACAGCTGGTCCTTTGCATCCCTGGGATCCACATTTGTGGATTCAACCAGAAGCAGATAGAAAATTTTTAATTAAAAAATTGCGTCTGTACTGAACATGTACAGTTTTTTTTTCTGGTCATTATTCCCTAACCAATACAGTATAATACCTATTTACATAGTGTTTACTTGATATTGGGTATTATAATTAACCTGGAGATGAGTAAAGTATACAGAGGATGTGTGTAGGTAATATGCAAATAATAAACCACTTTATGTAAGAGATTTGCACATCTGTGCATTGTGGTATCCACAGCAGGGTCCTGGAACCAGTCCCTTGTGGATATTGAGGGATGACCATACAGTAGACAATCTCTTCTTAAGGAGTGTAACAGCACACAACATATGATTCAGAATGATTCTATTGTTTGCAAGTCTCCATTGTTAGATTCCATTATGATCTCCTAAATGTCACATCCTTGGACAAAATGAAGAATGATGGTCCTTAATGTGTAGCACCTGGGGAAGATGGGGCTGGGCAGACAGGCTGTATTTGGCACAGAGGCAATATCCCTGGAATAAGAATAAGGTGGTGAGACTAGTGATAGAAGAAAAATGACCCTGTTAAGGGCTATTTCATGTTGTGAAAATCTCATAAATTTTAAGGACAATAGGTCATTTACCACCTGGCTGGGGATACTCTAGGTGGAAAGGGTGAGAGAGAAATTGTAAAAATAAAAGGCAGAGCCAGAGCAGGCAGATGGTACTGATGGCTCTTTACCAAAGAGATGTCGCTTGATCTACTTAGGTTTCAGCGCTTTCTGTCACAATAATTCTTGATAGCAAATGATTTTTTTCTACACCCTAGCTGCAGAGCAAAAAGCATTTCCTGTTAAATTCAAAATGTATACAGTTTTAATTATTTCCTGAGCACTTCACCGCATTTGTCAAGGAATAACAATGCACTAAAATTCTCACGCCATTTTTACACCATGAGAACTGACACATAGCATATACTGGTTGTGTTTATATTGCTGAATTGTGATTCTTGTAGCATGTTGTGTTTGTGTATATATATGTATATATATACATATACATATATATATCATATGTACAGATTGGCATAAATAATATATATTTTCGCATTTATTCACATTGCATATTTACATTAAATAAACAGTTTATTAATGCTTTGACAAAGAATTGATTCAAGTAATCATTACACTGTATGTCCCACATTGTATGCCATATATGATGCACTAAAACATCTTTAAAATTATTATGTTTTATAAATATTTTATACTTGATTGATTGCTCAAAACTACTTATTGAGTTCCAAGTCTAAATCCTAAATGTTAGAACAGGAGCACAAAAGACAAGCTACTTGAACTCACAAGGTTTACATGTTATTGAGAAGTGCATGGGTCTGCGTGGGAAAAGACAATAAACAGATATATAAATAGGTATATTTAGGACAGAATCAGGGAAGCTGCAGTGTCTAGTCATAAACCAGGTTGGAGACTGTGAGTGTGAACAATTCTTTCAAGAAATCTTGTCATGAAATAGTCAAGACCAAACTGTTGGGAGCTGGAATAAAAAGTAGGGGAGAAAATGAGGGTTGTTTTGCCTTTTTCTCCAAGGTTATAGCTATAAGAGCAGGTTTCTTGGTATTTCTGGAGATGAGTAAGTAATGAGGCTGGTGTTTGATGAAAAGAGCAATGACCTAGAAGAAATCCTTGGGAAGAGGAGAAGGAATGGGATCCAGGGCCCTTGGCGGGGGATGGGAAGGCGGTGTCTTTTCAGAGAGAAAATAGGAACATGACAAGTGAAGGCTGGTTGATGGATTTGCTGATGGAATGACTTGTCAATTTCTTTTTTTTTTTTTTTTTTTTTTTTTTTTTTTTTTATTTTTTATTTTTTATTTTTTTTTTTTTATTGTTGGTCATTCAAAACATTACATAGTTCCTCATACATCATATTTCACAGTTTGATTCAAATGAGTTATGAACTCCCAATTTTATCCCGTATACAGATTGCTGTATCACATCAGTTACCCTTCCATTGATTGACATATTGCCTTTCTAGTGTCTGATGTATTCTGCTGTCTGTATTATTCTCTACTATCCCCCCTCCCCTCCCCTCCCCTCCCCTTTTCTCTCTCTACCCCTTCTACTGTAACGAGAAGGGGAATCGCATGGAAATGGAAGGCGATCCTCAGGGTTATACAAAATGACATATAAGAGGAAAGGAGGGGTAAGACAAGATAATTCAAATGGAAGAAGTGACTTGTCAATTTCTGATAATGCATCTCTGTAAGAATTTAAGGGGTAGAAATTGGTATAGATTTGGTACTGTGGAGTGTGAGTCATGAGATTGTGGGGAGAGAAGAAAGCATATAGTTGGAATAATTTTTGACTCTTGGAAGCAACAATACCAGAAATGTGTAGTAGTATCTTCAATTTTGAGGGCCTATTTAAGTTTATAATTCTGCACATATGTGGGGGAGGAAGAAAAAAGAGATAGGGTATTTTGCTACATTTATACATTCATTTAAATATTGTATGTATGGGCTGCAGAGTAGTTTGGTGACAGAGTACTCGCCTAGTGTGCATGAATATTAAAATAGTCAAGTTGCATTAGATGTCTTAAGCTGCAAAGAAAAAATAATAGCAATTTAACTCTCTCTTTAGTGTGATCTCCATTTTTGAAAGTAATAATAAATACATAAATGTTTTACTTATTTTTTGTTATAGCTAAAACTTTCTCCATATTATATACCCAGCAACTTCTTCCTTCCTCCTAGTAACCACCTTTGACTAGTCAATATAAGTAAATCCATACTCAGAGTTTATAATATTATTACTACATGAACGGTATTATTCTTGGATGAGTCAATAGTATATGATTATTATGATCATTTGGGTTTTAACATTTTTTTCTGAAATTAATTATACAATTTATTTTCATTTTCTGTTTGCTATGCTTTGTGGATAATTCCCAAATTCTCCAACAGCTTCTCTGGAATAAGAATAATTCTGGTGAAAGTAACTGAAGGAAAAAAGACCAGCAGATAAACAATGGACTGTACCCTCTCATTATCCACCTGAAAGCAGAATAATATGCCCCTGTGAAGTTATACCTTCAGGCTTCCTGTTCTAATAAGGGGAAATCCACCTTGCCCAAAGACAAGATGGCACTGAGAAAGAGTGGACACAAACTCACTAACTCTCATCGGCCATTAGTTTCCCTTTATATTTATATTCCTACAATTAGGAATTCTAGGTGCTTAAAATTCTTTTTTTGAATCTTGTCACTTCTCATAATTTTTTTTCTTTTTGGGGTACCAGGGATTGAACTCAGGGACACTCGACCACTAAACCACATCCCCAGCCCTATTTTTTATAGTTTATTTAGAGACAGGGCTTTACTGAGTTGCTTAGTGCCTTGCTTTTGCTAAGGCTGGCTTTGAACTTGCAGTCCTCCTACCTCAGCCTCCTCTGCTGCTGGGATTACAGGCATGCGCCATGTCACCTGGATCTTCTCATAAATTTTGTGTTCTTTTGTTTAGGTGCCATATAAGCACAAGTTCTAGTCGCCACTTTTGATGTTCCAGAATGTATTCAAGATGCTTGAACATGTTAATAAAATTATGTTTTTCTTTTTTAATCTTGTTCACCTATCTTTTGTCAGTCTCATTCACAGGTTATCACTCAAGGAACCTAAAATGGGTAGGAAATAGTATTTTCCTCTACTAAATAAGGAACAAATATTAATTAATCCTAATAGGCTCCCCTTTATTAAATGAGACATCATAATTTACTTTGGTTTAAGTACAAATGTTTGATGCTAGACAAATAATTAATATTATTTAAAAGTAACTTTGTTAAAGAAATGAAAAAATGTTTACAATAAAATGAAAGTACAAAAATAGCTTTCCAATGATTTACAGAAAATAAGATTCCTGTTTTAACAATAGAGATATATTGGCATTAATTTGGTTATTTCTGAGATTTGGATTATTAGCCTTGAAGAACTTATGAATTTTAAAAAATTATAACAAATAAATATAAAAATATTTTTTTCGATACAGAAACACAAAAGTCTTTCAAAACAGCACAACTGCATGAATTGAATTTTTTTCTTATTTAGATATGGGCTTTTTTTAAAAAAAAATAATGTTATTCTCTGAGCACCTTAGATTAATAAGCAAGTTTGCTTTTGATGTATACAAAGGCCAGGTTGTTTCATCCTAGAATCAAGATAACACTTGATTACTAGTCAATTACTAACAAACTGGACTCATAATCATGAACCCCTAGGAAAGCTATTAAAAGAAGAAAAAAAAAATGAACAGGGAAAACCATCAGATATTATAGTGCCACGTGAGAATAAGTGAACAAAAATTTCCTGGAGTGGGTAATCTTTGTGAATAGAAAATGTTTTGGAACCAGTGTTGTGAAATAATACAAAGCAACAGACATTAAATAAGATCTAATTAATCATTAAATTAACAATCTAAATTAGCAGGCAAGTTGAAAATAGTGACATTTTTGTTTTTATTTTTTGTAATTTAATACTGAAGCCTTAGATGGAGTAAAGGTATTTCATTGTACTTCTTTGGCTAATTACAATATAAAAACCTGAACAAAACATGCAAGTGACCTGTAAGGAGAGTCTGAAAGGTGGAGAAAAGAAGCAAATTGTTTAGGAACCCCAGGAGATCAAGGAGCTAGCTGGGGTGAGTTCTCTTGTTGTTTGTGCTTATTTATTTGTTTATTTTTTTTTCCTTCCCTCTTATATATCCCTGCTTGACCAGTGCCTTACTCTAGGCAAACACTCCACCACTGAGCTACAACTCCAGCCCCAGGGACCTCTTCTCTTGAGAGTGTTTACCTTGACTTCTTCTAAAACAATCTGTTTACCTACTCAACTCACTAATCAGCAGATCTAGGGGTATCATTGAGATTTCAGAATGTGTTTGATTACTGTCTTTTCCCTTACTGCTTTTGTGATAGACAAGATGTAGGTGATGGGCAAAGCCATTCCTTGATGGACTGTAATCAAGAATCGTGCTTTACTAGGTAACATACATGACTGCACACAATAGTGTGAAAACACAAGCAGTCGGAAGTTTGAAAACTTGACTTTTCTCCTTCCTCAAATAACTGGATGACTTTAGTAAATCATTTCAGTGCCTATTTTTGTGAGTACATATCACCCTATGTCTCCAAAATGTTATAAATATTGTTTTGAGAGTAGGAAAATATTTTGAATTTTTTAAAAGGAATATTATATAAGTACAACAAAAGTGCTTATTTTTCATCAATAACAAATGATGAATAAAAGGATTATTTCTCTGCTTTCTGGTCTGTGCAGGCATCTACTCTGAAATATAGTTGGTGTCCTCATTACTCTCATTTAAAGATTAAGTTAGGTACAGCCTCAATGAATACTTTCATCTTAAAATTCTTCTAACTTCCATTCAAGTCTTGGCTTTGCTGTATACATTTTGTTGCAAATATTAAGTCGATGTACAGGTACTCAATTATAAACACAGTATATGCTGGTATTGAAAAGTGCACAGTCAATAGCAACAGCAAATGGTAAAGGTTTGTTCATTTCATTTTTTCCTTCTGTGGAGTCAAAACTCCTTCTAATAATTACAATCTTTCATTTTAACATAGTCTGTGATTGCATTAATAGCTACTACTTTTTGGATATTAAAAAAAAAGCTAAAAGACTGAAGGAATGGGTGTAACAATATGTCCAGTTATATGTTGGAAAGTGAATTTGAAACCTGGTGTTTTCACTCTGAGGTGCCTATTTTGTCATATTCAAGTTAGCCATGGTGCTCAACAGATGCATCATTTCTGACAGTGAAGTTGTTTTCCTTGGTTTGGTCTCTGAAATTATACTCTCCTTAATATTCATCTGTCATTTGTTTTCCTTTCTACCAAAGAAAAGTTGCTCAGTGTATTAGGAATTATGACATTGGGGGAACTTCAGCATAGCCACCTCCTTCTCCAAGAAAAAATGAGCAAGCTCACATTAGGGGAAATAGGGAAATACAGCACATTTAACCATAAACCAGCTCTGGATAGAAGAACTATGCTCATCATGGCAAATTAGGTCTCCCTTTTATGAAAATGTAACAAAGTGAACAAACCTTCTTGAATTAATGCCATCAAATTTTGATAGTAAGGTATTTTGTTTGATTAAATATTTATGGGAGAAAATACTCAATGCTTTTGAGTGATGACAATAGTTCTAGATTCTCAAAAGCAAGCAAAGCAAAATAAAACAAAAACGGACTATTTATTTATTCTCATGGAGAAAAGTGAAGGTAGTTTATAAAATTTTAAATTTTAAAAGTATTTTAAAAGGATGTTTGATTACTGGAAATATATCTGGCATGCTGTTCTTCTGCTTTCATTACATTACCATTATAATGACATTTGAAAAATGTGGCCTTACCTTTTAGCCTTTAAGGCCAATTAAGGCAGCAGTAATGCTGCCTGCTTCATCTGCAGGAAGCACTTTGTGGTCATTCAATAGTATACATGTTTTGGGTTAAATTGTGCTGAATTTCTTATGTAGATAACTCAGACAGAAAAGTTAGAATCCAAAGACCAAGACTGATATATCAGCTGGTGCCAGAGACAAGAGGAAATTTCTTCCAATCATAATTCAGTTAGCTTAAGACAAACATTCCCAAGTGTTTTAGACCATTTTCTGTTGCTAACATTGAATACCACAGACTGGATTTATATTTATAAAGAATAAAGATCTGGTTGGCTCATAGTTCTAAAGGCTAGGAAGTTTAAAGATTGGGCAGCTGCTTCTGGAGAGATTCTTTTCACTGGTGGAGACTATCTGCAGAGTCTCAGGGAGGTACAGGAAGTCACATGACAGGACAGAACAACATTGCTAACTTGATTTCTCTTTTTTACAAATCTACTAATTCAATCACATGGGTCCCACCCTGAAGACCTCACCTTATTCCTAATTACCTTCCAAGGGATCAACCTGGTGCCAGTTTTTACACCTCTTAGTGAGGATTAAATTTCAACATGAGTTTTGGTGGGTGCATTCAAACCACAGCACCAAGCTTCAGGATACTGTGTAACCAGATTTTAACCATATATTTAGGGTCTGTACTTCAGAGCAAAACAGAAGCCATTTGGTCACGGCAAAGATGCGCTTTTATCTCCATTTCTGGGAAGCCCCAGAATGCAACATGGACCAAAGGTATCAACTGAGGCACCTGATGCCCTGCAAGTTTTTAGTCTTCACAGGTAAAGATGCTCTAAAATTTTATTGGATCAGGATGGGTGTGGTGTTGCACACCTGTAATCCCAGTGACTCGGGAGGCTGAGGCAGGCAGGAAGACTGCAAGTTCAAAGCCAGCTTCAGCAACTTAGTGAGGCCCTATACAATTTAGCAAGACCCTGTTTCAAACTAAAACATAAGAAAGGGCTGGGGATGTGGCTCTGTGGCTAAGTACCCTGGGGTTGAAACACCAGTAACAAAAAAGGAGGAATAGAATTAGGAAGACATCTTCATAATAGCTCAGGTTGTGCACTTTATTTTAAAACACTCAGTATCTGTTATTTGTCAAGAGTAAATTGAGACAAAAAAGCAGAGGACAAGAAAACGTTCTACCTTAGTACTGCAATACTAAGTGTGGGGCTGAAATGGGACTTCTATGGAACCAACCACACACCATCTGATTTAAGAAGGGACTTCCAATTGCTCAGCTGAAATGAAGCAGGAGCCTGCACATCTTATATATTCTGTTTATTGGCTTAGTCTATAAGGAATGTAGAGAAAAATAAATATGCAATTTAAAAGTCATGTTAGGAAGCATTTAAAAGAATATAATTTAGGCAACAATCTACTGTAAGAAGAAGTAGCTTCCATGAGGCACACAGTTGGTGGAAAGAGAACAGAATGATAGTAACAGGAATAAGATAAGGTGGGTTATATAGCAATTAAGAACAACTGAGTTTAAAAAAATTTAAAGTAGAATACATATGAGAGGTAGCAAATCTCTAAATAAGTATTTCATGAAAGTGTTTATTGATGAAGAGAATAAATGTGAGCATCTTTCCATATGTAAAAGATAAATACAATTGCTTTAAACTCTTTGTGTTCCAGTTTCTTTGTCTAGAGAAGCACCTATCTCTTAGGGCTATTGTAATAACTCATTTAATATATGTAAGTGCTTAGAATTGAACTGGGAGATATTAAGCATTCTATGAAAAGTAGCTATTATCATAAACAAATATTAAGCTCTTAATATATACAGCATCTATTACTAATTATTAGCTATAAAGGCTACACCAACTGACATTTTGATAAAAAGTTAATCAGATGACTAGGGGTGTAAATATCAAAAGACTTAATGGAAAAGAGCTCCCTATCCTAAAATAACCCTGGTGGCTAAAAAGCAAAATGTAGGAAAATACATGGATAAGCCATTTTTATAGTCAGTTTGGTAAACAGACTGTTTTGTACTTTGCCAATTAAAACAGTCACAAGGTAAAAAAACAACAACAACAACAAAAAACCAACCATTTGTCTTCCAATGCAAACACTTGGCTCCATTGATTTTTCATTTCTTTCTAAAAAAAAATCATAATTGTTTTTAATGGCATCCCTCAAAAAGGTTCACATGGCTATATTATTTTCAGAGGTAAGCCACCAAGAGACCCAGGGTGCTTTTCAAACTGTGTCCAGTGCTACAGTGAAAAAATAAACAGTATGAAATTAGAGACAGTGCCAAGTACCATGATAGGTAAATGGAAGAAAGAAATGAAAAAAAAAAAGCATGTTGACAGGGTTCTTCATTGTTCTTCTGGTCCCATTTCCTGTCCTTATCCTACCTCATTTACGTGTAAGGAGATAAAATAAGTGAGTTAACTGGGGAAAAATGATCAGACTTGTGACAGAAGCACCATGGTAGCTTCAAGTATCAAGGTTTCTCAACACCTTGTGTGTCAAGGTCTCCCTAATATGACAAAAGTATTGTATGTCTGAATTGTTCTTCGTTGGAAAATGAATAAAATGACAAGACAATTTCAATGACTACGTCTGTTATGTCAGGTTCTGCTGTGAACTGGCAAGAATATCAACAATTCAGGCAAAAGTTTGGTGTTAATAGGTTGTGTATATAGGAGGCAGCATTACTACTTGATGCACACAATTCTCAAATCTGTTCTTATCTTTTTTAAAAAATCAAATGCCATATACTTTATTGGGTATCAAAACATAGCAGCCACACAGAACAGTGAGAGCTCAATCAACAAATATTAGGTAGTCATTGTGAAAGCAGCAAAGCAGATACCAAAAAGAACAAGAAATACTCTTCTCTTGCAAAACCCAATAATTATTTGATGCTTTGTATGGACATGATAGGATTTTCAGAGCACTACTATACTTATTTTTTTTTTCAGGCCTCAGAATAGCCCTATTGAAAAGCTAAGACAGATGTTGTTTCCATGTCTTAAAGATGGAAATATCAATGTTTACAGACGTCTCACCAGCAATAATAGCAGATAACAAAAGTGCAACCTAAATTCTTGGTGACAGTTTAATATTATAGAGATTCTTAATGATTCATGACTTCTACATTTTGAAATTAGTGGCATATTTATCTAAATACAGCATATGTATGTATATAATCTATTCTGTTCATTCTACTTTCTTAATTCCTTTATTTCTGAAGTAACCAAAGCAATTGTAGTATACTGGCAGTCCTTCCATCATTTCTTGGTAGCTAGGCAGGGGTTCTCCTTGATGAGTTTACATGTTGTAGATGCACAGGACCTATTGGGGATAACTCCATGGGTTCTGGGGAAAATCATTCCAAACTCTCTTAAGAAAGAGAAAAATATAAAATAAAAGGTTAGAGGATTGAGTGTGGGCGAATGCACAGTGTCAGAAGGGAATTAATCCAAAGAAGAATAAAAATTCAATTAGTGTAAAAGACAGATCATTACCAAACAAACCTCAGAAACAATTCAAAAAGAGAAAGGATGGAATTAGATGATTGGAGAAATGGGGTTGGCCATTGAATATCTGCAATAGCAAACAGGATATCACCGGTCAAGGAAATGAAAAGACTGTGCAAGTTTTAGGATACCAGGAATGGTCTACAGGTGGAGATGTTTAGCGATGAAAGAAAGTAATATAGAAAACATTGCTAAACACTTTGGGAAAATATTATTTGACTCATACCTGCATGGGTGTTATATGTTGATTTAGTAGCAACTATTCCCTTAAATTTTCTAAATAAAAAATATGGATGTATAGATATTTCAAAATGGAGTTTCAGGTGTTTATGAGCAGAGGAAAACCATCAGAGAAAAGAGACTGAGAATGTGATAAAAAGAAATCTCCCAGAGAAAGATGCTTCCTGAGGACAAGGTCAAGAGCACTATTGGACAATTTGATGGACAGCTCTAATCAATACATTGTTGTCTGCTGTGAAATCATCATGCTGCTCACAAAGCAGGTAAGTAGCTGAGAACCATTTCCTAGAATGCCACATCTCTATCAATCTGGGAATATTTTAAATGAGTTCATAGAGGCTACAGATCAACTAATACATAGGACAGAAGGGTCAGGCAGAAAAATTAAATAAATAAAAAGTTTTGCTCTGTGACTGCCAAAGTTTGCTGGACTATAACAGTAATAGAAATATTGAGAATAAATGGTGGAACTTCAGCAATGAGTAATTGCTGCTGAATATTATTTTAATTATTATGTAATAAGGAAAAATATTTACTTATAGAGTTAGCAAATTAGAAAGTTTAAGTGAACATGTTCTTGTTCTCACAAAAATATAAGAACAATATATTGGTTATTGTGCACAATATAAAATAAAGCACTCCAAGATCATTGATCCCTTATTGATATGTTTTAAATATGAAATTACAAATAGTTAGAGTTATTAAACAAAGTAATGGCCTGGAATCCTTGTATACCTCAAGATTCAGAAAGATTAATATATTTGGGTCAAGTCATTAGGTAACCTGCTTTTTAATAAGATTTACAAAATGGTGGAGGTTTTTTCTTGATGCGAATTTACTAAAACTATTTAATAGCTTTAACAATTGAGAATCTACTATATGGTTGGCATTGTTTGGGGCACCTTATCACTGTAAACCTCTTTAATGTTTATCCTTAACTAAAAGGTGGATACTATTACTCTCTGTTTATAGAATTTTAAAGAGAATGTAATTAACGTGGTCAAACTCATGGAGTCAGGTAGCATCAGAGACAGAGGCCAACTCAGGCATCCTGACCCAGAGTTCCACAGATTCAGTCATGATACTCTGCCACTTCACACCAATTCCGGCAAGTCTGTGGTCCTCTAATGAACCAGGCTTACGTGCAAATTGTGAGCAGGTAAATGAGACTCTTTCTATTCACCCACCTTAAAAAAAAAATGAGTCTTTATCACACTTGTGTTTTTTTTTTCAGCAATGTGTATGTCATATGTGTAGATATATCTCATGTACCATTAACAAATGTTTTATTTCACTTAAGTATAATGAGAATAATTTTGGATAACACTTTGGTCTTATCTCCATAAATATTCACAAGTTTCTTGGATCTCTAGGTTCTTTGAAATAAAGCTTATCTTTAAAACAGTTACACTGAAGAAAGCTAAGGCCAAGAATATAAATCAGGACCAGAATATAAATTTATAGGCCATAAATTTGGCCTACAAATCATTTTTCACTTCCTTCCATTCAGGTATGTAGAAGGTAAATGCCTAGAAACAGATCCCTTAATAATTTTTAGTATAGAGTTTTTAAAAATATTTAATTTTTATTTTGTTTTTAAAATTAATTTGATCAGAAGTCTGTAGGAGAATAAAAAAATCATAAATTTCTTTTTGATACCAAAAATGCAATTACTATAACTTTCGTAGGATTATTCTGACTACAGATTTCCACTCTTTATGATTCTCAACCTTCAGAAAAGGGCAAAGTATTGACCAACTGCAACTTGTTTGTCATTCTCTAAAATGAGTCACTGGATTCATTATGTTTGGTGATCAAAGTTATTATTAGAGGAGCTGGGATTGGTGGTGCAAGCCTTTAATCCCAGGAGGATCCCAGGTTCAAAACCAGCCTCAGCAACTTAGCAAGGCTCTAAGCAACTTAGCAAGACCCTGGCTCCAAATAAAATATTAAAAAGAACTGGGGATGTGGCTCAATGGTTGAGCACACCCTGTAATCAATCCCCAGTAATACCCCTAAATAATAAAAAAAGTTATTATTAGAGGAGAAGGACTGATTTTTCTTTTTGTTAAATAAACAGGCAAAAAAGCTGACCATCCTTTACTCTTTAGCAATTCCAAATACCTGAAATCTTCATATGATTTTTATGCAGCAGGTGGGTCAGGAAGTTGAAACAACACATAAATATTCAAGAATTCAGTCGTAGAACACACTGATGAGTCTATCTTTTACATTTCTTTTTGGCATCTAATTCTCTTGGTACTCTCTTCCTGATTTCCTCCAGTAATCTGGATATCTTCAGCTTCAATTTTCATGTTGTCTCCCTTTGTATTTACTGTATTCAACACAGAGAGGTAACTTCTATGGGAAACTTGTTTTTCCTAAGTGTTTTTACTTTAAGAACATTGAATTTTTGATTTGAGTGAAAAGTTATTTATTTGCAATCGAGAGTAAGTGAAAGCAAAGGAAGGCAGCCATGTATTACAGCAATTTTTTCCTTCTCAAAATACAGTGAGAACAAGAAACTGCACTACTTTGTAGTTCATCTATGTCATAATATTGATAATGGTCATTCACCCCAGCATTGGCGCTCACCTTATAAATCAACCAAGCACTGACAAAATAAAACCGACCTTCACTTAAAGGCTTGAATGATGACTGTGGTTGGTTAAATGTGTTCTGCCACATGTCTTGTTAATAAAGTGTACTGAAAAATTCACTTTTTTGGATGAAATTTTTCTTTCCCTTTTCTTAATCTTAGGTTAGTCTTTTATCCATCAAAACTGTTCATTCCCACTGGAAGGAGTTTGCCAGGGAGACATTACAGGTGGATGGCAGTACATATAGTGGGCGATACATCATTTTGTCACTTGAAGAAAATCACAAATTTATTTGTTCCCACAGGAGAAAATACTATGCTATAGACTCAACAGCTGTCTATTTGGAATGCTGGACATGTCAGAAGCCACTCGTTGTATTTATGATAACCCTGATGATAGATGAGAAAGAGACTACTTATAAAGCTAATACTTTTGATTACAGTTCTACTTGAATTTAGTCATTGGATGAGTCTATTGGGAACTAGGGTCATTTCTCAACAACAAAGGAACACCCAAGATATCTCAATTAAGGTTTTAAAAACTGTAAAGAGAAAAAAAAAAAGATATAATAATGGGGAAAAACCCACTAAAACAAACCACTAAAGAATACCTTAGATATTATTCTGAAGTTTATATAGACTATTTGGAAATTGCCCTTGATTTATCTTCAAAGAAGAACAAAGTCCCAGAGAAGTATATATACCATAATATTAAGAAATGACAAGAGAAAATCTGAACAAAAGATAAATGAACCTTAAACTCTTTCCCAAGGATTTCTTTTTGCTTTTGAAAAAACCTTTAACATTTTTTGAAAATAAAACTTAGATCTGAGGCAAAAAATACGCTCAATAATTATCTAGATTTATTCTTGGGATACAAAAATCTTTTCTGCATGTTCAAACTGAAAGTGATTTTCAGTGTCCCCATTTTAAAGACATGCCATAAGTTTCTCATATTTTATTTTGGACAATTCATTTTTGAAACACATGTCATATGCATATCTCATGCACCTTCCCAGTTCATTGGGGCTCTTCTAGTCAAGATTGCTAATAATCTGCTGGCTGCTCACAACTGGACAATTTCTGGGCACTTCCTTCCTTTGCTCTTCACTATTTGGCAGTACTGACAAATCAAGTTCAAGTTTTCTCCTCCCTAGGATGTCACAACAGAAACTCTTCCAGTTATCTTCATTGCTTAGGTTTTTCTCTTATAGTCCTTTCTGAATTCTGCTTGGTTCTTGCATATATACATTGATGATTCCAATATCAAAACCACTAGCTCTTTGGGCTGTAGATGCGGCTCAGTGGTACTGCTCTTGCCTAGCATGCATGAAGTCATAGGTTCAATCCCCAGCAGCACAAAAAAATTTGTAGTTTTACATGTGGAGAGCTACTAGCTTAGCAGAAAACTTTGTATTGTGATGCATGGACTGCACATTTTCTAGCTCTTTCTCTTAGAGGTAAATGTTCTTCTCATTGTATAGACAAAGAAACTGAGGTTCAGAGAGTTTAAGTTGCTGGCATAGCCAAGTAGGAATGACGCATGGCATTTTTGGTTGAAAGTTGATGCCAGCAAGCCATTGAGATGATAATGATTATGTTAAGATGTGCATTCAATTGGAGATTAGACCCCAGCTGTCTGCCTTGGCCTGCTACTTTGGAGCTCTGGCAGGACTCCAGGAGAGTTCCCATTGGTTGGGGAAGTGTGGTAGGAGGGAATTCCGGAGGAGGGATTTCCTGTTGGTGTAGTGTGTCCCGGGAGAACGCCACGTGAGTGGTTCGCGGGAGAATTCCTGGGGAGCATGTGTGGAGTGTGCTGGTGGAGTTCAGAAATAAAGTTTGTTCCTGCTTCAGTGGCTCGTGATTTTGTGCCCAGCCAGATTGTGGCATTAAGTAACTTGGTTAGATCATACAGCTTGATTTTAACCAGAAAATCAGAGATTCAAACCAAAGAAATTCTGACCAAAATGTTGGGTCCTGTTATTGCATTACATTGTTTCTTTCTCAACAATCTTGCCTATGCTCCAACCCTCCTAAACAACTTTCCATGAGACATATTCACATGAATATTCTACAGGTTCTTGAAGATCAGTACACCTAAGTTGAATTCAGCATTATCTACAAAACTTTCTAATGTATCTGCCTCTCTCATCCAGGATTATTATTATTCCTAGGAACCCAGTTGTATAACCAGTGGTCTATTATCTTGTATCATTCATTTGCACCCAGTCCTATATGTGATCAGTGTTTTTCTAGTTTTGTGTCTTCTGCTCTGTCCCCACAGTCATAGCTATCATGCAAAAACTCTCATTTTTCCTTGCCTTAATTTAAATCAGTAGCCTTTAGGCCAAATCATCTTACTTCAGAGTAGTACTGATCTATTATTGACTTCAGAGTATTGGAGGACACCAAAATATTTCTCCCCCAAATATAAATTGTTGATTTGGGGACAGTCAAGCTGCAGGGGAAATCTCTACCCTCTCTCTGATTGCCTAAAACCAGGATAGAGAGTCACAAAGACAAAAGGGCTTCCTAACCTTCTGCTCCACTTTTCCTGCCTAAATATACTTTTTTTTTTTTTTTATAAAGCTTGCTGATCAGCTCAGAGAGGGTGGGGCCAGAGGAATCTGGGAGCAGACTTTCTTTCCATAAATCTATCTTCCAACAGGTTTTTCCACCTCTGAAGCTTGGGACTACTTCTCCTTTGTCTTGTCACTTCTCTACAATTTATTTATTTATTTAAACATTATTTAATGAACACCCCTAAGCCATAGGCTTCTGTTGCTTTTTGCCCACATAGGCTTCTGTTGCTTTTTGCACAAATTGATAAACTTGAATCTTGTTAATATATTCTTTTGTTACAGGAATCTGTCCCATATACAAACTTATGAAAGCTAAGGGGAAAATAATATTAATTTCTTCTTTTTAGTATCTTCCATGGTGACAGTGATTTTTTTTATAAAATTCAATTCCCACAATGTTCCTCCTCATTTATTCCAGGATAGAATTTAGACTCTTCAGTGTGGCATACGTGGATTTCCATAATCTGCGTACCTTTGGAATACTACCTTTGATTCCTCTGACTATGAACTACATGGACTACATTGCAGTTTGGAAAATACATCTTTGCACATTTGATTCCCCTTAGAAGATATGTCTCTTTGTGTATTTGGTAAACATATATTTATTCTTCAAGAGTCACTTTAAAAGCAGTTAGTATAAGAAGGGTGCAATAGAAGTTCCTCTCAGGATACTTGTTCATACCTGACAATGTTTCTCCAGTTCCCATGTCAGCCAGGGTATCAGCATGAGATTCAAGGAAAAATCTCTCACCCTAGACTTGAACTTGGAGCCGGTGATGCATCATGGGCATCACTGGTCATGTGGTAGTTTCATTAGTTGCCAGTTTCTGGGACAGTATTGCTACAAGCTCAGCTCTAGTGTCAAATGGCAGTAACTTTGGTATGCTTTCTCCATTGTTTTTGTGATATGAATCTGGTCCTTGTTTCTGGCTTCATAGGTGCCCAAGTTTATTCTCTAGCCCTCTTTGGTTATGCAAAGCTTTAGTTCTTCTTTTTAATAAAAATTTCACACTCAAATCCACCAGGGTAGTTTCTGTTGCTTGTAATTGACAGCACTGATTGCTGTGCTCAGGCAGGATAAAGCAAGACCTACTCTCTGATCTGAGAGCATTCTTTGCACAGGGCTATCATGCACATATCTCATCATATTGTGCCTCTATCGCTCATCTGTCTCTCTCAGTATATTAATCATCTTGAAGCTACAATAATTGCCTTCTTTATGTTTTTATCCACATCCATCATGAGTCTCAGTATCTCCTAGTGCTCAATAAGTGTTTGTTTTGAATAAGGGAACTACTTAATGAATAACTAAATAACTGCTGTTTTGAAGTAGTCTGCTTTTCCCCATGATGTTTTTTTCCTTCTTAAAATAATGACCCTCTTTCAAAATTAATAATGAAGCCTGAGTAGGCTAAATTTGCCTACAGTAAATCTTATGATTTAAAGTGTTTTCTAAGGACACAGATTTAAGAAATCAAACAACCCTCTTGCTTCTCTGTTAAGAAATCTCTCTGGTTAAGTAAGACATACATCACCATAGCACATCATAGCCTCTTCAAGAATGCACTAGTTCTGGTCAGTTTTACTAACTGATCTTTAGTTAGCAAGAACATCAATTTTCGAACAATGATAGTTCATTGCAAATTTACCGTAATTAAAACAATACCTACATTTGGACTTATGACCAAATTTAATTATTATTATTAATAGATAAAAATGACAAATGGTATTGTGTAAAATATTTTATTATTGATTTAAAGTATCCCATCTGGGCAAAAACAGAGACCATTCTTTGATATAGAAAAGACGGGGAAGCTGGCTTCCTATTGTCCACACAGGGGACCTGGAAACCACATCCAGTGCGTTTTCTGTACAATCTTGCACTGTCAGGATTAACTGTCAGGTGGAATAGACTCCCACTATTATCATCAGTAGAAATTGTACTTGTATATTTAACCTAATAGGAGTCAAAGGAGGCCAAGTATGGAGGCTGAGCTGAATGGAAAGATGTTAAAATGTTGTTGCAGAGATATTAGTTGAGGCTCCAAAATACTTTTATTAACTTTACAATTGTCTCATAATTATAAATCCATATGTCTCTTTCTCCACCATTCACCCTGAGAATAAGAATGCTATTAAAGCTGGGCATGGTAGTGCATACCTGTAATCCCAGCAGCTCAGGAAGCAGAGGAAGGAGGGTGTGAGTTCAAAGCCAGACTCAGCAAAAAGCGAGGTGCTAAGCAACTGAGTGAGACCTTGTCTCTAAATAAAATACAGAATAGGGCTGGGATGTGGCTCAGTGGTTGAGTGTCCCTGAGTTCACCCTGAGTTCAATTCTCAGTACTTCCTCTCATCAAAAAAAAAAAAAAAAGAATACTGTTGAATGTTACTGTTCATCTTCATCTTCATAGCTTTAAACACAGCACTTGGCACATTTTTAAAAGTAAATAAGTTGTGACAGAATAAAGCCCATCAGCAAATTCCCTTTAACAACAGTTTAAAATCTACTTTCTATAATCAACCATAATATTTTCTATTATCCATTTGATGACTCAGAGACCATTCCATAGTGTCTATCTGGTTTTTTTTTTTTGGTACCAGGGATTGAACTTGGGAGGTGCTCAATCACTGAGCCACATCCGGAGCCCTATTTTGTATTTTATTTAGAGACAGGGTCTCACTGAGTTGCTAAGTGCCTGGATAAATTGCTGAGGCTGGCTTTGAATTCATGATCATCCTCCTTAAGCCCCCAGAGCTGCTGGAATTACAGGTGAGAGCCACTGCGCCCAGCCATTTTATCTATCTTATTCTTTCCAATGATTGCATGTTGCTTCAGTTTCTCTTCTATTATTCTAAGATACTCTGAATGATGTTTTCATTTAGTTTTGTGTCATGTTAAAAACCTAACTTAATAGGGCTGGGGTTGTGACTCAGTGGTAGATCACTCACCTAGCACTTTCGAGGCCCTGGGTTTGATTCTCAGCACCACATAAAAATAAATAAATAAAATAAAGATATTGTGTCCTAAAAAAGAAATATTAAGAAAAAAACCTAACGTAGCGATTATAGTTGAAAACTAATAAACATATAAACTTAAAATTTTTAATCAATGCTAATAGATGTGATATTATTTACTAACTATAAGAAATGCCAAAGATATTTAATTGATTCTCAAAACTAATGTCTTCTCAAATACCTTAAAAGCACTCAAAGGTTAACCAGATGGAAAACAAAATATACAAAGTACCCATTTCTGTAAGAAATCTCTATCACAGGAAATTTCTGATATTAACATTGAAAACATTAATTCGCCTCAATGAGTATTGAGCCTAAATTGGGCCATAATCCTGGCCTTTCTTGAGTTAAATTACTTTCCTTCCTTAAGCTTCAATTTTCTCATCCATAAACTAAGGATATCTAACGTATTATAGCATTTCACAGAAAAGCTTTGATGATTACTTAATGCAATGTGTGAAAATTACTGGCTCTGAAAACTCTAAAAAAATTTTATCATCTGTTATGGTTTGGATATAAGGTGTCCCCCCACAAACGTCCAGTTTTAGGGCAGGAATATTCACAGATGAAACTATTGGATTATGAGAACCATAACATGATTAGTCCACATTCATATGAATGAACTGACCAGGTGATACAACTTCAGGCAGGTGGGGTGTGACTGCAGGAAGTGGTCACTGCGGGTGTGTCCTGGAAGGGTGCTTCTTCCCTGTGGCCCCTTTCTCCTTCCTCCCTCCCTCTCTCTCTCTCTCCCTCTCTCTCTCTCCCCTTCTTGACCTCACCATGAGCTTAGCAGTTTTTCTCTGCTGGGTACAGAGCAATGGAGTCATTTGTCTATGGATGAAAACCTCTGAAACAATGGACCCCCAATAAACTTCTCCACTTCTAGTTGTTCTTGTCAGGTATTTTGTTTATAGTATGAAAATCTGACTAATACACCATCTAAATCATGCAGATACCCTTATGGAGACAAAACCGGGTCTGCTTTTCGAGAGGAAGATAAAAACCTATATTACTGGAGTATACCATATAGAAAGGACTCTTGTCACTTTTTCTACAATATTAATAATAAAAATGTTTATTCTAAATGGAGAGCTTACTATTTAAAAGGAGCTATGACATTCAGTTGGCAATGAAGTACCTGAGTATAGTTAGGAATACAGGAGGAATTTTACTACCTACTTATACTGTTCACTCTGAACTACAAAATGCTAACTATTGGTAGTCAGCTTAAAAGTTTTAATGCAATCCCAGAAACCTTCTTGAATTATGTAATTGCATGTTTCAAAGATGTGTTTTTCAGTTATTGGGAGCAGTGTTACATAGATATCATGTAGGTCAAGATGATAAAATGTAGCCAGGCATGGTGGTGCACCCTGTAATCCCAGCAGCTCAGGAGGCTGGGGCAGGAGGATCATAAGTTCAAAGTTCAGCCTCAGCAAAAAAGAAAAAAAAAAAAAGCAAGGCACTAAGCAATTCAGTGAGACCCTGTCTCTAAATAAAATACAAAATAGGGCTGGGAGTATGGCTCAGTGGTTGAGTGCCCCTGAGTTTAATCCCTGGTACCAAAAACCAAACAAACAAAAAAGGGTGGTAAAAAGTATTGTTCAGAATCTTTATACTTATTAAATTTTTTTCTTCCATTTTTGAAAAGATTTATTGGTAAATAGACATGGGCCTGGATTATCATTTTGAAAATACTTTCAACTATGAGTTAATTTTTAACAGCATTATAACCAATAAGGTTTTTCATTTCTTTTTATATCTTGTTTTATAAATGACATTTTCATGGGATTTAGTAATTTTAACTAAATTATCAAAATTATATATTTACAGTTATTTATAAAATATACTCATAGTTTTTATACTTTTCTATAAACTATTAATTTTAGTGTTACTTATTAAATTTTTGTCATTTGTTCCATCACTTATGGAGAAACTGGTGTTTAAAATCTTACACTAGGATTGTGAGTCTGTCTAGTTCTCCCTTCAGTTTTGTCACTTTGCTTCATGAATTTTGATACTCTCTTTACATATTTAGAAAGTAATGATCCCTTTTATAATTATAGATGCCTCTCTTGAAGATTTCTTTACCTAGTATTAACAGAGCTGAGTCAGTTTTCTCATTCTTACTGTCTGCAGAGTTGATCATCTCTGTGCTGATACTTTTTACTGTTTGGTGTGTTTACATTTGGTGAGTATCGCTGGATACAGTTGGGCCTTGCTATTTACTTTCCATGAGGTAATTTATTGATTTTCTTTTTGTATTTTCACTGAATCTTCTAATTGCTTCATTTCTGCTTTTGAGTCCTTTGGGTCAATTGTTTTTGGTAGTCCTAAAACAGTTCCTCTCTAGGCTTCCTAGTTAAGTATTTTAAATTATTATTGTTTAGTAATTGTGATGGGGTTGCAAATATGCATCCTCAATGGATTAGTTTTTGATTAAGAAGTCTTCACACTTCTACTTTCCATTTAAACTTCAAAATACAATAAACCCAATTAGGGAAATGCAAATCAAAACCACTCTAAGATTTCATCTCTCTCCAGTTAGAATGGCAGCTATTATGAAGACACACAACAATAAGTGTTGGTGACAATGTGGGGAAAAGGCACACTCATACATTACGGGTGGAACTGCAAATTGGTGCAGCCAATATGGAAAGTAGTATGGAGATTTCTTGGAAAACTGAGAATGGAACCACCACTTTATTCAGCTATCCCTCTCCTGGGTCTATACCCAAAGGATTTAAAAACAGCATACTACAGGGACACAGTCACATCAATGTTTATAGCAGCATAATTCACAATAGCTAAACTGTGGAACCAACCTAGATTTCCTTCAATAGATGAATGGATAAAAAAGTGGCATATATATATATATATATATATATACACACACACACACACACACACACACACACACACACAATGGAATATTACTCAGCAATAAAAGAGAATAAAATCATGCCATTTGCAGGTAAATGAATGGAGTTAGAGAAGATAATGCTAAGTGAAGTTAGCCCATCCCAAGTAACCAAATGCCATATGTTTTCTTTGATATAAGATGGCTGATTCATAGTGGGATAGGGAGAGGGAGCTTGGGAAGAATAGATGAACTCTAGATAGGGCAGAGGGGTTGGAGGGGAAGGGATGGGGCATGGGGTTAGAAATGAAGGTGGAATGATATGGTCATTATTATCCAAAGTACATGTATGAAGACACGAATTGGTGTGAATATACTTTGTATATAACCACAGATATGAAAAATTGTGCTCTATATGTGTAAAAAGAACTATAATCCATTCCACTGTCATAAATAAATAAACAAAAATAAGGGTCTATTCTGACCTTACTAAACTTTCTCTTTGAGACACCAAGAGTTTGCTCAACTTGTACAACTCTTAAAACCAAAGCAACATCACTACAAAAAATGTTAAAGTACAATTTGTCTGTGTGTGTATTGTTAGGGCATAAGTGGTGGAGAAGACTACATGTATTAAGGACTTGGCACTGTATCATTATTATTCAATGTGTAGATTTTTATAACTTTTCATCTGTAATTATTAGCGCAATATTTCAGCACTCCCTAAATAAAATTATTACATATGTTAAAAAAAGATTAAATGGGGAATATAAGTACTGGTGGGAAAAAAGAAAGAAAGAACAACAAGAAAATTCAATATGTAATTATTTTAGAAATGCATCAGTTGTTTTAAAACTGTATCAAAGTTGTTTCAACAGGACATAAATAAAAATAATTGGTATATAGAAAAATAAAAAGAATAGACCCAAAACAGTATGGTACCAGTTGCTTCCCATACACTATCATTTTTTCTACATATTTCCTATAAACATTAATTTGCCTTTTAAGAAAAAAATGGAAAAAAATAACAGTCTTTTTAACTTATTCCTTAATTGCCATTCCTAATGCTCTTGTTTTATCCCTGTAGACCCAAGTTGCCATCTTGTACTATTTTTTTTTCAGATGAAATATTCTTCAGTGTTTCTTAGAGTACGTGGCTGCTTGTGACACATTTTCTGCTTTTGCTTATCTGAAAACTCTGCATTTCACATTTAGTTTGCATGATATTTTTTTACTGGACAGTTTGTGTTTCTTTCATCACTTTACATTTTGATTGTCTTTTGGCTTTTATTGCTTGTGATGGAAAGTCACCTTTCATTTGTATTACTGTGTCTCTGTGCATAGTGTGTCTTTGTTTCTTTAGAAGCTTTTAAAGTTTTTTTCTTTTCAAGGTTTGTTTTCAGTAGTTTTGCTGTGAAATGCCTAGATGTGGTTTTAAATTTTTTTTAAATTTTTTTTTTTCTGGCTTGGTATTTGCTGAGATTCTTAAATCTGTTAGTTGATGTTTTTTTTTTTTTCATAAAATCTGGTCAATTTTTGCTCCTATGTCTTTAAATAGGTATATGTTCAACTCTCAATGTCTTATTCTAGGATTATTAGACATATGTAAACCATTTTATGTCATGTTACTTGACATGTTTCTATGGCTCCGTTCATTTTATTTGTCAATATTTTTTCTGTGTGTTTTGGACAGTGTGATTTTTATCTTCAAGGCTACAGACCCTTTCTTCTGCTATCTTTAGTCTTTTCTTGATTCTGTTCATGGATTTTTTATTTTAATTTTTGGAATTCTCAGTTCAAAGGCTTCCACTTTGCTCTTTTTGATGTTTCTATTTCTCTGCTGAAATTCTACACCCATTTACATATTGATTGTATTTTTCTTTAGTTCTTTGAGTTTATTCAAAGCAGTTGCATTAAAGTCTGCTAAAATGCATCACTGGGGTGTTTTGGTGTTAGTTTCTGTTGACTTAGTTTTTTTTTTTTTCTCGAATTGAGATCACCTTTTTCTACATCTCCATAAGCCTGTCCCCTGGCCACTCTGGTGTATCTATTATGGATACTTTAGTCATTTTCTTCTGAATAATGTTGATTTTTTTTTCTCCCAGCAGACAGATGAATTACTGGTCCATTACCTTGAAACTTGTGAAGGTTTGGTTTTCAGCTGTTTGGTTTTTATCTGTGCATCTTGTGTTTTCCCAAGCTCCTTTCACTTGGCAAGACTCAATCTCCCAATTTCTCTCTCCAGCACATTAGCCATAATTGATTTGAGGTTTTGTCAGGATGGTCTAGAGTAGGCATTATTCTGAGGTCCAGCCCTTAATCCTATAGGAAGACTTCATCTCACATATGATTTTTATGCCTCTCAGATGGATGCTGGTGGTATCAATAGGTCATACTGTTTTTTTTTTTTTTAACTGAGGTTGAGGAAACTCCAATATCCCTCAGAATTGCTTGGTTTCTAGTAATTCTTTTCCATTTTTATCCCCTAATAATTGGTCTTTGGTGATCTACAAATGGTTCTGCACTGTGCACGCAAAACTCAAACTTTATAGACTTCTAGGTTTCTCCCTGAATGATTCCCTCCTCTCTTTTGTCCTGCTTTGGAAATTTCAGAAGTTTCAATTGCTCTAACCATAATGTTCTGCTTAAATACCTACTTTCCAAGCCACAGTTGGGAAATTGCCCCCAGGCAGAGAATCTGCACAATCATGAGGGCTTTCTCATAATTTATTTAGAGAGAGAAATATCACATTTACATGACTTTATTATAGTATGTTGTTATAATTATTTTGTCTTAGTATTTTTAATTATTGTTAATCTCTTATTGTGTCTATTTATAAGTTAAATTTTATCATAGATATGTGTATATAGGAACAAAAAGAAACTATGGTGTTCAGAATTATCCATGGTTTGACATATCCACCAGGGGTCCTGGAATAAAATCCCCATGCATAAAGGGTAACTACTACAGCACTAATCTCAAGGATATATAAAGAACTAAAAAACTTTAACACCAAAAAACAAACAAACAAAAAAATGTCAAACAACCTAATAAATAAATAGGTTAAGGAGCTGAACATACACTTCTCAGAAGATGATAGACAATTTATAATAAATATGTGAAAAGAATGTTCAATATCTCTAGCAGTTAGTGAAATGCAAATTAAAACTACTCTAAAATTTCATCTCACTCCAGTCAGAATGCCTTTAATCAAGAAAACAAGCAACAATAAATGTTGGCAAGGATGTAGGGGAAATAACACACTCATAGATTGCTGGTGGGACTGCAAATTGGTGCGACCAATCTGGAAAGCAGTATGGACAGTCCTTAGAAATCTTGTAATGGAACTACCATTTGACCCAGCTATCTCAGTCCTTGGTCTATACCCAAAGGACTTAAAAACAGCATACCACAGTGACATAGCCACACCAATGTTAATAGCAGCATAATTCACAATAGCCAAACTGTGGAAGCAACCTAGATGCCCTTCAATATATGAATGGATAAATAAATTGTGGTATCTATACACAATGAAATATTAGTAGCAAAAAAAAAATAAGATTATGGCATTTGCAGGTAAACGGTTGGAGTTAGAGAATATTATGCTAAGCGAAGTAAGCCAATCCCCCCAAAACCAAAGGCCAAATGTTTTCTGTGGTAAGTGGATGCTAATCTATAATGGGGTGGGGTATGGGATGAGTAGAGGAACTTTGGCCAAAGGGGAGGGAGAGAAAGGTAGGGGTTATAGGGATAGGAAAAATAGTGGAGTGAGATGGACATCATTACCCTTGGTCACATGTATGATTGCACGAATGGCGTGACCCTACTTTATGTACAAACAGAGAAATTAAAAATTGTTCTCTATTTGTGTACAATGAATTAAAGAGCATTCTGCTGTCATCTATAACTGATTAGAACAAATACACTTAAAAAATGGAAAAAAAAGATATGTCAAAAGTTGATGGATCAAATTCATTATCATATCAGGTAAATGATCAAATAAATATAACATTTTACTTACATAAGCTAAAATTTCTTATACAACATAGAGTTAAAGATCATACAGTATAATTTTTAAATAATACTTTATAATATTAAACATATTACATTTACAAAAAAAAATACTCCATGTAATCTACCTCTTTCCAGTCTTGTTACAGAAGATGTCTATATTCCAGAGAAACCCTTCATGCTCCACCAGTTGCACAATTTACTCAGTATTTCCATATGTAAATTAGATTACCTTAAGTTTTGGTTTACTTGGGCAGCCTCATCTAATTTGTCCTGCCTATATTGTGTTTGCTTTCATATTCATATGTGTTTCCGTTTAAAAGACATTGCTAGTCACCATACGTAGCAATTTATCCTTGCTCAAGTAAAACTACACCATATTTGTCACTTTCTTATGGAAAATCCAATGCCATGTATTCCCAAAGAGACTGGTCACATGGTTTCACTCCAACAGGTTGGTATAAAAATAGTCTTCTGGGAAATATGTAAAACATGATGGAACTGGCATACAAAATTTGGGAGGACATCAATTCTAATAAAAGAGTTTAGAAAAACATTGATATGTTAAAAGAAATACAATTATAATATGGCACATCCTATAAACTTGCTGTGTTCTCCCTGATAAAGCAGAAGATTATCAAGAATGTCATACTGGCAAGGAGCTGCTTCAAGCTCTTACTGAGACTTCTCCTGGGATATGGATTTGTTTCTTTTTGCTACTAATGCTCTTCTGGTTAAAGAAAAAAAAAGTTTGAGGAACACTTCTAGGTCACACAAAGATACTGAGAATATTTTTTAAATCTAATTCAGCATTTAAAAATTATCTCTGTGCCCTTCCTGACTGTGCCTAAGTACCTCTCATAGGTCTTTCATCAGTCAGTGGTCAGCAGAGCTCAGATTTAACTTTTCTGTTAAGAACAACACATCCAACACATTCATGTCTACAACCACAAAGTAATAACATTCTTCTTCCCCTTTTACTTTACAACCAAGAAGAATGAAAGACTACTTACGTATGTTATCTCATTCAACACACAGAATAACCTCATGAAAAAACTTATTGTTATTATGATTTTTTTTGGCAGTGCAGGGATTAAACCCAGGATCTTGGGCATGCAAGGCAAACACTCTACCATTAAGCCACATCCCCAGCCCCTAGCATTACATTTTTCTTAAAAGACCCATTTTAGACTGTTTTGAGTGTCAGAAATAAACAGTATTCAGTCATTGTAATTAAGAATCAAACAGACTCTAACAGAAGAAATCTTCACCCCTACTTTAAACTTAAAATATTTTATATTCTACAAATATTCTGGGCCATTAATCAAAAGTTGGAAATAAAGTAGTAGATGATTCAATGCAGTGAATTTTCTTATTAATAATCTCAGCGAGCAGCGACATGCCAGCACCCTCCCTAATGAACTGCAGAGAAGTGAAATACTAACCTTTAAACAGTCACAGAGAAAATAAGAAGAAGAAAAATAATATCATGATTTTAAAACAAAAGAAAATTTGGGGATCACCATATCACATTTAACTTAATAAAACTTTGCTTTTCCTGAGTCTATGAGCTTTTATAAAACTGCATGTAGTCAACAAAGAAAATGAAAATGAGGAAAACCAGAATATGTTTTTATAGAAAAAAAGACAAGTTGTTGTTTAATGTACTACTTAGAAGTTAAAGAAGTAATTTGACTCCTACACACTATTTATTTATTTACTTATTTTTGGTACCAGGGATTGAACCCAGAGGTGTTTAATCACTGAACCACATCCACAGACCTTTTAATATTTTTTTTTATTTTTGAGACAGGGTCTCACTAAGTTACTTAGGATCTTCCTAAGTTGCTGAGACTGGCTTTGAGCTTAGGATCTTCCTGCCTCAGCTTCCCAGGCTACTGGGATCATAGGTGTGCATCATTATGCCTGGCTCTTACCCATTTCTTGTATACTGCATTCAGAGATCATTGTCTAATATTTTACAAGACATAGATAGAAGAAATAGATTCTTCTATTAAACATGACAAAACAATGGAAACTCTCTGATAATTTCTTTTATTAGGATTAGTACATGGTTTATCCAAAGCTCTAACAGAAAATTGCTTATATATTAGTATTAAAGCATAACTAATTTTTATAGGATCTGTTAAACATACCATATGGACAATAAACACCATTATGAACTATCTCATTTCTTATGAACCAAGAGGGTAGTTATGGGAGTTAAGCATTAAGAGCATATTATTGGTAGCACATCCTTGCAATACCAGTGATTTAAGAAGCTGAGGCTGGAGAATTGCAAATTCAAGGCCAGCCTCAGCAATATAGTGAGGCCTTAAGCAATTTTAGTGAGATATCCTGTCTCAAAATAAAAACATTAAAAGGGCTAGGAATATAGATCAATGGTAAATTGTCTCTGGTTAAATCCAAAGTTACCCTCTCCTTCTAAAAAAGAGTATATTGTTATATTATAGTTAGATTGTGTCTGCATTCCAATTTTACTGATGGATAACTCATGACTTTAGGAAAGTTCCAGAATCTGCCTGATTCTCCAGTTCCTTATCTCAAAATAGCACCCTCATTGATTTTCTTCCTTGCAAATAAATGAGACAATGGCATCTGACCCATACTTTCCTTTTTTTTTTTCTTTTTTTTTTATTGTTGGTCGTTCAAAACATTACATAGTTCTTAATACATCATATTTCACAGTTTGATTCAAGTGGGTTATGAACTCCCAATTTTACCCCGTATACAGATTGCTGTATCACATCAGTTACCCTTCCATTGATTGACAAATTGCCTTTCTAGTGTCTGATGTATTCTGCTGTCTGTCCTATTCTCTACTATCCCCCCTCCCCTCCCCTCCCCTCCCCTTTTCTCTCTCTACCCCTTCTACTGTAAATCATTTCTTCGATTTGTATTATCTTGTCTTACCCCTCCTTTCCTTTTATATGTCATTTTGTATAACCCTGAGGATCGCCTTCCATTTCCATGCGGTTTCCCTTCTCACCTGACCCATACTTTTCAAGTGGGGTGACTGTTTATGTTGTGAGATGATATACTAGCTGCTAACACAATTGTTCTGGTCTTGTTGTGGGATCTAACAAGGAATGAAATCTCCTTGGCAAGTGCTTGCCTTTAAGATGGACCTCTTTGAGCACTCCATTTCTTTGCTTAGAATAAGTTGCTCTGTTGCATGCAAGCAGAAAAGTCATATAAGCACATGTTTACATAAACATTACGTGCCCAGGCATTGCCACATATCCTCTAGCTGAATGAATTACTCCCTCTCATTGATCTCTGATGCTCATTAGCAAAGCATTTGGTAAGTATGAATTAAAAAAAAAAGAAGCAGGCTTGATGCAAATTTCAGTGTCTCTTTTAAATGAATAATGATGAAATTTGTTCAGATGGATTCAAGAAGATTGTATCCCACAGGATTCCTGATTCCTGTTCTTAGGGGAAAAAAGCCTTTAGTGCATTACCTTTGACACCTCTCTCCTTAAAATCAAGTGCTTGGGGTGAAAAGTTCAGTAAATGGGCATAAAACAAAGGACAGTCAAATTGGGTTACTGGGGAGAGCCTGTGAAAGAGAATGTTTACAAAAGTGAAGGCAAGTTAAGGCAAAGCAAGAAAGTTTGAGCAGAACTCCAACATTAGAAACCACAGGAAGGCAAGGAAGCAGGAGGAGAGTTCTCTTCCAGAAACAGAGCTGTAGTGGAGGAGGGCTCATAGAAAGTAGGTCTTTGGAAGCTAAGTCAGCCTGCAGGGGGTCAGGAGGGAGGTAGGCTGGGAGTCAGGGAAAAATCATCTCATTCTCCCTCTACCCTCTGATCTCCACCGGTGAATCCCACTGCTGAATTCAATTAGAAGCCAGAGGGCAAGGGAGCCTGCTGATACAGTCCAGAAAGGTCAAAGCCCCAGGAACACAGCGTGGGAAAAGAAGGGTGGAGTACAGATATGAACCATGCTTCAAAGAAGGGGGCAGACAGAATATGCAGCATTTCTGGTGATGACTTCTATTTAAACAATGTTAGTGTCTAACATTTAATGTGGCCTGTTAGTGGAGTTTGGTGGGATGGGGAATGGTTAAAATTAGAAATCCAAATGATACTGATTTTTCACCTCTAAGGTCAGAACTAATATATGAGCCCCATTAAAAAATATGCTGAACTAATTGGGTAGTTCAAATAATTGATTAACTATGGTTAACTGAATACATAAAACACAAAGTCTTATTCAGTACTAGTAATTACCATATCGGGTGGTATATTTCTTCAACAAAGAAAATATACCAAGGAGATAAAAGATAAAAGTAGACTTGATCACTATCCACCAGGGGGTGATAAGAGAGCTATGTTCAAACTGCAGAATTTCTAGAACTATCAAGTCCTGATAGAAATGAAGTTGAATGAAAACCTGAAGTAGAACTTTCTGGAGCCAATAATGCAAGCTTCCCTGAAACCTATCAGAAACATTTTCTCCCATGCTCTCCCTCTAACCTAATGCCTCCAATCCTCAACTGGTAATACATGAATGCCAGTGACCTTCAAGGATTTTACTTCAGGCTCTCAAATGTGAAGCTGCAAACCTAGTTCTTCAAATTTAGAAACCTCATGTCTTCTTATAGAAATATTACCTAAGTTGAACTTGAGCATTTCTATGCATAAATTGGGGGGTATTTTTTGGTGGTGGTTGTTCTTAGATCTTTCTAATTTAAAGTTTCGTGTCTTTCCTTAGAATTAGATTTGTCCAGATGGACCGTATATGTATTTACATAGTTATATGTATTTACTTTCATGGTCTTCTCCCTGTCATTCTCGTCAATGCATTTCTAGCCTGTTTTTTATACTGTTTATTTTTATCTTTCACTTTTGTTGAGGAATGGGAAGTAGCAATGTAAGAGGGTCCACTATGCAGCTAGAATGAATTTCAAATAAAGAAATAGTATATTATTGGTTGCTTAGGTTAGGTCTTCATATGTACTTTCTGTACTTCAGAATGTATTTCCAGAGCAGAGGCACAAAATCTCAGTCAAAAATTCAGCCATTTGCTAATTTTGGAGATCAGAGACCAAAACACCTTCACAGAAGATTGATAAGATTAACCATTGGAAAGATCAATAGATTTTTCTGGAATAGTCTGTCATCTTGTTTCCACAGTAAGTGGAGCCAATATAGGAGAAAAAAACAAACAAACAAAATTGTTTTGCTAAAAACAAAGAAATCATGAAGTTTTGATGAATTTAGTCTGGGACTGAGTTTGAAATTCATCATTTGAAGATACCTTTTGAAAATATTTACCAAACAGTTAAAATTAATTTTACATTTGAGAAAAAAATAAGCATTAATTATTTTTTTTCACTTAATCTCCAGATCCTAGTTTTACAAGCCTGCTTGTTACTACCAATAATGAAATGACAGTGTTGAGTTCTGTGGCTTGTAACACAACGTGGGTCATTTACCATACATGAGTGTTGAATTTACAATTTAAATCTGGGGAAGTCATGTCTAGTGACTGGGAAATACCATGTAAAAGACACTTGTGATTAAATTTATGCTGCTTGTACCAGCTATTAAAAATCAACTAATGAATGTGCATAAGAGAGAGGCAAACTCACAATGGACAGTAAATTGGGCAACATCGCTACAAAGCTAATTCTATCTTGATAAAGGTTGATGACTCCGAGAGTATAACAATGACTTCTATCATCCTTGATGGCCCCATTTTTTCAATAATTTATATGTTGGGTCATATAATACATAATAAAGATTTAGGGTATAAAAAGGAGTTCTGAAAGAAGTCCATTATTGTACAGGGGTGGGGAAATACATTTAAAAGAAACCCAAATCATAAATATGTCTCAGGGTGGGTGCTCATTGCTTGTAAGAACTATACTCTTTGATAAAGCACTTCCAACCATCTTGTTTCCTTATTATGTCAGAAGGCTGCTGGTTTTCCTTCCACATGTAAGGTCTCTGATGACCAAAGGACAATGATGTATGTGTAATTATTGCTTTATACTTCGTATGCATAGTTTAAAATGCCTTTAGTGTTGTTATTCCGTTTCATCATTTTATCTGAGATAAGACATCTAATATATGTTGTCATATGAAAATATAACTCACCATCACAGAAACTGTACTGTACTAAATGTATCTTTAGGATGTTTAAATATGATAACTTTATTTTATTTAAACCTATTTTTCTTCTTGCATGAGACAATTTAGTAAAAATTAGTGTCTGAAATATACAAATAAAAATAGCAATAAGATGATAATAATAAGGGTAGAATGCTATTTTTGGATGACTTCAGATTGGCTTTGAAAACAGAATGAAAACCATGTAGCACTATCTTTTTTTTAAAGACAGAACTCCATTATCCTATCAGATTTCTTTTTTCTTTTCCTTTGAAATAAAAATTTATTATATAATTTCAACCTCTTACTTATTTTACTGTCTAATGCCTTGAATACAGTTATTTCTGGATTCTGTAGAAAGGGGAAAGGAAGAAACTAGATAAGTTCAAGAAATAAAATCAAAGGAACATTTTAACCACAGGGTGACAGTGACCCAGAAAGAGATAAATTGTAACTAGATGTTGTTAGAGACCACTTTTTTCCAAAATAGTCGGGAGCTAGGAGAAACGCTGTTAAATATTTGATATAGTTAAGGTAGAAAGCAATTCCCATAACTGCTCAGATTCAATTAACATTCTGTGAACAATTCTGTAGACATGTATTTATTTTTTAAAAATTAAGCATTCTTTCTTCTCCTGGTTCTTCTTCTCTTTCAGGATTGAAAAATCTCTTGGGAACTGCTATGGGAATACCGGGTATTCCCATCGCAGAATTATGTAGGATGGTAGAATCCTATCCTACATAATTCGAACAGTAGAATCCAACACAGCACTATTCCATTGGGCATTATAGTCAGTGAGGAGTCCACAAAACCTATATATCATGGAAAGGTGAGATGAACTCATTTCAATTTCATTTGCACAGCTTAGCTGTGACTATGACCTCCATCAACATAATCACCACTCCTTAAAAAATTCTACCTGTGGTACAAGTGATATATAGACACAACCACACAGTGACTCTTTAGGGCTGTGTTCACTCCCAGTTTAGTTAATGGTGACTCAAACTTCATCTTGTTCTGTTGAATTCAAAATATTAAAATTATTTATGTTTTAAGAATGATACTTAATGATACTTTCTGGCCTAAGGCATATATATTGTAAATATGGCAAGAGTAAATACAATGTCCAATTGCGATAGGTTTATATTCTCTAATTTAGTTGGCATTTTCAATTAATTAATTTGCCTTTGTCATTTCTCACACTAATTATAAAAGAAGGCTGGAGATGTGTGCTGCTAATGGTTCCCATGCACTAAAGGCAGGGGCCACCGAGATTTAACTGTTTTGACTGACTCTAGAAATGCAGGTCAGGAAACATTACAATTTTGAATTGTTATTATTATTATTTACTAATTTCTCAAAACGCATGGAGCAAGCAGAGGGAATGTTGCCTTATAGGATATGTCCGTTATCTCTCAGAGTGGGAGACCCAGAATCACAGCCTAGGATTCTTGTAGAGATCCAAGAGATGTGTGTGCTATATTTGAACTCCTTCATCTCAGCCACTTACCTAATTAAGGCCATTTACACGTGATTCCATCCTTCTATGTTCTAGAGACAAATATACACATGTGTTTCTTCTAGCTATAGGTCAATTCTATGTATAGCTCAACCTTCCCTGAGGTTCTGATAGATGCTTTTTCTGAAATACAAGTACTAAATTTTTATTTACCTTTTGCTGCACTTATTTATTTATTTGGGTGAGAGAAGAATGTAGCTCATTTTTTACCTGATATGTGTTCCCATATCTGAACTTTTGGAAAATTTTTCACATCCATTTCTTAATTTATATTTTTTTGCTTATTTATATGTCTTGTGGAGCATTAGACAACTGCCCCGCACCCTTTCTTTCCTCAGTTAAAGCAAAGTTTGAGAAGAGAGTATTCATGAGGTTTCATTTAAAAAGAAAATAGCAACAGCAACAACAAAACAGCCTTTCTGCTCCTCTGGTCACCCACAGGACAAAAAGGAAGCTCAACTGTTTGCTGACATGTCTCTCATGGTTTAGGTCAGAGTTTCCTCCACGAGGAGTCTTGCCAAAGAGCTTCCCCGGTCAGTCTCCTGTGGGTGGTGACCTCATTGGAATCTGAGAGCAAAGTCTAAAAACTATGCCATAATAACGGCAAACAAACCCTTGTCTTGGTGAAGGATTGCTTGCTTCACATTCCTGTGGTAGTTTGCAGAAGAGTTTAATAGAATAGTGGGTCTCTTCTCTTACAAATACCACTTCCTCCGGTTATTCAAGTTCCTGCTTACAGTATTAACATTTTCCAAGTTATTAAAAAGGCTGAGGCTACTTGGATTTTTTGGTTCTTATTTATCATCCCTCACCCAGACTCAACTGATTATTAAGTTCTAAAATCTCTTCCAAAATTAATTTTCTGCTATTCCCTTAATGCAGTATCATTTTACTTTTAGGTTACTTATAGTGGGCCTGACAATTTTATTATGATTTCCAGTCTCTAAACACTCTCTACTTTGACCTCCAACTCTGTTTCTTTGGTTCTGTGCCTGTAACATGCTTGAAATGTTTTCATAAGCCACACAGAGAAAGCAATAAGGAAAAAACAGTGGCTTTTGGCCTGTGAATTGATTCACAGTTTTTGTTTACTTGTTATCCTATAAAAACCTGCCATTTCTTTTGTTGACTAATTAAGACTAACACTTTCTGCTTTTTATCCTAAATCCTTAGATCTCCCATGGTGTGCTGTTATTTCAGTGTTCATTGGCCCTCTTTCTAGAGTCACCTGAAACTTGTTTGGGGACAGCATTGCCTTTCTTTTTTCTTCTTCTTTTTTTTTTAAAGATATTTATTTATTTATTTATTTTAGTTATAGTTGACATAACACTTTATGTGGTGCCGAGGATTGAACCCAGGGCCTTGCCCTTGGTAGGCAAGCGTTCTACCGCTGAGCCACAACCCCAGCCCTGCCTTTCAATATTGTATATGGTGACTATCTTTGGTCCAGGGGCCCATACTGTCACATGGCTGGTATATTTGCTAATTCATTTCTCATTTCTATGAAGGGAATAGAATATTAACTCTGCTGAAATGGATTTTGGTAATGTGACTTACCTGGTTACCAACAATAAATGACAGCCTTGTGACTTTCATTCTGGTCCCAGTAGACTTGGATTCTAGTGTTGCCATTAGCAGAATTTCTTTGTGACTAAGTTACTTTATCTGGTAACCACTGATTCATTTGATTTGCTAATATTTTACTTTCAATTTTATACACTTATGTTCATAAGAAAAATCAATATGTGCTGCTTCTGTTCTTTTTGTTTTGTTTCTATATCAGTCAGAGTAATATTTATTGACCCCTCACTGTAAGCCAGGTACATGGGGAACCCTTTAGTCTGTCTTCATTCATTGCTGATATAATCTCTATCCTATCTCACCAATGAGTATGTTTTTTTTTCTTACCAGTTCCTTTTCTATTTCTGAAGTAGTTGGCATAAAATTAGGATCATTGTTGCATGAAAATTTGGTAAAACTAATTTTTAAAACTATCGGATGCCGGGGGTAGGGTTTTGGCTCAGTGGTAGAGGGCTTACCTAGCATTTATGAGGCACTGGGTTTGATTCTCAGCACCACATATAAATAAGTGAATAAAATAAAGGTCCATAAACATTTAAAAACATTTTTTTAAAAAACATCAGATATGGAAATTTACTTTGTGATTATTTGTCAACTCTCTCTTGTTTCTTCGATTTTCTAAGTGGCTGATGTATTTCATATTAAACTGTTAAAGGAAAAAACCTGGTTTAAATGATCATTGGCTATGTTTTAATTAATTAAATTTGTTTAAGGTAACTAGTTTATTTTTATTTCTTTATGTCATTAAACTTTCCAGATAATTACCAATTTTATTTTCAAAAATGTATTGACAAAGTAGTATACTAACTTAATAGTATACAAAACATACTCTATCGAAGTTTATGAGAGAGAGGGTGTGTGTGTGTGTGTGCACACACACACACACTTTTTTAAATCATGGAAATATATTTTCCTTGTGATGTGACCACTTTTGGCTATACATTTATTTTGAGACTTTGTAGTTACATCCTTTTGCATTCATGAGGAATTTTTTTAAACCACCTTCATTGCTACATTATACTTTCTATTCCTTTTCATCTTTATTGTGAAGGAATTTTTGCCTAATTTTTACAACTATATCAGCTTAATTTTGATTAGCCTTTCTTTTCTATCTTTTCCTATTAGCTTTTCTTCAACATTTTGTATGTGTATCTTTAAGCAGCACAAAACTAGATTTAAAAAGCAATAATATAGTTCATGCTATTAAATATTTTTATGATTAGTGATGTCTTTATGTTCCTATTATTCTATTTTGCTTCATGTTTAATATTATTTTTCTTTGATATTATTTTTGTTTAATATTATTTTTCTTTGCTTCTCTTTTTCTATTTTCAGGTGGTAGGGAGATTGTTGTTTATGTTCTCCCCCTTTTTTTCTTCTGTTAAAATGGAAAGTTATACTTTTTATTTCTACTCTTTAATGATTATTTATTTATTTATTTGAAGTGCTGGGGATGGGACCCAGGGCCTCACCTATGTTTGGCAAGCACCATATCACTGAGTTACATCCCAGCCCTAGTATCTTTAAATATATTCATCACTAATATTTTCTAGATCAATGCTGAAGTTTATTAGATCATCTATCTTCTGAAAAGCATAAGTGATTTTTAGTACCTTTCTCAAATCTCTAAAGCATCCTTTCTTCTTTTCAATGCTATTTTTTAAAAGCATTTTTATTTTTACTCTTTAAAACATTACAAAAGTAAACATTATATTTAGAAGTAATACATGTGTAGAAAGAACTTATGGGCTTATTTAATCGCCATTGTTTTATTATCCTCACCTTTTCTTTAGGAAAAGACTTTCTTTTTGTTTCAGCTGTTACCAAGTAATAAAAAAATGGAAAGTCAATAGAGAGCAGATATTCCTAATTTCTGTATGGCTGACAATGTCTTTATTCCATCCTCATGCCTCATTAAAAACAGATTGGGCATGAAATTCTGGCTTGAGCTAATATATGATACCTATTGTTATAAGAAAACTCCATAGTTAATTTAGCTGTTTAAACTTCATAGGTATATTTTTCTGAGATGCTTTTAAATTATATTCTTTCCCTTGTTTTCTTGCAATTTTACTATGATATGTGAAGGTATGGAATTTTAGTTTTGTTTTGTTGTGTGTTTTGAATACCCATACATATGTGGAAAGCACTTTGTATACTAATTTTAAGGTCAGAGTATTATTTTAAAAATTATCAGGCTAGGCGTCATGGTGCACTCCCATAATCCCAGCAGCTCTGAAGGTAGAAGCAGAGCAAGGCTCTAAGCAACTCAGTGAGACCCTGTCTCTAAATAAGTACAAAATAGGGCTGGCGATGTGGCATAATAGTTGAATGTCCCTGAGTTCAATCCCCAGTAGCCCCCCAAACAATTATCAAATATTTTATTATCTCAATATTGCTTTTTGGATGCTCAAGTCTAGGTGTCTTGAAATCCTATTGATCATATTTGTAACCCTTCAATATATTTTTCATATGACTTATATAGCATAATAGTTCTTTTATATTTTAATCTTTTTGTCTTTGTGTATATCCTGAGTGAATATTTTAATGATGTCTTCCAATGTTTTTTCCTCTTCAATTGTGTTTAACTTAGGTTTTATTTTAAAATTTCATGACTAGGTTTCATGCACAAATTTTCTTGAATCAGCTGACAGTTTTACTTTTCATTGTCATCTGCTTTTTGTGGACTATACTCTTTCCTTTTGAGCCTTTGAGGATCTTAAACATATTTATTTAAACTTATTTTTAGTTCACTTATTCTTTTTATTTTATCAGGAATATTTTTTCCAACAAATAATTCTATTATCTCTTTTATCATTAGATTTGCAATTGCTTCGGAGGTTATGAGCTCATCCTGAAATGGAATTCTCTCTCTCATGATGATTTTCTGTACTCTTAGGGTTACTTTCCTTAGGTTCCTCCACTGTCCAATTGAATCTTTCATTGTTTCAATGCCCCTGTGCAATCTCAGGGATCATGAGTCTTGCTCCCATAAAGGTTTGATCCAAAGTGGGATCCATCCCAGGGATGCAAGGTTAGTTCAACATACGGAAATCAATAAATGTAATTTGTCACATCAATAGACTCAAATATAAGATCATATGATCATCCAAACATATGCAGAAAAGCATTTGACAAAATACAGCACCCTTTCATTTTCAAAACACTAGAAAAAATAGGTATAACAGGAACATATCTCAACATCGTAAAGGCTATCTACGCTAAGCCTCAGGCCAACATCATTCTAAATGAAGAAAAATTGAAGGCATTCCGTCTAAAAACTGGAACAAGACAGGGGGCCTAATCACCACTTCTATTTAACATAGTTCTTGAAACATTGGCCAGAGCAATTAGACAGATGAAAGAAATTAAAGGGATATGTATAGGAAAAGAAGAACTTAAATTAGGACTTGGGAATACAACCAGACACCCTGCTTCTAATAGGCCCTAATCTTTATCATGTGGAATTAGGCCCTAACTTTCTTAATAAGACTCCTATAGTGCAAGAATTAAAACCAAGAATCAATAAATGGGATGAATTCAAACTAAAAAGTTTCTTTTCAGCAAACGAAACAATCTGTGAGGTGAACAGAGAGCCTACATCCTGTGAGCAAATCTTTACCCCTTACACATCAGATAGAGCACTAATCTCTAGGGTATATAAAGAACTCAAAAAGCTAAACACTGAAAAAACAAAACAAAAAAAACAATAAATAAATGGGCCAAGGACCTAAACAGACATTTCTTAGAAGAGGTTATACAATTAATCAACAAATATATGAAAAAATGCTCATCATCTCTAGCAATTAGAGAAATGCAAATAAAAACTTCTCTAAGATATCATCTCACTCCAGTCAAAATGGCAGCTATTATGAAGACAAATAACAATAAGTGTTGTCGAGGATGTGGGGGAAAAGGTACACTCATATATTGCTGGTGGGACTACAAATTGGTGCAGCCAATATGGAAAGTAGTATGGAGATTCCTTGGAAATCTGGGAATGGAACCACCATTTGACCCAGCTATCCCACTCCTGGATCTATACCCAATGAACTTAAAAACAGCATACTACAGGGACACAGTCACATCCATGTTTATAGTATCATGATTCACAATAGCTAAACTGTGGAGCCAACCTAAATGCCCTTCAGTAGATAAGTGGATAAAAAAAATGTGGCATATATACACAATGGAATTTTACTCAGCAATAAAAGAGAATAAAATCATGGCATTTGTAGGTAAATGGATGGTGTTGGAGAAGATAATGCTAAGTGAAGTTAGCCAATCCCAAAAAACCAAATGCCGAATGTTTTCTCTGATATAAGGAGACTAATTTGTAGTGGGGTACAGATGGGGGGCATGGCAGGAAGAGATGAACTCTAGATAGAGCAGAGGGGTGGGAGGGAAAAGGAGGGGGCATGGGGTTAGCAATGATGGTGGAAGGTGATGGGCATTATTACCCAGCATACATGTATGAATACATGAATTGGCGTCACCATACTTTATATATGACCAGAGATATGAAAAACTGTGCTGTATATGTGTAATAAGAATTGTAATGCATCCCACTATCATTTATTTTTTAGAAAAGAAAAAAAAGGATCCAAATACTAATTGTAAGGCAGTCTCTGGTCCTGCTAAGACAGATATTCAGTTTTATAAAAGCTACAGATCAAGATATTAATTGCACCTTTTCTTTACCCTGGCTTCAAGCTGCAGAGCCTCATTTGCACCTTGAGTTTCATGTGCTGGACCTCTAGTCCTCCACCCAATGGGAAGTACTATTGGTTCTGATTCTTTTACACGAGTTGAATATCCAGCCAATTTTTTGCCAGTTCAACAGTCCTAGAGTCAAATAAGTACTACATATTTCTCTTCTTATGAGGTTTTTAAAGCTTTCTTATTTTATAGTAACATATTATTTTTAATAGTTTAGAATCCCTGGACTATTTTCTCCTCACTTTGCAGATGACTGTTAAGGAAGACTGCTGGGAGCTTAGCCAGTCGATTTTCTTCTTTCTTACCAACATAACCTTGAGCAATGCACAGTCAAGACACTACTAAATCTCTATTCTGCAAGCATGGCTTCTGGAATGTAACAAAAATGGAAATCAAGTTTTTCTTCCATGGTTTTTAAACTCACTACAACTAAATAAAAATTCTAGTAGCCACATGATTTTCCTGCCACTCAAGTAGGTCAGAAATTTGATGGGCATTCTAGGTCATTAAAATCAGTCTTACTTTGGTGATTTTTATGCTCAGTCTTGTGGAACAATCAAAACTAAATTTAGCTGCATTTTTGACCTCACTTAGCAGGGGTCAACTTTAGGAAAACTGATCACCCTCTGAGAAGAGGCAACTTGGCATTTCCTGTCTCTCTCTGTTCCTTCTGTCCCAGCTGCTTCTGGTCCATCTGGTGTTGGAGCCTGGGGAAGGCAGGGGGAAAGGAGGGAAGGAAAATTCTGACCTTTTGGTTCTCTGAGCTTGACAGGTGTTTAAAGGACAATTTGCTTTTTTTTTTTCTTCCCAGAGGCTGTTTTAGAGTTTCTTGAATTTGAGGGTCTTTTAACCCCTGAGAAACATCTCTGGAAAAGGGTTTTAAAATCACCAGGTGACATTGTTAACATGGGTCAAATATTCTGTCACCAGGATTTGTATATTTTTGATCCACTTTTAAGGAGAGGCACAGAGTTACTTTCCAATGTTCCAGCTACTCTCTTTTATTCTGCCCTACCATACAGGACAATAACCAGAGCAACTGTCTTTAGATATCTCATGTGCCTCACAAGACACTAATCCTACGTGGTCAAATCAGTATTCTCAGAGAGGTTCTTTTTGGGTCAATATCATGGCATTTTTCCTTGAGGGATGGAATAAGACTTGCAGCATGGTCAAGAGATTTTCATAAAGATTTCACTCACTTCTTCAAAATACCTCTTTCACGAGGTATCTAAAAACCAGTCCCGTAACCTTGATGACCTGTTATGTAGTGATCTTTACACCTTAATCTAAATACCCACTTTACTCCTTATCTCAGTCTCTATCTCAGAAAAGTGAGATTTTTGTATAAATTTTGGGTGGGGCCTTTAGTTAAACTTTTAAATTGTTTTTTTCCTTTTTTTTTTTTTTTCCGTCTCTGCCTTATTTGATTTGGGATTGTCTGAAAAACCGCATGATATGATGGAGTTTAGGCCTCATACAGAAGGTTAGGAGAATGTCATTTGATTTTGACATATTTTAAACAGTCTTGGTAATCATTTTTCACTTGAATTTTTATTTTAAAACATATATTCCCTTGGCTTTGAAGACACTGTAGCCAGATCTCCATTACTAGAAACTGGATGGTCTTTCTAATTGATGCACATATTATGATGTAGATCAGATTTTCCACTGTCATTACCCTGGTCCAGAGCCCCTTCTAGTCCCTACTCTAAGTCTAGGGGAAAAGCCCTCTATGGATTGCTCCCTGGTCCCTTCTGCTTTGTTCTCTGGTTTTCTGTTGAGACAGCAGCTGGAGTTGGGAGGGTAGAAGGAGAGTAAATTTAGGATACCTTTTACCTGCTTCTTCTACCTTATCCAATATGGCAGTAGCTGTGGGGTTCCCCAAGTAGAGTTCCTACTATGAGCCTCCTTTGCCCCATCCAGCTCTCATGGGGAACTGGTGACCCAAGATCTACCCCTTGTACTGTTGGTTTAGGTTTCTATTGCTGGCAATCTCTTGGGGCCCCAACATCACTTGTTGTTTCTTTAGCTTCACCTGTACCTTCTTTAAAACAATAAACTACTTTATGAAAGTTTTGCTATTTGGATCCCCCAGGGGAGTTCTCCTGGGCCCCAGACTGCTCCTTCTACATTATTAGTAAGTGTCACTGAGACAGATAAAAAATAGTCATTCATATATCTGACAGTTTATGAATGATTGATTAATTTTTACATATTGTGATATTTTTGTACTAAAAGAAAAAAAGGCAAGTATTTGTCAATATGAATAGATATTTGTTCACTAGGTTATCTTAGTGAACTTATACATTAAAAGATGATATATTTATACCTCTTATCAATATATACCTTTATATATATAAATTATATTCTTTCTGCATTGTAGAATTCATAAACAATAGCAAAATACAATATATTACAATTTACATTGCTACAGAAAAACTTCTTGAAACATTTTTAATTCCAACCAGTGAAAAAGAATAATATATGTAAAGCCTTATTTCCTATTATTGGTGTCTTTATTCAAATGAAACAAATTCTCATTCTGACACTCTAACAAGAAAAGAGTGTTTTCCAATTTTATCTACAAAATGAAAAATGTAGTTATTAGAAAATGTTCTCATTCCAAAGTTAGAATTCTCCATATATATTCAGAAAGCATGCCATGTTCGTCCTCAGAATTGGCAGATGGTGGTGGCATTAAAATGAAAAGATTTGCCATGAAGTGATATTATATGACTTTACTTTGGACTCCCAAATGATAAATTCAAAAGAGATGCATTTTAAAATTTAATACCAAGTGTATGTTTATATAAACACACATAAAAAACTTAGTCACTCATCATGAATAGTCATGATTAAATCTTTAATTTAGGAAATGAACCATTTCTGTTACTTCCTTGGTCTTCCTGGTAAAAATGAGGAATCATTTTATGAAAAGTACAAAGGGATTCCCTACATCTAGGAGTTTCAGAGGGACGGCAGATTAGGGCAATAGCAAACAAAAACTGGTGCTTTCAGAGGATAAGAAAAGTCCCACGGGACTTTCAAAATTAAAATGCATTGAAGTACTTAGGTCTGTCAACATTTCACTAGTAAGAGGGATAAGTTCAAAACGTTCTACCTCATTTGCTAGATTTTGCTTCTGTAAGGCAGAGATCAGCCACCTAGCAACAGCACAAAAGATTCTACTCTGACATAGTTAAACTCATGCTGGCTGAGCAGGAAGAAAAGCCGTGTAGGATCAGGGCAGAGCTGGATGGCCTGCAGTTCAGGGCCACTGGGGAGTCTGGTTTGGGAAATTGTAAAATTCAGTCTGAGGAATGACTTTTTGTCAGCATTCTTAGAAGCTCAGGTCTCTGAGCGCCTCCATTGGGCTGTGTCTCCAGCTCCCCTTCAATACAGTGCATTGGACACATATACACATCATGCGGCCAAGAAAGAAAAGATGTCATTTTCCATCAACCACTCCCTCTTTAAAGCTTGGTTGTGCACATGCTAATAAATTGATAAAGCAAAAACAGGGTTGATGAAGATGAAACATTTTCTTGTGCATCTCTGTTAGGATAGATTAAAGGAGTGAGCTTTTGGAAACTCCTGATTTTTATACCATAGACAGCTATCTCTTGTTCTCTCTTTTAGAGCAATTCCTTTGGCATGAGATACTGCCCCAGAAATAACCCTCCACTTTTCTTCTCGGAGGACAGAAATATCCACTTAACAGTCAGGTCATACCAGAGACCTTGGAAAATATCTGGATCACAAATCCCTGTCAGCAATGACCAGTGAACAAAATATGGGCCAAGTCCTTCCTTTAATAATGGCCTCCCTGGATGAGCCAACAGGTCATGCAGGAGGTAAGTACCTCAGATCGCCAGAGAAATGCAGGTTTCAGAGATGAAAGCTGACCGCTGTCGTGGGAAAATTAAAAAGAATTTAGGAGCTAAGTGTGCAAACACATCACAAGGTTTTCTTTCTGGGAAAGGGGCAGAGAAGGAGCATTAGGTATGACTGAGCTGCTCATTTTCATGGCTCTGTTAGTCTGAGACGAAAGGAGAGTCCAGCTCTGGGAGAGAGGTAGAGAGGAGGAGTTGGTGATCTTGGTGATAGCCTGACTCCCTTCACCTTCAATTACATTCCTGGTATGTCCTTCCTGCTTGGCTCTGCTGGAGGCAGTAAGTGTGTAATGCTTTGTGACAACAGGGAAAGGAACTTTAGGGACAGGTGCATTCATCTAGAGGACAGATAGTTAAAAACAGTCAGTTGGTTCTACTTCTTACATATTGTAACTTTAAAAAAATCTGGTTTTAAAAATGCTTTTCTAAGTGACAAGAACAGAGCCTGTAAAAAAAAAATGCAAAAACCAAAGCATAAAATATGTCTCTGCCATCCAAAGGCTATCTTCTCTAGAGCTCACTGATTGTTCTTAGTAGTTGGTTTTGTAGCCTCCCGGGCTTCTTTTTGTTTTCACATAAAAGCAGTTAAAACTATCTCTCCCTTGAAATAGGATGTTAATAAACATGTTATTTTGGAGTTTTCACTTTTCATCTATCAGCTTTGAAGCTTTCTATGTCAGGATTTCTAGCTTCCATTAAAAAAAATGTTGTACAGTATTCCACACTGCACTGTATTGAATGCTTGTTTGCTTTCAATGTGGAGCTATTGCATAATACCCCAAAACCACATGTTTATGTTTATATTCCTTACTAATATGTTCGTAGTCTAGAGTCCTTTGAGTTTGCTGAGTTAAAGAATGTGTGTTGTATTAATATTTTGCAAATATACTGCAACTTTGTCTTTACCAAGACATCTTTTCCTCCAATGTGTGTACTTAGTTTCCTTAAGGAAAAAAAAAAAAAAACAAGTTATATTCCCACAAGCTGTGTAGAAAAGAGCAGAGGCAATTACTAAATGTTGTGAAATTTTTTTTGGTCATCTTGACAGGTCAAACCAGGAATCCAATGGTTTACCTAGTGTTTACTTGTTGATATGAAATTATTTTCAGATGTGTTAACCTTTTATATTCCTTTGTCTATAAATAATCTTCATCAACTATATGACATAATTTTTATTGCTTTAAGGGAAAATTATATGCATTATAGTCAATCCTTTCCGTAGTATTTACTATATATTTTTCTCCTGGACTACTATCTCTTTCAAACTTATGTTTACAGTTTCTTTAGCCATATTGTAGTTTTAATTTTAAAAACCAATATGGTTGAATTTTCACATTTATCCATCTTTTCTTTTATGGCTACCTAGAAATGACATTCATACTCAAAGATTTTAAAATATCATCTCATATTTTCTCTAGAAACTTTTATAATATTTCTGTGCATATAGATTTAATAATTATGCAATTAATTCTTGTGTAAAATCTTAATAATATTTCATAACTGGCTAACCAATTAGTTCTAATACCAATTATTGTATAATCTAACCCATCCATTCTCATTAGCTTGAAATATCACCTACTTAATAATGATTTTATGTAACTACATTATTCTATTTGAAGACTCTTTATTTTATTTTAATAGCCTATTGTCTATTCTGTTCCAGTTTCACAATATAATGACTTCACAGCAAGTTTCTCTATCATGCACAGAAATTATTAATCCTTAATTTTGGATTTAAATTTTATATTTATTTTAGGTGAACTTTAAAATCCATTTACCTATTTCAAGACAAACACAAGTACAATGCTTTAATTACATTTAATTGACCAATATAATTAATTGGTTGTTGGGCTGGGTTTGGAGTTCAGTGATAGATCACTTGCCTCGCACATGTAAGGTTCGATTGTCAGCACCACATAAAAATAAATAAAATAAAAATAAAGATATTGTGTCCATTTACAACTTAAAAAATATTTTAAAAACTTAATTGGTTGTCATTGGCATAATATCAAATATTGATAGTATTAGAAAGTACTTTGTCCATTTTTTTTCCTATCCATTTATTCAAGTTATTTTTGAAGTTCCTTTATTTGAGCTTTTTGGTTTATTTTATGTGGTGGTAAATATTTGAAGTAAGTACAAAACTGTATGAATTGTAATTACTGCTGTTGCTTCAGAATAGAGCTCTTACCTTGTTCAGTTGTTATTAGTACCGGTGAAAAAGAAATTAACCCAGTCTTGTATATTTATCTTGTATCTTTCTACCATGCCTTTTATCATTTTAACAGTACTGCAGTTAATTTGCTTGGATTTCCTAAACAGCGAATATCTGCAGAAATATTGGTATTTTCTCTTTGTCAGTATGTAAGGTCTTACTTTTTTTTTTCCTTTACCTAAAACTCCTTGAGCAAATCCACCATTTTAAGTGCTAGTAGACTTTATTAGATTTTTTTTTCTTATTTATGGTTTTAAGGAAAAATATCTCACTTAAAAATTATTTATTTTAGGGCTGGGGATGTGGCTCAAGCGGTAGCGTGCTCACCTGGCATTCCTGGGGCGCTGGATTCGATCCTCAGCACCACATAAAAATAAAATAAAGATGTTGTGTCCACCAAAAACTAAAAAATAAATATTAAAAAAATTCTCTCTCTCTCTCTAAAAAATATTTATTTTAAATGGGCAGATAAAATTATGTATGTATGGTGTAAAAGATGATGTTTTGAAGTATGTATCTATTGTAGAAATATAAATCCAGCTAATGGACATATATATTAGCTCACATAGTTAACTTTTTTGTGTGTAGGGGGGACATTTTACATATTTTGGGCCAATTTTGGTAATTTTTATTTTTTTCTATAAAATTGTCTCTTCTACATGTTGAACTTGAAAAAAATATATCTGCTGGCCTCTCTATTTTACAAAGATATATAAATGCTGTCACATTTAAGTTGACTTTGTAAACTTTGGAACAATTTTCGTTTGCAGTGCACTCAAGTGTTAAAAGAGAATTTTTTTAGCCCTTAGCACTGGATACTATGTTTGAAAAAAAAATAATAACAGTTGCCATAATCTTACATTTTGATGACGAATTTTATATTACTTTGTAAAGAACTATTGTTTTTGCTATAGATATAATTAACATAATGCTAGGCAAATAAATGGCAAGTAGATTACTAGTGCCTGTGATGGAGACACAAAGATTTTTTAATATTTTAAAGTCAATAAAACAATTATGGATTATCCATTTCAACAATACAAAATATCCTCTTTCAATTCATAGCTCCATCATGGTAGTGAATGTTAGTTGTTCAAGCAAATGTCCATTTTCTTCCTCTGCCTTAGAAAGAAGTTATGTAATTTTTTTCAAGGTCATGGACTTAGTAAGTGTTGGAGCACATATCCAAACTCAAGTTTACCTATTCTTAGAGTCAAACCTCTGTCCTCCTTTATACACTTCATATAAGTTATGATTCATAGGCATATGGGTTCAAAGATATCTCTAGAGAGGAGACTGTACATGATTTGAGACACAAGTTGGTCAGGGAGTCAAAATGGGAAGGTGTGAAATGGGTAAGTGAAACAATACGTATGCTTATGGGAATCAAAGTGTACAGTGTGTTCAGGACCTGCAAACAGTTGAATGCAAATAAAGCTCAGTTCTAGATTTTCTTAGGGCATTTGATTCAAATCTATACTCCTAGAATCATGAGCCATCTAGACAAACTCCAAAGAGGCAACATATTACAAGGGTTGAGAACCTCAGAGCATAGATCCTATCAAAAAGACTTGGGATTGAACTGAGTTAGAATCTGTACTCCACCAGTCTCTTGCTTTTTTGTCTGTAGGTAAATTACTTAATTTCACCAAGTTTCACCTCTTTAAATCACAAATTAGGCAACTTATCATCTGCTCTATAAGTTTATATTAAGGCCACTGTGTATCAAACTGAAAAATAGTAGCTAACATACAATTATTGACAATATCATAATCTTTCAGTCATTATTTTTAACATTTGAATCATAAAAAGCTATAGAATAATTTTGATGACTTATGTCTTTATTTTCATTGACTTGCCCCAGGCAACACTATTTCTATCCTGGGCCCAAGAGACAATCCTTACGTGTTCTGTGTTCCCACTGCATTCTACTATTTGGATATATCATAGTTTATGCAACCAATTTTCTATATGGGGGCATTTATTGTGTTACAAATATTTTTAAATTATAAAAATGTTTCAGAGAGTAGGCCTGGTAGACATGCATCATCGTATTGTTAGAGTTGTACCAGCAGAAAAAATTCTAGAAATGGAATTGTTAGGTCAAAATGTAAATGAATATACAGTTTTGCTAGAGATTGCCAAATTCATCTTTATAAGAATCGTGACAGTTTGCTTTTCCACCAGCATGTTGTTCAGAGAAGAGCTGGAAAAAGGCATCTTCATACAAATTTAGTTGCTTTACTCTTATGAATGTAGAATAATCATCCCCCTCATGTATTTAAGTGCAATGGTAGTTAGTTTATGTGTTAATTTAACAGAGCAAAGGGATGCCCCGATAGCTGGTAAAATATATTTTCTAATTGTGTCTGTGAAGTTGTTTCTGGAAAAGATTATCATTTGAATCAGCAAAATGAGAAAAAAAAATCATCCTTACTAATGTATGTGAGCATCACCAATTATAGTGAGGGCCTGGACAGAAGAAAAAGATGGAGAAATGTGAACTCACCCTTTCCTTTTGTGATGGAAGATTCCTCTCCCACTGTCCTTGGATGACAGAGCTCTTGGATGGCTAGTCTTGAAACTCTGGGATATACATGAGCCCCTGATTCTCAGGCTCTATGCCCTGGATTTAGAGTTACATCATTCATTGTCCAGCTTTCAAACTCAGACTGAATATGCCATCATCTTTTCTGGTTCTCCAGCTTGCAGAAGTCATTTTGTGAAAATTACTTTTTTTTTTTAGATTTGTTTACTTAATTTAATTAGGTATATATTACAGCAGAATGTGTTTTGATTCATTGTATGCAACTGCAACACAACTTCACATTTCTATGGTGGTACATGATGGAGTGTCACACCATATGTGCAGTCACACATGTACCTAGGGTAATGATGTCGATCTCATTCTACCATCTTTCCTTCCTCCATGCATCCTTCCTACCCTCCCTCTCCTTTGCCCAATCAAAGTTCTTCGATTTTACCTGTGCCTCCCCCTTCTGCCTTATGGATCAGCATCCACTTATCAGAGACAACATTCAGCTTTTGGTTTTTTGGGATTGGCTTACTTCACTTAGCATGATATTCTCATTGATTTATTGATTTACTTGCAAATGCCATAATTTTACTCTCTTTTAATGCTGAGTAATATTCCATTGTGTATATATCCCACATTTTCTTTATCCATTCATCTGGTGAAGGGCATCTAGGTCATTTCAACAGTTTAGCAATTGTGAATTGTGCTGCTATAAACATTGATGTGGCTGTGTTACTATAGTATGCTGTTTTTAAATCTTTAGGGTATAGAACCTAGTGGGATAGCTGGGTCAAATAGTGGTTCCATTCCAAGTTTTCTAAGGAATCTCCATACTGCTTTCCAGATCGGTTGCACCAATTGAAGTCCCAACAGCAATGTGTGCGTGTGCCTTTCCCCCAATATCCTTGCTGACATTTATTATTATCTGTATTCTTCTTTTAACATTTTTTTTAGTTGCCAATGGACCTTTATTTTATTTATTTATATGTGCTTCTGAGAATCAAACCCAATGCCTCACACGTGCTAGGCAAGTGCTCTACCACTGAGCTACAACCCCAGTCTTTGTATTCTTGATAGCTGCCATTCCGACCGGTGTGAGATGAAATCTTATTAGAGCAGTTTTGATTTACATTTCTCTAATTACTGGAGATGTTGAACATCTTTTCATATATTTGTTGATCTATTGTTTATTTTCTTCTGAGAAGTGTCTGTCAGCTCCCTAGCCCATTTATTGATTGGGTTGTTTGATATTTTGGTGTTAATTTTTTGAGTTCTTTATATATCCTGTAGATTAGTGCTCTGTCTGATGTGTGTGCAGCAAAAATTTGCTCCCAAAATTTAGGCTCTCTATTTACCTCACTGATTGTTTCTTTTGCCTAGAAGAAACTTTTTAGTTTGAGTACATCCCATTTATTAACTCTTGATTTTATTTCTTGCACTTTTGGAGTCATGTTAAGGAAGTCGGGGCCTACTCTGACATGATGAAGATTTGGGCCTCTGTTAGGCATAGGGTCTTTGGTCTAATTCCAAGGTCCTTGTTCCACTTTGAGTTGAGTTTTGTGCATGGTGAGAGGGTTTTATTTTCATTTTGTTGCATATGGATTTCCAGTTCTCCCAGCACCATTTGTTGAAGATGCTCTTTTTTTTCTCCACTGTATGTTTTTGGTGTCTTTGTCTAGTATGAGATAACTGTATTTATGTGGGTTTGTCTCTGTGTCTTCTATTGTGTTCCATTTGTCTACATGTCTATTTTGGTGCCAATACCATGTGATTTTTTTACTATAGATTTGTAGTATAGTTTAAGGTCTGGTATTGTGATGCTTCCTACTTCACTCTTCTTGCTGAGGATTGCTTTGGCTATTCTGGGTCTCTTCTTTTTCCGAATAAATTTCATGATTGCTTTTTCTATTTCTATGAGGAATGACATTGGAATTTTATTTGGAATCACATTGAAATCTGTATAGTGCTTTGGGTAGTATGGCCATTTTGTCAAGAGCATGAGAGATCTTTTCACCTTCTAAGGTCTTCTTCAATTTCTTTCTTTAGTGTCCTATAGTTTTCATTCTAGAGGTCTTTTACCTCTTTTTGTTAAGTTGATTCCCAATTATTTTATTTATGTGGATCAAATCCCATGGACAGGTCCTCTTCCCCATTCTCCCTTTCCTATTGGTTCTGTTTCTCAGGAGAACCCTAATCCCTAATGTTAACATTACTTTATACATTTAAAAAGGAGTATTTTACTGATTGTTTTGCTATGATGTTGGGCTTTCCCTGAATTTTAAAATAGTTCTTTATTAGGGATATTTAAATTTTTTATGACATATAGGATGCAAGTATTTAGATTACCATTTGTCTTTTGATATTGCAATATATATTCATTTTTATACAAATACATTACAATATTTTTTCCATGAAAAACGATATTACATATATATTTTTACATAGTTAACTTTCATTGGTACCCTTGCCATTGACTGCATTTGGATTCAAGTTATTGACAGAAGTTTTTCCTACATTCAGGATATAGAAAAATTCACTATTTCCTAAGTGTTTGTGTGTGTGTTTTATTCTATGGATATGAATTAACAAAGAAAGAATTAACAGCTTTATGATGTCCACTCATCTGATGCATCTTTATTTTTGTGTGTGTACGTGTGTGCGTGTATGGTTCTACTTTTAAAGTATGAGTCCAATTTCATCTTTTGCCTAATTACCTAACTAGATGCACCAACACTCTCTTTAAAAAGGTTTATCTTCATCCAGGGATTTGAAATGTCATCTTTATCATTGACATAAATTTTCAAAGGCATTTGCATGCATCCCTAGACTTTTTATTCTCTTACACTAGTCTAAAATACTAGTCTAAATATCTTTTTATTATCTTACACTAGTCTAAAATAGTCTAAAATATCTAAAATAAAATGTAATATCAAACATATATACCACATTATTTTAAGAATAAAGGCTTCATTCTATTTATAGTAGTATGGTTATTCAGACCCTCATAGTTTTACTGTTGTTCCATGCTTATGTTTCCATAATATCTAAGTCTAATTGTTTACCCCAACAACTGTGATTTTTCTTTGTAGAGGCTGTGTTAGAATTATGAATTAAATGGGAGAACTAATGGCTTTAGGATATTAAGTCATTCACCCAGAGGAAAGAATGTCTTCCATTGGTTCAAGTACTTCAGAATTATTTTTATCAGATTGGTTTGCTTTTATTTTATGAAACCTATTTTTATTTTTTAAAAAATCTCTTTGTTGTTATTATGAATAATTTATTTTTCATTTTTCTGCTCTAAATAGTTTTGCTTGTGTATTTAAACTATTGACTGATATTAATTGTTGGAATTAATTTTTGTCTTTGAGTCTCCAGAATTTCCAGGTATGCTAGCATAATAACTTCTTTTTTCAATTCTCTCTCTCTCTCTCTCTCTTTCTTTTTTTGTCAAATTGTATTGGCGACTACCTCTGGCACAATATAAACTATCACAGAAGGTGGTTAACCACTTGCCTTGTTCCTAATCTTACCAAAGTGCCTTTTGTGATTCTTTATTGAGAAAGAAACTGATGAATCTGAAATAATTTTTCTGTGTAAATATATGAGTACACCATAGTGAATCCCACCACAGTGTACAATTACAAGAATGGGGTCCTAATCAGAGTAAGACATATTCCATGCTTGTATAATTATATCAAAAGGAGTTCTACTGTCATATGTAACTAAAAACAACCAATAAAGAAGAAGATGCATTTAGATGGAAGGAACATATATTAAATCATTTTCTTGTATTATAACATTAAAGATTAGTTCTGTTCCATTGTTTTCTTTTCCTTTGTAGGACTCCAATTATATGCATGTGCTTGATCTTCCATTTCAGCTACTTCCTTTTTGATTCTTTTTAGTTTATATCATCTTCATTCATTTGGTTATTTTCCTGCCTTTGTTTAAAATGTCTTGACAATTTTATATTTAAATCTATGTTCTCTTGGAAATTTATAATTTAATCTTTCTTTTTATTTCATTTTATTTTCCGAGTTCAACCAATTCAATTGATTGAATTAAATCCTTTACTTTCATTCAATTGATTGTTAATGTTTTGTTGTCCATTTTTGTACTCGAATAAGGTGTTATGGGCTTATTTTTAAATATCCCTAAATGCTTTTTTAAAAAGCATTTTTAAAAATGCTCTTTTTTATTCCAGAATTAATTGGGAATTAATTAGAATTACAGCATTTTCTTTTTTTTTAATCTTTGTTTTGGGAAGGAAGGAAGGAAGAAATTTGTCAGCTGATTTTTTTTAAAACAGTGGTTTTGTATAGTGGAAATTTTATTGTCTTTTTATTTTGTGGCTGGGATTAGCAATTTGAGATGGTTTACAATATTCCTAGTTTAAGAGCACCCTCTTCTGTCATTGTAGCAAAGCGTAATTTCTTTAATGGATGACTTTTTTTAAAGCAATTTCTCTCTTTTTTTTTAAAGTAATTTCTCACATTGTGTACTTAATATACTTCTTGCTACATACATAGAAATTCCCAAGTGGTTCATTTGTGATTGCTACATTTGGTTACAGTAAAGTCATTAGCTCCTATCTCAGTGCATTTAAGAACATATTTTAAAGTAGTGATGATTTTCCTAGAAATTTCAGGACTTCCACCTGCATTTATTCATTCATCCATTCATTCAATCTTCAGTCAACACATTCAGTCAACACACATCCAAAGAGCTCTTGCAATATCAAGTATTATCACATACTGGTAATGAAAGGGTATTGCAAACATGACCCTTCTTTTCTAAAAGAAAGAGTGATCCACTCTCATATATTGCCAGGTTTTAAAGGCAAAAAACGAGGAATTACCATTTCTATTACCTTTTAAATTCCAAGTTAAAGTGCCTTTTTAATATATGAATTCTCTAGGAATGGCAAAAAATTTCTCAAAAGGTTATTTTCCTTTTATAATTTTATTGTTGATTTCTTTTATTAGGACACATATACATATTTTTGAGCAAAACTCCTAGAATTTTATTAGGGGTTCATTTTTAGTTATATACTTGATAACAGTATCAATATAATCCCTGAATATGAAAATTACACATATTCTTTACTGTTATAAAGTAATATGAGGTAAAAATGACATGAATGGATATGTGTGTATAAATAAAATTTTGTTTTTGTTTTGAGTGTATTTTTAAATTGAACATGTCTTATTATATTTAAAAATAATTTTTACCTTCAATTTTTTTACTATGCTGTTTGCTACAGTAACACTATGCCTGTTTAAACATTTTAGAGTGTTTAATTCCACATTATTCTTCCTTAAAATGTGTTTATACTGTAAATTTTGTTTTTGGCATTTGTAGTGACACTACTATTTAGTTTTATTTCCACTTGACAAATCTGTTTGTTCTCATCATTTGTTTTATTTGTTCTTCATCTAGGTATAATACTTGTTTGAACTTGAGTATGCTGAATTAGGTAAAATTCTATATGACTGTATATACTCACATACATCCCAATTTGATAGTCTGGGATTTGCTTGACTTTTTCATTTTTACATTTACTGTGATTCCTGATATATGTGAATATATTCTTTCCACTTATTTTTGCTATGTACTTTCATTTGACCCATCTTCCTATTTCTCTCTTTTAACCACACTGACTCAATGGATCTTTTTAGTTTGCAATTCTTTCCTCCTTTTTCTATTGATTTGGAATTCATATTACATACCTTAGTCTATTATTCTGACAGATATATTGATACATCAAAATAATATAATAATATAAGAATCCAGCTTCCTTAGCTGAGGGACATTTTTCCTTTGTCCACTCATCATTTGCATCCTTAGCTCTCAAATATGTCCAACCATTAATGTTTCTTAAGTAATAGAAAACCATTGCTTACCAAGTAGTTCCTACTCTCATGAATAACTAATTATAAACCCCTGTAAACCAATTGTTCTATAAAATTCCTTGCTCTGAGTCTGGCAGGTACCATCTGGAGGTTCTTTCTGAAGGGAAAATCCAAAGGCCTTAGTGATAAGACCCTCGGAGAATAACAAAATTCCAATATGATGGAGAGACCTGGATAAAAAAATGGACTTTGGTTTTCTCTCCTTGGTTCTTTGGCTATCTTCAAGTGACAAGGATAATGAATTTTCACTCTTGGATATAAAAGAGCAGGGCTTGAAATAAACCCACAACTTTTCCATGATAACACTACAGTTGCTTTAAAACTCTGTATTCTAAAGATGAGTTTTCATTTAACCTTAAATCCAAAAAGAAAACCTTTACATAGTAATGAGCTGCACATTAACTTTAAATAAGAATTAATTTGATGTTAATGCTAATTGGAAATAGTTTATCTTGCTATTTGGTGTTTTATTAGCACATTTAAATTAAGGAATTGGGCAAGGATAAATGAAAGGATAGGTATTAGAAGAGTATTTATAAATCAAATATTTAAGAATTGAGCATTCATTAATAGGACACTAATGAGGTTAGTTAAATTATTATATAACCATACATTTGAACATTGTATGCTACATGGCATAAAAAGAGTGACATAATAATATTGATGTCTATCATTCCTATAATATCTTTGGTGTGCCAGGCCCTGTTCTGAGTATTTTACATATAAATCTCACAACCATCTCACAAGGTTTGTACTATTCTCTTTTTCATTTTACTGAAAAAGAAGCTAAAACATGGGAAAGTTAATGAATTTAATACTACAGCACCAGTAAGGGGTAGTCCTGGATTCACATGGACTGACACAGAAGAATAGACGTGGTATTTTATGAGGGAAAAAAAAATCAAGGTACAACATGATATGTAAGATATAATTCACATTTCTGTAAACACATGAACTTTTGTGTGTACACCTGTTTGTAAAGGGAAAAAGGCCATATTCAAAGAGATATAAATCATACTACCAAGTAGGCCTTAGGTGCTGGAATGTTCTACTTTTTGCCTTATAGACTACCATTTGCTTTTTAAAAATGTATTACAATACACACACACATGACTTTTGTACTGCACAATTTTAAAGAAGCAGAGTTCAAATGAAGATACTATGGAAAGTTGCAAAAGTTATGTTTTATATAGATAGCACTAATTGTAAACATTTATTTATAATGATAATTCTTCATAGCTATTTTGCTTTTTGAAAAGTCTTCTTTGCTCTGAAAAATAATACACTAAAATATTCGATGGACTTCCCTGGTAGAGAATTTCTTCCTACATTTTGCTCCATTGATTTCCTTTCTTAAGTTTCAATCTCCTCTGTCAAATCTTCTTCCCAACCTTAGACGTTTCTAATCTGAGAGAAAACAGTTTTTCGCCATTTGGATTTCAATTGCCAAAGTTTATTTAAGTTCATAAAGATGTTGTCAAGAATACAAAGCCCTTTGCTTGCTTAGCTGAAACTCTCTCAAATCTTTGTGCTTACCAGCCTGATAGAGTTAGAGGACAAAAATGCAAAACTTCTTACTATAAAAAAAATTGACATTAAGTGACATTTTTCACTTGTGGCATCATTCTTCATATTTTTCAGGAGATCATAGCAACTAATATTATGCATCCCATTTTTTTAATCAAGCAATAGTTTAGGATAAATTAATTTTCACAGAACTGATACTAGAAAATTTATATAATTTTATTGAGATGTGAAATTAATTAAATAATGAGACAAAAGACTTCAAGAAAACTATTAGTAACTCAGTTTCAATTATGTTAGAGCTTGGGTTTAAATATATTTCATGATAAAACTGCTGTTGTTTTAATTTTGGGGAAATAAACTACTTTTCTTAAAATGTAAGTATTAACTCAAAAGTATGTAAGGACTTAAATGGGTATTAATCATTGCTTTTTGATAAGTATGTATGTTCTGATATGATTTGAATATCAACCTTCAATCAGTTTTCTAATAAGAAAAATAATATATCCATTGGCCTTCTAGATAAAAGAGTCATAACACAAACATAATGGAATATGCATCATTTCCTTTGGAGTCTGAAATATTTTTTGCTCAATTCCCTACAGGGTGAGAGGGAAAAAAAGTCAAGCAATCTTGTATATGCAGTATAAGTAATTCCCAAAAGAAATCACAAGTTCTGTTTTTGTTTATTCTATCACTGATGATGCAAATGTATTCCCTATCTGTACTTTACTTACAAACATCCTTTACATAAACCAGAAAATGGTCTTATTTATAAATTAATTTTATCCTTTGTTGTTAGAAAAGAGAAAAATGGAATTTAAAATAAACAGTGAGAAAGGAGATATAAACCCAAGTTCACCTGCAAAAGGAGGATATCCATATCAGAGAAAAATCTTTTAAAAACCTGATATAAACATTCAAAATGAGGAATAATGAATATTATTAAAATGATATTTCACATATTGGAAAATATTGGAAAGCATGCAAAATCACATAAAATCATTGTCATTTTTGAAATACACTCCCATCTTCTTTTTCCTCTTATGCATATAGATAAATGCAAATAGTGTAACTATATTTACCTTAATAATCTTATAAATAATCATATATTGATTGATATTCTATTATAAGAGCCTCAAATAAGTAAGCCAGCTGCAATAAATGTTTATAAAAAAGACTGTTCCTTACCGACACATAGGACCATTTTTCTCCACCACACAAATCCCACCATTTTTGCAATAATTTAATGGACACTCTAAAAAGAAACATCAAAAAAGAATACAGTTAATTATAAATATTATTAGGAAGTAACTTATATATAATTGTTAGTTATTGCATTAAACCTGATCTCTGAGAGTAAATGGCTTCCAGCTTGCGAATGGCAAAAGAATTCTAGGCTAATTGCTTCACCCCTAAAATTTCATCATGGACTCTTCTGTCCTGGGTGGGTTCATGTCCTTCATATGCCTGAGTGAGACGACTCTGCACCTTCTTCTCTACTGCATTAGGTACAATCTACCTATTTAGAATATATCTTCATGATGTGATTGTACTGAAATCTTTTGTTGACTAGAACATTTCTTTCATTCCACACAATAGTCACCATATCATGGCTGATTAATGCTTATCATGGGAAGCCTTGTCTTTTCGGTAAAATAAATGATTCATGTGCATGTGTATATCTTTGTCCATACACCTGGCATAGTTCAAGCCAGTCCTTCTTGCCCCATGACCTATTTCATTACTTGCATTGCTCCCTAGTTCTTGTTTAGCATGAGCATTTATTTTCAAAGGCAGTTTTTGAATGGGTCAAAAAGAAACTAAGTATTTTCACATTGCTTCTATTGAGGACAGAGTTAGCACTTTCAGCTCTTCATACTGCATTCATTTACACTGCCTCCTTGTATTCTCACTGCACAATTCTGATCCACTAAGAGCTGCCAATTTTCCTGTTCTCTTAAAGCCTGACTTGAATTTCCTGGCTTTTTCTTTTTAAATACCTTCTTTCTTGCAGGATACCATTCTTTCTTTGTTGGGCTATTTTATCTCCAATACCTGGGTGAAAACCTTTACTATCTTTAATTTTTAATGCAACAAAATATTCTGAGTACCACTTGAAAGTCTGGCACTGAGCTAGGCACCAGAAATGTAATAATTAATAATATTGGTAGCTTAAAATGGCTGGTAATGCTGCAGACACTGAAGCCAACTGCCTGAGTTGGAACCTCAGCTCAATTTATTAGCTGTGTAATATACTGAGGAAGTCAGTTAATCTCTCTGTTTCAGGTTTATCTCTATAAAACAGAATTAAAAATAGTTCCTATCTAGATTTATCTATAGAGTTGTTGAAACTCTTAGAAAAATATAGAACTCCTACTATGCATTTAATAAATACAATTTAAAAAATATACAGCCATGATTTCTATTGTCATTGATATTCCAGCCTCACAGAGGATGCAAAAAAATGTAAGAAGGGATTAAAATATGGTATGAAAAGTAATCTGTTGGGATGGATTTACCAAAGGTGACAGAGGCATCCTGGAGAATACCTCAGTCAAATCTGGGGAGTCAGAAACGTTTCTGAGGTGAATTATTTATTTAACAGGAATGTGATGGTGTAAATTTATGCTTAAAGACCTGGACATTCCAGAAGAACATGTAATGTGTTGGAGTAACTGGAGGAAGTCCAGCCTGGTTGGATTGTTGATGATATAAAGAGGTGATGAGAAAAAGAGAAACAAAAATCCAGCATAGAGAGACTCAAGTGAGACTAGGAGTTTAAGAAGGGGAACATCAGAGTCTTATAACAATCTAGGAAGAAATTATGATTGCCTAATTGAATGGAGTGGGCAGGGGTGGAGGGCGAGAGCTATAGGAATTATAAGAAGTATTTAAATGGTGTCATTGTAACATCTTGGTGACTATTTGAAAGAATCAAAGGTGGTGTTCAAACTTTTGACTGGACCAATGGCAAGTGATGTTTTAATTCATTGAGCTGAGTTATTTATGGAGAAGGAAGATATTTAAAGGGAATGATGATGCTAGGTTTAAATGCCCAAGGGACTTCCAAGTGGAAGGGTTTCACAGGTATTGGAATCTGTACATGTGACCCCAGGTGAAATACCAGTTAGAGATATAGACCTGAAGATTCTCTTCAGATGCCTTCTTTTGCCTTCCAGATATTATTCATTTCTAGGAATGCTCCTCAAATCATTTTTTAAAATATTTTTTCACAATACCTTTATTTTATTTATTTATTTTTATGTGTGCTGGGGATCAAATTCAGGATTTCATACTTGCTAGGCAAGCACTCTACCACTGAGCTCCAGCTCTAACCCTTCCTCAAATAATTTTGAGATCATTATTTTAAGTACCATGGAGTCACACAGATATAATTGTTGTCTTTATGGAAGTAGACCAACCTTAGTAGAGAAAAAGAAACCCATTTACTTCAGTAGAGAAAAGGTACTGGTCATGAAGTATAGTAAAAAAGTGAAGAAAAGAGACAGAGATTCCATTAAGGTAACATTCACTGACTTAAATATTGGAGGAAAAGTTGTTCTGAGAGATTTTCCAGCCAATCATTGAACATGTGGAAAGAGATGCCAGAGGCATTAGGAAAGAGGAAGTCAGAAGAGAGGGAAGTTCGAGGTCAAAACTGAACTATGTCATGTGTCTAGTATGATTTTTGGTTTCAAAAACTTTTAGCAATTTGCTTTCCTAGGAGTATATTTTCCATCTTGGCCTTTGTTTATCTTCTTTATTTAACTAATCAGAGAAGTGGGGTGTTGAGAATAAGAGTAAAGAGCAACCCCACCGGTCATGTACCATTGAATAGAATAGATATAAAGCTTCCTGCATAAACAAGATATTAGCTGGTTTAACTAAAACGAGTCCACCAATATGATGGAGCACAAGTAGACCTAAAACTTGTTAGAAAAACATTTTTATGGTTATTTTTTCCTTAAGTACACTTTTTAGTCTTCCTCAAGCAATGGTTTTGTTCTATTGAAAAACCAGCGGAGTATCTGATACTGCAAAGCATCAGAGTACATAAAGCACAGTACTGCTGCACATTTTCTTCTAGGGTCATTAATTTTTACTTTGATTAGAGAGAGTAAAACATAGACTCGCTTTACATCAGAATGACTGTGTGGGAATCTAAAGGCATTTTCTTGTGCTGTACATCACAGCACCAAATAAAGAACACAAACATTGACTGGAACAAGGAGGGCATCCTGGTGTTTTGGAGGGCAAAGATTTATAGATTGTTTCTACAAGAAGTTTTTATGTTTCTATCTTATATTCAGGTACTTTATTCATAATTTGAAGAGATGGTGTAAAGGTATTTTTGTCTTTAATTTTCTCAAAATAATTTCCAGTGTTGAGGATGGGGAAGGGAATGGATATGACATGAACAGTTAGTTTTTCTAGTATATAAGAAGTAGGAATCCACGGGGGTGGCATTAGAATTAGCACAGATCACAATTTTTTTTTTTGCTACAATAAAGTCTTACTGAGTTCTGTGTCTTTGGGACCTTTAAGTCCCAGGTTCTTCATGTATAAATTAAATATTATATGACTTCTTTACAGTGACTTCTGGGAAAATGGAACTCAATTTACTAAATTTATTTGTGACATTTCTACACTAGTGGATGGTATATATGAGGTGTTAAATAATTGTTCTCATTCATCTCTACATTGGTTGGAGTGGTTCTCTTTGTTATCTGTACAACCTAATTTCATGACTACCTCTGTCCTTCTCAATCCTCTCCTCCTCCTTTTCCTCTCTCCCCCCTAACATTATAATCATATCACTATGCAAATTTACTGAATGCCTCCTATGTGTCAGGATTTTCCTAAGAGTTTTACTGTGTCCTCTCACTTGAGCCTCATAACATTAAGTGGCATATGTCATAACCATCTTCATTTTACAGACCAGGAAACTGAGGCTTCCGTAATCAACATAACTTGTTTGATTTAATAAGTTATATATAAATAGCAAAGAACCATTTAAACTAGACTAAATCCTGTTCAACTAAAAATGTTAAATGATTCACTATTTAGTTCAGGATTTCAACTGCATGTGATTCTTAATGTGAAGGTTCAGAAAACCCTGTGAGTCATGTGACATCTACTTGCTATCACAGATAAATATGCACATACACAATAATCTGCATAAGGTTTGAAGAGAACTACGGATCCTATGTACCCACCAGAAGAACTTGAGAGGCAAGCCAGCTTCCAAGTGGGTAGAGATTATTTTCTTCATTTTGAATCCCAGCACAGGGAATGGAGGAGAGATTACCAAGTCTAGAAACTTGAATTAACTTCCATGATACTTGACTGAGAACATTTTCTGATTTAGTTTTGTTTTCTTTTTAAGCCTTTCTGAAACTTTATTAACCTATATTGTTATCCTCATCCCCATCAGTATACAGTACTACATATATGACATTATATTTGTAATATCCCATCCTACAATTTGATATTTTTAATTTATTTTTGTGTGTCTTTGTGTACTGGGAATTGAAAACAGGGGTGCTTTACCAATGAGCTATATCCCAAGCCTGTTTTATTTTTTATTTTAAGACATATTCTTGCTAAATTGCTGAGGCTGGCCTCAAAGTTGTGCTCTTCCTGCCTCAGCCTCCTATGTTGCTAGGGTTATAGGTGTATACTACCACGTCCAGTTTTAATGCCTTTTTCTAATTCTCCTTCAAATGCATGATTATCATAATTAGGGCATCAACTTAGCATTAATTTTATTAAACTCTACCACTGCAAATAACTAGAGAAACATTTCCCATTTAAGTTTAGCCAGGCAAATTCTAGCCAATAATTTTCTGTTTCATAAGCCACTGAAACTTGAAAATAATCTGCCTTTCCAATGTAACTTAGGAACAGACAGGATTCACTGAAATATACTTAACAGTCTGAGCTTGATGGTCTTTTAATGTCCTAAACCTTGAGATAGGTGAGGCCAGATGTTTGTGGTGTATTGTGTGAGCACAATGGGGATTACTGGATGCTGAAAGGATGGGGCCCATAAAACTATATAAAACCAAAAAACTATGAAATGCTGAACTACCTAAAAGGAATATGATGTTTGGAAAAAAAGAAGAATATACAATGTACACCGACAAAACTTTAGCATGGGTGAGTCTCTGTAAAAACAGAAGAATGCACATTATCCTATTTGATTGATAAACCCTAAAGCATATAAAATGTAAATAGAGAAAATGTAATATAATATGGATTTTATTTCTGAAACCTGGTTTCACTTGTTCTTTATTTTACTCTAATCCAAGAGCTGTGTCAATATGACCTGCAAATGAACTGTAAGTGATTGGTTCTCGACTGAAACAGGCAGCACAACAACAATATGTCCTCTAGTATTATCTATAGGTTTCCTATCACTTGGCTTAAGTGGCAAGGCTTCTGTTTTTCTGACCCTATTTCTAAAGGTAGATCATGTCAAAGCAGATAATAAATCAAAGCATGTTTTGACTTGTGTTCAGAAAGGACTGTGTTCTAAAAAAAAAAAAAAAAAAACAACAACTTACCTTTATGTAAATAATTCTGAGTATGTCAGTACTGTGTTTTTATAGTTTCAAAAGAACAGGAGTATCTCACTTTTAGCTTTTTTACCCTTTAAAAGAGTAACCAGATTTTCTTTTGGGTACCTTATCTGAAGTCTAAGCATGCCTGGTACAGAAATAATGCCAAAGAGCATTGTTTTTGCATAATATCTTTGTGTATTTTATGACCCCAGATCTGCTCACTTTTTTATTTCCTATCATACTCATAAAATTCAGTGCTGAGTACTATCTTATAGCTATAAAAAATAAACCCTTTTTGCACTATGATTTGATTATAATATCATGCTTTTGTCATTTATTTTTCTCCTCTCCTGAAAGAGAAAATATATTCTTACCTATATTTGACATAAAATATTTCCATTTTATTTAGGAGCTATGATTATTTAAGAACAGCCAAACTATCCACAGTGAGCTAGAGTGCACACCAGAGCTCCATTACACATTACAACAGCTCTTAAGATTGTATATATCTTTTATTACTGATTTCTATTATCTTTTACTTGCAACAGAATTACATTGCCCCTATCTGTTATTTTATGTATCCTTCATGAAATAAAAATTCAATTATTCAGGAGGGATGTTAACAATAGGCTATAATAAATTAGATAATTTCAAAGCAGTTTTGATAAAAATATCATCACTGATATACATTATCATCTCTCATTCTGCATAAGTGCTTCAAGGTCATAAGAAATAAAAATGAGAGTTAATCTGAAGTGTAATAAATCTTCTTTAAAATACACAACTAGAACATGTAAATAGGTAGCTCTTAGGAAGAAGTAGAGAAAAGTACAATTACTTAAAATTAATAATGTTAGATTATATAGGATATCTTTATTATAGAAACCAAGAAATTTTTAGATTACTAAATACTAACATTCTTAAATTAGACTACACTGAATTAAAATTACATAGTCTTTTTTTTAGAGAATACTGTGTGAAACAAGCATGAGTCCACTATAGAATGTATTTTAAATTTTTTTAAAAGCGGCAATTAATATCAACATTTTCCCTGCCCCAAAACGAATCACAAAAATTCAATTAGCTAGGTGCAGTGGAACACGTCTATAATCCCAGCAGCTCAGGAGGATGAGGCAGGAGAATCCCAAGTTTGAGGTCAGCCTCAGCAACTTAGTGAGGCCCTAAGCAAATTAACCAAATCCCATTTCAAAATAAAAAAAAAAAATTAAACAAAGTCTAGGGATGTGGCGTGGTGGTTAAACACCTCTGAGTTGGGTTGAATCCCTAGTACCCCCACCTCCCCCCCCCCCCAAAAAAAGAAACATTCAGTTAGAATGTTTGATTGCTATTATTTAGAAAGTCAACCTTTAATATTTTTCTGCTACCTGCAGGTTAAGATATTGGTTCATACAACAAAGAATATTTGAATGGAAATAAAGTACCTGAACAGCTAGACTCATCTATTTGGAAATCCATGCAGTCAGCAAAGCCATCACAGCGCTGGTGAGCTGGGATGCAGCTGTTAGAAGAGGTGCATAGGAGAGCTCCATCAGAACAGCTCTTATTGGCTAAAATAAAGAATCATGATCCTGGTTATAAGCACACCTTTATTTTTTTCAAGTATTTCTATTAATGAAATAATAAGACCATTTATTATATTATTGTTCAGTTTTTCTAGACCTATATTTTAGAAAAACAGTTCTTTTTGAGAAAACTTTTCATTAAGTTGAAAATTTCTCCCAAAATTTTGCCAATAGAATCATTTCCCAAATACGTATTTTTTGGACTGAATTGTGCATATTCCCCTCAATTGATGTTGAACTCCTAATTGTTAATAAAGTAAAATTATTAATAAAATTAAAAGTCCCATAGGAGGTAATTAAAGTTAAGTGAAATCATCAGAGCCTAATCCAATGTTACAAATGTCTTTACAAGATGAGAAATACCAGGGATGTGAATGCGTAGAAGAAAGTCCATGTGAGGACACAGCAAGAAGGCAGCCACCTACTAGCCAAGGAGAGAAACCAAAGGAGACTTCATACCCTCCAGTGCCTTGATCTTGATCTTCCAACCTCCAGAATTGTGAGAAAATAAATTTCTGTTATTTAAGCCATCCAGTCTGAGGTATTTTGTCATCGTAGCCCAAGCAGAACAATACAAGAACTATGTTGTATTACACATAGAATGTACTGCATGCACTATAAACTCTTAATTGATTTCAGAAGTCATCTATATGTCTTTGTAGATTTTTCCTCTCTTAATGTCTCTAATATTAAGTGTAATTAATTTGACAAAGACTGCAATTTCTTTTAATATTTAACTTCCAAATGGGGTGTTAAGTCTTGAGTAGTCACTGGATACCCAGTAGATCTACGTAATGGCATACAAGGAAGTTCAATGCACTACAATCTTGTTCCTCTACAGCATCATGACCATGCATCATGGAATAATAATCATATGTCCAGGGATTCTTTTTTTTAAATTAGTTACACATGACAGTACAATGATCCAGGGATTCTTGCTGTGGAAGAATTCATTAATGGAGTGTGATCTGATTTCAAGGGACAAGAATACTAAAACTGAATTCTCATGTGCTTGCTTCCTCTTCTCAAGCCTCTTTAGGATTACAGCTTCCTATGAAGCTTTGGTTTAGACTCATTTTATGAGTTAGAGCTGAAAGAGAGCCCCTCATTTCAGGCTGCCACTATGTGTGAAGCCTGGTTCATCTCTGTTCTGTTTCAGCAGGCCTGGGTAAAGGGCTGATCTATATTTTCTCTTTCTCCTGTGCCAATGTTTATGTTCATCTTGTTGCTGAGGCTTTTTATAGGATAGTTCTATCTAGCATTGTTATATGTCTGGGGCAGGAGACCTACATCCAAACCCTGAACCCACTGTACTATTTTGTCAGAATCTGGATACTTTTCAAAAGCACTGAATAATACTGATATTAACTTACACTTCCGTTCCAACCCTGCTCTTTTGAGTCTTAGGATATAGAAGAGATAATGTCAAGGGCAGCACTGGACAAAGAGAGCTCTCTGGAACTTACTCCATTTTAATGAGAACAACTCTGACTTAATTAATATTATCATACACAATACCTTATTTGAACATTTAGTCTATACCTACTGCTAAAACCTTAAAAAATATTGGTCTGGAAATTCTTTGAATTAGAATAAAGAAAACCAAGACACAATCTTTTCAAGGCAAATAGATAATTTCTATGACCCAGGGATAAATATCCCCATGCATGGGTCTTGTACAGATTTTTGTCAACATGTCACTTATTGCCTTCTTCAAGTACAATGGGCCACCAAGAATTGTTTATTTGAAGGTTTTGACACTATTTAGTCTTAAGAACTGCCTGTAAAAATTTATTGTAAAGTTAGGCATGAAAAATTATGTTTTTAAGTATGTATATCTCCATTGACTGAAAATCCTGGCTTTGTAAATTCGAAGTGATAATCTTTACTGAGCAATTGTTCTTAAGGTGCTAGAATATCAATTCACACCAATAACTATTATTGAGTTTCCACTACATATAAGAAACTCTGCTTTAGCACTTAGAGTGGAAAGTGTAGGAGATAACTTTAAAAAGAAAGAGAGACCAGAATATATATACATATATACACACACATACACATATACATACATAATTTGACAAAGAAAAAAATATATATATATATATTCTAAAAGACTGCCATAAGATCAAACTTAATTGGCAAAGCATTGTTATATATAAATATTATAAAAACAAGGATTATTTTAGTGTTTCTAGGTCTATAAAGAAGTAAATCAAGATTAGAGTCTTAAAATGGTTTAATTTTAATGTTTTCAGAGAAAGTCATTTAGCAAGATAGGAATAAAATCAATAGATGGTTAATCAGTAAGTTTGAGTATAGCAGTTGCCATTAGGGGGTTTGACTCTGGAGGTAGTATAGATACACCTATAAAACAAGGCTAGAACCAGATTATAGAAATTACTAAGATCTCAGGACATGGATTTCTTTAAGCTTTTCAAAAGCATTAAAAGACAATCATTGCAAAACCAAGTAAACCAGGAAAAAAGAATAACCTTCCAACCCCTATCAGATGCAGAAATTATTTGTAAACAAATTGTATATATTAGGTATGTATATGCATATATCTCTGTATATATATGTGCATTATTTTTGTGAGCATACATATTTATGATTCATTTTTTCATTGCAAAGGGCTGAGAGATCATACAGTAGTTAGCAACAACTATTATTTTGAAATCTGGGTACGTGGATGATAGATACTATTCATATATCTGTAATGCTATATTTTGAACCCTTGTATTGGAAATACTGATCTATTCATATTTCCTCATCCATTTTCCAATTTGATGAGATATTAATTTTAAGTTGACTAGATAATGAAGAGCTCTAACTTGTTAGTGGAATAAACCACATCTATTGCACAAACAGCAATAAAACACATAAAAATAAGAAAATAAATGGCTTACATTTATTTATTAAAAGTTTTACTTTTTCTTTTGAATAGAAATTTAACAGTTAAGATAAATTAAAAATTGCCATTACTTTATAATTTAAAAACAAAAATACAAGTTTCTATAACATTAAAATTAATGGATATTCATAAATTTTCTTTTTAGAAGTAGGTAGCAAATAAATACTATTGGATGCTAATAGTATTTATTTATGGATGCCAACAAATACTATTGACAATAGTATTTGTTGGCATCCATAAAGCAAGGGAAATTATATTAAATATAGAAGAATTAAAATGGGCCATTTTCTATTGTTCCTCTTTTACTAATACCTATATAATTAAAAAACATTCCAAAATTTAATTGTTACATTCTATTTCAAACATTATGTTTTTGGGAGGGAAAGGGAGTGAGAAGGGAAATTGCATGGAAATGGAAGGCGATCCTCAGGGTTATACAAAATGTCATATAAGAGGAAAGGAGGGGTAAGACAAGATAATACAAATGGAAGAAATGATTTACAGTAGAAGGGGTAGAGAGAGAAAAGGGGAGGGGAGGGGAGGGGAGGGGGGATAGTAGAGAATAGGACAGACAGCAGAATACATCAGACACTAGAAAGGCAATATGTCAATCAATGGAAGGGTAACTGATGTGATACAGCAATCTGTATACGGGGTAAAAGCGGGAGTTCATAATCCACTTGAATCAAACCGTGTAATATGATGTATTAAGAACTACGTAATGTTATGAACGACCAATAAAAAAAAATAAATAAAAATTTTCTAAATAGATATTTAATTATTTGCTTATTTATTTATTTGTGGTACAGGAGGTTGAACCTAGGGGCTATATCTCCAGCAACTTTCTTTTCTTATTTGAGACAGAGTCTCATTAAGTTGCTGAGGCTGGCCTCAAACATGTGATCCTCCTGCCTCAGTCTCTAGGCTCACTGGGATTAAAAGTGTGCACCACAGCATTTAGCCCTTAAACCTTATGTTTTAAAGTCCATAGAAATTCTTACTCTAAGATCCATCATAATCTTAGAGGTTGATACTCTTTCTTACCAAAATACGTAAAGTAGTATAGAATATTTTGTGGCTTTAAGCCATTCTCTTAGATAGATGATACTTTTAAAATAGGCAATCTTAGGAAAATGATCAATTCCAAATCGTTAGATATGACACTGAGCTCCATAGGTCACATCAGCTGCTAGTGATAAGAAGGTGAACTGTCTGTCTCCCTGCCTGTTTTTCACCTTCCTTTCCATCATTAATGGATAGATGTGGTCTCCTGAAGCATTTTCTACCTTCTATTCTTATTCTGGGCCCTAGGAGTCAGAACTACAAGGAGACTTCAACCAGCGTCTTTGACTTCCACCATATGGTTGGGTTGGGTCAAGAGGTAGCACCAGCAGATCAACAGAGAGGCAAGAGAAGGCAATAGTGGTATAGACCAGCTGCTTCCCTTAACCAAATGCCAATCTTCTTATTTTTTAAAAAATGAAATTCTAATTGACATGAAATAATTGTACATATTTATGGGGTGCCATGTGGCATTTCACTACATGTATCAAATGTATAATGACCAGATCAGGGTAACTGGACTATGTGTTTCCTTCAACTTATTTCTCTGTGCTGGGCACTTTCAAATTCTTCTCTACCAGCTATGGTGAGTTATTTTATTGTCATCAACCATTGTTATTTGTCTTGTTATAGAGTATTAGAAGTTATTTCTTCTACCCCGTTCTACCCTTGGACCCATTCATCCTCTCTTCAGCCCTCTCTTCTTGAATTCCTTTATATAATGGCCCTTTTTGATTCCAGTTTCAGTCAACTGTTGCATTCTCTCACATCTTTTGATGTAATGACAATTAACAGTCCCAGTCCTATTATGTCTTCGGGATTGTGAGCATACTGGTTCTCTCATGAACCTTCTTTTAAAAAAAATATTTATTTATTTTTTCTAATTAGTATACATGACAGCAGAATGTTCTTTGACTCATTGTACACAAATAGAGCATGATTTTTCACTTCACTAGTTGTATACAAAGTAGGGTCACTTGATTCCTGCGATCAGACATGTACCTACGGTAATGATGTCCAACTCATTGCACCATCTTTCCTATTCCCATGAAACAACCCGTCTCCTCCCTCCCCTTTACCCAATCCAAAGTTCCTCCACTCATCTCATGCCCCCCCCAATTATAAATTAGCATCCACTTATCAGAGAAAACATTCAGCCTTTGATTTTTTGAGATTAGCTTACTTCGCTTAGCAGGATATTCTCCAACTTCATCCATTTATCTGCAAATGCCATAATTTTATTCTCTTTTACTACTCAGTAATAGTCCATTGTGTATATATACCACGGTTTCTTTATCCATTCATCTATTGAAGGGCATCTAGGTTGCTTCCATGGTTTGGCAATTTTGAATTGTGCTGCTATAAACACTGATGTGGGATAGCTGGGTCAAATGATGGTTCCATTTCAAATTTTTTAAGGAACCTCCATTCTGCTTTCTAGATTGGTTGCACCAATTTGTAGACCCACCAGAAATTTATGAGCATGCCTTTTCCCCCATATCCTCACCAACACTTATTGTTGCTTGTATTCTTGATAACTGCCCTTCTGACTGGGGTAAGATGAAATCTTAGAATAGTTTTGATTTTTGCATTTCTCTAATTACTAGAGATGTTGGACATTTTAAATATGCTTGTTGATCAATTCTATATGTTCTTCTGACAAATGTCTATTCATCTCCTTAGCCGATTTATTGATTGGGTTGTTTTTTTTTTTTTTTGGTGTTAAGTTTTTTGAGTTCTTTATAAATCCTGGAGATTAGTGTTCTATCTTTGGCGTACAGTAAAAATTTGCTCCCATACTGTAGGCTGTCTCTTTATCTCCTGACTTTTTTATTTTGCTCAGAAGAAGCTTTTCAGTTTGCATCCATCCCATTTATTGATTCTTAATTTTATTTCTTGCACTTTATGAGTCTTGTTAAGGAAGTCAGGGCCTAGGGGTGGGTCTGTAGCTCGGTGGTAGAGCATTTCCTTGCATGGGTGAGGTACTGGGTTTGATTCTCAGCACCACATAAAAATAAGTAAATAAATAGACAGAGATATAGATAGATAAATATTGTGTCCATCTTCAACTAAAAGATATCTAAAAAAAAAAAAAAGGAAAGGAATTCGGGGCCTAATCCAACATGATGAAAATTTGGTTTTAGTTTTTCTTCTATTAGGTGTAGGGTCTCTGGTCTAATTCCTAGGTCCTTAATCCAATTTGAGTTCCATCCTCTCACACCCTTTGATGTAATGACAATTAGCAGTTTGTGGCATGGGGAGAGATAGGAGTTTAATTTCATTTTGCTACATATGGATTTCCAGTTTTCCTAGCACCATTTGTCATGAACCTACTTAATATAGTCTCGACTTTTGTAGTATCAATGGACCACCTATTTCTTCCCAGGATATTGAGTAATAAAATCACTTGAAGAGGGCTGGGGTTGTAGATCAGTGGTAGAGCATTTGTCTTACATGTGTGAGGCACTGGGTTTGAACCCCGGAACCACATAAAAATAAATAAAGATACTGTGTCCATCTACAACTAAAAAAATATTTTTTAAAAAAACACCTGATGAAATACTAAAATCTTCCTGTTGAAGATTGCTATCAGAGGAGTACCAGAGAAAAAGAGTGTTCCCACCTTTGTACTGTTGTTACCTATGATTTAACCATGCTTATTTTTTAATTTTTTTTTGAGAAAGGGAATTTATTTCAATAGAAGAACTATCACTTCAGTTTATTTAAAAAAAGAGGATGTTTTCAATGGTAAGACAATATAAAATAGGAATTAATTTGTCTAAACATTCTGATCACTAGAAAGTTTATTTTTGCAAGAATATAAGGATTTCAAATATTAACTGCTTTGATTTTCCTATCTAAAATTAGAAATATCTCAGAATCTTTATTCCTACAGCATATAAACATGTGCAAAGCACTTAAATAAAATAAATGTATTCTTTAAAAACATTTTTAGTTTTAGATAGACACAATATCTTTATTTTTATTTTGTTTACTTTTTACGTGATTCTGAGGATTGAACCCAGGGCCTCACACGTGTGAGGCAAGCACTCTACCACTGTGCTATAACCTGAGAATATAACTTATTCTTTTATCCTATGTCCCATTCCAAAGCCAACTTCTGAAGAGTTGTTTGATTTCTTTTCTTGTCATTTCCCATTTGCTCTTCAAAAAGATTAATTATAGAGCACTGCCCTCTTATCCACAGAAGATTTTCTCTAAGATCCTTAAGAATCACTGCTTTTCCTAACTTTTATATACTTAGGCCTAATCTTATTTTATCTCTCAGAGACATTCCAACTAATGAATACTCTCTTATGAATACCATTGATTTAAGATCATTACTTTTTTTCTGATGCTCCACCTGTATCTATGACAACAAAAAGATTAAAATACGCTATTGTGGCATGTCAACCATTTAAGTTAAAAACACTTGAAAAACAGCAGGTGTAAGAAGATCACTTTGACTTTTACACTATTTCTAAAAAGCATGAAAAAGGCATGCTCTATACAGGAAAAAAAGGAAGAAAGAAAATAAAAGAAAAAGAAAAGCAATATCCTTATTTTCAAAGACAAGAAGTTGAGACCAAGAAAATGCTGTACAGATCTTTTCCGCACACCTCCTACCTGTCAAGCCTCCCCACTAATTGAGTCACATTTTCAGTTTATCATTCTTTGTTCACTCTGGTATACAGATAGTCCTAACTGCTTCTTTGGGTCTTCATTTCTTCATGGGTGCTTAACACTTTGCCTTTGTCTTTTTCATGTATCTAATGTCAATTCAAGCACTGGACTCCTCTGGGACCCTAAGAGGGCAGAGGTAAAATTTTTCTGCCTCAACAACCATATCTTAGTGTCTTTCAGAGTTTGTGTGTTCTTAATTGTCCCTTAGATGTTCCCTTAGATTCTGTCTGCCATATTTTATCCCATCTACACACACAGCTTCAATCACCATATGCTGATGACCATGTATTTTTTTATTTTTTTAAATCATTCTCCTGAGCTCCATATATCCATTTCTAAACATGTTTGGAGCATTTCCAAACTACCACACTTCTAAGCTTGGAACTAAAGTCTTCTCCTTAAGGGTCATTCTCCTCCTATATTCCCAATGCAAGAAGTGGCACATTAGCTGTCCCAATGCCAAATCAGAAACTTGAAACTCATTCTTGATTCCTCTCTTCCTCATCATCTGTCTTGTATCTCTTTATAATATTCTCCCACACCATGATCGGGTCAATTCCTTTATATTTGATGGCATCACCTTTGAACCAGTCTCCTTTCCCTCTCTAATCTGCTCTATATAGTGCATAAAAATTGTTGTGCAGCATGGGTGTGATGGATCAGGGCTCTTCAAGATCTGGTCCCAGCTTAACCCTCCAAAATTCTCTGTTTCTCACCACTGACTCAACTCTAGTAATAAAAAATATACTTCACTCACATGACTTATTTTCTTTTTTGAAACATTTCTCACTTAAGTCAAATATCTTCGTTTTACTTGTTTAGTGACTACTTGTCTTTCCAAGTTTTTCTGTGAAGCGATTTTTTTTTCTTTTTAAAATTTATAGACTGCAGCACCATAGTTGGGAAGTGTGCTATGTGTTCTATAGCACAACGTGTTTATCCCTGGCATAGAACTTAAATGTTCACGCTTTTGACTTACTGTCTCTTTCAGTAATGTAAAAAGCATCTACAACCTGACCTGGGACAGTGCCATAATCATCTGTATATAAATGGATGAATAAATGTGGGTTTACAAAATGCCATTCTCAATCAATAGGGGAGACAGAAATAAACTATCATGCCTTCAAATGTTTGATAAATTGTGGGATCATTCAATGCTTTATTCTGGACTTCTGCTGTAGAGTTTTGCCTTAGTTGTTAAGTTTACATCTGGAATGCCCCACAAAAGCTCAGGTGTGGAAGGAGACATAGAAGTGTCCACAGATGGGACTATAAGGTAATAATTAGTGAGGACTCTAACCTCATCCGTGGATTAATCCATTTGATGGATCCATAATTTAAATGGTGGTAACTGTAGGCAGGTGGGAACTGGTAGGAGGACATAGGTCATTAAAGATGTAGCCTTGGGGACTATATCTTGTCCCCGGTCTCTTTCACCTCCTCTGTCTCCCTTTCTACCCCCTGCTTCCTGGCTGCCAGGACCTGAGCAGCTATCCTTTGCCACACCCTTCTGTCATGATGATCTGACTCACCACAGGCCCAGAGGAAGGGAAGTGCTAACCATTGAGTGAAATCTCTGAAAATATGAACCAAAACAAAGCTTTCCTGTTAAGTTGTTTATGCCAAATATTTTGGTCACATGAATGAAAAGTTCACTAATACTAATCTATTCCTAGTGTGAACTTATTTCCCTTTAGGATCAGAAGTTTATGTGACTGACAAGTCAAACTCCACCTTTGTAACGAATGCCTAAAATTACAAGGACACAGAACTTTCCTTGTACACAAAGCACTCTACCAACTGAGCTATACCCCAATGGAACTTAATATGATTTATGCCAAGCCAAATCATATTACAACCCTGATGGGAACAGGGAGGAGTAATTTGGCTAGGTTTCTCCTTTTGATTCACTTCCATTTGCTTACCTTATCTCTAAAAAAAATATTACAAGACCTGACAGGTTGTCTTCATCACAAAGAGAATATACCAGTGGGAAAAAACAGGGAGGCAGACCACAAATCTCCATGCCTACATCAAGAAAAACATTTCATAGACTTAAGGTTAAAGTCTAAACATCCAAAGGCTGTTTCCATTTTCTTTCATTTATTTTTACTCCTTTTCCAATAGTCATCAGAATTCCAAATGTGCACTCTAATTAGGACACTGAAATAGACTTTTATTTCTTTTCCTGCTTCCCTCTTACTATGACATCCCAAAATGATTTTTACTATTATAAAGTGTAGGATCATTAACATGCTTTATGGACATTTATCACTGTAGCCCTTGCCAAAAGAATAAAAATATAAAAAATAAGCAAGCAAAAAAACAATTAAATAAAATGTTAATGTTTTTTGGACCTCACTATGATTAGTTCCTCAGCTGTAGAAGTATGTAATTACTTCTTAACTAACATTCTTCCTTCTCTATGTGACATGGGCTAAGTATAATAAAAATAGAAGGTCTATGCAGGGCTTGGGTTGTCATATGCATTTGCTCAAATTCTCAGAGTCATTTTTTTATAAATTAATTAATTTATTTTTACATGAGCTCTTATTATTATTATTATTATTTGCATTATAATTCTTAATACACCTTTAAACCACAATTTATCATATCTCTGTATACAAGATATGTTGACACCAAATTCACATCTTCATACATGTATTTTGTACAATGATGAGGGTCTCAGAGTCTTTTAAATTAGGTATTACTGACCCCATGACATGGATGATGAAACTGAAATTGGCAGCTTTCAATTTCCTTTCCAAGCTCACACAGGTAGCTCATATCCTTAGGACTTACTTTTCCATGAACTCTTAGCAACATAATGTCTACCCAGGTCCAGATCCAACCCTTACCTATACGTATTCATTAAAGTCAATATTTATCTATAGCCTTTGATTTGAGCCATTCTGAATTTTTAAGGTGAGAAGAAATTATGATGATACTTTTAGAACCATTTCTATAAATGTTCTTTAGAGATAAATACATATTATAAATATATATATGTATAAATATATGTGTGTGTGTACATATATGTATTACCATCCTCTATTAGAATGACCTAGACACAAAAGGAAATAAAAATTGTAACAGAAATTGCTATAACTACAGAATACTGCCATAAATGGTAAGCAAGACCCACATTCTTTCTTTAGGAAGATAACATAAAAAAATTACATTATTTATATATATATATATATATATATATATATATATATATATATATATATATATAATTTTTTTTTAAAGAGAGAGTGAGAGAGGAGAGAGAGAGAGAATTTTTTAATATTTATTTTTTAGTTCTCGGTGGACACAACATCTTTGTTGGTATGTGGTGCTGAGGATCGAACCCGGGCCGCACGCATGCCAGGCGAGCGCGCTACCGCTGAGCCACATCCCCAGCCCAAAAAATTACATTATTGATGAGAAGATCATGGTATGACTCTGGAGAACTTTGTTTCATCTGTCAGACTCTCTCTATCATTTCAAAATGGCATTTCTTCCCTGACACACTGAGTTAGTGAAAATAACTCACAGCAGCTGGATTCATCTTCATTAAAGTGACAGTCGGGCACTCCGTCACATAGCAGGAGGGATGGGATACACTGGTCTGCAGAGCACTGGAACTCCATGTTACCACATGGCTGAGAGGGTCTGAGAGGACAGTCCATTTCATCAGATCCGTCTAGGCAATCTTCCTGTCCATCACACTTTCCCAAGATAGGGACACACTGGAGAGTGTAGATACATGCAAACTGATCAGCTTCACAGAATGATGGCTGTATTGTGACGGGACCTAAAAAGAGAACAAGTCACTTCATGTTGGCATTAAGACAGTTTTCTTGAGGTCCAATATTGAAAACTTTCAGGATATATTTACTTTTGTATAAATATGAAACATTTTGGTAATTTAAGTCAATTAATTTCCAGTTAGGAAAAATGATCCCTACTCTATGCAAAAGTGATTAGAGAGTATGCCTTATCTTAATCTTACCAGCAACATTTTTTTTTAAAAGGGAATGGTAGACAAGGAAATGGAGACTTTTAAATTACAGAAGAAATTTTTATTCAGAGTACCTGGATTTGACCATGAAATCAGATTTCCAAGGAAAGACATTTTTTTCCACAATAAATTAGGTATTTTGGAAAGATGCACTTACAGTTTTAGAATTTAAGGGTATTGTTATTATATCTGTATATGGTTTATTCACTGTCTCTTAATGCCTGTGCCTGGGGAATCTAGCTCCTGAGACTCTGTCCAGGGTAGAGTCATAGAAGTTGCAGTTAGCCATGGTTTTATCACAGTGGATTTTGCTCAGATCTTGATTCCTGCCAAAAGGCCATGTATTGTCATATCTAACATAGAGATAAAATCACAGTTCAATCTAAAATATTGCACTAGAAGAGATCTTAAAGGTAATCTGGTTTAAATCCAACCCACTCATTTTACACCTAAGGATATTAAGTCCACAAAATTAAGTAGCCAAAAACTCAGTGCTACTTTTATAATCTTTCATTACACAGATTATTTTGTGGCAAAATATTGAGTCTACATTAAGTTAAATTTAATCATGGACCAAGAATGTTGGTCTTCATATTGACTAGATGATGCTTCTTGAGGTCAATGAATGTATATAATTATGAAAGATTATTACTAATTTATTGAAACATTGGTCCTGAGACTGATCTTAGGCTTTGTGTTGTTTTTATACTAAATATTAGAGGAAAAATGAAAAAATAAAGCCACACAGCAATGGGGACCAGTTCAGGAACAGTTTGTTTGCTGGACATTTGAAGCTACTTTTATTTGTGGATTTTATGAGAATAGTTTGCTTTATGCAGAAAGATGGTGTGGTGAATTTATTTTAAAAATGAGATTTGAGAGTTCCTTTCCTGCTTACCCAGTAGTGGAGATATATCTAGACTATAGGTAGATTCTGATGTTACGGTCAAAGTCATGTATGTGAAATCTATGTGGCCATGTTTCTAGTGTCTGTGTTCATGGAAAATGTCATATGTAAGCAAGGGAGCAATCATATGACTGTGGGACATGATATCATGCTCCAATCTTACTGTCTGAGATAATGTTAGCATATACAGATGCAGTGTTCCAATGAACAAATTTCAAACTTAAACATAGAAAGTAAATTGGATTTAAATTCTATACCTTTATGTACAGTTTTTAAATATTTAACCATGATCAAATAAGTGGATTTTTGTTCATTCTTTTCATTAGATTAATCTCATAGTTAAGTAAGGGTAGACATTCTCAATTATATTTTTCAAAAAATATATAATTCCTTAAAATGTCATCTTTGTTAACTCTCCAGTGGTTGAAAAGATTGAATAATTTTTTTTTCATGTGATGAAAATCTAGAATTAACTTTAGCAATATGCCTAGTACTTAGCTAAGGCAATATACTAACAAACAAACAGAAAACTCACAGGGAGAGTAATTTTCTTTAAGACAAACAGATTCCTATGCTTCCCAGACCCTATTCAGAATGTACTTTTGTGTGTGTAGCTTATTATACATTTTTCCTTATATCAGAGATGCGAATATAAAATTCTCCTTTATTTAGAGATATAAATTGCATTAAATTACATAATTATTTTTATCAAAATGTACTCAGAACTATTTGTTCAAGGAAGCCAGTGGGCTTGTACAGCATACACTTGATCCTGTCTTGTGCTCTTCAGGTTAGCCGTTCAAGATCAAGGTGTACTTCCCCCACTTGCTGGGAAAGCTGCCAGATGACAGCTCACAATTGAGCCCAGCTCCAGACATTGCTCTCTAAAGTTATATACCCTCAAAGAATGGCTTTATTCATTGACTTGTGAAGTGGGGAGAGGATGGCTCAGGCCCTTTGTTTCAATATGAGGCCTCTACCAAGCGACAAAGCAGCTTTGGAGCTCCCCACAGCACTGGCAGAGGCCACAGTGCACCTGCATCATGGCTCAACATCCTCCACCCCACGCCCCACACATTCTGCTTCCTTTTCTCCTTTTCAGGGGATGCTCCTGAGAGAATTTCCACTACAATCTCTATGAAGGAATTTGCCTCAGAGTTGGCTTCCCATAGAACCTGATCTAAGGCACTATCTAGTCTTCAAATGCATCTTGTTTTAAATTACATCCCCTCTGAATTGCTTCTCAAATTTTCCATTGAAATATTTCTGATATTTGAGGAACATAAATTTTTCACTCCTAAAAGGAGTCTAGGCAGGTTCTGAGGTAGAAACAATTCTCCATTAGCTCAATATTTCATCTGAGTCTTTTGTTTTATCCAAATGAGAATTCTGCATTATGCTACATAATATACATTTTCAGTATAAATGGATTTCTCCAGTATTGCAATAAAACTAAAACTCCTGGAAGATGTACCATGCTCATCTTTTGATTTGAATACAGCCTGCTGTGTGCACTCTCCAAGAAATGTTGACAGTGAAAAAAGCTTCCCTAAAATTGTAATTTTAATGGATTTATTCTTAGGTGCCGTCTAGGGAGATAGCTAGTCATTAAAGGTAAATTTAACTCTGTAAAATTGAAACAATATTAATAATTTTCTTTTTGTAGTCTAAAAAATCTCAGCACTGCCTTAAATTCATATTACTAGGTGAAAGAAGACAATCTGACAAGGCTACGTATTGTCTGATTCCAAGTCAATGACATTCCAGAGAAGACTAAAGGATTAAAGAGGTCAGTTGCTGCGGGTGGAGGTGGGAGGAGAGGTGAGGATGAATAAGGAGGAAGAGCACAGGTTTTCACAGTAGTAAAACTATTCTATATGAATCACTCTAAACTATTCTCTATAAACCATATGAATGGTTCATTTTCCATGAAACTATTGTGCAGAAAACTTTTCTATATGTGTTATCATATGTTTGTCAAAAATCTATAGAACTGTCAACACCAAGAGTGAACTCTAATATAAACTATAGACTTCGGGTAATAATGATGTGTAGGGCAGGTTCACCTCTATTTAATATCATAAATATACCATCTTGGTATGGGTAAATAAATTTGTGGAGGCTGTGTGGGGGAAATTTCTGTTTTCTACTTAATTTTGCTATGAATCTAAAAATTCTATAATATATGAAAGTATATATAAAATATATATACTTATATACATATAATATACATAACATATATACTTATATACATACAATATACATATAACATATATACTTATATGCATATACATAAAATATACATGTATATCTCTCCACACCTTTTATATATATATATAGATAGATAGATAGATAGATAGACAGACAGATACTAGTATATACAGGCACTAATATCACTTAGAACCTATATGACAACCTGTAATTCATGTTCAATGCTTCACTCTTAAAACTTCTATGTTGTAATCTCTATAAATCTCTTTTAAAAGGCAGACATTTTAAAACACACAACATTTTAAATGCACAATATCTTGATGAATGCATGGTGTGTTGATGAAGTACATTGTCCTCTCTTACCATGCCCAACAAGCAGCTTAGACAGGCCACTTAAAACCAATGGTACCAAGGCAAAGGCCAGTGACTTTACAGAGAAGTGGTGTCAGATCAGGCTTATCCATAGTTAGCTGACTTGGAAATGTGTGTTATTGTTCATCATATGAGCTGGTTACTATATGAAAGAGTGTAACAAGCTCAGGGTAATACTGAAATGTACATCAGGGAATCAAACTGAAACAGCTGGGTTGTGATGATAGTCCTTTTATACCTCAAAGAATCTAGTTAAACTAGAAGGATAAAGGAAAGTAACAAAGAAATAGGCACTCAGAATTGTTAGTGATGGAGAAGAAAGATGAGAAGAAAGACAGTCCAAAAATGTTCATTCATTTTGACACCAGGATTCATTAGGCACCTTAAGGGTATTTTGTTTTGTGTTTTGTTTTAAGTCCACCTTTCCCAAACTACATCCAATCATGGGTAAGATATAGAAACAATGCTAGGGGCAGGAAGAAAAAAGAGACTTCTATGAAAATTTAGTTTGTATGCTTTAGGGGAATGTTTCTCAAAAAGAGGATCACAAGTTTTAAGTGAGTTAGAATCAATAATAAAATATGTCCTATCTATATGATTTACTCTTTTTATATTGGAGATGATTCAAGGCTATACCAACAATAAAGTTTCTCTTACTCACTTGTATCCTATAAATATCCTTTCTTTCGTGGAGAACAATGGTCCAGATTTATAGCTATTATCTGGAAAGTACATATAAGGCACTACTCTCTGGGGTGAATTGCACAGGTGGTGTGAAAAGCATATGACAATCAGCCATTATATGTTTCAGCAAGAAATGAGTTAGGAAATGCTGCTTTAGAGTTCAGGGTAGTGCTGTGCAAATTAGTTTGAGAAAAAGCATTCTAAAAACAACAGAAAAATCCTATCTTCAAAGGTACATAGTGCCTTCAAGAATTTCAACTGAATCATTACAATAGCAATTTGCTAGGTTTTTACCTGATCAAAGCTTAGATCTCACACAGAACCAAGATGCTCCAAATTAGAGTTGGGCATGTTTTTACCCCATATGAGAACACAGTAGTATCTCAATATCCAATAGAACTAGTGGCATTAGACATGTGTTTAATAAATATTTCCTACATTGATGAATAATAAACCAATGGTTTAAATATTAATTATACTTTCCTTGAGAACTAATGTGGAGTTAAGCAAAAACAGATGAAGTACAGAGTATATTGACTATTGACCAGTTCTGTTGATTTAATAAACCACTGTTGTAAAAGGGCAGATCAGCAAAATAGAAACTGGAAAGATCTTTAAAAAGATGACTTACCTGCTATATTTGAATGTCAATCTATGAGTTAGTAATTAGAGTGATCATTCATTTCATATTATTGCTTATGAACTTTACAAATTCTTTCAGAAGTTGTATGGAGTTTTACATATGCTACCTACATTCCATTTGGTTTTGTCCTAGGCAGATAGTTCCTATCCCTGACACAGTATTTCTTTGTCTTTCACAGAATGCTAAGTTTCCTTGTTCACTTATATTTAGATGGCAATGAAAATATATTTCCTATAGCAAGCAAAATTATTTTCTACTATTAACTTACAGTGAAAGTCAATGAAACATTCTCATGAATTTCATATAAATTCATTAAAAGTCTGATGTGCCCAAAGGTAATCTGATGGATTTTTATATTCATGATTAATATCTTTAGTCAAGGCAAAATTGATTTGTCTGTTTTAAGAAAAAAATGATATGCAGATAAAAATTTAGTTATCAAAGAACAAAAATCAAACTTGCCAAATATTACCATAATTGGTAACATAGATGGTAAAAATGCTTAGGGTAGTATATTAATATATTAGTTACAAATTGGAAATAGTTTCTGGAATATATTTTATTAATAAAATTCGAAACTATCACAAAAAACTATGGGGCAGAGAAGATTATAATTTTTTGAGCTGTATAAGAATTCTTGGGTCCAGTTTACTTTGAATTGTGATTTTGTCTATATTTCTATGAGGGCCTCCTACAAAGTTTATAATATTATTTTATTAAATTAAAAAAATCTCTCCTGGGGAGCCAAAATAGAATCATTTTGATGTTCTTATTTCATTGCCATACATGTAATAGCTTATATTTTCCCAGAAAGATGGAATGTGACCTTCAATTTTGACTATAGGAAATGGAGTCCTGGTACATGTAAAGACCTGTGGACAGCACATGGAATGTGTGGGCCAAAAGGGCTTGCTTGTCTTCTCAGAAGGCTGTGCATGACCAGCAAGTCAAAAGCCAGATGGCAGAGACAAAGTAAAAGAAACTGAAATTTCCAGAAGTGAGAATCAATGTGAAAGCTGATAAGTATCTGTGAACGGATGCCAAATACAAAGTGGTAATTATTTTCAAGATGAATAGCTACAGCTAACTAAGAAAAAAGCTAAAACAAGCAGATTGGTGAGAGGTAACAGAAATGCTAAATGTATATAAACATACGAGAATTTATATATGTGGGTGTAAATGTGCATTTGTGCAAATATATGTACATACATGTGTGGACACACAGGTAGATTACTTGAAATCATAAAGCCATCCACTAGTTATAGAAAGCTTAGGGGATAAATTATGGCTGTAGGCAATAAAAAATGTAAAGAAGTGAAAACACAATGTTATGGTTTGAATGTGAAGTGTTTCCCCAAATCCCCTTGTTAATGCAGGAATATTCAGAGGCGAAGTGACTGAACTGTGAGTTGTAACCTACTTAGTACATCTTAGTTTGAATGGATTGACTGGTGGTAACTGTGGGCAGCTGGGTTGTGGCTGGAGAAGGTGGGCCACTAGAACATGCCTTGAAAGGGCTCATCTGTCCTGAAGCCCCTTCCCAACTCTCTAACTCTGCTTCTCCATGAGCAGAGCAGCTTCCCTCCACTATGCCCATCTGCCATGATGTTCTGCAGCTCAGAGCAATCTAGTCACTTGCACTCAAAGAAGTGGAGTCAGCCAACCATGAACTGAACTTCTGAAACTGTGAGACAAAATAAACTTTTCCTCTTCTAAGTTGTTCTTGTCAGCTGAGTAACACACGTGAGGTTGTGGTACCCTTTTCTCATAGTCTTCTCCTTTCCCCAGTACTCTCAGATGCTGAAGACTTGGAAGAAAATCAAGAGCTGAACAAATAGAACATATTAAATGGTCTCCAAAGATTCTCATTTTTATTTACACCAATAGGGGCCACAATTATAGACACCTAAATATAGTGATACTGCAGCAAATGATTACAATCACTCACATAACAAATATTCTGCCTTCTTAACCTCCCAAATAATCTAAAACTTATGTGAAGGTGGAAATACATAAAAATCTGTAGTGTTAGGCTGGTTGCTGGTCATTTCTCTCTTGTATGAGGCCTGTAATGCATAAAGCCTCCAGTGCATCCCAGAATCCTTCTGGCTTTATCATTTCCAGATGGTGCTATGGTTCCTGGTCGGACACGACTACATTTGTGTGGCCTCATTGACATGCAGCATTGTACCAGGTTACACACTTGGCCTAATTTAATGTTGTTGTTCACTGATGGCCCATATTTACTAGAATTTTATTTCATAGCTAATGAATTACTCTAATCCTGAACTCTTGACTTCTAACTTTAGGACCAACATTATTAAATAGATTCCTTTTAATGCATCCTTTATATTGCTTTTAGCTTATATTTCCCAAAGGAGGAATTCTGCCCCAAAAAATGTTTCTCCAAGGCCCGACAGGGTTCAGTCCATTGTCTTTTGTCAGTATTCAGTGAACAGACATGTGATTCTGTCTCATTCATGCTCAGGTTCTCCCCCATAAAACCCTCAAGGTTCAGAGGAAAATGATGAATCTTTTAGATGATGGAACATTATGCCCTTGGCTCACTAGGTAAGGCCAAGAAAAAGAGTCCTAAGACTCAAGTCATCTTGAATCCTATGGGTGGGAAAGCTTTTGCTGATGGAAATTATGAGCCAGTGTTTCAACACCAAGCAATGATTAGATGGATTTTTCTCTTAGTAGAGATGGTTTGAGAGTGAAGAACAAAAAGCCATTTTTCCATGTTGTACCACAAACATGTATGACTGAGGGAAATAGAGAGGTTTTAGACAATCTATATGCCAGGGAACTGTGTTCATTTCACAGGGACTTTAGGTACAGTTGTTATACCTGTTAGAATGTTTTATCACGGTCTATCAGAGACCTTCCAGATATAATTTCTCAATTACCTTTCTGATCTAACTAAATAGAACCAGTTGATGTGTGATATCAGAGCTTTCAGGTAATAGGGGATTGGCCCTGAGAACAAAGACAAATATAGCTAAACTCAACTTTATAGTGACTTTTAAGGAACGGGAATAACTAATTAACCTAAAGTTTGGCATACTATATATGATTGCAATTTTACTAAAACATACATGAATGCATTCACACACAGTTTCTTTGGTTAATTTCTGCCTTCCTAATAGAAAAAATTAAAAGTGAACATATTAAATTGTGTTAGATTATGTTGTCCCATTAAAATTTTGGGATCATGGAGATTGTTGGTCAGACCAGGATGGCTCAAACATGAAGATGTAAGCTAAAACTTCAGTATTACACTAGTTACATTATAATCAGAAAGATCCTGGTGTACAATCCAGATATTTGAGGCCCTAGATTGTTCTCCAAATTGGACAATTATCTGCTGCACCTAGCAGAGAATGCCCATCCTTGTCACTCTTTTGAGCAAGTTTATATTACTAAAAAATGAAGACTCATGTATTTACACACAGTCCCACTTCAAGCTAAAAAATATCTTTTTTCATTCCCATTTCCACCTATTTCCATTATGAGCAACCAGTCCCTTTTGGTAAAATGGTCTTACATTCCAATAACATGTTATTAAAACAAAGGTCATTCTGTTGAAGTCATTTGTTATTCTGTTTGGAAGAAAAACATATTTTTATAAAAACAGATATTTTAGTGAAGCAATGTCATGTTCTTGTGTTATTTCTTCAGTAACAAACACATTTGTTTGTTTTTGTAAGGTTTGGATACTTTCTAGCCAACAACATATGTGTTTTAGGAAATGGGGATCTTAATAAGAATAGATGCTATTAACCCAAAAGAGCCAAACAGGGACAGAGCTACCTTGGCTGAGAAAAGCTCCTGGGATCTCTCCAATACACTTGGCCTGGTTAAAATACATGGACACTGAGCATTTCTGCATGACCATAAGAGTCAGCAAAGGTTATGATAAATTTTAAAAATGGAGAAGAATTTAGCAATTGATAATTATTTCCACTTGGGAGAGAAATTACTAAGTTATCATCGGATGCTTTACTTTATATATACCTTATATTACATGTTACATGTAAATGTGACATTTACATACTATATGAAATATATAGTATATGCACTTATATGTTTATGTGGCCAATAACATTTTTGGCATAAAAGTATTTGCCTTTAAGACAAAGAGTTGGGACATTAATTTGTATTTCATCTTCAGGTTTAGTATGAGATGCTTGTCACACCCAGGCAAATGGGGTATACTTCACACTGGGAGTGATTTTTCCATGGTTGTCATTTGGATTTCTTTCCCCTAATTTAACAAAATTCCTTCCAGCCTGATGATCAGCAGGAAACCAAGAGAGAACAACCTCCTAGTATAACAGGCAAACTCCTCCAAGTATTGTCAAGCAGAAAATCAAGGTTTTGCTCCCTTGAGCCTGCGTGGTATTAGCTTCTAATGCCATTTTATGGTTCTTGTGTTTTTGCCTTCAAATCTAATATTCTTCTAGGAGTAAGAAGGAATTACTTCATCTTCCAACAAATAGTAAGAGCTTCATGACCCACAATAATGATTTTAAACCTCATAATATTCCATAATCCAATAAGTGAATTAGGATTGACTGATAATCATTTTCTTTCAGTGTTTTATACATTCATTTCCACTCATTTTAAAACAAGATCTTATGAATCACTAACTGAATCAAAATTATAAAGATGATCCAGGCATTAGAACTATATTTAAAATAATTTATCTAAAATTGCTAACATATACAATGCAGTATACAATGAATATTTACTTTATACTGACTTGAAATTTATGTTTTTCTCCACCAACCTTAAAGTCAAAGATCATTCATTCTTGTTAAATTCTAAAAGAACAAAACAAAACAGGGTAATGACGATGGGGATTTTTCATTGTAGCAGAGCTAAAAATGACAGAAAACAAACCACAGATGTTGCAAAATAAACTATAACATCCACTAGAGGAGAACTGCAAATTGAAGGCTAATAGCATCTGAAATGGAGAGCAGCTTCCTGTGGGGAGGATTAAGGATCAATCTTGAAGAAGACAGTTTCTGTTCTGCACTTGAAATTGGAGGAGGATTTACACAGAGGAGAGATAAAGGGCAGGACATTCCCAGACAGAGAAGCAAGAGGACTAATGTCAGGGAAAAGTGAGGGAATGGGATAAAACTAGAAAATGGAAAGAAGGGATGATCTTTGAGAGCATCATTTGTATAGATAGAAACAGACAGACGTTAGGAGTTGCACTAAAGCATATGAAACTTATTTGGTAGGCAACTGAGAACCTCAAAGCATTTTTCTTCTTTATAACTTGCATAAATTTATGTACTTTAATTTTTATTAGCTTACTCTCTCCATATGCCATTAGAATATAAATAGAATCTTTATTGTTGCTGGTCAACATTATGATTCAGTCTAAATGTTGCAGAATTTACAAGTTGGATGATGATAAAATGAGAAGACAAATGGCCATCATCCAGAGAGGCGTGATGTGGAAATTAGATACAATGGAATAACTAATGAAAATAAAACATGGACACAGATTTAGGGTTGGTCTATGGTATGCTTTAACTAACACTTTCAACTTTAGGGGACTGACATAGAGACAATTAGTGATTACTAACAGTGGTGGCAAGGGAGCAGACAGCCCAGTTCCAGTCACAAATATTCAAAGGCAGTGGTATCAGCCAATCTGACCCTCTGACGGCATCAACCTCCCTTGCTTCCTGCTCATTTTTCTGACTTGGTTTCTCAGACTTTTGAATTTCGAAGCTCTCAAATAGCCATCCAATATATTTATTTTTTTTAAAAAAAATTAGTCCAAGTCAGATTTTGTTCTTTGTATAAAATATTCTTTCAGCTATCATGGTAAGTAAGAAGGTTGAGAAGTCTACCCTTTTGGAACTTACAAAATAATTGGAATTAGATTACTTACTTGCTATATATGAAAAAAAATAGATAAATCAGTTAGGTAGCTATTCTAGAGATTCTACTGAGTAATAATAAGGCCTTGAAGTAAAATTTTGGAAGTAAAATATAACCAAGGAAAGGGAAAAAAAGGTTAAATCTGTAGAATTTACATACTATTGGACTGAAAGTGAAGAGATGGAGGATTCAGAAACCAATTAACTGGTTTCAGATGGGTGTTTAGTAAAAGAGAGGCACTGAAAAATTGGTTATTTATAACCAGGAGACTTTTGAGGTTTTATTAATTAGAAAAAGGGGTATGAATACCCTTCTATGGAATAGCTTTTATTAGCAATTCTCTGAATGTATAAGGTGGGGTAGTGTGCTCACTCTTTGCTTCTGACCCAGCCTCAGCCTCCTCTCCACTGTCTAGCTGGGAGACAGGGCACAAAGGGAACCTAAGCACCTTCTGTGACCTGTGTTTGCAGCAGCCTGCTTGTGCTGGCCCATCAGTCATCACGTGCATTTCCCCACATTCCAACTCCAGTGAGGTCATACTGGAAACCTGAAATGAACCCCATGGTAGTATTTACATCAAGGAAACAGGCAAATGCTGCAAATCTAGAATTCCTTCCCTTGAGAGCCAATTTATCAGTTGAGCACCACTGAATATTGCTCAAGAAGAGTTCTCTCGTGGACCAAGGAATTGCTTTGTATACTTGAAGCTGCCCCAAGACCAAAGGAAATCCTTCAAGAAACACAGATCTCGTTCCTGAGACAGAGTTAGGAATTCATTTCATATTTACATATGCATAGTTATCCTACTATTTCCCCAGATTATAAAGTCCTGAAGAGCTGGGGCCATTATTACACTTACATCTGTAGTTCGAATTCAAATCTAGGGTAGCACATGGTAGCTTCTCAAAAAATATTAACTAAATGAATGGCCGACGTAAATTCATAAGTGAACCAAGCAGTAAGAGGTTTTCTGTTTCTAATTGCAATGACATTTCTGTCTTACCTGCCTTCCCTGGTTGTCAGATCCCCTTGAACACCCTCCTCCTCTGTCCCTTCCTATGTCATTCTCTACACCTTCCTTCTATATTCCTAATCCTCTTCCACAAGTCCAGTCTCATATTATCATAAAATGACAGCATCAGAAGAGGATTAAGAGACCATCTGTTTCATTGCCCTGATGATAAAACATGATGTAAGGAGTTTAAATTAGTTTTCCCAAACTGCAGAAATATCTAGTGGCACAGTAATGATTTAGACTCAGGACCCCAAAATTTAAATCCAGTTGTAGTTGTTTTGTAATCACTCAGTATAGCCATATAGAGAATGTTGGACAATTCACAAGACTAACTCTCTTGCTCCCTTTCCTAAATAAGGGGTTTCGGAACAACATCAGAGGTGGCAGTCTGGTGGGCATGAAGGAAAGCACTGTGTGTATTCAACTGATGATCACATTCATTTATTTACCTATTCATTAACACATTTATTTGTATACTCATAAAACATATTTACTGAATTGCTACCCTATAACAGGAACTCTTATAGACATATAAAATAAAACCATTGAGGTAATTAGCAAAGGTTTTGCCTTTAAATAATTGCACTCAAGAGGTTATGCCTGATCTGAAATTGTTCCTTGGATTTTTCTGTTCAAGTCCAAAGATATAATGCAAGAATGAGACGCTCTATTCAAGAATGAGAAAAAAATTATTATTGTTTATCAGTGATAGTATAAAAAACCAAAATTTGTAGCTTATATTCCCCTTGAATTCCTATGAATTTCATTCTTTATTCTGTTGGCATCTTGCTTCTTGCTGTCAATTTGTATTTACCAAGTCAAGATAAAAAGGATGCCTGAGGATAATACATCTTTTCTTTTGAATCTGTATTCACTCTCTGAAGATCTATTTTCTTTCCATTCAACAAAAAGAATCTAGAGGAAAAACATTGTCCATAATGTTAATCTAACCAAACTGGTGTTTTCTCGGTATTTAAGGAAACAGTGGCATTTTTTGGCATTTACTTTATTTATGTAAGGAAGCATCACATTCAGCATATTTCAATAAGGTTGCTAATCTGTGGAAGACTAAATGTGTTAGGTCATATAAGAATTATTTTTAGGTTTTTCAAAAATGATTACTCATTGCAACCATTGCAACTAGTTATGCAACTTGTTTAAGAAAGGCATATTCCTAAATCCTGACAATAATCATTTCATGAATGAGAAAAATTGGGTCAAATGCATAGAAGGTTGATGTGAAGGAAGATTTAAGCCTGGTTCTTGATTAAAAGGTAAACCTCCATGTTACCAGTTATACTACCATCCTGGGGCAATGGTAGCAAAACACCGAAACTGAATGGCTTATAACAACAAAGGCTTATTATACAATAGGTGTAGTAGCCAGAAGGTGGAATTCAAGGCCTCATCAAGACCATGCTCTCTCTGAAGGCCCATAGGAGGAATTGGTCCATTCCTTTCTCTAGCTTCCTGTTTTGCTGAGCATCCATGGCTTATAGATGCATTAAGTTAATTTCTGCCTCCTTCATCATGTGGGGCTCTCTATATCTTTCTCTGTATCACTTCTCTTCTTATAAAAGCATCTGCTCCCTGGCCATTGGCTGAGTGACTTTTCTCTTTCACACCATTCCACCATGATGTTCTGTCTCACCTAAGGCCCAAAGCAAGGAGCCAGCCAAGCAAGGACTGAAACCTCTGAAATCTTGAGCCAAAATACATCTTTCCTATTTTAAGTTGTTTGTCAGATATTTTAGTCATAGTGACAGAAAGCTGACAGACACAGACAGAGTTTTGAGGGAACACCTCATTCAGTGCACCAGAAGAGCAAAATTCTAAGTGGAAATAAACTGAGTCCAACCTGTGGTTCACACTTCACTTATATCTTTTGGTATTCACCTCCCTCCATATTAGTCCAAACTGGGTAAATATGTTTTAAGTGTTTAAAACCCACTGTTGCTTTGAATACTTGAAAACCTCCCACATAGTTTTAAAAGATCCAATATCCTACCAACCTGTGAAATGCTTCTTTATCCTGAGGACAAATGTATTATTCCTTATTTTAAATGACAGAAGAAAAATAGAAAATATCTTCCATCCTTGGAAACTAACATAAAGAAAGCAGACTCTATGAAAATAACTTGTCTTGACTAAGTTAACTAAGGAAAGATGGACAAAGAAAGTAGTTTTGATGGTATAGAAATGCCCATGTTTCCATAGGGATGAATGATAAGCACACACAAAGGAATACTGGAAAAAAATCTTTTTATACTTTCTTCTTTTGCTTTATTCAGTAAACATTCATTTTGACAGGTCCTGTATTATCAGAACGTTAGAATTTTTTACACCTATATTTCAATGGAAAACTGTTTCCCATTCTGGGCATTTTCAATTCATAAAATAAAAATTTTGGAGAGTTTGCTAAAATTTTATCGATTTTAAATTTTATGCAAAAATAATGCTCCATTTATCTAGAATTACTAGAACATGACTTTTTCTTTACTTTGTACTAACACAGACAAGGTCAGTTTAACCAATGTTTCTGAGGCATATATAACAGCCTTATTTCTGCTTTCTTGAAGTCTGCAAAAGTTCTGAATGAGTTTGTTGGCTGCCTTCTGGCAAGGTAAAACTAGTGCTAGAGGTCTCATGCTTACATAGTATAAGGAATTTTATCCGAGCTCAGTGAGAGAACAATCAGATGCCTGAACTACTAGAAGGATGAATCGTCTATAAGGTTTGATTCGCCTGCTGTGAACCCTGACAAGTAAAAAAGAGCTTAAGTGTAATCCATTTTCACACTTCTCACAGCTTCAGAAAGATGGGTAATTATTAGTTGGAATAATGATTAGAAAATATAGGATTCAAAATAAACCCATCATGCATTGGCTTCCCATATTAATTCTCATAATTTCATTTAGGGAATGATTAAGACAATGATTTTGGTCTGGGGATGTAGCTCAGAGGTAGAGTGTTTTCCTAATGTTGTAGTTAGCTTTTTCACTGCTATGACCAAAAGACCTGACAAACACAATTAGAAGAGAAAAAGTTTATTTGGGGACTATTTCAGAGGTCTCAGTCAATAGATAGCAGGCCCCATTGCTCCAGGTTCATGTGACTCTGAACATTTTGGCAGAAGATTGTGGTGAAAGGAAGCAAGCAGCTCGGGACATTGCCAGGAAGCAGAGAGAGACTACCCTAGACAGATACAAAATATATACCCCAAAGGCCACACCCCCACCTCCTCTAGCCACATCCCACCTGCCTTCAAGTTACCACTCAGTTAATCCCCATGAGGGGATTAATTTTCTGATTGAGCTAAGGCTCTCATAACCCAATTATTTCACTGCTGAATGTTCTTACAGTGTCTCATTATGAGCTCTTGGAGGACATCTAATAAAAAAACTAAACCATATCACCTAATACACTCTGGATTAGATACCCAGAAACACAAAAAATAAATAAAAATAAAAATATGTAAAAAAATGATTGCTGGGCAGGGGATGTGGCTCAAGCAGTAACTCGCTTGCCTGGCCTGTGCAGGGCGCTGGGTTCCATCCTCAGCACTACATAAAATAAAATAAAGATGTTTTGTCCACTGAAAACTGAAAAATAAATATTAAAAAAATTCTCTCTTTCTCTCTCTCTCCCTCTCTCTCCTCTCTCTTTTAAAAAAAATGATTGCTCAAAACATGTAGCTCTTAATTATCCTTACTATGACCTTACAGCTTCATTTTATAAAGTAATACTATTATTTTTCCCAATTAAAATCAGTGCAGTTCCAAGTAAACATTTAAAAATAAAATTAAATTAAGAAAAACACCAAGAAGAAAATAAACACCATTCACATTTCCATTTCTCAGGGACATATATTATTATATTTTATATGTTCTGTCAGGCTTCATAGACTGGTATCTTTTTTTGACAGATGACTTATTAAAATAGGCTTCATATTTTCTTTACCATTTTTCTACATTTAGTAATATGTGCTTGTATTGTTTATGTCTTCTGTTGGTTATGCGTTTCATATTCACCCAGATGTTGTTAATATTGCCTATTTTATGACATGATTTTTGAAAGTATGAAGTATCTGTTTACCACTTCTCAGAATTTTCCATGATACTATCACAAAGTAGGGATGAGGATATTCGTGCTCCTGCTATAGCACCAACATTTCTCTCAAGTTGTTTCCTCTACTTTTGGTGTTCCAGTCTGTAGCACATGTGAGCGTACTTCACATGTCATTTAACACATTATGTGTTCTCCCCAACTCTTCAAGTAAACCCAATGAAGTTGTATCAGATTTATTCAGTGATATTTCATACTCTCTGGAACATCATTATTGGGGTCTCTGTACCCCATTTTGAGAACCACTGGTGTGATTTAAGATTTTCTAAAAACAGTTGGCTGAATCAACAATGCAACCTTGCTATAGAAACTCTGCCCTGAGATGCTCAATTTAGAATGAGAGTAGGAGGCTGAGAAGAGGCACATCTATGTTATAAAGTGACAAAGAGAAGGCATTTATAATTTCACACCTAAGGTCTTGGTGGTGGTGGTGTTTTTTTTAATCATCTTTACAGTAAATTCTATTGTTTAATATATGGGGGAAAGATCAATTTATACTGAAGTTGATGTTAGTGTTGCTGTTCACATAATCAAGTGTGATTGTTATAATTACTTTGAATAATAGCAACTTTTCAGGACAAATTTCCTACAAATTTCCTAGCTCTAGAGACAAAATAAGACAAGGTCCTTTCACTCTTAAGGAGCTCAGTATTAGTGGGGGATATGTAAACTGTGTGTACATCTCCTTCCACTTATTTTTAGCTCTTGTCTTACACATATGTATTGAAGAAATCCAGAGAAGATTTTGATGATATAATGGCTGGGATTAGCTGGGAAAAGAAATGTCCAAAAATAGACATTTGCTGTTGGGTAGTAAAGGGTTGTTTCCTGAGAGGAATGGAGGGGGGGAAATTCACATTTAGAGATACAAAGAATAAAAGGAAGAGTTAATTACAAAAATGGCTCCATTTTCTATGCAAAGAGTACAAGAATATCAGCAGGATGAAGAAGAACTAGGGAGAGAAAGGAGATTAAAAGACAAGTTCCTTTTGCTCTTAAGGAAGACAGAAGTAGTGAGAAATATGTAAGCTGTATGTACATCTCCTTCCATTCGTTCATAGCTCTAATGATGAACACCTCAATTCCATTCTCAAGTAGAATGATCAGATTGAGAATGTTCCCATGAGAATGGCCTGCTGAGGAAAACACTGATGAAGGTGATTAGAACTGAAGAGGGGAGTGTTTTATACAGATTGTGTCACGTGGAAGTCGAGATTGCTCAGGATTTAAGAAAGCCTAAGGAAAACCCTGGGAAGGTGAAGAACTCAGATGTCCGACCATAAAGGAAAAGAAACTTTGAATAAGGCTATAAGTACACAATTCAAAAATAAGTAATGAATAACTAGAATGACAATCTCTCTACTGTTCAACAGTTTTAAATTGAAGTCTTTATAAGAGGTCAAACTTCCCCACTTAAGTGGATGTGCCATAAGTGGCAGAAATTCAGGTTTCAGAGGGTTGATTTCTCAGAAAAGGTGTTCATGACTGGAATTTTTTCTAATACAATGAGTATTCTAGATTGTGTTGTAGAAACAGCAAGAAGGAAATGGCCCACGACAGAGGAAAGGCCAATATGGATGGAGAAGACAGTCTAGAAGATAATAAAGAACCTGTGGGGCCTTTGTGTTGGTCAGTGATGGTGAACTTGGGAACCTGAAGTAGACAGTAAGCTGTATTAGTGGAAATACATTTCAGGGTTTCCACAAAACTTTAGTACAAAGTTATTTTGTTGCCTAGAGGACATGAAAATTTTATGGTACAGTTCATTGGACCAAAGTCTTCAGTTCTTCCTACATCTACTTCTTCATTGTATGAGTAGGATGACTTGGAAATAAATTCCTCTGAATTGATGAATAATTCTATTTTCTGAAGGACTCACTTACCTCCATACACACACTCTGGGGTGAAGGAGATGTCATCAAGGGCAATGAAGATGTTATCATTTCCACCCAAATCAGCTTCAAATGCCACTTTGAAGGGACTGTTAGTAGAGAGAGGTACATGTCCGTACATCCATCCAGTTCTTTTATTTCCAATCGCTGACCATACAAGGATGTTTAGTCCTGATTCTTCAATGGTATACACCTAAAAATGTAATAACAATAAGAAAAACAACAACTCTTTAGGACTGGTTATTAAAGGTAGTGGGGCATCCAGCTGATTGATTAATGAAAGAATGACAACTCTGTCAGAGGAAAAGCTTAATACACTTCATACCAATGGTGATGGAATCCATCAGGGCCGAGTTCCATTTCTCCAGATATGAGGATTGAATAACAAAGAAACATCAAGGCAAGCGTAGAAAACAAGTGTTATTTAAAGGACAGAACAGAGACAGATTTCTCTGCAGAAAACGGGCCCCAGCTCAGGTATCCAAAGAAGTGGGAATGTCCTGTTCCTTTAATACATTGAAGATTTTTCTCTTTTCTTATATTCTTCTTCTCCGTTTATCTTACCTATGTGACCAGGCAACAAAAGATGAGCCAAAAGGTCGAACAAAACCTTCCAGGTGTGCCTCTCTGTGTCTGCTCAAACAGGCAGGAAAAGGGCCACCCAGGAGGTGCTCAACAACATTTTGGGAAGTACAGTTTCCTGTAAGCAGGCAACACTGGCAATGGTGGAGGAGGAAGGAAAAGGGCTCTGGAGGTATTAGCTGAAATCAGTCCTGCGGAAGCAGCCTCCATCCCCCCAGACCCAAATCAGCTTCCATCTTCCCAATCCCAACTGATCCCCTATCTACACTAACTGCCTCTCCTTTGTTCTTGCTTCATATTGAGTCCAGTATTTTCTATCTGTAGAAATTGTGGCTTACATAGTGAGCAATGTATGTTATATTATCTTGGATTTTGTCATACCAATTTCCATATACCATCTAAAAAGTTAGAAGAGATATAAAACTAAAATGTGTCATTGCTAAAGAACTTTGCCTATGTTAGTCTGTAGAAAAAGAGGACCCTCAAAATAAGTACATATGAGATCATACAAGTCATTTCAGAAACCAAAGTAATATGCAGAAAATATTTAACATTTGACAGGTAGAAAAAATCTTCCTGGAGTAACATCAATATTCAGCACTAAAATGAAAGGATTAAAAAAATCTCATACACAAAAAGTGAAATATAAATGGAATTAGCTTTGAAACTAACAATCACATTAAGTTCTAGTGATTTTTTTTAACAATGAAAGCAATTTAGAATAAAGTGAATAACAACATAAAAAAATCAATACTACTTCTTAGCATTCTTCAAGAAGTTCTATAAACAATAAAGAAAAAGTAAGATTGAAAAATACACACATTATTGGTATGTAACTATATATACATATATGTAATGTGTATGCAACTTTTTTATATGTATGTATGGGCATGGGTATATATACACATATATAAAGACATACATCATATATATATATATATATATATATATATATATATATATCTTGATATATCTACATATCTATCTATCTCTATATATCTATACCTATATCTGTTTTTTGCAGTGCTAGGGATTTAAGGCATAGCTTCATGCCTCATGCATGCTAGGTAAAGGCTCTACCACTCAGCAAGAACCTTAATCCAAGGTATTTCTATATTTCTATATTTCTAATTCCAGTTAGTTATTTCCTCAGTTGGTTGCTAAGACTATATACAACGTATATGTAATATTGAATTATGTTGCCTATATATGGCTTGTAATGTACTTCAGCAATAATTCACAAAACCCTTTCTTTAACATGGGGAAAAAAGAACCAGAGAAAAGAAAGCATATCAATATCAATTTTGTTCTATTGTAATACTGTTTTTTTCCAATAACCTTCTCACCCACTGAAAAAAAAATCATACTTTTCCACTTTTTTTTCCTAGTGTCAAAATTTGTGTGTAGGTATTTTATCTTATAAATTTTATCCAAAATAATACCACTCATCCTATTACATATGATGATATTAAATTGACATTCTAGAAATAGTATCAAGAATCATCTCCAGAGCTATAAATTAAGCATGCTGCCAATGCCTACCAGTATAAAAAGTCTAAGTAAAGAGAGAAATCCAATTGTTGATGGAAATTAATCAAAACAAAAATAAACCAAGATTTTTTCAAAGACTAAGTAAAAATTGAAAAACTCACCCAAAGTTTGGAAACCTGAAATATGAGAATTTAACACTATAATAATCAAATTGAACATCTTGAAAGAGCAGTTATTTGCCAAGCAAAAATCACTTTTTATATTGACACATCTCTTAAAGAAATGAGATAACATTCAAGATTTCCCCTTGACATCATGTGCCCCCCAAAATGACAGTCCCCCACGACACCCACTAAATGCTCACATTGCAGAGGCTGGCAGCCTCTTCCCTGATGCATCCCTTCCTGCTGCTGATCTCTCTCTCCCAGCCCCATCCATGAATCTCATCCAAGGTGACAGGTGGCTCCTTGTACCAGGGGAATAGGAGAAGGAGCAATATGATCCTCTCTCCTTAAGACATCCAAAGAAATCATTTGAAATTATAAATTTCCCCTGGGCAATATTCTTGGACTTTTAAGTTCTGCTATGCATTGACATGCTAAGAGTCTTTCCTTTGAAATTAAACTGTCACAGAATAAAGAATTTAAACACACACACACACACACACACACACACACACACACACACACAGATTTTCAAAGACTTAAGTAAAAATCAAAAACCTTCCCTGAAGTTTGGAAAGCTAAAATGTAAGATTTCACTATAGTAACCAAATTGAAAATCTTGAGAGAGCAGATATTTGCCAAGCAGAAGTCACTTTTTATATTGATACTTCACTTAATGAAATAAGCTAAGATTCAACATGAAAGGAATTTGGGTCTGTTGACTATTCCAGGTCTTCCCTTCAATTACACAGCTCAGTCTTCAAATTCATGCATTTGTTTTCCATTTCTTAAAAATTAAAAGAAGTTTTCAATTTAATTCTCAACAGGACCACTGAATAGAATATAACTAAAGTGGGCTTTTTTTCTGCACAAATCTTGGTTATATCAAAAATATTTGAAAAGGAATGACTTCATTATTTTCATTTGAAATGCCTTTTTCTGAAAAAAAAACTCAATTTAGAAAAAGAATTTACTTGAATATATAACCCCAATGCTTTCTGTTTCCCCCTAAATTATAGTATCTATGCATTTTATGTATTAATATGCTTATTTTTACTATATTTACAATTTATATTTCTCTCTGCATTTAGTCTTTTTAGTTTTCAATCTATCTTATATGCTCTTTCCAAATCCATTTTCTTCCATTGTGTTCTCACTCTACTTCTCCAAATTCCATCATGACCCCTATCCCAGTCATGAGTATTAAACTCTCTAACATGGTCCACGTTTCTAATCCCATTGTTTGACCACACCATTATTCCAAATTAATGCTGGTCAGCTTCGCTAACTCATTACTTAGTTCAATGAAAAATTCTGAGAAGTTCATGAGTTGTTTTAATAGTAACATATATTTATAATTCACCAATATATGAAATTGAATAATTCTGTGGTGTTTCTTTAGGCATAGTGCCAATGGAAAAACTCGGACTATTGTTAAAGAACTCCACATAATGCCGTTTATTCACTATGACTAATGGGAAGTGCATGAAAGGCTAAAGTTATAATGTATATTTCTGTCTTGCAACGGAAATAACATTCATTGTTTTTCTGAGGGGTTTTTCCATGATAACTCTCAAAAGATTCATTTTTAATAACTTAGAAATCTGTTACTTTGAAAGAGCAAAATGGCTAATATTCTTGAAAAATAATTGATTTTAATGTGATTTCTTTCTAATTTCACATTTAATTCAATAAATTTTACTGTAAAGCCAATTCATGTCACTGTAATAGTTTTTTTATTTGAAATAGCTTTCTAAAAAAATCAATTGCTGGATGAATTTACTGGATATTTTAAATTTTGGTTGAACATAGGCACAATAATATATCAATGGTTAACATTATATATTGTCAAGTATATAATGCTTATTTTTATGCTTATTTTAGAAATGATAGAGAATCAAGGAATATACAAGATACTAAATAATAAACTTTATACTGTAATAAAGTTGTATGTATTCAAATATGATAAATGAAATAACTGCTTCTAATGTGGTTCAGGAAAAGTTGAAAGAGAACATACTAAGTCGAAACAGGAAAAAATAATGAGGTCACCTACTACAAATTCTGTAATATTTTCCAATTAAATTTAAGATTTTTTTGACAAATTCCTCAGCATTAATCCAGAGATATTCTTTGAAGGAAAGCATTTGACACATATAAAGAGGTAGTAGAAAATAAGACCATTAATGGTTAAATTTCAGAATAGGAGGGATATCAGAGACCAGCTACTCCAGTAATATCCATATATTTAGGTGGCCTAGGTGAAGGTTTGAAAGGAATTGATTAGAAGTTCCTCTCCTGCAGCTATTCAGAAACTCCAGGAGGCTTTGACATTGAAGGTGGGTCACTGGCACTAACTTGGATCCTTTGAGTGGACACCTCAGGATATAAGAAATACTTCATCCATTTCATTAAGTATTAAGCTCATTAAAACTAATGTATGAAATGCATCCGTGAGAGGAAAATATGACTTTTCTTGGCCCCCAGCTGTTCTCAGCTCTTCTGCTAGGGCTGTGCTCTTTAATCACCACTGACAGGGCAAAGCCGTGAAGTGAACAACTGCTTCATTCTTAGAAGTTCATAGTTTCACATGGTTTAATTTCTAAATACTCAAATTTTATACAAGAAGAAAGAAAACATCAAAAGTAATAGAAAAGGAACATTTCTTTAAAAGTAAGAGATCATTTTTTTTTTCAAATAAATGGCAAAAGTGTGGAAAATAATAATGATGCTTCCCATATTAATGAAATTTAGCTCATTCACATACTTTGTTATATGGACCTCATTTCATATATGTGACTAAGTTAATTGCTTTCTATAGTTCTGGAATTTGAGAAAGAGAGATTAAACAATTAATTAAATATATATAGCACAAACATGAAGTTTTTGGTCCAGCATGCAAAGGGATTGGAAATTGTCCAGTCCTCACCAAAAACAAAACCAAACCAAAAAACAAACCTGAATAATCTGAAAATCAACAGTTCTTAGATCCCTCAGAGAATTAAGGCTGCAGAGAAAACCAATGCCTCTAAAACTGGGGAGACCAAGAGGCAGATGCATTGAATCACCATGACCTGAACAGGAACCCAGGAGCAGATACCCTCAAAGGCATTTACACCAGGGTAGAGACATCAAAAATGTAATTGATGAACTATAAGAGATTCAGTGTAGACAGGTTTAAAAGTTATACTCGAGGGGTGAATTCTTAGGAAGATTCCATAATTAGTGAGTTTTCCCTTCAGGAGTCTTACTAGATTCTTACAATGAAGATCAGGATGGGAAAAAATCTCTTTGGCAGGCAAAGGGGGAAAGCATTTAGGGAAATCAACAATCACTTTAAATGAAAATTCAGAGGCTGGGGTTGTGGCTCAGTGGTAGAGTGTGCACTTTGTATGTGTGAGGCACTGAGTTCGATCCTCAGCACCACATAAAAATAAAGGTATGTGTCCATCCACAACTAATATCTATATCTATATCTATATCTATATCTATATCTATATCTATCTATCTATCTATCTATATGAAAATTCAGCAATAGAAGATATTTTTCAAAGTGGAATTAAAAATAAGACCTAACTATATTCTGTGTAGAAGAAATCCATGTTAAATACAGATTAGAAGTCTTGGGATGGAGAAAGATATACTATGATAATGCCTACTTAAAAAAAAAAAACCTAGAAAAGTTATGTTAATTTGGGGCAAAGTAGACTTTAGAGAAAGGAAAATTATCAGGGATAAAGAAAGAATTTGCTATAGAATGAATATTTGTGTCCTTCTCCCAAATTCACTTGTTGAAACAATCCCTAAAGTGATGATACTAAGGGGTGAAACATTGGGGAGGTGAGGAGGTCTGAAGAATCTGCCTTTGTCAGTGGGATTAGAGCCCATATGAAAGAGGCATGCCTGAGTTTGTTAAGAGCTTTTATTGTGTTAATACACTGCTGTCTACAAATTACACAGTTTAAGATACTTTGTTATTGCAGCCCTCAAAGGACTGAAATAACGTTATATGATTTTAAACTAGTCCATTCTCCAAAATGACATGATAATCCAATATATATATATATATATATATATATATATATATAAATAATTCAGTCCCAGTATTTTCCTTTTCTCTTCTCTCTACTAATCTTTCTGCTATTTACTTATAGTTATCTTTTTTAAATTAGTGTCTAAGGGTATATGTGATGGTAAGATTCACTGTGGTATTTTTATATGTGTACATAGGAAAATTAGGTGCAATTCATTTTACTGTTCTTTCCTTATCCTAACCCTCTTCCCTCCCCTTCAATCCTTTTTGACCACTCAACTAATCTTTCTTTATTTTTTTACTCCCCTCCCCACCATTTTGCATTAGCTTCTGAACATCAGAGAAAATGTCTGACTTTTGCTTTTTTAGACTGGCCAATTTCACTGAGCAGGATACATTCCAGTTCCATCCTTTTTCTGGCTAATGTCATAATGTCATTCTTCTTTATGGCTGAATAATACTCTGTTGTATACTTATACCAAATTCTCTGTTTCTATTAATCTATTGAAGGACACCTAGGTTGGCTCCATAGTTTGGCTATTGTGAATTGTAGGGCTATAAATATTGATATGGCTGCCTCAGTATAGTATGCTAATTTTAAATCCTTTGGATATATACTGAGGTCTGAGATAGCTGGATCATAAGGTTGTTCCATTCCTAGTTTTTTGAGGACTCTTTATACTGTTTTTCAGAATGGTTGCTACAGAATGGGAGAAAATCTTTGCCACCTGCCCCCATAGTGGCCATTAATATCCAGAATCACATCTTTCTTAATGGTAAAAAACTGAACAACTCCCCGCTAAAATCAAGAACAAGCAAGGATGTTCACTATCATCATTCCTACTCAACACTCTTCTAGGAGTCCTTGGTGATATAATAGCAGAAGAAAATGTGTACTGATCATGAAGAAATTAAACTTTCTTTTCAGATGACATGATTATCTAGAAAATCCTCCAAATCATCAACAACCAAAAAAAAAATAATAAGCAATTGGAACAAGGTTGCCGCCCACAAGGTTAACTTACAGAAAGAAGTTAATGACTTTCTTATGTCTAAGCAAGAAACAATTTGAATTTAAAACAAAGCCATTTTTATTAGCACCAAAAGAAGAAGAAGAAAAGAAAGAAAGTAATATATAGTCATATGTTGCTTAAGAAGGAGGCAATATTTTGAGAAACATGTCAGGTGATTTTGTTGTGAAAACATCACAAAGTGCAGGTACACAAATCCAAATGGCAATAAATGACCTGGGCAGTGGTGTATACCTGTCATCCCAGCAATTCAGAAGGCTAAAGCAGGAGCATCACAAGTTCAAGGCCAGATATAGCAGTTTAGCAAGGCTTTAAGCAACTTAATGAGACCCTGTGTATCCAGGTTCATTACCTGTAATATGCTTAAAGGAATCACTGTCACATACACATTCTGTCATTGTGTCACTGACCAAAATGTCAGTATATGACAAGTGATAGTGTATGCATAAATTTAATAAAATATGATATATATAATAAATGCTAAAAATGATTAAAAAGATAAATAAAAGGACAGATAATATGCTATGAGGAAGACTCAATATGATCAAGATAAAATTTCTTCCCAACTTCATTATGTATACAATTCAATCATAGCAGGTTGCTTTGAGAATATCAACAAACAACAAACTCATTCAAAAGTTTATAAAGAAAAACAAAACAAAACAAAACAAAAAAACAGAAAATTCAACACATGTAGAGGCAAAACAAATTTAGAGGACTGACATTAGCTTCCTGCAAAGCACAGAGAAAGCTGTAGTGATCAAGCCAGTATAGTATTGGTAAGAAGGTAAACAAATTGGTCAATGAAACAGAAATCCCAGAAACACACTCACACAAATGTAGTCAATTGATCTACAACAAAGAAACAGAGGCCATCCAGCAGAGAAGGGGTGATCTTTCTAACAAAGACTGCTGGAACAACTAGACTCAATGTAAAAAAACAAGAAATGAAAAAAAAAAAAATCTGGGGCTGGGGATGTGGCTCAAGCGGTAGAGTGCTCGCCTGGCATGCGCGCGGCGCTGGGTTCGATCCTCAGCACCACATACCAACAAAGATGTTGTGTCCACCGAAAACTAAAAAATAAATATTAAAAAAATTCTCTCTCTCTTTCTCTCTCTCTCTCTCTCTCTAAAAAAAAATCTGGACACATATCATCTATGTTACATCAACATTAACTCAAAATTGTTTATAGATGTGAGTATCAATGCAAAGTATAAAACTTATAGAACATAACAGAAAATAACCTAGGTGACCTTGGGTTTTGTGATGACTTTTTGGACATAGTACCATGAATGAAACATTAGAACATTGGATTTCATTAAATTAAAAACTTCTGTTGCCTAAAAGACACCAGACAATGAAAAGACAAGCCAAAAACTGGTGAAAAAAATTTATAGCTCATATCTCTTAAACAAGTAGTATAAAATATAGAAAGAACTTGTAAAAGTCAAAAATAAATAATACAAATCCCAACTTAGAGAAATGGACAAAAGATCTAAGTAGACACCTCACCAAAGAATGTATTGAAATGTAAACAGTCACAGGATAAAGTGTTCACCATCACATGTCATCAGGGAATTGCAAACTTTTTTAAAAAATAAGATACCAGTAAGCATATATTAGGAAAGCCTTTTGTACAAAATGCTTCCTAAGATGTGGAGCAGTAGGACCGCTCCTTCATGGCTAGAGGGAATGCAAAGATAATACAGTGAACTTTGAAGGTAGTTAAGCTGTTGCTTACAAAATTAATAAAACTGAATCTAGTCATTGTGTTACTGGAAATTTATCTGAGTTAAAAACTTCTAGCCACAAAGATGTTTATAACAGCTTTACTTACAATTGTCCAAACTTAGGAACAGTCAAGATGTCTTGAAACAGGAAACCAAACAAATGTTGGAAGATCGTGGAATTCTTTTTCAGTGATACAAAAGAAATAAGCTATCGAGCCACAAAAAGATATGGGAGCTTAAATGCATATTTCTAAGTGAAGCAAGTCAGTCTGAGAAGACTTCAGGAAAGGAAAATACTTGGTACCATTAAAAAAAAAAAAAAAAGAAAGATCAGTGGTTCCCAGGGTTTTGGGATAGGGAGGGATGGATAGGTAGGTGAAATAAAGGGTATTTGGGGGGCACTGAAATCATTCTGCATGATATTGTGGAGATATATATATATATATATATATATATATATATATATATATATATATTTATACTTTCCTCAAAACATATGTGATGCACAATACAGAGTAAACTCTTGTGAACTACAGATTTTACTTAATAATAATGCATCAATAGCATAAAATATCAGCTCTTTAATTATAACCAATGTACCATAATAAAGAAAGATAATAGTGGAGACTGGGTAGGTCTGAGGTAGGAAATATAAGGAGGTATCTTTTATGTGAAGCATTTATTCTTTGTACTCAGTTTTTCTGGAGACCTAAAACTGTTTAAAAACTAAAGTCTATTAATTTTTAAAAATTCATTTTAAACCTACACAGGATGAAAATAAGAGAACTGGTATTGATTTTTTTTTTTTTTGCTTTCATTCAATCAATTGCCTACTTAGTTGGAAAAACAAAAATGTCTCATCCATTTCAACGTTAATTAAAGCAATTCTTAAAATAAGCATTTGGTCCTCTAAACACATTAACCACTGATTCCTCCTCCTCCTGCTCCTCCTCATCCTCCTCTTCCTCCTCTTCTCTCTCTCTCTTTTCTGTCTCTCTCTCATACTTTGTATCTCGGATTTTGAACATTTCAAAAGTCAGATGGCATACCATCTCTTACCTTGCCAATGTCAACTACATTCTCTAACTTTTTTAAGACCAAGCAATGTTGCAAGCTCACAGGCAAGAATTATCAAAGTGCCAGGCACATGAAACTATCAGAGGAGGCAAGTAGAACTCAGTCATGGCTTTTATAGACCTGGGTCCCTGAAGTACAGGGCATAAGAATGTCATTACAATGGTGTAAATTTTTTTTCTTTAAAAATGAAAATAAGAAGCTGGGGCTTCGGCTCAGCAGTAAAGTGCTCGCCTAGCACATGAGAGGCCCTGGGTTCTATCCTCAGCAAATAAATAAAATAAAGGTATTGTGTCCTACTTCAACTAAAACATAATAAAGAAGAAAGAAAAGAAAATAATGGAAAGCACCTACTAAGAAAGAGTTTTTTAAAAAGCTTCTTCAAGTTTTGACTCCCATCTTTTACTCCTCTGTGTCTACTTAATTCTCCCTCCCTCCTTTGCCTATCCTCATGAACCCTAGGAAGATTCCCCAGCAAGGGCTTTGCACTGTTTTCTTTTGCCAGAAATATTCTCCAGTGTCCAACTCCATATTTGCATGGCTCACTTCCAAGATTCCTTCAAGTGTTTACTCCAAGTTTCACACTCATGTTGAGGCCCTCTCTGACCATGGTTTTAAAAATGAACTTGTATCTGCATTTCCCAGTTATTTTACTCTGCTTTACCATGTTCCATAGTCTTTAAATGCACTCCCTGACCTATGTATTATATTTATGAGCTCCACTATAACCTAGTAGCAGAGAAGGCAGGGAGTTTTGTGTGTTTTATTTATTTACATGGCCCAAATACCTAGACCATGGCTAGGCACATTATAGGTGCTTTGTAAGCATTAGCTAAAGAATGAAATTTGAAAATGATGGATTGAACAAAGGACTTTACGGCTGGGGAGGATCTTGGAGAACCTCTAGTGTAAAGCTTCCTAGGGAACCCTAGGGAGTAAATGACTGGCTGTCACTCATTGTCAATGAAGGAAGTGAAATAGAATCTCAAGTTTCTCAGTGAGTATTTTCTACCTGAGAAAATACATCATTTTATTTGAAAAAGAAATGTATCTGCTTACAAACATCAGGATTATTCAGGCCCTGCTGTGAGAGCTTGTGGTGCTCTTATTACTATGTTTACCAAAAATGACTTGTTCCAATAAAATACCACCATGACTTCCTTTTCTGTGTTTTGGATATCACTGAGCTAGCTGTATGTAAGCTATGTTAGATTATAAGGAATTCATTGTAGGTAAATAGGGGAATGAGTGATTATAAATACAAAGTTTAGAATAATCAGCATGAGAATGGAATCCTCTATGAGTGGGTACAATCACAAAAGGAATAGATCCCTCTTGTTCTTCTTCTTTTTTTTTTTTTTTGCCATTCTCATAAGAAATGGGAAACAGAGAATCCACTTTGTTTCCTAACACTTTAAAGAAAATTAGAGGAGTTCACATGAACATGAAGCTATTGTCCAAACTATAAAGGATGAAGCAAATTAAGTGTTAAGTGTTTGTGGCATAGGAAGGAATTTTTGGTAATCTCTATTATATTTAAGAAAGCAGGGCTGGAGCTATTGCTCAATGACAGGTCACTTGCTAGCATGTGCAAGGTGCTGGGTTTGATCCTAGCAGCACCAAAATTAAAGTAAAACAAAACAAAACAAAATAAAAAGCATATAACTTTCTAACTGTGTTTAATGTACTTAGCAATAAGAAGGCTGAACAGCTTAGGTGCTAAGACACAGATTCTATTGCTAATTGAATTGTTAGGCCAAAGTGTTCATCTTTTTAAACTTCTATTTCCTTCCTTATTAAATGAAAGAATTATTAATATCTGTTGAAGAGGGCTATTATTGGACTTATTGTAGAATGATGTATATAAAGTTAATATCAACAATAAATATATTTGCTTTTTTAAAAGTATCCATGTGGAAAAGACTCAGCACCATGTCAAGAAAAGGGCCTAGATGGAGTGAATCTGCCACGACTTCAGCGCGAGCAGTAAGGCTGCAGCCTCTGAGCTGCCCGGCTCCCTGGGCCCCTTCTCTTTCCCCTCTCCGCCTTTCTGCTTCGCTTCTCCCCCACCATCTCTCCTCTCACGCTCACTCCCTAAATCTAGATCTCAATTTCTTTCCCCCACCCCACCCGCTCTCTGGAGTGCCCAGTACCTGGCCCGCGAGGACCCCGAGGCGCTGCCTCCCATCCCCCAGCCCGCACCCCCTCCACGAGGGTCCCAAAGGACACAGCTTGGCCGCTGCCGCCGCTGCCGCCGCCGCTTCCTGCGGAGCACCTTAGAACAGATTCTTAACCGCGCGAGTGAGCTGCCCAGTAAAATGGAACAGCTGATAAGATGAGTGACAATTTAAAATCTAAGTGATCCAACATGGCGGTGGACGCGGAGAGATCAAGCCTCTAACCCCTTCAGCTGCGCGGGCATAGGGAGAAGTAAAGTGTCAAAATACTGTTCGCTCAGGACCACTAGGCACGGTTGAGCTGAAGTGGACCCGGGCAACAGTCTAGCCTTCTCAGAACACACCGAGCCCCAATTGGCTGCATTCTAGCTCTGGTTCGCCTGCTTCTTGTGACTCAGCACTAATGATCCCGCTGAAATAACTAGTTGGCCCACCTGAACTCACAGAGGTAAAAGCCAACTGAGCACCACAGCCAGACCCAGGGAATCAGGAGTGACGTGGGACTAGTGGCACAGGACTCCCAGCTATCGCTCTCACCAGTGCCGACAACAGAGGTCCCTTGCACCAGCTACCAGGGGAGTTGCTACCTGAGGGCAAACAAATTCGCTGGGGGTCCTCAGCGCCAAGCCCTACAAACTTAGGGTCTGAGGGAGGCAAACAGAAAGGGTATGCCCAGGCACCCATGAAAACAGGGCTCCCAGGAGAAGCAGACCCGGCGTGTAGCCAGTATTGTGATGAGCATCACAGGTGAGTGGGGCCTGGCTTGAGGAATCACAAGAGGGGTGCACAAGCAGGGGTGGCACTCAAGATTGGAGATCCGCACAGTCTGGGAAGAAGAGCTGAGGCACAGTGATTGGTTCCCACCTACCAAGAAGAGAAGCCTGGCCCAGTGGGCATAGCTCCACCTACTGGAAGAGAAGTTAGTCAAGCTCTATGACTGCATTTATTATTATTATTATTTTTTTAATGATTATTATTAGTATTTTTTTAATTTTATTTTCACTTTTTGTTGTTGATATAGTTGTTGTTCTCTAACTTTCTTATTAATGGTTTCAATTTTTTAAAATTCTTTTGATTTTATTAGTATTACTATTATTTTTTAAACTTTAATTTCCATTTTTTTTTATCATTATAACTTTTTTTTGGTTTTAAATTTTTATTTTTTTTTTCTTTCTTTCTTTTCACTTTTTTTCTTTTGTCTTCTCATTTCTTTTCAATTTTCTTATTCCCCCTTCCTTGAATTCTACCTGCCTACACTCATTCTCTTTAGTTACTTCTTCCCTCCCCTTCTAATATCTCTCCTCCCAAGCATCAAATAAATTTATAAGAGTAAACAGTAACTCAGTAGTCAAACAGAACAAGAAGTAACATGAGCATAAAAAAAGCAAGGAAGAAAAGGAGTACAAACAATGAAGGACAGCCTAAATATTCAGGAGGACCTAGAGTCATCAGAAAAATGGCCATATAAAGAACTCAAGGAACACCTTAGACAGATGGAAAGGAACCTTAAAGATCACATTGAAAATGAATTACATAAACAGATAAAAGAAGTTAAGCATCTTTATCAGGAGATAGAGATTATAAAAAATAATCAAACAATAATTCTAGAAATGAAGGAAACGATAAACCAAATTAAAAACTCAATCCAGAGTATCACTAACAGAGTGGAGCAAGTAGAAGCCAGAACGTCAGATAATGAAGACAAAATATATCATCTTGAAAAGAGTCTAGCCAACTCAGATAGGCTGGTAAATAATCACGAGAAAAACATCCAAGAGATTTGGGATAGCATAAAAAGACCAAACTTACGAGTCATCGGGATAGAGGAAGGCACAGAGATTCATACCAAGGGAATGAGTAACCTCCTGAATGAGATAATTACAGAAAACTTTCCAGAAATAAAAAAAGGAAACAGATATACAAATTGTAGATGCATACAGGACACCGAGCACACAAAATCACAGTAGACCAACGCCAAGACACATTGTTATGAAGATATCCAATATACAGAACAAAGAGAAAATATTAAAAGCTACAAGAGAAAGGAGGCAGGTTACATTTAGGGGTAAACCAATTAGGTTAACAGCAGATTTTTCATAACAGATGCTGAAAGCGAGAAGATCCTGGAACAACGTATTTCAAACATTGAAAGACAATTGATGCCAACCAAGAATTCTGTATCCAGCAAAATTAAGCTTCAGGTACGACAACAAAATAAAAATCTTTCATGATAAACAAAAGCTAAAAGAATTTGTAGCCAGAAAACCAGCATTGCAAAGCGTCTTGAGCAAAACACTACACGAGGAAGAAATGAAAAACAATAACCAAAACCTTCAGTGGGAAGTGCCTCAGTAAAAACAGAGGATGGCGGGAAAGCTAATCATGGAGAAACAAACTAAATTAGAAAAAAAAAAGAGATAAATAATCAAACATGGCAGGAAGTACAAACAATATATCAATAGTAACTCTAAACGTTAATGGCTTAAACTCTCCAATAAAGTGACATAGGCTGGTAACATGGATTAAAAAAACAAATCCAACAATATGCTGCCTCCAGGAGACACATCTGATTGGAAAAGACATACACAGGCTCAGGTAAAATGTTGGGAAAAAATATACCATGCACACAGTCCTCGCAAGCAAGCAGGGGTGGCCATTCTCATATTGAATAAAATCGACTTCAAGACTAAGTTGATCAAAAGGGATAAGGAAGGACATTATATACTGTTAAAGGGAACCATTCACCAACAAGACATAACAATTATCAATATTTATGCACCAAATAATGGCACTGGGACATTCATAAAACAAACTCTCCTCAAGTTCAAGAATCAAATAGACCACAACACAATAATCATGGGTTACTTCAACACACCTCTCTCACCATTGGTCCGATCCTCCAAACAAAAGTTGAATAAAGAAACTATTGACCTCAATATCACAATCAATAACCTAGACTTAACTGACATATATAGAATGTATCAACCATCATCAAGTGGATATACTTTTTTCTCAGTAGCACATGGATCCTTCTCAAAAAGAGACCATATATTATGCCATAGGGCAACCCTCAGTAAATATAAAGGGGTGGAGATAATACCATGCATTTTATCAGATAATAATGGAATGAAACTGGAAATCAATGACATAGGAAGGAAGGAAAAATCCTACATCACATGGACAATGAACAATACGTTACTGAATGATCAATGGGTTACAGAAGACATAAAGGAGGAAATCAAAAAATTCTTAGAGATAAATGAAAATACAGACACAACATATCGGAATCTATGGGACACAATGAAAGCAGTTTTAAGAGGGAAATTCATCGCCTGGAGGTCATTCCTCAAAAAAAGGAAAAACCAACAAATAAATGAGCTCACACTTCATCTCAAAGCCCTAGAAAAGGAAGAGCAAAACAACAGCAAATGTAGCAGAAGGCAAGAAATAATTAAAATCAGAACAGAAATCAACGAAATTGAAACAAAAGAAACTATTGAAAAAATTAACAAAACAAAAAGTTGGTTCTTTGAAAAAATAAATAAGATCCACAGACCCTTAGCCATGCTAACGAAGAGAAGAAGAGAGAGAACTCAAATTACTAACATATGAGATGAAAAAGGCAATATCACAACAGATGCTACAGAAATACAGAAGACAATTAGAAATTATTTTGAAAACCTATATTCCAATAAAATAGAAGATAGTGAAGACATTGATAAATTTCTTAGGTCATATGATTTGCCCAGACTGAGCCAGGAGGATACACACAATTTAAACAGACCAATATCAATGGATGAAATAGAAGAAGCAATCAAAAGACTACCAACCAAGAAAAGCCCAGGACCAGATGGGTACACAGTGGAATTTTACAAAACCTTTAAAGAAGAATTAATACCAATACTTTTCAAGTTATTTCAGGAAATAGAAAAAGGGGGAGCTCTACCAAATTCATTCTATGAGGCCAACATCACCCTGATCCCGAAACCAGACAAAGACACTTCAAAGAAAGAAAACTACAGACCAATATATCTAATGAACCTAGATGCAAAAATCCTCAATAAAATTCTGGCAAATCGGATACAAAGGCACATCAAAAAAATTGTGCACCATGATCAAGTAGGATTCATTCCTGGGATGCAAGGATGGTTCAATATACGGAAATCAATAAATGTTATTCACCACATCAATAGGCTTAAAAATAAGAACCATATGATCATCTCGATAGATGCAGAAAAAGCATTTGACAAAGTACAGTATCCCTTTATGTTCAAAACATTAGAAAAACTAGGTATAACAGGAACTTACCTCGACATTGTAAAAGCTATCTATGCTAAGCCTCAGGCTAGCATCATTCTGAATGGAGAAAAATTGAAGGCATTCCCTCTAAAATCTGGAACAAGACAGGGATGCCCCCTATTACCACTTCTGTTCAATATAGTTCTCGAAACTCTGGCCAGAGCAATTAGACAGACGAAAGAAATTAAAGGCATAAAAATAGGAAAAGAAGAACTTAAATTACCACTATTTGTGGATGACATGATTCTATATCTAGAAGACCCAAAAGGGTCTACAAAAAAACTACTAGAACTAATAAATGAATTCAGCAAAGTGGCAGGATATAAAATCAACACACATAAATCAAAGGCATTTCTGTATATCAGCAATAAAACTTCTGAAACGGAGATGAGGAAAAACACTCCATTCACAATATCCTCAAAAAAATAAAATACTTGGGAATCAACCTAACAAAAGAGGTGAAAGACCTACAATGAAAACTACAGAACCCTAAAGAGAGAAATAGAAGAGGATCTTAGAAGATGGAAAAATATACCTTGTTCATGGATAGGCAGAACTAACATTATCAAAATGGCGATATTACCAAAAGTTCTCTATAGGTTTAATGCAATGCCAATCAAAATCCCAACGGCATTTCTTGTAGAAATAGATAAAGCAATCATGACATTCATATGGAAAAATAAAAGACCCAGAATAGCAAAAACAATTCTAAGCAGGAAGTGTGAATCAGGCGGTATAGCGATACCAGATTTCAAACTATATTACAGAGCAATAGTAATAAAAACAGCATGGAACTGGTACCAAAACAGGCGGGTGGACCAATGGTACAGAATAGAGGAAACAGAGACTAATCCACAAAGCTACAACTATCTTATATTTGATAAAGGAGCTAAAAACATGCAATGGAGGAAGGATAGCATCTTCAACAAATGGTGTTGGGAAACCTGGAAATCCATATGCAACAAAATGAAACTGAATCCCCTCCTCTCGCCATGCACAAAAGTCAACTCAAAGTGGATCAAGGAGCTAGATATCAAATCAGAGACTCTCCGTCTGATAGAAGAAAAAGTTGGCTCCGATCTACATATTGTGGGTTTGGGCTCCAAATTCCTTAATAGGACACCCATAGCACAAGAGTTAATAACTAGAATCAACAAATGGGACTTTCTTAAACTGAAAAGTTTTTTCTCAGCAAGAGAAACAATAAGACAGGTAAATAGGGAGCCTATATCCTGGGAACAAATTTTTACTCCTCACACTTCAGATAGAGCCCTAATATCCAGAGTATACAAAGAACTCAAAAAATTAGACAATAAGAAAACAAATAACCCAATCAACAAATGGGCCAAGGACTTGAACAGCCACTTCTCAGAGGAGGACATACAATCAATCAACAAGTACATGAAAAAATGCTCACCATCTCTAGCAGTCAAGGAAATGCAAATCAAAACCACCCTAAGATACCATCTCACCCCAGTAAGATTGGCAGCCATTATGAAGTCAAACAACAACGAGTGCTGGCGAGGATGTGGGGAAAAGGGTACACTTGTACACTGCTGATGGGACTGCAAATTGGTGTGGCCAATTTGGAAAGCAGTATGGAGATTCCTGGGAAAGCTGGGAATGAAACCACCATTTGACCCAGCTATTGCCCTTCTTGGACTATTCCCTGAAGACGTTAAAAGAGCGTACTGCAGGGATACTGCCACATCGATGTTCATAGCAGCACAATTCACAATTGCTAGACTGTGGAATCAACCCAGATCCCCTTCAGTAGATGAATGGATAAAAAAAAAATGTGGCATTTATACACCATGGAGTATTACGCAGCACTAAAAAATGACAAAATCACGGAATTTGCAGGGAAATGGATGGCACTAGAGCAGATTATGCTTAGTGAAGCTAGCCAATCCCTAAAAAACAAATACCAAATATCTTCTTTGATATAATGAGAGCAACTAAGAACAGAGCAGGGAGGAAGAGCAGGAAGAAAAGATTAACATTAAAGAGACATGAGGTGGGAGGGAAAGGGAGAGAAAAGGGAAATTGCATGGAAATGGAGGGAGACCCTTATTGTTATACAAAATTACATATAAGAGGTTGTGAGGGGAATGGGATAACAAACATGGAGGGAAATTTATTATGGTAGATGGGCTAGAGAGAGAAGATGGGAGGGGAAGGGAGGGGGGATAGTAGAGGATAGGAAAGGTAGCAGAATACAACAGTCACTAATATGACAGTATGTAAAAATGTGGATGTGTAACCGAGGTGATTCTGCAATCTGCATTTGGGGTAAAAATGGGAGTTCATAACCCACTTGATTCTAATGTATGAAATATCATATGCTAAGAGCTTTGTAATGTTGTGAACAACCAATAATAAAAAGTTTCAAGAAAATAAAAAAAATAAAAGTATGCATGTGATTATTATTGCTGAACATAAATTACCTATTGTGAAAAATGTTTCATTTAGTAGGGTGAGCCTCTTATTCAGAGTGGTAACTAGGTGATTTCATTTTGAGGAGGTAACACTCTTTTATAAGATTCAAAAATAATTACAGGATCCAATTTAGGCTTTTGGCTTTTTTCCTTAAAAAATATATCTGCAAGAAATGCCTTTGGGATTCTGATTGGCATTGCATTAAACCTATAGAGAACTTTTGGTAATAGATAAAGCTATCATGAAATTCATATGGAAAAATAAAAGACCCAGAATAGCAAAAACAACTCTAAGCAGGAAGTTTGAATCAGGCGGTATAGCGATACCAGAGTTCAAACTATACTACAGAGCAATAGTAACAAAAACAGGCAGTACCAAAAGAGGCAGGTGGACCAATGGTACAGAATAGAGGACACATAAACTAATCCACAAAATTACAATTATATTTGATAAATGGGCTAAAAGCATGCAATGGAGGAAGGATAGCATCTTCAACAAATGGTGCTGGGAAAACTGGAAATATGCAACAAAATGAAACTGAATCCCTTTCTCTCGCCATGCACAAAAGTTAACTCAAAATGGATCAAGGAGCTTGATATCAAATCAGAGACACGGCGTCTGATACAAGAAAAAGTTGGCTCAGATCTACATACTGTGGGGTCGGGCTCCAAATTCCTCAATAGGACACCCATAGCACAAGAGTTAATAACAAGAATCAACAAATGGGACTTACTCAAACTAAAAAGTTTTTTTCTCAGCAAACGAAACAATAAGAGAGGTAAATAGGGAGCCTGCATCTTGGGAAAAAATCTTTACTCCTCACACTTCAGATAGAGCCCTAATATCCAGAGTATACAAAGAACTCAAAAAATTAAACAATAAGAAAACAAATAACCCAATCAATAAATGGGCCAAGGACCTGAACAGACACTTCTCAGAGGAGGACATACAATCAATCAACAAGTACATGAAAAAATGCTCACCATCTCTAGCAGTCAGAGAAATGCAAATCAAAACCACCCTAAGATACCATCTCACTCCAGTAAGACTGGCAGCCATTATGAAGTCAAACAACAACGAGTGCTGGCAAGGATGTGGGGATAGGGGTACTCTTGTACATTGCTGGTGGGACTGCAAATTGGTGCAGCCAATGTGGAAAGCAGTATGGAGATTCCTAGGAAAGCTGGGAATGGAATCACCATTTGACCCAGCTATTCCCCTTCTTGGTCTATTCCCTAAAGACCTAAAAAGAGCATACTACAGGGACACTGCTACATTGATATTCATAGCAGCACAATTCACAATAGCTAGACTGTGGAACCAACCCAGATGCCCTTCAATAAACGAATGGAAAAAAAATGTGGCATTTATACACAATGGAGTATTACTCTGCATTAAAAAATGACAAAATCATGGAATTTGCAGGGAAATGGATGGCATTAGAGCAGATTATGCTAAGTGAGGCTAGCCAATCCCTAAAAAACAAATGTCAAATGTCTTCTTTGATATAAGGAAAGTAACTAAGAACAGAGTAGGGAGGAAGAGCATGAGAAGATTACATTGAACAGGGACAAGAGGTGGGAGGGAAAGGGAGAGAGAAGGGAAATTGTATGGAAATGGAAGGAGACTCTCATGATTATACAAAATTACATACAAGAGGAAGTGAGGGGAAAGGGGGAAAAACAAGAGGGAGAAATGAATTACAGTAGATGGGGTAGAGAGAGAAGATGGGAGGGGAGGAAAGGGGAGGGGAGGGGGGATAGTAGAGGATAGGAAAGGCAGCAGAATACAACAGACACTAGTATAGCAATATGTAAATCAGTGGATGTGTAACCGATGTGATTCTGCAATCTGTATATGGGGTAAAAATGGGAGTTCATAACCCATTTGAATCAAAGTGTGAAATATGTCAAGAACTATGTAATGTTTTGAACAACCAACAATAACAATTAAAAAAAATAAAAGTTGAAAAACCATTAAAAAATATCTGGTGTTCTTGTAAACAAAAGAAATAAGAATCAGAGAGTTTTAGAAATTTTCTGAGTGTTCAATTTTTGGGACTTAAAACAGTGGGCCTATGACAAAGGTTTCTTGTGTTCCAGTTGGGTAATCTCTCCTACACATCATCTGGTTTATAATAAGCATCAGTGGATGTATCAGAGGAGGAAGATCTGAGAAAAAGCATAGCTACTATGCATGGAGAAACTGAGGTGGCTCTACAGTATCAACCCCACATACCTGGACAGAAACAATCGATTTAGAAGAAATTACAATAATGCACAGACAACATGCCTTTTCATAGCAGAACAACCTACTCAGCATTCAGTGCTAAGCTAATACTCATATATTTTTCCCAGTTGGGAATATCATTGTTCAGACCATCTTCAAAATGTCTTCAAACACCTCTCCTCCAAGTAAAGGAAAATTGAAAGTATAGCACATCAAGTAGAAATGAAAATGGACCTTTGGGTGAATTTTCTTCACTTTCAGAATGTACTGCAAAAGTTGTAAATATTTGGAAAATGGTTTCTGGTTCTGATTCCTAACCCAAAACAGAGGCTTACCTATACTCCCCAGGAATGTTCTACTTCAAGGACAGGAACAAATACTGACATAAAACCCCAGAAGCCCTGGAAAACCAGCAGCACAGCTACCAACATGCAAAAACATCTAAACTTTTTGGAAGTTTTAAGCCAAATGGAAACTGTTTGATAAATATACAAAAACAGAACCAAAGTATTTGCAAACACCTATAAGTAATACTACCAACAACAACAGGTGAACTTTCCCTGCAAAATTCTGGAATAACTGAAAGAGATGGGAACCATAAGAAAAGAACTGTGCTTATGTTACCATATAGTAATTAATCAAAAAACTCCCAAAGAAGCCAGGTCAGTATTCTGTGTTAGGAATTGCTGATTTTAGAGTCTGTACCCAGAACACACATGGTGGGTAAATATTGCTGAAGTGCAGATCCAACATGGGAGTTTCCAAGAGTGGGCCTTGGGACCAGGGAAGTGAGGTATTGTTCCTAGTGATTGCCACAAAAAAACTTAAACCCCCCTAAACAAATAGGCAAGTTACTGGCAATCATAAACACAAGCCTACCAAAAACACGCTCTTCCTTGACACCAGTGTGACATAAAGCCAGAAAATGAAATTTCTTGCAGGGTCTGAGGAACTTAAATTCATATTTAACATTATTTAACTTAGTCTCATCAACATATGGGATTAAAAAAGCAATAGTGAGAAATAAGACAGTTGAGGAAAATAAAAGGAGACACTAAGTTAAACAAAATGCAGAATACCATACGGAAGATTGCTAATAAAAACAATGGGAAAATAAAGAAAGAAATGTAATTAATCCCTCCAAAAGATTCGGGTGTCAGTCATATTTGACAGGCAGATATGAAAGAGAAGCATTCAGTGTTCTTGAAAATTAACAGTATGATTTTCAGATTCACCCAAGAAGTAAATTGAAGAGCATAAATGATATGGATAAAAAACAAAAAGTGAACTGGAAAAACTGAATAAAGTGAAGTTCAACTGAGGTGAAAAATGAGGAGAGTCCATGAAATTTCCAGAGAAGTTTATGAACTCTGAGATTGAAATCTGAATGGTGGTATCATTAGAACAGGATATATGGACCCAGGAGGAACACTAGGGTTGTGCTTCCATAAAGAACATGTGAGGGCACGGTGAGAAGGCCACCATTTACAAGTTTAGAAGGGAGGCCTCAGGAGAAATCAAGTATGTTCATACCTTGATCTTGGACTTTTAGCTTTCAATACTGTGAGAAAATAAATTTCTGTTGCTTAAGCCACCCACTCTGTGGCACTTTGTTCTGGCCATCCTAACAAAGTAACATATCAAACAAAATAATCCAATATGGTAGACTGCATAGAAATTACCAAAAACTAGTGAGAAAATATAACTCTAAAACAAAACATGGGGCTGGGGATATAGCTCAATTGGTAGAATGCTTGCCTCACATTCACAAGGCCCTGGGTTCAATCCCCAACACCACAAAAAGAAAAAAGAAAATATAACTATAAAATGTAAAAATGTACATTTTGATTTAATGTTAATAAACTGTGAGGTCTGAAGCATTTTTATGAAACATGATAGCCAAGAAAGTAGATGAATTATTTATAACTAAGATCTAATGTTCCAATCAATTTTAATGCCATATAGGTAGACCTGTAAAATTTTGCCAAAGGTCTTCTTGTATTTGGGAGATGAAATGGTAAGAAGTAAGCATGTAAATAATTTTCAATGACAATGAATAAATATTCAAATTGATAATAAAAATGCATCTGCTTTTAAAAAAAGAGGAATAAATCAAATTTTATAAACACTGCAAATAAATAAGAGCAAAGGAAATGTAATCAATCAAAAAAATATATGTATAGGAGGGAAAGGGTGAAAAAGGTGAAACAAAAGACATCACAAAACACACAACACTAGGTCTATATGATAATGAAACAGTAACCGAACATTTAGGAGAGGGCTGAATTGATTTATTGAAAAACCAGAAGCTCAGGTTATATCAAGAAACCCAGTGATACACTGTCTATAATTGATATAACTAAAGCCAACTATCATGTTACAAATACAGGGTGGTTAAGAAGTGAAGGAAACTACAGAAATGACTGTATTAACAGACAAAATAGAACTTCCAGACAAAGTATAAAGAAGGATACTGAATATTGCCAGAAGTTATAATTCCCTAATCAGGCATAACTGTCATGAATCTTCAAGTATTCAACAATACAGTTTTGACATATGAAAAGCTGAGAATGATAAAAACAAATAGACAAATAAAGACTTGGAAGATTATGTGGAGGAATTTAAAGACCTTTCTCCTAACTAGATAAATTATGCAAATGAGTGTTTCTTTCAATCATTCTTTCATACATATAAAAATATTGACATATGCATACATGAATTTAACATGATAATGGAGACATGTCATATTGATTGGGGGGGGACAAACGGTGGAATCAATGATTTGGGAACAATTGAATTGTCATTATTCCTATAAAAATATTATAAATGACTAATCAGTTAAAACTAGAAATCAGAATTCTGTAATAACTAAAACAAATAAGAATATTTTGTTATTCTATGGCAGGAAAGGGCTTCCTAAACAAGACATTAAAGTCTAAATCTATAAGGAATATCAGATTGATAGATTTCACCAGATAAAGATGTTTAAAAAAAACTTGCTTTAACTTTGAATATGTTAAATGGTTTTTTTGAAGAAGTCCTATTCAGCTTGGGACTCAGACTTCTAAGCAAAGCTGATTTTGGTTCTTTCTCAAGGTCACTTTGCACCTAGTCCTTTTATAGTCAGGTGTAAGAAATGCCTTTCTTTGCAAATTCCCATGTCTCTGTCTTAAAACTGTGACTTGATTTTAATTTTTAGTAGCATAACTCTTCAACTGGAGGTCACTTTTTTCTTGCTACTTTCATTACACTGTGAAGGGCAAGTCTAGTTTGAAGGTCAAGTTAGATGAGCTCCTTCTCTTTTCAACCTTTGCTTTTTGTGTGGTGCCTTCCCATCCAGCCTAATTTATAATTTAAGAGCAACTTACAGCACTGTTTCTTTTGCCATTCTAAGGCTTCTTTTTTTTTCTTATCCACAAGGGATGATACACAGCACATTTCAGCATAGTTTTCTCTATCTCTGCTGCCAAAGTACCTCTTTGCTGTCAAAATCTACACATCTACCTTTGCTAAACTGATAGTCCATTACAGGTGATAGTTCATGTGCTTGACACACACTTGTAGGTGTATCCTATCACAGAGGATATCACTAAGGATAGTGTCCCTGGTACACCAGGAAAAAACAACAACAACAACAACAACAGACTTTCTCATATGTGCAATGAAATATACCAGGTTAATACACAGGACTCTAATAATATATAGGGAGAATCTTGAATCTGTTTTTAAAATTGGATCAAATCATTAAAATATATCTTGGCTCATTTTAACTATTGCTTTATAATATAACTTGTGTCACCCTGTATAAATGGCTGCAATGTTCCAGTGGACATGACAGGTTGAGATCTCTTGCCCTAGTATATTACTTTCCATTTTCTACTTGAAATAGTAAGAAGTGCTCTGATGTAGAATATTATCTGGGTTTCCTGCAAGTGTATTTAGAGGACAGAAATTTAGTCTGTATGCTCAGAAACGATTACATCTGTCTCCCTAATTTTTACACCTGGGGATATTCACAACACTATTGTTCCCTCTCTTAAGCACTCTCTAATATTATTCCCCAAAGCTGTCCTTAATTGCCAGCCTAATACAACTTGTGAAAACAATGGCTATCAAATTCAACATAAGCTGGATTGAAAGAGAAGAGGTTTATCTGGAAAACCAGTCAAAATGTCCCCCCCCAAATAAAAATTCTAGAGAGAATATATATAGCACCTATCAAGAATTTTTATAATAACATAATACAAAAACATGGTTTTACTTTAAGCATCCATAATAAACAAAGTAATAACACAAAAATCCTAATCTGTAGGTGGTTCTTAAGCCCACATTAGACAATCTAGTGTCTATTTACTTTTTGAATATACATTTTTTTATAAACATAAATCTATATTCAACTTGGCACATTTTCCCTTTTCAAACTTAAAATTGTTTCCTATTTCTCTTTTTTCCCATTTCTCTACTCAACACCTGCCTGGAAAAAAAATTACTTTTCACATGTGAAAACTGTGAAATGGGCCAGGTCTTTTGTATATGTGTAATGTGCTATGGGGAGTAACCAAAGTCTTCTGAGCTACTCATTTTAGAAATTATGACTTCACTGCACTAAATGATAACTTAGTGCCCCGATTAAGGGAACATAAATCTCAAATGCATTTCCTCCATTATCAGGAAAACTCTTTATGTGCCATATATCATTGGTTCATTATTTAATTATTCATAGTATTGTCATCTTTTTATTTATGGCTGGTGAAGACGGTTGCTGAATGGTGCATGGGAAGGCCTTTTTCTCTCTCTCTTTCTTTCTTTTTTTTTCTTTTTGTTAATGGTGTTTGAACCCAGGGGCAGTTTAATATTGAGCTGCATTCCCAGTCTCTTTTATTTTTTTAATTGAATTGAATTTTTTTTTTGAGATAGGATGTCACTAAGTTGCTGAGGCTGACCTCAAATTTGCAATCCTCTTGCCTCAACCACATGAGTCACCAGGACTAAAGGTATAAGCCACCAGCACAGCTGAAGTTCTTTGTCTCTTAACTTGAACTGCTTTGAACTGCCTATTTCTCATGCTAGGTGTCTCTGCACCATACTCCAGAGAGCCATTGGTCACTCTGCATTTAAGATAAAGGCTGTGGGGCTGGGGATGTGGCTCAAGCTGTAGCTCGCTCACTTGGCATGCAAGGGGCGCTGGGTTCGATTCTCAGCACCACATAAAAATAAAAAATAAATATGTTGTGTCCACCGAAAACTAAAAAATAAATATTAAAAAACATTCTCTCTCTCTCTAAAAAAAGATAAAGGCTGTGTTAGGAGGAGACTCTTTTCCTTCTCTGCAAATTTGTTACCCTGAAGTTCAATGGTCTGGGAAAAGAATTTCTTCTTAACTCTTAACTTTACCGAAAGTTGAAGTTGTAGGGGGAAGGAACCCTGAAAATCCAATAATTCTAACAGATAACTGTAGATTCAATAACAAACTCTAGATGATTCCAAGTCTTCCAGGGAAGACCTTAGTATGACAAAGAGGGTGCACTCTGGCTTGCCTGGCATGTGTGAGCCACTGGGTTTGATTCTCAGCACTACATATAAATAGACAAAAATAAAGTTTCATCAACAACTCAAAAATAATAATAAAAAAGATGATGCACTCTTGGTGGCTTTAATCCTTGAGCTGCTCTTTCCAAAGATAATCGTCAAAAGCAGCAGGACAAAAGAATTAAATGGGATTCCTCAAGGAAACTCTAGGTGGCACAAGTACTTACAGCATCCCCCTCACCACTTCACACAGGCTGCACATATGTACGAACATCTATTTAAGTCTCCGGTGTGCCACTTATTTGGTGTTTTGTAAAATTAAGGATTCAAAAAAAATTTATACTGAAAACTAAAATATGCAGAATGTGACATATGCAAAGCTTCTTTTTAAGAAGTACATTTCAACAATTATTGGTAGAAAAATTTTATAAAATGATTTTGTAAAATAAAATGTAAACATTATGCCATAAAATAGCACTGGGCACTTGAGAGACTGGAAGACAGTATTGATAAGCAGAGACTAGAAACATCAGATCTGAGGGATCCCAGGCCTGCCACCTCTTAGTTCTCTGACCTTGGTCAGGGTCCCGAAACTTTCTTGATCTCATGGTCATCATCTGTTAAACTATAGACAATGTCAGTACTGGATTCATTGGATGGCATGAGCTTTACTCCATTAATACATGCAAAGAACTTCAAATGGTATGTGGCATACAGGAAACACCTGCTATTATTATATCTGTTATTATTCTCAGGTTTCTTCTCCACTTTTATTGTCTGTCTCCTAAATATTATCTTAAAACAAAACTCCTAAATACTGGACCATCATAGTGGCTTCCTGATAAAATCCTGTCATCTGAGGCAACAGGGATGAAACCAACCAGACAACATTAAATGAAATAAGCCAGGTGCAGAAAGACAATTACTGTACATTCTCACTCATATGTAGAAGCTAGAAAAGCGGATGTCATAAATATAAAATAATTGTTACCAAAGATAGTGGGCAGTAGGGGTTAGAGAGAAGTTGGTTAGCAGGTAAAAATCACAATTAAGTAGGGGAAAAGAAGTTAACATGTTTAAAGCAGACTAGGGTACTGATAATTAACATTATATATTTCAAAATAGCTAGAAGAATGGATTTTGAATGTTTGCAACACAAGAAATGATAAATGTTTGAGGTGATAGATATGCTAATTAACCAAATCTGACCATTACACATATATAAAAAACATTATCCTGTATCCACTAAGTATGTAAAAATATTATGTGTCTGATAAATTTGCACACACACAAATTCAACAGTTTGATTGGGCTGACAGCTGGCCTTAGTTCAAAGATTCTTCAGGATAGTAAAGGAGAATTTACTAACATGAAGGAGGGAGGAATCACTCAAAGGGAGGAATCACCTAGAGGGAGGAATCAAGAGGAAGACCAACAGAGGGTCAGTGAGCAACTGAATCTTATGGGTCTTCATAGTAATGATGTTCACATAAATAAAACATTTGCAATTTCAAAAATAATAGTCCCAATGGTTTCCTGAACTGAAACATTTATGTGCTAATGCCACATCTTATAGGTTTTACTAGAAATCACTTGGGTCTAAAAATTCAACTCTAAGATAAAAACCATTTTAGTATGGTAGGCTAACTGTTCTGAAGTATGAACAATAGGCTTCTAGAATCCCATTTAGATATTATTAATTCATGGGTTATCAAAGAGAGACATTTGAGGAAGTCATTCATTTTCCCCCCGAGCAATTAGAAATTCCCATTAATTATAGAAAATGTTATGAAAAATATAAATTGTAAAAGTTACCTATCTGCTTCCTTTTTATTTCCTTAAAAATGAGTTTGGAATAATAAAAGGGTATTAGTCATTCTTAGAGAAATTCTCCTATCCTGTGCCAAATTTCGCCTCTTTTCAGAGACATTAACTAACTTACAAGGGATTGCATTAAATATGGACATAAGACAGAAGCTAGGAAACTAAGCTACTGCGACTACATTTGATTTCACTTAGGGCTCTTTTGGCAATGTGGACCAAAAATTGACCACTAGCCTTTCAAAGAGTACTTTTATTTCCATATTTAGGTAGGTTGGTGAAAGACAGAAATTGTCCTGTGTAAGTTCTACAATATTGACAGAACTAGAAAATACACAATTATTAAGGAAGCAGAAATTGGCACTGTTCTATAATTTCCTGGTATTTTGAATCAAAGGATACTGATACCTATATAAACATTTTATTATTCTGAATATTATTCATTTACTATCAAAAGGTATTAAAGAATTCCTACTTTCTATGAACTCTTTGCTTTCCTTATGGATCCTTCTACTTCAAAGACTTGAATTGGGTGTCAACATAACTTATATACAAAAAGTGATATGAAAAATTGTGGTATATATGTGTATTAAAATTGTAATGCCAAAAAAGCACATGTGTAATGGCATTAAAAAAAGACTGGGATAAATCAGAATTGTTTGGGTTTTTTTTTTTGTTGTTGTTGTTGTTCTGAAATGCAACAGGAAAATACATGTTTGACTCTCAGCTTTAATCTCCATCAGCTCTGTAAGTCATCATTGACTGCCTTAGCTTTATATAATGCTCTACATTAATAGGCTTATAAAAACTCAGAAATGCTTTATTTGAAAATAATCTCAATATCCCAGTGAAGATCTAAGTCCAGTTCATTATTTTTAGACATTGCTGTCCACTGTATTCTTATACGCCATTTTAAATCAAGCTACTTCTCTGCCATAGACTTCTGAAATCAGTTCAACTTCTTTCCCTGTGTATCAGACTATTTGTGACTCCCCCAAATTCATGTACTGAAATTCCAACCCAAGTTACTAGTATTGGGAAGTGAGGCCCTTGGGAAGTCATTAAGTCATGAGGGTCAGACACTCACAAATGGGTTTATTGCTCTTCTAAAAAGATCCCAGGGAGCTTCCTTGTTCCTTCCCCCATGAGGGGTTGCAAGGAAGCAGTGCCATTTATTTACCAGAAAACAAATCCTCCCCAGAATCTACCAGCCTCTTGATCTTTAACTTCCAGGGCCCAGGACAGGGCTTCTTCCTCTCTTTCTCTTTGCCTTAAGCTAAATTTCTAACTGTCTCATCAAAATTTCACAAAAAATTATAAAATTGACAAACAATGAAAAAACATCTTTTCATAACATCATACAGATAACTAACCATTGTAGTGTGTATCCTCCATTTCTTTATCTTTCATATATGCACATAGAAATATTTATGTTTATACTCACAATTAGATACATTTTTTAAAAATGTCATTCCTTACTAGTCTGCTTTGATCACTAATTAATTATAAGTACTTTTATTTACCATTAATCATTGATTCAGAATCAACTGTTCCATAATATTTCAGTGTTAAGAGTGACTGTACTATATTTCACCATTTGCCACTATTTGATGCTCAGGTAGATTCTAATATGAAGAATAATACTAAGATGGAAACCCTTATAAATTAAATATTTATTTCCTTATAATACATAGATGAGATGGACTATTTAGTAAATAATATTAAAACTATAAAGCTTTTAATTACTAAAATGCTATTCGTAATTGCAAATTGATAGCCTGAGTAGCAATGACTATCTATTTCTCTACAACCACACCAACAGTAGATATGATCACTTATTTTATTCTTCTGATATCTCTTTTCAACATAAAATAATAGGATATTATTTCCCACCACAGTTTCTGGCTATATTAGTTTAACTTTTGGCATCAGTTACTTAAGAAAATAGATGCAATTTCTCAAAACTTTATAAGGAGTGTTCTATCTGCCAAACTGTCCATGCAATTTCTACAGGAGCCACACATCAGTGAAAAACTACTGCCTTAGAAAATGTAGTAAAATGTAATATGTATTACCCAAATTACAGACTATCAGAAAGCACAAAAGTCTCATGCAAAACAATAGCATGTTGATGGAAAACCTCAATTGGAAGAGTAGGGAGAATGGGCTTCTACTTCCTTGGTTCACCCACTTATAAAATTATTGCATGCTCAGAAAGGTTTCTAGTCTGAGAATAATTCAAATTTTTCCAGAGCCATAGTTGTAAAAATAAGACTCGTTCCAGCTATTGTGATCCATCACTGATATATGGTCACCTCGTGAAAACAATTTTTATTGGGTCTCTTTAGTGATTATGACTTATTCAGTAGCAACTAACTGGCTCAAGCAGAGAAAGATCCAGGGCTTAACTTCTCTCCCCCCAGCCCCGCTCTCTCTCTTTAATACTCTGTGCCTCTATGCGTTACCTTCTTTTTGTCTCTCCTCATGGTGGGAAAGATTGTGTTAGATAGCCCCAGACCTAGCCTCCATCCTCACAACCTCTAAGGCAGAAGAAATTCTCTCATCCTCTGCGTCAACTGCTAAGAAAACACTGTGATTGATCCTGCCTGGATCACCCAAGGTGATGCTAAAGGAAAGTCACTGTGACAGTCAATCCCATCAAGACCACTCAGAGCAGGGGATTTTTCTACAAAAAATAGTTAGGACTGCCAATTTCTCTCCATTACTCTTAGCAGTTAGTAGACCTCTCTGAAGACTGCCCAGACAATTAAAGCATTTTTGTACTACAGTTGATGCTCTCTACTTAGAAAAACCTGCAGCCACCAAAAACAAGGCATCTGAAATCAAGACTGAGGCCAACATTTCTATTTTAGAGTCTGTTTACAGGAACATGGTTAAAAGTAGCGGGCCATTTAAGTGAGTAACTGAAGGGGCCAACTGACCCGCTGGTGAACAGTGAAAGCACATATTGGTGTTATGTTTGAATTAAGGAAGGAGCATTTTATAGAAACTGAATGAAATCTGCTTGCATTCCATTGAAAGATCCATTGGCCTTTCCTTTATTATTTGCTTTCATGAGTAATAAATAACCATAGTCTTAGGTCCTCTTTTATCATAGCAATATATGTTTAATAATGTTAGTGGGGTCAGTTGTTATCATTACTATGGATAGAATTTATCATAAACAATAAGTCAACCTACTGATGAGTCATATGTAAAAATAAAAAAATTAAAATTTTCACATGTTCTGCATTTACACATATATCCCTAGAGTGATTAAAAAAATGACTCATTCTCTCTTGTTTCTTCAGAGTTTCCTTTGGGAAAACAGATGTTCATATAGAATAAGTGTAAATTCCCCATTTCCTTTGCATGTTTGCACTTTTACTTGACAAGCGCTCCCTTTTCTGTCAATGATTTGAATGAGAGGGCCTTTTTTCTTTCTCCCTATCCCCGTGTTTCTCAGACTTCTTGGTAGACCAGAGAGAATCTGAGAAATAATACTGATGAATGGATGTCAGGTTCATAAAATCAGATTTTTTTGTCTATTGGGAAATCTTGAAAAATTTGCTATACTTCTTTGAGTCTCATCTCAAATTTTTTATGGTAGAATTGGGAAAATATACCTACGTATGTGAATATACCTACATATGTGAATGGGAGAATTAAAATTGATAACATATACAAAAGTTATATACTCTAAAAATGTACATACCTTGAAAGATAGCAAGTGATTGCTAATAGATGTTATTATTTACTAGGGACAATTTTTGAGATAAGAAAATAATTCCAGTTGAAAGGAGAAGTAATCAAATAATTGCTAGGGTATGGCACAGGTGTTGCTCTCTAATATATAATCTTTACAACTAGATCTCAAAACTGGTTTGCAAAGATTAAAAAACTCATTCATCTTTCACAAAATGAGCAGCAGTTCACATGCAGTAACTTGTTTCTTTAAAGACATTTGCATGTGGGGTAGATTCTTGGTTTAAGTTCATTAAAATGGAACAGGTATCTTGTTTTTACTGTGAGCTGATTTACACTTAAAAATCTTAAACTTGCTTTGCCTTTACTTTGTTATGGGGAGAAAAAATTTTTCATCATTATCCTTCACATCACATTTCCTCAGGGTCCCCAGCTAAGGTGTTATTATAAGATATATACAGAATCTACCTGAACTCTTTTATCTCCAGATAATCTTTTAAATAGCATGCACCATAATTGGGTTCAGGTGGCAGCCATCAGTGAGCTAAATCTTGACTGAGATTAAGATGAATGACAGCATTGCATGTCCAAGACCCACTGCCCCAGCAAGAAATGAGAAATTAATGGAATCAGTATCTGTGGTGTGACTACAGGAAGAAAAAAAAAGAAAAAAAAAAGAAAAGGGATGCTTAAACATATATGATGAATATTTCAGTGAACACAAATCTTTCTTCCTTCTGTACCTTTAATATCCCCATATTCCTGGGATCGACCATATAGAACCAGAACCGAACAGCACACATTCCAAGGCTTGCTGGGAAATATTTGGTGGTAATGATTCTTCCAGTGGCTCCTTCTTTGGGGCTGGAAGAGTTGATGTAGAGGAAGTGTCGTCCACTACCTTGAAATAGATAAAAATGATTTTTTTTGAGAGAATATAATTTTATATTTTATAGTATGACACAGAATATATTTTAAACCATGCACAAATATAATTTTCTCCCTAAACAAATGCATACACAATGAAAAAGAATTCTTTTTTTTCCTCTTTTTTGTCAGATAGCAATAACAATTCCCTTCAACCAAAATAAAAGTGCTGCTATGATTGCAGCAATTCACAAAATTCACTTCAGCACATGACTCAAATAAAAAGTGATGATGAAATATTTGTGTTGACTATGGAAGTGTATTCCTTTTCTTCTAATTTGCTCTAACCTGTCATTTTCAAGTAAAGTATTCTGTATTCTGTTGTATTAGGGTTCTCTAGAGGGACAAAATCAATAGGAAGTATCATTATAAAAAAGGGGATATATTAGGCTAGCTTCCTACCAGAAGCTGGATAGTCCACACTGGCCATCTGCAGGTTAGAGAGCTGGAAGAACTAGTAGCCTCAGATCAAGAAGGATCAATGGTTCTACCCTCCTCCAAGACTGAAGGCTTCTGGAAACTCCCCAGAGTCCAGTTTGGAAGAGTGAAGAAGGAGAGTCCAACATCCTCAGACGATTGCAGCAGCAATCAAGAACCCATTTAAGAAGAATTGAGCTCACTTCTGCTGCTGCTTCCTTGTTCTTCCCGACTTTTATTTCATTCAAGCCATAATCCTATTCCACAGTGCTGCCCATGCTTAATGAGGTTCTCCATCTCAGTTGGCTAGCCCAGATGCCAATCATTCCTAAACACACCCTCATTGACCCACCCAGAAGCCTCTTAATCAACAGCATCTCTTAATCCAATCAAGTTGATGATTCAAATTAACCTTTACATCTGTGCATAGAGCTAGTACAGAGTAGGTATGGGGGACTGGTTGATATTGTATATTCCATTCATTCACTCTGATTCCAGCATGACTAGAGAAAAGAGAATGTCTATAACTGTAGTGAGATGTGATTCAGAGAAGCATCACACTATTAGTAGTTTTGGGGCATAGATAACTTCTGTGCTTTTCATCTGCATTAGTATATAAAGGATATTTGTATTTAAACATAACTGGATTTTTTTCTGATGGTATTATTGTCAAAATTTATCATAACTACTATTCCTTTTCATGGCTTACACTTGGGGAAGATATATAAATATATATAGATCCAATTTGAGGCTATAAATGTGTTTTTAAATCAACATTCTTTAATTGAGGCTTTTAAGTGCCCACAGATTGGCGATGATGCTGCTCTTTCATTTTTGATATTAGCACTTTGTATTTTCTCTTACTTGTTTTACTTAAACAGGATAGAGGGTTTTGAATTTGATTGGTCTTTTCAAAGGACTAGATTTTAGTTTCACAGATTTTTCTCTGTTGTTTTTAATATAATTTCATTAATCTCTGCTCTAATATTCTAATATTCTTTATTTCTTTTAGTTTTCCTATTGATGGCTTGACTGCATTGGTGGGGAGAATCCAGGACCCTGCACAGGATAGACAAGGGCTCTGCCATGAAGCTACAAACCCAGAATTTCATTCTTTCTTTAATTTAGCTTACTTGAGTCTTAAATTATTCTTCATTTTCGTAGTTCTCTAAGCTAGAAGCTTATTGATTTTAGGTCTTTCTTCTCTTCAAACATATACACTCAATGTTAAAAATTTTCTTGTCAAGTAATGTTTCAGTTGAAACACACAAATTTTGATGTTATATATTCTTTTAAATTTAGTTCAAAATAGTGTTAGATTTTTCTTGAGTCTTCTTTGCCCCATATATTATATAGAACTTTGTTGTTTGGTCTCCATGTGTTTGGAAGTTTTATAAGTTTCTGTTGCTTATTTGTAGTTTAATTCCATTGTGGCTGGAGAGCATACTTTGCATGAATTCTATTCTCTTAAATTTGTAAAAGTATGTTTTATGGCCCACAACATAGCATATCTTGGTGCTTGTTACATGTGAACTTCAGAAGAACATGGGTTTTGCTGTTGTTAGATGAAGTAGTCTATAGATGTCATTATATCCAATTGATTGATAGTGCTATTCAGTTCAACAATGTCTTTCCTGACTTTTTGTTTGTTGGATCTGTTCATTGTTAACAGACAGTTTGAGTCTTCAGCTATAACAGTGGATTTACTTATTTCTCCTTGAAGTTCTATTAATTTTTGCTTCACAGACTTTGATGTTCTAATGTTAGGTACTTACATATTTGATTGTTGTGTCTTCTGGGAGTAATGTAATGTTTACCATTATGTAATGTTCCTGTTTAACTTTGATACTTTTCCTTGCTCAGATGCCATCTTTGTCTAAACTCCCTTGTTCTTTTGATTAATGTTAGCATTGCATATCTTTCTCTACCTCTTTACTTGTAATCTATTTGTGTCTTTATATTAGGTATAAGTTCCCTATTGACAATAAAACATATGCAGGTCTTTTTTACTATTCTGATAGTTTCTGTCTTACAACTGGTGAATTTAGTGTACTAGTATTTAAAGTGGTTATTGACTTAGTTGGATTAATATTTATTATGTTTATTTCTGTTTTGTGTTCATTACTCTTATTTTTTGGTTCTTTTATTTTTTTTACTCTTTTTCTGTCTTTGGGTTTAATTAGGCTTTGTATGTGATTTTATTTTTTATCTTATCTTGGCATATCACATATACATCTTTTACAACATTTTCTGGTGGATGAACTTGAATTTGCATAATACATTACAACCAATGCAAGTTCTCCTTTAAATATTTTATACTATTTTATGTTTAGTGCATGTAGTGTCTGACAAAGAATTCCCTTTTAGTTATTCCCATCTCTTAAAATATCCTTGGGCATTTCTATTTCCTAGATCATTTACATTCTGGTAAAGTAGATTCTTTTGATTACAGATCTTATATAGAAGTACAGAATGTTCCACAAATACTTCAAAATAAGTGCTTTTCCTCTTCCCTTACTGAAACCTGAGAAACTCTCAGCTTTTCACTGTGAAAACTTGATAGGAATCCTATAGGTAAAGGTCACAAAAGTGTGGGTGCTACTTTAAGATAGCCCCTCTGATTTTTTTCTCAAAATTTTCTACATTGAGTCTGCAGTTATCTCCTAATCACAGCTACTGTTCCCACAATGGTCTCTGTTCATAAACTTCTACCTCAAAAAGTGTGATTCTCTGTACACCTGTCTGTCTCTCCCAATTTTGGGATAGCTGTTTGACCTGTGACCCCAGTTCTCTAGTGGGTCTAAGAAAAGATGTTGATTTTCAGTTGTTCAGTTTGTTCCTTCTAATGGGATGGGAATGATGCCTCCTAGCAGCCACCTTACATGCCAGGTGGGAACTGGAAATGACTGGCATATCTTTAAAAAAAAAATCCTCACTTAAAATAACTTTCTACATTTACAGTGTGTCATAAATTCTGGCAAAAGAAAAGGAAATCAAAGCAAAAAGAAAAGAAAGAGAAATCTTAGTCGAATAAATAACCAAAAAAACATGACCTGATAATTACAATAGTCAAATTTTCTTCAATATGAAAGAGTAGGAGTGGCATTGATATTTATCCAAAAGAACTAAAATCAGCATAGTATAGTACCTGTAGTATATAGAGGCACTTCATGTCTACAGAAGTACAATTCATAATAGCCAAGTTATGGTATGAGCCCAGGTGCCCATCAAAGACAAATGGATTAAGAAAATGTGGTATATATACACAATGGAGTTTTACTCAGCCATAAAGAAGAATGAAATTGGCATTTGCTGATAAGCCAGACTCAGAAAGTCAAGGATCAGATGTTCATTTTCCTATGTAGAAGCTAGAAAAAGGAAAAGGGGGAAAGACCAAGGAATAGGTGAGTTCCACAAAAATAGAGGGGGCCGGGTGATCAGTGAAATAGAGGAAGAGGATTGAGGGGGAAGAAGGAGGAACAGAGAATGTGAGGACATGTGGCAATGAATTGACAAAGTTATGCTATTATGTATATATACCCCAGTGAATCCCACCTTTATGTAGACCTATCAAGCACCAATTAAAAATAAATAAACAGAAGGAAGACTAGTAGAGTAGAGGAAGGGTAGTAAGGAGAGGGAGGAGAGGATGGAAAGAGAAGCACTGTGGACTGAAATGGAGCAAATTATATTCCATGCATGTATGATTAGGTCAAAATGAACCCTATTATTATGTATTACTATACTGTATTAACAAACACATTTTTAAAAAGAGAAAGCAGATTATATTATTATATATTATTATACCCGCTTGTATAATACAGTGCCAATTTTTTTAAGAACAAAAACATTTATAGGTATGCCTTTGGAAAGATATATACCAAAATAGTAAAATAGCCATTGTTAGTGTTGGAATTATGGAGGAGAACCTGGATTGTGTTTCTTTTCTTTTTACATTGATTATATTTTTGCTTATAGTTTTTAAATTGAGTGTTTTCCTAATAAGAACAGATTATGAGAGTCATTTTAAATATATATCTAATGCATGGCTTGTCTCTATTTTTAATAAAGGTAAACTTCCCCTTTGTTAAAAAGAAGAGTATGAGTGGGAATATCTTGAAAGGTTTTATATTTTGTTTCAAGGATATCACCTGTTTGTTTCCTTAGTTAGAAAATAGAGATGTATGTTCACAAGGCCAAGGCATACCTGGAGTCCATCAGTCAAACCTAAGAATGGTGGCTTCATCTTCAAGAACATACTTTATTTAAATCTATGCTATCTTTATTTAAATAAGCATACCTAGATTCCCCCCCATCTGGTTGCTTTCTCTATTTCAGATTTTCAAGGCATTCTGACTTTCTCAGACAAACTTGAAAACATTATCCTAAATAAGAAAAATAGGGTCTGACCATATTTGAGTTATAATAATAACTTTTCTTATGTGATACATTTACACAGTAGAATATCACTCAGCCATGAAGAGGAATGAAACCAGGGCATTTATAGGTCTAAGTGAAATAAGCCAATCCTAAAGAACCAAAAGGCAAACGTTTTCTCTGATAAGCCGATGTTAAGTCACAATGGGGGTTGGTAAGGAAGATTAGAAGTACATTGGATTCGACAAAGGGGCACGAAAGGAAGGGCGGGGACATAGGAATAAGAACAATAGTAGAAAGAATTGGACATACTTTCCTATGTGTTTATATGAGTACAGAACCAATGTAATTCCACATCATGTACAACCAGAAGATTAGGAAGTTATATTCCTTATATGTATAATATGTCAAAATACATTCTACCATCATGTATAACTAAAAAGAAGAAATAAAAAGAAAAAATAATAATTTTCCTGGCTCAATGGAAAATATCTTATCTATTAATTCTGTATTGGATGTGAAACTTGTCCAAAATACCTAGCTAATTAACTAATATACTTGTATAAAACTACTTTATATTTCATAGCTCAGCACTTAAAATACAATAACATAATAAGAACTAATTTGCTTCAATCTCAAAAGAAGATCATGTTTAATTTAGACTTTGAGTATCTTTTCCCATGCTTAGTGATTGCCTGATGTTGGAGGTCAAATATTTACAGAAGTAGGAAAAGTAATAATTGGGTCCACTAATCCAAATTTAATCATTTTTTTACAAAATTAATAATTGAATTAGTTTGAAACCTTATATTTTGGTAAGTCTTTCTTCTAATTGCACAGAGACATTTGTGTATTTGTTCACTATTTCAGATGTTTCTAGTGAGAAACTCTAATCCTCTATTTATTAAAGGCTAGTTTTACGTTTGCACAGTATCTTGAATTAAGTTTAAATGTTCTGACCCACATCATTGCCTACAAGTTCCTAAAGTAATTCAAATTAAAACATCTGCAGTGTCTCACTAATTTTTTCATGGTCAAAGACGGTATCTTGATTTTAAGTACTAAAATCCAAACACATTAATCTCATTAATATCTGCACAACATTGTGAGAATTTGAAAAAAATACACAAATGAACACTATAAAGCCTTTTATCACTTTATTCTTAAATAGCCACAATTCATTTCCAATGGAGTTTGTGCCTGCAAAAGTTCTAAAATATTGAATTCAGATTGAATATCATCTCTTTTATTTGCTATTTCACATCATTTCCTCTAGTATTTAACTTTTGTCAATAGCAACTACCAAAAAACAACTTGGCAGGGATGTGACACCATTGAAATGTCATACATTCTAATGTTTTCGTTTTAGTACTACATCATGAAACATGCTGTAAAAAGATAATGATAATTACCTAGGGATAATAATCTACCATTTCACTATAGCATATTTGTATGCAGGACAAACAATGTCATGTCAGGCTGAACATCAAAACTTGCAATCCAATAATTAGTTAGAGGACCTTGGGCTAAGTTTTTAAAGTATATCCTGAGTAGCCTTTTCTAATCTACATATCCAATTTCAAGTTTACAAAATTCTTCAGTGGCACAAAAAAAAAAATCAGAAAGTCAATCTCTGGCTGAGGTGTTAGTTTATGTCAATGTGAAATTGTATCCATTTTAAAACAAGAAGGCAAAAGTTTGCCTGGAAATTTAGAAGTCACTATTATATATTTGTTCTTTGGTGACTTTTAACTTCTAAGTCTTCCATACCTAAGTTTGACTTTGTAAGCAAACAACATGTTGCAATGCCATATTTTTTCTTGAGAATCATAAAGGTGGTTAATCAAAGATTGAGAATCAAAATGTTGCTTAGTCTCTTGAAATTATTAATAGAACTATATAAATTATCCAGAAACTATGGACTGTATCACAAAGTTATAGCACCTTACATAGAATATGCTTTCAGAAATAGACTCATTCTTTATCTAGCAAGCTCAGACTAGACCTTGCCACAGTCCGGCTGCAGCAAAATAGCGGGCGGGGGGGGGGGGGGGGGTGGGGGTGGTGACGAATAACTTGTGTACGTTGATACCGCAGGAATAGGAGCCGTTTATTGTAGGGCAACAGAGCTATTTATACATTTTGCACAGCTTATCTTAATTAGCATAAACTAGATACATCAGTCAACCAATAAGGAATCTCCACACTTAATGGCTCACTTTTGTTACTTCTCAAACCACTCCCTCTGACATTTTGCCAGGCACCATCCAGACTTGTTTACGAACTCTAACATTTCTCTGGCAAAATACCAGGTGTTATTTTTGACTTATTTACAGACCTTAACAAGACCTGCTTTCAAACATTCACAAACTTTCAGCTGCTTCATTGAGAACTACCTATTTATATCTAGCAAAATCCTTGGGGAAGGTCAGTGTAGCTTCCCACACAGTTAAGAAATTATTAAAGCAGAAAAGAAGACTCAAAAATCTCATCTGACACAACATATTTAGAATTTAATGGTAAATCATTAAATTAATTCATTTTATTTATTTATATATGATTCTTTAGAATGATCAACAGACATTCAGAGGACAGGTATTTATAGAAGCAGAATTCTTTTGTCTATTTGTTTGATTTTGGGGCCATTTTACAGCTATATGCCATTTTGAAAGCTACCTAATTCTCATATAATAGGTCAAAATGCATTCAATTAACTTTGCAAAATATATCATACTTTAATTAAACACTACCAGCTGTAGTAATCTGGAACACAGTGTTCATTCAACATGCCTGAATTTTACCTCTTTATGTACTCTGTCACCAAATAATTTCTATACACTTTGAGTTCAATATTTCCCTTTTGCTTGCACAGATTTTATGATTTCAAGTTCTTAAGATTCTTAGGATATGGCTTATATTTCACATCTAATTAGCTCAAACCAGGCACTGGTACAGGTTTCCAATTAATACTCAATTTTTACTTCAAAATCACTATAAAGTATTATTCACAAAAATTTGAAAGTTGGGGGCCAGTTAGTGTCCAATACAAGCAGTATAATTTCAACATCAGCATGTGCTTGGCTCAAAATCACAACAGTAACTTGAAATTAGAGTGCCAAAAATATATTGACCCCATCACCCTGCTTCATGACAGTCTTTGGAGTCTCAGTAGAGAGCAGATATTCTAAGTTGTCTTTTATATACGATTGGCTACAACCTTAGTTTTTGAAAATGTTTCATTGAGCTATTGTGTTATAAAGTAATAAATTTGACATTTCTTTTTATAAAGGACACATTAGTACTTTTGAAAGAAATCTATATTTTTACAGCTCCAGTGCCCTAGGAAGAATTATATTCACTTGTATTAGGGTCAAATCATAAAAGACAATTTCCCACTGCAAATGATCTGAATTCATTCCCTGCTTTCAATTGGAGGCAATTTTCATCTTTTTTTCTGCTCATGAAATAAAGCTGCCTAATGGTTTTTAAAAATGCTATGTAATATGCCTCTTTCAAAATAGCAAATTCTCACTTCTTCAAAGTGAGACTTGCTCTGCCTGGCTTTCCATCCTCTATAATTTCTGCCTGTCCCTCACTCTAAAATAGAAGGGTACGTAATGACTGTCAGTTGAAATGCCCTCAATCTCTTTTCATACTTTCATCCCCTCCACCACCCAGATTTCCAAGGTGCTGCCTATTTGTATCTGCAGTTTTTCAAGGCTGTAAAATGTAAGCATGTTCAGAAAGAACAAAAGTTTCTTCGAAGTTGTCAAAATGAAAACCACAGATACAGCATCTCTGCAGTAAAATGAAATTTTCTCATGGCATTTGATAAAAATCTCTCTCATGACATTACTTCCATCTGTTTTCTGAAGAGCTATTCAATGAATGGATCATAACATTTATTTCTGCTTTATCCAATAGTTTATTCTTTAGGCATTATTCTCCTTTGAGACTGATTGTTACCTCTTGAGATACAAAACACTTTTCACCAGAATGTCTCATTTTAATACTATTAACCTTTACCAAATTTGATGCTATAAATTTTTCCTTTGAGTATTCATTAATTGGTTATGAAAATGAAGCTTGTATTTATGACATGACAATTCAGATATACTCATTTTATTTTGAAAGTTCCCAATTTATTCAGTAGTAAGGAAACCTGAATCACAAGATGATATATGAATGGCATTTATTGGCACTTTCTATAAATACAGGTAGACACAGGGATTCTGAACTCCTTATTCTTCATACTGGAAGACCCTGAAGAACTTCTTCATGTGTCATTCATTTGTCAGAATATCTTTGGGAATCTACATGGGCTTAGTAACATTTTTTCGATTTGATTTCATATGCCAAATTGATCTAACAAAGGAAACTGGTTTTGAAATCATGAGAGGATAAAGAACTAGTGAAGTATTAACACTTTTTTAGTAAATTATAAATGGTAACTTATAAAAGAACCTGACTTCATTTCTATTTCATACCTACTTCTCTGGAAAGACTGTAGAAAGCAAATAATGGGAAAAAATTAGTTTTCATTGAAACTGAAAATTATGTTTCCAGATTATTTTAATGAATATGGAATCCCAAAAAAACTGTAGACAGAACTGGCCACTAGTTAAGAGCAGGCACTGGAACTATAGGCTTCAATTGAAATCCTGACTCTATCACTTATTACGTGTGTGACCTTGGACAAACTATTTAAATTCTATAAAACTCAGAAGCAATTAGAGATAATTATTGGAAGCACTTTAGCCTCATGGGATTGTTCTAAAAATTAAATGATACATACATGTAAAGTGCTTATAAAACGGATGCAAATTAGTGCTACTCTCCTGGGAAATTTAGAGAAGGGATAGAAGGATGTTTCTAAAAGTAGGAATAGGTTATTGATTGGGAAACTACTAAAGAGGGGTGGTGCTGTGTCTTCCATTTGGATGGTAGAGGATGGGTAAGGTATGATGAAGAAAATGCAAAACATAGACCAAAGAATCTTATAATAAAATGTAGGTAAGTACTGTTTAGACAATAAGCTCTGGTTCAGAAAACCTGGATTCAAATTCAAACTGACACTTAGAAGCCTCACCAAACCCTTACTGTGTCTCAGATTCTTGTCTATCAAAAAAGGGATAATGGTAAGAATGCATAGGAGTAAGACAGAATTAGCATGATCATATGATGCCATATAGAGATATAGGGTGTAGGTGTATCCCAAGATAAAAGAAGATTTAAATTTGATAGATGAGAAAATATTTCATAAAAAAATAAAAAACACATAATGAGGTGGATAACAAGTCTGCTATCTTGCAGTCATCATTTAAGAAGAAATCTCTAGGGAAACTTTAAATACAACAAAGGGAACAGAAAAAGGATTCCAGGAAATTTTGCCTTATGACATTACTGCTGTAGCAAACCATAAACACATTCTGACTCAGATAAATATTAAACCTCACACTAAAACCTAAACCTTAGTTCCTTTTGCTCTGCATTTAATGTTTGCAGTCAGCAAATAATTAAAAGTCATACCAAGACAACAATATGACCCAATGATGATATTTTTAACATTGAAAGCAGACCTGATGTGTCCAATAAAAAAGATTTTGTGGAAGAATAACATAAAAATTAAAGTTCAAAATGCAATTTGATGCCAAAGTAAGAGGCAATGAAGAGCCTCTAATTTTTTGAGAGTTCAGGAGTCACCATTTAGGGCTACCAATCCTGCATCACTGTGAGGAACTTCCTAGTTTATAATATTTGCCTTGTGGATGACTTTCCCTGACATTTGCAATAGCCCAGGAATCAGGTAGAATAATACAAGTGGAAATGAAAAGAAATGGAAATACAGAATGAGTTGAGAATGAAGAGCTGACTGAGCTTAAATCTGAAAAAGAATCAACAGCATTAATGACAAGGGAGGTTCAGTTGAGTACCTCCCTGTGTACATGTGACTTGGAGATGGATGCAATCATCTGGTTGGCAGTTGAAAGTATTAAACCAGAATATGGAAGCAAACACTCGATCCAGGCAGGAATTAGCAGAGTTTGGATACTGACAGATAAAAATTCTAAAACAATCAAGAATATGGAGAAAGAAGCATTGAAAGTGTAAAGTCAGAACATGGGGAAAGAGCCACATTTAGGTTTGAAAAGGAGGAGGAAAAAAACATTTAAATACAAGAAAGATAGGACAAATATGTCACTGTAGGAAAAACACATGAAATATCATGTAAAACACTTGAAGATGGAGATTGATCAACTGTGTCAAACACATATAATCATAAGAACTGTATCGCCACTGTTATGGTATCATTAACATCCTTGCAGAAAGTTGGATGCACATCTATGAGGCCAAGGACTGTATTTTATTTTATAAATAATTATCACTACAGTATCTAGATCAGTGACCAGTAATTATTTGCTGAAGAAATGATATTTTTGCAGAAGAAAGATTGTAGGAAAGTAGAGGTGTGAATAGTGAGGATGAAGATACAGACAATTTTGTATGGAATAACAACAGTTAGAAGAGAAGCTAGTCTAAGTATAGATGTTTCATTCTGTATTATTATTTTCAGCCAAGGAGTAGAGAAATGTGATGCTTGAAAGCAAAAAGTATGATGTAACTATAGAATGGTTTAAGGACACTTAAAAAGAGAAGTCAATACAAGGAGACAATGCTTATGAGAAGATCAAAATTTAACGGTTCATTGTTTTACTAAAAATAGTCTATAAGTAATAATATGCATTTAGGAAATTCATCTTAGGAAAACTACAGTGTCTGGCTGCTTGTGAAAGGATAAAACAACCAACCTAAAAGATTTTTAGATTATTTTTTCAGGGTTTAATCTTGCCTTCAAGGATTCATAAGAATTGATTCATTAACATGCTTTTCATTCAATATCATTTCTCACACATTTTGCCATGATTCTTGTGTTTTTTTTTCTTTTATTAAAGCAGACATCACTTAATTTTTACTTGACACAGTTCATGAATACTGTTGGAATATGTTAAATAAATATAGACAGAGGCTGGGGTTATGGCTCAGCTGTAGAGTGCTCGCCTCACAGGTGTGAGACCCTGGGTTCGATCCTCAGCACCATATAAAAATAAATAAACAAAATAAAGATATTGTGCCCAGGTATAAATAAAACAAATATTTAAAATAAATAAATATAGACAAAAAACCCCACCAAACTAAATAGAAAGTAAAACAAAGTTCAAGATTGCATTTCTCTAGGGGGAGGGAGGAGAAAGGGACGGGGAGGAGTACGGAGGACTGAATTAGAGCCAATTATATTTTATCCTTTTATGCGTGTGTCAAAATGAATCCTAATGTTATGCATAACTTAAAAAATTAAAAGTATACAAACAAAAAAGAAACAGAAAATTGTTTATTTTCTTCATTCTGTGTTAAAACTTAGGGGCTCAGGTCAGCAGGGTGCAAGCCTGTGGGCCATCTGGCCTGTCACCTGTTCTCATACCATCTTTGAGTTAAGGTACCTCTTGTTTTCAAATGAATGGAAAAGATAATTCAAAAGGATAATTGTTGTGATATATAAAATTATACAAACTTAAAAATTTAAACAAAACTGGTTTGTTTGTTAAAAAATAAAGCTCATGTTTTGCTACCTCTGGTGTGAGACCAGTGTTGCTTTTTGGCAGCAAAATGGAAATTACTTGTCAGATCATGGAGATGTTTGAAGAAACACAGAGCAGTTATTGATGGCTGGGGTTTTTTCTTAGTGTTTTCTAATATAACCAAAATCAAGTCAACCTTCTATCTCAGGAAAAAATAAGGGAAATAGGAATGACCCTGGTTTAAACACACACTAGGGTTTCATGAAGACAAACACTTTTATTTTACTTCTGGTTAACTAGAAATCAGCGGGTACATTTATTTACAGCCTTTTTGTGTTGAGAAACTAAATCTGTAGGATATATTCTGAAGCTTATCAGCCAACAGTCTCTCAATTGTCTTCTTTGGTGGTGGTGTGTTATTTGGAGTGAAATGTTTGTATTTATAAAAAGTAAAACAAGATAAGGAGAAAGAAGATACTAAACTAAGGGAAGAAAATAGCAACTAGAATCAGAGGAAAAATATACTTGTTGGTTTTGAGCCATCTGATTTGAGAATAGAATGCCATACCAAAAATGATATCATTTTACTGGATATGGTGAAGCACCCCTGGAATCCCAGCTACTCAGGAGGCTGAGCAGGGGGCCAGCCTGGGCAACTCAGTTAGATCCTGTCTCAAAATAAATAATAAAGGGATGGGGGTGTAGCTCAGTGGTAGAGCATCAGTGAGTTCGATCCCTAGTAATGGCAAAAAAAAAAAAAAAAAAAGAGAGACATCAATTTAAACATTTTGGTTTTGAGAAGAGAAACAAACTATCATTACTGATCATTTTATGTCATTAAATTTAGATATCTCAGAAAGTTTTGAGAAAGTCTTATTAAGCTGTAGAGAACAGTGGTTAGAAATACAGGCTTTTGCCTCATATACCCAGGGCTCCTCCTGCTAGATCCCAAAGTGCTCTTTGTGATGCTGGGCACAAGTTATTAATCCTCTCTGCATATCATTTCTCTCTCCCCTAGGAGGTTGTGAGGGTTAAGATTTTATTTTCTGTTGTATTTTATTTTTTTAAAAAAAGAAATAAACAAGAGCTGGGGTTGTGGCTCAGTGGTGGTGTGCTTGCCTAGGACATGCAAGGCCCTGGGTTCCATCCTCAGCACCACAAAAAAATAAATAAATAAAATAAAGCTATTATGTCCAACTACAACTAAAAAATTAAAATAAAAAATAAATGAACAATAAAAGCCTTTAAAATGTTTAAGTTTGTCAGATGATAGTAAGATAATAAATATCAGTTATGCTGTTCATTAATACCCATTTTTTTCTAATATTCCAAATTATTCTCCTTCATAAAATCTCCTTTCTATCCTAATGTTTGAATGACATGATAAGAGAGAAGTCAGAGAAGAAGAAGAAAAAAGAAAGCACGAATAGGGTAAAATCAGAAAAAAATATATTGATATTAACAAGGTACATAAATGCTATCATGCATTACTTCAGCATGTTGATGAGAAATATTGGCAATTAAAGAAAGTAAAAAGCTAAACATAATTTGTGGTTACACTAAACATCAAGAGGATTGTTTCTATGGAAAGGCAAATAAATGAGCAGTTCTAAAATTAAGTGGAAAAAAGAAAGCTTTTAAAATAATCTGAGATAAATTCATACATGATTAAAAAATAACATCCCATATCCCAGCAGACCAAACTTTGGGAATAATGCTGAGTAATACACTATGAAAGCAAAGCACTCAAAACAAATCAGGTTTGTGACTGGTGATGTCATACTAGCCATCCTGATGGTCATGGTTAGGGTGGTAGTAATGGTGAGATTCACTAGATTAGCACCAATTATACAGAAAGACAACCTTTTTTCTATTTAAGAATCATCAAAATAAGGTTTTCTGTTAGTGAAACAACTAAACATTTTATTAAGGAAAACCCATTCTGCTGACATGGATTATTGAATTTTAGTACTTGTGAAAAAATTTTCAAGTCATTACCTGAAAATACCAATCCTATAAAAATTAGGTTAAAAACTTAAAATAGAGTTCTGGAATGATGTTATATCATTAACTGTAGAGATGAGATATGCCATCAGAGAGACATTGTCACATATCTAATAGGGCAACAGAGATTCTGCAATTTCATGGAAGTAATTAAATATTAGAAAAAAAGATAAAATAAGGAAATAAAGAATTATATTGGTTCTTCTCTTTGAAAATTATGGGACAAGGAACTATTTTATTTTGGCAATAATTTAGAAAGCTATGCTTTTGACATTATACTAATGTTCTCTAAGAAGATTGCTACATTAACATCTAATTATTAGATGTACTTTGTGAATGTTTCCATGAGGTTAAATTATTATGTCACTTTGCTTTGGGGATGTTCTCTCATTTTCAAAAAACCTTTACTTATTGGAAGTTAAATACATCATCTCTGTAGTTTTTGATTGCAAGTGTGTGAACCCATAAACAAGAGGTTGCCCATCTATGATGACATCCAGGGATGAGTACTTTTTAATATTTATTTAATAATTGAAGTGTATTATCTATTTGTTAGGAAAATCTCTAAGTTAGGGAATACTTTTCTTATACATGCATTATAATATCAAACAGGACTGTTCAATAACAATGCAATGTGAATCACATATGTAGTTTTTGGATTTTTGACAGCCACATTTTTAAAAATCCAAGAAATTATGAAATCATCTTATTTAACTCAATATATCTGTATACAAAGCACTAACAAGATTTTTTGTAGTATGTCTTTGAAATCCAGTGTGTAGTTCATATGAATAGCACCTCTCAGTTTGGATTAGCCACATTCCTAGGGCTCCATAGTTCCATGAGGTTGGTGGTTAACACATTGGACCATAAGGTTGTAGAAGAACTGTTTTGAGTTAGACAGTTTGGCCTTCCAGACTCCTTGCTCAGTCATCCATGCAACTTGGTTGTTTTTTAACTTTTCAAAACATACAGCATGTTGCACATCATAGTATTTAAAAAAGATTAAATGAGTAACATATGCAATTATTTTTTGCCATTTCTGATTCAGGAAACATTTAACAGATGTTAGTTCTCTTCCTCTCAATACTCTGTAATTTCTCTTTATTTTGTTTGAAAAAAATTCTGTTGTTTGGATTTGTGTGAATATATAGAAGAGAATCTATTCAATATCCAGTGATAGGCTTTGTAAAACCTACAACAATTTCGGGATGGCATCCTCATTCTAGTCTCCTTGTGAATTTTTCTTGAACCCTTCTCTCTGCTACATGATGGCAGAGATCCTTCTCTGATTTGTTCAACAGGTGTTCCAAGTTCCAGAACAGTGCCTGGCAGAAATGCACTTCAATGAATATTTGTCCATGAATGATATATATCATTTTATGAATATATCACTCAACTATGTATATTCTCCATTTATTCACAAATGTTCCTAAAGTGGACTGACATCAGACACACTACAGATGTTTCCCTTTTGTGGCTTCAATGTCCTTATTATTATTATCAGTGGTAGTTATAGTAGCAGTATATTAGTAATTCCTCCCTTGGAGCACACAAACCACCACCAATCAAAGCAAAAATCTCTCCTGAAATAACATCATTAAAAATTCCAATGTAGGGGTGGGGTTATAGCTCAGCAGTAGATTGCTTGCCTCACATGTGCAAGGCCCTGGGTTCGATCCTCAGGACCACATAAAAATAAACAAATAAAATAATGTTATAAAAATTCCAATGTATTAATTAAGAATCAGAGAAAATAAAAGAAGGATTTGCATATCATATTACTTGATATATCTCAGTATTCCATAAAAACCTAGTGAGATATTTTTAATTATTATTTGTGTCTTCACTTCTACTTGTAAATAACTCCCTTGGATTTTCTTATCCAGTTTTTATTCCGTACTAGATTTTATAAATTTTTAAATTTTATTTTTAATTTCACATATTTAAGGTGTACAGCAGGATGTTTTGACATACATATACATAGTGAGATGATTGCTACAGCCAAAATATTACTTTTATGTGTGTATATGGTAAACATAAAACTAAGCAAAACTTCCTGTATATGATACTCTATTATTAACTGTAATTCTCATACTGTACTTTTGGTCTCTAGATTTAGTTATCCTATATAGGTAAGTTTTTACCCTTTGACCGCCTTCTCATTTTCCCTATTCCCTTGCTTATGAGAATTACATTTCTATGGATTTGAGTCTTCCTTATTCTCTCTTTAGATTCTACAAGGAAGTGAGATCATGTAGTATGTTTCCCTGTGTCTGCCTTACTTCACTTAGCATAATGCCCAGTAGGTTCAACCAATGTTTTTGCCAATGACAAGATCTCCATTTTGTATGCTAAACAATATTCTGTATGCATGTGTGTATGTGTGTGTGTGTGTGTGTGTGTGTGTGTGTGTGTGTATGCATATCTAATTTCTTTATCTGTTCATCCCAAGAAGGACACTTTGGTGGTTTTCACATAATGACCATTGTGTGATTAATACTGTAATAAACATGAGGGTGCAGACAGTGACTCCCAGTCCTCATGTCACCAACACTGCACAAAGGTCACCTTTTCTCCACAGCCTCCATCCCCATGCTTGTTACCTACTGTCTCCTTGGTAAAAGCCATCCCAACAGGTGTGAGACAATATATCCTTATGGTTTTGATTGCATGTACTTGATGAACCAGGAGGTTAAGAGCATTTTTTCATAGACCTGTTTGTTAGTACTTTTTTGTCTTCTTTGGAAAAACGTTTATTCAGGTCCTTCATCCATTTTTCCTACCAGGTATTTAAAATTTTTATTTTTGATATTGAGTGGTATGCATTCTTAAACATTCATACTTGGGGGGAACATTATTTTGAATATCTTTACTTTGGAAATTTCAAATTTGTACCTTATTAGAAAAAATAAAACAAACTGCTATACAAAATCTAGCTTCAAGAATTTTCAATCCATGTTCAGATGTCTTATTTGCTGTATTTCCACCCATAACCTCAATTCAATTGGGTTTTTTGAACACCATCTGGGATATTAAATTATATCATCTCTAAAACACACATATTTCTGTAAGGTAAAGACTCCTTTTTTCATAAATAGCTTATTACATATTTTAAAATTATACTTTCTTATTATAATTGAACAGCCAATAGGAAATGTATTTCATATAAACATAGATGTATATGTGTGAATATATAGTCCTAATACTTTTATATAATAGTGCACATAAAAAACAGCTACTAGCATAGTATTGAGGTAAATGAGGAGGATGCTGCTGCTTGCTTCCCAAAATCTTGCACATGTGCATTGGATTGGCAGTTTTGATCCTAGTCCCTGAGAAGGAGGGTGGCATAGGACTCATAAGGCTGGATAACAAACAGGCACAGGAACAGTTTTTAAAGAGCAATAAAAAGTGTAGGTGTAACATTTGTCCATTACGTGGAGTTATCTATTTCCTCAGGGATAACTGTTCCCTTTTCACATCCTCATCTTCCTCTCTCAATTGTCTTTAAATTCCCTGTGATCCTTTGCTATTCATTTTAAATTTATTAATGAAAGACTTTATTGTTTAGGAAAAAATAAACAATGTTCATAGTAGTTTTACAGAATTGTTTTCCAGCAGATATCTCCTTTGATTGGGAGAGTGAATGGCAGGTGCTGTATCTGTAGGTGGCCATGTACACTAGTAGGCTTCCCTATAGTGCAGGGCTCTCAACCTTGGTTGCACATTACAATCTTATACATTCTTACAATTTTGATGCCCTGACCACAACCTGCAGTGATTACATCTGAATATTTGAGAGTGGATCCCAGATATCAGTACTTAAAACAAAACTCACCAGATCATTCTACTATGGAGTTAAGGCTGAAAATAGTGTGCTTGGTTCTGAGCCCAGGGGGTAGGCACTCAGGTAAACTGCAATGCCTTAAGTATTTATTTTTTGAACAGTTATCTTTTTCTCACCCTGAAAACCTACCGTGTTGATCCTGTGTAACCCCAAGCATGAATCTGTCTCTTTTCAAGGTTGTTATTATCTCATAATCATTCCTTCCCAGGAAGATTCCAATCTGCGCAGCAGTTCTGATTTTTATCCTGAGAGAAAAGGCCATTGCTGTGTGTAGCTGAGTTTGCAAACATTGGTCACTGGTAGGAAAGACACATGAAAAAGCCATTTCCCCCCTCTACTGGGTGTTCTGACTACTGTTTCTAAAATTCATCCCAAACTTTCTTTTTATTTGCATTGATCTGCTAGGGCAGTCATAATCAAATACCAAATAAACTGACTGGCATAAACAAAAGAAACTTATTTTCTCATAATTCTGGAGGCTAGAGGTTGAAGGCCATAGTATCAGTAGATTTGATTTCTCCTGAGGTCTCTCTCTGTGCCTTAAAGATGGCCACTCTATTGTTGTGTCCTTGAATGGCCTTTTATTCTGTGTGTCCAATTCACCTCTGTTGTCTCTTCCTCTTCTTGTTAGGAAACCCTTCCTATTGGATCAGGGCCCCCTCTTTTTGACTTCATTTAACCTTAATTACCTCTTTCACATCCCTGTCTTCAAACATTGTCACATGGGGGTTTAGGACTTCAATATATAAATTGAGGTGAGGGACAATTCATTTCATAATGGTACCTTTTACTTTGATTTGGGGATATCTGTTTAGATCCTTGGGTAAACCTATAGTGAACCCTTTTCCCTGGGCAGAAATTTATGCTATAGTGCTTCGTTACCTGTTTTTTTTTTTTTTTGTATGCAAGCATGTTGTTAGAGTAAATGTACATGTGTGTGTGAGAGCGAGCATGTGAATAAGAGCAGAATGAATCTGAGAATAACTGTCTGGTTGACATGTGAGGGAGGACTCAATTTTATATGTCAAATTCCATACCCCTGTCCTGGATACAGGAGTTTCTGTGTACTCTCTCAGAGACCAGGGAAAGATGGTGATAAAAGTCTAGAATGCAATTGAAGTGAGGGAGCCCTGAACAGGAAATTTAAGTGGATCCATGCAGAGCTGGATATAAGAGGAAGCAAGCTACATTAATGTCCTGAAAAGGGGCTTAGAGTATGCATCACACTCTAGGGTTTGAGCTCAGGCTTTGTTGCTCATTAGACAGGTTGACAGAAGTTGCTTAGCATTTGTGGTCTTCGTCTCTCATGTAGGAAAGATGGTACGTGTCCTGTCTGCATGGCCAGAAGAACAGTTATCATCTGTCTAATCTGCACGGCATGACCAAACAAGTATCAAGTTCAGTTATGTATACTGAACACATTATATCTTAAATTGCAGTTATAGAAGTGAGACCATTAGCATACAAAGATTAGTAGGGGATATTTTTTAACCTGGATGGTGAATACAAAATTGCACAATAGTGAGCATGCAGGTTTTATATGGGACAGCAAACTATTCCAGAAATTTTTCAAACTCTAACCCATACCCTCAGGTGTCATAACTACCAGTGCATGGTAGTTAGTAGACACTAAGGAAATGCTTGTATTAATTGATCCAAAATACTTTGCCGCTAATCAATATGGAAGACGATATATCCAAGTCACATGTGACCTACATAGTACTTATCAAGTGTGACTCCATTTGACTTTAAATGCTAGGGAGAACATAAAAATCACAGATATGACTTCTGACCAACTGGAATTTATGGTACAATTATGGTGATGGTCAACTATATCATTAAAAAGGACAAAATTGTGAAGGAAGGGAAATAAGAAAACAGCAGCCTTGTGCATAATGCCTTCATGTATTCATGTCACATAAATGTCACTCTTGCCATTAAATCTTGGATATATTAACTATCAATGCTATTCACATGTAGACTGCAGAATGGATTGATGTTTGTGATTTCTCCCTACAGCTGGGAAATATCTCTAAAATGGTTTGTAAACAGGCCTGAGATGGGCATTGAAAATGGCTTTCTTATGTATCTAATTCTTCATCTTGGTAACAATAAGTAAAAAGATCCATAAATACAGTTTTAATTAACAATAATGTTGTGATGCTTAGAAATAGACCATAGGCTCTTTAATCTGTTGGCCTTCTTATAAAGAATTTTGTTTTTCCCAGAGGGTCAAAATTAATTAGTATCCTCACAATTTATTTAGCAGCCCATTGTTTCAGAGATACTTCAACAAGCTCATTGAACAGTATTTGTGCAACAAGGACAATATAATCAAACTCTTTTGAAGAGAGCGCTCTAAAAAATATACCATCTCAAGTAGTGATTAACAGGGAGGATAATAAAATATCCTGTAGGAGTGATGATATTTCTTTATCACTGGACAGCATATTGTTATACAATATTGCATAAATAACCAGATTCAAAACTTTTCACATGCTACTTAAGGAACTGACACTAACTATAAAGTTTGAAAAAGAAAATAAATTCTCCTATTAATAATCCTTAATAAGTTCTATTAAAAGGTATCATTGATCACTCATCTGTCTCCTTGAAAATCGAATGTGAACTTTCTTTCTCTTATCTATTGTCTACCGTCTTTTGCTCACTGAGCTTACAATACTTTTGTACCATTAGTAATATTAAACTAGTGGAAATGTTACTTTTCAAGTACCTTCTTAGATCAGGGAAGATTATTGCAGATGGATCTTAAAGAACACCAGCTTTTGTGTCTACACATTATTGTCTGGATCTGAGCAGCAAAAATGAAAATTGGCTTATTTTTCATAATTTCTCAAGGAAATCAAACCCATACACATTCTCAGAAATTACCATAAAAGTAAAAAAAAATTCATTTAAATATACATTCATTTTTGTGAATATTTACTATAGTGCTAGTATTAGTAATTAGTTTACTTATTCAATAATTATTAAATAATTTTTTAAATTTTGGCCTATCCCCAAATTGGAATACTATAACTAAAACTACCATACTACAAATATTCACAACATACAACCTTCTTTGCACTATATTTTTTCAATTATTAAAATTAAAGCCCTGGTTTATTTTGAAAATATATCCATCAAAAAAGAATGGTAGTATATACAAAAATAATACCTATCAAAAGTTATATCATTGCACTAGGATTATAGGAAAAATTTTCCTTTGTATCTGATTATGGGTATTCTGAAACATTTAGAAAAAAATTGTTTTACTTAGTAATAAAAAACTGATAAAAAGAAATACAGAAGAAAAGATAAATATTAAAAATGAGAATAAAATGTTTAAACTTTCCAGTGGGTGATGTTTAAAAATATTCACCACACTTTTCACAAGTACATCAATGTATTGCCATCATATATGCTACATTTTCTTTTGAGATGACATTCTTACTTTCATTTACTTATTTTTGGATTTATTCCTACTCCTCTCAACTCCAACTGTATCACCCACCTAAGTAATCCATGTGAATACACAAGTGTGTGTCCTTTCTCTTTTTCTTCATGCATAATTATAATGGAAGTATTTATGGATAGATGTATACATATGTATAAATACATGTTTGTTATTCACTTTAGAAAAATTGGATTAAACTTTATGATCATTTTTTCATGTTGCTTTACTCATTGACAATATCCCTGGAAAATCTCTATGAATCAATTGTATGGGACTAAACTGTTTTTAGCAGGGTCTTGATACTGCATGCTGTGGATTTCATGAGTGACCTTTGCTTCTAGACTATTCTAGGTTCTCAATGGAGTGATTTTGTCCTCTAGAGGGTAGCCGGTGATTTCTAAGGACATTTTGATTTGTAAAGACCCTCTCTAGAGAGATGCATGCTTTTGGCAGCTGCTTGGTAGAGACCAGGAGTTATGCCAAACACAGCATTGAGGAAGTCCCTCAACAATTCGTGTGTGTGCCCCAAACATCACTAGCCCCAGTTGGAGACATCTACCAGACAGTCTGATCTACCTCTGGCTGGGATACTCTTTCCTTGGGTAAACTTGTGGTCCCTTCCTTTCCTCTTTGTAGTCTTTTTTTGAATGTCCCTTTCTCCATGGCTTATTTTGACCATCCTATTTACAATGCACTCTCCAACCAAGGTGCAGACTCTGGCCTTTCGAACCCTACTTCATTCTTTTCTTCTTTGCACCCTCAACTGCTAACAAGCCATATAATTTATTCTCTTTATCCATCATCTTTTTCTCTCTTCCCAGAATACAAGCTCTGCTGCAGTAGAGATTTTTTTTATCTGTTTTATTCACTGATGTATCCTTTGGAGCTAGAATAGTGTCTGGCATTTGATACATGGCTGAGCAAAGGAACACAAAAGATTGTATGAGAAGCTTTCACTTATTTCCTAGCTTTTGACTGCAAACATGCCAAAATCAATGTCCTCACACACTAATCATTATATGTTGTGTCTTAGGTCTCAATGTGGCCAGAATGCTTTCTAAATTGGTTTTAGAGATTGACTAATGAATTTTGGAAGGTAGATCCTGCTTCTCAAAATGCACATAATTACTCTCTGTTTTTTTTCTTTCAAAGCGTTTTGTTTTTGTTACGTTCTAGTCTTCAATCCATCTGAAATGTATGTATGTATATGACATAGGACTGGGGTTTAAATTCCTTTCTCAATTTGTTCCAATTAGTTATACATGACAGCAGAATGCATTCTTGACTCATTGTACATAAGTGGAGCACAATTTCTCATTTCAACTATGCGATGCAGAGTCACATAGGGTCATACCAGTCATGCAATCATAAATGCACATAGGGTAATAATGTCCAACTCATTCCACCATCTTTCCCACTTCCACACTCCTTTGCCTCCCTCACTCCCCTCTGCTCTATCCAAAGTTCCTCATTCTTCCCTAGCTCCCCACCCCTCTTGTCATCAGCATCCACATCTGAATATCAGAGAAAACATTCAGCCTTTGATTTTTTGGGATTGTGGTCCCTCCCTTTCCTCTTTGCAGTCAGTTTTTGAATGCCATTTTCTCCATGGCTTATTTTGACCATCCTATTGGGATTGGCTTAATTTGCTTAGCATGATATTCTCCAGCTCCATACATGTACCTGCAAATGCCATAATTTCATTCTTCTTTAAGGCTGAGTAATATTCCATTGTGTATATATACCACATTTTCTTTATTCATAATTTCTTATCCTTCCAGGTGGATCACCAGATATGCCAGCACCAAATTAAATAATACTGATTAAAAGTATTGAAGGACACTAATTCTAATTCCCACTGAATTAGAATACCCATCTTTGTTATAAATATAAAATTAATTTGTTCTTTTAATTAGTCATAAAATGGCTAAACCAATGTTACATACTTTTATTTTGAGAAGTTATTTCATCTCTTCATAATTCTGCTTTCTCATTGTACCCATGGTCCAGTTTTTCTGAATAATATTGTATTAGGGTACAATATTATGTATGCATACACACATAGAAAAATATTTATTAAAAGGCATAGACTCCTGGTAATTTGGGGGTCTGGAGATTGCACAATCTGCAGAGGGGATTGGTGCTGAATGAGCAGGCAAGCTTATAGTACAGATGAAATTCTCAGAGAGTATACTGAGGAAATCTCTCCTGCTGAGGAAGATGGTATTTCTTATACTATTAGGACCTTCAACTGATAGGAGGCCACATATGCACAGCAATCTGCTTTCCCCCATGTTTGCCAACTTAAACCTTAACCTTATTCAAAAATATCCTCCAGGTTGACACACAAAATTACCACAAATATCTTAGGCTATTTTTTCATCTATAAGAAACACTATATTTTATTCAAAGAAAACATATATATTTATACCTAAAAAAAGTTACACTTTTCAGCGCTGAGTCTGTGGGATTTCTCTGTACAATCATAAACTCACTTCTACTTGGAGTCCACTGATAATAAAGTGGTTAAAGGTTGCATTACTCTCCTATTGTAGAGCAGCAAGCAAAATGTGTAAAGATGTCATGGATGCTCATTCCTTCCATCACCACTTACCTTGTCCATCTTCACTCCTGTGGTTCAGACTGGCAGGAATGAAGCTAATGATCAGCTGACTGTCCATTTTGACAGCAGGAGAACTCTCATCATTGCCAATTGCCTGTCTGTTCACCTACTGAATCCATTAATTAGAATGACACCCACCCAAGCCTGTCCCAAAGGTGTCTATAGAGACACCTTTAGGGTAGAATAAATAAATCTGTACCTCTTAAAATATAAATCCTGGGATTCCTTGCTGTGGCAATGTCTGCTTTGGATCTATTTAATAATTCAGGGGTTAAAATAGAAGGGAAATGCCTTCCTTCCATTAAGCCTATGAGGCTCTAACCCCACATGAACACAAGAAATATCCTCATAAGTTCACATAGTAGAGGCTTACGTGGACTAAGTATTGCTACTAGACTAACCTGGTGTGTGATCAGAGTCTGGACTCAAAGTTTCAGCAGAAATTTCACTGCCAATGTCCCAAACCAAGCCATCCTCAGAGTCTTGAGTCAAATCGCAGGCTGTGGTCCAGTTTCCCGAAGTTGTTTCAAAATTGCAGCTTCCTGTTGTACTTGTGTAAACTCCTAGTGAAACAAACATGTTCATGGAAGTGACTGGAGATGTTTATTACATTCCAATGACCCTATATTTTGTGATGATTTAATATATTAGTATTTGTATATTTTAATTCTTTATAAATACATTTATACAATCAAAATATTCACACCCATGCATAATATCAGTTATATACTGCAACTTTTTTTTATCAGTGGATCCAGAAGCAGTGCATGAAAACTGTCATGTCTTAAGGTATTATCTGTATGGACTAACAATATTGGTAGGTGACAGATAAAACTGTCTGCACATAAACAATGAACTTAGCATCATGATTGTACAGATAATTCAGGTTAAATAAACAGCTTCCATCACTTAGATGTTCATTGCTATCCCTGGGTTGCGTCTTGTGTTTGAATAGCACAGACCTTGAGAGAGGTAGTCATTTACTAAAGACAAGGCGCTTTGAGAAAAGTAGTAAAGCATAGAGGACATAAACCCTATTGGGTACCACACAAATCTCTGGCGCACATTTCAGAGCCATCCACTAAGTAATGAAAGAAATTTTCTCCTAAAAGTATTGATTGATAACTCATTAAAAATTAAATTGCTCACAATGAGAAAAATTAATAGGTGATCGCTGAATGTATACTCCTAGTCGTCTGTGAAAAGTTTCATAATAATACCCTGATATCTAGGCTTTCATTTTTCTTTCTTCTTTTTGCATAGCAGTTATTATTTTTGAGCACTCACTGTAAAATCTGACTGTGTTACATAGACAGAATGAATGATTGGGTTATTTAATCAGTACGAATCTACTGAGATTGTCATTGACTTTTCCTTCATTTTAAAAAGATGAAGTTCATGTTATTTAAATTTTTTTTTTCCATCATCATTTTTTCTTAACATAAAACTTATGTTTCCATAATCTTAATCAGAAAAAAAACCTTGTCATTAAATGAATGCCAAACATATACCAGTCTTTACTGTTTTAATACAAACTTTTCTGGATCCCCAAGAGGATTTTTACTTTTCAACATTCTACTTCCTAAGTATTACAGCATCAAATCTCTAAAACATAAACTAATTTTTAATCATGTACATCCTTCTTATTCTACATGACTATATAATTCATTTATTTTTATACACTTTTTTATGGACTCTGCATTTTTATGTATGTCATGCCAGTATTTTATACTATATAGTAGTTTATATTATGGAGATAAGTAAAAATTCAGTTCTCTCAGTGTGTAGCCAATACATCTGTAAATACTCAGTATTTTCCAATGCACATAGGAGACTACTGTTATGCATTCTTTAAAATGATGGCACATACAAGTTGTATACTATTGTACTGCTATGTAACTAACTCTGACACATTAACTCTATGAAAATTATTCCACATCCTTCTTTATTCACCAGGACACCCTTGTTCCTTCTGTCCCACCTTACTTCACATGTGTTTTTATCTTCAACTTTAGAGACACCTAAACAATCAGGATAAAGTCTCATATTTTATTTTCTCCATCTCAAAATCAGTCACTTTTCCTTTTCCCTTTTCTAAGGCAAATATGCCCATGATCTCAACACCTATCAAAATACTGTAATTACAATCCCATAGCTTTAATTCCTTCAAGGTTACACAACTTTTCTATATCTTTTAATCACAATCAGGCTATCCTTGTTCAATATATATATATATACATATACATATATATATGTGTGTGTGTGTGTACACACACAAACACACACATATATATTTTATATATATTATATATATATATATATATATATATATTTTTTTTTACTGGCTTAACTTTACCACTCTTTATATTTATCCTCATTCATGATTTCCCATAAACTTCTATATTTTTGCGTGGATGATCTAAGATTCTACAACTACAATGAAGAACAGAATAACATCTTCAAACGATTCTTTTTTAGCAAGATAAATTATTTTTATTTTTTTAAAATATTCTTTTTAGATACATTCTCCTTGGAATATACAATTGTCACTCAAAACCTACAATCCCCAAACAAACTCATTGTTCACCTCTCCAAATAGGTTCTTCTCTATGAGATCATGGCTCCATTTCATAACATGAGTCTTATCTCTTTTTAAACATGCAAACCTTCAGAGTCACCATTGATTCTATATTCTATGATTCCATTTTCAATGTTCTACCAATAACTATAGGTTTTCCTTGAGAACTTGTTGAATCTGTTCCCTCCATTATCATCCAGTAACCATCACACTGGTTCAAGCTGGTGGCTTATTTTAAGAGACTGTCTTTAGTGCAGGCTTCATCCTATCAATCTTACAAACCCAAACCACATGAGCATCTTTAAGACTGCTCTTGCATTACTTTTTTTGCTGAAAATATTCCATTTTCTTCACACTTGCTGAAACTACTCTCACAAATCACTAGTCTAGAATACAATAACCTTTACTTTGAGGCAAAGTATTTTTAGAATAAAATCTGTCTCATGTTCAAAATGGTCTTTACTCCACTCACATTTTCAGAAGATTATCTCTTAAATATAAACTTGCTTTTTATACCATTTATGTTTCAGACTACTTCTCTCTCTCTCTCTCAGATATTTTCTCTGGCTTGGTTACTATTTTATAGGCATTCTTTCCCTCTTTTCCAAGGTGCACTTTTATGTAAGTATTCCCCTTTTTTTTCACTCAGGCACATGGATAATCTAACCCACAGTGATGAGATTATTTCTCTTTTGTCCTCTTTATTACTTAAATACAGATTAGGAATGCAAGTCTAGCTAATGAGACTTACTATGGAAAAGACATCTAGGAAAAGTTCGCCTTGTTCTTAAAAGGAAGCCAAAAGGAAGAAAATCTATTTGTTTATTCTCAGGATAGAGTTGCAGATATAAAAACTGATACGAGGAACTAATTCCATAGCAAAGTGGGCTACCTGAAGATGGGAAGTATAAAGAAGACAGGCATCTGTACAATTCCATACATTTGTTGTTTCTCGTTATTTGAGATAACGCATTTGCTTATTGTCTGTATTAGTTAGAAATGCATTTGGCTCTAAACAACTAAAACTCCAAGTTACAGTAACTATAAGCAGACAGGAATTAATTTATCTCAACAAAAAGTCATCAGGTTGTCATTTTGAGATAAGTACTATGGCTTAACTGTATGGTCTTTCTCTGAGCTATCTTCTCCTCCTTCTGCTCATTCCTAGTTGCAAGATGACCCTGTACTTCCTAGTACCACACAGACTCAAGGCACAGAAAAAAAAAGAAAGAGGAAAGATTTAAAAAAAGAACTTTTTTTCTATTCTAGTCTTCATTTTTATGAAATACATAACTTTCTCAACTTTCTATATAGATTTCATTGGCCTCTTGTGGCTGTGAAAAAAATTTGGAGAAGATGTTTTTTTTGTTGCTAGTCACAATGGTGTCAACAATAAAATCATTCAGTTTTTAAGGAATAAAAAAGGGATAAATAGGCTCTTAGCTGATAGGTTGTTTAAACTGGTCAAGATCAGAAATTCTGCCCAAGACATCTTAACTAACATATTCTTTACTGGATATGCTCAGTAGCAAATATTACTCATCTCTGAATATTCAGCTCAAGCCCTATCTCTCCCTCCCCAGAGCACATGAGTACTCAGGATGGTTTTTGGATAAGACACTTCCCAGCATTTACAGTTGTTACCATATATGTAGAAATCCATTGCTTCTTCATTTTGCATTGTCATTTTAATTGATCAGCACTAAGCTATTGTAAACCTCTCTATGTGATCAGATATTATTACTGAACTGCACTATACATACCACAAGTGCTTCAATAAATATCCACTGAAAGATGGATGATGTGAAGAATATAATATCTCTTGATAATGAATATACATCAGTCTTTTCAAAGTGGCAGTTTCTTTGGAACAACTTACTTTCCAATTGTGATATTAATCATGATCCCTTAAATAGACATAAAGCATTACTAACACAACTGGCTTTTTCCCAATGGTTTAATACTTGGACACAAGGTTATATGATCAGTGCAAATACTGATAAATTTATATTTTTAGAGGCATAGCTCCATAGTTTATTATTTTTAATTCCTTATGTTCCAATAGTCACCTCATTTTGAAGACACCATAATGCATGGTACAGGATATTAACATGCCTTCTAGGGAAAAGTATTTTTCCTTGTAAAATGACTTGCTGAAGCTCTGCATTGAGATAGACTTCGAAGAATCTTGTTATAGTAAGTAGATAAGAGTGACATGACTAAATAATGGTATCTGTCCATGCTGTGAAAGGGAGAAGAGGAGGCATCTGCCCACATACTGACCTGGAACACTATGACGACTGAATAAAGGCAGTGGACAATAATTCCATGAGAAAAAACAGATTTTCTATCTTAATTATTAGGTTTTTTACAAGATAATTGATCTCATTTGTTAGAGACCATGCATTTATGTAAAAGGAGATAGCAATAAAAAGGAGGTAGAAATGCAAAAGAAAATTTTATCTTTGTTGATAACATACAGTAATAATTTAGTCTTGAGGAGCATCACCATTTCTTTTTTGATTGTAATAAAAAACATAGAAGTGAGACATTAAATCTGACTGACAAATTTTGAAAGAATATAAAAATGAATTGGAAACGGCTAACATTATACATTCCAGAACACTGAACAAATATTTAATTTAATTCAATATATTCATTTATCTAGTATATCCATTACTCTATTGGATAGATGTTATTATACACATCACACAGGTGAGGAAAATGAAATCTTTGAGATTTACAATAATTGCCTAACAAGAGAGGACTGCAGTCAAAATGAAGACTTCAGGTTAATAACTACAAAAGTCAATTCATTCCCTATATTTCTCTAAATATCATTTTGAAAATGTGATCACTCATTCCATTATTCACAATAGATGATCTATCTGGCTGCAGGAATTCAGATCTAATGTCTATAATGCATCCAGAAGAACATCAATATGAAATACTGATGAAGTCGATTGGTAGAGTTAATGTCTCCTGTCTATGTGTGCTATGCAGCACATTTTATGGATCTGAACAAAATCCATCAAGAGATTTTTAAGAATAGTGACTATTCTCTTTCATGACATATTGCTTTTGTCTTAATAAACTTAAATATTTCCTGCAGTAGTCTATCAAAATTGTGGGTATAACTAACCATATTTAAGTATGTCATTGACTTCAGTTTCTGAAAATCAAAATCGCCCCTATGTGTTTTCACATCAATACCTCAAATAGCTGTAGGAAAAATAAAAATCATATAAGCAGCCTGAAAGGGAAAAAATGAGAAAAGCAAAAAGAAAATGGGCCTCATTTATATTTGAAAAACCAATATACTTAGTAATTCTTCCTTTTATTTTCAAGCCTATATTTACATTACATATACAAATATGTGCATGTAATGCACTCATATTAGTCTTCATTTGTAGGCCCCAAGTAAAGGGTAGTAACCTTATTATGGGCAGCATTTTCTGTATTTTAAAATTAATCAGGAATCTTTTCAGCTATGAACAACTTATATACTAAAAATTGAAGAACATTATATTTTAATGTGTTTTCCCCCTAGGTTTTTCCTCCCACATTATAAAGTGAGTTTTTGAAGCCTAAAATAAAATCTTATGCATTCTGAGGTACTCAATTCTTAGAAAGTTGTTCCTAGCACATAAAATAAATAGGAATAAATGAAAAAATATTGAGTTTATATAAATACTTTCAATACATGTGCATCTTTAAGTGAAAGCAACATAATATCTATTATAAGCTTATATGTACATATGGAAGTTGCTATTTTCCCTTCACTGGGTTATGGATGTCAATGCCTCCATACTCAAATTATTTTCCTTAAGAATTTTCATAAAATTGTCCAAGATTTTATTGTTTATGAGTGTTTATTAGATCCTCTACTTGCTATGGATTTGTGCAGAAAATGGTGATTTCACAAATATTTAGGCCTTTCTTTTAGAACTTCATTGGAATTAATTTTTGTAGACAGTATATATAATTTTTGTAGACATGCATATATAATTTTGGTACTTTTAAAAGTAGTTAGAAATAGCACTAGAAAGTGTTGTCCAGTATATTATAAATTTAATAATTTAAAAATAAAAAAACATGACATTTTTAAAAATTACCATTATAATGCTATGTACTCATATAGTGCAAACCTGTGCAAAGCACTTTTATTTCCTTTTAGAAATCCATTTAAAATTTAAATATGAAATAAACCTAGGAAACATTAAACTATGTGAAATAATTCAGTCACAATAAGACAAATTTTATATGTGTCAACTTATATGAGGTATATAGAACAGTCAAATTCATAGAGACAGAAACTAGATTTCTAGTTGTCAGAGGTTGGGGAGAGGATTGGAGTTATTAGCTAATGGGTAGAATTTAAATTTTATAATTTCTAGAAATGGATGGTGGTGATGGCTTTACTATAATACAAATGTACTTAATGCTACTGAACCATGCACTAACAATTATTAAAACAGTAAATTTTATGTTACATATATTTTATATAATTAAAAAAATAAGATACATAAAAAAGAAACATGAAAGAAAGTCAGTCCTTCAGAAACATCATCCCTATAAGATGCCAAGGAATAAAATAGTAAGATAAGAAACAAAAATTTAAATAAACTCAGGTGGTAACTTGTCTCCAAAAATTCTTCCTTTCTTGTATGACATTTTCCCTTTGAGAAGTGAAGTCTATTTTCTCTCTTATATTTGAGGCTGGACTTTGTTATGTACTTGACCTCTAGAATGAAGTTGGTGTACATCCTGGAAAACCTAAGGCTAAGTTAAAGGCTCTTTGCGGGTTTTCCTGGGGCTCTTAGAACAATAACTCCAGTAAGAATCTAGTCCTGTGTATAATAGCTGTTGACATGTCCTCTGTAACTGTCATGTTCTGGGAACCCCAAGAACATAAAATACCCCTGGAGAACAAGATGCCCATCAAGTAGGATGGCGAGACCAAAGAGTACCAATGTTCCAAACCTGGAAGAAAAGCAGCTATCACAGAGGTGATTTTCTAGTCCCACTGTACTAACTCCTATCATGTGAAATGGAAAGCAACCGCCTGGCCTGAATTACTGATTTACAATAGTCATCCCAAAATGAAACTACTGTTGAGGCCACTATTTTGAGGGTGCCTTCTTTGCAGCAAATTATAACTATAATAGGTATTATGTACGGGTCAAAATTCTATATGAGAGCTCATCAGTTAAGATACATAAAAATTATTTGGATTTAAATATTTCCTATACTTTACAATTATGTATTTGATTTTATACAAGACTTTTAAAAAGTTACTTGAATAAAAGTTTGGATAGAAAAATGAGTGGAGTACTTCTAGTCCAATATAATTGATAAAATCAGTTACTAAACTGATATTTATTTAATGAGCCCATTTTAGCTTCAACCATAAAATAAACCTTTTTGGAAACAGAAATGAAAAAAGAAATAAAAACAAATGAAAAGTGTAGATAGGTAGAGTTCAGTTTCTGGTCATTTTAGTTCTGATCTTCTAGACATTTCTGCATAAATATGTGGTGGAAATTTTTTGACATATAATTTTCTACAGATTTCACTATAGGAAATAATGAGAAGACTACCATTTAGATATTTATAAAGGAAAGTTGGGGGAAATGTTTTCATGATTCTAAATCTATGCTTGTGCATGAAAAAAAAAACCATTTTATTTTCTCAGCCCTCAGAACCAATGTTTCTTTACTCACAAAGCACAAATCTGAGTAAACCAACTACATTCAACCAGAAAGACACACTTACCACAGTGAGCTTCGTCAGATCTATCAGAGCAGTCTGGCTTATAGTCACAGACAAGGTGGCCTGCAATACACTTCTTGTCCTCGCACAAAAAATCAGTGGCTTCTGAGCAAATCTCAGAAATCTCTCCAACTAAGGGGGTGAAAAAACATTATTTAGTCCAGGTTTTCATTACATTTGAAGAGTCTTCTTGTTCTATAGTTTTCACAGTATTAAATAAGGTAGTGATTTTAACAGTTATCCAAGAAGATGTGCTTCTATTTAACTGCCTTTCTCTCCACCCCACCTGCAACTGTTCAGAAAGTTACAGAGAATTACTTTTGAAATACCTTTTAGCAGCTCATGGGCTGATCGTGAATTATTATATACACACAAACTCCTGATCAAGGCATTAAGGATCCTTTATTTTTAATTATGGCTTAACTTAGTTTCCCAGTTTTACTTTCTGAGATTCATCTCATAAACATCTACAGATTATGCCCTATGACTGAAGTGTGACATTACTCTCCATGTTTCCATGCATTTACACATGATGCCTGCACTGCCTAAACTAACTAGTCCCTTTTAGACCCTAGACAGTCAAGTATTCAACATCATAATCAAAGAAACAATTTTGCTTCATCTCCCCCTCTTCCCTGTCTTTTGGTCCTCTTAGAACCACTTCATTCCTATATTAGAATGCTTCCTACTTCCTTAAGAGTTGTTTACACATTCATCTGTCTCTCTAGATTCCAAGCTCTCTGACATTTTCATTGTATTCTCTAGGGCCTGACATAGCACCTAAAATACAACTAGTGCTTCCTAAGTGTAGGTTGTAATAACTGAAGACATACTGGACTCATTTGAAGGAAGCTTAGAAAAGTGGATTGACAGAGTACTTTCAAAGAATTCATATATTTGAACATTATCTCAACTGAGATATAGACAAATGCTGATATTTCATAGCTTTACCATCACTTTCTCTCAAGTTCTAAAATTACTTTTTAAATTGATTTTAACAAATAAAGTTCAGCAATTTCTTTAAAACTTATACTATTCCAGACACTTGGCTGGTATACCCAGTATTGGGGTAATTTACTTACAGAAAGACAGTATTTCCATGAATGAACAGATTAAAACTCTTATAGACATGAAGAAGAGTGTGTATCTATCATCTCCATATCATCCCTTTAATCCAACAGCTAACACCTGTATAATTTCTGGGAATAACTTACTAGTAAAATTTAGAAGATGTGAAGAAGGAATGTGAAATGTGAAAAAGGAAGTGATTACTAGTGAAATGTGAAAAAGGAAGTGATTACTACTTACTAGTAAAATTTAGAAGATGTGAAAAAGGAATGTGAAATGTGAAAAAGGAAGCAAGGGTATCTAGACTTAAGAGCAAATTTTTAACTATTGGCCTTAGTAAGACAAAGGCAAAGACTCAAAGGTCATGTTCCATGAGCAGTTTATAAAGTTTGCCACAGAATTTTAATTAACACAAGTGAGAATTTATGGTTAACTCAGAGCAGTATGTGGACATTGTTTAGTATACAAAATACATGCATTTGAGCTTGTTTTATTTTTCCACGCCATAAGACGAAAAGCCATATAATTACCCCACAGGGGATATAAGTTTTGAATTCAATCTAAATAATTGGTTCATTAATTCTTTAAAGTATGACTAAATAGACTATATTTCTAAAATGAAGCTTTTTTTCCTTAATAATATAGAATGGCAAAGACATGGTGAAAAATCAAGTCAGTATTTTGAATTGCAGTAAATCAACAATAACTAGAATTGCTATGGTTATATTAGGAGAACCAGGGATAAATAAATAAAAAGAGCCCACAATACCAAGAACTATAAATTTTTAGGACAAGAATGTGAATGTAAATTGAAAAGGCAGATTATTTTAGTTAATGAATGTCTTACACATGTTTAGTCATTTATGTCTTTATTCAACCAAAATGATTGCAACAATAACTTGTCACCTAGTCCACAGATATGCAAAAGCAAAGAGTCTCACATCTTCTAAACTTGGTAATATAAAAATGAAAGAACATTAGTGTTTATAATATAGAGTTGGAGATAATCTGGCTAGCAGCATATGTATGTAAAGACTAGATAATTATTTAGCTTTAGAAAAAGGTTGACTAAAGCTAAAGCATGATAAACTGAAAGATCCTGGAAAGAATAAATGAACTACAAAATGATGTGGTTATAAGAAGTAAACATTTAATCTAGTAAAACCCTGAGGCATCATAGGACCAGTTTACTCTAGACTGGAACAACCCATAAACAGCTTGAAAGTGATACCAATTGAAAATGGACTTAATTCTATTTTGAAATAGAATTTCTAGTCAAAGAAATCCTTGACTATATGTATATTTCAATTTAGATTAAAATAGGTGCTCCCCTACCCAGGGTTCATTTTACAGAACTAAATATAATCATTCTATACATTATATTTACTGAACAAATACTTGCGTGATCATCTCATTCAAGTGATGATATTCAATATGCCCTGAGAGTTCAGACTATGAATGTCACACAGCTATACATTTTAGGCACCTTCGTTTCTCATTTACAGAATACTAACACTATGAAGAATACAAAAAAAAATACAATGGGCACACCTCTGGCCTTTGTAGACCATGTCCCTTAGGTGACTAATCAATACATTTGGTCTGAAAATCACCTGAAAACAAAACCAAACAAAACAAAAAAACAATTAGGGTTTCTAAGTAGCTATCTACAAATCAAAGAATAAATGAAATTTTAAACAGAGAACTTCCCAAAGAAATTTAAGAAGTCATGCAAAATATCCAAGAAACTATATTTTTCCTAACCAAATAAGCACCTAGATGCACAGAGAACACAAGGTTATACTACAAGAAAGAATTTTTATAACCAAAGACTTGGAGATATTCACAAGTGAGCAAGGGTAAATAAATTGATCAGCTCTGCATAGACATGTTATGATGTGAAGCTTTGAGAAACTAGGTCTTTTGGTTCTCAAAATACTTCTAACCTTTGATTTATTATGATAGGTGAATAAAAACTCTAAATTTTAAAAAGTATTTTGTTATAAAAATAATTTAGATACATTAAGCAAAATGTAGAATGAAATCCTTCTCTTTTACACAAATACTTCCCACAGTTTGCTGCATTTCCTTTCCCAGTTTTAATATTTTCGAAAAACACGGTAACATACACGTCATATTTTCTTATTTATAACTTATCACATAAATGTTTTCGTATTTTTTGTCTGCACTTCAGTCACTACTAACATGTACAAAATACATTGAAAACTAAATATACCTTAATTTACTTAACAATTATATTATTGCTAAATTCTTATAAGGGGTTTCAATAATTTTATATTTATATAATCTTATGTTAATAAAACTATATGTAACTTAGGCATAGTTGGAAATATTTATGTGAGAGAGACTCCAAAACATGGCATTATTGAATGAAAAAATGTACTGAGGAATTTGTGTCCTTATGGGCTCTTGAAAACTATTAATAAATAGATTTTCAAAGTAGCTATGTTGATTTAAATGATAATCTGTAAGAGGATGAATGCCACTCTGTATACCTTTTTCTTCCATAACATGATGCCCTATCAGTGTTTTAATTTGCATGATTTATTTATTCTATTAGCTTTGCTTTACTTTTTTCTTATAAGTCTCATATATATATATATATATATATATATATATATATATATATATATATATAATTTATTATTTTGACTTATTTTAGTTAATTCAGTTTGGCCCAATTACTTTCTTTTTTTTTAAGAGAGAGTGAGAGGAGAGAGAGAGAGAGAGAGAGAGAGAGAGAGAGAGAGAGAGAGAGAATTTTTAATATTTATTTTTTAGTTCTCGGCAGACACAACATCTTTGTTGGTATGTGGTGCTGAGGATCGAACTGGGCCGCACGCATGCCAGGCGAGCGAGCTACCGCTGAGCCACATCCCCAGCCCCCAATTACTTTCTATTAAAATAATCCTCTCCAAATTCATTACTTGATGACGAGGAGAGGACCCAAGTTTAAAAACAATATTCTCTCATTCTTCCTTAAACATCAGTTCATCAGAGTGATAATTCAGATAAACCAGTTGTCAGTCATTATTTCTTTAAATATCCTTTTCTGCCTCTCTTCTCTGTCCTTTCTTTCTGATCTCCTTCTATGCCTGTTCGAATGTTTAAAGATGTCCCACATTCTCTGAGGCTCTCTTCCGTTTTATTCATTTTTTTCTTTCTCTTCTTGATATTGCGTAATCTCTATTAATCATTGATTCTTGTACTAGTTCAAAGTACTGTTGACACAGTATAGTAAAACATCCACATCAGTTATTCTATTTTTTATTTACATTTAGTCCTTTTTCATAATTTGTCTCATCAATATTTTCCTATTTGTGAGACATTGTCATGATACTTCTTCAAGCACACTTTGTTTTTTTATTGGACCATATTTATTATGTTCAGCATCTGGATCCTCTCAAGACAGTTTCTGCTGCTTTCTTTCTTATATATTGATCATATTTTTCATATTCATTTCCATATCTTATAACTTTTGATTGAACATTAGACACTTTAGCTGATACATGGTAGCAACTCTGGATACTGATCCTTCTCTGATCCCTGGTGCTAAGACAATGATTACCTGGAGAGTTGAGTGATTTTTCATTTATGGAATATGCCCAATGTTATCGTTTGAAATACCATCTTCCTCTAATTCTCTGTGCTCTGCTTCTTGAACACCCATTAGAAAAGTGTTGGATTTATTCATTTTTATCCCCAATACCTCTGAATCTCTATCTCATAGTTTTTTTTCCTCTTTAAGATGATGCATTTACTCACATTTACTTAATAGTTTATTATTTTTCTGTGTCTCTAATCTGTTTAACTTTTCTTTTGCTGTTTATTTTCAATTGTAATTTAATTTCTTTCAAAAAGTCAAATTTAATTATTCCAATTTAATATTCAGTCTTTTTTCATGTTTTTTTATTTTTTATGATTCTAACAGCACATGGTTCCAACATCATAAATTCTAACTTGTCCTTGAAGTTCAAAATTTTCCAGAAATTTTACTATTCATTTGTTGTTTGGGAATTTCCATTTAACGTCTTATATTATGTGTGGTATGGCACAGGTTTAAGCTTTGGCTGGTTGGCTTTCTTTCTTTCTTTCTTTCTTTCTTTCTTTCTTTCTTTCTTTCTTTCTTTCCTCTCTCTCTCTTTCTCTCTCTCTCTCTCTCTCTCTCTCTCTCTCTCTCTCTTTCTTTCTTTCTAAGCCTCTGGACTCGCAACGAATTACCTTGAAAATTACTAGATATAAAGCAATTGTTCCAGTCATAGAAAGGATGAAACATTATGCAAAGGGTTCAGGTACAGACTCCAGATCTTACAGGGAATTAAAAACTCTCAGCCCCAGATTCTATTGTCGGTGTTCAGAGTGCCAAATTGTTTAGGCTTCTGGAAAGTAAACTTTTGCCTATAATCCATATTTTTGCTTTTGGTTATTGAACTGAGAGATTTTCTTTTTCCCTTTTAAATTTTAGTTAAGAGTAAATAATCAGTGTTTTTTAAAAATATTTATTTTGTATTCTAATTAGGCATATATGACAGCAGAATGCATTTGATTCATTGTACACAATTATAGCACAACTTTCATTTCTCTAATTGTATATGATATAGTGTCGCATTGAATGTGCAGTCATACATGTACCTAGGATAATTATGTCCATCTCATTCCACCATCTAATGAGTGCTTTTTAAAACTTATTTTCATGTACTCATAAGTGGCAAGCACATTCTATAATGTGACTTATTAATTTTTCTGCATTCCAACTGTCAATATAGTTGGTATTTTTAAAATTATTATATTTTATACCATGCATTCTAAAAATAACCCAAAGAAATTCCCCACAAATCAATTTTCCACATTACTCATTATTTAGATTACATTTTCAGCTAATTTCATATTGCCAAATGGTTCAGTGCTTTAAAAAATAGCAAAAACTGGCACATGCACTCTCTTCCTCGAGTTCACATAAAACCCAACAGATATTAATGTGTATCTGAGTGTATTAATTAAAATCTAAATAGTCAAATGTGTTTTTAGTGACTAGAAGAGGCAACATTTATGAAACAAGGTTTCTTTTTACTTGTTAATACATGGCTTTTTCCATCATTCCTTACTGATTTTGTCTTGATGTCTTTAAATAGTTTTATGGTAGATATGTTTCAAAAGTGTTGATATTATCACTAGAAGGTTTACCTCTAGTTATAGCTGGTTATTCTGGACAGTAAATATTGATTGCTAAAGGGCAGTTTAAATATATGGACCAAGATAATTATTTGAACCCAAGTTCTTATAAAAGCTCTTTAACCCTCAGTAAGCCATTTAAAGTTGGTCTTAAATGACAATAAGAGCAATCACTCTCTTATACAAAGTACAATATGCTTGCATTCAGTGATGGCATCAATTTAGAATCTTCCATTTTTTTTATTTAGAAACATGTTAAACAAGTCAGACACTACAAAAGCTATTGAGATAAACCTTCAAAGGATTTATAATTATTTATAATTAGTAATGAAAATTTATCAAACAGTGTGGTTAGTGCTATAATTGAAGATATTTATGAGTTTCTGTCAAAAGACAAAGTAGTCCCATCTGTACTGGTGTGTCAATACATATTTAGTAAATTTATTTAATAGGTAGCCTTTCAAATTACCTATCATCCCAGATAGACATTTAACCAAGCAGAGAGATGAGCCAGAACATAAATAAACATATATGGACAAAACTCAAAGGACAGAAAATAGAAATTTCCTTATAAAACTCCAATCTTACTTTCTTTATAAACAAGTTTGGCAACATATTAAAAATTAATATGACTAGAAAATTCACATTTATTTAAAGGAAGAACAACATTTGTGATGATAAAAGGGAAGCTTTTTTTAGAAAGATCATGCACCCCTAACCTTTATTTATAGATGACTGTTTCACTTCAATATTCTCTCATTTAGAAAGAAATACCAGGAACAAGTTTTACAAATAGAAGAAAATCACAACACTAGGGATAATGTGATATTATATGATCGGCATTTTCAAATGTCCAGAAAAGAACAATACCTTTTATTTATTTTATTCACCATGATTATTTAAATCTATCTTATGTTCAAAAGAATTGCCAGGTTTATAAAAGGTCAGCACATATATCAGGTAATTGATGGCAACACATCTGAAACTGTAACCTCAGCTATCTCAATGGCAGCAAAGTTCAGTTTGTGACAAAATTGTCAGAAGTGCTATCAGAGTTATTGGGCCATATATCAGTGTACAGAAAGAGTTCAGGGGGAAAAAAAGAAGCAATTTTATTTGCACAAAGGCAAGGTGTGCATGCTAAAAGGAATATATCCTAAAGATCAGCTTTTGACTTTTTTAAAATAAAAAGTGACTTTATAACCTGTTTTGATATTTGTTTGAAATAAAATTATAAATAGAAATGTCTCTTATCTCACATGAAACCCTGATTTTTACCTCTAATTTTCTTATATCTGAATATACTTTAAATATCTAGTTTTCTTTGTGAATATTCTGTATAACTGAAGGACAAAGGATTGTAGAATCCTAGGCTGTATATACCTCATATTACTGATTTCAAGGATCTAACTCTATAACAAAACTCATGTTTAGAAGGGCTACAAAGAAGAAACAGAGAAAATAAAATGATGAGGCCAAGAAAAGGCAGAATGATTCCACATGACAAGGACCACTATTATTTTATATGAAAAAGTTTTAGTGGTCTAATTATTCGGGAGCCCCCAATCATGCCTTACCTCTTCGAAGTTTCTACTAGTCCATTAAATTAACCTTGGCTCCGATATTTGATGATTTCCTGTCACTTTAATAGACACAAACTCTTTCTTTTCTGGACTCTCGAGCTGCATCTGGTGTGTGACCCTCAATTCTCTGAGCCTGTTGGCACTATATTCTTGGTACTATGCCAACATTTCTTGACATTCCTTCTTCTCCCTTGGCTCCATTTCTAGTCCAGGCCTTTAAATGCCAGAGGAGAAATTTTTTGTGTGTGTTTCTCATTTTTTCATTCACTCTCACCTAAGAGTCACACTCACCACAACGATTTTAACTTTCATCTTAAGTTGATGGGACATCTATATTTCTATGTCCTTTTGTTAAGTTCTATGCTACATTTTCTGGGAGATTTCTCCACAGCATATCAGATATTCTACTAAGGACATAATTGAGATATTTTCTTCTCCCTTTGCTTCCTACCTTATATTCCTCTTCCCCTTGCTTCAGAGTATACCTTACAATAAATATCTATTCATGGTCAACAGATACACAACTTTTTTAATCTACCTTTGCTTTTCTCAAATTTTTATGCCCTCATCCTTCCTCAGCCATGTGGTGCAGATAGCTGCTGGAAACATACGTGCTTGCTTTTTTTAATATTGCATAATTATTGTTGGGGAGTGGTTACTTGGATAGACATTTTATTTCTCAACTTCCATTTGAGTAATAAGAGGGTCTCTAGTGAGACCACGAGTATTAGTTAGTTGTTCCACTGAAAGGTGAGGTCATACAAACTGTCACATTCTGCTCCTGTGGTCTCTTCCTGAACCTCTCAGATGGATAGGAAAGTCATAATCATTATGGTAGATCTTGAAGGCCAGAGCCTGAAAATCAGACTGGGTCCTTGAAAAAAAAAAGTCTAAGAAAATCTCTCCACTAATCGGTTCACTGTAAAGTGAATAAAAAGTGAATTCCTTAAACTGGAATATATTTCTTGATCTATTTTGGATCTATTTCATTGTAGTTATAGCCTAATGCAATAAGTTTAATTAATGCAATGTTTATGGTAAGGTGTACTGTAATGATGCTAATGAAGATGGTAGCTCCAACTCCTGTGGAAAAGGTATTATTACATCCTTCATTCTATATCAGCACATTGAGTAGATTAATTAATGCAATTCTCAACACAACTCCATGAAATAGGTGTAGATTTAAAAAAATTAACTTACTTAAGTTCACAGAGCTATTCAATAGCAAAGCCAGAATTGATGTTTGGGCTACACAATTTCACTCTTATCCAGCAAGATGGTTAAGTCCTCTTATTCAACCAAGTATCCAATCCTATAACCCACAAGTTCGGTGCTGTGTCTTCCCAAACTGATCTTGTTCAGGCCCATTTAACCATCTAGCTCTCCTAGTACTTTGGACATCCTAAACTTAAAACAAGATATTGAAGTAAAAGATAATCATACGTTTCCTATTTGCTTTTTTCTCTACAAGAAACTAAACCCCTTCTGAAAACAATAAGAATCCTTAAAGGAAGAACAGTATTACATTTATCGTTATATAATAAAAACAGAGCACAGAGCCCAGGAACCTTTTGAGTGAGCAAGTTATATTTCTCAAACTGTGTTTAAACTCGGGATAGCTGATTGGGCTTTTACAGCTACAATCAGCATAGGTGGCTCTCTTAAACAAAACATATTCTTATATGTTATGAATATTAAGGGCTAAGTGCCATATTTATTGAATTCAAAACAAATCAAGTAAAAAGATTCCTAGTATATTGTACAGTTAAAAATGATTTTAAGAAAACTCTGAACCATTGGAAACCAAAGAATAAATAGTCTGGGTAATAATTATTGGCATGACCTTATTGATAATTATTGGCAAGACAAATTTGGAGATGTGATATATTCCTTGATTTTGATAATCTACATAAACACAGACAATGAGGTAATTCAATAAGAGCTTTATAGAAAAGGCGGCCCATGGCACAGGATGACAGGAGGCAGACAGCAAAAACAATCCAAGCAGAAATAGGCTAAAAGTAACAGGGAATATTGAAACTATGAATACTCCTGTTGAGGAAGATGAATTTGTTATGAGATACAAAATAGCAAGAGAAGAGGAGAAATCACTCTAGGAAACTCTAATCATCATGAACAGACATCATTAAGGATGTCCATTCACATGGAGCATTCCAAATCCAACTTGAAGAAAGTCATATTGGATGGGACATGTCATGTCTGTAGACTTAATTACACTTTTCCAGTTGCTATACTGACAGGGAAGTGCACTCTTTGCTCTATCTATATTTTATTGAAGGGAGGTATAATCTGTTATATAATCCAATATATAACAATATAATATAATATAATATAACAATATAATCCAATATAATATTGGAGGTATAATCCAATATATCTGTTGGAGAATGACAAGAAAGAAAGTTCAAATGATCATTTCAGTTTTATCTCAAGAAATTACTTTTTCTTGTGTTCAGGTAACTTTTGTTTAGGATTTATAAGAATAATAATATAGGGTAGGGGGTATATGTTCAATTAACTTTGTTATTTGATAAAAGTTACACATTCCTACTGGGTTGAAAACAGCTATTTTTATATCTTACCACCAAATCAACAAATACTTAGTCATCCATATGAGGTTTTTTTTTTCATTTCTAACTTCTAGAGAGTAGTAGAATAATCGTTAAACTGAGAGTCAATAAATTCCACATTTGTAAAATGCCCAAAGTAACCTGAAATTAAATAATTCAAATACTCTAGATCTCTAAATTCTATGGACTTTTGAATACTACCTTGAAGGTACTAAATTAATTTATTGAATATCCTTGTTTTTAAAATGTATTAATGCAAATACAAAAATGTCAATGCAACTAACCTAAGCATAATTATTCTTTCCAGCTCCACAAAACATAAATCTTTTATGAAGTCAAATGTAAGTGAAAAATTCCTTTAAAATTATTGAGCATTGGAGGTTTAAGAAAATACTTATAGAGGGATTTGGCCATAGGCATTCCCATCCCAGCATGTATTCTTTCACTGGAATAAAGAAATCAAGTGTCACATATAGCCTAAGAGTTTGTCACCACTGACCTTATAAAAGTAAGCTGTAAAAATCAAAATATTAACAATTTTAGTAAAAAAAAATTACAAAGATAGTTGGGCTATTGAGATGGAGTGTTTGAAATGTGCATTGAAATAAGAGTTATGTTTCTGAAGTGTACATACCCCAAGGAGAGGGTCATGGATCTTCTATGTTCAAGGTGTAAGAAATTGTCACATGGCATAACAATTATCAATTTGTATGCACCATACAGTGGAGCTGCAACGTTCATAAAACAAACTCTCCTCAAGTTCAAGAGTCAAATAGACTACAACACAATAATTACGGGTGACTTCAACACAACGCTCTCACCATTAGACAGATCCTCTAGACAAGTGCTGAATAAGGAAACTATTGAACTCAATAGCACAATCAATAATCTAGACTTAACCGATATATATAGAATATATCAACCATCATCGATACACGTTCTTCTCAGCAGCACATGGATCCTACTCAAAGATAGACCATATATTATGCCATAGGGCAACTCTTAGTAAATATAAAGGCGTGGAGATAATACCATGCACCATATCTGATCATAATGGAATGAACCTGGAAATCAATGATAAAAGAAGGAAGGAAAAATCCTACATCACATGGAAAATGAACAATATGTTACTGAATGATCAATGGGTTACAGTAGACATAAAGGAGGAGATGAAAAAATTCATAGAGACAAATGACAATACAGACACAACATACCGGAATCTATGGGACACAATGAAAGCAGTTTTAAGAGGGAAATTCATTTCTTGGAGTTCTTTCCTCAAAAAAAGAAAAAACCAACAAATAAATGAACTCACACTACACCTCAAAAACCTAGAAAAGGAAGAGCAAAACAACAGCAAATGTAGTAGAAGACAAGAAATAATTAAAATTAGAGCAGAAATCAACGAAATTGAAACAAAAAAAAATTGAAAAAATTGAAAAAACTAAAAGTTGGTTCTTTGAAAAAATAAATAAGATCAACAGGCCCTTAGCCATGCTAACGAAGAGAAGAATGAGAGAACTCAAATTACTAACATACGGGATGAAAAAGGCAATATCACAACAGACACTACAGAAATACAGAAGATAATTAGAAAGTATTTTGAAACCCTATATTCCAATAAAATAGAAGATAGTGAAGATATCGATAAATTTCTTAAGTCATACAATCTGCCCAGATTGAGTCAGGAAGACGCACACAATTTAAACAGACCAATAACAAAGGAAGAAATTGAAGAAGCCATCAAAAGACTACCAACCAAAAAGAGCCCTGGACCGGATGGGTATACAGCGGAGTTTTACAAAACCTTCAAAGAAGAATTAATATCAATACTTTTCAAGCTATTTCAAGAAATAGAAAAAGAAGGAGCTCTTCCAAATTCATTCTATGAGGCCAACATCAGCCTGATCCCGAAACCAGACAAAGACACTTCAAAGAAAGAAAACTACAGACCAATATCTCTAATGAACTTGGATGCAAAAATTCTCAATAAAATCCTGGCGAATTTAATACAAAAGCATATCAAAAAAATTGTGCCCCATGATCAAGTAGGATTCATCCCTGGGATGCAAGGCTGGTTCAATATACAGAAATCAATAAATACTATTCACCACATCAATAGACTTAAAGACAAGAACCATATGATCATCTCAATAGATGCAGAAAAAGCATTTGACAAAGTACAGCATCCCTTTATGTTCAAAACATTAGAAAAACTAGGGATAACAGAAACTTACCTCAACATTGTAAAAGCTATATATGCTAAACTTCAGGCTAGCATCATCCTAAATGGAGAAAAACTGAAGGCATTCCCTCTAAAATCTGGAACAAGACACGGATGCCCTCTATTACCACTTCTATTCAATTTAGTTCTTGAAATACTAGCCAGAGCAATTAGACAGACAAAAGAAATTAAAGGCATAAAAATAGGAAAAGAAGAACTTAAATTATCGCTATTTGTGGATGACATGATAATATATTTAACAGACCCAAAAGGGTCTACAAAGAAACTGCTAGAGTTAATAAATGAATTCAGCAAAGTGGCAGGATATAAAATCAACACGCATAAATCAAAGGCATTCTTGTAAATCAGCAACAAAACTTCTGAAATGGAAATGAGGAAATCCACTCCAATCACAATATCCTCAAAGAAAATAAAATACTTGGGAATCAACCTAACAAAAGAGGTGAAAGATTTATACAATGAAAACTACAGAACCCTAAAGAAAGAGACAGAAGAAGATCTTAGAAGATGGAAAAATGTACCCTGTTCATGGATAGGCAGAACTAACATCATCAAAATGGCTATATTACCCAAAGTTCTCTACAGGTTTAATGCGATGCCAATTAAAATCCCAACGGCATTTCTTGTAGAAATAGATAAAGCAATCATGAAATTCATATGGAAAAACAAAAGACCCAGAATAGCAAAAACAATTCTAAGCAGGAAGTGTGAATCTGGAGGTATAGCGATACCAGAGTTCAAACTGTACTACAAAGTAATAGTAACAAAAACAGCATGGTACTGGTACTAAAACAGGCAGATGGACCAATGGTACAGAATAAAGGACACAGAAACCAATCCACAAAATTACAACTTTCTTATATTTGATAAAGGGGATAAAAGTATCCAATGGAGGAAGGATAGCATCTTCAACAAATGGTGCTGGGAAAACTGGAAATCCATATGCAACAAAATGAAACTGAATCCCTTTCTCTCGCCATGCACAAAAGTTAACTCAAAATGGATCAAGGAGCTAGATATCAAATCAGAGACACTGGGTCTGATAGAAGAAAAAGTTGGCTATGATCTACATACTGTGGGGTCGGGCTCCAAATTCCTTAATAGGACGCCCGTAGCCCAAGAGTTAATAACAAGAATAAATAAATGGGACTTTCTTAAACTAAAAAGTTTTTTCTCAGCAAGAGAAACAATAAAAGAGGTAAATAGAGAGCCTACATCCTGGGAACAAATTTTTACCCCTCACACTTCAGATAGAGCCCTAATATCCAGAGTATACAAAGAACTCAAAAAATTAAACAATAAGAAAACAAATAACCCAATCAACAAATGGGCCAAGGACCTGAACAGACACTTCTCAGAGGAGGACATACAATCAATCAACAAGTACATGAAAAAATGCTCACCATCTCTAGCAGTCAGAGAAATGCAAATCAAAACCACCCTAAGATACCATCTCACTCCAGTGAGATTGGCAACCATTATGAAGTCAAACAACAGTAAGTGTTGGCGAGGATGTGGGGAAAAGGGTACACTTGTACACTGCTGGTGGGACTGCAAATTGGTGAGGCCAATTTGGAAAGCAGTATGGAGATACCTGGGAAAGCTGGGAATGGATCCACCATTTGACCCAGCTATCGCCCTCCTCAGACTATTCCCTGAGGATCTTAAAAGAGAGTACTATAGGGATACTGCCACATCAATGATCATAGCAGCACAATTCACAATAGCTAGATGGTGGAACCAACCTAGATGCCCTTCAATAGATTAATGGATAAAAAAAATGTGGCATCTATATACAATGGAGTACTACACAGCACTAAGAATTGACAAAATCATAGAATTTGCAGGGAAATGGATGGCATTAGAGCAGATTATGGTAAGCGAAGTTAGCTAATCCTTAAAAAACAAATGCCAAATGTCTTCTTTGATATAAAGAGAGCAACTAAGAACAGAACAGGGAGGAAGAGCATGAGGAAAAGATTAACATTAAACAAAGACGAGTGGGGGGAGAGAAAGGGAGAGAGAAGGGAAAGCATATGGAAATGGTAGGAGACCCTCAATGTTACACAAAATTACATAGAAGAGGATGTGAGGGGAGGGGGGGGAACAAGGGAGAGAACTGAACAACAGCAGAGGAGGTAGAGAGGGATGATGGGAGGGGAGGGGAGGGGGGATAGTAGGGGATAGGAAAGGTAGCAGAATACAACAGTCACTAATATGCCATTATGTAAAAATGTGAATGTGTAACCGATGTGATTCTGCAATTTGTATTTGGGGTAAAAATGGGAGTTCATAACCCAATTGAGTCAAATGTATGAAAGAAGATATATCATGAGCTTTGTAATGTTTTGAACAACCAATTAAAAAAAAGAAAGAAATTGTCACGTGGATAAAAAATGTAACAGGGAAGGTTTTGTAAAATAAGTTCTATTCTTTGCAGCCTGGAGTGGTGTTCAAAGCAAGCACAAGATGAATGTTTTTCCTGGTTCAGAAATTGCTCAGATTATCACTATAGGTCATAATGTATGCTGGGACAAAGCCCATTTTCATCTTCATTGTCATCTCATGACCATCCCTCCAGCCCAAAAGATACATACCATGCAGAAGAAAGGGCTAGGGAAGAGCCCTACAAAGGTAAGTAAGTAGGCTTATATCTGCACAATCAGAGACACCTGAGATCCTGGATCTAGAACAGGGAGCAGAGGCTCTAAGGACGCACCTCTTCTTAACTCAAAAGACTCCTCACCAAATAACTCATCAGCAAATGGGGAAGAAGTGTAGCCCCTGGGACTAAACAGAGGCCTCTGATGTTGCTTACAGAGGATCACAGGTGACACTACCTATTCTATTCTATCAGAATAGACAACGGATCAAACATAGACCATTAGGATTTTTCATTTAGGATTGACTTTGACATACAGACACAGAGGAATGGCAGGTTTAGGGAACACAGACATCCAAAGGGCAACTCACTGGAGCAAATCTTCACGAGCTCTCACAGATTAGGTTATTGGAACCACTTTTCCCAAGAAACAGTTTTATGCACTGGCTTATCCAATTATCTGACCTGCTATCCCACAATTTTTAGCAAAAAATATTCTTTATTATTTAGGGTAAGTAAAATTGACATCCAGAATGTGTATTATAAATGATAAATATTAATTGTATCTATTATTAATCTGTGTTGAGTCTTATCTGGAAGTTGGGGGAAGGATTATAATATCAGCAAAAAAAAGAAAAACAAGCCCACAGTCAAGAAAATGTATGGCTTTCCTAAAACAACAAGGTTTTTCAGCTCCTCTGACTTTAATACCATCAGAGGGTATTAATGAAGTAGGAGAGCTTTTGAAATGCTGAGCACCTGATTCAGATCTTTTAATTAGCCCCTCTTATCTATTATTTATGTAGTAAAGTCACCTCAGGACACTGTTATGTAACTTTCAATTTATGTGCAAATTTCAGGGTTAAGCAATGATCAAGTTATGTTTTTATTAATAATAAGAATACAAACAAGTCTAATTCAAGTATAACATTGTCTTTGACCATTTCTATCAAACTTTCTTACATTTGTGAGGTGTCTAGAAATTTCATCTAGAAGCATTTTTCATATTGTATTTCAATCAGATCTCTAGAATGTAACAGGTTTACTGTAGATTAAGGATAACTGTGGAGGCTGGAACTCATGGTAGATATTCTTTATCTTATTTTCTTTCCTTCACAGTTATTAAAATATTAGCTATTTTTTAAAAAAGAAAAATTGAAATAAAACCTCCTTAAAATCTGTCAAAACAGTTTGATTTAGTGAAATTTCACTGATCTTTCCAAAAAGTCAGATTTCTCATTTGGCATGGTTACTATGTGGCTGATTGATCTAAGTACAGACAAGTGATCAAAGGTGAACTAACAGGATTATCCCATTTGGGATTAACTTTTCTAAAAAGACACCCAGAATTGGCAGGGTTAGGGGCCACAGGCACTAATGGGCAGCTCATTGAAGCATATTTCTATAAACCCCTGCTGCTTAGGTTCTTAGAACTTACTGTTCCCAAGAATGGCTGATGCACTGGTTTCTTCAATTCTCTGACTCACCATGTTGAAGTTCCCATATGAATATCAGGTGAATGAACATTAAACGAGCTAATGTATGCAAAATTTTCAGGATATGCTTGTCATGTGGGAAATACACTATTAACATTAGTTTTTTTTTTCAATTTTTATTCCTGATTCTTGATTCCTTATCTTTTTAGACTTCACCTTCTTTATCTGTAAAAAGGGTTCTTGTTATATTTAACTAAGATAAAGTTGACAAAACAGTCTTTAATTTGTAGAAGGTTTTAAAGTGTCTAATTCTTTTTGCTTTTATCATAGGCCAGCATTTTTCCTACAACAAAATGCTGCTTTGAGGAAACATTAATTACCTTTTATATTATCATTTACTTTCTAGAGTTATAAATATTTATTATTAATATGTTAATTTTCAATTTAAAATGGGCTGCTCCCTTGTAATGACCTCAGAGATGACATCACTATGCTTGATGAACGCAAATCATGACAGACCACTCTTCAACAGGCTGTCAAAAATTAAACAGAAGCTATGCCTTAGAATAAAAATACTGTTTTACTAATTTACTAATGAGATTATAGAAAAGAGTCTTGCCTATTTGATTAAAAGACTGGAAAATGGAAACATTTATTTATCTATTTGGATTTATATTGGGGCTAAAATAAATTTATAAATCTGTGTGTGTGTGTGTGTGTGTGTGTGTGTGTGTGTTTTGATATAACTCCTCAATGACAAAGAAAAATGGTGATCTTATTGCTTATATTCTTCTGTCTACTCATTTAAAAAATAAGTGCATAAAATTTGATGACAACAATAAAAATTAGCCTGATTAAGAAAGAAGCAAAGAGGGGGAGTATACAAGTTTATTGGATTAGAGAAGGGGAATGAATGGAAGGTATGTGAGACGGGAACAGAAAGACAGTAAATGAATCAGACAGAACTTTCGCGTGTTCATATATGAACACATGACCAGTGTAACTCCACATCATGTACAACCACAAGAATGGGAAGTTATACTCCATGTTTGTATAATATATCAAGATACACTCTACTGTCATGTATCTCTAAAAAGGAACAAAGAATAAAAGAGACAAAGAAGGTGAATAAATATTTTTTAAAAAACCCCAAATGACCAATGAACACATGAAAAAAAAGAAAGAAAAAGAAAGTTCAAAATCACTAATCATTAGGGAAATATATATTAGAGCCAAAATAAAATACTATTTCACATGCCTTATAATGGTTACTACTTAAAAACAGAAAATACAAGTGTTGATGAGAACGTAGATAAGCTAGAATGCCCCGGTACTACTAATAAGAATGTAAAATATTACAACCTCTATGGAAAATAGTGTGACGGTTCCTCATACTTTAAATGTAGAATTACCACATGATCCAGAGTTCTTTCTTGGAAAATATCCCAGAATACTGAAAGCAGGGACCTGAAGAGAAATGTTCATAGCAACCTTATTCATCAGAGTGAAAACGTGGAGCAACCTGTCCACTAAGAAATGAACAGAAGAAAAAAAAATGTAGTATGTATACAATGCAGTGTTAGCCCTAAAAAGGAATGAGGTCTTGTCACAATATGGATGAACCTGGAGGATACCTGGCTAAATGAAGTGAGCCACTCACAAAAGCACAAGTATTCTTCCACTCCTAGGAACACAATCAAATTTACAGAGACAAATAGAATGATGTTGCTGGGGGTGGGAGGGTACGTAGAAAATGAGGGACTATGTCTTAATGAGTACAGAACTTCAGTTCTGGAAGATAAAAAGAGTTCTGGAGACAGAGAACAATGAAGTAAATATGTTTAATGCCATCCACGTCCCCTTAAAAATGATTAAGATGGTAAGTCTTATGTTTTATGCACTTTACTACAATTTTTAAAAAGTAAAAAATATATTTGCTGATTTTTTAGTGTACGGGGTGCTCTTACAGAATCAGGACTACAACAAAATTTTATCTACAACTTAAATCTGGAAACATCTTTATTGATAAACAAACGTTGAAAGCTAAAATATTTTACCTTGATTTGCATCAGGATACTGCCATCAAATCTGGCAAATAATACTGTCTAGATTTTTAAACTTGTATATTTTAAAGATGAATGTGAAGAGTACATGGAAACTTCACATTTAGTAATGATTGCATCTAAAAGTGAGGGGGGAAATGACTAAAGCAAAAATAAATGAAACAGACACTAGAATCAAATAGAAAGGATCAAAGAAACTGTGTTAGTTTTTTGAAAAGATAAATCAAGTTCATAATCCTTCATCTGGAATTACTAAGAAAAAAGATAATACCAAAATATATAACATTATAAATGAAAGAGGTGGTGATATTACATCTGATATCAAAGAAATACAAATGACCATAAGATCATGTAATTGTTCACAATTCTATGCTGATAAACTGAATAACCTAAAATAAACAGAAAAATTCATACAAACATAAAAATATTCCAAGAATGATCCATAAAAAATGGATTATCTGAATACAGAGATTGAATCAGCAATCAAAGGATTTCTCAACAAAAAGAGCAAAGAGGTAGATTGGTTCACTGGTAAATTCTTCCAAACATAAGAATAATTAATACCAATCATTTTCATTAAATCCAAATAATTGAAAATGAGAAAACATTGCCAAACTCATTTCCCAAGACCTATATTTTGCTAATATCAAAGTCATAAAAGGACACTATGAGAAAAGAAAATGACAGACTAACATCCTGAATGAACACAGTTGCAAAACTCCTCAACATAATACCAGCAAGCAGAATTCAGCAACATACTAAAAAGATCATACACCATGCTCAAGTGAGATTTAAACCTGGGTTACAAAGATGGTTAAATATACATGAATCAATAAATGTAAAACACTGCATGAACAGAAATGATAAAAATCATATGAGCATCTCAATGGATGCAGAAAGAGTTGGGAATCGCCTGGCTCCAAAGACTAACCTCCCCATCCCCTGAGAAGAGCTGTCCAATGGTGAGTCCTGCTGACTCACATGATCCTTACCCACCAATTAGAATGCACCCCATGCCAGCTGCCCAAACCATTAAATTGTTAACTGTTTCAACTGTCAGGCCAACCCCCCCCCTATAAATAAGCAGAGCTGCCTCAATAAACAGGCATTTTATCCAAGGGCAAGCCTTGATCATTCTTTCAGAAAGAGCATCTGACAAATTTTAATATCTTTTCATGATAAGAACTCTGAACAGGGGCTGGGGATGTGGCTCAAGCGGCAGCACGCTCACCTGGCATGCATGCGACCTGGGTTCAATCCGCAGCACCACATACAAAGATGTTGTGTCCGCCAAAAAACTAAAAAATAAATATTAAAATTCTCTCTCTCTCTCTCTCTCTCTCTCTCTCTCTCTCTCTCTCCCTCTCCCTCTCCCTCTCCCTCTCCCTCTCCCTCCCTCCCTCTCTCCCTCCCTAAAAAAAAGAATTCTGAACAAACAGGTGTAGAAGGAATGTACTCCAATGTAATAAAAGCCATATATGGAAATAAATCCCACAGATATCATGACACCTAATAGCAAAAAGCTGAAAAATATATCTCTCAGATCAGGAGCAAGACAAAAATACCCATTCTGATCACATCTATTCACTATTGTACTGAAAATCTTAGGCAGAACCAAGAAAAGGAAAAAGCATCCATATCTGAAAGAAAGAAGTAAAAATATCTGTTTGTAGATGACAGGATGTTGTGTGTAGAAACCCCTAAAACTTCTCAAAGAACTATTAGAATTAATTTAAAATTTAGTAAAGTTGCAGGTCAGAAATTGGCATATAAAAATCAGTTTCGTTTCTGTACAATAAAAACATTATTAAAAAACAAAATTTAGTGAACAATCCTATTTACATTGTGATCAAAAAATAAAATACTTAATATAACCCAGGAAGTGAAGTATTTGTACACTGATGATAAGACACACTTTAATTTAAAGATATCTTGTGTTCACAGATTGGAAGTATGAACATTATAAAATTGCCTGGACATCTCAAAATCATCTATGCATTCAATGCAATTGCTATAAAAATTCTAACAGCATTTTCACAGTAGAAGAAATCCAAAAAAATTTCTAAGAAGGAAGAACAAAGCTTCTTAATCACACTTCTTGATTTCAAAATATATTATAAAGCTACAATAATCAGAAGACGATGGCACTGGAAATTCAGACATATAGAGCTATGGTACAGAAGAGAGAGCTCAGATGTGAATCTATATATATAGATAGTTGAGTACACATGGGGTATATAGCCTAAGGAATTGAAAACAAAGAGATACCTGCACATGTATGGTCACAGCAGCATTATTTTTTTATAATTACAGAAACAACTTGAATGTCCATGGATGGATGAATGCATAAATAAATTTGGAGGGTATTATGCAATATGAAATAAGCCAAACCCACAGAAAGACAAATAGTATATGATCTCAGTTGTATAAGGAATATAAAATAATCAAAATCATAGCAGTGGAGAGAAGAATGGTGCTTGCCAAGGCTGGGGTCGGGAAGCAGAAAATATGGGGGTGATGAATAAAGAGTACATTTTAGGTAGGCAACATAAATAAATTATGGAGTTATTTCATACAGAATGATATCTATAGCTAATAAACCTGTTTTGGATGCATAACATCTGCTAAGAAAGTAAATCTTATGTTAAGTGTTCTTACCATTAAAAACAACAACAATATTAATAAAGAGAGGAAACTGGAATATGATATTTGTGTTTATTACCTTAATGGTGGGAATTGTTCCATGGGTGTACTTATCCCCAAATATGTGGAGTTATATACATTAAATATAGCTTTCACATGATAATAATATTAAATATTATAGTTTTGTACACAAAGGAAATTTTATTATGAAACACTGATAGTTTTTTTGCTTATAACATTACTTTGTTGTGCAACATAGTTTATATACTAGAAGGACAGTGCTGGAACAAAACTTCTATCTTAACATCACAATCTTAGATCCCAACAGCCAGCAGCAGGACCCTGGAGATCCAGGCCGACTGACTCGTGCGGCCTGCCCCGAGGCTACAAAAGGCGTGGCGCCGCAGAGAAGTGATTAATTAGCAAGCAGGGAGATTAGAGACTGCCATTAGGTGGAATCCCGCCAGCCAAGCCCACACTGATCCTTGGGCCGAGCACGGGATCTCAGAAGGGGAAGGAAGCAGTACAGTTCCATCCCCCACAGCGGACACTCCACCGAGGCAGTCAGCGGCCACCATCCGGTAAAGCTGAAGGATACACCGCCACTCTCCCACAGAGTGCAGCATCAAAACAGATTTGTGTCAATCAGCTCACCCCCCAGACATCGGGAATTCGCATAAAATCTCTCCTAGGCTTGCCAGGAGAGGGAATATCAAGCTGAGCCTCCATAAAGACTAGGGGGAAACTAGAGACACCTGACCTCCAACCCCTCCTCCCAGTAGCAGCCAAAACGAAACCTGGCTAGCCAGCACTGGGGGAGGGGCAAGCAGAAAAAATCAAAGTGATCCTCCTTCCTGTGGAGCACATTATGATAACTCAAGGAGAATAGGAAGATGGCGGCCAAGGGAGTGCATCACCCCAGGGCGCTGCGTCACTAAGTGGGAGAAAGACGATGCAAAACGGCTGAAGGATATCTTTGGGAAGTTCCAGTGAAATTGAGGTGCTCCAGAATCTAGTGGACAGATTTCCATCGTGAGAAGTTCGGCTCTGAGAGCTCCATTTCCCCGCACGGAGGGTCGCATAGCCTGACAGGCGATCGCCCGGAGGCTGGAGTCTGTGGCGCGTGCCGGGGAGCGGCAGGGTGCTGGAGCGGGGGAACAGCGATACGGATCGGGGGGGCTCCCGCCAGTGGTACATCGGAGCCCTTAGTGCTAAGTTCCGGCTTTGAAACAGAGGAGAGAAGCGGCCCAGTTTGGTTCCAGACACCGGTCGGACCACAGTGGAGGACAGCAGCCGCCATTTCAGAGAGATGATGTAATCATCCCCGTGTTCTACTGATCTCAGCCCATTCAACTACGGAACAGGTGATATCAGGCTGGTATTTGCCTGTGTCTAGCAGACAGATTTCTTGCTCAGGCTCGGGGCGGGGGTTCTTGTGGAGAATACTCCTAGAGGCGCGTGCTGGGCAAGGCATGCACTGGGCACTGAGCAGCTGGATTCTGGTTCCCGGGGCTAACCTGGCCCAGGTCTGAGGAAACTGCGGAGACTGCCGGTGGAGGCCAGCTCCAAGTGGAGCGTGCGCTGAGCTTGGGGCGACTGGGTTCTGACTCCAGGAACAGTTTTGGCCTGGGGCTGGGGAACCCGTGGGGTCGCTCCCTGGAGCCAGCTCCCAGCGGAAAGTGTATCGGGATCGGAGAGGCGGGGTTCCGGCTACCTAAGCTGCTTTGGCCCAAGGCTAGGGAACCGGCGGTGACTGCTTCTCAATCAGGGTCCGGCGGGGTGCTGTAGGGGCAGAGTGGAGCTTTCACCTGCGCCCAGAGCAGGCCAAGTGACCCGCCAGCGTGGTACCATGACACCCCAAACGCAGCTGGGGCTGAAGAGAGCAGCCGCCCATGCCTAGAATAGGACCAGCGATTCCGCGGCTCGGTAGCCAAGTAACCTCATTTGGAGTAGAGGCTGTGCAGAGCTGACATCTGAGCAAGCAGGGCAGGCAGACCTGCCACCAACTGGCAAGACAGGCCAGGTAGCTTGCCAGCGTGGTGGGCACGTAACACCGAGGCAGTCGCGGCACACTGGTTGGAGTGGGGGTGGAGCAGGGTCACCGCCCGGGTCCGGAGGGGGCTCAGCGACCCGTTGGAGAGGTAGTCAGGTACCCCCATTGGGAGTGGGGGCTGTGCAGAACTGCGACCCACAGGCCTAGAGGTCTGCCAGCGTGGTAGACTCGTCACACCAATTGGAGTGGGGGCCCAGCAGAGCCACCACCCACATCTAGATCAGGACCAACGACCCCAGGGCGTGGTAGTTACGTTACCACAATTGGAGTGGGGGCAGAGCAAAGCCACCACCCGTGCCCGCAGCGGGGGCAGACCTTCAACCGATCAGCGGGGTAGACAGACCACCATAATTAGAGGAGGAGCACAGCCAATACCCGCCCTGCAAGGGAGACTTCCCAACTATACAAGAGCAACATAAATAAATAGGGGGTAAATTTCAAAAACACAACAGTTGCACCAAGCAGAAAGAAACACGTGCAGTATGAAAAGACAAGGAAAGAAAGGACCACAAACAATGCAGGTCAACTCAACTTTAGAAGAGGTAATAGCTGCAACAGATGGAATGTCAGATAAAGAGATCAGGATTTATATGCTTCAGATGATCTGGAGTCTCAAGGAAGACATGAGACAGCAAAATCAGACAATGAAAGATCACATTGACAAACAAATCCAGGAAGTAAAAGATCAATTTCACAGGGAGATAGAGGTAATAAAAAACAAACAAATAGAAATTCTAGAAATGCAGGAAACAATAAACCAACTTAAAAACTCAATTGAGAATACTACCAGCAGAGTAGATCACTTAGAAGAGAGAACATCAGACAATGAAGACAAAGTATTTCAACTGGAAAAGAACATAGACAGCTCAGCAAGTCTGCTAAGGAACCATGAGCAGAACATCCAAGAATTATGGGATAATATCAAAAGACAAAATATAAGAGTCATTGGGATACAGGAAGGCACAGAGCTCCAAACCAAAGGAATAAAAAGTCTATTCAGTGAAATAATACGAGAAAACTTCCCAGACTTGAAGAATGAGACAGATTCCCAAATCCTAGAAGCCTACAGGACGCCGAATGTGCAAAATCATAAGAGATCCACACCTAGACACATTATAATGAAAATGTCCAACATACAGAATAAGGAGAGAATTTTAAAAGCTGCAAGAGAAAGAAAGCAGATTACATTTAGGGGTAAACCAATCAGGATAACAGCTGATCTCTCAACACAGGCTCTGAAAGCTAGAAGATCCTGGAATAACATATTTCAAACACTGAAAGAAAATGGGTTCCAACCAAGAATCCGGCGAAATTAAGCTTCAGATTAGATGATGAAATTAAAACCTTCCACGATAAACAAAAGTTAAAAGAATTCGCAGCTAGAAAACCATCTCTTCAAAAATCCTTGGCAAAACATTACAGGAAGAGGAAATGGAAAATAACATTGAAAACCAACAATGGGAGATAGGACAGTAAAGGGGGGAAAGTAGTCAAAGAGGATAACAAATCAGGGTTAGTAACATCAATAAACAAATATGGCTGGAAGAACAAACCATATCTCCATAATAACCCTAAATGTTAATGGCTTAAACTCACCAATTAAGAGACACAGGCTAGTAGAATGCATCACAAAACAAGACCCAACAATATGCTGCCTACAGGAGACGCATCTGATAGGAAAAGATATTCATAGACTGAAGGTGAAAGGCTGGGAAAAATCATACCACTCATATGGACTGTGGAAACAAGCAGGAGTGTCCATACTCATATCTAATAAAATTGATTTCAAGCCAAAGTTAATCAAAAGGGACAAAGAAGGACACTTCATACTGGTCAAGGGAACCATACACCAACAAGACATAACAATCATAAATATATATGCCCCAAATAATGGTGCAGCTGTGTTCATCAAGCAAACTCTTCTCAAGTTCAAGAGTCTAATAGACCACCATACAATAATCATGGGAGACTTCAACACACCTCTCTCACCACTGGACAGATCTTCCAAACAAAAGTTAAATAAGGAAACTATAGAACTCAATAACACAATTAACAACCTAGACTTAATTGACATATATAGACTATACCACCCAACATCAAGTAGCTACACTTTTTTCTCAGCAGCACATGGAACCTTCTCAAAAATAGACCATATATTATGTCACAGGGCAACTCTTAGACAATATAAAGGGGTAGAGATAACACCATACATCTTATCTGATCATAATGGAATGAAACTGAAAATCAATGATAAAAGAAGCAAGGAAAAATCAAGCATCACTTGGAGAATGAACAATAGGTTGCTGAGTGATCAATGAGTTTTAGAAGACATTAAGGAGGAAATTAAAAACTTCCTGGAGTTAAATGAAAATACAGGCACAACATATCGGAATCTATGGGACACATTGAAAGCAGTTCTAAGAGGAAAATTCATTGCTTGGAGTTCATTCCTCAAAAAAAGAAAAAACCAACAAATAAATGATCTCATACTTCATCTCAAAATCCTAGAAAAAGAAGAGCAAAACAACAGCAAAAGAAGTAGAAGGCAAGAAATAATTAAAATCAGAGCTGAAATTAATGAAATTGAAACAAAAGAAACAATTGAAAAAATTGACAAAACTAAAAGCTGGTTCTTTGAAAAAATAAATAAAATTGACAGACCCTTAGCCATGCTAACGAAGAGAAGAAGAGAGAGAAACCAAATTACTAGCATACGGGATGAAAAAGGCAATATCACAACAGACACTTCAGAAATACAGAAGATAATCAGAAATAATTTTGAATCCTTATACTACAATAAAATAGAAGATAGTGAAGGCATAGATAAATTCCTTAAGTCTTATGATCTGCCCAGATTGAGTCAGGAGGATATTGATAACCTAAACAGACCAATAACAATAGAGGAAATAGAAGAAACCATCAAAAGACTACCAACTAAGAAAAGCCCAGGACCGGATGGGTATACAGCAGAGTTTTACAAAACCTTTAAAGAGGAACTAACACCAATACTTTTCAAGGTATTTCAGGAAATAGAAAAAGAGGGAGAACTTCCAAATTCATTCTACGAGGCCAACATCACCCTGATTCCGAAACCAGACAAAGACACTTCAAAGAAAGAAAACTACAGACCAATATCTCTAATGAACCTTGACGCAAAAATCCTTAATAAAATTCTGGCGAATCGGATACAAAAACATATCAAAAAAATTGTGCACCATGATCAAGTAGGATTCATCCCTGGGATGCAAGGCTGGTTCAATACACGGAAATCAATAAATGTTATTCACCACATCAATAGACTTAAAAATAAAAACCATATGATCATCTCAATAGATGCAGAAAAAGCATTCGACAAAGTACAGCATCCCTTTATGTTCAAAACTCTAGAAAAATTAGGGATAACAGGATCATACCTCAACATTGTAAAAGCAATCTATGATAAGCCACAGGCCAGCATCATTCTGAATGGAGAAAAATTGAAGGCATTCCCTCTAAGATCTGGTACAAGACAGGGATGCCCTCTCTCACCACTTCTGTTCAACATAGTCCTCGAAACACTGGCCAGAGCAATTAGGCAGACGAAAGAAATTAAAGGCATAAAAATAGGAAAAGAAGAACTTAAATTATCACTATTTGCAGATGATATGATTCTATACCTAGCAGACCCAAAAGGGTCTACAAAGAAGCTATTAGAGCTAATAAATGAATTCAGCAAAGTGGCCGGATATAAGATCAACACACATAAATCAAAGGCATTCCTGTATATCAGCGACAAATCCTCTGAAACGGAAATGAGGAAAACTACTCCGTTCACAATATCCCCCCAAAAAATAAAATACTTGGGAATCAACCTAACAAAAGAGGTGAAAGATTTATACAATGAAAATTACAGAACACTAAAAAAAGATATAGAAGAAGACCTTAGAAGTTGGAAAAATATACCCTGCTCATGGATAGGCAGAACCAACATCATCAAAATGGCGATATTACCAAAAGTTCTCTATAAGTTCAATGCAATGCCAATCAAAATCCCAACAGCATTTCTTGTAGAAATAGATAAAAGAATCATGAAATTCATATGGAATAATAAAAGACCCAGAATAGCAAAAACAATGCTAAGCAGGAAGTGTGAATCAGGTGGTATAGCGATTCCAGACTTCAAACTATACTACAGAGCAATAGTTACAAAAACAGCATGGTACTGGTACCAAAACAGGCGGGTGGACCAATGATACAGAATAGAGGACACAGAAACCAACCCACAAAACTACAACTATCTTATATTTGATAAAGGGGCTAAAAGCATGCAATGGAGGAAGGATAGCATCTTCAACAAATGGTGCTGGGAAAACTGGAAATCCATATGCATCAAAAAGAAGCTGAATCCCTATCTCTCGCCGTGCACAAAAGTTAACTCAAAATGGATCAAGGAGCTCGATATTAAATCAGAGACATGGCATCTGATAGAAAAAAAAGTTGGTTATGATCTACATACTGTGGGATCGGGCCCCAAATTCCTCAATAGGACACCCATAGCGCAAGAGTTAACAACTAGAATCAACAAATGGGACTTACTCAAACTAAAAAGTTTTTTCTCAGCAAAAGAAACAATAAGAGAGATAAACAGGGAGCCTACATCTTGGGAACAAATCTTTACTCCACACACTTCAGATAGAGCCCTAATAACCAGAATATACAAAGAACTCAAAAAATTAGACAATAAGATTACAAATAACCCAATCAATAAATGGGCCAAGGACCTGAACAGACACTTCTCAGAGGAGGACATGCAATCAATCAATAAGTACATGAAAAAATGCTCACCATCTCTAGCAGTCAGAGAAATGCAAATCAATACTACCTTAAGATACCATCTCACTCCAGTAAGATTGGCAGCCATTAGGAAGTCAAACAACAATAAGTGCTGGAGAGGATGCGGGGAAAAGAGCACTCTTGTTCATTGCTGGTGGGACTGCAAATTGGTGCAGCCAATTTGGAAAGCAGTATGGAGATTTCTTGGAAAGCTGGGAATGGAACCACCATTTGACCCAGCTATTCCCCTTCTCGGTCTATTCCCTAAAGACCTAATAAGAGCATGCTACAGGGACACTGCTACATCTATGTTCATAGCAGCACAATTCACGATAGCTAGATTGTGGAATCAGCATAGATGCCCTTCAATAGATGAATGGATAAAAAAAAATGTGGCATTTATACACAATGGAGTATTACTCTGCATTAAAAAATGACAAAATCATAGAATTTGGAGGGAAATGGATGGCATTAGAGCAGATTATGCTAAGTTAAGCTAGTCAATCTTTAAAAAACAAATACCAAATGACCCCTTTGATATAAGGGGAGTAAACAAGGACAGGGTAGGGACGAAGAGCTTGAGAAGAAGATGTACATTAAACAGGGATGAGAGGTGGGAGGGAAAGGGAGTGAGAAGGGAAATCGCATGGTAATGGAAGGCGATCCTCAGGGTTATACAAAATGTCATATAAGAGGAAAGGAGGGGTAAGATAAGATAATACAAATCGAAGAAATGATTTACAGTAGAAGGGGTAGAGAGAGAAAAGGGGAGGGGAGAGGAGGGGAGGGGAGGGGGGATAGTAGAGAATAGGACAGACAACAGAATACATCAGACACGAGAAAGGCAATTTGTCAATCAATGGAAGGGTAACTGATGTGATTCAGCAATCTGTATATGGGGTATAATTGGGAGTTCATAACCCACTTGAATCAAATTGTGAAATATGATGTATTAAGAACTATGTAATGTTTTGAACGACCAACAATAATAATAATAAAAAAAAATCACAATCTTAGATGAATGAAGTTTTCCTTAGTATTTATTTCCAAAAAAGCAAAAATTAGAAATACAATAAATTATTTCTTGCTATAAGAATAATCATCCCTGATTACATAAAATAATTAATGAAAGGAATGAGTTACAATTTCCATGCCTAGGGAAGAATCTTAAAAACATAGAGCTCCAAAGAAGCAAATCAATAAAATACATGCCATTTTCCATGATTCTGTATATGTAGGACAAAAATGCAGCAAAATTAAGTAATATTATTTCGGAATATAAAAAGTTGTGCAAAAACTTAACTCAAATAAAAAAGATCATTATTATTAAAGGCAGGGATTTCCTCTGACAGAAGAGAAAAGCAAGCCATCACAGAAGAATACATAAAAGATTACCAAAACATAGATAATATACTTAATTTTGTGCTTAACTTAAGGGATCATATTAAGTTGAAAGTGCACATTACAATTATCTTTCATATACACCAGAAGGACTCACAGCACTGTTTATTAGAATTATCTGAAGCTTTAAAATGTGTGGATGCTTGGACCCCATGCCCAGAGGGAATATGTAATTGCTATGGTGTGGGGCTTAGACAGGGAATGTATTTTAAACTCCCCAAGAGGTCTGAATGTGCAACTGAGTTTGAGAATCATGATCAGTGACACATTTCACAATAGGATGTAACCATTGTTTAAAAATTTTTTTAAAAGAAAAGGAAAGAGATGAGGAGGGGAAAGAGAAGAAAAGAGGAAGGAAAATAAGATTTTGCCCCTACAGAGAAATGACTTGCTATAGGTAAATTAATATCACAACCAACAAGAACTAAGAGAATAAAATTAATCAAAGAGCATATTTCAGAAAATAAGCTTTTTGGGAACCTGGAAAGCCAGAGGCACAGAATTTTTCAGATCATCCAAACACTTATGGTTTACCCCTTGTTAAGGGTCTCTAGCTAAGAGGATGTGTTCCCATGGCCTCTTCCCAACCTTTCCCAGTTCATTGAACAATTGCATCTATTGCACAAAGAAAGTTGTACTCTGCTCAAAGTTCATTTCAAAGTGTTTAGGATATTAAATACATACTGAGATAACTTTCAATCAGTGACTTCACTCAAACCTATACCCAGGCTTCAAATAACTTACATGAAGAATAATCTAGAAATAAGCTAAAAGAGAGTAAAGATTCAATTATCGAGTGATAAAACTATTCCTTTCTTTGTATTTTCATGTCTTTTCCTGTTTTCCTTTTAAAAATAGTTCAACTAACACATTTATTTTTGGTGTGGATTAAAAGAACCTTTTAAAACTTTGGACCAGGCTTATATGAAAGCAATTAAGGAAATGAGAGCATCCTCCAGCCAAGTGGATTCCTGTGAGTCCTTGATAATCAGGATAATCACCTAATTCCACATTTCTATTTCCACCAGAGGAGGGACAATTAAGAGAATTCTAATTAACCATTTAGAAATAAACAACTAAAATGAAGCCAAGGTATTCCCCCAGTGCAAAGCACAATAGATTTAAAAGGAAATATGTAGATTATCAAGGAGGAAAGTAAAATGTACCAGAATTTTGTAAAGGGGAAAAAATTTTAAAAGACCAAAAAAAAAAATTCTTAAAGATTGAAGGCAGGGCTGGGGATGTGGCTCAAGCGGTAGCGTGCTCGCCTGGCATGCATGCTGTCCAGGTTTGATCCTCAGCACTACATACAAACAAAGATGTTGTGTCCGGAAAAGCTAAAAATAAATATTAAAAAAATTCTCTCTCTCTCTTAAAAAAAAATTGAAGGCACATTTTTAGATAAGGACTCGGGGGAGAAGGAACAGCCAAAATTAAAAAGCATAATTAAAATGAAAAAAAATATAAGTGCTGACAAGGTACTTTAGTGGGCTGAAGTGTCTCTTTTCTCCCTCCATATGTGGGACTTCCAGGTGTTGAAGTCCCAACCCAGCATATCAAATGGAACCGTTTTGGAACCTGAGGACTTTAACGAGATGGTAAAAGCCATCCCAATTTTTGCACAAAGGGTGCACAAGATTTATAGTGGATGCTCAAAACCACAGACAGTACTGAACCTATATATACTGTTTTTCCTAAACATGTGTCCTTTTGGTAAGATTTAATGTATAAATTTGTCACAAAAAGAGACTGACAATGGTAACTGATAAAAGAACAATTAAAACAATATGCTTTAATAAAAGTTTTACAAATGTGGCCTCTCAAAATATCTTATTATCCTACAGATCTTAGCGTATAATTTTTTTTCCTTTATTAATTGGAGAAATTGAACTTTTATATTTTCACCTAGAAGAACCATGTTGTGGCTTATCTTGGGTTTATCTAAATTGCCAGCATCACTACTCTTGCACTTTTGGGACACTATTAGGTAAACCAAGGGTCAGTTGACCAATAGTGCTGATAATGTGGTTGGCTGCTGGTAACAGAAACTGCAAAAAAGGAAACCTCCAATAATGGGGTCTACTGAGATTATATGAGTGGAGACAGGGAATTTAAAGGGGGTTTAAAATTAAACTGAGGACAGGCCCTCATGCAATGAATGACTGGTGTCCTTGAAAGATGAGAGGAAGTGTCACACATGCACAGAGAAAAGAACATGTGAACACATGGCAAGAAGTTTAAGCGAAAGAAAAAAAAAGAAAAGAAAAGAAAGAAAGAAAAAGAAAAACTGACTAAAATAAATTGTATAAAAATATTTTCATTAAGAATTTTAGAAATAATGTGAAAAGAATGAAAACCAAGAAAATTCTAGTCACAATGGGCTTTATTAAAAGGATTAATAGTTCATGAAGAAAGAGCTCTTCCAAATCAATGCAAGAGAGCAAAGAGATCAGTTGAGATGGCTGGCAGAAATGGAGGAGCAGTTCTTCAGAGATGAAAATAAACGCCCATTAAGAAGCATATAAGGCCCCTCCCCCAGTGCCTGCAAGGTAGGCGAACCTGCGACCCAAGGGCAGGTCAGGCCCAGCAACCTGCCAAGTGACAGAGCTGCCACACGCGCCTGCAGGGAACACGGACCTGGGACCCACCAGTAGGACAGGTCCAGCGGCCTGCTGAGGGGCAGGCCCGTCCCCCCCCCCAGTGCCTGCAAGGTAGGCGGGACTGTGACCACTGGCAGATCAGGCCCAGCAGCCTGCTGAGGGGCGGAGCCGGCCCCTGCCCCAGTGCCTGCAAGGTAGGCGAACCTGTGACCCAAGGGCAGGTCAGGCCCAGCAACCTGCCAAGTGACAGAGCTGCCACACGTGCCTGCAGGGATCGCGGACCTGCGACCCACCAGTAGGACAGGTCCAGCGGCCTGCTGAGGGGCAGGCCTGTCCCCTCCCCCCGCACCTGTAAGGTAGGCAGACCTGCGACCCACGGGCAGGTCAGGCCCAGCAACCTGCCGAGTGACAGAGCTGCCACACGTGCCTGCAGGGAACTCGGAACTGCGACCCACCAGCAAGACAGGTCCAGCGGCCTGCTGAGGGGCAGGCCCGCCCCCTCCCCCAGTGCCTGCAAGGTAGGCGGGACTGTGACCACTGGCAGATCAGGCCCAGCAGCCTGCTGAGGGGCGGAGCTGCCCCCTGCCCCCGCACCTGCAAGGTAGGCGGACCTGCGACCCATCAGGAGGTTAGGCCCAGCAACCTGCGGAGTGACAGAGGTGCCCCTCGAGCCTGCTGGGTAGGCGGACCTTTGACCGACCAGCAGAGCAGACCTAGGGCCCGCCAGCATGGTAGACGGATCACACCAATTGGAGGAGGATCACAGCCACTACCTGCCCTGCAAGGGTGATTTTTCAACTATACAAGAGCAATATAAATAAATAGAGGGAAAATTTCAAAAACACAACAGTTTCACCAAGCAGAAAGAAACGCCAGCAGTATGAAAAGACAAGGAAAGAAAGGACCACAGGCAATGCAGGTCAACTCAACTTTAGAAGAGGTAATAGCTGCAACAGATGGAATGTCAGATAGAGAGGTCAGGATATACATGCTTCAGATGATCTGGAGTCTCAAGGAAGACATGAGACAGCAAAATCAGGCAATGAAAGATCACATTGACAAGGAACTACATAAACAAATCCAGGAAGTAAAAGATCAATTTCACAGGGAGATAGAGGTAATAAAAAAAAAACAAATAGAAATCCTAGAAATGCAGGAAACAATAAACCAACTTAAAAACTCAATTACTACCAGCAGAGTGGATCACTTAGAAGATAGAACATCAGACAATGAAGACAGAGTATTTCAACTTGAAAAGAACATAGACAGCTCAGCAAGTCTGCTAAGAAACCATGAGCAGGACATCCAAGAACTATGGGATAATATCAAAAGACCAAACTTAAGAGTCATTGGGATACAGGAAGGCATAGAGCTCCAAACCAAAGCAATAAACAATCTATTCAGTGAAATAATACGAGAAAACTTCCCAGACTTGAAGAATGAGACAGAATCCAAATCCTAGAAGCCTACAGGACGCCGAATGTGCAAAATCATAAGAGATCCACACCTAGACACATTATAATGAAGATGTCCAACATACAGAATAAGGAGAGAATTTTAAAAGCCACAAGAGAAAGGAAGCAGATTACATTTAGGGGTAAACCAATCAGGATAACAGCTGATCTCTCAACACAGACTCTAAAAGCTAGAAGATCCTGGAATAACATATTTCAAACGCTAAAAGAAAATGGGTTCCAACCAAGAATCGTGTATCCGGCGAAATTAAGCTTCAGGATGGAAGATGAAATTAAAACATTCCACAATAAACAAAAGTTAAAAGAATTTGCAGCTAGAAAACCATCTCTTCAAAAAATCCTTGGCAAGACACTACAGGAAGAGGAAATGGAAAACAACAATGAAAACCAACAGTGGGAGGTAGGACAGTAAAGGGGGTAAAATAATCAAAGAGGAAAACAAATCAGGTTTAATAGCATTAATAAACAAATATGGCTGGAAGAACAAACCATATCTCAATAATAACCCTAAATGTTAATGGCTTAAACTCACCAATTAAGAGACAAAGGCTAGTTGAATGGATCACAAAACAAGACCCAACAATGTGCTGCCTACAGGAGACGCATTTCATAGGAAAAGATATACATAGACTGAAGGTGAAAGGTTGGGAAAAATCATATCACTCATATGTTCTGCCCAAACAAGCAGGGGTGTCCACACTCATATCAAATAAAATAGATTTCAGGCCAAAGTTAATCAAAAGGGATAAAGAGGGACAGTACATACTGCTCAAGGGAACAATACACCAACAAGACATAACAATCATAAATATATATGCCCCAAACAACTGTGCTGCTATGTTCATCAAGCAAACTCTTCTCAAGTTCAAGAGTCTAATAGACCACCATACAATAATCATGGGAGACTTCAACACACCTCTCTCACCACTGGACAGATCTTCCAAACAAAAGTTGAATAAGGAATCTATAGAACTCAATAACACAATTAACAACCTGGACTTAATTGACATATATAGAATATACCACCCAACATCAAGCAGCTACACTTTTTTCTCAGCAGCACATGATCCTTCTCAAAAATAGATCATATATTATCTCACAGGGCAACTCTTAGACAATATAAAGGAGTAGAGATAATACCATGCATCTTATCTGATCATAATGGAATGAAACTGAAAATCAATGATAAAAGAAGGAAGGAAAAATCAAGCATCACTTGGAGAATGAACAATAGGTTACTGAATGATCAATGGGTTTTAGAAGACATCAAGGAGGAAATTAAAAAATTCTTAGAGTTAAATGAAAACACAGGCACAACATATCGGAATCTATGGGACACATTGAAAGCAGTTCTAAGAGGAAAATTCATTGCTTGGAGTGCATTCCTTAAAAAAAGAAAAAACCAACAAATAAATGATCTCATACTTCATCTCAAAATCCTAGAAAAAGAAGAGCAAAACAACAGCAAAAGAAGTAGAAGGCAAGAAATAATTAAAATCAGAGCTGAAATTAATGAAATCGAAACAAAAGAAACAATTGAAAAAATTGACAAAACTAAAAGTTGGTTCTTTGAAAAAATAAATAAAATTGACAGACCCTTAGCCATGCTAGCGAAGAGAAGAAGAGAGAGAACTCAAATTACTAGCATACGGGATGAAAAAGGCAAGATCACAACAGACACTTCAGAAATACAGAAGATAATCAGAAATTATTTTGAATCCTTATACTCCAATAAAATAGAAGATAGTGAAGGCATCGATAATTTTCTTAAGTCATATAATCTGCCCAGATTGAGTCAGGAGGATACAGACAACCTAAACAGACCAATATCAATTGAGGAAATAGAAGAAACCATCAAAAGATTACCATCTAAGAAAAGCCCAGGACCGGATGGGTATACAGCAGAGTTTTACAAAACCTTTAAAGAGGATCTAATACCAATACTTTTCAAGCTATTTCAGGAAATAGAAAAAGAGGCAGAACTTCCAAATTCATTCTATGAGGCCAACATCACCCTGATTCTGAAACCAGACAAAGACACTTCAAAGAAAGAAAACTACAGGCCAATATCTCCAATGAACCTAGATGCAAAAATCCTCAATAAAATTCTGGCTAATCGGATACAAAAACATATCAAAAAAATTGTGCACCATGATCAAGTAGGATTCATCCCTGGGATGCAAGGATGGTTCAATACACAGAAATCAATAAATGTTATTGACCACATCAATAGACTTAAAAATAAGAACCATATGATCATCTCGATAGATGCAGAAAAAGCATTTGACAAAGTACAGCATCCCTTTATGTTCAAAACTCTCGAAAAACTAGGGATAACAGGAACATACCTCAACATTGTAAAAGCAATTTATGCTAAGCCTCAGGCTAGCATCATTCTGAATGGAGAAAAATTGAAGGCATTCCCTCTAAAATCTGGAACAAGACAGGGATGCCCTCTCTCACCACTTCTGTTCAACATAGTCCTCAAAACACTGGCCAGAGCAATTAGACAGACAAAAGAAATTAAAGGCATAAAAATAGGAAAAGAAGAACTTAAATTATCACTATTTGCAGATGACATGATTCTATACCTAGCAGACCCAAAAGGGTCTACAAAGAAACTATTAGAGCTAATAAATGAATTCAGCAAAGTGGCAGGTTATAAAATCAACATGCATAAATCAAAGGCATTCCTGTATATCAGCGACAAATCCTCTGAAATGGAAAGGAGGACAACCACTCCGTTCACAATATCCTCAAAAAGAATAAAATACTTGGGAATCAACCTAACAAAAGAGGTGAAAGACCTATACAATGAAAACTACAGAACCCTAAAGAGAGAAGTTGAAGAAGACCTTAGAAGATGGAAAAATATACCCTGTTCATGGATAGGCAGAACTAACATCATCAAAATGGCGATATTACCAAAAGTTCTCTATAGGTTTAATGCAATGCCAATCAAAATCCCAACGGCATTTCTTGTAGAAATAGAGAAAGCAATCATGAAATTCATATGGAAAAATAAAAGACCCAGAATAGCAAAAACAATACTAAGCAGGAAGTGTGAATCAGGTGGTATAGTGATTCCAGACTTCAAACTATACTACAGAGCAATATTAACAAAAACAGCATGGTACTGGTACCAAAACAGGCAGGTGGACCAATGGTACAGAATAGAGGACACAGAAACCAACCCACAAAACTACAACTTTCTTATATTTGATAAAGGGGCTAAAAGCATGCAATGGAGGAAGGATAGCATCTTCAACAAATGGTGCCGGAAAAAATGGAAATCCATATGCAACAAAATGAAACTGAATCCCTATCTCTCGCCATGCACAAAAGTTAACTCAAAATGGATCAAGGAGCTCGATATCAAATCAGAGACACGCCATCTGATAGAAGAAAAAGTTGGCTACGACCTACATGCTGTGGGGTCGGGCTCCAAATTCCTCAATAGGACACCCATAGCACAAGAGTTAACATCTAGAATCAACAAATGGGACTTACTCAAACTAAAAAGTTTTTCCTCAGGAAAAGAAACAATAGGAGAGGTAAATAGGGAGCCTACATCATGGGAACAAATCTTTACTCCTCACACTTCAGATAGAGCCCTAATATCCAGAGTATATAAAGAACTCAGAAAATTAGACAATAAGACAACAAATAACCCAATCAACAAATGGGCCAAGGACTTGAACAGCCACTTCTCAGAGGAGGACATACAATCAATCAACAAGTACATGAAAAAATGCTCACCATCCCTAGCAGTCAGAGAAATGCAAATCAAAACCACCCTAAGATACCATCTCACTCCAGTAAGATTGGCAACCATTATGAAGTCAAACAACAATAAGTGCTGGCGAGGATGTGGGGAAAAGGGTACACTTGTATATTGTTGGTGGGACTGCAAATTGGTGCAGCCAATTTGGAAAGCAGTATGGAGGTTTCTTGGAAAGCTGGGAATGGAACCACCATTTGACCCAGCTCTTCCCCTTCTCGGTCTATTCCCTAAAGACCTAAAAAGAGCATGCTACAGGGACACTGCTACATCGATGGATGTTCATAGCAGCACAATTCACAATAGCAAGACTGTGGAACCAACCTAGATGCCCTTCAATAGACGAATGGATAAAAAAAAAATGTGGCATTTATACACAATGGAGTATTACTCTGCATTAAAAAATGACAAAATCATAGAATTTGGTGGGAAATGGATGGCATTAGAGCAGATTATGCTAAGTGAAGCTAGCCAAGCCCTAAAAAACAAATGCCAAATGTCTTCTTTGATATAAGGAGAGTAACTAAGAACAGACTAGGGAAGAAGAGCACGAGAAGAAGACCAACATTAAACAAGGATGAGAGGTGGGAGGGAAAGGGAGAGAGAAGGGAAATTGCATGGAAATGGAAGGAGACCCTCAGGGTTATACAAAATTACATACAAGAGGAAGTGAGGGGAAAGGGAAAAATAATACAAGGGGGAGAAATGAATTACAGTAGTGGGGGTAGAGAGAGAAGAGGGGAGGGGAGGGGAGGGGAGGGGGGATAGTAGAGGATAGGAAAGGCAGCAGAATACAACAGACATGAGTATATCAATATGTAAATCAATAGAAGTGTAACTGATGTGATTCTGCAAGCTGTATACGGGGTAAAATGGGAGTTCATAACCTGCTTGAATCAAAATGTGAAATATGATATATCAAGAACTATGTAATGTTTTGAACAACCAACAATAAAAAAAGAAGCATATAATATTTTTTTAATTTAAGTTCAGTATTAATCATACATGTAAACAAAAACAACATACTATTTCATTTACTCGGATAGGGAAACATTTCTTGTTAAAAGTTAACTAAAAATATTGCCAATGAGGATTTTAAAATTTTGACAAATTATTTAACCTAAATTGAAAAGGAAAGTAATTTTGATGGCAGCAATGGGGTTATAAGAAAGGTTTAAGAGTTTGAATTATAAAGATAAGGAAATGCCCCCAAAATGTGGAGAACCAAGCAATAAGCAACCTCAACAGATATGGGGAGACATCATAGAATATTGGGATAAGTGCAAATTTGCTTTCTTATCTGTGTATTTAAATTGGTGATATAGTTGTTATTCCACATCTGCATGTTCCTCATCTGCAGATTCAATCAATCTCAGTTGAAAAAAAATAAGTTTATATTGAACATGTACAGAATTTATTTTCTTGTCATTATTCCCTAAACACTACTATGTAAATAACAACTATTTACATAGCATTTTCATTATGCTACGTAATATAAGTCATCTTGAGATTATTTAAAGCATAAAGGAGGATTTTTGGTGGTTATATGCACATACTATGCAATTTTATATAAGAAATCTGAGCATCCATGAATTTCTGTATCCATAGAGGGTCCTGGAACTGATCTCCCAGTGGATAACAAGAGATGACTATATACATTCAAGTATTATAATTTTTTATATTCTCAGACTCACAAATTATCTTCCAGGAATTTGCAGTAAGCTATTGACTCTGAATGCAAGTTTTTCCTTCCTCTTCCCTAGTAACAAAGATTAGTTTTGAATACACACATTTCCTATAATTCCTTATATTTAGATCTTGCAACTAAGTTTTTGCTCATTAATTTTAAGTATAGTTGATATGCAACAGCTTCAAGGAAACATTTTTAAAGACAGCTGGTGTGTGCTCTTTGCTACTTTCCACACCTTATTTTTTTTTCCTGCCAGCTGGAAGGGAGCCATAATGACTAGAGCTAATGCAGCCATCCTGAGTTATCACTCCCACAATATTTCATGCACTCATCTCCCTTTCCCTATTCCCAATGTACTACTCTAGTTCAGTTCATTGTTTTTAATGAGACATTGGGATAGCCATGTATTAGAAAAATCAACTTATCTTTGTAATATCCTTCAATACTTTTATAGGAGGCACTGTATTAATATTTGCAGAATACATGATCTAAAGTTCTAAGAATATATTTTCAACAAATTGACTGTGTACTTGGGTTTAAATATAGGCTTTGTTTTTATGTAGGCATGGTGAGGCCAATAGATGGGGATTTGACTTCCCCTGAAAAGACGTTAATACTCACAGATTCCCAAGAGGAAGCGGTGGACATTACACCATGAGGGCCTTTAGGGTTGGTTGGGAGGCAGGAGACGGGGCAATTGTGGATGAGAGCCGTTATTGTGGAAGGTGCAGATTTCTGATAGTTTAGATTAAATAATTTCAGTAATCTCTGTGGCACAGTGATGCTCCTATTCTCTGGTACTGGGCCTGGGGTGATTATGGCAGGTGGATAGTGACCTGAAGTAAGAGAGCTTCATAAAAGAGCTGGCTGGGGGTGTTGGCTCTGGACTGGTTGGTTTGCATACAAATACACTCAAGAGCAAGTGGCTTACAATCTCTAGGAAGCATCAGAAGACAGAGAACAAAAGGCATGGTTAATATAAACTGTATACCCAGATCCCCTTCTTCAACCTGGCTACCAATGTTGGGCTCCAGTAGGCATGTTTGTATAATGTATGCCTGCTCTCTGACTGTTATAATTTGCATGTGAGGTGTCCCCCAAAATAATGCAAGTAGGTTGAGAGGAGAAATAATTGGATTATAAAAGCCTTAACTCAATCAGTGAATTAAGCCCCTGATTTGATTAATTGAGTGGTAACTAAAGGCAGGCAGGGTGTAGCTGGAGGAGGTGGGGCATTGGGGACATGCGTTGGGGCATGTATTTTATGTCTGGAAAGTGGAGTCTCTGTCTGCTTCCTGATCATCATGTGAGCCTCTTTAATCGGCCATCCTCTTCCGCCATGATGTTCAGCCTCCTCCCTGAGGAATGGAGCTGGCCTTCTATGGACTGAGACCTCTGAAATCCTGAGCCTCTAAATAAACTTTTCTCACCTAAAATTGTTCTTGTCAGGTCTTTTAGTCACAGCACCAAAAAAGCTGACTAAAACACTGACTATGGTTAACTAGTCTGAGGATGCATTTGACCTAAGATAGAACATCCAAGAATTTAGAACTATAATGAAAGGGTCCTGGCATGTGAATACTGTTCAGTCATGTTTTCTGCATACACAGGGTAAAGCTGAGAAAGCTGGTTATACTGAGAGGGGAAGCAATAGGTGAGAGGGAAGAGACCCAGGGCAGATGTACAGAAAGACCACTGTTTAAATTCCCTCTCACTTTTCAGTCTCTTTTAACATCATCCTGAGAATGATCTGCATTCCTGACCTTGGGTTTCATAAAATTTCTTGTATCCTTAAATAAGCTCCCTTTATCTTTGATGTTATTGGTAATTACAGCAGAGCTCACTGACACAGTGATTTCCCAGAAACTATTATGACAAAGTATAAAGACCCCCCAAACCAAAAATTAAACCAGTGGAAAGAACTCCCAACAACATATTTTCTTTTTCTGAGCTCATTTCTGACTTTCCAATCAACAATCTCAAACTCTTCATTTCCCAACTCCTCTGAGGCAGCTTTTCAGACAATTTGATTCATTTGGCTCAAATCCATTGAGATCCATTCTATATTAAACACCCTCATTCCCTCCTTAAAGGCCATCCTGTATGTAGTTGTTCTAGTATGACCTTGGCCCCCATTCTATCTTCAACATACATTTGTTTCTTTCTATTGTCTTGACTGATATTTATCCAAGGCACATTCCTATAAAACAATGAAGTTCACAGGCATGCAACTGAGCAATGGAGAAATTGGATCTGTATAACACAGAAGTTGTTGATTCCTACAGGATTTTTCCACATTGGAACCAAGGCACAGCCCATGAAAACAGGGCAGTATACTCACAGCTGAGCTCACAGTGAGTCACAAGGGAATCTAGGCAGGCTTAGCTTATGAGTCACTCACTCTTGTTTGCTGTGTTTCTCCATATGCTGCCTAGGGGCAGTATTTATTGATTGCATGCTTCTCCCTACTGTTTGGATACTTTTCCTTGTCTCCAGAATTCTACAACCTCAACTTTTTTATATCACTCCTCCATCACGATCCCTTACCTCCCACCCATCTTACTTTTCTTCAAGGTAAAGTTGCACATTTATAAATTCCCTCGGTTTAGCAGGATTGGGGAAACTTTAAATTGTGTTAGGATTTTAATCATGTTCATATTAGTGCTGTTTGACTATTTATGTATGATTATAGCATTGTCCAACCCGATTTTTCCCTTAAGCCTTCTTCATATTCTTCAAAATATGAAGTTTTCAGAAGCACATATTATGTTATAGGAAATATTCTCTGTAAATGTCTGTGTGCTCCATCAAATATAATAGACAAGAAAATTAGTTTCTAGCCCTAACAATATTTGGGCACATATAAATAGATTTTACTCTAACCTATTTTTGTTTGGTTCAACTAGATATAACTAAATATGACTTTGAATTTCACATCTACTTCTTTCAAGTAGCATACCTGAAGCTTATATTTCTTATACATTAGTATATATTCATATCAACATTTCAGGACTGAAGAGCACATCGTTTAATTGTATCATGGAAAATAAGAAAATGATGCATACATGAGTATAAATTAAAGTCATTGATAAACACTAATATTTACTTAGAATAGTTAATAATGTGTAAAATATACATTAATAAAAAATAAAACAGTATATTGTCACAAATACTTTGTGCAATGATCTTGCTGATACAGTTAATAAGTGTGGAGAAGTTCATTATGATTGAAACAAATTCTAATTAGAAATTACATGAATTGAGGATAATGTGAGCATTCAGGTTTATATTTGTATTCATTTGAATAAAGAGATATTTCCGGGGCTGTTTAAGACTTACTAAAATGTCTGTTCAAGTAATTACTTTTTCTTAACATTTTGAATGCACCAAGTCATATCATTGTGCTTGGATCATAATAAAGCATAAACACATTAATTAGAATATTTCATTTATGATTATGATGATTAAAATGACATCTTCAAATTGTAGACCTTTTAACATTAAAATGCTAATTTTCTCAATTATTGAAGGATAAAGCAGTATCTGCTATTTTCTAGGTATATAACAAATGGTTTACTTGAATTTGATATTAAAGTAATTAGATCCATCCATGGCTTTGATTTTTTAATTTAAAATAGCTGATGAAAGATATAATAAACTCAATCACATACTCCTTTTGTTTAATAAATGGCACTGGGCCAGGAATAAGAACTATTCCCTGATTGTACAAGAAGTAAATACTGTGTCTGAAGGCATGGGGAAGAGCAATGAGCTCGGGTTGACCATATCAATGAGGCCTCTCTCTTGAAACCTGTCTCAAATCAAGGCCAGCAGGAAAGGAAAGTGAGGGTTTGGCCTGGCAATGACAGGAAGTACAGGGTTAATTCCCTATGGACTACCTTCACCTCTTAGTGTGGAATTTTGTTCCTGATTAACCTTATTCACCCTGAGTACTTTCCTCACAAGGATGGGACCAAGAATGCCAGATGCCCTTTCTTATCATTTAGAATCTAAAGTAAATATACTCCCTCCTATACCTTTAGGTTGAATAAACCTACAAAGGATTAATAGCTTGGTTTTCATTTCCTTTCTGTCTTTATGTAAGCGAATACAAACCTTAGGGTGTAGCCTTAAGCACAATAATGTACTTGCCACCAAGGTTACAACCTCATGTCAAATATAACTCTCTCTACATAGAATTACTCTATAATAGCTCTAAGTGATGTCCTTCTACATCAGAGATTGTACTGTGTATTAGTTAGGATGGAATATATTGTATCACACATAAAAATAAACCACAAAGATTTAAAAAAGTGTGTGTGTGTGTGTGTGTGTGTGTGTGTGTGTGTGACTCAGCGATACATTATCCAGAACAAGTTGGCATAGGGAGACTCTTCTATGCACACTGAGGAGGAATGGTCAGATGCAGATGTACCATCTGGAACAAGAGGCTTCTTGTAATACACAAGGGGAGACCTGGAGAGATTTGTTTTTGTATTTGCAATAAGACAATTCTATAGCCAAGGGATTTGCACGCTAGATTTTTCATGCTTCAAACTGGAAGTGATATATGTTGTTTCTCACAGCACACTGGCCAAGACTTATTCACATGAACTCATTTAAATGAAGAAAAGATATGAGGGAAAATATGCATATTTTGACAACAGGAAATATCTCTGCCACATACGGCAGCAAGCTAAAAGCAATGCAGTATTTGTTAATAAATCAATGACAATGATATTACCATTTGTCATTTTTGATAAAAAAAAATCACAATTTTATTTTTTTTAGTACTAGGGGTGAAACCCAAGGGCACTTAACCACTGAGCCACATCCCCAGGCCTTTTTTGTAATTTATTTGGAGACAGGGTCTCACTGAGTTGCTTAGTTTTTTGCTGAGGGTGGCTTTGAACTTGCAATCCTCCTGCCTCAGCCTCCCAAACTGCTGGGATCACAGGCATGCACCACTGTACCTGGCAAGAATTTTTGAATCAATAAAAATCAGTTGCTTTCATGGACAAAAAAAAATTACTAATGTTTTCATCAACATATACCATCTATTGGTTAGTGACCATGACCATGAAGAGTCACTATTCAAACCACACAACATATATTGACTTGTTAAATCCTTATAAAATATATATGAGCTTACATTCGAGCATGCTATTGATATAAATATGTACATTTAACAAGAAAATATAATCAGGATATGTTAATTTTAACAGAATCTTTTTAAACATGACTTTGCCACTTTTTATCCATAAAAGATTTACAAAAATGTAGTTACTTTGAATAAAACTATTTTTTTTCACTTGAGAAGCATTGGGCATTTCAAATAGCCAACAAGTAAAGCTTAATTCAAAGCAGCAGGTTTAATTTAAAGATAGGAATTGGCTCTGACATAAAGAGTAAATTTTTAAAATTTTATCAATTCAGGCAGAAAATTTTTGCTCTAGGTACAAAAGTACAGTGCTGGGTACTAAGAAACCTAGAATAAAAATAGCCCTATGTCATCAGGTACAGAAAGAAACTGTTATGACTTGGATCTGGTTCAAGTTTTATAACACTTATAGATAAGGTTTATTTTCTTTCCCCTCCTTCCTCTTAAAAGTTTTCCTGAATCCAAAACAAAAAAAAATTTAGAACAATAACAATTTCTTGAATATTAAAAAAATTTTAAATAAGATTTACGATGTTGTAAAATAACACTAATGACATACCTATGATCACCTATTTACATTCAATGGCCTTTGAAAAATAATTGACAAACTAGGTATTTCAGGATATTTATCTACTGGATGTTCTTCTACACTTTGGCAAAGCACGTCCTGTTTCCCCAAGGATATAAAAAGGAGGGCTTCTTTCCCAGGTCCCTTAGCTGGGGCACAACTGCTGCACAAGCAGATGAGACTTTATCCATCTTGGACAGCTTCCCTGAGCAACGTGGGACCAGCTTACCACCAACTCTAGGCTGCTTCTTTGGTTCCTTGCTGCCTTATGTAAGGAATACATTTGTCTCACATAACTTGTCATGGGTGTTAGTATTCTGTTACACTGGACTCAGACAAGTTGGTAATTACTGTATGTTGAGTCTACTTTGCAGACATATTGGTGCTAGGTGGCTAATTTTAGCAAGTATTTATCAAGATTTTGGTAGTATCCTATGATACCATAGCTAAATATGGCTAGGTGTTTGTGCCACAAAGAATCAGCATGGAAACCAACAGAGCTCGTATTATTTAGTGTGACTTCTGGACATCTCACTTTTCCAGAGTTGTTGGGATTAAATTAAATTCACTGACAATAATGAGGATCATGATGATGCATATCATATCTAACATTTATTAGGTAGCAACCATGAAGAGTTACGGCTCAAAGCACATGGCATATATTAATTTTAAATCCTCATGATCACCCTATAAGGTAAGTTTTATTTTTATTCCCATAAATAAAATGAGGCACAGATGTGATGGGACTTGTTCAATCTTACACAGCGAGAAATGCCTTAGTACAGAGCAGGCATTTCTGATGGCATTTCTTCACAAGGAGAACCAAGGCTAGATGACCCCTTGTTCGCCTTAGCAATGTATTTCCCTCTCCTTGGTCCCTAGATCTGGATTGTTCTTCCCTGGGATATTTGCTTTCTCATTTTACTTAGGATTTTGTTCAAATGTGTAACTTTTTTTTTTAAGAGAAAGAAGAGAGAGAGAGAATTTTTAAATATTTATTTTTTTAGTTTTCGGTGGATACAACATCTTTATTTTATTTTTATGTGGTGCTGAGGATCCAACCCAGTGCCCCGCACATGCCAGGTGAGCGCGTTACCGCTTGAGCCACATCCCCAGCCCTCAAATGTGTAACTTTAAACTGTTTCTGACCACTCTTACCAAGATAGTAATTCTCTGTCACTTTCTTCCTATATCATTCAGGACATCTATCACCATTACATGGTGTAATATTACAAATTACTTTATCATCTGCATCTGCCACCAGAATGTAACTCCCTGTCCTGAATTTTCACACATAATACCAAGAGTTGAATATATATATATATATATATATATATATATATATATATATAGTCTATTAATCCATCTATCTGTCCATCCATCCATTTACCTATCCATCTATCCATCCATCCATCTTTCCTTCCATCAATCTATTTGCTAATTAATCATTTTTCTGCCCTTACAATATAAAGTGCTACACATTATTTAATCATTCACTATTAAAATATGTCACTTTTAGTTACTTCACTAGGGTAAGACTTTTATTGTTTTTTTCTACTTTTTGTTTCTTTTTCTCACACTTACTTTAAAAGAAAATCCTAAGCAATCTGAATGCAGCATTTGGAACACTCATAGGTTGAGGAGAAATATAGCTTTTCATCTTAACTAAGAAGGTAAGTTTTAAATTCAAACTCCACAGGGTTCTGTTTATACATTTATTTATTCTTGAACTTTATATAGGGCAATCACTGTTTTGTGATCTCCCAGGTTCAATTTGAATCCAGAGTGATTCTGCACTGAAATCATTACCATCATGCTACTATTTTTCACTCCAGATCAATTACTGTTTAAAGGACACTTAGGAGCCATACATACAGTTTTTTAAGAGGAAAAAATGAAAGATGTGAAATGGGCTATAATTAAAAAAAGATGTCTTTTCAAAGTAGGTGTGAAGACAATGCATTAGACATCTAAAATTATAATTATGCTGGATTCTTCATTCTCATTCTCAAGGTATTTCTTTTCATGTTTAGGATTATTTGCAGGGGAATATGATGTGGATTGCTACTTATGACTTTAAAAAGAAAGGCAGAATAGCTAACGTCTACTTAGCAGATTTTATTGACTTCTGGGCACATTTCTTATTCCCTAAATTATTTCTTCCTATTTCATGAATTGAAGTTGGTCATCATTCAGTTGAATTTCTCTATGTTCAGTAGAAAAGGCAATATCTTAGATAATTACTGAATCCTAACCTGAGTTCCCAGGTTTACCAGTACCTTGGAGGGAGTTTACAGAGGAGTCTTGGAAATAGAAAACCCAAGGATAACACAATACAGATGGGGGAAATGCCAGGAGTCAAGAAAGGGGCACTGAATAGGGAAGTGGAAAAATCCATGTAACCCAACCTTGTGGAGCACACACATTTCAGCCCTGCTGGGAGGAGCCATAAATGGTATATTGCAAAGAGTCTAGATAATCGAGAGATGGTGGTTGAACCTGTAAAACCCGAAAGAACCAAACAGAATCAGATCCTGAATGATAGTATAAAAAAGTTTTACTCCTAGAACAATGACAAGCCCTTCACTATTGTTCACATATTCTTCTTAGCTTACACTTTTAAGATGCTTACATGCATTCTTCAAAGCGCTTCCTAGAGAGTTAACAATTTAATTACCTCAAGAAGTCTAAGAAATAGAAGCATTATTATTACTGCTTTCTAAATGAGGAAAAAAAAAAAAGCAACCAGAAGATTATGGAACTTGGCTTTAAACCACAGTGCAGCTGGCACGTGTGTAAGCTAGGTTGATATCTAATGGTAGTATTTCAAATCTGGGCTCTTAACTACTGAAATAAATGCTACTTAGTATTAGCAGCAAAGCCAATAAGTATCAGGTAAATAATACTTGAATAAATAATATTCTGATTGAATAGCCATTTAAATTTAAAACTTTAATGACTACAAATATTTTATTGTTGTAGTCATCTTTTCCTTTCAATATAAAAGCTCTTCTCGCTTCTTTGTACTATAGAATGGTTCTTGCATTTTATAAAAATTTGTGTGCAATCCATTTTCAAACCAAATTGAAAAAAGTGCAATATCAAATTCATGTTTTGTCAATTATTTTTCTATGAATAAGATACTTTTTTTCCTTATTAGCTTGTTCAAAAAAGGAAGAGATGCTTTTTAGTGTGTTCTTGGACCAGAGAAAATGTCCATGTTTTTGCTTTAGTTATTCTTTTAGAAAGTAAAAACACAAAAACTGATAGTAAGTTTAAGATAGTACCATCATGTACTTAGAACGTTAAAAAATAAAAAATAAAAAGAAGTATATATAGCTTTATTTTGACCATTTACTAAATATTCTTTAATAAACTGAGCTGTAAGTTTATGAATAGGAAGTAAAGTACATCTATTAAACTGAAAAAAAGGGCTGGCATTATGGCTCAGCGGTAGAGTGCTCGCCTAGCACGTGTGAGGAGGCCCTGGGTTTGATCCTCAGCTCCACATAAAAATAAATAAATAAATAAAATAAAGATATTGTGTCCAACTACAACTAAAAAATAAATATTAAAAAACCTGAAAAAATGTTTTATTTGCAGGAAAATAGATAACCACTAAACATATATCATGCATATGTACATGTACATATATATGTATATATGTATGTGTGGCATGAACACATTATATCATATAGATTGTATATCATACATATTTCCTTACTTCCACTCAGAATTTTAATCTTGATGATTCGGAAATTTAAAATACATACATAGAGACCTCAGATTTAAGTCAGATTATCATGGAACAAGCACAGATTATTAAGAGAGTTCATGGGTCTAGACAGTTCCTGCCTCATAGACCTGAGGATCTATTCATTCTCCCAGTGGATAAAACCCTCCAACCACCTGGCTGTGTCTTCCAATGATTATCTGTTAGCTCCCTCCCCATGCTATGGCCTTTTTTCTTTAGGCACAAGTGGCACCCAGGTCTTGCTGCTGTTTGCAGGTTGTTCCCATTGATTTGTATCTCGGGCTTTAGAGGGGAGTATATAATTTTGTGTGTAGGTTTTTCCATGGCTGGTTGACTTTGTTAACCAGGTGCTCTGTTTTGATGTGAAGACTTGGGAAACACTAAAAGCTTTTCTGTCACTTTCATACCATCTATCAGAATTTACTCTCATTTTTTTTATTATTTTAAAGAGGTCCACTGATTTACAATTCATAATTAAGATGCCATTAAGTTCACCTATATAAAGCCATATAAAGTTTAACATTTAATGACTTTAGTGTATTTATGAAGTTGTGGAACAATCACTGCAAACAATATTATAATATTTTCATCTTCTTATAAAATAAACCTTATAAATCATTCTCTCAGCCATACATAATTTCTAATCTACTTTCTATTTATACATTTACATAATCTAGACATTTAATATATGATGTATTATCAATTGCATTTTTTCCCTGTGGTTTAGATGGAATATGGCAGAAATAAACATTATTTTTTTTAAGTTCTATATCTCAACTGGAGAATGGCAACAATTTCACAATAAATTTTATTATAACCTATTTATATATGATTTCAAATTAGTTTCCTAATAAAAGGCAATAAAGCAAGCTTTGAATATGTGATTCAGTAACTTTGCAATGTACCAAGAGTATTACAAGAACTTCACATGTATTAACATATTTAATGTTCACAGAAACCCTATGATGGGACTACCTGTTTATCATTATTAATTTTACTGATATGGAAACTGAGGCAAAGTGAAATGATGAAATTTCCCCAAGCTAAGTGGCAGAGCCAGATTCCACACCCAGGTATCTTGTTTCAAAGACTCCTTGTTCTTAACTATATGCTAAATGCCTCCCTGACTTATAGGTGTTCTGTCAAACACCATTCTCTTCTTCTAAACTGGCAACAGTGGAAAACAACTAAGGGTAGCATAGTCAAAGCTTCTTCCCATTGATCATCAGACATATGAGTGGTGTATATCTTAAAACTAGGGGATTTCCAATATCATTGGTTTGAGCTCCATTCATAGTTTCCAAATTTTCTCATAATACTTACAAATAATTAGTTCTACCTTAACTAAGAAATACTTCAAAAATACTCCTTATCATACTAAGCTATTAAAAACCAATGACTTTATTGGTCCATTCAATATTGATTGATCATATTCAACTGTGACAACATTAGTCTCTTTATTGAAAACATAGAAAGCATGTTAGACTTAAATATAATTTATCAATAACTATAAGACATTAAAATGTCACCCAATAAGATGAGTATTGGATTGAGGGGAATAAAATTACTTAGTGTTACATAAATTATCAAACGACTTTAAAACAGGGAAGGTAAAAAACAGTGCAAAGTTTTACATGAGCCAGGCAAAGCTGGAAAAATAACTCTCAGTTCCCTTCTGTCCTGAATCAACCCATCTAGGAAGCATTCTCCTTCCCTTGAGAGGAAGGAATTCTTGTTGAATAAAAGCTTCTTTCTTTCTTTCTAAAATCTTAGAAAAAAAACTTTTAAAGAATTTTTCCTCTTCAAGTTGCCAAAATCATTTATAGATTGAGTTACAAATTATAATAGAAAATCAACATATTACCAGGAAATTGACTAGGAAAGAATTTAAGAAGCACATTCTCATGTCTAAGATTCCTTTTTCATGATTATGTGTGCGGAACCACATTTCCTTTGACACTCTATCCCAAACAGCTTCCAGTTCAGATTTTGACTCCTGCATAGCAACAGATACTGAGCTATATGCTCTCTGGATCCTCAGGGGCACATGAATTAAGATCTTATGTAACATATACAAGGTAGCTGAGTAGCATCCACCTCTTCTGGAAAGGAGGGTGGGGGGTAAAATTTTAAAGGATTTATTTCTTGTGAAGCAGAAACCTTTGAAGCAGCACTGCTCATAAAAAGGACAGATGCTATAACATCACCAAAAACTAAAGTCGCATTTTTGAACTGCCTGAGTGAAAAGATATTTTAATACAATAAAATTAAACAGTATTCAGGTTTAGTTCTTCAGTCCCAGAGACTCGCCGCCAAGTGAATCAGTATAGCAAACCACAGAAGGCACATCCTTCATCGGCAGAATGTATCACACAGGACTATTTTGGAAATCAAATGAAATAATTCCCACTAAGGAACTCTGCAAACTATGAAATTGTACAAATGTATTCATAATTATTTTTGACTTTTTCTGGATTGTTTTATAAATAAAATCTAAGTGTAGTTATACTTCACATTTAAAAGTACGATAAAGGATAGCAAATTTTTTCAAGTTATTGTTTGTTCACATGCTGGAATATCATTTTTAAATCTCCTGAGCATAGTTTTCAACACAAGTTTTGCTTGAATTTATTTCTCAGCTTCTAATCTTTTTTACTGGCTCATTTTTCACTAATTTAAGCTTAAAAATAGATGAATAGATGTAACTCTTTTTTATTTTTATGTTTATTTTTTGGTCCCAGGGATTAAACCCAGTTATGCTTAACCACTGAGCCACATCCCCAGCCCTTTTTATTTTTTACTTTGAGATAGACTCTTAAATTACTTAGGGCCTTGCTGAGCTTGCTGAGGCTGCTTTGAATTTGCAATCCTCCTGCCTCAGCTTCCTGAGCCACTGATATTATAGGTGCACACTACCATGCCTTGTTGGGTGTAAATCTTAAACTTACATTTTACAGTGTGTTGAAAAAAAATTTAAAGAATACATCCATGTGTTAGGGGATAGTGTAGAAAGAAGAGGGGAGTCCTTTCTGTAACTGATGGAGAGGTATTGCTATCATCTGCATATTTATTTTCTCCTTAAATTTACATTTTGAACTCCTACCCTCCAAGATGATATTATTAGGAAGTAAAGCCTTTTTCAGGCAGTTTAGGTCATAGGAACTGAGCCTTCACTAATGGAATTAGTGTCTTTATAAAATAGGCCCAGCAAAGCTCATTTGCCCTTCCAGAATGTGAGGACACAACAAGAAAGTTGTGTAAGCCAAGAAACACACCCTTACATGTTATGGGATCTGCCAGCACCCCACCCCTCAACCATTCTGGGACATTCCAGCCTCCAGAACTGTGAGAAATAATTTTAATAATTTTCAGTTGCTGATAAGCCACCCAGCTTATGTTATGTTGTTACAGCCTGTCAAATGGACTAATATAGAGGTTAGCTCTTAACATGTGGTGCAACTTTACAATTATGAAGTTCTACCTGTGAAACAATTTGTGTGTGTATACAAAGTACACAACATAGCCTTTTATAACTGTGCTTCCAAATAGAAATGATCTCCAGAAACTTACCAGTTGTGCAGTTTGTAAATTCAATATCATCAATTGCAGCTCCTCCTCCCAGGTCCCTTGTCCTGGTACCTTGAAAGATAACTTCAAAGTTTCTCTGCTTTCCTAGCAGAATGACAGCTTTTTGCCACTGATTACCAGGGTTCTGCCTGCTTTCTTGCCATACTTCTGAGAGTCCTTTATCTGTCTGAAGTTAAAGAGGGAAATAATTAAAAACAACAATGACAGCATTAATAATAAATACCCAGTTATTTAGCACAAAACCAACTGACCAATGAAAATCCGAAAAACATTGGAACGCTGATAAAATGTCTTTAACATTGTTTATCATTTATGGTTAGTTCCCCCCAAAACAGTATTTGGTGCTAGGTCACTTTGATTTTAAGATAAATATATAAGGCCCTTGTCTGAAACTTGTAATCAAAATATTGGAACAGAGGGGAGCATTTAATGGAATAGCATCCAGAAAATCAAATGAGATGTTCCAACAGATTAATACTGTACCACTATGAAATATATAATTTACAGATACTTTGAAGAATATAAACCAAAAAGAAAAATAAATGTCTATGTGGTTCAAAAAGTTATAAGTTCATGGTTTCATGCTTTGAGAAAATTAATATTAATAAATATGAGTAATGTCTTGTTCTGTTGCAGGAGAAACAGATATTATGTCATATGATTCTTTCTCTGGGTGATAGAAAGTGTAACTATGTATCAATTAACTTAAAATTTACTTTATAAAACAATTATCAATTTATAGATGGAGCCTTCAGCATTTTTCTGAAAACAATGATGAATCTCTACACTCAGAGTCAAGTGACTTCTACATGGAAGGGGATGTGAAATTCACACTTAATTAATGGAATGTCATATCTTTATGGCAACTGAAGAGAAGTTCTTTTCAAGGTTAGTCTTTGATTCATAGTGATGTTTTAGTGATTTGGAATCAAAGAGATTATTAGTTAAATTAAAGATTAAAGTAGACGGGTTTGTCTGACACTTAGCAATATTAGAGGCATGAATATTGATGAAAGCCTATCTTAATTCATAAACTTTATCAACTTTCCCTCTGCATCTGCCTCCACAGTTACAAAACCACTCATCAGGTATACTAAGCCCCCAAATATTTTCAACAAATAACATCAAAAAAGAGGGTCATGTTTCCTTTCAATCAATAAAATATGAAACATTTGTTAAATCTTACAACTGGGCTTCTAGTAAAAGAAAACAATAGACTTAAATATTCACTATGAAAAGAAAATGAGGGTAAATGATTTTGGAAAACATCCATGAGGGTAAAATAGGATTCTTTTATATTTGCTATTGTTTTAATTTGGATATAACATCAACTCTTATGCCTATAACTACCAAGTATTCATCCAAATGTACAAAGGAGATTTATTTATTTATCCATCCATTTATTCAGCGAATATTTAATGCTCATATGTTGCTAGTTGCAGATTTATATACTTTGGGTAAAAAAATAGAGAATATAGGGAATCTATCCTGTGGAAGAATTAATCTAATATAGAATTTATAAAAAATATATTACTATGAAATTGTTCACACGTGTTCTCTCTCTCTCTCTCTCTCTCTCTCTCTCTCACACACACACACACACACACACCCGTCCTTAATGAAGAAAAAAATTTTGAATACTGCAAATTTTTGTCCCATTTACTTACCTACTTGATATGTGGATTTCAACTCATTTTGAATCAAGAAAGACAAAAATTTCTCCTTTTTAACCCGTGATTTTGCCACTAAAAAGTTATGTCTTATATTCATGTGAAGTTTATTTCTTTAGTGCTGCCAGAGATTGAACCCAGGGTCTCCTGCATGCTAGGCAAGTACTCTACCAATAAGCTACATCGTAACCCTTACGTAAATTTTAAATTGAAGACCTCAAGAAAAAAAATATAAAAGTGATTAAACACACTAATAATAGTAAAAAAAAATTGGAACAAATACCAAAATGGTTAAATTACAGAAAGTGGAGAAATGTTATGTATTCAGTTTCATGTTTTTCCAAACCTAGAATTGATTCCCCACACACAGTGTGTGTACTGTCTCTGTGCCTTCTACATTGTACATTTGCTTTTGTAGTCAAAGTGTTGGCCTTCATACTTTACACCATCCTTCCTTTTTGGTCATAGGAAGGAAAGCAACAAAAAGTACTAAAACATATAAAGCCAGTTCAAATACAAAGGCACATTAATAAATAGAACCACTTGCAACTTCAGTATCATGTTTAAAGAGAATATATAAATTTTTCACAAAGAATTAGTCCATTTCCCTGAAACCACTTAAGCAATCCTTCCTTTCTCCAATTTTATCTTTATCATAATACAGATGCTTATAGAGTTTCTATGTCAGTCTCTGTTCTAGTCATCCATCAGTATCATACCTACTCAGTTACTATATTTTCTTTTTTCTGGAAAGAGTTTAGTGGAGTTGCTTTTTCATGTTCCTCCTGGACATTACATGTAATTATATAAAAATCTAAGAAGGCTTTGAAAAGCAGAGAGAAGGTAGACCTCAAGTCTCAAAGAACCACAAGATGGTGAATTGTCAATATTTTCTTTTTTCCTCACATATCCCAGGTAAATTATTAAAAACTAGCAACCTGGGAACTCTAATAGGCACAGTTTTCTCTTTCTAGCCAAAGGACTAGGAAAGGACAAGTCTAATAAGAAAGGAAATACTTGGACAATAACTGTTCTATCACAACCAGACATCAGTGGAAAACCAATCTGATTTTCACCCATACACCAAAGGCTGAGCAGAGAAGCCTAGACTTCCATCCCTGTCAGGCTTTACCAGGATCCCCAAAATATCCCCCCAAGATATTCTCAAATAAAGGAAATCTAAGACATTCATCACAGTATTGTGGTCTTATCGTTTTGAAGCGCTTGCCATTTCTTTCTGCAATGGAACTCTGCCAAAAACAAGTCACACTTTCTTTGCTAATATTTATAGTCATTTTCTTTTCAATTTTTGTGGTGCCCAGGATTGAACCAAGGGTCTCATCCATGGTAAACACATGTTCTTCCATTGAGCCATATCCCTAGTCCCTACAGAAATTTTAATATTTGAAGAATCATTATACTCTTCTCAAATACTCCTTTAAATCTAATTTCTATGACATTCTAGAAAGGCCTAAACTATAGAAACTATAAAGAATTCAGGAGTGCCAGTGGTCTGGGGGAGATGGAAAGAGACTTCAATAGGAGAAGCACAGGGAAACATTTTATGAGAGAAAAACTTCTCTATATATTACACAGTAATAAATATAAGCCATTGGGCATTTATCAAAACTCATGTCACTTTACAACACAAAGACTAAACTGAGTGCATATGATTAGAAAAATAAAATCACTCAAAAATTTGAAATATCCCAGGAAAAAATGCAGAATTCGACAAATCAGTCTAAACAGTACAAAGGTGTGAAAAACCTCACTGAGGAGATGAGGGAATTAAATTTGAAAATGAGTAGAGCTTATAAAAATAAAAGGAAAAGGAACTGCACATAGGCTTTCTGGAAAGCTGCAAGAGTTCTGAAATACTCATGTTTAAAGTAAATATCTAAATTTTAAAGATGTATACTAGAACTGAAAAAATAATTACATTTCTGGAAGATAATGGGAGCCAGGTTTCCAGTGTTCCAGTGAAAGGTTACAGATAAGCTAAGGGAGGAGCCTAAAAATGACCCAGGTGGTAAGGGAGTGCGTTTGGAAATGGCATGATTTGATATTTAGATTAGTATAAACACGGACGGTTACATATAGAAATATTTATAGATACATGCATATACACAGAAATATATATCTACAGATTAGTAACCAGACACACACACACACACACACACACACACACACACACACACACAATTAGCTTAGAGGCTCTACAAGCAATCAGTCCTGACTTAGTGCTCAGATCTGGATTCTAAAACCAATTTCCAGTAAAAAGAACTGGGGCCCTTGGAGAAATAGCTGATTCTGAACTGGCTCAGGAAACACACAGAAACCTCAGCTAGAAGGTGAGCAACAGCTTAAATAAATACCGAAAATGACAGGGGGGTATGCAAAAGCAATAATAGAATTCAACTAAAAGAAGTCTCAGTGCCCAAAGAAAGAACTTGAACAACAAAATAAATAATGTATTATTGAATTACAATGTACAGTGTACAAGAAATACCAATGGATCCATACTGATATAAATAAATGGTTGAATAAATAAGTAATAGGAAGAACAGATAAACCCCCCTCACTGAAGGATTCTGAATAATTTGCATAAATACTCCAATGTTAAGCAGGTGGAGTGTAAATTGCCACTCCTTCAGTGTAGACTGCATGCAGTGACTCTCTTTTTTAAAGAGGACAACATGAAAAGGGAAGGGAAACCTGACACTATTTCAGGCCAGGTGATCAAGGTTGATATCACCAGTTATATCTCATTTTGGTAGCATGAGTCCTTGATAAGCTGTGAAAACAATGGCACCCCTGGGGTCTCACTCTCCCAAACATATTACCCAAATCCAGAGGGAAAAGCATCAGATTAAATACAATGAATGGAGAGTCTTCAAAATATCTGGTCAGTATTTCTCAAAACTGTCCACATTATCAAATGAGGAAAATCTGAGAAACTACCACAAACAAGCAGAGGCCAGGAAATACAAGTAATACAAGAGAAATAGGACAGTAGGGGCAAAATGAGGAAATCTGGATTAAAAAAAATAAACTTCAGTTGCTAATAATGTCCATTATTGACTTATTTATTGTGACTAAGGTATTGTTCTAATGTAAGATGTTGATAACAGGAAAAAAAGAGTATGGGTCAAAAACTGTTTTAAAAATCTATTAAATATTAAAAATCTTCTCTTATTACATGAGCATTTTATGCATTATGAATATTATATATGCAAATTATGTAATTCTCATAAGTAACAATTTATCAAATCAAATCTAAGAAAGTCAGAAAAAGTAAGTCGTATTTGACTTTTGCTCATTTTTAATGTAGCAGAATACACAGTTTCTTCTTCTTTAACATTTGGTGAGCAAGTTTTTTATTTTATTTTTATTTGTTCTTTTTACATATACATGATAGTAGAGTGTACTTTGACATGTTGTACATTCATGGAGCATAACTTGATCCAATTAGGATCCAATTCTTGTGGTGGTACATGATGTGGAGTTTCACTGGTTGTGTATACTGATTTCACTGGTTGTGTTATGACCAATTCATTCTACTGTCTTTCCTATTCCTATCCCTGCTCAGTTCCCTTCATTTCCCTTTGTCTAACCTAATGAACTTCTTATCTTCTTCTCCCTACCCTCCCTTGTTTTGGGTTAGCACATAGTTTCTCAATAATCCAATTAAGTAAAATTCTTTTGCATCTGCTATGTCCATGGATTGTATTTGCCATAATTTTTTAGTTCCGTAAATTGAAAAAAACATTATAGGAACAGAGAGTAGAATAAATCTAATGTAATTTTCCTATGTGCACATATGAAAATACCTTGTGCCCACTGACAAGAATGGAGTTCTAATTAGAGTAAGATGTATTCTATACTTGTTATAATTTTATCAAAATGAATTGTATTATCATGTATAACTAAGAAGAACCAATAAAAAAAGAAATTTCAGTACATTTAAATAAACATAATGCTCACAAAATATTAAGCATGTAAATGATATCAAAGAAGATTCAATGCCATACAAGAATCTTTTTAAATCTAACAACAAAAGAAAATCATTTCATAAGTGTTTCAACAGAATCATTGCATAGGCCCCAGTCTTATTTCCTGTTAAAGGAAAGACTAGAATGTAGAATATTTCAAGCCACATAGATGGTTTTACTGACATTAAAATCCTTCACATTTAAAATAAAATATATTTAAAATATCTTTTAAGAAATGGAAAAGAATGGATAAAATTTTGAATATCTGTATCTAGCAAATATGTGTGTGTTTGTATTCCTTTAAGTCATCTAAACTATTAAGTATCTGAAAAAGAGTGAGTACCCATAATAAAAAATGTTTATTCCTTAAATTGCAAATATATCAAAAGTTAATTTATATATGCTAATGCTATTTTTATTCTCAAAAAGTGAAAACAAGTATAGATTATTTAAAATTTGCATAAGATCTCTTACTCAAAACTCTCTTATAAACAGCTAATATAATTAGAAGACAATCTGAAGTCAGTGGCTCTGGTTTTTACAGGAAATTTTCTACCTTAAAAGAATAATTTAGAGGGTTAAACAAATTTACTCACTGGGTAGATATTTGCAATTATAGACATTTTAAAAAATATTTTACATGTGTTGTCAAATTATTTTAAACAGGCAGTAGACCCTCACTTGTTTGATAGAATAGCATTCCTTTAAATTTAAAACATTTATTTCTTGACAATTTTCTTTGAAGATTCAGGCAACTAAAATGGGACCCTCAGGTGACTTCGGCAGTTTAATGCAAAGCATTATAAAGATGAGTGAAACTGAAGTTATACAAATCAGTTTTTGTAATCACTTTCATTTTTTTTTTACTATACTAATTTTTGTTTCCCAGGATTTCAAACTACAGAATCATAAACTCTCACATTCTATAATAGAAAATTTAGCTTGTTTCCATTCATACAAACACACACATGACATAAAGGCCCCTATATACAAGTATATGTTTGTTTTTGTAATATCACAGCTAGCAAAAGCCCTTCAAAGTTGCTCCTTTGGGATTAAAGCTACATTTTTTCAGAGATCTGTTTTGTTTTGTTTGGGTTCTGGGGATTGAACCCAGGGGCACTTAACCCCTATACCACATTCCCAGCCTGTTTTATATTTTGTTTAGGGACAGGGTCTTGCTAAGTTGCTGAGGAACTTGCAATCCTCCTGCCTCAGCCTCCAAGCCACTGGGATTACATGCACGTGCTACCATGCCCTGCAAAAGCCACATTCTTAATATGTTGTAAAGAGATTCTCATGCTGCTGGTCACATCTGTCCACAAAGCAGTCATGATATCCTCAAGCACAACTCATTTGATCTTTTCCATTCTCCACACAGTTGTTCATTTTTTTCCCTCATGTCTATACGGTAACATAAACCATATTCCTGACTAGAAGTCAATAACACAACATCTGAAAACTCTTTAGGTATTCAAACATAGCTAATGAAGTTAAATCATTTTTCTTCTATGATGGCCTGAAGTGAATAGTCACATATATTGGGTCTGCACCTCAAGGGTTCCACAGTATCTCTGATCCATGGCCATTTTCTCATACACTAAATATATCATCAAGATATTCTTCAAACAGGAACATGAGGGCACTGATAGGCCATCTGGTAGAGTAGCTGTGGCATGGACCCATCTTTGTAGAGGTAGTGTGAATTACACCTAAACAAGTAGTGTGCATGTTCAATTAGCACTATCCTTGATGTGCCTATTGAACAAAATTGGTCAATCAAGTGATCTTATGAAATTAATGCTCATAATATAACTGAAGAATGCCAATGATTAATAAGCAGATAGCACAATCTCAGGTTAAAGGGGCTCAGAGGCCTCTTCTCAACCTCATTTCATACCAGGCTTCTCTTTATTTTTCCTGCTTCTGTTATACCCACCCTCCCTTAGTCCTTCAATGGCCAAACTCCCTCCCATCTCAGAAAATTTATAAGGAATGCTTTTTCTTTTTCTCCATTCCAACCCAGTCAAATTGTCACTTCTTCCTGGCAGTCCTCATGGACACCCTCAACAAGAGCCCCTGCCACACACTCTCAGAGCATAGTGTACTTCTTAACAGCACTAACCACAGTTCCTATTTTTTATAATAGTGCTTTACATATAGGAGATGCTCAACAAATTACTGCAAATGAAATAAATTCCTCTACAAATACACACTCATGTGAAGAGGAACAGGACTGCATTACATAACTGAGTGTTGGAGAATGATGTGCAATTGTATTAGTATAGAAGAACTAGACTAGCTGGGTTTTTTTCCCCAAAAAACTGTGGACAAGGGCTTTAGGATTAGTCTGGGGAGAAAGAGAAGACACAGCATGAATGCACTTACTGGAATAACAGCAAAGTGGAATTTAAGGACTGGATTTTTCCATTTCAATGTCACCTTGAGAAAACATTTCAGAAGTTTCGATGGTTTCTGTTCTCATATGGAACTGATTTGCTTTCATTTTTACAGCAACTTTCACTTTTCACTTTCCAAAACTGTATTAATTGTCTTTCTTCCCACCACAGTGTAAAGTCCCTGGGGACACATGAGGAATAGAGCCTTCTCAACCTTATTCACCTCTGGATCTTGTATGCTTAAAAGACAGCTTGGCTGAGTACAGACACTGAACATTCATTTGTTTAATGAATGCAAGTATATTTAATCTAAACTGAGTGAACTAAGGTGTTGAATAGACTTGTTACCATTGGCTGAAAGTTGATTAAAAAATTCCCTAAATGACTACAGGATCTTAGATTCTGTCTGTGCTAATGGTAAAAACTAATTTTAATGGGGTTATATTACATAACCAAATTTCACACATGTTGAATTAACATTTTAAAACTCACCAAAAGGTATTTTTTCTACCAGTGAGTTATTATAATCATATAGGTAAGTTTCCTAGCATCTAGTCTAGTTGATCTAAATCTTTGATGATATAAAAAGTAGTGAGATTGTGTGAAATACTGAATAGGTCATGGAGCTTATTGTTCTCACAAAGTAACTTTCAGTGTGACTCTTGCAAGGTCTTTGCTACACTCTGTATAGAAAAGGCTCACTAACCCAATTAAGATCCCTCTCTATGATATTCAAGACGATTTTCTACTTAGGGGTTGATGGCCGATTTCCACTGTCTTTCACAGTACATTTGGTTTCTGAAGGAGAAAAAAAATCATATGGTCGAACATAGAAGAAAAATGGGAAAAAATAAAAGTAGAAAGTCCTTAGAAAGCACCTGACAGGAAGAATAATAAGAAAAGGCAGCAATGTCAAAAGCAAGATGTCAGTTATGAATGATTCTACCTGTCTCATGGCATTCAGTAGTTCATGAAGGTTGATAACCATTCAGTGCAAACAGAACAGCATTTTACAACAAAATTACTGGATAAAACTCAGCTCACTTGTTTTCCTCAAAGGGTGGAAAATAATGAAAGAGAAAATAAAATCAACGTATGGATGGGAAAGGGCAATCTTTCAATCTCAATAAATGAACAACAATCTTCAAGCTAATATACTTGTACAAAATTATTTTCCCAAAGGAACAACTGTGTACATTGTTTATGAAGCATAAATGAAAATCTTTCAGCAAGTATTAAAAATTAAGTTCTCAATATTAAACCTTATGAAAACCAACACTAAAAGTAGACATAGAATAAGATGTATAAAGGTATGTGTACTCGGCAAAGTATATATTATGTATGTGTAAGAAATATCTTGATTGAATAAATCAGTGGATTCACCAAAATAGAAATTCTGTTTTGTATTTTATTAACAATAGACAAGTCAAAATGTCTAAAATTGACTAAAGACTACAAATAGTCTCATGTCCATTTTGTTGGACTTGATATCAAGTGAGTTTACAATTTTCAAAAAAAAATAGACATTTTTCAATATTGAATTGATGTATGGGGGCAGGGGTTGTGAACTGTGGGTCCTAATACATAGCATGTGATGGTTTAAAGAGATAATACAGGTAAAAGATTTCAGATATCATATGGACATGGGACCAAAAGCTCTTATGAAGTTGCTAATGGTTATGATATTGATGGAGAAGAAGAGGCACAGATAAGGAGACTCAGGAGAATTTGGGGTTACCATGAGAAAAAAAAACAATATTAGCAATTTGAGAAATAAAATGGCAGAAGGTCTCATTCAGAGGTTAGAATTTGAGAGATAAAAAACTCAGAACCGGAGAGATTTCAGGTGAAGATATGTTTCTGAGGTAGTTGCAGAGACGTGGTGGTTAAAGAGAAGAAAATGGAGAAAGTCAGGCAAGCATATGTAGGAGCTTTATAAAGAAGGAATAACTTTGATAAAATTAACCAAACATGGAACATGCAGTAAAGGCTAGAAAAGCTTTGGAGATCAACCATTTGCCTCTTAATAACCAACACCCCATCTCCTTTCCCACAGCAAGAAATAAATGTTGGCAGTAGGGGACAGTGAGAGTGGGTCCAACTGTTCTTTACTCTGTCCACAAGGTGGGGTGGTTGACCTAAATCAGTTGACTTGCTCAAAGCTGGACAGGTGAAGAGAAAGAGGCGTACAGTTCCTGATTCTTGTAATTCAGGAAATAACCACAAGTAAAATGTGATGGTTGGTCTGCTGCTATGCTAATGTATAACTACATGTAGCATTTGTACATTCCTTATTGGGATGAGTTTCTTCATGGCAAATGTCATGTCTCATTTCAGTCTTTCTTTATCAAAGATGCCTGATACAGTATCCTATGTAGAGGATGCTCAATAAACTAAGTTATTAAAACTTTTTAGTTTTCCTATGTATATGTCCTATATATAAGTTATAATAACCCTAACATGATAATAACTGTAATTTTATTAAGGTTTTAGGTACAGTCTATGCGATGTTAATATCAACCCTGAAATTTATGTTATTAATCCCTTTTACAAATAAGAAAACACAAGCTCTGAGTAGTTAGAAAGCTTGAGACTGAGAACATATAGTAGGAAATGTAAAGTAGAACAGAGACACAGATTTATCTGAATCTGATACCCATGTTGCCACCCTTACCTAGAACTGAGAGCTATATGGAAAAACACCATCTACAAAACAGGTCTCAAGTCTCTGCTAGAACAATTGTAATATGGATTGATCTTTAAGGAGCAATAACAACATTCATTTTATCATTTATAATGTAGACATTTTAACTGCTGAAATGCCACAGTAAGAATAAAAATTAAAATTTCAATTTGGTTTAGCCTCTCAATTTATTATGCATATAAAAATTGTGAAAGCCAGGCTCATTAAGGTTTAATATAATAAAGGAGCTCTGTTCAAGGCTTGGGCAATAGTGCTAAGACTCAAATGCTCATGAATAATGGAAGCAATTATCAATGTATGGTAAGATATTCACGATGGACAAGAATACTATACAGAAAGAAAAACTTTTATATTTTATTTATTCATGTCCTTGTATCAAGGATTAAAAATAGAGATACTGGAGAATAACAAGATAAAAGTAAGTGATAACACTTCCTAAGCAAAGTTCATGTGGTAAAAATAAGTGAATCTTAGGACTATACCAGGACTTAGATATTGGCCACAGACATTCTTCATGGTCACATTCATTAGTTAAAAGAAACTGCAAATATACACACTCATGCACACTTACATATATAAATGTGCATAATTGAAAGGAAAGTAATCTGAAGTATTAGAACCACTTAAAAGGGTAAAAAGAATACAGAATTCTCTCCATATACTTGAGATGCAAGAGTTCCTTCGCATTTATCAAAGACTGACAATTCCAAAACTGCATGTGGGCTTAGCAGGAAAGAATGTCATGACAAATTAGTGATGTATTTCATGAGAACTGGCTGGGAGACCGTGCTTTTTATAGGTATCTCCCATCCTTTCAACTCTATGGTAAGTGATAAATGAACTAAACTTTTTCACCACTTTCAAACTTGACTCATCAATATTTACTTCATTTTGAGCTCAATGGAGTATCCTCAAAATAACCCAGCTCTCCACTAATTTGACATGTCATTCACCACCCTGAGCCTCTTTTTGCTCATCAGAGGCAATGACAAGTGCCAAATTTACTTTTCAGGCTTTGGTGAGCATTGGGGATCAAGTGTTTAAAGCTTTTCACATGATGCCTGGCATATAGAAGGCATTTATGTTTTACCAATAGGTGTTCATACATGAACATTTATTAGGATTTTGAACAAATTAAAAATTTATTACTAAAATATAAATCATAATTGTTTAAAAATATCATCCCACCCTATTTTCTTGAGAAATACTTTGAGAGACAAGATGAAGAAAAGGGAAACCAAGAAAAAATTATATTCATTATTTATTTTTCTCATGGATTTGATAAATGCTTTGGGATTTGGGCAGGAAGTAAGACTCATAAATGAGTTGGTAGCCTCTGGTTCAAAGTGGACCCCAGGGATAAATATTTACCCTGCAATTGCCCTATTCCATATTGCCCTGGACCAAGAATTTTCCACATTAAACCCATTTGTGCTACCAAGAAATGGAAATCTTTCCCCTCTTGCTATGCTTTCTAGTTCTAACCATCTCAGCAGAAAGCTCAGATCCTTACACAACAAAGAGAATAGGCACAGTGTCATTCACCCAAGTTTCGCCCTTGAGGTTCACCAGGAACCACCACATCCTTCCTCCAATCTACCCTAGTTGTCTTCAGTTTAAATAAATAAACAGGTATATATGGATACATGTGTAGACCTGTGCAAGCATGTACACACTCATGCACATACAACAATGACCCGTTCAATGCTACTATTTCTTGACAGTCACCAGAAGCCATTTTTTCCCCAATAGGAATGACACATTAATGATGAAGGAAAAGGGGGAAATCATGAGTAATGTGTTAAGATTAAACTGAAATAAGATGTCAAAAGAAATAGCCCAAACTCTATTATTAAGGCCAAGATAGAAAAGACTGATTTTTGAAGGCTAATAAAAAGGGTTCAGGTTTACTTTTCACATTGTCATTTAATAGCTGTTAAGGGCACATCAGACTCTCTTGGAAACCAACTCTGGCATATGAAAAGATGGAGAAGAGAAAACCCCAGACATTGTTTAATGATGTAATTTGAAACTATAATAATTGAAAAGGAAAATCCCAAAATAACTCAGATCAAACCATTGATAAGGCTTTGGGAAAGTGGTCACTCTGTTTTGATCCTACCCGCTCTGCTTTGTATCATTTTTCCTTATATTTCACTCTTTGGTTCTCTTGACATTCAGTTTTAAAGAGCTACCATTCTGTCAGCTAGAGACTCACAATTTTCTGGTACCTGATGTTAATCTGGTTGTGGGTATCTGCTGCCAAGCAAACTCAGGTCAGAGTTTTATTGATTTTGGACACAAGCCATTCCAAGACTTGGAGAGAAAAAACTAATGCGATTTTTTAGAGCAAATTTTAATATTTAATGCCAAACACAATTGGAAGACTTTCTGAATTCCAGATTAGGTAATATCGGATTGTCCATTTCACAAAAGCAACACATTTTTATGAACAGCTCATTGTAGCTTTGAAAATTATTTTAGCTCTGGTTTTTGAAATATAGCTATAAAGAGGCAGATCTCATTGTAATGTATGCTTTGTATAGGAAAGTCAGTAATGTTTCCTTTATATTATAGTTTTATAATTGAAATTAGTTAAGAATACCTTAAGGGATAATTGGCATCAGTCTGGAAACACTGGCTAGACTCTTGGTTCAATTCATTTAATTAAATATATATTCAAATAAATTCTGTTTTTTTTTAAATTTAGACTATGAATTCCTTATCAATCTCCTCTTTTATTGGTTTCATTTATATTTTTATATGCCATCCCTGTGAGATTAACATCTGACATGAATGATCCATATGACATCACCTCATTTTGTTGTTAGATTCCACCCAGCCTCTTCCTATGTCAACTGCTCGTTGTGGGGATGGCTGTCCTTATGCTGACAGACATCAGGCTCCCCGCTGCATCCTGGCCTTCACAAGCAGCAGAAGGAAGTGCTCCGGGGTAACATGAGGCTGCCAATTACACAAGTCTCCTTTCAGCTTTGTTAATAGTAAGGCATTGGGCATCATGTGTGGAGGAACACACAACCTTCCTGCCAGGGTTTCAATCCCTTGCTTTCTCCTCCGTCTATTTATGGCACCTGAATGGGTTGCCTGATTTATTTACACACATGATGCCCTGCCATTGGGGTCCTCAACAGATACTCAAAGTACCACCTGCACTATGGCTTCCTACACACAGGGTGACTTGTGGCTAAAAGTATTTAGTTCAAGTCTTGCCATCATTGCCTAGAAGGCTCAGTTGTGGCTTTTAGTTGTGTGTGTGTGTGTTTTCTATATCATATTATAGTCTATCATTCTTAAACTTGGTTTTTTGGATTAAAACAAATCATCTTATCCACAGCATAATTAATCCTTATTATATTTGCCCAGAGAGAAGTAATAACTTTATGTCCCCAGAGAGATAATTTTTAAGTAAAATTTAGCAAATAGAATTGTGTTTTACTAAGGAATGGTAAGTGTATACAATACTCTAGATTTATGCTTTGCAGGAATAACATAAACATTTACAACCCATAAAATCTTTGATGTAATACTTTGCTTAACCTTCTTATAACAATTACTGGCTTCCTCAAACTTCCCTAAGTATGAGCACATTTCATTTTTTTGGTTGATTTCAGTCTCAATTCTAAGGGGCGTTTTCCATCATGGCACTGAGACTCAGGCAACCACAAGTCCATGGTGAGCACTGTAGGAACCTGAGAAGCTCAAAGGGGACTTCATTGCTTAGAACAGCAGTTATGATACTACAACTACTTACTGATGGCATTGCCCTAAAATAAGACAGAGAGAGAACAGATCCAAAGTACTTCCCATGGGATGCACTAGAAGCACAAAAGTGAAGAATAAAAATGATATCATTATTTGCACTTTGAATTCTCCCTTGAAATTTCCAGTCTAACTTGTGAAGTTTCATAAACATTTCACATTGAAAGAAAAATGAAAATTCACATGAAATAAACTTCAGGAATGAATTCTACAGGGAAAGCAAAATCCAACTTAGAAAATTGTATAATGTAGTAATTATTTCACATTGTTCTGCTAAACCCTGGATCCAGAATATTCTACATCTTATGGTTAAGTATAAAAAATGGAAGTCTCCTTTGTTCAGTTTTACTCTAAATTCCAGTATCTTGAGCCAGAAAGCAATTACTACTTTATGCACAAATAATATGGAATATAAATTATCTTTGTTGTTCTTAAATCTTCTTTAATATTTTATCTAATTAGTCTTCAGGTTTTTATGACTCCTTCCAAAATTGTTTGTCTTCTTGATGCTATACACTGCTGTTTATTTTCTGTGTGTGACATTTGTAATATTTAAAAAAACATTTATCTTGCCAATTTCTTGGTTATTGCTTTGTTTGAAATTCATTTATCACTCATTGATTACTGGGTTCTGGCATAAAGGTATTTTATTGATCATAAAGTTGGAAAGATATTGCACAGTGGCATTCCATCTCAAGGCTTCAGAGTCAGTTTTACTAAACAGTATTAGTACCAACATAAAGACAGGAAATAAGACTATATAAATGGAACAGAGTACATTTAGAAGCAGTGTGACTTTTCTAAAGGTTCAACAAATGGGTTTTCTTTCTCAAAATTCTTTCCTCAAAGAAATATTGTTTTTCTGCACCAGCACCTTCCTCAGTCTTCCAGAGGATTTTGTTCATTATGGGGATCATTCACTATCCTTTGTTGTATTTTAATTATTTTTTGTTGCATCATCAAAGGCAACTGGCTACAGATGGGCTCAGTCATCTGCTCCTTGCATTCTTCTTCTTGGCACCCACCTACTAACTTTGGCTCTGATCTTTGAAATCCCTGTACCTAAGCCAAGCCTTCAAAATGTCTTTCAAGTGGAGGGCTTTAACCCTGTAGTTGCTAAAGTGGGGAAAAAAAGCATTAGCAGTCTGTCTTTGAAGACTAGACAGAGGGAAAAATGATGGATTGCCAAAACCTCTTTTGTGAACTACTGACAATCCAACAGTCTGATAGTGGAAGCCTGTGCGCGCATGCATGCACACACACCCACACACAAAATAGTTTTAATCATATCAGTGTGACTAGAATATATAGGATATGTTGGCCACAGTAGCAGTTAATCATTTGTTGTGTTTGGTCAAATTTAAAATAATAAAATGAGTTTATTATACCCATCAGCATGTGGAGTTTTTAACATTCTGTAACCTTCGGGTAATTATCTAGGGTATTTATAATATCTTAAACTTATTTCAGTATAGACTCAAACCAAGAATTTAAAAATACCCCCTTTTAATTCACTCATCTTTTCCTACATGATCTCATGTGAATTAAGTATAACTTGTTATTCCCTATTTAATTTAGGAATTGTCTCCCTTCATCACCAAGCCCAGCATTATAAGGTCAGTGTCTAGAATCAGAATGCATCAGAAAGCCAGGGTTCAAATCTTGGCAGAATTTCTGGAACACAGAACAAATTCCAGGTTTAAAGTCTGTGGACACGCGCGTGAACACAAACACACACACACACACACACACACACACACACACACACATCCCCATTGATGAGAAAAGATAACAGTTAGCAGATACATTGTTTGGGCATATTTGAATAGAGCAATAACTCTTTGAAGCCAGTGATCATACAGATCTCTTCCATAGCTAAACTTCTGTGCCCACAAGGCCTTAGCAATATTTATTTTTTATCTTACAAAGGCAATTATAGATCGACATAATGCCATTTTGCACATATAATGGAGGGGTACTCAGATAAATTATGTTGAAAAACTGGAAAAGTGATGAAAACTCAAGAGAAAAAATAGACTTGCTTTTTCAGAAAATGAAATGCATGTCACATTCACATGCTTAATTTCTATTCTCTCGTAAGAGAGATTCTGTGAGCTTTTGATGATATGCCACCCCCTCTATCCTACTGTATATCTCTTTGTCTCTGGAACTTTATTTAAGAAGGTATTCTGGACACAGTGGCACATGCCTGTAATCCCAGCAGCTCAGGAGGCTGAGGCAGGAAGATTGCAAATTCAAAGTCAGCCTCAGCAACCAGGAGGCACTGAGCAACTCAGTGAGACTCTGTCTCAAAAGAAAATACAAAATAGTGCTGGGGATGTGGCTAAGTGGTCAAGTGCCCCTGAATTCAATCCCTGATATTTCCCCCCTGCAAAAAGAAAATAAAATGTATTTTTTTGTTTATGATATTGTTATCCAGGTTGGTGGATAAAGATCAGACCCAGGTAGCACATGTGTGTGTACAAAGACTCTAAGAGACATAAAAGAGGACCTTAGAAAGGACATGTTCCTCATCTATTTGCAACTTGATTAAATGGCTTGGACCTCAAGGCATAAATCTCTGATATGCCTAAGTTAAATACAGAAATGACTTCAATAAGGAAATTTATTTCACTCTTCTTCATATTGGATGTTGAGAACAGTAATTCCACAAATAAGATACCATGGAAACAAATATATGATTGCCCTTCATTATGAAGATGACTTTTATTTTTCCATATAATAGAGGACAGTGAAAGTGACACTTTAGTTTATGACTGATTTTTATTTACTTTTTCATTCCTATTAGCAGGATGGCATTTAGTGCATTGATCCCTTCAATAAACATTTATCATGCCTGCCCCAAGTCTTATGAATAAAAAAAGTTCACTGCCTTTCAGGAGCTCAGCATCTATTAGAAAAGACATCCACAAAATACAATACTGTACCTCAATTACAGCATGAATATAATGTAAAGACTCATCTTTCAGACTGGAATATTCCAGAGAAATGATAATAAAGAACTGGTTTTGAAGTGTAAAAGAATTTTCTCCATTTGAAAGAAGTAAGATCATTCTCAGAGGACCATATATAAAACCATGAAAGTGGAAAGGAACACATAATTGTTAACAGAAATTAGGTATTAATAGATGAGAGTGGCTGGCACATAGATCATTCTCAGACAAGTTTTTAGGACCAATTTCCTTGTAACTTGCATTTAATTTAACTGGCACAACTATTATCTTGCTTTGTCTTGTTTATCTGACCTGATTCAAATGAAAGATTTGGTAGAACTTCTAGTTCTTAAATAAGGACTTCAGAATTATTATGGTTTAGATATGAAGTGCTCTCCAAAAGCTCCTGTGTGAGACAATGTAAGAACGTATAGAGGTGGAACCATCAGGTTATGAGAGCCTTAAGATAATCAGTAGATTAATTCATGGATACAGATTAACTGGGTGGTAACTGTAGGTAGGTGGAGAATGGCTGGAAGAGGTGGGTCATGGGGGTATGCCTTTGGGGTTTATATTTTTACCCTGGTGGGTGGGTGCTCTCTGCTTCCTGGTGCTATGTCCCCAGCTGCCTTCCTCTTCCACACCCTTCCACCATGATGTTTTCCCTTACCTCAGGTCTAGAGTAATGGAGTCAGCCATCTGAGACCTCTGAAACCATGATCACCAAATCAACATTTCCTCCTCTAAAATGGTTCCTGTCATGTCTTTGGTCACAGTGTTTAAAAAAAGCTGACTAAAACAAGTATTTTCTGGAAGTTAGATAAATTAGTTGACAAGCAACTAGCACTTACCGCCCCCACCCACCTGCCACATTTAGTTTGTTTATAGCCAGAAACAAACCACACAACCTTCTTCATCTTTCTTCATTTGGATGGCATTTTTTCTCTCTGAAAGTCTACTTTAGCCATGTTTGGTAGTGTGTGCCTGTGATACCAGCAGCTCAAGTGGCTGAGGGAGGTGGATTGCAGGTTCAAAACCAGCCTCGGCGGCAACTTAGTGAGGCTCTAAGCAACTTAGGGAGATCCTGTCTCAAAATAAGAAGATAAATAAATAAATGAATAAAATGAGCTGGCAATGTGGCTCAATACATGGTAATAAAACAACAACAACAACAAAATCACAAACAAAAAAAAACCCACTTTATTTAGCAAAGAAATATTTAAATATTTGAGTGTCTCTATACCAAGCCCTATTCTTAATGTTTGGAATTCATGTGTAAACTATACAAAAAAAAATTATCAACCACTTTTTAAAAAAATTTATTGTTTAGAGAACATCAGCACACACTTTCCTGTTAGTAGTATTACATTTTCAAGGTTTTTCAATTCTTAAAATTCTGACTTTTTTCTATTTAATATTAAAGTTGCCCTAGTGTCTTCTTACATATCGTTATCATGTCGAAGTCTGCAGAAATCATTTATTCTTAGGATCCCTTTCTGAATTTAAGAACTCAACCTTCAAAATTATTTGATAATTTGAGTGTACCCTATTAAGAAAAATCCTGATTTCCAATATACTCTACCTGTAGAAATTATTTGTCATTTATAATATTTACTTTTAATTAATTTAATTAGATTGAAGAAAGCCTACAAATATATGATGTATGAAAATACAAATAATCTTAGCCAGTAGCTACTCAAAAATTAGAGAGATGTTAACTTTAAACAGTTGGTTTTTGTGTAATAACTCAGGAAGTGAATTCTAATATCATTATTTTTTAACAAAAGTTTACATAACCACTTTTATTTAAAATTAAAAAAAAATCCAGCACTAATCTGAAGTTATGATCCTCAGTAGAAGAATTCTTTTGTGAACGTGTCATTAATATGTGTGTTTACTGGCTGGCAGTCCAACTGCATGGTCACTGGGGTTCCTCTATCCCCACCAGGCTTTGTACATAGCCCACCTCCTTTGGGACCACCTTTATGTACAGCCAGTGAGTTTCCCTTTCACACCCACAATACCTGATCTGGGGGTCTGGTTCTTCACATTCCAATTCTACTTTTCTGGTTCAGAAGGTATGACATCATCTTTGCATAAAAGTCTGTAGTGCTCCATAAGCAATTCTTTTGAGCAGGTTACTAGAACCTCCAGAAAGTTTTATGTCCTGTGGTTTAGTCTTTTACCTCTAAGGTAAAGGAGTTGGATATAAGACTTAATTGCTAGGGGAATGAGTCTCTCTGGATAAGAGGAGCCACTACAGGGCAAAGGGACATCACTGTAAAGATCTAGAACTCAGATCAGATACCACAATACCACCTGGTACAAGTCTGGTGTCTACCTAGAAAGCACAGTTAAAATAAAACAAATATGTAAAAGAAAAAAAAGGAGAAGAATGAATGAGTCAGGCTCCTCCTCCACTGGAGGACAGAATAATGCAATGAGGAAACTCCAGGATACTAGAATATAGAAAACTAATCCAAGGAATAAGAAGAAGGAATTTTAACTGTTAAAAGTCAGGGAATGTGGATAGTTAGAAAGGCCTTCAAATGCAAATAGTTTCTTCAATTATAATTCAAACAAACAAAATAAATCTAATCATAGTGGTGAGTAATGCACCATCATCAAAGAAAAGTAAAATCATACGAGTCGAAATAAAAGTGATAGAAAAGTACCATAACTGCTTAAGGGCTTTGAGTTGCCCATGAATCCTCCTCAATGCCAATCTCTCCGTCTGCCCATATACTTCATTACTTCCCAAATAAATTTAATTGTTCTCAATGGCTAACATCCAAAAGTAAATCTAAAATCTATTTTACTCAAGGCATATTTTCAATTAGCTCTAGTTATTTCTAATATACCTCATTAAAAATTTTGTGTCTTCATAAGTTTATTTTTCTGTCCCATGTGATTAATTATATTTTTCGTGTTTAAGCCAAAAATGTTTTCTATGCCTATAATATTAATTTCAGATGCAGAGGTACCTTGTGGTTTAAGTAGGGTTTTATAGACTACTTGGTAAAACAAATCGTGATTTATAACATTGTTTTTATGGCAACAAAACTGTAAATTCCACCAGTTGATTTACAGATGATCTTATGGGAAATAAACCATTTACATATTAGGTACTTCCTGTTATCAATTTAAGGATTGAAGTATCTGGCTTATAATATAAAGTGAGATATGTTCTGCTCTTTTTATCATTGTATGGAAAGCTGTGCATTTATACATTTTTTGAAGAAATATCATGAAACCCCAATTTTCTAGGAAACTGTAGAGTGGAAGAAGAGGTGAATTAGAAGATGCTATTTACTGATTATCAACACTTGTAAACTGCACTTGTAAATTTCTTACAGAACTAGTTGATTATCAACACAAAGGAAATGATTAAGAGTGTGAAGAGAGAGAATAGAAGATCTACAGAAAGGGAGATCTTTGCCAGCTGCTCCTCTGACAGGGGATTAATACCCAGAATATATAAAGAATTCAAAAAGCTTAACAGAACCAGACACACACACACCACACACACATACACACACACACACACACACACACACACACACATATATATATATATATATATATATAAATTGGCAATAGAACTAAACAGACACTTCTCAAAAGAAAATACAAGCTGGGTGCAATGGTACATGTCTATAATCCCAGCGGCTCAGGAGGCTGAGGCAAGAGGACTGAAAGTTCAAAGCCAGCCTTAGCAACTTAGTGAGGCCCTAAGCAACTCAGTGAGCCCCTGTCTCAAAATAAAATATAAAAAAGGAAGGGTTGTAGCTTTGGTTAAGTGCCTCTGGACTCAATTCCTGGTACCAAAAATAAAAATTAAAAAAAGGAGGAAATACAAATGGCCAACAAATATATGAAAAATGTTCAATATCCCTAGTAATCAGGGAAATCAAATAAAAACCATCTTAAGATCTTGTGATCTCATGTCACTCCAGTTAGAATGAAAATTATCAAAAGAACAAATAATAACAAATGCTGGAGAGGATGTGGGGAAAGGTACACTCTTTTGTTTCCTGGGACCACAAATTAGTACAACCACTTTGGAAAGCAGTAGTAGATTCCACAAAGGACTAGAAATAGGATACAATATGACTCAGCTACCTCTCTCCTGGGTATTTATCCTAAGGAATTAAAATCAGCATCCTACAATGATACAGGCACATCATTATTAAAAGTAGCAAAATTCACAATAGCCGAGTTCTGGTGTCAGCCTGGGTGCCTGTTAACAGATGAATGAAAAAAAGGGTCAAAGGTTTCTTACATGTGGAAGCTACAGCTACATAAGGAAAAAATAGTGGGGAATCTCATGAAAATATAGGGAGAGGACAGAGACAGAGAAATAAGGGATGAGAACAGAGAGGAACTGATGAGTAAAATTGACCAACATATGCTAGGTACATACAGGAATATACCATAGTGAATTTCCCCATGATGTATATCTGTATGATGTATATCAGTCACAAATTATAAATAAATAGAAGGAAGATCAGTAGAGAAGAGGAAAGGGACCAAGGAGAGGGAGAAGGGAGGCAGTCCTCAGTGGAGCAAATTATGTTTCATGCATGTACAATTATGTTAAAATGGATGTCAATATGATGCATAATGCACTAATAAAAACACATTTAAAAGTGAAAGGTGATTTGCAAAATAGAGTCAACATAAAATTATTAATAGCCCCTAACTTTCAAAACTATTTCATAGTAGTGGATCTAGGACTATGAAGCCAGACAGATTTAATATCTTTGAATCTCAGTGTTGTTGGTAAAATGGAGTGAATAACTGTTTCATAATATTCAAAATTAGATTCCATCCTGTACACAATTGTGTGCTTGTACTTAGAGGGACTTCAAAATCACTATTTGCTATTGTTTTTGCTTCAACTATATCAAATCAATTCAATATGTAAGAATAAACTTAAGTCATAAAATATATTACACAGAGATTTTCCCCCCTCCTCTATGAAATGAAATGTTTGATGTACATAATGAGGGCTTTAGTTCGCTCAGTTCCTTAAGAATATACACTTAACCTTACTATCAGAGAACACAGGGATACACAGGGTTTTCATGGAGAAAGATGGCGAGATACAAGGAACAGAAATGAAATGGGGTTTCAGGGAGACTGACTCTGCCTCCTAGTGGCCCATATCAACATGTCACTTTTACTATGAGCTCATTGCAGGAATTTGGATGGCATTCCTGTACACTTATAGGGTTTCAGGGTCCACCCTAAATTTCTAGTTGTCTTAAATTTGCTTTAAAGCAGATTTTTTTTAGCTAAGTATCTTTCCACTATGCAGATAATGTACATTTAGATTTCCTATTTAATTATTGTACAAATGAATTTTCAAGTTATTTCCAAAATTTTCAAGCCTACATAAGACTACTGTCAGATGACAAACAACTTTCTTTTTTTCCCCCCTTCCTAGTTGATAGAGTTTTCCAGCAACATTTTCACTGTATGTAGTCACTTTGTATGAGTCCAAGCCCATTTGCCCTCTATAAGAGAAAAAATTTCTATTATAAATTCTTTTATACTGTTGCATGGCTTGTAATTTTTGTAAGCAATGATCAATGTGCATTTAAAAAATATCTAAACAATGAGGGCACACTCAGTTCTCACAAGCCTTATACTTAAAAAAAATAATTCTGTAATTACACAGTAGAATTTTCTTGTACTAAACTACAAATCATTATTATGTTTAAAGAATTCTAAGAAAATAGGAGTGTCCCTTAGTTGTTTACTGCTAGATGTTTGGTGAAGGCTGTGTGTGGATTATGCAAACTTTGAGTCCTAAAACATGATTGGCAATCTGAGGTTGTGGTTAAGAAATTTAATCCTGCAGCTGAGCTATCTGAAATTACACCCAGCTCAACCATTTAGGTACTAACATTCACAAGTTAGTGACTACTCTGGAACTATATTAGCTCAGCTGAATAAAAGCACAATATAACAGTGCCCTTTAAGATGAAATGAAATCATATATTTATATTCAGGAAGAAGAGTGCCTTGTTGATAGGAAGAGGGGAGTAAGACTTTGCTGACATTTATTTTTCCATAGTGCACTGACAAATTTATTAGTTGCCTCTTATGTGTTACATATTGTTTGGATAATACTGAAACTAGACTGTACATGGTGAATGCTAAGTGTTGCTACTACTGCTGATTTATAGGACTAGGTATATGTAGTCAAAAACCCAACTATTTTAGTTTGTGGTTTTTTTTCTATCTTTACTGAGTGTGGTAGGATGATGATGGAGTCTAAATGATACATTTTTACAAGTCTAATTTTTAAATTCAGATTGATTCTCACATTGTCATTAACAATTGCTATCGCATAATTTAAAAACTGCTTCTTCTACAAACTGTTACCAAAAATGGTGGTCAGTTATTCAACTTAATCAAAGCATTGTCAAAACATATATTGTATTAATCATATGTTCATTGAAAATAGCTTTCTGGAAAAATTGTAGTATGATTATAAAGAAAATGTGAGTGCCTCAAACTAATCTAGGAAAATAATCTTATGGTTGTATATTGTCTCAAAAGGGACTACTATGTGACTAGGAAACATTTAGGACAAGAAGATTCATTTATATGTGTTACTATACATAGATTTGATTCTTGACAGAGTATATGTCTAAACCTGTGACCTCTAAACTATCCTGAAAACTAAATGGAATTCTTAAAATATTGAATTAATCAAGTAATTGCTGCTAGCCTGTGACATTTATTTCCAACGGGGCTTTCTATTTCTCACTAAATAGAAAGGATGGAAAGAAGGAAGGAAAACAGGAAAGAAGGAAAGAAGGGAGTGTGGTAAGGAAAGCAGTGAGTTCTGTAGCTTCTGTGTGGTTTTGCTATCACAGCATTGATGATGAAGGGCATTTCCTGAAATGTATAATGTTCACACTTAGACGAGAGATTTAATTTAGATTTTCAGAGGTCAAGAAATGGGCTTGCACTCTGCAAATCGTTTGATTTGAAATGCCTGACTACAGCCTCTTTTCAAAGTGAAAATTATTTCACCTTAGCTTTTATAGTGAGAAAAATGACCATTTTTCTAGACTTGACATATGTAAGGACTGCTTCAGGGTTCATTTAGAGTAATTTGTAATTAGGATTTAAAAAATGACTAAATTGAACTTTGGTATAGAATATCGAAAACCATTTACATTACTACTAGCTAACATCTAATAAGGCTTGGCATGCAATAAGATAGGCAATATGTAAAGAGAAAGTATAAAAATAATACATTTGTAATTTTTTAAAGAATTACTTAAGTGGGAATAAAATTGATGAGAAATTATAAGCAGCCAAGGATGTTATCTATATATTAATTTAAGGACATGGTTTCAGACAGATGCAGAAATAAACGACTAAGTAAAATATGGACTGTAGTAAACTAAGATTATTTTGGTGTCATTTGATGATAATATCATGAACTCCAGCTTCTACAGATCTAAATGTCAGATTAAGAGGATATAAATACTTTCACAGATACAAATTATAAAGTTTAAAATGAAACAAAATCACTATTAGGACTTAAATTTAAAAACATACAACTATCTTAATTAAACTTCTCATATAGGGATAGTTGTAGACTCACATGCAATTTTCAGAGTCACACAGATTCCCATGATACTCTTTATCTAGTTGCTCCAATGGTAACATATTGGAAAACTATCTTACAATATCACAAGTAGGATATCAACATTAACATAGTCAATAGACATTTCTGTTGCCATATGGATTGCTCTTATCTCTCATGTGCTCATATTGTCCTCAATAACTCCATTCATTTCTCTCCCACCTCTACCTTCCTTAACTTTTGGCAATCAATTATATGTTTTCCATTTGTTATGGTTTTGTCTCTTTAAGAATATTGTAGGAATGGGATCATACAATTTTCAGCCTTTGAGAATCATCTTTGGTTGAGTATAATTCTTTGGAGCTCTTCCCAGGTTGCTGTGTTTATCAACAACTTATTCCATTTTATTGCTGAATCATTTCATGGCATGGATATACCATAGTATGTTTAACCATTCATTCATTGAAGTACATGTGGGTTATTCTAGTTTCAGGCTGTTAACAAATAATAATGCTGCATACATTGTTTATGTATGTTCATTTCTCTGGGATAAAAAACTAAGAATAAATTGCTAGATCATATGGTAGTTGAATGCTTACTTCTTTTCAAAAGAAACTGCCAAACATAACCGCTATAAATGAATGAATGACCTGGGATTTCTGTGTTGACATTATAATTTATTTTAGTCATTTTGTTACATGTGTAGGGGCATTGTATTGTGAAATTTACTTGTATTTCCTAATGTCTAATATATAACACATTTTGATGATTTGTTTGTTATTTCTAAATCTGTTTTCTTCCCAATAAAATGTCTCTTCATGTCTTTTCCCCATTTTCTAGTTATATGTTGACTTTTTTTTTGTACCAGGGATTAAACCAAGGAGTACTTAACCACTGAGCAACACTCCCAGCCTTTTTTATTTTTTTATTTAGACACAGGGTCTGACTAAGTTTCTTAGGGCCTCACTAAGTTGCTGAGAGTGGCCTTGAACTCATGATTCTCCTGCCTCTGCCTCCCAAGTTGCTATGATTAAAAGCATGTGCCACCATGCCTGGCAATACTGTTTGAGTTTTTATTTGCTGATACAATTCAGTAAGGTATTATTTTATTTTTATTCTCTGAACATATTACACAATATTTAATGGAATCTGTTCATTGGAGGGATAGAATATGTGATTCTTTATAAAGAGAAAGTCAAAGCTGAAGTGAAGAACTGAGGCTGGAAATTGATTTGTGATGATGGAGAGAATCCATGTGGGGAAGTTTGACCTCTGACCTCCCTTTTGTGCTGAGGAAACAACCACATTCAATCTTCTACCCACTGAGTGACATTCAAGTTGGTCATAGTTTATGCCTTTTGTAAACTCCCTGCTTTGAACACTTTTGTTTATGTTTCCCTGACACACTAACAAATATTTTTCTAGAAAATATACAAAGGAAGAAAATGGCTATGTAACAAGATACGTGTACCTTCTATTTTAGTTATTGCCAAATTATTTTCTGAAATAATTTAACCAATTTAAACTCCCACCAAGAGTATAACATTTTTCATTGTTCATTTAATCCCTGTGGCAATCCCTGGTACTGCTTTTTAATTTTTGCTCAACAGTTGGGCATAAAATGATCTCATTGCAGTTGTGATTTGCATGATTTTGATCATTATATTGGTAGAGCGTTTTTAATACGTTTAGTGGGCATCTGTATTTTCTCTTTGATGTAATACCTACGTATGTCTTTTCCCCATTAGTCTATGCTTTAATACTATGGAGGAGCTAGCTCTTCATTTACAGAGGTGGCACTTTATGGTGGCTTTAAACCTCATGATTTTATCTGACTCATCAACAGCCAGATCCTGAGAAGAAGGTAGAATGAAGCCCAGAGGTAGAAGAGTTAGACTTCATCAAGAAGATAGACCCCTCCCATTTGAAAATAGAAAACAACACACATGTTCAGAGGTGAAAAGTAGATGCCATAGTTATGTATATGAAAATTTAAAAAAGATCTAATATCATATTAACCATTTGATTACCCTCCTTGTATTTGGTGCTTTTACAGAGAATTGGCACACAGATAACAAAGCCAAGATGTATGTTTCCTCAGTACAGAGCTCATAAATGAGTTGTGGGTGGCACTCCATCATGAGAACGTCCTCTGTCTGTGAGGAATGGTGATGGTTTGAACATTCCTCATGTGAGAGGAGGAGGATAATGTTTTTTTAATGGAACATGTCAACAGACCTCAATATTCTTTGTTTTGAAAACAAACATCTCAGTTGTACCTGGATATTTATTTATCATGAGTAACTTACTCCCTGACAACATCATGCTTTTCTATCATTATCTCCTGAAATGACAAACACCTTTAGCAGGTTGTGGGAAGCAGACATGATAGTTTATGCTGTAAGCTTAAAGCCTGGCAGATCTCATGGCCCAGCTATCAGTGAATGCAGGAACAAAGCTCTATGCAAAGCTATTCAAATGATAAGGAGTGAGAACAAACACACAGAGTGAAGTCAACCCTCCAGGGGAAGGACATTTAGGTGAAAAAGCAATGGAAACTCCCATTTTGAAACTAGCAGAGCACACATTTTAGGATGATACATCTATTAATACTGTCTCATTAATTTTAACAGAAGAGTAAAATAAATATTCTGAGTTTTATTTTTTCTCTCTTTTCTATGTTCACCTTTCAGGAGGAATTCATAAAAAAAAATTTTTTTAACTGCTTTCTTGTTTCAAAAGCACACACACATTATTACAGCATTTGGTGATCCTGACAACTATCTGTAACTCATATTATGGTCATCATTTTATATGTTCAGAGAAGAAAGCTTAGAGATACTAAGTAATTTGCCCAAATAAAAAGTATTAAATGGCAGAACTGGGATTCAAATCCAAGTCTCTCTGGCTTCGTGGCCAGTGATCTTTCATCATATCCAGAAGCCATATCAATTAAATACTTTATACTTTGGTAAATGAGCTGCAGAGGTCACAGTGTCTTTCTTGATCCAGTAATAAGGAGAAAAATGCATCCAAAGGCAAGAGTAATCTTTATGTAGAGGGGATATGTTACCTGAAGATGCGGTTGGCCTGTGCATTGGAATACAGCACATGATTTCTTGAAAAGAGTCAAAGAAGGATCAAGATTGAAGCAAAAGGGAGGCTGAGAATATTGCGTTGGAGAAAATACATGTGTGAAAGAGTGAGGAATTTTCTTTCTTTTCATATTCTGATAAAGCCATAGTCAGTCTTTCCTAGCTTTTAACACTAGAGTTAAGTTCAACCCTTCTGTAAAAGACTATGTAGCATACATGAGCACTGGTGTTTTTGTTTTGATTTAATGAATGAGAATAAAATGCAATGTGGTCTTCCTCTCATTAGACCTTTGTTGAAGGCAGTAAGTGACTGCAGCAGATTATCAAATGTGGGGTCTCCGAATCTCAGGAAGCAAACAGAACAAAATAATCAATGGCTCAAGCTATTTTCAGGAATATCAAAAGAAAAAAACACTAATTGTGAAGCACATCTCAGTGAACCACTCAGTGGTGGTTCTAAAAACATTCTCAAAAACATTAGAGAATGGTGGTCTTTTAAAGGGAGAATGGGCTGTCCTTTCTTGTTAAACATAACTTTTTAAAAGGTAATGATTTTGTTCATACTGCTTTCTCTGCATCCCATTAGTATTTCTTATTTCCTTTATCAAAATAATAAGGAAGTTGTCTTAAGAGTTCTTATCAAATTAAGAAGTATTAGGAAAATTAGGGTAATGTTGTACATTTTAAATGCCTCATTTCTAATGCCTCGTTTTAAATTGTGATTATTTTCACAAATTTTACCTTTCACATATGATTTTTTTGTGGCATTAGGGAATACCTTCTGAACAAAACCCTGGTTATCTAGTTAAATCCATACATAGGCCGCCTATTTCCATATTCATAGCAACTTATAAGGAAAAGTAAATTTACTATCTCTTATCTGTATATTTTATTATATATACTTTCAGAAAGACAATAATATATGAGAAGGTAAATAAATGATGCATATGGATGAATTGTGTGCCATGCCTTCTATGATTCTGATTCTCACTTTCACATTGAAGTTACTAAACTTAACAGAACTTTCCTGAAGTACTGGCTTTGAAAACAAAGCAATTATTCCAGAAACAGAATTTTAAGCATTTGCATTATATGTGTGGAAAATAAGATATAATATAGAACTACCATTTCCCCCAGAAATCTAAGAAAATTAAATGACTCTAGAGTATAGACTTGTCAGTCATTCAGAACAATGTGCTACTGCTTTACCACTGTTGGGCTCTGTTCTCTGTTTAGCATTTAATACATTTTTTCTTACACAGTTAACAGCATCTAAGATACTTTGAAAAATAGCATATATTTGTAACAGGAAAGTTTAGAGAAAAAAGGTGTTATTTTAAAGGAAGTAACATATATTGGAATTTCTAGTAAGAAATAAAGGATACTACATCTTAGCCAAAGAAGAATGATCTTGAGTTTCAAGTCAACACTCATTCCTTAATTATTTTACAAACTTTATAAATATTTTTCAAGTACTAAATTATCTGTTTAAATTATTCTATGAGTTCTCTCAAATGATGTTTATTAGCACTCTATGAATAGAGTACTAATAAAAAAGCATAAAAGCAATCTAAAATCACTGCTAACTATATATCTGCAAAAATAAAACTGTTAACAGTCTCTCCACATCTAAGTAAACACAGTAAATTGCAAAGTTTCATTTATATGCTCCCATCATAATTTGTTTTCAAATGGAGAACCAAAATGTAAAAGGAAAAATGTGCCTCTAATTTTGATTATTTGTGTTCTTAATTTATCTTCTGCTAAGACATTTAAAAAACTCAAAAGAAACCAAATTCCTTTGCAAAAAACTTAGCTTGTTTAATGCCATTTGAAGTGACTTTGTTTTTCAATGTGCATGTGATTGTGTGTGTGTGTGTGTGTGTTTCTTTAATTACAAAGGAAAAGGAGCTTCAATTTTATGAAGCCAATAAAGTCTTTCATTTCAATGTTCTACTGTCTAATTGGGGGGATTTTCTGAAAACAAATTTAAATTAAAAAAAAAAGACTAAAAGAATTTTCTCACAATTCTGTCATCATTCAGGATTTAAATGCATCTTGAACTTTGGTAAGATTTTATTTGCTGAATGATCCCCCTAGTGAAGTCAAAGAGAGTCAAAATAATTCATTAAAAATATGACCCCTAAAAATCCTTGGGGCTCATGAATGCTGATGAAAAGAAACCCATGAATTCACTTAAAAAATATTATTTTACCCTTCTTTTTAACCTCAAGCCTCTTTGTCATTTTAGTTGCTAGCATTTAGAATAATGATCCCCCAGCTCATAAATCTGAAGCACTAAGTATGCCCTCTTGCCACCAACAGGTTGGCATAAGAGAGTACAAGGCTGTGCAGGAGGGTCATCTTTGGGATGCAGTAAATGGCATCATGTGAATGGAAAATAAAATTTATCAGCTCTTGAAAGCCATTTTGAAGTCTTCAGTGATTTCTCCACAGACTTTCTAATGGTAAATCCTTAATACATATGGTCTGGTCCATAAAAGAAATCCATAAATAGGTGGTCTAATTCATAAAAAGAAATAATAATTCAGCCAAGTCCACTTTCAACAGCTTTTATTTTTCCATTCTTGAGGGAGTGATATTGACCACTCCATGATATAGGGCTTTAAATCAGCACCATGAAAATAGTCTTTTTATATAGAACCTAGATTCTTTCCAGACTGTATAAGTAATTCCATTGCCAGCTCTCATTTAAAACTTCCCTATAAATCTTTTACTTTATAAGTTATTTTTATTACATGTCTAAATACTTTTCTCTCATTTATATATAACCTCCTTTAGATATGTTGACTGTCTTATTGTTTTTGTAAGAAATATTTTATTGCCTACAATAAGCCACTCATCATGGGGGACAAAATAGACTGTAACTGTATCATGCCTTCAAAATAGTGGTGGAGAGTTAAAAAGCACCATAATAGAGAGTATTTAAGTTGAGTTTAGAAAGATGTCCAGGATTTGAATATGCCAAGGGGTTGGGGGGAGAGAGAGAGAGAGAGAGAGAGAGAGAGAGAGAGAGAGAGAGAGAGAGAGAGAGAGAATATGAATTTGTGTATGTGTGTTGGGGAAGAGATGGTAGGAAGAACAGAGTCTTTCCAGGTTTCAGAAAATACATTGATTTTAGAAGGCTATGGATAACGAAAAGCTTTGGATAAGAGCATGGGAAATAAATGCATACATATCATATATGGTCACATTTGCTTGATAAGAAATATTTTAAGAGAAATACTAAGTCTAGTGATGCCATGAAGTTGAAAAGCTTGTTCTCTGGAAAGATGAAGAATGATGTCCCTCACAAGAGAAAGTGGGTTCCCAGAACACCACAGATGGGACCTGGAGAGAGGCACATAGCAGCTGGAGCCTTCCCTCCTAACTTGGAACAAAATTAGTTATCAGTAGAGGAAAATCTTTGATATCACAGTGGATTGTGTTCTGTCAAAGCTTGACATTAACCCCAAAAGTCTTATTCCTCAAAATTGATCTTGCTGGGTTTTCTTGGAGATCAGAAGAGAAACATTGACACACAGATATTAAAAGTGCATACAATGTGTGCCACATAAGTCCTACAACATGTTGGCAAACGGATGACTTTGATAGAATAATTGCTCTATCTTGACTTTATATCACAAAAGTTGGCCATGTATGCCTATTGGCTGCTATTGACTGTCTTATCAAAGGTATTTATGAGTGATCCTCTGACTTTTGGTGTAACTTGGGCTATTAAAATTCAAGTAAAAATTTATACTTTGCTATTTGATCCTACAAGTCATTCAATTTGTCATTATACCAATTCCTGCCAATAAAATAATGTCAACGTGTGAATGGATATCTAGTAGCAAAAATGGAAATCTCATTAAAATAACCTTCAAGGATTTAATTTTTCTATTGTTTTTCTTACTATTTAAAAATGTTTTAAATTAGTTTTAAATTTAATTACATTGCTATTACTAGTTTTATACCAATTGCTAATTTGCATGTAAAATTGATAATTACAATTTAGTGTAAATACATTACATGAAAAGGTTATTCAACAAATATGGATATGAAGTCAAATTAAAGCTAAAGAAAAGTTAATACATCACAAACCTTTGAAAATTACAAAAAAATAAAAGTAAGCAATTCTGTGTTAAATAACAAAAACAGATTCATAATATTATTTATACAAATATATGATACAAATTATTAAGGAGCAAAATAAATGCTTAATTAATTTATTACTAGCAATATTATATACTTAACCACTGATAACTGGTAAATTCAGGGCTCACTGAACGTATCTAAGAATTTTCTACATCTCTCATTTTAAGTATACTTCCTTGTTTCCTCTATCTAAATTCAACTTGTCATTCAAGATCCATTTTAAATGTTTCTTATTTCCTCTATACACTTTAAGTCCACAAATACTTTAACAGTTTTTGCATTTTGAGACTATTAGATGGCTTGTTCTATGCAGTTGGCATTTAATTATGTACTGCCTGTACAGGTATTCTTTCAATGAATTAAAAAAATGTACATACTATCTACTCTGTGACAGGCACTAGACTATAGAAAAGTCCTCAAGACAGTCTTTGTGTCATGAAAGCCATCTGGTCATTGGAGAACAAAACTTCTACCTAGACAGACATTGTACAGGGCAGTAATGACTAAAGACAAAGACTCAGTGGTGTGGGAACACACTGCCACTTATTTGGTCCCACTGTGAAACTCAGAGAAGGTCCTGTACCAGGAATGTAACACATGAGGTCATAGTCACCTTCTCATAAAGAGGACATTTTAAATACTTAAAACCACTCTAGTTAGTAGGGTAGAGTTCCTTAGTGTTTGAAGGAAAGACTCAATGTCATACTAATGTTTTTTTTGCAAACAGAGAGCCCGTTCTAAACTCTCAAGCTCCATGGGAGCAGAAAGAGAGAAAGAGCTCAGAAGAGCTCACAAAATATGACTGAATGTGTGAAAGAACTCAAAGGGAAGAGTTGGCATTGAGCTAGAAACTCAGAATGTATGGAGGAAAGTTGTCCAAATTAAAGGACTTTGGGCTAGAAGGCAGTTTAAATTATAGATAGTTGGCCAGGTGTGGTGACACATGCTAGTAATCCCAGCAACTCAGGAAGGTGAGGCAGGAGGATCATAAGTTTGAAGCCAGCCTCAGCAACTTAGAAGGATCCCATCTCAAAATAGAAAATAAAAGGACTGGTGATGTGACTCAGTGGTAAAGAACTTCTGAGTTCTAACCCCAGTATAAAAATAAATAAATAAATAATAGGACATAACTATTTTGACCTTTCACATAATCCACAGTGGGGAAACCACAGCAATGAGCTTTGTTAACATAATTAATAGATTATATGAAAATATTCTTAACTTCTATAGAAGATGTAGAGAGAGTCACAAATCTAGGAAATGTAAATTTATGAGTATTTATTCCTTATTAAAAAATAAGTTTTAAACTTTTAATTGAAATTCACCCAAATTATAAAAGAATAGCTTTGTTTCTTCATCCCTTACAAAGCTAAGATAGCAAGAATTTTGCCATTTTAATTGCTCATTTTGGTAATATGTATGAAGGAGAACCTCAGAGATTTTCATTCTACTCCACCTCTGTGATTTATGATTGGTATAAACAGTTCACCAATCTTATAGCAGCATCGGAGTAATAATGTGAGTCAGAATGATCCCCTCACGGATAAACAATTCTAATCTACTTTGTTTGAGACATGTGTTACAAACTCCGTAGAAAACAAATAGAGTAAACATTAAAAATTTTATTGATGAGACCATGCAAAGAGTTATGATCAAGTGATGAAAACTATAAAAATTTTTCAGGCAATTTCTCAGAAAAATGAGAAATGAAAAAAGGAACATTTTAGTATGACATATTTGTTTTGAATAGTTTTACAAATATTGTCAGTAAACAAACAAAAGTTGAATTGAATTTAACTGATTTATTCTATATAGGATTCCTATATAGAGCAATTCTGCTTACGACAATTGTACCTACAAATTTTCTGTGGACAAATGAACAGCATCCATGAGAAAGAACTGGCTGATTAAACCTTAAACTAGGTATTAAACTTAACTACACTATTGCTTTGTTTCTCTTCCTTCTCTCAGATTTTATGATAGATAAAAAAATCAATGGCTACAATTACTTATGGCATTTGAAGAGACACTACTGAATCTGGGTGACAAATTTCTTCATACATTAATCCAGTAGCAGCGAGTTTGAAAGCTGCTGACTCTACTTGGCTTCAGGCCTGATGCTGGTCAGCTCAAGTCCCTCTTGGCTGTGGCAGACCCTCAGCCCATTTACCCTGTCTGCTTTGCACTTGGTTCTAATGAATGTTGTCTTCAGGGAATATATGTTTCAATCTTTGGAAGCTGAATTACTTTTTCATGTTTTTTTTTTTAAAAAAAAAAAAAACCTAGAGAAGACACATTGATTTTAAAAAATATTTTTAATTGACCCACAATAATTGTACATATTTATGGGGTAAAGTGGTATGTCTTCCTTTTTTTATTTTTTAAAAATTGTGTATTTTTTGGTACAGGGATACTTTACCACTAAGCTACATCACCATCCCTTTTTAATTGAGACAAGGTCTCCCTAAGTTACTGAGGCTGGCTTTGAACTTGCAATTCTCCTGTCTCGGTCTCCCAAGTTTCTTGGATTACAGGCACAGTGTGATGTTTCAATGTATGTATACATTATTTAATGATGAAGTGAAGGTAGTTAGCATATCTGTCACCTCAAATATGGATCATTTCTTTGTGGTGAGAACATTTAGAATGTTCTCTCTAGTTCTTTTTAAATGTATAATACAATATTGCTAACTATAGTCACCTTGCTATGCAATGGAACACTAGAACTTACCTCCCCTAAGTGCTATTTTGTACCTGCTGACCATTCTCTTCTCTTCCCTTCTTTCATTCTGGTAGCCCCTAGTAGGTAAATGTAATATAAAATAGACCACATAACCTAGATGCCCTTACAAAATTAAAAGTTCTCCAGGATCCTTATATAGAGAATATTGATTTTCAAGAAGGTTGTAACATAGATGGAAGATATCTTTATTGTTACTAACTTCAACTAAAATTTGATATTTAATTTGTGGCTATGGGAAACAAATCATGGATAGTACCAGTACCAGTGACTGTCTCACCAATAGCAGTAGTAGATGTTTTAATATCACATTACAGTACTGTGAATATCACAAAAAAACATAGTTGTTGTTTTTTCACTTCTTTGACATAACGGTAAGTGCTTCATCTTCAGTAGGTCTTGCTATGTAACTAAGTCACACTCCCAATTTTAAGAAATGGGATTATAAAAATATTTTGATAATTATTATTCATTTAACTGTTTTTTAGTTCATTCTTTCCTCATCAACATTAACCTGTAGCTGTTAAATGCAACTTCAATTTTTTTTTGAAATTATATTGGATATGATGGAGAATGATCTAGATAAACAGATTCTAATACTAGAAGACAAGCTAGGACAGAAAACAAATACTCTAATCAGAACAAAATAGAGTTTTGAGAGGATGGATACCCTAAATATCCTGAGTTGGCTAGCATACAGTGTCCACATGTACTGAAATATCACACTTATATGTCTTACAAACGTTTATAATAACTAATTGTCAACTAAAAATTTAATAAAGAAAACAAAATATAACTGCAGAAGCTGATGGATACAAAGTTATACCTTTCCTCTTTTAACATGTGTGAAACAGGTCTGTGGATTAATTAATATTTTTGAGAAGGAAATCTCACTTGTAGGATTACAGAGCCCCTGCAGAACTTTGATGAACAGTCATATCTTGGCCTCCCAGGTATCAGCATGTTTTACATTCTAAGGGCAGGGGTTGATTGTAATTGTTAAGATCATAGATATTTGGGAAAGAATTGACTTTTATTCCTGATTATACAGTTTTATGTGACCTGGACTTCAATTTCATGGTTGGCAAAGTTGGGGGAAAAAAGTGTTTCCCTTGAAAGTTGATTCTGAAGATTAAATGAGTTAATATGGGCAAAGAGATAGCACATTCTATGGAAAAATGAGTCAGTAAGTACAAATTGGTGCCAGAGTAGTTGTAGCACAGGTAAAGTAGAAATAAAGCAAGAGCAATAGTAGTGAGAATATTCCCTAGAACTAACCATATGATTTTCTTGTAAAGCAAAAAACTCCTGGGATTAATTAAACTAAAGTGTTAACATCTTAGCAGAATATTTTCTTTTTGACAAAAGAGACTTCGTGGTAAGGCTTCAGAGTTCTGCTTGATAGCAGTGAAGGCTCTGTGAAAGGTAAAGGACATGGGAAAATATTTTTTAAAAATATATAAAGCAGGGCATTGTGAACTCATGGTGACTTATGTAAACTCTGCGTACTTTATATGGGACATGAATGTAGCCTGAAATGCAAAGGTCACCTTTTTATCTACTCATTTGGTCAAGTTTAATACTATTCTACATCCCAAACTATGCAGATCAGATTGTTAAGGTACAGAAACAATTCCTTTTTTTTTTAAGAGAGAGAGAGAGAGAGAGTGAGAGAGAAAGAGAGAGAATTTTAATATTTATTTTTTTTTAGTTTTTGGTAGACACAACATCTTTGTTTGTATGTGGTGCTGAGGATAGAACCCGGGCCGTAGGCATGCCAGGCGAGTGCGCTACCACTTGAGCCACGTCCTCAGCCCCAGAAACAATTCTTAAAAGGATAATTAAATCTGGCACTAAAAATTTACTTTAGTTGATATATTGTCCAAAATCCATGTTGCTCTTTGCAAAACTGATTTTCCCATGCAGATATTCTCATTCTTTGAATAATGAATCAAATGGCAATAATTTGCCTGAAATAACATTAGATATTCAGTGGGTTGAAGGAAATTTAAAAAAAGGCTAAAGGATTTTTAAAAAAATCTCTCCAATGTACTGTAATAGTTACCCACATGTATTATTATCAATTAGTTGTAGATTTCACATGGGGGTTGTAGTGAGTATGAATGGAGGTGAGTATTTGAGGGTGGAAGACTAGAGCGCTCTTATCTTTAAGTCATTAGACTCCTGTGTCCAACTAAGACTCACTGTTTGCTACATTTAGGATAAAGTTTTTCAGCATGAACACGTCTTCTAAGTAAGCAATGGAAACTAGCCTGTTGTTTAATCATTTGACTTTTTCTATGGTCGTCTTAACAAAATCTATAACAATCACCTCTCAGTATCCACAGGGGATTGGTTCGAGGGCCTCCACGAATACCAAGATCCATGGATATTCAAGTCCCTCATATAAAATGGAGGAGTATTTGCATATATCTAAGTTCATCCTCTCACATACCCTAAATCATCTCTAACAATGTACATGCTATGGAAGTCATTGTTAGACCATATTGCTTAGGGAATAATGACCAAAGAAGTGTGCATACAGTTAGTATAGATACAATTTTATTTTAATGTTTTGATCCATGGTTGGTTTAATCCATAGATACAAACACATGAATAGGGAGACTATATTTCCATCTTGAATATGACAATGATTAGATAAAATTTCCAGGAACTCAATTTAGAGCCCTAAATTAGAAGGCAGAAAATTCCTATTCATATCCTAATTTTTTCTTAAAATATACGTGCATGGAGGTAAGAAATATAACCTCTTACTCTTACTTCCATCTTCTGTAAAATGAATAGCTCAGATTAGATTTATTTTGAAGAAACCAACCCCACCAGCTCTAAAATATTCTGTAACACTAAGCAAGATAAAACAATGAACTAATTTAATTATGGCCTCTCAGCATAACTAAGTTGCTCTATCAGGAGAGCTCTCCTGAAATACATTATTTTTCTCCACTTCTGGCTTGAATATATTATGTGTTCTATCATGACTACATAATGGATAGTCCTGAATGCCTTCAATTAAATATATTTAAATTCCCCAAAGCATGCAGTCATCTTGATTAAAATATCAACAGTTTATTACAGATGGAGTACTTCCAAAGAAGGGTAATATTCCTCAGATAGCAGGTGTTCCTGTATTTTATTCAAATGGCTAGCTGAAAAGATGCAAAGATCTTTTGTTTCTTGATGAGGCTAGATAGACTTTTAACTAAAAAAATAAACTGTCAAACACAAAGCAAATTTTAAAATTCCTCAAAAATTATTTTGGTATGCTCACATCTGCATGTTATTTGTCCTTATTTAACCCCATCAGAAATCAGGTAACTAGAAAAATAAGTAAAATTCTGGCAGTAAGATTAAATATATTTCTAAACCAAGTTAACTTTTGTGCTGTGGAACCCTTCTTCTATTCCAAAATACTTGCTTTATTTTTATTTTAAATCTTCAGTGGTCTGAAAAGTAATGCATTTAAATTAAATGAGAAATTTAATACTGAATGTGAATGAGTTCAAACGTAGGTAAAAATAATAAAAACTTATCAAAAGTAAACATACTTATATTAAATATAAATTCTTCCTGAATCCAGAAAAGGCTGCTGTCTACTTATTCCAGATAAACAACATTTAAACATCATCCACTGAGAGACAAAAACCAAACTGATTGTATGGCATTTCAATCTTAACTTCAGAACACTTGAGTTAAAGTCCTAGCTCACACACTTACTTTTGAACTTAGACTTACTACTTAACCTTGATTAGCCTCACTTAGCTGACCCATAAAATGAAGATTAACCACTTCCCATTGACTCCCATTCATAAAGAATTTGGGTTGGCATAAGCAACTAGTGAGGAAAAACTAACCTGTTTAATTATCTGATGTCATAAAACCTTAACTGTATTTTAAAAATTTGTTCTTACTCTTGAAAACATTTCAAAGTACCATATTATTTTTCCCATTTATAATTACAACAAACATCAAAGGAAAGAAAAACAATATCAGTTTCTCCATACAAATATTACATTGTTTCAATTGCATCTCTTTAATAAAAAGTATCTGTCATTTGACTGACAGAAAGAAATACAGGAGGAAAAATAGAAAATATGCAACCTGTAAAATAGTGCTGATTTTCACTAAATGTTCTCTAAAGAAATGGCTTTTTGGTTCTGAGGTTTCCCTGATTCACTCATTATTACTGGAATAGTTTAAGTATCATCTCTCTCCATTCTAAGAATAATATTTATTTCATTTTTCTAGAGAATTATTGAAGGCACTACCTATAAGTCTCAGTAAAATACAATCTCCATTTCATTGTTAGAGTGTGGACTTGGATATGGAGGTGAGGAAGTAAGCATGTGAGTTTTGTGTGCACACACACCTAGATTCAAATTCCCACTCTGTCACTAACAGAGTGAGTCATCAGGTCCTTAGGTTATTTCTGGGAGATTCCATTAGTCCTTTATTAAAATGGGACTCACATTAACTCAGAGGGTTGTGCCAAGATTGAAATGAAACAATATGGGTCTGATGTTCAATAAATGGTATCTGCTACTATGTATAATTGCTGTAATCTGTAATCAAGACCACCCCATATTAATTATGCTACCATTAAATTGTTGTTCAATTGCTGCATGCCTTTATGTCTACTTGCATGCATATATTTAAGATTTTTGATTACAAATTCTTCAAACAGACTCGAAGACCATGCATATAATACATCATAGCCATTCCATGACAGGCAACTCTTAACAAGGGATTCTGGAAGGCACCCCCTAGTTGCTTCATTGAGCAAAGACCTGAGAAGGAAGGCAAAAACTAAAACTTCAGTGGCCCTGCTCTCAAGATTTTGCAATTCATTTGTTTAAATAGAATGATTTACCAACCATTGAGCTGTAATCATTCCCAGAGCTGTGGGGAATGCTTTGAAAATGAAAGATCATGGTAGTAGACCAAAGGTGGTCAAGGAAGATTTTGAAAGAGGCTAAATGTTCCAGACTGTGCTGGACTTGGTGTGGGGCTAACACAGAAAGGGACCATCCTGATAAGCAGGGAACATTGAGTCAGAGGGAGCATATCCATAAACTGGAAATATGTCCAAAGATGAAGAGTAAAGCAGAATTCCTGCCCCTGTTGGATTTGTCCTATGGATAAGATACTTTCAAACTCAAGAGCAAGGTAAAATCCAATATGGGGTTCCACACAGAAAGAAGCCTTTGTAATGATGATTAAAAATATGTATCATGTTACCAAAATAAAATGATTTTCCCAAAACTCATGGCTATAAATTCAATGCATGCAATGGAAGATTTTTGTCCTTCACAATCCATGTGATTATATGAGTGTAAACATAACTGATTGATTGATTTTGCTGTGCTGAGGATAAAAACCTGGACCTTGTCCATGCTAGGCAACCATTCTATCATGGAGCCACACCCCAGCTCCAAAATATGCATATACGTTGAAAATAAGCATATGTTCTTTTGTGTGTGTTGAAAAACATAGTTGAATTTTCACAGAAATCAGTCAGAGGAAACAGGAGTTCTACGTGCCTTGATATTAATATCTCAAAATGGCTTAATTTCTATATTTTATATAAAGTTTGTTCCTAAATTGTAAGACTGTTGAAAAGTAAATATGAAGGAAGCAAATGATAAAATCAAACTCCACAGAGCACTACCAAATCCCCCCCACACACACAGTGCATGCCACGTAACCAAGTATCACATTTAGAAGACAGCTGATGAAATTCTCCTGCGAGAATGTGAAGTTTTATGTTTCAGTAAGTTTCCATATTGAAGCCATAAGAATAAGTTGCTGTGATTATTTGCTGTGTGTGTCTTACTTGGCTGGCTTTTCTGCATAGCTCTAGAAGAGTCCTAGGTTATAAAGTCAGTTCAGGTTTCAATAAAACATGAACTATGCACCTGTGAGCTATTCAGATACATGAACAGACATGATTCTTTGGCATTTGGGTCAGGCCACTGCCATCAGTGTTGGGACACTTCACCTTAATCTCATGTGTGATAAAATAGCAGTGGCCACTACAGTATGTTTTAAAATAAGGTTTGTTGCAATTCCAACTAGATTCTTGAAATAAATGCGTAGACCCATACACCTGGATTTTGTTGCTGTTTTAACTTGTTAAAGAGTAAAGGTATTTGAACCAGGTCTCATTAATATTAATATTGACTGTTATTTTGTTCCCCGAACACGGTCACTTTGTTATACTAAATTAAAGCTCTGACGGAAACATCCAATTAATCCTCAGTAAGAAAATGCATTAGTGTGTCACAGTTAATAAGCAGTTCAAAGTAATCATACCTTGATTATTCTGAGCCGTTCAGCCTTTGCACAGTGTGCTTACAACCAGAATGGCTATTATTAGTTCCCTTAATGATTACTCATGGAGGAGAAAAAAAAACGGTTAGTTGCTCTCCTATCAGATAGACAAATAATCTTTTTTCTTTTTAAAAAAAATAGATAGGGAAGGAAACTTAATAGAAAGAAAGGTTAATTATTAGCACAAAGGGAATCTCTGGGATTCACAAGGCATGATGATGAACTCAAAGCTGGTTCCCATGCCCCAGTCTACCAAACCTCAGAGCATCTGGGCCACAGGAGTAGCTTTTGGAGATGAAAGGATGCTTATTCCCTCCCTCAGGCTACGTGCTGCCTTCAGGAACCTCACCAAACTCAGAGGCTTCTCCAGTTGAGATCCTACCTTAATGAGAACCTGAATGGACCCGGTGGCTTTTGCAGATATGAAATACCAGAAGCTCATGGTGCAGGCACTGCTGGATTCTTGCCATACAGCACTCTTGAAGTGGGCTTTGTCACCCCGAAGTCCCACTGGAGTAGCCTCCAGATACATGAAGTGCCCTAGAAACAAGGATAGGATTCACATGGGATGGAAATAACAATGAGGGGATTATTTTAGTTTCTCCATCTTAGTTAGGGTTTTTAATTACATTTCATAAGATCTTCTGAGCTGCCAATAGCATTTCCATTTGAAACAGAGAATAAATCTAATGGCCTTGTCCCTAGCTCACTGACAGGACAATTTCCAACTGTCTGTGCTTTTAGTGAAGTGCCTCACAGTATGCAGATGAACTGATCTGACAGGATATTTATGCCATCAGATCAACAAGACAGTTATAGAAATCGTTTAATGGACTCCTTCAGCTATCCAGTTATTATAAAACAGTGCCACAGTTCCCTGTGAAATCTAAATAAGGGAATATCATGTGCTTTCAAATATTCAGTCACTTGATGAGTGTGTAAATAAAAAACTGAGAATTTTGATATGCAACATGAGAGGAAAGGGATTAAATTTATTCTTGTGTATTAAACAAAATTTCATGTATGGAGAACTGAGTGTTTGAATGGGATTTAGGTCTTCTATGCTCTGACTTGGTAAACCTGGCTTAGTTGATTTTTTAAAACAGACCTATGGAATACCAATATTTAAACATCTTTTCACAATTTTGTGGCATTCCCTAGTTTGGGATTTGGCTCATGTTGTTTGCTCCTTGAGCAACAAGACTGAGATTTATTTCAAAAATAATCCACACCCAACATTCTTAACATATGTGGCTTTGTGGTTACATTTTCACAGTCTCTCGACAGGTTGCAAAGACCTTTCCCCTTATATACATCATCTCATGTGATCTGCACAACCTTTGCTAGCTACACAGTGAAAAATTCATGAACTCCAAATGAAGACTCTGAGATTCTGAAAACTAAGTGACTTGCTGATGATCAAATGAGTGTCAGAATTTAGGGTTATTTACAACAAGTGCCTGCCATTTAGGAGTGACATCTGATGATAGCCTCGCTTATCACCTAACCATCTATCAAAACAGTGATTGATATTAGATTTTGGCAATTCACTGTTGTGGGTAAAATTGTAACTCCCATCCCATTGCTAAGCCCTAACCCTAGTCCTCTTAAAGAGAAATGGGATCTTTGCTGATGATGAAGTAAAGATGAGGCTATCAGAGTAGACCCTAATCTAATATGATTGCATGGTAATGACAAGGAGGATTTGGGGCAGAGAAAAACACATGCATCAAATGAAAACACAGAAGCAACCGTCATTTATAAGCAAGGAACATTTAAAGCTGTCAGAGTCAAGGAGAGAGGTATGGAGGAAATGCTTCTCCCTGAGAACCTTCAGAAGGAAACAACTCTGCCAACAGCTTGATCTTGGGCTTCTGGCTCTCAGCAATGTGAGACAATAAATACCTTTTGTTTAAGACACCCAGTTTCATGGCCATACCCTATTTCACAGTGGCCACAGGAAACAAAAACACTGTGTGTGACTGACTCGCAAGTGTCACTGTGATCGTCTTCTCCGGTTGCTCTCAGGGAAGACAGGAGATGTACCTTGTAGATATGATCGGGGCAACCTTAACAACCTAATCACCTACCATTTTCATTTCCAAGTGTGTGGTCTCTGGGAGGTCGGAGACTTTGATGAGAGCCAATCCCCAAAACCCAATCAAAGTTTTCAGCCAGGGAGTTCTGCCAGCCACACCAGCCTCTTTCAAAAGTACAAGAGCCACCACATTCATTCTCATCAGTATTATCTCCACAATCATCGGCAAAATCACAGTTTTGCTCTGCTCTGTAGCATTTACCATTCCGACATTCCCGATAGCCATATGGGCAGTAACCTAAAAAGAGAAAAATGGAGAAAGAGTAATGGAATATTCCAGGCACATTCAAGTGAGGTACAAGACAAAGTAGTGTCATTATAATATATGAATATGGTGTTTGTAAGAATTCAAGGTACCTGAGCCCGCTTCTCTCTCTCTTCTAATCTGCTCCAGAGTTTTGGCCTAAAGATTACTCACAAGGATCATTTACAAGTGAAAAAGTTTTTGAAGTATCACTTTATTGATCCAGGAAAATACCCCAAAACTCCCAAAGCTGCATTTCAAAATATTAATTATATCTGAAAGTCAAAGTTAAACCTTCCATTTTTTACCCTGAAACAAAATCTTTAAGGTGCTAAAGAGCTCATGCATTATGGGGAATTTGGAAGTACATTCTAGCATTCATTCACATCAATATTTCTCAGAAGCCAAACATATACAAGATACATCCTCAGAAGCAGCACCATGAATATATAGCTAATGCATGAATTCCAACAGATTTTTCTTTAAAATGCATATTTATTGGTCAGCTGTTTGGAATTTTAGAAGCAATTTCCCTGCTAAGCAATGCCAGCCATAGATACCTCTTAACGAAAACATAACAGAAAGAATAATGCTTTTGAAGACTGAGTTTGAACTCTAATGCTGATATTTATTAGTTACATGACTTGGTTCATACTGGTACTTGATGAACTTTAGTTTCCTTGTCTAAGAAGAGAGACAGAGGGAAAGAGAGAAGCAAAATCCTAGAGAAGTTGAGCTAACTAAAGAGACTACTATCTATGAGATCAGTGCCTAGAATGTTGATTGGACCATACATAGTAGGTGATAAATAAATGAATGAGTGAAATAAAGTGCTTTGAGTAAGAGCAGTTCAACACGAACTTTCAAGGTATTGTGATTATACTGTTCTAATATTACAATAGAACATAACCATGATGAAGAGCAACATTTCAGAAGGAAAGGTTCAGAAACTTTTCCAACTTGAGATTTTAGCTACACATTTGATCTCTGTAAGCACAGAATCAGAAATGTTCTTCCTGTTTTCCCCACCAGGAAGGGAGAGGAGCTGATAATACCACTCCTTGATTTACTTCTAAAGTGGTGACTCCCAGGACTAGAGGCAAGTTGCCTGGTGACTGACAGCTGGTGTGGTTCAGAGGTGGTAACATTTCAGGGGTTTATTTTAGGATGGTCTGGGAAGTTCTCTGGTAATAATTTGGATCTGAAATCTGCTCTAGAGGCCCATGCTTTGGAGGCTTGTTCCCAGGATTGTGCTATTGGAAGGTGGTGAAAACTTTCAGAGTCAGGATCCAGTGGGAGGTCTTTATATCACAGAAGGCATGACTTTAATAGAGACAGTGGAACTTTGGTCCCTCCCTCCACCTCCCTTCCTCCCTTCCTCCCTTCCTCCCTTCCTCCCTTCCTCTCTTCCTTCCTCTTTCACATCGTATACTTTTCCTACACCACTCCATTCTGCTATGAGATACTACCTCACCTTAGGCCTTAAAGCAAAGGGATCAATCAATCATGGACTGAAACCTCTAAAACTTCGAGACAAAATAAACCTTTCCACTTTATAAGTTGATTATCTCAGGTATTTGTTGTAGTCACAGAAAGCTGACTAACACAACCTCATATAGAAGTTCTTCTGTCCTGAATCAGCCTCAAATTTTCAACAACAGATGGCCAAGAGGAAAGAAGTAGAAGAGTAGTGGAGTTTCATATAGAAACTGCTGGAAAGAAAATGTGTTCTACTCCTTGTATTTCCTAGACTGCTTATTAATTGCATGATTATATGGTCTTTCCTCTTGCAAATACTTTGAAAATAAGTTTCAACTCTGCATTCTGTCTCTAACAAAACTTTTTCTGTCTGGGTTAATTGCTAATATTATCCTTTTAGCAGTATGGGATTAAACTTTTTATTTGGATGCATGGTTCATTTTAGTAGATTGAAGGTAAGACAAAAAGACTTCTAATGCTTCAATTACACTCTTGACTTAGAATCCTAACATTAAAGCATTTTCAACCTACACAGAAATGGAAGTCATTTACATCAACTCTCTCATTTGTAAATGAGAAAACTCAGCATTTTATAAGCTAAATGACTCCTGGATTTTTCCAAAGTAGAACTGTGACTGAGAACCAGGTCTCTTATCTTCTGACTTGATATTCAAAGCCATTGATTTAAAAAAAAGGTGTAAAGGTGGGGTTGGCCCAGTTGCATCATTTCTAAAGGAACTGTTGAGAACCTGAAAAAAATTACTAGATCATTTAGTTTTATACAAGTTAGCATTTTTATTGATTCTGTCAATTTCAATTTGTTTGAAGATACAAAACAAAACTGACTCTTATGATGCTTTTCTCTAAAGTGACTGAATTAAGCCACAACCAGTTCTTCCAAAATCAAAAAGAAAAAAATTTGGACATGTTTTTAAAAGAAATATATCATGAATTCTGACATAAGACACAAGTCAATACACCTAATATATTAGGATAGTAAAAAAGTTTTACACTTTAAGAGCAAAAATAGTTACATGAGTAAAACATATAATAATTTAAATACTACAGAAAACTAAATTTGAACACGTTCTCTACATTAATAAAAAATCACTTCTGTCATAAAATAACAGACAATAATAATTTGTTTGGGGTAGATGCCAAAGGAAATTATCAAATTATATTTTTACCTGCTTACAAATTATTTTGAGAGAGAGAGAGAGAGAGAGAGAGAGAGAGAGAGAGAGGCCAATTAAGAGTAGGGCATCTATCTTTAAGTGATTCTGTTATTAAAATTCTTATGAAATTGTGCAGCTTTGGTTTTTTTTAATTGCTTATGTTAGGCAGAGACCACTTTGGTATAATTTGTTCTCTTTTATAAACTGAAATTTCCTACCAATGTGTAAATTTATATCAATTTATATGTTTATATATACATTGATATAAATTATATAAATTTATATTTATATAATTTATACAATTATATAAACCAAAATGTATATCAATGTATATCCTAATGTATATCCTAAAGTCATCTGAAACAACAGACTTAATCTAAACACTGATTCTTCCTTCCCAAACTTTAACATTCTTCATCATCTCTGGGAATGGCAACTTTGTATTTTGAGCAACTTAGAGAAAAAAAAATCTTGTAAGGAACATTGTGCAGAAATGAACCTTGTTTTTTTTAAATTAATTAATTAATTAATTAATTAATTACTTTTTGCTGTTTGACTTAACTGCTGACATACTCTAAGTTTTACCCTTTTTCTCCCCCTTTGTGCCTCAGGTATGGCAAACCAGATTAGAATTTCTAAGAGCTATCTACCTTAGCAGCAAGTCTAAACCCATTATCTCCCCACCTATAAGGAGAAACTTTCACCCCAGTCTACCCCACTATAAAACTCTTAGCCAGCTCATCTCTTCTATCTCAGCTCAAGTTATTTTGGGTCATGTTTGATAATAATTTTACTCTCCCCTAAATTCCCAATTTTAAAACACTTCAAGTCTTCTTGGAGTGTATATGATGTTATCAATTTCAACACCCAACCAAATTTTGGATGTGAGTTCAGTTCACATCTGTTTATGACCACAAAGCCCTAGAAAATAAAGTTATCATATGTAAACTTTTAAAATCTCACAAGTTACATGTAATCTTTAGCAAATTCTGTCGATTGTCAACCCTACCATTAGAATACATCTACTGCTATATTTTCGTCAAAGCCATTATTTTGTTTTGTATGATTCTATTACCCTGCTTTCCTAGCGGATCTCTGTGCCCTTAACCTCATGCTCTGTGGCCCATTAATTAATAAAGAAGCACATCTGCCTGATACCCTACAATGTTTACATGGGATCCCTCCTTATAAAGAACAAAGTCTTCTTGAAAAGATGGTCACTTTTGTGCTGAGGGGAAAAAAAAAGTCCAAGATGAGCCTGGGGTGGCGGTGGGGGAGGAGTACCCATGCCCAAAATTAAGAAAATGCAAAAAAAATAGATTTATGATAAAAAAAATTAGAAGAGCTGGCATCTGGGGGAGCTTACTGGCCAAAGAAAAGACAGAAAACCATACCAATAATGAGGTAACTTCTGTTTCCAGCTGTGAGGGAGTAAGATGGTATGAAATTATCCTCCAGGCAAAAGCAACTGGAACCTGGGGCAAAATACATTAAACAATTGTTTTCCAACAATGAACAACAGGAAGCACAGGACTGTGATCCCCTAGAGAAAGGACTCAAAACCACAGCCTATCATCACCCCAGGCATTTGCTTAGAGGCACTTTCCAGATTGAAGATCTAAAAGAGAAAACCAAGAATAAAACAGTTTTTAGCAAATAGAGGAGACAGAGACTGAGACAGCTGGAATTTACAAGGCAGTGTGGTAGAGAAAAAGAAGCTGTGTAGAGGAAGAGATCCAGAGATGTGCTCAAGCCTTTGGCTGCATTCCAATTGCATGTGTGTAGGGCAGAGTTCCCAAAGGAAGAAAAAGAATAATTTCCAAGAGAATAATAACTAGGAGCTGTGAGCTAAAATGTTTCTGGTGTTCACAGAGAGCCAGACCTCTTTGAGTTTCTTCCAGCCACCATGAATAGTCCTTGGAAAATACGCAGGACATTCAACAGTAACTCTAGAAATAATACATGCTAATAGTGGGTCCAAGTAGCTCTAGAATGAAATATTCTTTAGATTATGGATTGGAAAACTGCAATGTCAAGGTCACATTCAGCCCAGCACTTGTTTAAGTAAATAGAATTTTATTAAGACTGAATCATGCCCACAGGACAGGTTTACATATTAGAGTATGGCTACTTTTTAGATTAGGCAGAGCTGAACAGTTGCAACCAAGATTATGCAGCCTGTAAGAAAACAAATCACTCTGGAGCTTTATAGAAAAATATATTTCCTGATTTCTATTCTAAACCTACTTTGGAAAAAAAAAGTTAAAAACAAGTTTCAAAAGGACAAAACAGAACTGTAAGCAAGTTAAATGCCTTCCAGTACAAATTTCATCATGTTTGAAAGAATGTACCAAACTGCAGGACTCAGCAATACAGAATTCAAAATCTGTAAAATATCAGGAAATATGATCTATAACCAGGAAAAAAAATAGCTAATAGAAGCAAATGTAGATATGACAGGGATTCGGCAGGGTGGTGAGGTTGGGAGATGCTGGTCAAAAGATAAAATTTAAGTTAGAAGGAATAGATTCAAATCTATAGTACATTGTGATGATTGTAGTTAATATACTGTATGCTTGAAAATCATTAAGAACAGTATATTTTCAGTGTTCTCAAAACATGAAATGTATATGAAGTAATGCACATATTGACAGATTCAATTCAGCCATTCTACAATGTATACATATTTTAAACAACTGTAAATGATAGATATATACATTTCTTTTCAGTTAAAATGAAGAAAAAAAGAATATAAATGTGATAAAGCTAAAAGAATTATCAAAAAAACTTAATACAGCTATTATAAATAAGCTCAATGTATTAATTTACAATTCCACAAAATCTACAAAAAGCTCCTAGTACTAAGTGCAGCAAGTCTATATATCATCACCATACAACAATTAATTATTTATGAATGCTAGCAATAAACTAGAATCTGAAATTTAGAAAACAAAAAGTTTTTAAAATAGTGTACCAAAATATAAATTTCTAGGTATAGAATTCTAAGTATAGAACATAACAAAATGCATGCCAAGTCTTTATACACTGAAAACTAGAAAACATTTACAAATAAAAATAAAAAAACCCAAATAAGTAAAGATTCTATATCAGGTTTGTACATCATTCAAGTAAAAATTGTTTCAAATTCAATTCTCCTTAAAGTTGTCTATCATTTTGATGTAATTCTAGTCAAATTTTAGGGTGCTTTTTTGGAAATTTGCAAAATGATTCTAAAATGTATATGGAAATTAAGAGCTCCTAAATCAGCTGAAGAGTTAACCAATTTAGTTTACCTGATGTCAGGATATATTATAAAGCTACAATGATTAAGATGATATGATATTGATTAATGGAGAGACAGATCAGTGGATTGGGATAATAGCATATATCAACCCATTTTAAGTAAAGGAAGTACGCAGCAGCATTTTCACCAAAATACATAAATTGGCTCTAATTATAAGGAGAAATTAACAAACACAAATTGAAAGATGTTCTACAAAATGAAAGCCTCATCCTTTCCAAAGATATCTAGGTTAAAAAAGACAACGACTGAGCCATCATTTAAAATTAAAGAAATATAAAGGCACATAAGAACTAAATGTGGTTATCACTTGGTATCCGTGGATATCCTAGATACCAAAATTTGTGGATGCTCAGATCTCATATATAAAGTGTAGTATTTGCATATAATCTATGCATATTCTCTTTTATACTCTAAATCATCTATCGATTCCTTATGATACCCAAGATATTACAAATGTCATGTAAATAGTTGTTTATATTATTTATGAAATAACAATCTAGAAGGAGTAGTCTATACCTCTTCAGTGCAGGTACAACCATCATTAGCCTACCTAAATAGTATAAGTCATAGCAACAAAACTTTTTTTCAAGTGTTAATTGATTCACAGTTGAATTTGAGGATGCAGAACACATGGAGGGCCAATTGTATGGTGTATCATCTTAGACAGGATCCTGAATGAGGTAAAAAAAAAAAAAAAAAGAAATTACAACGATATTCCCTTGCCAGGCATAGTGGTGCACACCTAATGATCCCAGCAACTTGGAAGCCTGAGGCTGGAGGATTGAAAGTTCAAGCCCAGCCTCAGCAACTTACTGAGACCCTCTCTCAAAACACAATTTTAAAAAAAAAGGGAGTTGGGGAGCATCTCTGGGTTTAATCCCAGTTAAAAAAAAAATAAAAATAGGAGATTCTCAGGACAATGGTAAAATGAGAATGGTGTATAAGATAATGATATAATAATATTTGATATGTTAATGCTATACTTCTTAATTTGATGAGTATGCATGTAAGTGAATGTCCTTCACCTTAGGAAACTGAATTATTTAGAATTAAAATGCATGATTATATCTCCACCTTACTCTGAAATAATTCAGAAAAAGTCAGATTTTGTATAAAACAAATGGACAAATGATAATTTGTGAATCTGTGTGAATTGTATGCATAAACTCTCTTATAGTTCTTAGAACATTTCTGAGAATTTGAACTATTTCAATTTTTAAAAAGTTATTAAAAATGTAAAAAATTTAAAAAATATAAGAATTATAATGCATTCCACTGTCATTCACTTTTAAAATATAAACTAAAATAAATAAATAAATAAAAGAAGCAAAAGTAAAACCTCCAAAAACATCCCAATCTACTTAGAGTTGTTCTTAAAATGACCCACAGGTACTGTACAATCCTGACCCCATTTTCTTTCTTATTGCCTTTCATCCAAAGACATCCAAATCTATATTTGAATGAGCTGGGTTTATTACTTGTTGCAGCAACGGAAACACACACCTTGGGGAATTGTGGAACATTTCAGTTAAAGGATTTTAATACAACTTGCTATAGGAGTGTGGCTTTGGTTAGGCTATTTCAAGATAAATCCAAGGAGATGGAGGTTTGCTCTGGATTGATTAGGTATATGAGGAAGCAGGGACCATATTATAATTGCTTATCTTAATAAATCTTAGCTAAAAAAGGAAAAATCAGAACAGGCTAGAGTTGTACTTAGTCAGAAGTACCTTTCACTCATGGATCAGGGTAGCGATTCTCTTGGTCTTGATTTTAGCTGAGATAATGTTCATGTCTGGCCTATCTTTAAACATACTCACAAAATGATCTTGTTTTTATCTTGAGGCATCATGGTCTGAAGATATATTTGTTTGATGATGAGGTCCTGGGAAATTGTTTATTTTTCAACAGAACACAAAACACTAGCCATGCATGTCAGGCCAGTTTATAGCAACATCAAGGCTTCATTCATTGTACTAGTCCAGGTCCTGGCTGTCAAAGGATGCTTTTCTTTTTCTCACTGTGCAATTTTATTTATGTGACAACAGAGTTAGATAGAACGGTATACTCTCTACATAATGAAATGAAACCAATCGATCATTCTTTTCTGGTTATTCTCTTGACATAGGTCAATCATGGGATTGAGAGATGTTGAAACGTTTTAAAGGTTTTCATATTTGTGACGTGAAATTTTCTTCATTTTTTTCTTCTTAGTAATTTGCAGCAAAAGTTTTAAAAATGAAGGTACTGTGGGTCCTACTTTAGTAATAGCAAGTAGCGTTAGAATGCTGACATGGAAATAACCAATACTCAAAAAAGAAATTCCAAAAAATAGTGATGATAGTAGCCTTAAAGAACTGGAGGGTGGGGGTGGGGGGGCAGAAGGAAGAATTATGATTGTAATAAATAAATAAATAAAGGAAAACATGGATGTAAACCTAGGCCAGAAAAGAAAGCTTTGGGCCACAAAGGCAGCGTAAAGTCTAATATGGTTCCCACCTGGCTTGCAATTGCAATGGCCAAGATTCTGGTTCATGCACAGTGGGTTTCTGTGTTTCTGTTTCCTGACAATGTTTACTGGCCCTAGGCTTAGCTCCCAAGCAAAAACAAATTGAAAGTTCTTCCAAATAATGTTCCTATAACTTCTACCTTCTTTATCCCAAATAATATCAATTCAAATATTCAGAGTTCTTTCTAACATCTCGATCAACATGACAAAATTTACGTGACCAAGTGACCACTGATAGTCATTTTAAAAGATCTTTTCAGAAGCAATGACTTATTCATTTTAAAAAGTATCCAATTTTAATTCCTAGCATTTAGGAAATCTTTATATCATATGTTAACATAAAATTGAATCTGATTCTACAGTGGAAGAGCATTGTAATAAAAAATCCAGAGATACCTGGAAAAACAAATGTTCCTTAATGATTCTAATTTGGAGGAACTTTCTGACACCTTGTTGTGAATGATTTGTTCTCACTAACTTTCTTAGTTTCCTATATTCACACAGGTAAGATAATGAGACTGGTCACTAAAAATCACCATTTTCTGAAATGTTAAACTATCCAGGAGAACATGAAGAAACTCCAGCAAAATTCCTTTTTTTCTGGCAATAAACCTGAAACTTAATAGTATCTCACAGTGTTTCTGTAAGCCTGATAGAGGCATTGAGTTTTCCAGGAGAACTGGTTTCACCTTCAGTATCACAAACAGCAGCTGCTGTGAAACAAGCTGGAGCTTGAAGTATGATCTGAGGATAAATCTTAAGATCTAAATCATTTTAGCAAAATTATATTTTCTGTTTTGTGGAATCAAATTTGTCAACATTTCCTTTCGAATGGTTTTCAGTAATCTAATATTAAGTAAAATTCTCCCTCTCTTTTTCTAGTTCTGTATGGTTTTGCTTTTTTGTTGTTGTTCATTGTAAGCCTTGACGTGCCTGAAATTTCCTATGGCATTTGGAATGAAGAATGGTTAAGAGTTTTTGAGTGGAAATGAAAGATACAAAGGAGAGAATGATGCTTGTATTTATATACACAGAAAAAGAGGAACACACACACACTCTCTCTCTCTCCCTCTACACACACACACACACACACACACACACACACACACACACTGGTATACTTATTAAAAAGTCTCAGATACACAAGACATTAATAATTTCTTTGGATATAAGAACATATGCACAGAAGCCATAGAAATTGCATGGGTATTAAATAGACATTTGTTCTTTGTAAAAAGTAATAAAGTGAAGTTAGAATGATGTTTTGCCAGGGGCTCATTCTAGGGCAAAGAAAAGGTGGAAGGAAGGCTGGGTGATTTTCTGAACCTCATGGTTTGTGAGGAGTGGAAGACAGAACACCCTATTCTAAATGGCTGTGGAGGGAATAATGAAGTTAAGAAAGAATCTGCTTTAGTTGAGAAAAGGGGATTTAAGAAATGACATGCTATTTGAAAATGTCTAGGATCTATACTAAACTTAGAGTGGGATACCTGTATCAAAAGGTAGAGCAATGGAGCAGTCATGAGTAGCGATAAAAGAGAACTGAAGAGAACCTCAATAGTTATCCTTGTTACCTGTTTCTCCCCCTTATTCAGCCATTCACCAACAACCTTCCTATTTTACTTCCTAAATCTCTCTTAAATCATCCACTTCTCTTAAGGGACTTCAAGGGATAATCATCTCTCACCTTAACTAATAAAGAGCTTCCTAATTGGTTTTTCTGTGTCCATTCTTGCCCTCCTGCAATTCCTGTCCTTGGTCAACAGATTGATGGCTTTGAAATGCTAATTAGATTACCACCAAGCTTCAAAGTCTTTAATGGCTTCCTTCCTATCACAATTAGGGTAAAAATCAAATTCATTACCATGACATAGAATCAATTCAAAGTCTGTGGGTTACTCACATATCACAGTCTCTTAGCCTGGACTCCCCACCAGAGACAAACTGGCCTTCTTGCAGCCCCTCCAACCCACAGACACTTTTCAATATTCTGACACACCTGCCTCCAAGATTTTCTTTGAAATTCTTGCACACTTCAGCTCAGCTGCCACTTCTCTGAAGAAGCCTTGCTTGCTCTGATCCCTCTATTATCCTCTTGATAGCACCAAGTATTTCTTCACAGGACTTTAATAAGATTAGTGCTATTCTTGTTTGCATGGCTATTTGCAGAATAACTGTCACTAGTCTGTAAGTCTGTGAGTGATAGAAGCCGGCTTGTATTTAGAAAGTATTCACTGCATATTTGCTGGATGAACAACAAGAACAAAATGAATGAATGAACAAATGTATGAGCTGAATGAATCAAGGGAGAGGCGCTGGCCAGTAAGTACATAACGGCAGCTTGCAGTTGGTGGAATGAATGACACATCAGCACTTTGGTTGTTAGACAAGGATGACAGGGATTGGGGCAGCACTGGATTAAAGAACATTTAGATACCAAGATGATGGCTCAACAGAGAAGCAATGAACTGTAACCTATCTAGTGTAGTAAAAATGACCAACATTGGTGGGGTGTGTGTGGGGGTTTTCTATTGTTTTCAACATTGACAGCAGCTATTCAGTTTCTTCAAAATATACTTTTCCAATAGTTAAGCAAAATTTTTCCTATTATGTCCATAAAATTCTACAGTCACAATCCCAATTTAATAAGGTCTTCATATAATAATTCTATAATAGCGGAGGCAGATAAAATAAATTCTATGTAATGATACTGAGAAAATTACCTAATACAAAAGGGAAAATAAAGAATTTAAGCTAGATCTTATTAGTAGGAAAAAAATAAAACCATAGTATTTATATGTATAAATGCCACTTTTGTTTGTATATTCTAAAATTAATTAGAATAAACTCTGCTTGAATTTATTTCAGTGCAGATATTTGTGCCTTTGTATACATAATTCATAGCAAGTGATACAAAATTCCTGTAACAGGATTAGAACATGGAATCCCTTTCCATAAAATGTTTATCATCTAACTAGGGAAAAACTGTTTTTCAATATTTGTGTGTGTGCGTGTGTGTGTGTGTGTGTGTGTGTGTGTACACACATACTTAGTATATATACATTATACAGTGCACATTTACTGCATATATGTATGCTATACATATGTATAAATTATTTCATATATTTATGTGAATATGACTAAAACATATTTAAAGGCAACAAAACAGTAATTTTAAAGTAAATAGTAAAATTCATAATAACTACTAATATAATCATTAATATTTTTAAAATATAAGTATTTATTTAGACATAATAACTATTTATTAATCACTTCCTATGTGGTATCTCTTATGCTAGACCTAAAAATTATCTTAAAAATATTATCTCTGATTCTTATAACCACTGTCAGGAATGTTAGGTATCTTCATTTTCAAATAATGAAAGTAAATACAAGAAAACTAAAGTAAGTAAAATTTCCAAAGCTATAATGTACAGTATGTGTCTGACTTCAAAATACCTAACTGTATTAGTATTTATCAAAAATAAAAAAGAGGGCTAGGATTGTGTCTCAGTGATAGGCACTTGTCTATCACATGTGAGGCACTGGGTTTGATTCTCAGCACCATCAGTAAAGAAATAAATAAATATCCATCAACAAGTAATAAAATATTTTAAAATGAATAAATAAAAAGAAAGTAGCAAAAACCTATTGAATGTTTATTCTTCTGGGCTTTCTGGGTGAGTTTACAGTACATGTCATATAATCATCAAAATCACCCTGTGAGGTACATGATACCAAATATTTATTACCATGCTTTTTAGTACTGGACAACAAATTCATATTATTAATTAGCTAATCTGATAAACTCATCTCAAACTAAAATACTCCAGGGAAAAGCTTCATGTCCTATTCTCATCCGTCCATTTCAGCTGGACACCATCATCCTGTGTATATTGCTGTGCCCACTGATAACTCTCAGCATAACAATGAGAAGAGTTTGACTGTCCCATTGTTTGGAGGGAGAACAACAACAAAGAGACTTTTGGAAGGGCCCTGGTTAACCCTGAATGAGCAGCAACCTGCATGAACATAGAGCCCTGTGCCTGCTATGTCATGGAGACTCTCCCAACGAAGAGGGAGGATTGATGGATATGAAGTCAGTTTTGATAGAGTCATCAAATATTTCATCTGGCCAGCTTCAGCCTCCAGAATTGAGGGCAAGTGGTTTTGTGTCTTAATTTAACACCTGAAAAGCTTATACATATTTTTAAAAAAACTGATAAAGATAATTTGAGACTGACACAGACAAATTTATTACTATTTTTATATACTATTTCTATGTTTTATTTATTTTTCATAAGAATCCAAGAGGCAAATTGATCAATTCATTGAATCAGTGGATACTATGAGACTACTAGTATACTGAATCTAAAAATAACTTTAGAACATAAAAATGGTCTTGCAGAGATAATAAGTAGGCACAAAATTACTCTGAGAGTACTGTAAGAAGGTGGTGAGACGATAAAGTCATACCATTTGCTTAGGAGAAACATGGTACTTCTGACACAATATTGGAAAGAAATTTCTCCCACAGATCTTCAATAACATAAAGAACACATTAAAAAATAATAAATTGAAGCTAGTAGAATCAAAATTTTCAAAAAGACAAAAAAATACAAAGAGTTTTCATGTTGTTATTTCATTTATTCCTTTATGTTATGGTTGGGATCAGGAATGACCACCCAGAAGTGCATACATTAGGCAGTGCTCTAAGGTTCAAAGGTGACATGATTGGATCATGAGGCTCCAATCTCATCAGTGGATTAATCATTTGAATGGATTGGGCAGGCAGATGGGATATGGCTGGAGGAGGAGGTCACTCTGGGCATGCCCTTGGGGACTTTATCCACCCCCCCCCAACCCCTCCTGGCTGTCAGGAGTTGAACAGCTTTTCCCCTCTACATCCTTCTGCCATGGTGGTCATGGATTGGAGTCAGCTGAACACGGACTGAGAGCTCTGAAACTTGAGCCAAAATTAACATTCTCTTTCTCTAAGTTGTTCTTATCATCAGGCGTTTTAGTCACAGTGATGAAAAGTTGACCATCACTTTTATGCCAGGCACATTGCTCTGTCACAGGGAGTTTAGTAGAGAAGAAGACAAGTATTTGTCCTCATGGTATTTGTTCTACAGTAGAAGAGGAAGACAAAGAAAAAGACAATCAGACAGAAAACAACAGTCAGGCTGAGTTTCTGTGGAAGAGGGGTTCTCTGATGGTATTGCTATGAATATAACATTTGAGTAGAGAACTTAATTCTGTGAAGGAGAAGCCCTGCAGAGCAGGATGAGGGGATTCTAAATGCAAGAACTTATGCAGGTGAAGAGTTTGCGGTTTTGGAAGTTGCCAGGGAAGCCCATGTGGTGAGATCCTAAGGAGCAAGGTAATGCATTTCAGGAGGACAGTCAGGTCAGCAGGTGCTGTCTGCAGTTTTTATGATCCATTATAAAGTTTTGGGCTTACTCTGAGAAGATGAGCTACTGTTAATTTTTGTCTAGAAATGTGGTATAATAACATTAAAAATAAATCTTTGCATGGCACATAGAAAACACTCTGTAAACAGTAACATGTATAAGACATCCATTCAGAGGCTGTTATAATAGTCTAATTAGGCAATGAGGTAGGTTCAGGCTCATGGTATTATAAATATTAAATAAGTAGTGCCTGAAATGAGTGAGTACACAATAATGTGAACCATTACTATAAGATAATAGTAGCAGTGTTGACAGTAAGAAGTAGTCAAATAGGAAAATATTTTTAAAATAGAGCCCAGAAAAATTTCTGGTAGATTCGGGTAGATAAACAGAGAGGTATCTTTAGTTTTTTTTATATGAGACCCTCCTTTAATTATCTAACTATTCACTGATAAAGGGGTTAGAGAGATGTCTGAAGCAGAATTAAGATCTATGTTAGCATTTTTAAAAATGTGAAATTATAATATATACACTCTCTATATATATAATTATATTTATGTTTTAATATATGGGGTACATTAAGATATATATAAATCAAATATATATTAAAATATATACATATATAATGTTTATGTAACATTATATATACACACACACAATGTTTACAGGATATTGACATACATTATTTTATATTGCCTTGAAACTCACAGTTGTCTGAGAGGGTCAAAGGCCAGGTTCTTGTTGTATAAATTAAGAAATTAAAATTGAGAGATGTCTAAGTGGCTTCTAAGTCTATAAGTCAGCCAAGGTACATGATCACAGCAAATCACCCATTGGTTAATATTGACCATACTGCTTTATTCAACTGTCCTTATTAGAGAAATGGAATCCTGAATCATCCTTGAAGTTTACTGATCATTAGCCATATGGACGATATATTTAACAAGACAGGAGGAATAGCCCCAAATGACTTCGATTGAGAAATGGATTAAAGACTGGAGGAATTGATGCAATTGTGATAACCAAGAGCAAATGTCAATTATTTCCCCCTAAAGTTTTTGAAAAATGTGAGAAAAAACAGAAATAAATAAAAGAGGAAATGAAGAATCAGTGTAAAAAAGTCTCCTATTTATTTTTGTATTGTCTCCTCTATAATTAAAAGGCCAAATAATTTTGATGACTACATGAGAATGTCAGATAGTTCTAGCAATGTGAGTCTACTTTTGCTAAGACAAGGTTAATTGCAGGAAGCAAACTGTTCTAGTGTAATACACAGGATGTAAAGTCACCACATTAAATTCAATTTACAGGCCTTGGGTGACTCAAAGGTCTTAATCAGATCCTTGTACTTTTCTGTATAAAATTTTCCCATTACTAAAAAATTCTTAATATATTTGTTTCCTCACTTTCAAACCTGTTTTAAAATATAAATAAATTATTATAAGATATTTTGTTAAAGGATGGATCATTACTTAATTCACTGTATTAAAACAAATTTAGGTGACCATATGCTTGAGTAAAAATTGAAAACATTAAAAGTTATCACTTTTGTTATCATATTTAAAACTATTCAATGTCAACTGATACATCAGATGTTATATATGTACATACATATATATATATATACACACACACACACATGCACACACATATATATGAAATCTCTCAGTCTAATTAAAAATAAGTATTTATATCATATCTTTTTCTTTGTAGTATTTGGGATTAAACATCTGCCCTTGTACTTGCTAGTCAACAACTTACCATTTATATAAATCCTTTAACCTTTCTTTTTAATATATGTATATAATTTTGTTTTCAGATCAAATATTTACTAAATTTCCTATGCCGGCCTAAATTTGCAATCCTCCTGCCTCAGTCTCCCAAATAGGAGTAGCTGGGATTTCAGCATGAGTCAACACTCCTAGTTATACAAATATTAGTTAATTTGTGCAAATAAAGCTACATTGCTAGTGTAGAGGAGAACTGGGAATTACATACAAATGTATCTAAAAATGAAGTTTGTGGGTTTTTTTTAAATTTATTTTTTTAGCTGTTCATGGACCTTTATTTTATTCATTTTTTTATATGTGATGCTGAGAATAGAACCCAGTGCCTCACACATGCTAGGCATGTGCTCTACTACTGAGCTTCAACTCCAGCCCTTGTGTTCTTTTTCATAAAAGAAGCAGAAGAGCATATTGTTGTCCTGATAGAGTGCATGAATTACATCTATGTAGTAAGTTATACTAAAGTTTGACTAATAATATAATTCTCCATAAATAGAACTGAATGGTGAAGATAATGCTAAGAAGGATCAGTGATCCCAGGACAAGAAGGAACCACTGGTGATGGCTCCACAGATGAGTTAGTTACCAAATTGTCTTAAAAAATAAACAAGAGTAGGGGGATCTAAGATGGTGGGCCAGAGGGAGGCAGCATTCTGTGTCCTCTATGACTGCAAACTCAAGTAATGAGAATACTGCTTCTCTGCAAGCCATATTCCTGCTCCTGTGCAGGAATCATGGCCACCATGCCTGTCCAGGGCTCTTGGCCTCAGCATCAGAGTAGGTCTCCCAACCAGTTCCCCACACAGGACTACTGGATATGCAAGTGGGACCATTGGCATCAGGACCTGCATAGAACTTTCAGCCACACATCCTAACAGAAATCACTAATGCTGCTCCCATGCAGGACACCCAGTAGCTTCTCACACACAGGAACTCCAGCTGCCACTCCCATGTGAACCCCCTTCTACCAATGTGGGGCCCCCTGGTTGCCACCATCTTGGGACACTGCAGCAGCGAAAATAGTCCCCTGCGTGCAGTGACCTGCCTGCATCTGAGAACCTCACACAGACTCTGAAGTCAGCCGACATCCACACACTGCAAGCCACAGAGCTCATTTCTGAATAAATCATCCAACACCATTGCCTGGCTCCCCCCATCCAATCTGACACCCAATTGCTGAAAGCAGGTGCCTTCATCTTGGGGTAACTTCATCACCATCTTCAGTGGGGCAACTCCTAATTTGGAACTCCGGCTGGCCAGGTACCCAGTTTCTAATGCCCCTATCTCCCCAGCAGCTGCTAAACTGGCACAGTGACACCATGGTTACCTTCCCCATCCTGAGGGTGGAGGATATCGGCTAACAACAGACAATCCCATTATTGGATGAGACGGAAGCAGGAAAGATACTGATATCCAACCCAAACAATCCCTGTTTCTTCCTTCAAGATTTCTTTTTCCTCTCCCTCTCAACTCTCTTGCCTTCACATTCCCAAAATATGTGAAACCAAATACTTTTCATGAATTAGGATTTTGAGGACTGGGACATCTGAATAGTATATTACAATTGTGTTGATTATTCCTTTTGTTTATTTTCCTTTTTTCCCAACCAATTTCTGCTATTTAAGTGTTTTTACAAATTTTTTATATATGTATGTTTTATGCACTCTACTGTCTTCCCACTTACTTGTCTATCCAATATAATACATAATAACTAAGATATAATAGCTCAATATCCTCACCTCCTACTTTCTCAGCATATCATTCTACTTCTCAGCCCTGGTTCTTTGTCCACCATCAGAAACTGTCAATCATTTTATGAACTTACTGAGTATATTGTAGATAATACTTGAATTCACCATTTTTGTATATTGTGACCAAACTGTAAACATCTTAATAGCTAACATTAATTTTTAGGGTTTATATTGTTTATATCGGGATCTGATAACATCGTCCTTCACCTCAAAGGAGGTATTGGAACCCTACAGGGGAACTATGAGCCTATTAGGTAAAATCAGTAATGCCTTGGATCCACAGTGCTAGAAGGGGAGACACACAAGCAACATCCATCTCTAAAACAGACCATATACTATGCCACAAAGCAACTATTAGCAAATATAAAAAGTAGAGATACTACCCTCCATTCATAATGGAATGAAATTAGAAATCAATGATAAAATAAGAAATAAAATCCACTCCAACACTTGGAGACTAAATTAAATGCTACTGATAAACAATGGGTTGCAGAAGACATCAAGGAGGAGATTAAAAAATTTTTTAGAGGTGAATGAGAACACAAATACAACATAACAAAATCTCTGGGACATTATGAAAGCAGTTTTAAGAGGAAAGTTCATTGCATGAAGTTCATTCTTAAAAGAAGAAAAAGTCAACAAATAAATGACTTATCATTACATCTTAAAGCCCTAGAAACAGAAGAACAAATCAACACCAAAAGCAGAAAACAGGAAATAATTAAAATCAGAGCTGAAATCAATGAAATTGAACCAAAAGAAACAATTGAAAAAACTGACAAAACAAAAAGTTGATCCTTTGAAAAATTTACAAACCTTAGTCATGCTAATGAAGAGGAGGAGAGAGAAAATTCAGATGGTTAACATACGTGATGATAAAGGAAATATCACAACAGACATTACACAAATACAGGAGATAATTAGAAATTATCTTGAAAACTTGTACTCCAAAAACATAGAATATATCAAAGGCGTGCACAAATTTCTAGAGTCATATGACTTGCCCAAACTGAATCAGGATGATATATACAATTTAAATAGATCAATTTCAAGCCACAAAATAGAAGATGCCATCACAAGCCTACCAACCAAGCAAAGCCCAGAATCAGATGGATACACAGCTGAGTTCTATAAGACCTTTAATGAAGAACTAATACAGATACTTTTCAATTTATTTCAGGAAATAGAAATAGAGGGAGCACTTCCAAACTCATTATCACCCTGATTCCCAAACCAGGCAAAGACACATCAGAAAAAGAAAACTTTAGACCAATATCTTTAAGGAACATAGATGCAAAAATTCTCAATAAAATTTTGGCAAATCTAATACAAAAACATATAAAAAATATAGAATACCATGATCAAGTAGGGTTCATCCCAGTGTTCAAAATTGGTTCAACATACAGAAATCAATAGATGTAATTCAGCAAAGATAAAAATCATATGATCATCTCAATAGATGCAGAAAAAAGCATTCAACAAAATATACCACCCCTTCATATTCAAAATACTAGACAAACTAGGGATAACAGGAATATATCTCAACATTGTAAAAGCTATCTATGCTGAGTCCCAGGCCAACATCATTCTAAATGGAGAAAAATTGAAAGTATTCCCTCTAAAAACTGGAATATGACAGGGATGCATTCTTTCACCTCTTCTACTTACAACAGTTCTTGAAACACTAGCCAGAGGAATTAGACTGACGAAAGAAATTAAAAGGATAAAGATAGAAAAAGAAGAACTCAAATTAGCACTATTTGCCAACAATATTATTCTATTCCTAGAAGACCAAAAAATTCCACCAGAAAACTTTTAGAACTAGTAAATGAATTCAGCAAAGTAGCAGGATATAAAATCAATGCCCATAAATCAACGGCTTTCCTGTATATCTGTGACAAATCCTCTGAAAGGGAAATGAGAAAAACCACCCCATTTAAAATAGCCTAAAAAAACCTCTTGAGAATCAACCTAACAAGAGATGAAAGACCTCTACAACAAAAAATATAGAACACTAAATAAAAAATTAAAGGAAGATCTTAGAAGATGGAAAAATCTACCTTGTTCTAGGATAGGCAGAATTAATATTGTCAAAATGACCACATTACCAAAAGCATTATACAGATTCAATGCAATTCTAATTAAAATCCCAATTATATTCCTCATAGAAATACAAAAAGCATCCATGAAATTTATCTTGAAAAATAAGAGACCCAGAATAGCCAAAGCAATCATTAGCAAGAAGAGTGAAGCAGCTGGCATCAATACACCAGAACTTAAACTATACTGTAGAACAATGATATCAAAAACAGCATGGTATTTGCACCAACATAGTTGGTAGACCAATGTACAAAATAGAGGACACAGATATTAATCCACATAATTACAGTTATCTTATATTAGACAAAGGTGCCAAAAACATACTTTGAAGAAAAGATAGCCTCTTCAACAAATGGTGCTGGGAAAATTGGAAATCCATATGCACCAAAATGAAATTAAACCCCTATCTCCACCATGTACAAAACTCAACTCAATGTGGACCAAAAGCCTAGGAATTAAATCAGAGACCCTGCATCAAATAGAAGAAAAGTAGGCCCAAATCTCCATCATAACTAATTAGGCCCCTATTTTCTTAATAAGACTCATGTAGCACAAGAATTAAAATTAATAATTAATAGATGGAATGAATTCAAACTAAAAAGCTTCTTCTTAGCAAAAGAAACTATCAGTGAGGTGAAGAGAGAGCCTATATAGCTTGGGAGCAAATTTTTACCACTTGTACATCAAATTCACCCTCCAAATTCATGTACAGAACTAGTGGAGCTATACTTCCACAGGATACTCAGCTGTCTAACACAGATCCCAATTTAACATTTGCAAAGAGATTTAGTTTTAAAACGAAGCATATCAAATGTTTAAGAAGTCAATCCCAACCTATCTTGCTGGCAGTATTTTTTTAAGTCTTCACTAGATTATCTGCTTTCCATTCATACCAGATATCTCTCCATTCCTCTAAATACACATGGGCCTTTCTATACCTGAGCCCTTGATCATGTTCTTCCTAGTTTTAAATATATATTGCCTTCTCTATTAAAACCCTACCATTTCATCAGTTCCAACTAATCCAACTTTACCAGTTTTATCCATCCTTTGGGGAAAAAGGAATAAAGAAGCTGTTTTTGAAGAATGGATAAGGAATCACTAAAGATGTCCCCACCCTAGTTCCTAGAACCTGTGCATATGACACTGATAGCAAGAAAGAAGGGATTTGACAGATGTAATTAAATCTGAAGATATTGGGGTGGGATAGCTTCCTGGATTATCTAGGTGGGCCTCCTCTGTCATCTAAGTCCTTAAAAGTAAAAGGTGTGGCAGACAAATTATCAGAGCAGGACAAAAACTTAAAAAGAGGCAGAAAAGGTTCAAATTATGAGAGAGACTTTACCCACTGTTGCTGAGTTTGAATGTGGTGCAAGGGTCCAGTAGACAAGATGTGAGGGTTATGTCTTCAGGTTATATCCACCATGGAAATGGAGATATCAGTCCTACAGTCACAAATAACTTAACTCTGCCAACAACCTCAATGAACAAAGAAATTGATTCTTTCCTAGAAATACTAGAAAAGATCACATTCTGATGAACACCTTGATTTTGATCCAATGAGCCCAATGTCATATATGTGATATACAAAAAACTGTGCAATAATAAGTTTGCTTTCCTTTAAGCTATTAAATTAGCAACCATTTTCTATTAGTGGAGCATTTTTGCTAAAAAACACATCTAAAGTGCCTACCGGTGACTTGGTATACTATGCTAAGAAGACTGTCAATAAATGTTACGCTATTGTCATTATCATCATCATCATCATTATTATTAGTGACTTGGTATACTATGTTAAGTAAACTGTCAATCAATTATCATTATCAGAATGACAATAATAACTATTATTATTTTGTTTTGGATTTAGGATTATCAAAATACTAGAACAACATTATAACTTCTTTTATCATATACATCAGACCAATAAACATATATTGAGCTGAATCCAATTGGAATACCAATCTAGGAAGCATGAACTTTATACTTTAGGCATAGAGAAATTATTCAGTAATTCTCAGTGGAGACAGTTTGTGATCATAACATTGTTCTAGGAAGTTTAATCTTTTATGACTACAAAATCAATTTAAATTGGGAGTGCCCCGAAGCCACAAGATTAGTTAAATCTCAATCAGTTAGCGGTTTTCATTTTGTACATGATACTAGAAAACTGACATTGAGAGAGGAAGAGACTTACTCAAGTCTCTATTTTTTAATTCTGAGAAGAAAAAGCCCTAAAATTCATGTTAAAAATTCAAATCTAAGTTTCTTTCTACTATAAAGCATTGCTAGTTTTGGTTCTGAATCCATTGGTGAACTTAATACAGAACTCTAAAAAGGAATATAACCTGCAAACCATTACCCATTTTGCAAACTATAATGGGATGGTAACTAGAGATAGCATCCCCTGGTCCTACTTAATTTCCAAGGAAGTACCATTTCAGAAGGTTGAAGCTGCTCACACAATCATGTGAAGCTACTCCTATGAGTCTGACTACTGTATTTTCTGGTTACATTAAGAGTCACTAATATTAAGAATCATAAAGAACACAGTATAAGAATAATAACTAGAGACAATAGATATAAGCAGAGATCATACAGTCTAATGAAGTTCTTTGAATCAAGAAGACAAATTTCTCAGGAACCAAAATTCATGTCTACCCTCAAAATATTTAACTGGGCAAAAAATCCAGGGGAATCTGTACCATGACATAAATAGAATCTACTTCTCATCATCTTTGCCCAAAGCTTAGTAATTGAGAAGTTTAAATATTCCAGTAACAATAAAGTGAATGATTACGTGGGTTTATCACTGTTTTTAGAATAATCAGGTTACAAATAAATTAGATTACATCTTTCAAATGCATTGAGGCAAAATATAAAAATCTTTCAAAATAAATCAAGATTCAATTTATATTCAGCTACAACAAATGATAAAATTCTTTAAAAATGTATCTCTTGAACTGGAAAGCTCTGTTCTTAGGTATTGACCTGCAAATATGTAGAATAAAAAACCTGATCCCTGCCTTCTTTGAGCTTAAACCTCTTGATTTAAAATAAAACATTGAGGGGAAGGGAATGTAGCTCAGCAACAGAGCACTTGCCTAGCACAGAGCCCTGGATTTTATCTCTGGCACCACAAAAGAAAAAATAATAAATCATTCAAACCTTAAACAGAAAAGAAGTAATAAAGACTCTTTGAGGGATCAACTTGACCAAGAAGAGTAACAGTCCTCCAGAGGGGTTCTTGGGTTTGGATGTGTGCTGCCACCCAGTGGACACTAGCAGCTTCTAGTTTGACCAAGCCATCAATGAACCAAGCCCAAGCACCCTGGAGAAATTCTGGAAAACAGGGTCCCAAAGTAAGACTTCTTGTCTAATTGGTCAGAGGGAGGGTAAAGTGTTTATAAAAATGTGGTTGTGACTTTTTGCATAAAGAGGAGACACCTGCAGGACCAGACACGTTGCATCAAAGTGGCAACAGCCCAAGAAGTAAATATCTGGGCACAGTGTTACCTGGAAGGTGCTTGGCCTCAAGTTCTCAGTAGCAGTCCAGTAACTATTTCTCAAAGGAAATGTATTGAGTAGACCTCTTGGGGAGGAGTGAGTGAAGGACCTGGAATCCTCCAAGCAGAAACTACCTCTCTTTACCAAAGGTACCAATGAGAATAGCTATCAGTAATAGATACCTCGAGCTCTGAGGAACTCTTAGGAATTTTAAGCTCCAAGAGTAATGCTGCTAAAAGAGCTTTTTGCATTGCTGCTTGTGCTGTGTTCTGCACAGGACATCAGCTAAATTTAGCAGATTTTCTAGTGAATTATATAAAATCCCCCAATGAGGCAAATATTTTATCTAATACCCCAAAAGTATGATTAGATGATAAATTATTTTTTATAATAGTTGGGACTATAGGCTATATTTTTACTTTTTGTCTCATGTATCAATATTTGAATTTATTTTCTATTACTCCTAAGAATTTGACATGGATGTCCAGGATTGTGGAGGCTCTGAGATTTTACCCTACTTTTAAGTTAATAAGCTAGTTTGTCACAGTTTCATGAATGCTAGTAGAAAACACAAGATTTCTGGGTCAGAGATGAAAGACGGTTATAATTCCTAATAATAATTCTAACCAGAGTATGCCCCCACTGCACGCCTGATTCCTGAATTCCAATGTTCACAGGGTGACATGATGGGAATAGAAACTAGACTGCATTGCAGGGAAGGAACCCTAATTTTAAGGAACCAGAATATTTTATAATGAGATGGTTGCCTTCTTCTGCAGAGAGAGAAAAATCTATATCTTCCAAAGCTTTTAATGAACCCTGCATTTACATGGGAGGGAGATAGATCTATATCATTCAAACCTGTTTTTTATACAAAAATCCATGAGAAATAGTCCAAAAAGGAGAGAGGTCAGTGCCTCGTAAAATGGGTAGAAATGTAAAAGACACAAGGAGAATTTTCTCCCCACATTGTGTGACTGATCCCTCCCTATATCTTATTAAGATTAGTAAATCAGGGCTGGGGTTGTGGCTCAGTGGTAGAGCACTTGCCTAGTATGTGTGAGGCACTTGGCTCGATTCTCAGCACCATATATAAATAAACAAATAAATAAAAGTCCATCAACAACTAAAAAACAATATTTTTAAAAAAGATTAATAAATCATTTCTGGGGTCTGATGTTATCATCTCCTCTAAAATTACTGCCATTTTCTCTTTGTTGGAAGCCTATAAGCATATTATCACTTAGATGAAACAATTAGCTCTTAAGGGTGAGGATATTTTTTTCTTTGTCTCAGTTCATCCATTGGTGGTAATCAAGAATACTCAAATACTCCTAGGCAGCACAGTGAATGTGTTTATTTATTTTTTTATTTTTATTTTTATTTTTTTTAAAGAGAGAGTGAGAGGAGAGAGAGAGAGAGAGAGAGAGAGAGAGAGAGAGAGAGAGAGAGAGAGAGAGAGAGAGAGAATTTTTTAATATTTATTTTTTAGTTCTCGGCGGACACAACATCTTTGTTGGTATGTGGTGCTGAGGATCGAACCTGGGCTGCACGCATGCCAGGCAAGCGCGCTACCGCTTGAGCCACATCCCCAGCCCCAAATGTGTTTATTTTTAAAGACACAACAAGATGGCAAACTGATCTTGGTCTAGTACCAAAGAAAAAGACATTAGTCATGACTCTGATGGCAAGTTGTACATTTGATTCACAATGTCTTCAAAACTTGAACCGCAGGAGCCAGGGTTAAACTCCATCGGTGACACTGAGTTCAATGTCCTTCAATTTACTTCCTTAACTGGCCACACAGTGTTGACATATTGAGGCACTGCATTTCTCAACAAATAGATTTACTGTGTTGAAGCCCTTTTTCTCTACCCCTACCCCTGGAATGCTATGTTATTTTTATGATAAGCATAGAAAACCTGATTGTAGCAATAGGTCCACTATTTAATCTCTATTAGATGCTCCTTACAATTAGGAAATTTCCATCTAGACTTGATAAGCATTCACAGTATGAGGAATTATAACTTCCATACCAATTATATCTCAATGATGTCTACCATGGTGAAAAACTGGGGACTAAATGGTCTTACACACTTGGTTCAAGTTACTTCCTTACCTTGCTGTATTCATTTCCAAATCTAGTCATTGAATTAATGGTTTTCACCTCTTAACATAGCCTGATATTCAACAAACAAACATTTTTATCTACTGCTCCCCATTACCTCTTTGCTGCTCCCTCTTACTGCTTCATTTTACCTTCATTTGTACATAAGGTCTTTTGTCCCACCGGAGTTGGAGAGACCTCAGACTCACTCTTGGTCTCCCGTTTCCTGATGCTGGGATCCAGGCTCAGAGAGCAGAAGAACTGCAGAATTGTTTTGAGAGTCTGTACTTGACTGCTGGGTTCAGTGGAGGAGTAACGATCTTGGTGGAAGAATTTGGTTCTATAGAGACACTTTCTCTTTCAACCATATGGAAAACTGTGTTTGAATCAGATTGTATACTTCACTTGATTCAGGGGAGGGTCTATCTTTATGCTGATCATCTTTTGACTCCAAATCATCCAAGGCCCCAACACAGCATCTCTGAGCACTAACAGCAAAGTTAGATGTGTCCTCCATATTGGAGGATGGCATGAGTAGAGCAGATCTTAAAAGTTATTATTCATTTTCTGCATGAGGGACACATCCTCAGGGCCATTGCTCTGTCAAATTATATGAAGGTATAAAGAACTTTGACCAGCATCCTCCATGGAATTCATAGAGTTCCATCGAACCAGGATAAGTGTCTCCTGGTAGTTATATGGTCACAGGTATGGAAATTCAAAGTAGCAAACTTTTGTTGTGAGGCAGATTCCAGTTTCAACTTAATCAGTGGCTCGAAGCAGAAAGTCACATATGAGGTGGCCTCGGTGTTGAAACCTATCCTCTAAGAACATAACCTTTCTCTTTCTTCTCACAGAGGCACTAGCCAAGATTCTTAGTCTATTATCTAAAGTAGACACTGATCTCCATTTTCTTTTTTGCATTATAAATCATAAGCTCAGTAGTACAGAGGCATGATGACGTCTAGGGAAGGTTCTAGATGGGCTGCATTGGTAACAGCCCACTTCTTTTATAGAAATCAGCAAAGAAGCTAGGCCATCTAACCCCAGGTGTCATCAGAGTAATATGACAACCACTCTGTATGTCTATGACCTATTTAATTACCTAAATGCTAGCTTCAGAAACTGTTCAATATGGAGGAACAGTTCTATACATCCACAAAGGACATGAAGAGGAGCAAATGGTAAAAGAATTTCTCTGCCCAAAATAAGTTAATCTTGGGAATAGTGTTTGAATTATTTGTAGAAATAATGGTACAACAGAGTAAACTCCATGGATGATATGATATGGAACTATTACATTCTACTCTTCTGGATTTTATTTAATATTATATATAAGAATGACCTGGAAAACTTTGCCATGTTAACATAAACCAATATAAATAGATATCTAGAAACATCAAAAGCCATACATTTTTAGTTAACAGGTGATTTAACAGAACTGCTTTAAGGGGGTATACAAAAGTAACACAAACATAAACCTAAGAGCATATGAATTTTCTCCTTTGTACTAAGTGATGACAAATCCCTGCATATGTGAAATGTATTTATTTACCTCCTTCCTCGCATGAAGGCAAATTCTAACACTTTTCTTGACACTAAAAGTCATAAAGATAAGCTAAAACAAAAGGAAATCCCCTTTGTCTTTCCCCCATTTATTTCATAAGACAACAGCTTAAACAGGCAACATCCAAGGCTTAAATTCATGTTATATGAAGCAATACCAAGTAGGTTTCATGTGTGCACTGGATCATCATAAACCAACATTCCATTTTTAAAATTGTATAAGAATTTTGATAATGATTATGTTGATAAAACCATTAGGTTGATAATGATTATACACTGCAAGTGGCTTGCACACACTAGGCCCTCAAACTGCTTAATTAAACTGTAATCTAGCTCTAAGAATATTCACAATTTTGATGAGAATTGTTTGTATAGGAATAGGTTAGCCTTGGAGAACACCGAATATGTAGAAAGTGAATAACATGAAAAACAATGAATAGTAGTCTATTGCAAAATATCCTTAAGAAAGTCTCATTGTCATCTAGGAGTCCACTTTGAGAGCTACACTTTTCATCAGATCTGCAGTTAAAGATGCCATGAGGAATCTGATGATTTATGTACCTTTGCTTTCAGCGCAATTCCCTAAATGGGTAAGGGCCATGATTCCAGTTTTACTATCCACATAAAACATGTATTTTTTAAAGAGAAGAAGTGAGCGAAGAAAAGAGGAAGGAAAAGGGAGGGAAGTTTTAAAAAACTTATTCTTAGCCTTTTATTGCTGAAATAAATCATATTAACAATCAAGAAAAATGGTAACATGATATACAATGGCCCCTTCATCAATTGCTGTCTTCTAACCCACTTATTTCTGTAGCTGCTTCAGTTAAGAATTCGGTGTTTGGAGTGTTTTATAGTTTCTCATTCTTCAAGCACAAGAGACTTACTGCTATTTTCTGTTATGCAGTCACTAAAGAGAAATATTTTTCCTCTATAAACATGCCTATCATTTAAGGGTTCTTTCAGAGAAGAGAATGAATAGCAGCATAACTACAACTAGGTATTTATCTAGAAGTCTACTGACTAGCTGTACAATAAAAAACAAAGTACTCTGTGGGAAGTTTGTAAAAAAGAGCCCTGCAGAGCTGCATGAAGTCAGAGTGGAGCAGCTCATTTAGTGGGAAGCTTCCTTTCCGATGACTTGATAGCAAAGGAGAGTGCTTCTACTCCCAACAGTGGGCTAGAGAGAGAAGGCAGGAAGCAATCTATCTTCAAAAGAAGTTGGAATTAAGAGCATCTAAGTAAAACTGAAATTTATTTAAAGCTCTGATAGGGATATGGGAATAACAACTATTATGGGAATTTTGATAAGGTTATATTTTTATTTCAATTTAGTATCTAACGTTTTAAAGCTCCCCTTGTGATCTCTTTGATGATTAATTTTACTTAGAAAGATGTGACAATTTTAGGGTATTTGGAATGTTCTAAAAGTGAAATTTTAAACTTCTAGTTAAGTTCCATTGTGTAAGAGAAGACACTGTACATATGATTAGAATTCATTTAAATTTATTGAGACTAGTTATAATATCAACTTTTTGTTGCATGTTTCATATACATTTGAAATCAAGATTTTTTTGCTCTAATTGTATATGTGTTTTCAATTGCTACATTGTACATTGTCATAAACTTGTCTGCTTAAAAAATATTAATTTATTTTATACCATGGCTTGTCCAAAGTCTTCAAATGTACAAACACCAAAGCAGTTTTAAAACTAAAAGAAATATGAATACTCTGGGGAACATGACAAAATGAAGGTAATAAGGTAAATCTTCAATGACTAGCTATAAAAAATAAACAAATCTATATTTGACAAGGAATTAAAATTGCCTTGAAGAAGTGCAGAGGTAAAGAGAAACAACTTAGTGAACTTGGGAAAATGACAAAATGAGAATATCAATGGAGATAGGGGCTCAGTGGTAGAGTGCTCACCTCTCAAGTGGAGGGCACTGGGTTCAATCCTCAGCACCACATAAAAATAAAATAATGCTATTGTGTCCATCTACAACTAAAAAAAATATTTTTTAAAAAAAGAATGTCAATGGGGAAAGAAAATATAAAAAGGAACTGAACAGAAATTCAAAGCCTGAAGAATATAACTTCACTGAAAGATTAATGAGAGAATTTCATCTGTAGACTTGATCAAGTAGAAAAAAGAAACAGTACCCTTGAAAACTGATTATTTGATGTAATCCAGTTAGAGGAGCAAAAATAAAAAAGGATGAAAAGCAGAAAACATAAAAGATCTATGAGACACTAATAAGTAAATTAATAAAGGAGACAAGAGAGAAAGAGATGGAAAACTTCTTCAAAGAAATAATCATATCCAACTTCCCAAACTGGAGAATTATAAAACTGAAAGGAACTAATATGATAAAATTAAAGAAGTGTACATCAAGATGCATTATCATCAAGTTGTCAAAAGTCAAAGAGGGCCCACACTGACCTGTGCAGGACCCAGGCTCACAGTAGGCCCTCATTTACCCCACCACCAGCAGACACTCGCCAGGGCTCAGGCTCCTGCACAGGACTGCCTCTTCTGACCAACAGACCACCTTGGGAGCTCAGGCTTGGCCCAGATCTTCCCACACTGACATATGTGGGACCCAGGCCCAGGATAAGTCCAAGATTGCCACACTTCCATCTTGGGACACTACAGACATCCCCATAGCCTTCCCCACACAGTAGCCCATACCTTTTGACAACAGACAGGGCCTAGAAGCAGCTGCATATCAGAACAGGCATAATGTAAGGCCCATCCTTTCAGCCCCATCTCTTTAAGATGTTGCATCCATCTCAGGGCACCTCCACTATTATCTCAAGTTACCTCGGCTATTGCTACTACCACTTTTAGTTACAGTGGCATTCATTGAGGGACACCAGCAGAGTCTGGAAGCCCAACATCAAGGTGAGGTACAGACAATCTGCACGGGTACTACAAGAATATAGGGTAGAAACTGTATTATCTCAGATCCATACTGCAAGAAAGGAAGACACATAGACAACATGAAAAAACGAGGGATCAAAGTGCTCCAAACAAACCAGGACACTATAATAACAGGACTCATGGACAGCAAAGTTGATGAAATGTAAGAGAAGGAGTTCAGAAGTTTCATAATTAAAATGATCTGTGAATTAAAGAACGACCTAAATGAGCAAATATAGACATCACTTGATCACTCAAACAATGAGATAAGAGAGCAAATACAGGTAGTGAAATATTACTTCAAGAAAGAGATAGAGACTTGGATAAAAAATAATCAGATATCCTTGAAATGAAGGAAACAATAAACCAAATAAAAAACTCAATAGAAAGCATAACCAACAGACTAGATCACTTGGAAGAAAGAACGTCAGATAATGAAGACAGAGTATATAATCTGGAAAATGAAGGTGACCATACAATGAAGATAATAAGAAACCATGAACAGAATATCCAAGAATTATGGTACAGCATCAAAAGACCAAATCTAAGAGTTATTGGGATAGAGGAAGGCACAGAGTTTCAAACCAAAGGAATGCCCAATCTCTTCAATGAGATAATATCAGATAACTTCCCAAGCATGAAGAATGAGTTAGAAAACCAATTACAATAGATCTACACCAAGGCACATTGTATGAAAATTATTAGCATAAAGAATAAGGGTAGAATCTTAAAAGCCACAAGAGAGAGGAATCATATCACATATAGGGGGAGACCAATTTGTATCTCAGCAGATTTTTCAACCCAGACCCTCAAAGCCAAGAGATCATGGAACAACATATACCAAGCCTTGAAAGAAAATGGATGCTAACCAAGAATCTTATATCCAGAAAAAATAAGCTTTAAATTTGATTATGAAATAAAAACCTTCCATGATAAACAAAAGTTAAAATAATTTACAACTAGAAAGCCTGCACTACAGAAAATCCTCAGCAAAATATTCCAAGAAGAGAAAATGAAAAACAATGATGAAAATCAGCAGAAGGAGGTATTAAACTAAAGGAAAAACTAAACAGAAGAGAAATCAAGTCAAATTATATACCAAAAATTAACAAAAATGCCTGGGAATCCAAATCATGTCTCAATAATAACCCTGAATGTTAATGGCCTAAACTGGCCAGTCAAAAGACATAGACTAGCAGATCAGATTAAAAACAAAAAAAAAAGACCCAACAATGTGCTGCCTCCAAAAGACTCATTTCTTAGGAAAAGACATACAACTGGTGAAAGGTTGGGAAAAATCATACAACTCACATGGACTGCAGAAGCAAGCAGGGATTTCCATCCTCATATCAAATAAAGTAGATCTCAAACCAAAGTTAATCAAAAGGGATAAAAAAGGACCGTATATACTGTTCAAGGGAGCCATACACCAATAAGACTTGACATTTATAAATATATATGCCACAAACAATGGAGCATCTACATTCATCAAACAAACTCTTCTTAAGTTCAAGAGTCAAACAGACCACAACACAATAATTTTGGATAACTTTAACATACCTCTTTTACCACTTGATAGATCTTCCAAACAAAAGCTGAACAAATAAACTATAGAACTCAATAATGCAACCAATAACTTAGACTTAACTGACATATATTTCATCCTTCAAAGAACAAATGCACTTTTTTTTTCTCAGCAGCACATGCATCCTTCTCTAAAATAGAGTATATATTAGGCAACAAAGCAACTCTTAGCAAATACAAAAAAGTAGAGATACTGTCCTGCATCCTATCAGATTATAATGGAATGAAATTAGAAATCAAATATAAAATAAAAAATAAAACCTACTCCAGAACCTGCAGACTAAATAATACGCTACTAAATGAAAGGACTGTAGAACACCTCAAGGAGGAGATTAAAAAATTCTTAAAGGTAAATGAGAACATGGATACACTGTATCCAAATCTCTGGGACATTATTAAGGCAGTAATAAGAGGAAAGTTCATTGCATGGAGTTCATTCCTTAAAAGAAGAAAAGGTTAACAAGTAAATGACTTAACATTACATCTCAATGCCCTAGAAAAAGAAGATCAAATCTATACCAAAAAGCAGCAGAAGACAGGAAATAATTAAAATCAGACCTGAAACCAATGAAATTGAAACAAAAGAAACAATTGGAAACAAACTGACAAAACAAAAAGTTGGTCCTTTGAAAAAATAAAAAAAAAATTACAAACCCTTAGTCATGCTAAGGAAGAGAGAAAACTCAAATCACTAACATACATGATGAAAAGGAAATATGACAACAGACATTACAGAAATACAAAAGATAATTAGAAATTATTTTGAAAACTTGTACTCCAATAAAATAGAAAATGTCAAAGGCATTCACAAATTTCTAGAATCAAATGATTTGCCCAAATTGAATCAGGATGATATACACAATTAAAACAGAACAATTTCAAGCGACAAAATAGAATATACCATCAGAAGCCTACCAACTAAGAAAAGCCCAGGACTGGATGAATAAACAGCCAAATTCTACAAGACTTTAAAAAAGAACTAATACCAATATGCTACAATTTATTCAGAAATAGAAAAAGAGGGAGCACTTTCAAACTCATTTTTTTTTTTTATTTAGTTGGCAGACACAACATCTTTGTTGGTATGTGGTGCTGAGGATCGAACCCGGGCCGCACGCATGCCAGGCGAGCGCGCTACCACTTGAGCCACATCCCCAGCCCTCAAACTCATTTTATGAGGCCAATATCACCTTGATTCCAAAACCAGGCAAAGACACATCAAAAGAAGAAAACTTCAGACCAATATCTCTAACGAACTTAGGTGCAGAAATTCTCAATAAAATTTTGGCAAATTGAATAAAAAAGCATATCAAAAAGATAGTATGCCACGATCAAGTGGAGTTCATTCCAGGGATGCAAAGTTGGTTCAAAAAAGAATTAATACCAATACTCTACAATACAGAAATCAATAAATATAATTCATCACACCAATAGACTGAAAGATAAGAACCATACTATCATCTCAATAGATGCAGAAAAAGCATTCAACAAAATAGAGCACCCTTCATGTTCAAAATACTAGAAAAACTAGGAATAACAGGAACACATCTCAACATCATAAAAGCTATCTATGCTAAGCCCCAGGCCAACAATATTCTAAATGGAGAAAAATTGAAGGCATTCCTTCTGAAAACTGAAACAAGATAGGGATGACCATGTTTAGCACTTTTTATTTAACATAATTTTTGAAACACTGGCCAGAGCAATTAGACAGATGAAAGAAAGGGATATGGAAAGGTAAAGAAGAACTCAAATTAACACTATTTGCTGACAATATGATTCTATACCTATAAGACCCAAAAAATTCCACCAGACAACTTCTAGAACTAGTAAATGAATTCAGCAATGTAGCAGGATACAAAATCAACACCTATAAATAAAAGGCATTTCTGTATATCAGTGACAAATTCTCTGAAAGGGAAATGAGGAAAACTACCCCATTTACAATAGCATCAAAAAATAAAATAAAATACTTGCGAATCAATTTAACAAAAGAGGTAAAAGATCTCTAATGAAAACTACAGAATGCTAAAGAAAGAAATTAAAGAAGACCTTAGAAGATGGAAAAATCTACCTTGTTCTAGGATAGGCATAATTAATATTGTCAAAATGACCATACTACCAAAAGCACTATACAGATTTAATGCAATTCCAATCAAAATCCCAATGACATTCCTCATAGAAATAGAAAAAGCAGTCATAAAATTAATCTGGAGAAATAAGAGACCCAGAATAGCTAAAGCAATCCTTAGCAGGAAGAGTGAAACAGGTAGCATCGCTATTCCAGACATTAACTATACTACAGAACAATAGTAACAAAAACAGCATGTTATTGGCATCAAAATAAGCTGGTAGACCAATGATACAGAATAGAGGACACAGAGTTATCTGATAGTAGACAAAGGCACCAAAACGTACATGGAAGAAAAGTTGTGCCTCCTCAACAAATGGTGCTGGGAAAATTGGAAATTCATATGCATAAACCCCATCTATCACTATGTACAAAACTCAACTCTGAGTGGATCAAGGGCCTAGGAATTAAACCAGAGACATTGCATCTATTAGAGGAAAATCTTGGCCCCAACTTCCTTAATAAGACTCCTATAGTGTAAGAATTAATATTGAGAATTGGTAAATAGGATGGATTCAAAATAAAAAGCTTCTTATCAGCAAAAGAAACAGTCAGTGAAGTGAATAGAGAACCTACTAATTGGAAACAAAATTCTTACCACATGCACGTCAGATAGAGCACTGATGTCTAGACTATATAAAGAACTCAAAAATCTTAACACCAAAAAAAAAAAAAAACAAACAAACAACCCAGTCAATAAATGGGCCACAGAACTGAACAGACACTTCTCAGAAGAAGATATACAATCAATCAACAAATATATAAAAACAATTTTCAACATCTCTAGCAATAGAGAAATGTAAATCAAAAACTACTCTTAGATTTCATCTCACTCCAGTCATAATGACAGCTATTAAGAATACAAACAACAATAAGTGTTGGTGAGGATGGGGGAGAAAGGCACACTCATACATTCCTGGTGGGACTGCAAAATGGTACAGCCAAAGCAGTATGGAGAATCCTTGGAAAACTGGAAATGGAACCACCATTTGACCCAGCTATCCCACTCCTAGATCTATACCCAAAGGAGTTAAAAACAATATACTACAGGGACACAGCCACATCAATGTTATAGCAGCACAATTCACAATAGCTAAATTGTGGAATGTAGATGCTCTTCAGTAGATGAATAAATAAAGAAAATGTGATAAAGAAATGGATAAAGAAAATGGAATATTACTCAGCAATAAAAGAGAATAAATTCATGGCATTTGCTGGTAAATGGATGGAGCTAGAGAATATAATGCTAAATTAAATTAGCCAATCCCCCCCCAAAACATATGGAATTAGTTCTCTGATTTAAGGATGCTGATTCATAATATGCTGCAGATGGCATGGGGGTGGGAGGATTAAATGAACTCTAGATAGGTCAAAGAGGAAAAGGGAAGGGAGGTAAAGGGAGGGAGCATAGGGGCAGGAAATATGGAGGAATGTGATGGCCATCTTTACCTTAAGTACATGTATAAAGACAAGAAGGATATGACTCTACTTTGTGTATAACCAGAGGTATGAAAAATTCTTCTCTGTATGAGTAACATGAATTGCAATGCATTCTGTTGTCACCTATAACAAACTAAAGTTTAAAAAAGTTAAAAATTTAAAAAAAGAAAAAGTCAAAGAGATTTTTGAAAGCAGCAAAAGCAAAGATCAGTGAGCAAGAGAATCTCCATAAGATTATCAACAGATATCTTTGAAGAAACCTTAGATTCCTTGTAAAGAGAGAGTGGGATCATGTATTCAAAATAATAAGAAAAAAAAAGTCAACCAAGAATACTACATCCACCAAAACTTCCCTTAAAAACTAAAGGGGAGGTAATGACTTTCCCAGAGGAAAACAAAACAAAACAAAACAAAACAAAATAAGGAGCCAACTGGAGTTTACCACTGCTTGATCTGCATTACAACAACAACAACAACAAATGTTAAAAAGAGTTCTAAAACTTAAAAGGTTATTAAATAGAAATTAAAAAGCATGTGAAAGTATAAAACTTAGTTGCTAAGGTAAATGTAGAATACAGTAATACTACTGTATTATAGTTCAAAAATTGTGGTGCATAAATACATTTTAATTCTCCCAAACCAAAAGATATAAACTGGCTAAGTGAGTGAAAAAGTGCATCTAACCATATGCTTTCCATGAGACACTCTAGATTCAAAAATAAACTTAAATCTAAACCATGTTGGTGGGAATATATAATGTGGAGGTTCCTCAAAAAATGAGTGTTAAAGTTAAAATAAAATAATGTTGGGGGCTGGAGCTATAGCACGTGTGAGGCACTGGATTCAATCCACAGCACCACATAAAAATAAACAAAATAAAAAACTACAGCTAAAAAAATCTATAATCATATAAAAAGAAAATAGTATTAATAACTATAAAATTTGTCAGTGGATTAAAAGTTTGAAATGCCACATATTCATTATTGTTCATCTTAAAGTATTTAAAAAATTATAGTACTTCACTATAATTTTTTGACCACTATTATATATTAGAAGTATATTGCTTAACTCCAAGAATTTGGAAACTTTTTAGTTACTTTTTATATAATACTTTTAATTTAAGTAATCACAGATTTTCTATGATTTCAATGATTTGATATTTGTGGGGCTTGCAGTAAAGCCCATTATATGATTACTTTTAATAAATGTCCCATAAATACTTAAACTATATTCAGATGTGTCAGGTAAGCAATAAATATGTGTCAATTAGATTAGGTTTGTCAGTTATATGGTTTAGATCTTTTTCCTGCTAACTTTTGTCTTCTCTATTAGATGCGAGAGAAAAGTATTAAAACAATTCTACTATCATTGTCTATTTTCCTTTTTCTAACTCAATTATTCATATATTTTTATCAGAGCATTATAGTGATAACATAGTAGTAGGGTTCATTTTGACAAAATGTGTATGCATGGATTTTGAATTTAATCTCCATTCACTCCACTTTCTCTCTCCTCCTCCCTCTACTCTACTAATCTTCCTTTTGCTCTTTTATTTATTTTTTGATAACTTCTACCTATTTATAAATTCCCTGTGGTACACTTACATATGCATATGTGATTTTGTTATAATCCTCCCATATATGTATATGAAAATACCTAAAAGAATCCCACCAGTGTGTATACCCACAAGAATGAAGTTCCTAATTAGAATAAGATATATTTCATGCTTGTATCATTTTATCAAAATGGATTCTATTGTTATGTATAACTAAAAAGAACCAATAAAAAATTGTGTATTTCCTCCCTTTGTATCCTCCTTACCTCACTCTTGGTTTCATCTATTTTAAAGTTAGTGTACAATTAATTTGAAAATTGTTTAGTCATCCTGAGAAATAGATCCTTTTATCACAATTTTTCACTAGTTAAGTTTCCTGTCTTATTAAATATTACTTTGATATTAATATAAATGCAGTGATTATTTGCTTGTTTTTTCATATATTCATGGTAAATTTATTTTCTATTATTTGCTCTCAAATTATCTGTCTCTTTAGTAAGATGTATAAATTTTGTTTTATTTTCTTCTTTTCCTCTAAATTTAGTCTAACTTTGACTTTCAATAGTTCCAGTTACTCCATGAATATCTGATGTAGCTTCTGATGCTTTTGGGTTTATATAAACTGAAATTTTTCCTGTTTTATATATTCTCTTTCTTTTATTGTCTTCTTTCTTATTATTTCCTTCTATTTACTTATTTATTGTGAATTCTTTAGATATCATTTAAAATATAACTCCCCTACCTATTAAAATTATATAATTTTAGCAAATAATCATATTTTAATCTACTTATTTTCTTTATGCTTTTATTTTAAATGCACTTAAAATACCCTGCCTCTTACTCACATGTTCATAGACACAAAAATAGTAAGAAAGCATTGATTGTTTCATGTGCCATTATTCACTTTAGTTCCAAAATTGATATTTTATTGCCTTTTATTCTCTTTTATATTTCTGTGCTTCTGCTTCCTGCCTGAAGAAGTTTGCTTAACAATTTTTTGGTTCAGGTCTTCTGGTATCAAATTTCCCCAGCTGTTTGACTGGAAATGTGTGTAATTTTCTTTTGATTTTAAAAAACATTTTATAGATTTATAAATTAGGTTATTGAAATATAGAATCATGTCTTCAGCAAACAGACAATTTAACTTCTTTATGTACTTGCACAAATTTAATTTCCTTCTCTCCTTTGAATGCCCTCACTAGAGTTTCAAGAACTATGTTGAATACAAGTGGTGAGAGTGGACATCCTTGTCTTTTTCCTGATTTTAGAGGAGAAGCTTTCAATTGTTCCCTATGATTTTTGGCTTTGGATTTGTTGTATACAGCCTTTATGATGTTGAAGTAAATTTCTTCTGTCCTTAATTTCTTTAGTGTTTTTTACATGAATAGGTGCTGGATCTTTACCAAAAGCTTTTTCTGCATCTATCAAGAATATCATGTGATGGTTCCTTAATTTTACTTTTATGATGAATTATAGTTATAGATTTGTATATTTAACAAAGCAAAGATGTCATCCCATCAATAATGCTTCTCCTTGTGCATGCTATATTTATTATTTAATTTATTTTTGTGTATTATTTTCTCTTTGCTCTCCATGAATATTTTTAAAATATATATTTAGTGCATTGAATCCTCCTTGTATCTATACTCTTGATTAGTACATTTTAAATTTATAACTTCTACATATTCTTTTGTAGATCTTTGCTGTCTAGTGTATCTCTTCATCTGGCCATCTCAATTCTTGAACATAATCAGTTATTTTAAATATGTGTCTGATGATTCCAAAAACCAGACTCTCTTCAGGTCTTTATAGTATCGATTTTTTTCTTCTTCTTCTTCTTCATTGGTTTGCCTGGTAAATCTTTATGAAATGCCGGACCTCATGACTGGCAAATTGTAGAGAATCTGGATTCTGTCATCTTCTATCATGGAAGAGTTGCCCTGTCTTATAGTTAATAGATAGTCTCGAATCCAGGAACAGTATAGTATCATGTCAATTTTTATTTTTCCAGCCATAATGTGCTCAAATGTGCACTCAGGTAGTTTATCTGAATCTTAGCAGGAGTCTACTTGCAGCTTTTGTCTATTGCCTGCTCTAAAAATTGAGAAACACCACGAGAATAAAAGTAGTTTCACATAGTTAGAGTTAGCGATTTGTGATTCCCTGCTCTTTGAGACCTTGTCTCTTCAAGTTCTAGTTGATGAATGAGGGATTACTGTATTTAAATCCCACAGTATGAGCCCTAGGGATTGCTAGACTTCTTAATGTGGAGGTCTCCCGAGATTATTTATTTATTCCTGCCTTGCTCTGGTTTATTGATTAAATGTTCTCTGGAATTTTGCTGAAAACCTCAATCAGAACTTTTACATTATTTCTTGCCGAAATTCTATGTTGTAACATAATATTTAGTTTATGTTCTTCAAGAAGGTGACTTAAGAAAGGACTTGGCATTTCAGTAGTTTATTGGGGGAATTCAATAGGAAAAGTAAACTCCAGTAAGGGAATAAGGTTATTTCCACTGGAGAAATTTGAAGTGAGAAAAAGAGCATTGATTTCAGAGGTATTTGCTTTTCTCTACCACATGGGACTGACAGAGAAGGGTATTTACACATTAGTTATTGATTCCAGCTGCTAGGGGACAGGCACTAGTTTCCTGGCACTTGCTAACAGACAAAGACAGCCTCCATGGGTTAAGGAAGCTCACAGGCAAAGCCCTCAGATTCTGGCATTGGAAGTTAGGTTTTGGGGTCTTTTAGTGGTAAGGACAAGAGAAGGCAGGGGGCAGGGCATACTGGCTGCATCTGCTCTTTGGATTTCTCAGGATTACATAATTCTTTCGTGAGGAGACACTTTGCACACACTCTTCAATTTTTTATCTCTTTTAAGAAGAAATTCTAGATTACTGGTTAATAGAAATGCTACCTACACAGATAATGTCTTCAGTTTGTGCCCTTTGATAATTTAATTAATCTGAGATTAATTCCTTTAAAACACAGGCTTATATAAAATAGTCAAGACTTTCTTGGCCATATTCTGATTCCTGTTGAGGAAAACATAAGGATGTTCAATATGGGGTATGGTGATAGACTCTTGCACAACTGTATGGGTCTCTGTTTGAATTTTTAATGACTAATCCAGGGTCCTTCGGTGGTGACAGGGGCTCAGCAGGGCGGAGAACAGGATTGAGCAAACTGGATTTGAAGGCAGTTATCACTTGGAGCATCATCTCTGTGCTGTGTGGGTTTTGTCTTGTTTTAATTTTTGGTTGGTTGTTTGGGTCCCCTTCTGTGTTTGAAAAGCTCAGGAAAATTATATGAGGTCCTATACTTGGTCTTGCCAGCTGCCTGCGCCAACGAGATGAGCTGGGTTCAAAGGAGCAGGCTGTAATATTAAACAAAGAAAATGGGGAATAAAATCACACAACACATGGACATGAGTTTCTCAGATTGAGGGTGGGACTTCCCTGCATCCCTAAGGGTCAGCTTTCACACTGGACAGCACTGGAAAAAGAGAGCATGAACCAGAGGTATCTCTTTATTGTATAGAGGGGGTTACACAGACAACTTCAATGGAATGTTCTTCACCAAATAAGGCAGGGAATAGAGTTTCAAAGGAGGAGTCTTGCTTGTGATAGTCAGCAGACTGATTGACATCTTGGCAAGTCACACCCATCTCAGGTGCTGTGTGGGAACAGGCAGAGCAAGAGGAAAGGCACATTTGCATCACACAGCCCAATCAGCTTGCAACACCAGACCTGTCCCCTCATGTACCTCCAATACACATAGCCCACACACACAGCCCATGGATGGCTCACAACAATTTGGGCCTGACATGAATATTCAAGTTAATTAATGTTTCCATTCACATGTGTCCTATTAATACCCTCAAAGACTCCTCTATTCCACACTTCACTCCAGAAAGTGGTGTCTGTTAGGGTTTCTTCTGGAATCTCTCCCATTTATGTCCCAGGAAGGTGTGGAGAGCACAGGATGAACTATCCTTTTCCTCAGTCTGTTCTTCTCTGAAGTACAATTAGTCAAAGTATCCAAGTCTTGCATGGAAACACTGTCCTTACTCACTTTCCAGAGCTCAAGGAGACGCCTTCTCCCAGTCACAGTATCTAAAGAAGACTTCCTTTGTTATTTTAAAATACATTGATCTAAAACATACCCATCAGTGCTATGAAATCTGGTGTTTAATTCCTTTCACTAATTTTCATACTTAGCATTGTTTTTTCAGCATTTCTGTACACTTTTTAAAGACCAGAGCCTATTGTTCCCTTTATCAAAGTCAAGCATAGAAATGTTCATAAAGATAATTGTCAATGTATTTCATTATTTACATAATGTTTTCTTTCTTTTTATCATTTGAAGATGAGTTTTCAGCTTTATCTTGCCTGAGATACAAAATACTTTATTCCTCTAGAAAATATAATTATCATAGGCTTTATTAAACATTAGCCCTATAGTTTCCAGAGAGTGGTCTGCATTAATTTCAAAAAGCTACAAATTTGTACAGATTTAGGAATCAACAAATATCTAAAGTTTCTTATTATTCTGCTATTGGTAATGACTAGTATGTTGGATATCACTAGCATTTGATTCCAACGTCTTACAGAAGCCATATCAAGCTATTGTACAAAAATATCAAAAACCATCTTAAAGTAAATAAAATAATCTTGATTAAGATACTCTGCACAGTTATTATTGAATCACTAACAACATTAGTTGCAGATGTCTCTACCTAAACCGCAAATGGCAGTATCATGTTTTCTTGCATTCCTAGGATAAAAACTAAAATGCTGAATTACCAGTACATCTCCCATTAATACAAAAAATGTTAAGGATTGTATGCTGAGCACATGTTACATATGTTAAACCTTATATCAGTAGAATTTGTAAAAATAAACTATTCCTAATTAAAAGAGATCCCAAAGGACATGGCTAAAGCTAAATGCCATTTAAAGAAAGTTCAGTAGTTCAGGTGAGGAAAGGCGCACAGTGCCTCATATCACCACATTCTTGTTTCAGTGCTACCACTGTTGATGTTATCTTAAATATTCTTTTGCAAGCTATTTTTACACACACACACACACACACACACATATGGAGATACACACATGCACTCATGCGTGTGCACACACACACACACAGGTACACTGACATATATCAGTATACCAGAGAATTCTTAGCTCTTCTTGTATATCCCATTATCATTAGCTTAAGAAATTAAAAATTACACAATGAGCACAATCATTTCTGTTAAAGATTCCAAAGAAAGAAACTAGTCAGGGTAAAAATGATATATAGTTTCTTCTTGTGTCTCACCAACTGTGAGACACAAGAAGATCTTAGCATGAGTCTATTCATTTCACACTTAGAGCAGAATATGTATCTTTACATCTTCATATTTAATGTCATCAGCATTACTTTATGCCCATTTTCTTTGCTTTCCCTTTTCACACTCTATTTCTATATTTATGTATGTTCTTCTGGCAAAATAATTCTTCAGTTTGAATTGTGGCAGTACTCTTATGTTGTTGAATTTAGTAAGGAAAGGGGCTGAGCATTCATTAAGAGTAATTCTACGTTGTTAAACTTACTCTAGCATTCCTATAACAAACATTGATTTAGGTCTACTCTTTGTCCACAACAATATTAAGCACAATGCTTAAAAACAGAGGAAAATAATTCAGCTGTAAACCTGGCTTTCTTTAGTGTCTTAAAAATTACCTCAGGGATTATTTGTGTCTCCACTCCCTCGTTTATATTTAGTTATAAATATATCTGATACTTTAAAAAATCTTCCGTATCTATCACAAGATTAAAGCATACATCAATATTTAAATGGTCAGGCCACACAGGCTTCCTGGGTAGGATACAAAATTTAACTGATGGCCTTACTGAAAGGCTCAGCTCATGGTAAAAAAAAAAAAAAAAAAAAAAAAAAAAAAAAAAAAAAAAAAAAAGAAAAGAAAATTAGCTATAAAAATTTAACTGTCTCTTGAGTTTCTGGTAATTAAATTCCCATGTGTATGTTATGTGTGCAATGTTGGATATTTTCAGCTTATTCCTGTTGCTTTCATTTCAGGCCTCCTGTGATTTGTTTTTTTTCTACCCTTTTAGCTTGGCATGTCTTCATTAGGCAAATAACTCATACAAAAACATTGCTTTGTAACTCTGTTTATGCCTCTGCCATAGGCTAAAGGTTAAGTTTACCAAATTGTTCCATCTCTCCCTTTTTCTCTTTTGTGCAACTCCCAATTACACTTTTTGTGCCTTACAAAGCAAGGCTGTTAATGAGAAGCCACATGCACATGGGATCATGAAGGTGGAAGAACTAGCAATGTTTTTTTGTAGAATGTTTGAAGAGGAATTGTGGTTTTGCCTCTGTTTTACATGTCTTAATCTCAGTTTAATATTTAATAAGATACCTTTAGTAAAAGTAATACCTAGAACAGTGGCACAGAGGTAAATTTAAGACAGGTAATCATTTTTTTAGCAAATAGTGATAACAGTTACCCACTTTTTAATCATTCTGTTATCCTCATGACATTCTAATGTGAAAGGTACATGCCTATTTTGATGCAACTATAGATGCAATTTAGTTATCTGTAAGGTATCCAGATTTCTAGAGTTACTGTCTACTTTAGGATATAGAAGAGAGACTGGATTAAGATTCCAAACCAGGTATTACAGAAAATGCAGAACCCTCCTCAAGATTTCCCTGGATTATAAGCATCCATAATTAGTGGGCTTTTCATCCACAAAAGCTCGGCCTCTCCTCTTAGTGAAATAATAACACTGACTATTTTGCTTTTAAGCCTGAAATCTAAGAGCTGTCATGATTGTATCCCAGGATCTTTCAGTTACTATGAGCAATTGCACCTACAAGGTGAAATGTTTCTTTAATCTGTTCCTTACCATAGTGGTCCATGATCAACTACTTTCTGGCAGTTTGTGTGATGATGAGTCCTGCTTCCTCAACCGTTGAAGTAACACGAGGCAAGCATATAAAGCAGGGTTTACTTAAAAAGGGGTAACATAGACTTCTCTGGGGAGGGAGAAGTGGGCCATATCTGGTATCCTGGTATCCCAAGAAGTGAGAGCTTTCTGCCTTTTTTATATGTCCTAGGCTTCCTTGGTTCTCCTTCTCTCTTCCCCTTATCTGCCTCCTTTCTGAGTATGTGACTAGGCCAAGGAGATGCTCAGGTGGGATGCCTAAAAGGTGGATGGATGACCAAAAGTTGGGAAGTAAACAGACAGGAGGAAGGGCCAGATGGAACAGCCCAGGACACATTAATTAACAAAACTATAACTCCCAATTCCTGGGACAGGTTTCCTTAGCAACAGGTTGGAGCATGGGCAGGTTATCTTGATAAGGGTGGGGGAAGGGCTCTGAAGGCATTTCAATCCCTCAGGGGGCACTCTCCAAATTCCCAGATGCAAATTGGCCTCTTTGATCTCACCTGACTCAATTAACCTATCTATACTGACTGCCTGTCTAATTCTGGCTTCCTTATACAAGCTGGGCACAGTGGCCCTCACCTGTAATACCAGTGGTGCCAGAGGCTGTGGCAGAAGGATCCAGAGTCCAAACCCAGCCTCAGCAACTTAGTGAGGCCCTAAGCAACTCAGAAAGACCCTATGTCTAATAAAATACATATATAAAGGGCTGGAGATATGGCTCAGTAGTTAAGCACTCCTAAATTTAATCCCTGGTACAAAAAAAGAAAGAAAAAAGAAAAAGCATACAATACTCAGAATAAAACACAAAAGAGAACTATATGTCCTTCTAGTGTCATATGGGGGCGTGAACAGACTAATCAAAAGATTATTTGATTTTCTAGGAGAATGTAACATTTGGGGATTTACTGTTAAGGGATTGATTGAATGAAATTACATGGTAATTTATAGCTTAGGTTTGAAGTTAGGACATCAGCCAGATCTTTCTCCAACTTGGAAAAAAAGCCAAAAAAACCAAACTATTCAGTTCTTCAAATACTGTGTGACCCATTTTAAGATTCTAGTGTGTTGCTTATTAAATTATGCTGAAATGTATGTCTTCTATATTCCCATGAAAATTGTTTTTTAACATTTGAAAATTATCCTGTGATGACATAACAATCTCTGTTCCTCATTTTTATCTGAATTTTTACATTATTGTTGAGTGAAATATTTTCAAAGTAAATCTCACTGTGATAGCTGTTCCTTAAGACATTCCAATGAACTTCAGTCTTCCTGGGGATAATATAGTTTATAATTTGGCTTCTATCCCCCTCTATAACTTACTAGTTAAGAAGGTATTATTTCTTCCTTCACTATCCCTGTGCCTTTTATTTCCTTTTCTTATTCTAGTGCATTATCTAAGACTTCTAGTCAGATGTGGAAAGGAGTTTTGAAAGGGATCATGCTTCTCTCATTCCTGATCATAGCAGGAAAGCTTCAAGCTTCTAACTATTAAGTATGATGTTAGCAGCAGGTTTCTGTAGATATTCTTTATCAAGTCCAAGAAGTCCCCTCTATTCCCAGTTTGCTAAGACTCCTATCATGATTCAGTACTGGATTTTATCACATCTTTTGCTGCATCTGTTGACGCAATTATGTTATTTTTCTATTCTGGCCTGTTGAGATGATGGATTACATTAATTAATTTTCTAACATTTAACCAGGGTTATATACCATGTTAAACTGTACTTGACCTTGTTGAATATTTTTTTATGCATTGTTGTATTTGATTTGCTAATATTGATTGAAAAGGTGTAACAATATTGGTCTTTAGTTTAATTTATTGTCTTGCCTATCTTTGTCTGCTTTTTGTATTATGTATAGCTGGCCTCATGGAAAGAGTTAGCAAATATACTGCCTGTTTTTATCTTCTGAAAGAGACTGTAGAAAACTGGTTTACTTTCCTCCTTCAATGTTTGGTATAACTTACCATGCTCATGGGACTGGGACTGTTTTTTTTTTTTTTTCCTTTAAAAAAAAAGAACCAGCATTTATTAAATGCAGAGCATTTAGACAACTGTATAGCTTTTTTGTTTTGGAAAGTGATTACTGATTTAATTTCTTTAATTGATACAGCCTTGATTTGTTCTTGTATACATTTCGATGGAAATTATGTTGAGGAATAGTCCTATTTCATGTAGGTTATCAAATTGTGAGCATAGGGTTGTTCATAGTATTATTTTATTGTCCTTTAAACTTCTATGGGATGTATAGTGATGTTCCTATCTCATTTCTGCTATTAATGATTTACAACAAAAAGATTTTATAACATGTAATGGTTCATATAAACAAATCTGTTACTAAAAGGTAGTAAGAATATAATTATTAAAGAAATAGTGTACATTCTTTGATCATTCCAAGAAACATCAAGTAGCATAAGTAGAGGATGAACTCTTACTTGATGGAATTTTATCATGTGAGTTACTATGTAAGACACTCAAGGATACTACACAATGCTATTTCCATATACTTCTGGTTATGAAAGTAAAAGTTCTATTATAAAAACCAAAGAGATATAAGCAAAAATATGAATGTTATATTTGTGATTATATAACAATTCTCAGATAAGCTAATATTCAGCTATTCTAACATTAGTGCCAATGTTCCTTTAAATATGCTCACCTTCACATGTACATACGTACACTCACTCGCGCGCGCGCACACACACACACACACACACATACACACACACACACTTACTACAATCTGTCATAGAATATCAGATGTTATCATATTGCATCATACTATAGTATAAGTAGATCAGGTCTATTTTGACAGGTTTGCAGGAAAAGATGTTAAAACACTAGTGTGAAGATATTTTGAATTATTTATTTTTCTTTTTTCTAACACAATTAAACCTAAGATTCTCAAATTATTCAAATGAGCTTAATTGTTAAAGACAAGCAGCATTTAAAATACTAGACAAGTTGTTAATATTCAGGGCAGGGACTAGAAAAGTCTCTGGAAGTTTAGTCATCCCTATGTTATTTCTCATGTATGTATACTTGAATATTTATATACATAGAAGTTTTATAATACTTGTGGGAAATAATATTTTAATAGGTAAAAGGAAATTAAATAGAAACTTCTCTCAATTATAAATACATTTTCCCAAACTCTCATATTGCTCATTGTTATATAACATTAATGAAAGTCTCATTTTAAAAATGAGGCAATAATGAAAATAACAGAAAATGAAATACATATTATATACATATAAGGAGAGCTATTTATAGATTAAAAACATTTGGCTAATGTGCCTGTAACAAATTCTGTGGCTTAATTCACTAGTAGTGTCTTAGTTCACTAGTGGGAAATGAAACTTATTGCAGGAATTTGCTTAGCATCTTTTCCTTCAGATGAGGTGCAGTCTGGATCTTATGAAATATGTAAATGATATTTATATATCCTTAATCTTTAATGTAATAGTATGAAAGCAACAGAGGCATGATATAATCTATATTGTGTTTTATGAATATTTCATTAAGATGAAATGGTTTTGCTTCCTAATATATGTCTGATATCATTTTTTATCACCACTGATTCACAAACATTAGTTCTTAAGATAAAAATGAAAGGGATTGTATAAAGGAAAAATTAAAACTCAGTAAAAAGTAGAGCTGGAATTTTTGTATTTGATGATGTCTACTCCCTTTTCTTTTCAAATGTTAACTGTGGGAAAAATATGGTTAATCACCAGTTTTGATCTTAGCAGAAATTTTAGAAAATAAGAAACTATAATATTGTTACATTTTAAGAAATAACAAATTATAGTATTGCAATTATAATATGTAGTTTATATAACACAATTCATATAATACCAAATATATTTAATTATTTTAAAAGTCTGCCATATATCCCATTTTGCCACTGTACTATAAATTTACATATCTCTTTCTGAGAACTTAGTCAATAATAAAGGTTCATTATATTGGAGGAAGAAAAACATGAAAAATAAAGGAGAAAAAATTCTTCTCAATTTATTAAGATATTCATCACTGTTGAAAATCCACATCTCTCAAATAAAAATCACTTTAGGAGTTCTTTTGCAAGGAATATAATGTGCAAGAACTTTGGGGGCTTACAATCAAACTAACAGAAAATAATGTTAAGAGTCATAGGAGCAATAGTGTAGATACATTAAAAAATCACAGTGCAACACAAGGATACTAGGACACAATTTGTACATTCTAATGTCATATAGCACTGCAGGTTAACTAAAGTTGACACAATATTTAATGGATGATTGCAAAATAATGACTAGGCAGGATTTTGAATGTTCCTAATACAAAGGAATGGTAAATGTCTAAGGTGACAGATACTCCAATTTCCCTGAGCTGATTATTACACATTGTACATGTGTATTGAAAGGTTACACTGTGCCACCTAAAATATACAATTATTGTCATTTAAAAATAAAAATACATTTAAAAAAACAAATCTATCACATGATATGATACAATTTGAAATTTTAAGTAATAGAACCTAGACAAAGGCTTGGTCAACCCAAGAAATACCAAAGGTAATGAGCCAAGATATAACAACAGACAAAGATAGTTGGTAACAGCGGAGTTCAGATCTGAATGACATGAGGATGCTAATCACGGACAGTTTCTCCCAGAGAACCAAAGAATTCGCAAGCCCAGAAACACATGAGTCTGAGGCAATAACACGGCATCTAGGAAGTAAGTGCTTTGTACTAACCCCATGTGTGGATATGTACAACGCTGTCCTCAGCCTTTTGTACTAGATGTGGGTAAGAAAAGCAGGGCCAGTGCTTAATGAACAGTCTGAATAAAAACACTAATGCTGTGGTAGAGTATATTGGTTACAGAGAATAAGTTTCTCCTATATTAACTCAGGGTGCAAGGTCCAGGTAATGTTCCTGGCATTAGATAAAGATCAAAAGAAAAAAAAAGACAAAACAGCCAACACTTGGCTTGTGCTCGAGTTCTTCCATACTTTCTATAACACTCTATAATCTCCAACAATCCTACAAAGGTAAGGAAAGGATTCCTTAACCATATCAAGGCCAAACTGTGTTAACAGCTATCTGTCTCTACTTTTCCTCTTTTAATTTCAATTTCACTGTAAAGCAAACTCATTTTCTTCTTCATGGTTTCGAGGCCCATTGAAATCCACTGACTCCTTAATCACAATCTGCAGACATCTTTTCTATCCTGAGCTCACGATTTTTTTTTTGTATTCAACTGCTTAACCTATTTTTCTATCTGAATATCTCTCAAGTGATACTTAATTGAATACCTAATTCAATATGTCTAGAATTTCAGGGTCTGTGTTTTCAGTAACAAATTATTCATTTCTGCAAAGAGTCCCAGAACACCTTAGATATAGTATGCTCAACTCCTTATTTGAACTGACCATAACCACCAACCTCTATTATTTCTACCTAATACTTCTTCAATAAAACCCTTTATCCCACACCCTACCTCAGCTCAGAACTTCATTGTCTTTCATCTGAAATATGAACAAACAAATGAATATGTGAACAGATGAACACTTTCTCACTATTAAAGAGATAATCAGGAAACCAAAATTTAAGTCATGTAGAAGTTTAGCATAGTACCTAGAACACAGTGATTAAAATCAGTTTTATAGATATAGATTATCAATATCATTATTGAATGAACATAAATTCTGTCTCCTTTCAAATAATAGGAAAATGAAAACAGGAGAATAGATAAAAACAGAAGAATCACTCTGTAAAGGAAAAAAAAGACAATAAAAATACCACCATCAGGATATATGCTGAAGAAATGCACTACTGAAAGCAGATTGGATTTGATAACTAAGCAATCAAACAGAACAAAGAAAATAAGTGGTACAGAAACATATGGTGACAAACAAAGGGAGATTTTGTCTTAGCTGTTTAATCACTTAGAATCCAAGCATCCCTGTTTTGACCTGGTTGCAGATTCTTGAGGAACAACTCTTTAGTGAGAGTGAACACATGTGAGATATACTATCTGATACCAATGCTTTATGCACTTAACATGTTGAGTAATAAAAAAGTGGGACTTCCCTTCTTGTAAATTTTATGGACTTGTATTCTGAAAACATACTGCTTATAGCATTTAGAAATCCTTAAACATTTAAAACACACACACACACACACCCCTCACACATACACAAAAACTTGTTTATGCAGAGATGAGACTAAAACCTGTACATGGAACCTGCCAAGGTTGATGGGGTTTGGGACATGGTATCATAGAATATGCCATTTTGTTATTCCAGAAAAGTGAAGAAGCAGGAAGGTCACTATGGCTTTCTTCCAACCTTTCTCCCCTACAGCAGGTCATATGGCCCATATTGAGAAGTGCCACCCTATACCCAGAGGAAAGGATCATCCTTATCTCTGTCGATACAGGGTCACAGAGAAGAATTCCAGTAAGAAGTCTTTACTAAGTTCCTCCTGCTTATTATTTGATGGCAATCGTACCTTTTGTCCTCCAGTCATTTTCTCCTGACTATGTATCGTACCTCAAGCCTACTAATAAAAATAAGCAAGTTTACTTGTATATTTGGGTCTTCATTTCTGAAGTCCCATGTCAACATAAAACATATATTAAAGTTTTAATTTATTTGAAATAGGTGATAGTATGAATATAAATTGAAATCTGAGCCATATATTCTGGCAAAATTATACAATATAATTTTTAAAATATAAAAATGCTAACACTAACACAGTGTTTCTCAAGTATTTCATCTGTGTCACATGCAAACACACATATGTATGTAACTGTTTTACTACATTAAATAGTTGGGACTGTTTGTAGGAAGCAGCAAGCCTGGAAGCTCTGGATCTCCCATTGCAGTAAACCCAATGTTCTTATCATCCGCCACTCAAATTAATATGTTGAAACCCTAATATCTATGTAATGGTATTTGAAGATATGTCATAAGGGTAGAACTTCATGAATGGGATTTGTTCTACTATAGGGAGACAACAGAGAGATAGGTAGTCTCTTTCTGAAATTTGAAGACACAGTAAGAAGATAATTGTCTATAAACTAAGAAGAGCAACTTCACCAAGGACCTGAACCTGTTGGCATCTTCTTCTCAGTCTTCCAATCCCAGAACTGTGAAAATACTTATGTGTTGTATAGGCCATCTGCTTCATTATATAGAAATCTGAGCTAAAACATCGACTCTCCTCCCTGCTAGCTTGAGAGTTGAGGGGGTCCATGGCTCAGCGTATCAACCTGTCCACAAACCAACCTGGAGGACAAGTTAGTAAGCTTCAGTACAGGGTAAGAAATACTTCTTGTGTAAATAAGGACATTTTACAATGATAAAATGCCCTTTAATCCAAAAAACACAACAATCCTAAGTGCTTATATGTATGTTACAGTTTGGGTCTGAAATGTCCTACATCAAGGTTTACGATTAAAGCCTAGGACCCAGTGTGACACTGTTGGGAGGAAGCAAAAATCTTTTAGAGGTGGGGCCTTGTAGGAGACCTTCTGGTCATTGGGGGCATGTCCTGGAATGGGATAACAAGACCCAACTCCTTTCTCTTTCTTCCTCTTGCTTACTAGCCATGAGGTGAGTGGTTTTGCTTTACCATGTGATCCTACCATAATGTCTGGCCTTATCAGGGGCCAATGGGTAGGACTAAAACCTCTAAAACTGTAAGCCAAAATAAGCCTTTTCTATTTTTAAGTTAATTATCTCAGGTATTTGTTAAAATAATGAAAAGCTGACTAACAGCATGTCCTGAAGAAAACTGAAATTGTTAGAAGAAATAGACAAATCTTCAATTTTATTTGGAATTATTGGTATAACGAGTGTAAGGATATAGAAGACTTGAACTCGTCATCAAGCAAGGTAACCTAGGTGGCATGTATAGGATGCTACAACAAAGGAGCAGAATACCTACTACTTTCAAGAACATGTGCAGACAGTAGAATGAATCAGACATAACTTTCCTAAGTTCATATATGAATACATGACCAGTGTAACTCCACATCATGTACAAAACACAGGAATGGGAAATTATACTCCATGTATGCATGATATGATAAATACATTCTACTGTCATGTATAACTAAAAAGAACAAATTAAAAACAAAAAAGAACACGTGGAACAGCCATCCAGGTGGAACTTATCAGGGCCATAAGACAAGTTTGAACAAATTTAAAAGAACTAAAATCATAAAAACAGAATCAAATTGGAAATCAGTAATATACAGACATCTGGAAAATTTCCCAAATATTTGAAACCCAAAAGGAGAAAGAAGAAAAAAAATTACAGATAAGAGAGAACAGTGAAATTCAAAGCAAAGGGTTTAAAAGATTAGTGAAACTAAAAGCTGTTTCTTTGAAAGTATCAATCAAATTGATGAAACTCCATTTATACTGAGGAAAAAATTAGTGAAAATAAGAAACACATCCAAAATAAGAAACAAAAGACAGGATATGACTATATGCTTTATGAATTTTAAAGGGATAATAAAAGACTATTGTGAACATGTTCATAACACACACATTAACTTGACAATTTTGGTGGAATGCATACATTTTTTTCAAACAAATTCCCAAATCTAATTCAAGAAGAAACAAACTAGGAATAGATTTTACATATATAAAATAAATGTAATACATAGTTACTAACTTTTCCACAAAGAAAACTCAAGGGAAGAGTGTAGCTGGTGAATTCTACCATTCATTCTACCATTCAAAGAACATCACTATATTCTTCTGTAAATGAGAGAAAGAGGGAGAAATTTTACATGCCTTTTATGGAGTCAATATTACTCAAATACCAAAAGTTGTAAAAAGACATTGCAAGAAAAGAAACTAGGCCAATATTCCTCATGAACAAAGGCATAAAATTCTATGCTAAATTGGCAAATAAATTTGGTGGTATAAAAGATATAATCCTTTCAGCCAGGCAGAGTAGCACAAGCCTGTAATCCCAGCAACTTGGTGAGGCTGAGGCAGGAAGATGGTATGTTCAAAGCCAGCCTCAGCAGCTTAGTGAGGCCCTAAGCAACATAGATTCTGTCTCAAAATAAAAAAATAAATAAATAAAAAGGGCTGGGGATGTGGCTCAGTGGATAAGTGCTGTGAGTTCAATCTGTGTTCTTAAATTAATCAATTAAATTAAATTAAAAATAATAGATATATTTAATGACCATGCTCATGTGAAATGCAAAAAGTTTGCCTGAATGTCAATTAATAAAAATAAACATAGGGGCTGGGGATGTGGCTCAAGCGGTAGAGCGCTCGCCTGGCATGCGTGCGGCCCGGGTTCGATCCTCAGCACCACATACCAGCGGGGATGTTGTGTCCGCCGAGAACTAAAAAATTGGTATTAGGAATTCTCTCTCTCTCTCTCTCTCTCTCTCCTCTCTCACTCTCTCTTTAAAAAAAAAAAAGAAAAGAAAAGAAAAAAAATAAACATAGGGCTGGGGTTGTAGCTCAGTGGTAGAGTGCTTGCCTGGCATGTGTGAGGCCCTGAGTTCAATCCTCAGAAAATAAATAAATAAAAATAAAGGTACTGTGTCCATCTAAAACTAAAAAAAATTTTTAAAAAAATAGACATAAAACCCAATAAAGGGTATACACGAGGGTTTTTAATAGATAAAAAGATAAAAAAATAAAAAATAGCATTTGTCATGTCAAATATCTGAAACATTAGATGAAGAGATAGACATCTTCTAAGGATGGACCTTGAGTTCTTCCAACTAGAACAACATGATTGCAGATAAGTATTTATTCCATAGCTATAGAAATATTATTTGAATCTGGAAAATATCTGTTGAATGAAATGATATCAAATGAAGAGGGTTTGGAATGGACAATCAAGCAAATATATTTTAACCAATAGAATTCATTTCATCATCATAATCATCATCAAAAATGCATCTATCTGATAAATTATAATGAACAAATGTTTTATCCTCAATGAAGCATTGGGAAATTCAAAATTAATTCCCTCCTTCATTAACACAAGAGCTATTATTTGAAGATTAATATGGTTCTAGGTCAAGATGCAAAGGCAGCTTTTTATACTGCCTTTGCATAAAATATCATGTTTGACCACTGGGAATTTCAAGTTCAGACTGAAAAATCCATATGCATTTAAAAACCTAAATAAATAATATTTTCTGATAAAGTATCTAGTGGTGTCAGGAATAGAGCATAGCAACTAATCCAATTAAGCTTTAAAATTTTTATGACATTAATTTCAGCATGGAATTACTGATAATCCCTAGGGTGAAAAAAATGGGAAAATTGTGAATTTAAAGTTTGGGGGTTTTAATATTGGCAATTATCAATGGAGTTATAGAGGAAAGCAGGCTTACTTGCATACAATATTTTAAAATATACTCCAAAAAATCATATCTCAGTATTTGTCAACTTTAAGTTATGCTGGCAATGCAAACAGAATACTCAGAAATAATGATATACTATTCTTGGGATTGCCACATTTTATGCCTGATTTTTTTCTTTGGACATATGTTCACTGTAACAAGCTTGTTCTTAATTCATCAATGGTTCTTAATCTATTCCTAGAAATATTGAATATATGTCAATGGAAAATACTATCAAATCTTGAACTAAAGTAATTTGTTTTTCTCTTAAAATGATTATTGATTGTGCATCCTCCTAGTAGCAAACTTGACCATGAGGTTTGTGAAATGTGAAGGGCTGCCTCGGAGAAGGAGTTAACAGAATATTGACTGCATACACCATGAATGGAAGATCATGTGTACATAATGCATATGTACCTACATGTGTGCACATATGCTTAACATATTGTTTTAATGCTACCTCAGATCACTTAAGAAATATATTAAAGCATGTAATTGCCTTAAAACTTTGCACAGAGATTCAGAAAATATACTAATTATAGGCTAGGCACAGCCTCCAAAAGAAGCCAATAGTAATGGACTACTGGGCTTTGTACCACTCACTGAATCTTTAATGTGAACTTTTGTCATGAAGAATATTACATTAAAGTTTTAATTTGTTTGAAATGGGTTATCTTATGTTTATAAATTAAAATCTGAGTCATATATTCTGGCAAGATTATACAATATAATTTCTATCATATAAAAATGCTCTCTGTACTACAAGACAATGAATTTCTACATCAGTACGTTATTGTACTATTCATGCAATCTAAATTACTAAGACATTTAAAAATAGTAGTGTGTTTATATGTGCAGCCTAAATGGTTGAAAACATTTTAAAAGTAGCTAGAGCATGCACATATTTAAATGAACTTTATTTGGAAAGGCAATAAAGATGACAACATTAAACTCCTTTCATAAATAGCTGTTTAAGCAATTTCCTAGTACAAACAATAATTTATGCTAAGTGAACAGTAAAGAATGGATTTCATTCAGTTTAATTGCTTGTGCCCTATCTAAGATGAGGAAGAAACAGGTTAGTTACAAATTGTTCTGAATTGATGAATGTATGCTCTTGTATGTTCAGTATAAATCTAACCAACAGAAAATTCCAATTTGTCAATTTCCATCTGACCTATATTTTCACTCTGAAGTCTGAGTCACAGCCAGGAAACCATATAAAAACTGCCACTGCAGCATCTGATGAAGGTCCCCTGCATTGTCCCTCCGCTGCATTTTCAGAGCATCACTGTCTACCAATTATATTTGCAAAGGAACTTGAAATTTATCTTGGACAATATATTGCATAAAAAGTACTCTAGTGAATTTTGGGTGATGCAAACATATTTTTCCAATATAAATGTAAGCCCAAAAGATAAAAGACAAACAGGGTAAAGTAAGATATGGGCAGGCTTGTTATGAAGCTTGGATATTAAAAATTGAGATGTTTCACTGAGAAAACATTAATTTGGCAAATACTATAGAGTGTGTCTGTATACATAAAGATGAATTTCTGTCTTTTTCCCTACCCATATTGTACACAAACAAGTTGTCAACATCTGCAAATCTCAGTACTCTTTTACATGGGTTTCCAGGTTTACACTTGAAGCCACTCTAAATCGCCTTTGTCTCCTTCATCCATCAGTGGCTGTCATGTTGGTCTACCTGTGGCTTTTTATGTGACTGCTCATTCTTCTCTCTCTTTTATTATGAATAATAAATTATACCACCTCATCTAGAAAACAAGCATTTGGGGACTTTTGTGTGAGCAATTTCTTTGAAGGGAACAGGAAGGGCAAAGAAGATCTGAACATTTGCTCTGAGTAATAAATAGGAAGCAAGGAAAGAAGCATGGCAGAGACAGTATATGCCTTTAAGAAATTTTAACTTGTGCAGTTTAATTTCATAGTCTCTCTAGAAGGAAAAAAGGAGAGGCAGGGGGAAAAAGGAATCAATATAGAATATTACCATACTCCAAGCTTTGGTCAAGACATGCTATTTATTATCTTGATTATTTTCCAAATCACTCAAATAGAATCTAATAGTCCCGTGGATAGAGAGGATAAGAATTATAGAATTAGATCAGGTGACATCACACAGCTAGTTAGCAAAGTTGAGATCCAAGTTCATGTGTTGATATCTCAAAACTCTGCACTAAAAATCACATACAGGGTTTAGCTGGATTATTGAGCCATGTACAATCAGGACTCTGAATTGCTATGCCAGCTTTCTCATCAGTAAGCAACAGACTTTAAAATGCTGCCAAATATTTCAGGGAAATAAGTGACCTGAAAGAGAAGCTAATCCATTCAGTCCCCATTGATTTGTATACATGTTTTTTTCTTTTAAGCAAAATTTGATTGCCATGTTATATCCCCAAATAGAATTATTGTATAACTCCTATTTGGAAGTAGCTGTGGTCATTCAACACGAATGCATACACATATATAAAACTTGACCTTGCCCTCATCATACTTAAAGTTTATTAAACATCTGTAGATAAACAGAAAATAAAGCAGTAATTGAATTTGCATGTGAACATTTAGAAGAGGAATGCTAATTGTCTTTCTCTTATTAAAATTCACTGAATAATTATTATCACCCTCGGTCATTTAGCAATTAAGAAAATTGCCATCGAAATAAGCTCTTAAATATGACTTCTAGGGACTCGATAATAATTTAATATTACTTTTGCTAATAGCCCTGGGTCTATTTTGATTAATTAGAATCACCTATTCCAGATTCAATTAAGTTTCATCTTCCTAAATATATATGTTTTGCCTTTTCTTGTCTTGGCTATTTTAAGATCTCATTGAAAGAGTTGTTAGACTATGCACATGAATATAGATGAAAGGCCAAGTAAATAAGAATCATTTCCAAAGTTTAATGGATGTTGTCACTGCTTGTGGAAATAATGTCATATATTACTGTTCAATTTGGAAAAGATCCAAAACTTTAAGTAGTTTTACAGTAATGAGAGAATAAGAATCATTAGATATGTCAAATATATATATATTCTTTATTAGACATCAAACTAGAGACTTTTTCATAAATAATTATTGAATGAACTTGTTGTGATATAAAACTGTATGCTTGTGATCTTTGCAAAAAATAGTATTTTTTCCCAGAGAGAGATTTCCTTAATAAAATACAAATAATGGAACGTAGTGTTAAATGTGTATAGACACACACTAAATATTCACCAAATTAAGGTTTTTCTCAGTAGAACATCTCAATTTTTAATACCCAAACTTCATCTCAAGAATATTGATAAAGATGCCAAAATATGGGATAACAAAATGATATTAGTTTTATTAAATAAATGCCTACTATATATCAGACATTAGACTAGGCTAATCCAATGGGAAATTATATCTTTCAATGATATTCTCTCTGCTTTATAGATGAGGAAATTGTTTCAGGTATGATATGGAACACATAGCTAATAACTGGAGAATCCTAATGAATTCCTAATCCACTAGAGTGGGATGCTGGAGCTTTCACAGTAGACCTCCGGTACATTTTTTTGTAGTTCTATTTAAATAAGAATGTAACTTCAGTTCTTAGAAATTCACAAATTTCACCTCAGCTAAAGGAGTCCTATTGTCAAGGAAAAATCCCCAAATCCCCTGCTGATCCCCATGGGCAAACCTAACAACAAATGGCTAAGGAGCAACTGAAATGTGGTAGGTTCAAGTGGAAGTAGACTATGAATACATTATATACACTGAATTTAAAGACCAAATGAAAAAATAATAGTTTAGCATTTTCTTAGCTACCTGTCTCACACTGATTTTGTACTGAAATGATGGCATTTGGATAGATTAAAGAAAACATTAAAATCATTTTCACTTTTTAAAAATGGTCTACTAGAAAACATAAAATTGAATATGTGGCTTACATTTTTGATCCATATTATGCTTCCCTGATGTCTTTTAACTCTCTTTACTAACTTTCATGAAGATCAAAGAAAACAATTTGGCTTTTTTATTTGTTTAGGATACCAATATCCCAATACCACATAAAACAAACAAAAAAACAGAAAAGGACCAACCAACCAACCAACCAAATAACATATACGGTCTTTCCTTAAAACATCAGAGACTCCTAAAAAGCCCTCTGAACTCAATATAAAGGCATAGTTTTTCAAAATCATTTCACTATTGAAGATTTCACAAAGTGTACTATTTTACTCTTATCAACATATAAATGTTTACGTTTAATTTCTGAAGGCACTTAAAGGTACATTTAACATTTCATAGGAAAGTGAACTTCAATGAATGTGTATTTTTCACTTGAATGTAAGCAACAGAGATAGGTAGCTAAGAAAATACTAAACTATTTTACCTCAATTTTTAGAGTGCTCCAAGAATAGAAATAAAGGCATTCAGGTTTTCTTCAGGGAGTCTTTTACTACACCCATTCCTACCAATTTTAACACTTTATATAAATGAATATTTCTTTCCTACTTTTATATAATAAATATACAATATTAATATATTAGTAATATATTAACTTCTATATTCCATATTAATCCTTTCTTCTTTTTTACTTGTATGTGCACTTAACGTTTAATTTCTAAGACCAGTCAATATTCTAATACTCAAGGTAGTCCCCAGTTTAATCCATTTCCCTTGACTGTCTCAAGTGTTGAGTTGCACTGGACGCCTGCTTATGTGGAGCTATCACCTAAACTCTACCTCCACAGTCTGACACCACCTCTTCACTCCCTTGCCATCTGGTCTGCCCATAGGGACTCTACCACATTCTTCATCTATTCCTTATTTGCTCAGATTCAGCCACCACTTCCCTAAAAACTGGGCCGATCTTTTCCTCCTATGAGTTCCATATATGGTTCCAAAGTTCTGAGCATTCTGTAATTAGCCTAAAACTAGATACCAACACAACTTATTTTCTGTATTCTCCACATTCTCACAGAGGTTTCTCTTGGCACTTAATCATATCATACCCAATATTAGAGTTTGGGGGGGAGGTATTTTTCCTACTCCCAGTTGCCATGATGAATTCTTAAAGAAGATTCTTTCATTTTCTATTTATCAAAAATTTTGATCAAATACCACAAATACCATAAAGATCTGTAGCACTATTCATCAATGCCCTTAATTTGATAATTAATATATAACGGGTACAACTTCACAGATACATTTTTGTTTTCTTTCTGGAAGTCTTTTAAAATTACTTTTAGATTTTAGTTGGTTAAGATCTTAGTATCCCCAGCAGAATCCATTTATTCCTCTTGCATCACATTTAATAGCTGTTCATTAAGTGTACAAGTGGTTCAACAACAATAACAACAAAAGAAAAGTAAAAAGAAACTTTTGCTCCCTTACTACTTGGATGCTATGATGAGATAATTTTTATTATGATCACAAAGTTACTATTCCAAATACCAGAACTTTATAACCAGTGTAGCTGTGATGCAAACATCCTACCCTAAAAGAAGGCAAAGCTTTTTTCAAGGAAGATTAATCTGAGGAAGCTGAAACACATTTGCAATAAATCCACATGAATATACATAGGCCTCAACAGAGTGTTGAAATGTTTGCATGTTTTCATCCTCAAATGCTTGTATGTTTTCCTCTATGCTATTCCAAATCCTCAAATGCTTGTATGTTTTCCTCTATGCTATCAAGTGAAGAGCCTATTTAATCATCAAATAGGAAACATATATAAACTTCCTTTTAACCATGTTAAAATATTCCTTTTGCAATGAACAGAGAAGTAAAGACAGAAATTGCAATGTTCCTCATTCCACTTGCCATGTTACAAGACAAAGCAAATAAACAAGCTTATTCCTAATAAGCTTTATTATTTCTTAGTCCTTTCAACTACAAAAGACACAATTTAGAAACCAATGGAAGTGCCCTTTGTTTTCTACACTAAACTCATGGTTTACATATTAATATCTGTCCCATTATCAATTGATGGAATTTGCTCTTTTGTCATTTAAATAATATATTTTCATCTCTTACCTCTAATATATCATACGAATTAATGGCACTTGATATTTTCACTTCTTACAATGTAGTCACTGCATGTATTATATCGAATGTCTGCCAACTCAACATTTTACTATAATTCTTAAGATAAATTACCAAAAAATATTTTAGGTTAAAAGGACATATGGACATATTCAATCATCTACACTATTGCAATGTATAAATTCAACCACTCAAGTTGACATTCTCATGGGTCTGCAAAGAATAAGGCATATAGAGACAGCCCCTGATTTATAATGGTCCAAGGAAAATTCTTCAACATCATGATGGCAAGAAAGCAATCCGCATTTAGTGGAAGCCATAGTTAGAATTTCAAATTGTGAGCTTTTCATGGCCGCCCACTTTAGGATATGATACTCTCCCTGGGCCTCAGCAATGAACTACAGATCCCAGTCAGTGATGCAATCATGCAGGTAAGCAACTGATGCTCTACAGGGTACTGTGGTGCTGTGCTATGATGTGCTCTGGGTTAGGTGTATTAAATGACCTTTGCATTTATAATATTTTCAACTAAATGATGGGTTTCTCAGGATGTAACCTCACCACAAGTTGAGGCAAAACTGAGTATAACCACAATAATGTCATTAAAATGGACTAACTCTGCTCTTGGTTTTCTTAGATTTTGTTAAAAGTGAATGGAACTTTGTGTAAGATTGAATTTTTTAATCAAACTGAAAATAGAGGAGTCATATTAATCTAGAAAAAAGCTGATGAAGCTGAGAACTCATGAACTAGTAAGTATAACAAAGGTTTAATGAAAATTCAGAAGACATTTTTATGAGTAAAAGCTTGAAAAATATTTTTTAGGTTCAAAAAATAGTTTTTTTTTTCTTTTTGAAACAGTGAATTAATCACTGCTTTGTACTTTCTTCCCACCATCTACCCTGCAAAAACAAGCAGCAAACTCAAAATAAAACATACCCGTTGGAAGAGGTACAGGCAGTTCCTCTCTCATGGAGGAATGAGATGATATACAGCTCTCTGTAAGCACTATGTCATCAAGTGCAATACTGCCATGGTGACCTTTGCCGACTCTACCTTCAAATTTGATTTGGAAGTCCTCATCACCAAACAGTGATAATTGTTGTTTCCGCCAGAAATTGCCTTGTTCTGCAGTGAGATTAAGTAGGACTTTCGTTTGGTTTGAGACTGATACTTGGATCAAGGTGAGGGCCCCAATGCCAGTTCCATACATGTGGTAATAAAAACTGATCTGTAACCAAGAATAGGAATATTATTTTAGTAATACAATGAATTACACTTTATGTTTATTTAATAATTCTCATTTATTAACATATCTGGGAGCAGAATTAGATTAGTATATTCCATTGTTCTATATGTACTGTAAAGCTGAGTTATAATTCTTGAATTAGGCAATTCTTGAATTACACATTATGATATACAGCAGTTTACTAGAATAGTAAGGACTGCATAGAAACTTATAAAAAATGAACTGAGTTTACTTTGTAAATGTGAGATTCATTGAGATTATGGTTTCAGTGTGTCCTGCAAAATTTCTGTGTTGGGGATTTAATTCCCAACAGAATGGTGCCCAGAAGGGACCTTGAAGAGGTGATTAGGCTCTGCCTCTGTGAATAGATTAAGGCCATTATTGTGAGAGTGGGTTCATTATCAAGAGAGTGAGTTAAATCACTTTCTTAAAAATCATAGAATACTCTCTTATTTCATCACATACTTGTGAAAACATATTTTCAGTTTTACAAGATCCTCAGGGCTCCTCTTTATATAGCAAAACCACCAGAACAGCAATTATCCAAATTTTACTTGAAAATGCTAGAAGCAGGCCTTAGAAGAGCAGCCTTGGGAGTTTTCCCCAGAGTGAAAATTAATAGAAGTATTTTGGAAGATTAACATTTCAATGTGTCAAAGAAGTGTTATACTAGATTTTTAGTCATTGTTTTACACCAGAAGAAATTCAGGGAAAATTCTGGGAAAAAAAAAGAACAGAACAGATTAGGAACAACAAAAATTCAGAACTGCTTAAAGCTCTTGTCTTATCATGGAGTGAATGAGAGAAAACAGTTGTGGTATAATCTTCATAGAGGAAAAAAGACACTGAAAAACTCACAGTCTCATGCATCAATTCATACTCTAGAGAAAGAGAAAATGAATGTTTAAAAGGTAAAGAATCAAGGAATATATGCAGTGCATTAGTGCAAAAAGCCTTAGACCAAAAAGAGGTACCCTGTGTAAAGTGACTACTTGAATTTCCTAGCTGATGAATTCTTAAAGTATTCTTCTATGATACAAAAATATTTCTTTGATTAACTCCCAACATGAACTGTATGGCTGTTTGTATTGGGACTGATGCAACCTGGATGGAATTATTGATTTGAGTAATCAATAAAAAAGGCCTCAGGCCAACTTTATGGGCAGCATCAACAGAGACTGATCAGGCCCAGCTGAATGGTGTACTTCCCAGTGGAATCCATCCAGCCAAAGACATGGGTTGGCCAGGTTTCTGCTTACCATCTGTATTTGTCCCACAAATACAAGCCATATGTTTTGTGTCTTGGTCAATCCTTCTCTATCTGAAGGTCATTTTATGAATGATATCATCAGATTTATGTGCAAACACACACACTCAATTTCCATTTTTAGGGAGCACACTTGATGTCAAGATGACCTAATCTCAGGGCAATGAGAGGGAATGAAAATTTGCTATTAATTCTTCAAAGGAGATTTTTTTTTTAAAACTGGAAATTCTTATTCTTCAGAGATTTGATTTCTTTCCTCATCAATCTCTGTGTGCCTGCCTCCCATCCACCAAAAGAATAAAAAACCATTCAATTTTTTTTGCTTAAAAGTTTTCCAGAGGGTGAAAGGACAGAGATGATCCTTCTGTAAATTTGTGAAGTCACTACTTACCTGCTACACATTTTTATGATATGAAAGAACCAATAACTCTTAGTGCGACCTTTCCTTACCTCTCTGTATTCAATCCTTATCATAAATATTCACAAAATGAAACATTAATTATTAATTTTTTGACTTTTCTTCTCCATATACTTCATTATTCTCATATAGATGCTTAAAATAGTGGGGAATATAGTCCTGGGACCAAGGGGAGATAGGGATGAATGAAAGTCTCAGCTACTACAGTATGAGAAAAAAAATTTTGAACATTTTCAGTGGAAGTATCTAATAGAAAAGCTTAGAAGTCAAATGAAATTGGGTTTATGTACATATATCATGTTTCATATTTAATTTTCCAAGACTAAATAGAATTTGCAATTTTCTATTGATATATAGAGCCAGATATAGCATAGATTCAATGTATATCAAATATAGTGTGCCTGGGTTTTATTTCTGAGAAAGTATCCACTCATTTGTAAGACAGCAAAATCATGAAACTATGTTTGATTAAAACTCAATTTAAGAATTGAGTTAAGAATTTAATATTATTCTGTGACTTGTTACTTCTATTCTAGACTGCTGACCCAATTATTTTTCTAAAACTCTCATCTGTTTACATCACTTTTATTATAGAAAATCCTCAGTCTGAGAGATGAGGTTGCTCTGTGGGGGTTAAACCAAGAAACCGTATCATGATTAGACAGAAAAACTATGATAAACTAAAGTTTCACATGTGTGAAGACTCTATCTGATAGAATGTTGAAGACTGGTCACTAAGTGTTTTTGTACTATGGACACAGGTACATCAGAAGATTAGATCTTGACAATAATAAAGTTTTAAGTCCTGTAAGTGTCTCCTAGCCTGACTGGGTCAGCAAACAAACAAACTTGCTGGATATAGTTGTTTTTTTTAATTTTATTTTCAGTGTTCAAACATTAAGGAATGCCATAATCAGAGAATCTGTGATCAGATCTTATGGAAAGTGTTTCTCATCATAAATATAAATAAATGACACATTTGTTCATGCACTTGTTTCTCATAAGCAAGTTTCCTGTAAAGTCATCTCTGAGTGCTTGGTTTATATTATACATGAAGGTAAATTTAGTTCCTAACCTAGCTGACTCAAATAATTTATTGAGTATAAACAAACAACTCAGCAAACATGAGAGGAATGTGGAAAACTCTGCAAATATGTAGTAATTGTATGAGGCTTTTTGGTCTACAGAATCATAAAATTGAATTTAGATTTTTAAAACTTCACAGACGTATTCTTCAAATTTCACAAGCTAAGGACTATGTCACATTTCCTGCTTCCCTACAGAAATTCTTTATGAAGGAACAAGTTCACTCTTTCCTTTTCCATGAAATCTCCTTCAAATCTTTTATTGTGGTTTTAATCATCTTTAATATTAATTCTTAGACATATTTAATTATATCCTGCATATTATTTCATTTTTTGTGGTAAAATTCTCATAGTTCCAATAAGCACTAAATTCTCCAAAGGGAAGGAACTGGCATTTTACATTTTTTGTGTTATCTATCCTCATGAATGATAAACCATGGAATTTTCTACTGGTTTCCAAAATTCCAATATCCATGGAATTTATCCATAGGAATAAAATTTCTAACAATCCTTCCCTTTCATGCTTTCTTCTTTTTTCTTTACTTCACATATACCATCTGAACAACTTCAAACTCATATTTGGTCTGACCCCTGCATTCTATTTGCAGTATTTGATTTTATGAACAGTCTTGCACAATAATTGGGACTTTTCCTTCCATACCTTGCAGTTTTTGCTTTTCTTACTTATAACTGGGCTTGATAGTCTGGCTGTCCTCATGGGTTGCTGTGGAAAATAGCTCTTTATAAAGATGTAATGGCCAGATGAATTGCCTAAGGTGTGGTCCACAGCCGGTTCTGTGCTTGTAGGTGGGATGCTGCTAGGTTTTAGATTCCAGTCACAGTCCTCATCCTGATCCTGCTCCCAGGCACAGAGGTCAAATTCAAAATCACAGTGCCCACTAAAAGTACCTGGAAAACATTTTCAAATTTATGTTAGAAAAGAATGGAAATCCACTGTCTTTCAAGTTTGTGTTTCAGAAATACAGTGATATTACTATATCATGCAGTATTCCAAACCTTACAATGCTATCCTGATGGCAGCATTTAAATAGAGCATGTTAGTTTGTTTATACAGCTATTTGCATGGCGACGTAAGTTCATTTCTCCACAAATCTAGTCCCAATCTCAAAACTTGAGAAAAGACTTTAGCATCACATACACTATGTCTTCTGAACACCCATTTATTCAATGTAATTTATTACTTCTCTTTTCTCATCTTTGCTTCCAAGGTCTTGGTAGTGAATTTAGAAAATTTATTCTTCCTCAAGAGTTTAGTTTGGGAAATATTGCCTGCCACAAAAGCTACCATGAATCACAATTTTTTAAGAATTTAATCTCTTTAGATATGAGAAAATTATGAAATGAAAAAGGTACAAAAGATGTAATAATTTGAATTAATTTATTGTAGTAAGTTGCAGAAATTAAATGTTAAGTTACATTGAATACCAAACTATTTCCCAGGTGTTTTTTTTAAAGTTTGTTTTTTTCTTACATTTTCTGCATATGAGAAATTACACAGACATCTCTTTATAATGCTAAAGTTAGCTATAAGGCTATCAATTTTAGTGTAGTTGTTATAAAATGGAGCATTTTGGTATAAAAGGTCATTTCTTATGGTGTGTTTGGGACACTTTCCGTCATCCTTATGTTTAAGTAAATAGTATGATCCTGAATAAAACCAGTGAGTGAATGATTTGATAAGTAGTAAAATATTCTGTTTAGAATTACTTGAAAAAGTAATTCTTTATTAATTTATGCTTGAATATTACAACTAAAAATGAAAATCTCTAAAATTATAGTTATATGTGAGATGGGATCCAAAACTAAATGTACTTAAGGAGAACTTACTGTAGCTTGTCAAAATGTATCCAGATGGTGATTTTTCAAAGAAAGGTCATTTGAACAATTGTTCAAATTCTTTAAAGTAATTTTATATAAATGAGCATAAAACTTATTTGTCACCAACACACTAAAGAGCCAATTCTCTAACACACTGTCCAAAGGAAAATAGAATCCATAACAATTTCTGGACAAAAATCTACTTAATTCTATTACACAGGGCCTTAAGAATTTCAAAATTCTGTTGTGCTTACCAGTAAAATAGTGGTTTTTCTTTATAAATATATTTTTACAGTTATAAAAATAAAAAATTGTTTAAAAACAAAATAAACTTCATATTCTTTATAGTTAATAAGTTGGAAAATATGAAATGTATGTTGTATAATTGTTTCTATGCCATTTTACATATATAAAATGAAACTGAAAATTTCTGTAATTTGTAAAATTGTTTCTAGGTATGTTATAGTATATAAAATTACAGCTAATTATATCTCATCTCCTACTAAGAAACGTGCCCAACAATGAAAATGGGTTTAAAATGATCATTTTTAGATTAAAAGTAATAAATTTAAAAAAACACCAGGATAAATATTCTTTTTAAAATGGTTTAATTTAGCAGTCAGACTAATACTAATTTCTTATGTTTTTTAAGGATAGAAGATATTTTTCTATCAAGTTTTTATCACTAAATCAACAAGATGGCCTTTTTATCCAATTGCTGAATTAGTTTTAAAATTACATTTCAGATTCATTTTTATAATTTATTCTTTATATAATAGACTAAAATACTTTTAAATCTTTTAGATCAGAATATTCAAGTTCTCCTAAATATTCTTTCAGAGGACTAGGAAGGAAATCTCACTAAAATAATAGTAACCCTAAGTCTGCATCTAGTTTAGAATCTGAACTGTAGTCTTGATTAAGAATTTTATCAGGGCTGGGGTTGTGGCTCAGTGGTAGAGTATTGCCCAGCACTTGTGAGTACCTAGGTTTGATCCACATAAAAATGAAATTAATTAGATAAATGTATTTTTAAAAAGAATAATATCATGAAGTAACTCATTGTCCTTGTGTTAGAAAAATTGGCAACCCATAAGGATCTGATTACCATATAGACCAATACTTAGAGAAGCCATTTGTACAACATGTAGCTGCAGAAAACAAGATTTCTTTAAAAAAATCATAAAAACTCTGCTATGTGAACCTCTCTCTATAACGTAAATCACATCTTTATTTTGATTTTTACTATATTTTTGAAGATAGGTTTCCTTAGAAAATTTAATTCTGACATACAGGTTGGGAAAATAGAACAAACAATTGTAAGTTGTTTGAATTTCACATCACTGTGGTAAGAGGGAACACCTTTAATTTCATGTTTCATTATTTCCCACAGGTGCCAGGTGAGAAAAGCTGCAAACATTTCTGTGAGCAGATGTCAATTCTTGGCATTTCATGGTGCAATTAAGGCCAATGCCAGACAGGTGTGCCATAAGGAAGGAAGAAAATTATCACCTTTGTCTACAGCCATACCATTAATCAAACCAGTTTTCACCTTTCCACATGTTATAATGATCAATATCTTTCAAAGTATAAAATATATATTTCTTTTAAAAAGACATCATTTCAAAAGACCATAACCTTATAAGATCCTACAATCATATTTCTAAAATTAAGAGCTCACCATTCTATTCATTTATTTATCTGATATAAATTTGTAGATATTCTATAAATTAAATATATTAAGGAAAAGAGGTAACAGTCTAGAAAACGGGTAACTCGGTATTGAACATACTGTGTGCTACTTCTGAATATTCTCTTTATATTTGTCAATTCATTTAATCCGCACATTATTGTTTTCCTTCTTATTTTTGTTGTTGAGAAGGCTGAAGTTCTGAGATAAACTTTGCTTAATATTAATATTATATCATGAGTAGCAGAGCCGTATGGTGAAGAGTGATATGCCACAGTCCCTGGAATATCACAAGGTAGTCTGCTTGGTTTGAGTGAGGGTGAGAGTGAGGGTGGCAATATTGCAAATTTACAAAAACTACAGCAAAAGAAAGTACATAAGGGGCTGGGGATGTGGCTTAAGCAGTAGCACGCTCGCCTGGCATGCATGCGGTCCGGGTTCGATCCTCAGCACCACATACAAACAAAGATGTTGTGTCCGCCGAGAACTAAAAAATAAATATTAAAAAAAAAAAGAGAGTACATAAGACTCTGAGGTTGCGTTCTAAGCACATGTTTCCTGTGAGAGTGCCACGTGCCAACCAGAGCCATCTGCTTGGCTTGATTATTCTTGGGATAGAGTGATGTGATTATCATTTCTTGAATTGTTCGTCTGAATACTAATTTCCCATGAATGTCAGTTTGTCATTTAAAGAAAGAAGTTTTTGCAACCAAAGGAATGGGATAAATCCTATCAATTATGACCTTCTTTAGAATAATAAGAAGTAGTATCACATTAAGGGCTCTCAGAATTTTCACAATGTAGGAGCTATTTCTTCATACAAAAAGCATGATCCAAAATTATCTAAGGAAATATTTATTTACTTATTTATTTGTAGAATTTCTGGTAGAATAAGATACTAGAGAAGCAAAGGACAAGAATTTAAAATCCTGATAGTAAAACCACCTCTAAAAAAGCGTGATTATAGAAACTGGTTTCCAGTTCTCAGTGGGCAAGTTCCTAAAATTGAGGATTGATCAGTTTTCTAGGGCTGTTTAACAAACAGAAACTGGGTGATTTAAAACAGTAGAAATGTGTCATCTCACAGCTGTAGCAGGCTGAGAGACTACAGTCAGGGTGCTGACAGATCCTGCTCTGTCTGTCTAGGGCAAAATCTTTCCTTGTGACTTCCTTGCTGCTGTGGCACTAGGACTCTTGTGTCTTTGGCTTGGATCTCTATCACATAGCATTCCCCCTGTGCATCTTCCCATCCTCTTCCCTCAGGGTCTGTGTCCAAATGTAATGCTAGTCATTGGATTAGGACTCCTCTTAATCCAGTCTGATCTCTTTTTATATTGATTACATCTACTAAAACCCTGTTTCCAAAGAAGGTCACATTCTGAGGTTTTAGGTAGACATGAATTTTGGAAAAACACTGCACAGCCCAGGTACACATAAACTTGGGGGGTAGGATAGTATACAATCAGGTAGTGGAATGTTGCCTTTTAAAAAGGTAAATCTTGGATTTTTGAGATGTATATTTATATTCTAAAATAATTACTATTCGACATTTTTTCATTCCATCTTATGTGCTACATGCTGATCAAAATCACAAAAGAAATATTTAATAGGTAAATCAGTAGTGTATATATATATTTTTTTTCAAATATTTATTTTAATTTTTCATACAAAAAGCATGATCCAAAATTATCTAAGGAAATATTTATTTATTTATTTGTAGACCTTCTGGTAGAATAAGACACTAGAGAAGCAAAGGACAAGAATTTAAAATTCTGATAGTAAAACCACCTCTAAAAAAGCATGATTAGTTATACATGATAGTAGAATGCATTTTGACACATTGTACACAAATGGAGGACAACTTCTCATTCCTCTGGCTGTACATGGTATAGAGTTACACCAGTAGTGTAACCACACATGTGTATAAGGTAATAATGCCTGTCTTATTCAACTATTCTTCCTATCCACATTCCCCCTCCCCTCCCCTCTGTACTATCTAAAGTTTCCTCATTCTTCCTTACACCCCCCCCCCATTATGGATTAGCATCTACTTATCAGAGAAAACATTCAGCCTTTTATTTTGGGGGGGTTGGGTTATTTTACTTAGCATGATATTCCCCAGCTTCATCCATCAACCTGAAAATGCCACGATTTCATGAGTAATATTCAATAGTGTATGTGTACCACATTTTCTTTATCCATTCATTGTTGAAGGGCACCTAGGTTGGTTGCAAATCTTAGCTATTGTGAATTGAGCTGCTATAAATATCAATCTGGCAATATGCAGATTTTAAGTCCTTTGGGTATAAACTGAGGAGTGGGATTACTGGGTTGAATGGTGGTTCCATTCCAAGTTTTTTTTGAAGAATCTCCATACTGCTTTCCAAAGTGGTTGCACTAATTTCCAGTCCCATCAGCAATGAATGAGTGTGCCTTTTACCCCACATCCTCGCCAACACTTATTATTGCTTATATTCTTGATAATTGCTCTTCTGACAGGAGTAAGATGAAATCTTAGAGTGATTTTGATTTGCATTTCTCTAATTGCTAAATACCCCATTCACCATAGCCTCAAAAAAATACTTTGGAATCACCCTTACAAGAGGTGAAAGTCCTCTACAATGAAAACTACAGAACACTAAAGAAAGAAATTGAAGAAGACCTTAGAAGCTGGAAAGATCTCCCATGCTCTTGGTAGGCAGAATTAATATTGTGAAAATAGCCATATTACCAAAACTGTTATACAGATTTAATGCAATTCCTATGAAAATATCAATGACATTCTTCATAGAAATAGAAAAAGCAATCATGAAATCCATTTGGAAAAATAAGAGACACAAAATAGCCAAAGCAATCTTTAGCAGGAAGAGTGAAGTAGGAGGCCTCACAATAGGAGACCTTAAACTATACTACAGAGCAATAGAGACAAAAGCAGCATGATATTGGCACCAAAATAAACACATAGACCAGTGGTACAGAATAGAGGATACAGAAACAAACCAAAGTAAATATGATTATCTCATACTAGACAAAGGTGCCAAAAACATATATTGGAGAAAAGATAGCCTCTTCAACAAATGATGCTGGGAAAACTGGAAATCCATATTTAGCAAAATGAAATTAAACCTCTATCTCTCACCCTGAACAAAAATCAACTCAAAGTGGATCAAAGACTTTGGCACTAGAACAGAGACCCTGCACCTAATAGAAGAAAAAGTAGTTCCAAATCTTTATCATGTTGGATTAGGCCCTGACTTCCTTATCAAGTCTTCTAAAGTCCAAGAAGTAAAATGAAGAATCAATAAATGGGATGGATTTAAACTAAAAAGTTTCTTCTCAGCCAAGGAAACAATCAATAATGTGAAGAGAGAGTCTACAAAATGGGAGGAAATCTTTACCACATGCACCTTAGATAGAGCATTAATATCCAGGATATATAAAGAACTCAAAAAACTTAATACCAAAAAACAAGTAACCCCATCAATAAATGGTCTAAGGAACTGAACAGATACTTCACAGAAGAAATATATTTTTGACATGTCCTTGATTTTAATAAAAAATATTTCACTTGTTTCCTACACTAATTTGTTAAGAGTATCCTTAGCCTATTAAAGTAGTATTCTATGCCTATTATAAGAAATAGTTGCTTAATTTAAACAAATACATTTGGCACCCATAGGTTTGATTTTTTTTCCCATTAATTATTTGGTTGCATTTAAAGGTTGTTACCTTAAAACATTCTTAAAATGTTTGTAAGATGTGCTTGATATAATAATTATATTTTTGAGCTTTGTTTCCTAGCATTCTAAGTTTTTGCATATCTACATGCATAGAGTTTGACCTACAGTGTTCCTTTTAATTTTTGGAGTCTTCATTATCTGTGATACAAACTATTATTTTACATAGTTGGAATTATTTCTTTGGACATAATCATTTCACTAAAATTTGATAGAACTCAGCAGTATCTATCCTAAGAGACAAAAATTTGAGGATATTTGTTAATAAATTATCTGTTAGCTAATTGTGTAATTAAATTTTCTGTTTTATAAGGTAATTTCAGTCATTTTTCTCCAAGAAAATGAACCATTTTATGGACATGTGCAAACTAATAGAGAGTTATTGGTCTTTAAATGGTTTTCATTTATCCTTTAGCAAAGCTAAACTTATGGAATTGTGAGATTTTTTCTTTTTAAAATTAAAATTTGGTGGAATTCTATCTATTTAAAAAATAGTTACCTTTGTATTTATAATTGGCATTTTCTGTTTTCTACATTCCTCTGATATTCTTAATATTATCTTATAGTTTATAATTATTTACTTTGCAAAATTTCAAACTTACAAAAGTGAATAGTACAGATTAGGTCTCATCTATTCTTTAACTAAATTCATAAATGGTTATACTATCCCATTTGTTCCATGTGCATATCTATATATGTATTTTTCAGAAGCATTTGAAAACAAATTGGAAAACTGTGTCATTTTTTCAATACTTTATTTCTTTCATATAAATAAGGGTATTTTCTTATATAGCTATAGCAAAGTCACAAAAACAACATTTAACATTACAAATCTACAGTCCATATTTAGATATTATCCTAATTATATCCTTTATGACTGTATATCCCATTGGTTCAGGATCCAATCCAGGATGACCATTTGGCTTCCATGACTGTTCAGCACCTTAATCTGCAAGTGCTTCTTATTTACTTTTCTTTCTTAACCTCAACATATATGATTAGGACAAGGCATTTATTACAGAAAGTACTTGAATTGAATTTGGGTTAGTCTGAGGAATACGTGTCATAATATGCAGGTTGTATATTTTAGCAGAAAGAACACAGAAGTAATCTTGTACCATCTCAATACATCTTATCCAGAGGCATAACTCTGATTTATCCTAAAATCCACAGTGTTTGCTTTGAGTATCTGATTAGAGTCTAGTACATTTCTACACTAAAAAGTAACACATTCTCAACTTCTTTTTTTTCTTTTTCTTTCTTTTTTACTTCTCTTCGGAAAAGAACTCAGGGATGCTTTACCCTTGAGACACAGCCCTACCTGCCTTTTTGTTTTCCTCTTTTTTTCCATGGCTCAACATTTTATTGCCTCTATTTATGCTAGGTTGCTTTTTTTTTTGAAATTTTAATTTTTTAAAACTTGTTCTAAATAGTGTAATTAGTGTTGTTGTTGTTGAGACAGTGTCTCACTAATCCTGAGCCACTGGGATTAATATTTAAACAAATATAATTGTGACTATAAAAATATGTTGCCCCCATTAAAAATTCAGCAAAAGTTCTGGCTCCCACCATTTTCTTCCTTTCATTCCTTTTCTTTTTTCTTTTCTTTCAGTTATAGTAAGTACACTTAACATGAGATCATTCCCCCAACAAAATTTTCAGTGTACACTGCAGTATTGTTAACTACACATTAGCATTAAGTCATAAGGCAGATCTCAACAGTTTCTAATTTCTTCCAACAGTATTTTTCAGACTCAATTTGCACAAAATATATTCCCAAGTACTTTATGCTTTTTGACACTACTATCCTTGATTCTGTTTTAAAACTACTTATTCTAAATTAAATACATTTTATCCAGTATTTATTTAAGAATATCTGATTGCCTCAGCATTTTAGTTTAAACCTTTAGGTTTGTTGTGCTTTGGTCAAGCAAACAATAATACACAATTTATACTACATGAAATTTTAAAACATGTGTTCTACTTTGTAACCGATGCATAAACATAACTTATATGACTGAAAGAAATGCTTCCATTTTTCAAGGCTCAAAGTTCAACATATGTGTATTAATTTTAACCCTACCAATCACAATTTAAAAATACTCTTGCCTTTGTTTTTGCTTATCTGATCTGTGGAAACAGCATGGAAGTTTTTTTATACTATGAGTTAATAACTGGATTTTCATATTTTTGTACCACACTAACAGCTTTTTAAAATATATTTGGATGAAGCTAACAAATTATATCTTTATCCTACTTTTCACCTTTAAACACTGAAAAGTTAATGTTAAATTGATGGGCTGTTCTTTCATTGCAATATACATCTTTGTTCATTTTTTCAATATTTTTATGCCACTATATATGATATTACTAAGGACACTTCTATATCATGACTAAGTATTTTATTTTAGCTCAATTTTACTGGCTTAAATACTTTTCATGAAGCTATCTTTTAATATATAGTATTTACATTACATATTCTATTATCTTATTCACCATTAATTTTGCATAGAATTAATATTCATCCTGTCATATCTATTATTTCCTCCCAGTCTTTTCATCTCATTGAACTATTTTCCTTTGCCAAGATATATTTTGACAATGAATCACTCTTCCATAATATCATTCCTTCTTAAAATTTTATTTCAGAATAAAATTTTATTAGGAATATAATTATTATTTCTATATTTCATCTTTGTCTTAACCAACTCAATACTAACATTTCTCATTACTTTCTATTAATATTTCACATGATTCTTAATATCTTATGGGTTCAATTATGTATGATATTTTATATATGTATGTTTGATTTATCTAAGTAACTATAATAATTCTATTTTAGAAGAATTAAACCACCTTGATGTTCTCAATTTTTGTCTTTCTTTTATCAGATTATATTTAGATAATATCCCACAACTGTTTTTGCCAATAACATATGAAGCTCTTCTGTAGCTCCTTATTAATTCTTTATTGGTTTGTAGAAGCCCTCTCCCAGAGATCATGCACTGTTCATATTCCAATTCCAATACATAGTAGATTATAATTCATGTTACCCTTTATGATGAAGTAGAACTACTTCTCACTTCAGTTACTGGTCCTGTGACTCTTTCTTCAATGAAACACAGAATAATCACAACAGCAAGAAACCCAAAGACCTCTTACCAATTTGCACCAATTTGTAGGATCTTCCTGACTACATCCCTACCCTGTCTCTGTACTTCAATTACTAGTGCCAGTTCTCACTCTTCTTACAGAATCCACAATGGTGCTTCTCATATTCTTTGTGGAATGTTGCTTCTAACTTCAGGGAAGCAATTATTTGAAGACAAAGAAAAAGCATATAGATCTTCTTGTGTTAAAATTATGAGGGGAAAATTAACTCTTACGATGTTAAATACTAGTTTCTATTATTAAGAAATCTAATTTTGTGTTGACCAATGAAATTCAGAAACTATGTATAGATATATAATATTATTTCCCTTTTAAAAGTATAGAGAAAGCACATTTGTTTCAAAAATATTTAATTTCAGGAAGATATTTGAAGTATGTAACCACACAAATATATTGTATATTTGTGCTGATTCTATTAGTCTAGAGATAAGCTCAGAAATTGGTAGATGCCATAATGATAGAATTTTAATGTGAATGGCAAATCATGCTTTTCTGTTTAAAATATTAATAAAGAGAAGTGTGAGCCAGGGTAACTACAGTGGACAATAGATGAGATGCCATTAAATATTAAAAGTGATGCCCATAGTTAAATTTCTATGACTATTGATTGCAAATTCCTTCCTTGTTATTAAATCTAATAAAATTTTTTGAGTATGTGTTATTTAAGGTTGGCACATCTGCTAATGATTACTTCTTTTAGAATTATAACTTTCCTGGTTTCTGTGACAACACAGTATGTTTTTCCTTTTTCTTCTGCTTGTTTCCATCTCCTTTGTAACCATCCTCCTCTCCAATATTGCTATTATCAGGGTATGATGTTGGGATCCTGATATTATTTGATTATTGCTAATTTCACATTTCCTGCAGAAACATCCTTTTAAATCTTAAGATCTATGCAGCCAGCCATGGACTGGTAATTGTTGATTGTTCATTAGACATATGTTAAACAAAAGAGCAGAAGATAAGTCATGAACTTACAACCTCCTCATTCTTCTGCATCTTTTATTAAGGGTGAATAAAACTACCAGTCTTTCCTAGCCCAGAAATCCTCTAGAGTTAAGTAGTCATCAGATCAGATAAACATCCTTCCAGATGTTTATTCCCTTCTTTTCATGTTCATTGAAAGCAATTTGACACCATACATCTTGAATGGAATATTGACAGTCTCCCTGTGATGCTCCGCCTTCAAATTTGCTCCCATACACGCTGCTGTCAATGATGTTTTTAAGATGCAATTTTGATTCTATTATTTCTGTATTTAAATGTCTTTCTACAACTCTAAAGCATGCATTTCCTTAATTTTTATTTATGCTTTTTACTTATATGTGATAGTAGAATCTACTATGAGATAGTCATACAAACATGGAAAATATCTTATTCTAAATAGATTCCCAGTCTTCTGAATGTACATGATATTGAGAATCACTGTGTTATATTCATAAACGTACATAGAAAAATTATGTCATATTGATTCCACTGTCTTTCCTATTCCTATTCTCCTCCCTTCCCTTTAATCCATTTCTTAGCAAGGACTATCAGAAAACCATGCTTGTATCTCTAGACTCCTAGCTATTCCTTGCTCTCAAATCAAATGCTAGACAGGCTAAATGTTATATAAGCTAACCTTGCTAACACACCATGATCTCTCTTGCCTCTGGGATTTTTCTACCACCTTTATAGTTCCCATCATTTGGAACTCTTCTTAATCTATTCTTGATTCAATCAGCACTTCATCCTTCTTACATATAACTGGCACAAGACTAAATGAGAAAATAAAAACTAAACTACTAAAATTCTTAAGCCACATCAATTATCTATGGTAGGTGAGAGAAAGAAAGAGAGACATATCAGAGACAGAGAGAGAATAATATTATGAATCACAATTATTATCAGATTACACTAATATTTTCTGAATACTTATTTCCAATATTTAAGGGAAAATTTAGGAACTGAAACTATCTAATAAGAGGAAAACCAGATAACAGTAGTCTTAGGACCATGCATGTAAAATCCTATTAAAGGATTCAAGAATATTTTTACTAACCCTACGACTAAGAATATGAGAAAAGAGAATATCTAGAAATGTGATGTATCTAATTGATGGTACCTGTTTCTAATACTTAAGGTTTATTATTAATGAGAAGTACAAATTGGAAGACATTATCATCAAAAACTCATACTAAAAAAATTGATTCAATATTAGGAAAAATATTACAAGAAGGGGTACCCGAGAGTTGGGAAAGCTTTTTATGTGAGGCAGTACATTCTGTCTAAACAGGCCTCTGTTCTCCTTTCTCATATCTATTGTCTGCAAGGTTAGGGAAATGATTTCTTGATTGGTGGGTACTTCGTTTGTCAATTCATCCAACAGCAATTTGGTAAATGTTGAGTCTGATTTGTCAATAAATGTGTCCTTGTGGAGTTCTCACATTTTAATAGAATGGAATAAGTGTTAGGACAGAAAAAAAAGTTCAAGTTTAATTGTAATTGAGTAAACTAAATCCTTCACAGAAGTCTTAGATCCTTATGTAAGAGAGCATGAGCTAACTTCCATGATCATCTCAAACTCTTTTTATAATTCATTTACCTGAACTCAGACAAACTGTTTATAAGGTAATAATAGCTGCATGTATTATTTCTCAATTTTTCTTTAATTGATACACTGTACTTAAAATAATATCAAATAAAAGAGGGAACACACAGATTATAGCACAAGTAAAACATGGAGTATTATAGACTCTGGGGCTATAATATCAAAAATATGATATGGGAATTCTATAAACATCTGTATATCCATAAATGTGACAACTTGAATGACACAGACCTATTCTTTGCAAAGCAGAAGCTTTTTCAGTGCAAAGTAGATAATTTAAGTCCTTTTGTAGCTACTATGAAAATGCAACTAATGATTTAAAAATACTTAAGAAAAAAATCTGTATTTCAATCAGTCTCATTTGAAGCTTTCTACAAAATCTTCAAGGTACACAAAGCAGCCAGGAAGAATTAAAACTGTTCCTATTTCAGATGACATTATTGTCTACAAAATAAATCTCTACTGCAAAAGTCTGAGAACTTTTCTAAGTCAATAAGGTCCAAGGACACAAGATTGACATAAAAATTAATTTTATTTCTATATACTATCAGTGAACACATGGAAAAAAATTAAAAAGTAATACCATTCATAAGCCTTCAAAAATCAAATACTTATTGTTGTTTGACTTCCTAATGGCTGCCAGTCTTACTGGAGTGAGATGGTATCTTAGGGTAGTTTTGATTTGCATTTCTCTGACTGCTAGCGATGGTGAGCATTTTTTCATGTACTTATTGATTGATTGTATGTCCTCCTCTGAGAAGTGTCTGTTCAGGTCCTTTGCCCATTTATTGATTGGGTTATTTGTTATCTTATTGTCTAATTTTTTGAGTTCTTTGTATATTCTGGTTATTAGGGCTCTATCTGAAGTGTGTGGAGTAAAGATTTGTTCCCAGGATGTAGGCTCCCTGTTTATCTCTCTTATTGTTTCTTTTGCTGAGAAAAAACTTTTTAGTTTGAGTAAGTCCCATTTGTTGATTCTATTTGTTAACTCTAGCGCTATGGGTGTCCTATTGAGGAATTTGGAGCCCGATCCCACAGCGTGTAGATCATAACCAACTTTTTCTTCTATCAGATGCCATGTCTCTGATTTAATATCTAGCTCCTTGATCCATTTTGAGTTAACTTTTGTGCACGGCGAGAGATAGGGATTCAGATTCATTTTGGTGCAAATGGATTTCCAGTTTTCCCAGCACCATTTGTTGAAGATGCTATCCTTCCTCCATTGCATGCTTTTAGCCCCTTTATCAAAAATAAGATAGTTGTAGTTTTGTGGATTGATGCGGGGAAAAGGGCACTCTTGTTCATTGCTGGTGGGACTGCAAATTGGTGCAGCCAATTTGGAAAGCAGTATGGAGATTTCTTGGAAAGCTGGGAATGGAACCACCATTTGACCCAGCTATTCCCCTTCTCGGTCTATTCCCTAAAGCCCTAACAAGAGCATGCTACAGGGACACTGCTACATCTATGTTCATAGCAGCTCAATTCACGATAGCAAGACTGTGGAACCAGCATAGATGCCCTTCAATAGATGAATGGATAAAAAAAATGTGGCATTTATATACTATGGAGTATTACTCTGCATTAAAAAATGACAAAATCATAGAATTTGGAGGGAAATGGATGGCATTAGAGCAGATTATGCTAAGTGAAGCTAGTCAATCTTTAAAAAACAAATACCAAATGACTCCTTTGATATAAGGGGAGTAAACAAGGACAGGGTAGGGACGAAGAGCTTGAGAAGAAGATTTACATTAAATATGGATGAGAGGTGGGAGGGAAAGGGAGTGAGAAGGGAAATTGCATGGAAATGGAAGGCGATCCTCAGGGTTATACAAAATGTCATATAAGAGGAAAGGAGGGGCAAGACAAGATAATACAAATGAAAGAAATGATTTACAGTAGAAGGGGTAGAGAGAGATAAGGGGAGGGGAGGGGAGGGGAGGGGAGGGGGGATAGTAGAGAATAGGACAGACAGCAGAATACATCAGACACTAGAAAGGCAATATGTCAATCAATGGAAGGGAAACTGGTGTGATACAGCAATTTGTATACGGGGTTAAAGCGGGAGTTCATAATCCACGTGAATCAACCGTGTAATATGATGTATTAAGAACTATGTAATGTTATGAACGACCAATAAAAAATAAATAAAAAATAAAAAAAACCAAACAAACAAAAAATAAAATAAAATAAAATAAAATAAGGATAATAATAAAAAAAACAAAAATCAAATACTGAGGTATAAAATTAATGAAACTTGTATAAAACTTGTATGCTAAAAACTACAAAATACTGATAAAAAAAAATCAAAGGTCAAAATAGTGAAGAATCATACTGTACTCATGGATAGGAGATATTGCTTCTCCCCAAATTGACTTTGTTATTTGATACAATTCTCAAAAAATCTTTTTAATATTATTTCTAAATACAGATGATATATTTCCAAAATTTATTTGGAACATCAGAGGAACTAGAATAACCAAAACAATTGTAAAGAGTCATAAGTGCAGAGTAATTACTAAATAATGTCAAGATTTATTGTACAGCTTTTGTTATCAAGATTGTGTTGTGTTGGTAGAAGAAAAGACATTTTATGGTAGTGAATTTTTCTGTTACTGTAATAAAAATCTTATATAAAGAATGTTAAAAAGAAGAAAGATTCATTCTGTCTCACAGTTTTGGAGTTTTCCATCAATCCTGGTGCTTTGGGTCTTTTAGTGAGGTAGCACACCATGTAAGAGAACATGGCAGAGAAAGCTACTTACATGGTATTAAAGAAGCAAAGAGAGAGGAAAGACCAACATCCCACAATCCCCACTTAAGGCATTCACCCATGACCTAAAAACCTTCCACTACTCTTTCATCCTTAACATTCCACTATCTTCCAAATTACCAAACTGGGGACTAAGCCTTTAACACACATGGCCTTCGGAAGGCATTACATAGCCAAATTATAGCACGCTTAGATCTCTATTCTGATAGAGAATCCAAAAATAGCTCCAGAAAAGTACAATGAACTAATTTCTGACAAAAAGAAAAAAGAAATTAAACCAACCAAGGGAGTATAGTCTTATTCATTGGAGAGCTACTGGGGGAAGGAAGGGGTTCTTGACCTAAACCTAAAGCTTATAACTTATATGGAAATAAATACAAAAGATCATAAACTTGAATGTGATATGTATTACTATGAAACTTTAAGAAGAAATAGGAGAAAATTTTGGAACTAAAACTTTTATTCTAGAATATATCTATATCTATCTATCTAGCTATCATTTTTATTTATATTAGATGTAATAATTCTACATGGAATTTGTTTCCACACACACACAAAAGGTTTTTGGGATAAAGTAATCTATAAAAAAATGCATTGATAATGTCAATCTTTTGAAAATTTAGAATGCATGCTATATATAAAAGATTTAGAAAATCTGATTTGGCCCATAAATGATCCAGAGAAAATCCTCACACATAAATTTCTTCTTCCATATTGACTACCTCATTTCATAACTTGGAAAATACTATATTATATAAAACACTGGGCAAGTAAGAACAAGGATAATTTAGGAAAGACAATGAAAGGCTTCCAAGTCGCAGTCACTCAGCTGCAGCCTACAATAAGAAGTGTGTGAAGCTTAGGATAGCTGATCCTTCACAGGAGGCCTGGCTTATTAACACTATGATACCTAACCCCTTTTCTACCATAATCTCCTCCCACAGAAAACAAGTGATTCAGAGTCCATGGTTAATAAAGTCCCCGAAAACACATTATTTGTTTTCAAGGTGATGGATCACTTTTATGCAAGCCTATTTTGGATTAGTATTTGAATATGACTTAATTATCTCCCTTTGTCCCCTCTAGAAGTAATTTGCACTTAACTCTCTCACCCAAACTGTGAATGTTTATGTATCTATCTCTATTACTAGACAAAGAGCTCCAAAATTATTCAAGTCATATCTTGTTTTTCTTTGTTTTTGCCACAAGGCCAATTATATTGGAAGTACCCAATGCTTACCAAATAAATAAATGAAAAGGAAACAAGGGACTAACAAGTCAAAAAACGTGAATGTTAATTATGAAATATATGCTTAGATTTTAAATGCTTATTGACAAAGACCAAAATACAGAGTCTCTAATTTAGGATGATCTGACTTAACTTTTTTATAATCTTTTAATGTGTGGAAGATATACACATTCAGTAGAAACCCTATTTCAAATTTTGGAATTTGATCAAAATTTTGTAAGATGATCATTTTCTAGGCTAGTGATAACGCAGTAAGTTCTTCTCTTGTAATTCCCAGTCCGTCGTGCAGTCATAAGGTTAAACAGATAATACTTTACTGGGCACTGTGTTGCTAAGCTACATCATGTTAGGTATAGTAAATGCATTCCCAACTTAAGGAGTTCAAAGGATAAGAAATGTATTGAAATGAAATCCCAGTTTAAGTGGAGGAGCGTCTATAATTATCTAAGTAAAAATGTCTCTGTATCTATAAAGGATAACGTACACAGGCACTCACAGAGGACAGTTGATGCTGTCAAATTCATTTTTGCCACCACTGAGCAAAAATTCTGAAATGACAAAAAGTTTCAGATGGAATATTGAACTAAATGCAATACAGAGGTTTTAAATATACAGATTATATAGAGAGAATATAATCTTACTCTGAGTAAAGAGTAGCAGATTTGCCATCATGATACCTTCTACTTCCCAATTCATCTTCTTAATTGAAAATTTGAGAATTCTACCATGACAAATAAAAGAGGGCAGTCAGGATGAAAATGAGTTAACTCAAAAATAAATTAATTAATTATAAAAGTCCTGAAGGATAACTAAGTGGGTAGTGAAATGATACATACGCATTGATAAAAACCAAAGGACATAATTATTCATATAGTGGGAACCTAAAAAGGAATGTATTCTAATAAATTTTTGACCTTGAAAATATACTTTGTTAAAAAGTCCATCAAAGGCTGGAGTTGTAGCTCAGTGGTAGAGCGCTTGCCTCTTATGCGTGAGGCCCTGGGTTCGATCCTCAGCACCACATAAAAATAAAGGTACTGTGTCCATCTATAACTAGAAAAAAATAATTTAAAAAAAATCCATCAAATATACCACATACCACTTTGCTTGATCATTTTTTAATATTTTTATTCAAATATCAGTTTCTCAATGAGAATTTATATTGCTGCCCTATTTAAAATTGTAATACACACCCTCAGCATTTTCCCTATTTCTTCTAATAGAACTTATCCCCATGAAATGTACATATTGTTTTAATTTATTTTGTTTTTACTTTTTGTAACTACTGTGCTATTTTCATTGCCATCAATCAGAAGGAGAGCTCTATGAAGGACAGAGGATTTTTATCTATTTTTCCCTGTATCCCAAGTAACCAGAACAAAACCTGGCATATAATAGATGGTCAAAAAACATCTGCCAAATAAATCAATTATCATTTAAAAAAATTCTTAGAACCTTCAATAAATTATTTCAGACAGCTGAATACAAATATACCCATACAATTTGACTTAAAATATTTGAATCAATAAAACCCAAATTATTTCCAATAATTAAAATTAAGATATATTTGTTGGGGAAACAAGGGAGAGAATGGAACAACAGCAGATGAGGTAGAGAGGGAAGATGGGAGGGGAGGGGAGCGGGTATAGTAGGGGATAGGAAAGTTAACAGAATACAACAGTCACTAATATGCCATTATGGAAAAAATGTGAATGTGTAACCGATGTGATTCTGCAATTTGTATTTGGGGTAAAAATGGGAGTTCATAACCCACTTGAGTCAAATGTATGAAAGATGATATGTCATGAGCTTTGTAATGTTTTGAACAACCAATAAAAAAAATTAAAAAAAAAGATATATTTGTTCATGTTGATAAGGAAATTATAAATATAAAACAGTGCAACTTTCTCTTTACCAGAAAGCTTTCTTAAATTTCTCTATGATTTAGATGGAGGCTTTTAAATTTTAATGCACATATGAATCACCTAAGGATCTCGTTAAAATGTAGCTTATGATTCAGGGTGTCTAGAGTGTGGTGGCCTGAATGCTGGCAAAATATTGTTTGTCTAAGGACTAAGATTTGAGTTGCTAAGTTTGATTTTTCACCAATGTTAAATTCTGTACTTACATGACATAAAAAATAATTCTATTTTGAGGAACATTATACCAGTAGGAAGGAAAAGTATTTAAAAATACTTGTATTTGGGGCTGGTGACACGAATTTATAGTCCCAGCCACTCAGGAGGCAGAGTCACAAGAATCACTGAAACCCCAAGAGTTTGAGGCCAGCCTGGACAACAGAGAACAAGTCCCAAAGGAGAAAAAAAAACACTCTTAGTAACTTTTATAAGAGTTTTGTCTAATCTAGGAAGAATATAGTTTCCCATCCCATTAATTTGGGGCCTAGGTATAAGATTTGTTATGGTCAAGGAGAAATTTAAGACACATTATTGAGGCAAGGACTAGACATATCTTTGCATGTGGAGATGGAGTCCCTGTGTTCCTATTATTTGGCCTAAAAAGAACATGTTTTAGGGATCATGGAAGATCAGAAGCATCTGAGGCAAGCCAGGGCTTTACTCACATCTTGAGGCTACAAGCTGAACATGTTAGAATCAGTTTTGCCAAAAGTCTCACACACAGACAAAAAGTTTACATGGGGAGGAAATACTAATAAAAAGCCACCTAAAAAATATTAGGAAGAGTCTCTTCAACTTCTTTGAGAATACAGATGCAAAATCCTCAACAAAATATTAACATATCATATCCAACAATGTATTAAAATAATTTATGCCTGACAAAATGAAATCAATTCCAGGTTTGGGAAGATGCCTCAAAACTCAAAAGCCAAATAATATAGTTTATTATATTAACAGTCTGAAAAATATACATCACTTAATTATATCAATTTTATCAATAGAGAAAAAGCCTTTGACAGATGCAACATGTATTTATAATAATTTTTTGTTTCAGCAAACTAGAAAGAGGGTGAAATTTAGTCAACTTTATAAAGAATTGCAAAAAATCTATAGATATCATATTTAATGGAAAAAAACCAAAAACAAAACCCTAAACTCTATATGCTTACCCCCTAATATCAGAAGCAAAGCATGGATGTTACCTTTCAAAGCTCTTTTGGAATATCACACTGGATCTATTAGCTACCAAAATAAAATAAGAAAAGAAATCAAAAATGGAGAAAGAAATAAAATTATCATTGGTACCACATGATGTGTACTGTCTATGTAGAAAACCTTAAAAAATCATCATCAACAATAATATTCTGGAATTAATAAACAATTCTGGGAATTTCAAGATTTAAAACAATCCTGATGTTAATAAGCAAGGTTGCAGTATTCCAGATGAATACTCAAAACAGTCAGTAGCTTTCCTATATAACATCAGTGAACAAGTAGAATTTGAAATTAAAACACAATACCATTTATATTAGCATCCCCTCCCAAAAAGAAATACTTAGTCATATGTCCAAAAATACCTGTACAAGATTTATTCCTTATTTATTTATATGAAGAAAACCACAAAAATGTTGAATAAAGAAATTAAGGAATGAAGAAATAAATACATGGAAAATTTTCCATGTTCATTGACAGGAAGAGTTAATGTTGTCAAGAAGTCAGTTCTGAACCAATTTGGTCTTTAAATGCAATCCTAATGAAATGCCAGCAAGGTATTATGTTGATAACCTAAAAGTTCATATAGAGAGGCAAAAAAAAAAAAAAAAAAAGAATGTCATCATAGTAGTTAAGAAAAACAGGATCCAACATGGCGGCGGCGAGGAAGCAGTGATTCCAACGTCTCCACTTTAACGGGATAAGAAAGACCCATCTGAACAGCTGCAGCCTACCTACAGAGGAACTTCTAGCATAATTCCCTTAAGAGGAGAGCAGCCGTGATCTGGTAGGTTTATCGGAAGTGACAGTTTGTCCCAGAGAAGTGGATCTTGGACGGCCACTCGGGCACAGAGGTCTAGTCCTGCAGCCATCAGCTTCCCGGCTACACAGGTGGCCCCGCGGCGGGTGCAGAAGTCAAGTCCTGGAGCCAGCAACTGCTTTTGCAAGCGGTGGACACCCGGAACGGCTTGGGCCGCCCCACCCGAACTGGCAGTCGGCCTCCGCCATCCGGGCTCCCCCAGGAGGCATAGCGCTCACTCTGGGAGCAGCCGCTTCTCCCGCCCGGTTCCTAACCACGTGGCCGCAGCTACCCAACTACACAGGTGGCACCGCAGCGGGTGCAGAAGTCAAGTCCCGGAGCCAGAAACCGCTTTTGCAAGCGGCGGACACCCGGAAAGGCTTGGGCCGCCACGCCCGAACCGGCAGTCGGCCTCTGCTATCCGGGCTCCCCCAGGAGGCATAGTGCTCGCTCTGGGAACAGCCGCCTCTCCCGCCCGGTTCCTAACCACGCGGCGGCAGCTAACCAGCTCCACAGGTGGCACCGCAGCGGGTGCAGAAGTCAAGTCCTGAGGAGGGAAGATGGCAGCGAAGGGAGTGCATCACCCCAGTGCGCCGCGTCACTGAGCGGGAGAAAGATGATGTGAATCGCCTGAAGGCTATCTTGTAGGGAATTTCCAGTGAAATTGAGGTGCTCCAGAATCTAGTGGACAGATTTCCATCGTGCGAAGTTCGACTGCAGGAGCTCCATTTCTCCGCACGGAGGGTCGCATAGCCTGATAGGCAATCGCCCCGCGGCTGGAGTCTGTGGCGCGCACTGTGGAGCGGCAAGGAGCCGGAGCAGGGGAGCAAGGATACCTGCGGCCCACTGGAAAGACAGGCCAGGTAGCTTGCCAGCGTGGTGGACACGTAACACCGAGGCAGTCGAGTCACACTGGTTGGAGTGGGGGTGGAGAAGGGTCACCGACCGGGTCCGGAGGGGGCTCAGCGACCCGTTGGAGAGGTAGTCAGGTACCCCCATTGGGAGTGGGGGCTGTGCAGAACTGCGACCCACCGGCCTAGAGGCCTGCCAGCGTGGTAGACACGTCACACCAATTGGAGTGGGGACCCAGCAGAGCCGCCACCCACATCCAGATCAGGACCAACGACCCCAGGGCGTGGTAGTTACGTTACCACAATTGGAGTGGGGGCAGAGCAAAGCCGCCACCCGTGCCCACAGGGGGGGCAGACCTGTGACCGATCAGCGTGGTAGACAGATCACCCTAATTAGAGGAGGAGCATAGCCACTACCCGCCCTGCAAGGGAGACTCCACAAATATACAAGAGCAATATAAATAAATAGGGGGTAAATTTCAAAAACACAACAGTTCCACCAAGCAGAAAGAAACGCGAGCAGTATGAAAAGACAAGGAAAGAAAGGACCACAAGCAATGCAGGTCAACTCAACATTAGAAGAGGTAATAGCTGCAACAGATGGAATGTCAGATAGAGAGGTCAGGATATACATGCTTCAGATTATCTGGAGTCTCAAGGAAGATATGAGACAGCAAAATCAGACAATGAAAGATCACATTGACAAACAAATCCAGGAAGTAAAAGATCAATTTCACAGGGAGATAGAGGTAATAAAAAACAAACAAATAGAAATCCTAGAAATGCAGGAAACAATAAACCAACTTAAAAACTCAATTGAGAATACTACCAGCAGAGTAGATCACTTAGAAGAGAGAAAATCAGACAATGAAGACAAAGTATTTCAACTGGAAAAGAACATAGACAGCTCAGCAAGTCTGCTAAGAAACCATGAGCAGAACATCCAAGAATTATGGGACAATATCAAAAGACAAATTTAAGAGTCATTGGGATACAGGAAGGCACAGAGCTCCATACCAAAGGAATAAACAGTCTATTCAGTGAAATAATACGAGAAAACTTCCCAGACTTGAAGAATGAGACAGAATCCCAAATCCTAGAAGCCTACAGGACGCCGAACGTGCAAAATCATAAGAGATCCACACCTAGACACATTATAATGAAGATGTCCAACATACAGAATAAGGAGAGAATTTTAAAAGCTGCAAGAGAAAGAAAGCAGATTACATTTAGGGGTAAACCAATCAGGATAACAGCTGATCTCTCAACACAGACTCTGAAAGCTAGAAGATCCTGGAATAACATATTTCAAACACTGAAAGAAAATGGGTTCCAACCAAGAATCGTGTATCCGGCGAAATTAAGCTTCAGGATAGAAGATGAAATTAAAACCTTCCACGATAAACAAAAGTTAAAAGAATTCGCAGCTAGAAAACCATCTCTTCAAAAAATCCTTGGCAAAACATTACAGGAAGAGGAAATGGAAAATAACAATGAAAACCAACAATGGGAGGTAGGACAGTAAAGGGGGGAAAGTAGTCAAAGAGGATAACAAATCAGGTTTAGTAACATCAATAAATAAATATGGCTAGAAGAACAAACCATATCTCAATAATAACCCTAAATGTTAATGGCTTAAACTCACCACTCAAGAGACACAGGCTAGCAGAATGGATCACAAAACAAGACCCAACAATATGCTGCCTACAGGAGACGCATCTGATAGGAAAAGATATTCATAGACTGAAGGTGAAAGGTTGGGAAAAATCATACCACTCATATGGACTGCGGAAACAAGCAGGAGTGGCCATACTCATATCTAATATAATAGATTTCAAGCCAAAGTTAATCAATAGGGATAAAGAAGGACACGTCATACTGCTCAAGGGAACCATACACCAACAAGACATAACAATCATAAATATATATGCCCCAAATAATGGTGCAGCTGTGTTCATCAAGCAAACTCTTCTCAAGTTCAAGAGTCTAATAGACCACCATACAATAATCATGGGAGACTTCAACACACCTCTCTCACCACTGGACAGATCTTCCAAACAAAAGTTAAATAAGGAAACTATAGATCTCAATAACACAATTAACAACCTAGACTTAATTGACATATATAGACTATACCACCCAACATCAAGTAGTTACAATTTTTTCTCAGCAGCACATGGAACCTTCTCAAAAATAGACCATATATTATGTCACAGGGCAACTCTTAGACAATATAAAGGGGTAGAGATAATACCATGCATCTTATCTGATCACAATGGAATGAAACTGAAAATCAATGATAAAAGTAGGAAGGAAAAATCAAGCATCACTTGGAGAATGAACAATAGGTTGCTGAATGATCAATGGGTTTTAGAAGACATCAAGGAGGAAATTAAAAACTTCCTAGAGTTAAATGAAAACACAGACACAACATATCGGAATCTATGGGACACACTGAAAGCAGTTCTAAGAGGAAAATTCATTGCTTGGAGTTCATTCCTCAAAAAAAGAAAAAACCAACAAATAAATGATCTCATACTTCATCTCAAAATCCTAGAAAAAGAAGAGCAAAACAACAGCAAAAGAAGTAGAAGGCAAGAAATAATTAAAATCAGAGCTGAAATTAATGAAATTGAAACAAAAGAAACAATTGAAAAAATTGACAAAACTAAAAGTTGGTTCTTTTAAAAAGTAAATAAAATTGACAGACCCTTAGCCATGCTAAAGAAGAGAAGAAGAGAGAGAACCCAAATTACTAGCATACGGGATGAAAAAGGCAATATCACAACAGATTCTTCAGAAATACAGAAGATAATCAGAAATTATTTTGAATCCTTATACTCCAATAAAATAGAAGATAGTGAAGGCATAGATAAATTCCTTAAGTCTTATGATCTGCCCAGATTGAGTCAGGAGGATATTGACAACCTAAACAGACCAATAACAATAGAGGAAATAGAAGAAACCATCAAAAGATTACCAACTAAGAAAAGCCCAGGACCGGATGGGTATACAGCAGAGTTTTACAAAACCTTTAAAGAGAAACTAACACCAATACTTTTCAAGCTATTTCAGGAAATAGAAAAAGAGGGAGAACTTCCAAATTCATTCTACGAGGCCAACATCACCCTGATTCTGAAACCAGACAAAGACACTTCAAAGAAAGAAAACTACAGACCAATATCTCTAATGAACCTTGATGCAAAAATCCTCAATAAAATTCTGGCGAATAGGATTCAAATACATATCAAAAAAAATTATACACCATGATCAAGTAGGATTCATCCCTGGGATGCAAGGCTGGTTCAATATAAGGAAATCAATAAATGTTATTCACCACATCAATAGACTTAAAAATAAGAACCATATGATCATCTCGATAGATGCAGAAAAAGCATTCGACAAAGTACAGCATCCCTTTATGTTCAAAACCCTAGAAAAATTAGGGATAACTGGATCATACCTCAACATTGTAAAAGCAATCTATGATAAGCCACAGGCCAGCATCATTCTGAATGGAGAAAAATTGAAGGCATTCCCTCTAAGATCTGGTACAAGACAGGGATGCCCTCTCTCACCACTTCTGTTCAACATAGTCCTCGAAACACTGGCCAGAGGAATTAGGCAGACGAAAGAAATTAAAGGCATAAAAATAGGAAAAGAAGAACTTAAATTATCACTATTTGCAGATGATATGATTCTATTCCTAGCAGACCCAAAAGGGTCTACAAAGAAGCTATTAGAGCTAATAAATGAATTCAGCAAAGTGGCAGGATATAAGATCAACACGCATAAATCAAAGGCATTCCTGTATATGAGCGACAAATCCTCTGAAACGGAAATGAGGACAACTACTCCATTCACAATATCCCCCCAAAAAATAAAATACTTGGGAATCAACCTAACAAAAGAGGTGAAAGATTTATACAATGAAAATTACAGAACCCTAAAGAAAGACATATAAGAAGACCTTAGAAGATGGAAAAATATACCCTGCTCATGGATAGGCAGAACTAACATCATCAAAATGGCGATATTACCAAAAGTTCTCTATAAGTTCAATGCAATGCCAATCAAAATCCCAACAGCATATCTTGTAGAAATAGATAAAAGAATCATGAAATTCATATGGAATAATAAAAGACCCAGAGTAGCAAAAACAATGCTAAGCAGGAAGTGTGAATCAGGCAGTATAGCAATACCAGACTTCAAACTATACTACAGAGCAATAGTAACAAAAACAGCATGGTACTGGTACCAAAACAGGCGGGTGGACCAATGGTACAGAATAGAGGACACAGTAACCAATCCACAAAACTACAACTATCTCATTTTTGATAAAGGGGCTAAAAGCATGCAATGGCGGAAGGATAGCATCTTCAACAAATGGTGCTGGGAAAACTGGAAATCCATTTGCATCAAAATGAATCTGAATCCCTATCTCTCGCCATGCACAAAAGTTAACTCAAAATGGATCAAGGAGCTTGATATTAAATCAGAGACACGGCATCTGGTAGAAGAAAAAGTTGGTTATGATCTACACGCTGTGGGATTGGGCTCCAAATTCCTCAATAGGACACCCATAGCGCTAGAGTTAACAACTAGTATCAACAAATGGGACTTACTCAAACTAAAAAGTTTTTTCTCAGCAAAAGAAACAATAAGAGAGAAAAACAGGGAGCCTACATCCTGGGAACAAATCTTTACTCCACACACTTCAGATAGAGCCCTAGTAACCAGAATATACAAAGAACTCAAAAAATTAGACAATAAGATAACAAGTAACCCAATCAATAAATGGGCCAAGGACCTGAACAGACACTTCTCAGAGGAGGACATACAATCAATCAACAAGTACATGAAAAAATGCTCACCATCGCTAGCAGTCAGAGAAATGCAAATCAAAACTACCCTAAGATACCATCTCACTCCAGTAAGATTGGCAGCCATTAGGAAGTCGAACAACAATAAGTGCTGGAGAGGATGCGGGGAAAAGGGCACTCTTGTTCATTGCTGGTGGGACTGCAAATTGGTGCAGCCAATTTGGAAAGCAGTATGGAGATTTCTTGGAAAGTTGGGAATGGAACCATCATTTGACCCAGCTATTCCCCTTCTCGGTCTATTCCCTAAAGCCCTAACAAGAGCATGCTACAGGGACACTGCTACATGGATGTTCATAGCAGCTCAATTCATGATAGCAAGACTGTGGAACCAGCATAGATGCCCTTCAATAGATGAATGGATAAAAAAATGTGGCATTTATACACAATGGAGTATTACTCTGCATTAAAAAATGACAAAATCATAGAATTTGGAGGGAAATGGATGGCATTAGAGCAGATTATGCTAAGTGAAGCTAGTCAATCTTTAAAAAACAAATACCAAATGACTCCTTTGATATAAGGGGAGTAAACAAGGACAGGGTAGGGACGAAGAGCTTGAGAAGAAGATATACATTAAACAGGGAAGAGAGGTGGGAGGGAAAGGGAGTGAGAAGGGAAATTGCATGGAAATGGAAGGCGATCCTCAGGGTTATACAAAATGTCATATAAGAGGAAAGGAGGGGCAAGACAAGATAATACAAATGAAAGAAATGATTTACAGTAGAAGGGGTAGAGAGAGAGAAGGGGAGGGGAGGGGAGGGGAGGGGGGATAGTGGAGAATAGGACAGACATCAGAATACATCAGACACTAGAAAGGCAATATGTCAATCAATGGAAGGGTAACTGATGTGATACAGCAATCTGTATACGGGGTAAAAGCGGGAGTTCATAACCCACTTGAATCAAACCGTGTAATATGCTGTATTAAGAACTATGTAATGTTATGAAGGACTAATTAAAAAAAAACAAAAAAAAGAAAAACAAATGCAAAAGACTGACATTGCTTGACTTCAGGTCTTACAATAAAGTAATCAAGACAGTAGGGTGTTCACAAAATAACAACGTTAATGATGATAGGTAAAAGATTAATCAAAGAAGATATAGACTCCAAAAATATGCTCAGCTATATGTTCAATATAGAGTTATAAAAATATCTTCAACTGGTATTTTAAAACAAAATAAAAGCACAATAAGAGAAAGGATAGTTTTCTCACTAAATGGTGTAGAAAAGTAGACATCTAAATACAAAACAAGGAATCTAAACAAAGACCTCACACTTTTCACAAAAATTAACTCATAAAATATTGTAGATCTAAATGTAAAACACTAAATGATAAAAATCCCACAAACTAATACATGAGAAAAAATCTAGGTGTTCTTTGGTTTTGGAAATGCAATTACCAAAGGCACAATTCTTGAAAGAAAAAAATACTTGATAATACTTTATCAACATTAAAAATTAAGGCTTTTCAAAGACACTGTGAAGCAAATTAGAAGAAAAGCCAGATTAGAAGAAAACATTTGTAAAACACACACATGACATACTCTATCATACAATTTAGCAATCATGCTTCCTAATATTTAACCAAATTAGTTAAAAAATATAACCACAAAAGTCACTGCACATGCATGTTTATAATAACAGTTTTATAATTGCCAAAATTAGGAGCAATGAAGATGATCTTCAGTGGGTACACAGATGAATAAAATGTACATTCAGACAATAGAATATTATTTGGCTAAAATAAATGAGCTCTAAGCCATAAAGAAATGGCATAACCTCAAATGCATATTAATAAGTGATAGAAGATAATCTGAAAATTCTGATCACTGTATTTTTCCAATTACATGGCATTATATAAAGACAAAACTATGAACACTATTTAAAAAATCAGTTGTTGCCAGGGGGAAAGGGAGGGAACAGTCATAGGTAGAGCATAGATTTTCAGGACAGTGAAAATTAGTTTATGATACTGTGCTAGAAGATACATGTTATTATACATTAGGCAAAACCTACGGAATGTATAGCACCAAGAGTGGAATCTAATATAAACAACAGACTTTGGGTAAGAACGGGGTTACCAAAGTAATTCTTCCACTCTGGCTGAGTGGAGCAGGTTGTGTGCAGAGAGGCAAGGAGTATGGGAAATCACTGTGCTTTCCATTCACAAGAACATTAAAGTCCATTAATAATAAAAAGAATGTTAAGGAAATCCTACAGAATAAGGAATAAGATTACCTTTTTTGCAATATGTATATTTGACAATGTTTTAAAATCCAGAATTAAAAAGAAGTCCTAAAATTCAATAACAAAAGCTATAAAACAATCCTACAAAAATGGGTCAAAGATTTCAACAGCTTTTTCCCCAAAGATAGACAAAGGGCTAATAAACTCACAAAAAGATGCTCAACATCATTAATCATTAGGGAAATGCCAATTAACGTCACTATTAGATTCTACTTATATCCAGTAGGATGGCTATAATGAAAAATTAAAAAGGAAAATAGCAAGTCCCAGACCTCTTTCAAGAATTCATTGAATTCATTCATCTTCTCAGCCTGGCCTACCCTTATCATGCTATTTATACATACACACATACGTTTGTATGTTATATATGTGTGTATTTCTGTGTGGTTGCATATTTATCTATCTATAAGGATGATATGTTTTTTTCTAATTAACATGAATATATAATATATGTTCATGAAAAATTTTGTTTTATTTACTAATGAATAGTAGATATCTTAAACATTGCCTGACATGTAGTAACTACTTAGTAAATATGTATTAAATCAATTTTATATTTCTATCTTTTCTGTTTCCCTTGAGAACTGATAGGGTTTTAAAAATCTTATCAGTCTTTCAAATCCTATCTTGGACTTGTGACCTTTTTTCATTAGTTTGTGTTACTAAATAGTTTCTAATATGAGGATATGAGGATATAATTTTTATTCTAAGTATTAACTTAACAAGATCCACAGGTTTTGTTATGAAGTATTTTATAACTCTTTATATGCTCTTTCAGAACACTTTCTAATGTTATTGTGATTTGGGAGGTAGATATGAGTTATTAAAGCTACATTCAAATCCTCACCAGTAGAGATTTTCTAGGAATTGTCTTGTAAATAATTTCCAGCCTAATTTAAAATACAATTTAATACACATATTATAATAATTTAATTCATCAAAAAATTTGAAATGTGCTTAATACTTAAAAAGAACCTTTTATTTTTATGATGTTATATTTGTGTTTAAAAATAATAGATATCTGCAGTTGGGGTGTGTGTTTGTGTGTGTTTGTGTGTGTGTGTGTGTGTGTGTGTGTGTGTTATATAATATATATATGTCTCCATTAGGTTCAGGGTACTAACCAACTATGTCAATCAAATGCCCTACATTTTTACTCATCACAATACAGAATTAAATTATTCAGAGATTGCCTAAAATACTCTTAATTATAAATCAAAAATAAAGTTGATACAAAAGCAAAAATGGTTATTCTCCAAATGAGTCTTTATATCAATAGTAGTTATATTCAAATAAATATTTACAGTTCTTTATAGTTCCAATTATACAAATCATTTTCAATATCTCCTGTATTTTAGAAATGCTATTCAAATTACAAATAAAAATTCATTTTTTTCTGATATATTTTGGTTTTAGAGTCTACATAGATCTATAGAAAATTAAAGCAGCAAGTACTTTTATAATTGATTGTTGTATTCTCCTCCACCAAAGTCTACGCTTTTTAAAAAAGGTTCTTTTTCATTCTTTCTGACATTTCTAGATTGTACATTTCTACCTAATCATATTTCAAAAGTTTTCTCTAGTTGTGATACATGTTCAACCTTAGAATTCTCAAAAAGAAAGAAATAAAAGAAAAATAATAAAACAAAAGAAAGAAAGAGTAGACATTATGTCCAAATACTTGATTGGTTGCCAGCCAAATTTCAGTTGCTATAGTAATTCTTTTAATTTTTTCTTCATATTCTTCTGGGTCTAATTAGAACATCAAAGTTTATAGTGTATGCAGGATAATAACACCACTCATAATTCCAATGGCAGATTCTAGCCACTCTATAATTAAAACATAACATTTAAGACCAGTAGCCTGGGAATTTGGTTGATCTTTCAAGTGCATAATAAAAATAAGCAATGCTAAATTAAAATGAAGATTCTTATGGAATAAAAAACACTGTCAAAATTGAGGTCACTTTTAGGTTTTCATTTCTAACTTTTGTTTATTTGTTCTAAGGAGTTGGAAAAGTTTTCCTTTTTCTATGCAGTGTGTGGAAGTAATTCAGCTTCCTTGCACCAGTGTTAATGAAATAAGTAGGTCTAAAAAAAAAAAAGAGAGATTTTGTAATTCAGGTCACCACAAAGCACCTTCTGGTACAACTTTCCCTCCAAAGGGTTAAGTTAGTTTAGTGCTTATGTTTTTATAAAACAATTACCAAGACAAAATTTTTCAATACAATTCTGATACCCTTAGTCATCATCATATTTTCCCAAATAGAAAAACCAAGAACGATTCATGACTCCTGAACCTAAATATAAAAAGAAAAATTTAGCCATAAATGAATTGATATTTTAAGTACTGAAAACTGAAGTACTGAAAATCACATTTAATTACATCTCTGTGAAAGATACCTAGCAACATTACAAATAAAAATCTAAAGCATAACATCTGATTTATTTAACAACATAATAGATCTGTGTGATATTGAAATTAAAATGGCAATGAAATAACTGTATAAGCATTTGATGCAAAGTTAACTAAAACGTAGCAGAAAGTATTTGATGGTAAAGATCAATGCTAGTACAAAATTCAAGATAAACCAAGTATTTTGCTGAGCTTACATATGATAAAAATAGACATTATAAGAAATAATACTCACAATTCAAGGAACAAATAGCTATTTGATTTAAAGAGAACTTCATTATCTTTTTAAACATTGGATTCTTACACAGAAGTATTATGGTAGCTTGGGCACAGCAAAGGATCATAAATCAAAACACCTGGGTCCTAGGACCAACTTTGTTAGCATTAGTTGTAGGAAGTTTTGAAAAAAATCTTACCCATTCTTATTGGTACTTTCATTTATGAAAAGCATAATTAATATCTGGCCCACTTACCTCTCAGGGCTTCTGTGCAGATCAAGTGGAGATCAGTTAAGGGCTTTGAAAGTTAAAAGTTCTACCTAAGTTGGAGCTCTTGCTATACTGAAGTAGTTTTTGATAACTCTAACCTAAGTTTGGTTTCAAGAAGCAAATAAAACCACACTGCTATATCCTGGCTCAGATATTATTATAAGTAATAGTGGAATAACTTGTCAACCTTCATCTTGACAATTTATATTCACCTCATTTGCAACTAAATGAAGCAGCGATTGGACTGTGCTACACCATTTTATAGGCTTACCAGGATGAGCACATATGGTCCATTTAGCGGAGGGTATTTTAATAGGTAGCGTTTGTTCTGAGTTGATCTCCTACTGCAATGGTTTTACATAGCTGATCTAAATCTTCATTGGGAGATCACTTTGTCCATTTGATATATTATCAGAGTAATTTTGTTTATCAGCTTATCACATATGTTTGCACACAGAAATGACAACCCTCTGAAATGCTTCAAAGTACAGAGGTTCACCAACCCCAAATGAATTGACTTTGATGGATGTTTTGCTTCTTTTTTTCCAGCTAATTTCTTTCAGATAATAAATACTTATTTCTGTTCTGTTTTTCTTTGAACATAGCAATCTAATTTAACTCCAATTACTTCATACATACACACAAAAGCCATCAATTATTTTGAAATAAATTATGGCTCAAAATTAGGTATGAAAAGGGAGAAGGGAATGTATCTAAATAGATAAATCACGTCACCTGGATTCGCTTACTGAGACGTACCTACACTTTAAATTTCAACAAGGAACACACCACCTTGAGTAAGACTGGGGAGATGAAAGCATAAGCAAGGACATAGAACACTTGAACTTACGGCAAAGGTAAGTAGTTTCATCTGAATTATCAGCACAGTCATTCACAAAATCACACAGCTTCTCCTTTGCGATGCACTGCTTGTTTGCACACGTGAACTCTTCAGCAGTACACTTTCTGTCTGGGCTAAGTAAGGGGGAACAATCTTGAAAGGACACATCATCCACTGCAACATCTCCTATGTAACTGACACCACGTTTTGCCCTGAAGACAATCTAAAAAGAAAAAAAAAAGAAAAGGAAAAGTTACTTAGAGTTGAAACTGTCAATCAAGAAGTTCAAAAGATAGAGGCAACAAATAGATCAAGCACATCAAACTTGAGTCTGATAAAAATACCTCCATAATGAAAGTGACCCAGGAAACTTAAGGGCCATCAAAGGTTTCTGCCATTCTCAACACCTAAGACTGTGAGATGTGCAACACTGTTGTGTGTCTAGATGGTTAGGACATGCAGCTTGAAAAACTGGCAGGAGTCATAACAAACTACCAGTGCCAAAACTAGACCTGCTCATTTCTTAGAGCCTCATCATACATGGAAGCAGGAGGATCAACGGTTAATAAAGTACCAAGAGAAATTATGTACAAGCACATCCTTTATTTTGCTCAGTTTTTGCTCTTCTTCAGATCTAGCCACCCCAGAGGATTTGAGAGTTAAAAGACATCAAGCCTCACGGCCATGAGTTTTGCTAAAATCAGCCAAATCTTTGGAATTGAAGCAATTTTGATTTGCCTTTGATTAATGTATGTGATGAATGGAATCCCATGTGTGCTACTTTTTAAAAGCGGTTTTCCATTTGTATATACTTCAATAGATCAGAATTGATAAAAAATAATAAGAGATACTAAAATTTTCAGAAAATCTATCGTTGGTTTGTAACAATACCTAACTGCTTGGAATGACAAAGAACACTGTTTCAGAGAACATGAAGAGTCACATATTGTTTATTTTCAGAATTCCAAGTGATTCATTCAGTGTTTCTCTTAAATTCCACTGCAAGCTAAATATGGACATGCTAAAGTAAGAAATATTTTTAAGTCAGTTAGAACAAGACGTAAAGATTTTCCTTATTGATTTTGCACAAATTACTTACTGTTACTAATCTCCTAAACAAATTTTAACCAATTCTGAAAAAAACTTTTCTTGGAAGAAGGAATTTTAGTTTTTCCTTAAAATGAGATGTTTTTATATTTGTGTGAACATGAGTGTTTTCTTTTCAAGGTGAGAGGACAGAGTAATTGAAATAATGTTTCACATTATTAAAAGAAAATCATAATAGTTTTTGAATATTGAATTTCCCTAAAGGAAAACTGTTCTTCATAGTAGATGAGCCAGAAAAGATCAATATATTTGTGAAATAGAAGAGGAGCTTAGAAGGCATTAAAAGGTTAACTAGAAGAAAATGATAGGAACTACAACTCTCTTACAAGTGAAATTGAGCACTGGAAAAAAAATTGATATACAAAGTGAAAAGATATTCTATTATCTGGATTGTCTAAAAATTTAAATATGTGACATTATGCTTTCTGAATACCAAAGTGCAGTAACTAATGAGTGTTTCACGATTAATCTGTTTACCTGCTGTAATCCCAATACAATCTCAGTTGTCAATCACGTTCAAATGATTGAATCATTATTTCTCAATTTTTTTTATAGTGTGGGTTGAAATTTCATAGACATAAGATTGACTCTTAAATGTTCTTAAAATAAGTAATTGTACTGCTCCTTTCAGGCAGAGTAAAATCTAGGTCAAATATATTAATAAAATTGAAAGGCAATATAGAAGAACAGTTGGATTACAGATGGCCTGCCTACATTTCAACTCTGTCTCTGCATTTGGTACTTTATAAATAACTAGGTCAAGTTACTTAACTTTCAGGCATTTCTGTACTTTTATCAGTAGGATGAAGGTATAGTTTTAATAATATGTACTTCATAGGATTATTGGACAAATAAAATGTGTCAATATTTTTAAATTCATAGAAAATATATCTAGCATTTATTAAGTACAATATAAGAGTGCTCTGATTACAAAATTATTACAATGAAAGATTTTGTTCGAATATAAGAGTTTTTAGATAAAAACCATACAAACTTCCAACTTTTGCTTTAGTATGCAATTTTTTACTTTATCTTATGCTTTTACTCAGGGTTACAGCACTCATCTCTCTGAGGCTAATGGAAATGGTTATTGTAAGAACAGAAGAATTGTGAGCAGTGTGATAATTCATCATGGTATATTCCAGGAATTCTAATGCACTTTGCACAGAGTAGATGCTCAATAAGGGCAGCAGTGAGTAATATGAAAAAGCAAGTATTCATAAGCTATTAATATTTAAAATTCAAACAACTTGAGTCTACTTCTCTTCCATTAGATTTCAATGTGAAAATTATAGATTTTCAAAAAGCCAAATTTATAAATGATTCCACTTGCTGAAACTCCCCTTTGTTATTATGAACATACATGTTATCATATAAACATTCCATGTGCACAAAACTAAGTAAGAATTTATTGCCTGGGATGGAAGCCTGTGTCTTCTGGCAGCAGAACCTTCTGCATATTCTTGCTAAGGATTCTTCTTGCCTCCACTTGAATATTTAGACTCATTTTAACAATAAATTTTATATTGTATAAGAGCATTAAATTGCTATCCAATCTTTACATGTTTAGATTGAACTTCATATCCTAAATTAGCTACAAATGATTCACAAAGAAACTGTATACTACAGTAAGAGGAAAAAGTCATGGGATTTTATTATGCATATCACCTGGGAATTGGACATAATGCTATATCAATATAAACTACTCTATCCAGCCTGTGTTTCCATCCGAGTTGAAGGGGGCTCACCTATCAGAGAAAGCTCATGCCTGTAAATATATTTACTGAACATTCATAGTCATACCTTGGTTATCTGTGCTACAATATTTAGTAAATATCTTATCCCTTCTATATAGAGTCCAGTAGTTTTAATGCCGTCAAATTAAGTTCCAGGTAATTAAGACAAAAAGAAAATGTCCTCCTAATAAATAGTTCTGGATTCTTGCTCTGCAAATCCAAATCTTAACAAATCTTACCAGCAAAGCCTCGTGTTCCAAGCAAATGCCCATGAAAGCTATGGCCCCTGGAGCTCTCGTTTGCTTGATAACCCATAAAAAATAAAACTTGTACCAAATATCTAGGCACATAATTATTTTCAGTGGAAACATTTTAATCTATGTCCCACTTGAATTTTAATATAGCTTGTATGTCTTAACCTCTATTATTATTGTAATCTATTTGAAGTCAAATGTAGCATAATATAATATTATGACTCTCCAAATAATTTTGAATTATATAAACCTTACATATAATAAGGTTCAATCCTATATAAAGTGCTTTTAGAAAAATGCCTTTCAAGTCACATTTGGAACAACTATACCATGATCTTTGAGAATTTATTTTCAGAATCAAGGGAGGTATTCTTTATATGTGAGAAGTGGACTAGGGGGTACAGGAAAGTTGCCATTCAAATTAAATGTTCCTAGAAGTATGTCTGTCTAATTGGGAGAACTTAGGGTTGTCTAGAATTGTAAATTTCTTATGGAAAGTACTATATGGAGTGTTAAATGCTGGGCCTTCACATAACGCTTCAAATTAGAAATGGGAAGACTTAGATTGAGTGGAGGAAATAAATTAGCATGAAAGGAAAAATTAACAAAAGGCTCTCTTGACAAAGTTAGTTGGATTACAAACCTGTGTGTAGGAATGAATGCCTAAAAAGACTTCTACTTTCCGCCACTGTGCACCTTGCTGCCCCGTTTGAGCCCACACTTTAGAAGTCACATTGCCTTTCTTGATGAGTACCTGAGGAGATAAATCAAGTAATAGGTATTGAAATATTGTGTCTTAATAAATTTTAAACGTGTGGAATTTTCCAAGTTATTCTTAAAATTTTTAATATCTATCTCACGTCCCTAAGAGAAAAGATGAGACATTTTTCATTTGTTTTTGACTATGAAGGTGCAAGAATGTGCCCTCGGGGTATCTCAAAAGCTTTGAACAATAAAGGTGTACATGAATATCTGTCAGTCAAGTACTAAGCTATCTGGGAACTATTTTATTAGGAACTCAACTACATTAGTTGTATAAAATTTGACAGCAGTTAACAGTTGACATCTTATATATTAAATAATATACTTAAATGGAAAATAATATGAAATTACTTCCTAAAATACTCTGCTGAGAAAGACTTTCCTTATTCAATTAGTTAAAGGAGGCAGTGACAATGTGAGCTATTTAACTATAACATCACAGATGAGTGAATGAGTGATATGGGCACAGCACTGTAAAGTAAGAGCTCCCTGTTCTACAGCATTGAAAAGAACAAATCTCATCAGTACCTGCAAAATAGTTTGAATCTAAATGTCCCTCAAAGGTCCATGTGTTAAAGCACACGGGAAGCTATCCTTGAAATATGTAAGGACTTTTTTTAGCATCAAAGCCAGAGAGGGGACAGGTCTGGCCTTGGAAACTTTCCATGGCACTCCCACCGAGACAGACTGCCCAATGTACATGACCTTCTCCTCTGCTCTGCAAGAAAGGTCTTGTGCAGCTGCATCCAAGATAGGAGTAACCTGTTAGAAACTGAGCAGCCTATCTGCCCCCACCTCTATCCTATTTTGGTGAAGAACGTCCTATAGAACTTCTTTGATTTTTTCCCCCATATAAATAAAGTGGGCGCCTTTCTTTGTTAGAATCTGGACCTGTCTGGTCAGCTTGCTTGCCCTGCCCCTGCTTTGAAACTACCTTCTGTATTCTGGGGTTATTTTGCCATTCTATTTTTCTTAGCTTTTATTTCTCAGCCAGCCCATTCCACGGAAGGACACCCCAGAGGTAATGAAACCTTTAACAGGTGGGACTTATAGGAAAGTCTTAGATCATTGGTGAGGAGAGCCCTTGAAGAAGACAGAAGGATCCCAGCACCTTCTTCTTTCTCTCTTTTGTATCCTAGCCATGAAATGAGACATTTTGCTCTACAATGCACTCCTGAAATAATGTGTTCCCTCTTTATTGACCCCAAAACAATGGGATCAATTGGTTACAGGCTGGAACTTCCAAAGCAGGAACAAAAATAAACCTTTTTCTATAAATTGATTAACTCAGGTATTTGTTATAATGATGGAAAACTGAGTAACATAGTACTAACTCTCAACTCCAAAGAAAAAACTACATTAGTTTCATTAGACAAATAATTTTGGCTCTTCTTTTAGAATGACACTAAATAAGCCATCAGGAAAGAGCAGAATAATTCTACATCTGAAAATAATCAATTAATACAGCCTATTTAATTACATCACAACATACTTTTTAAAAATACAATTTGTACAACTAAAGAATTATTCAGATATAGTTTTGAAGGTTTAGACTTATTATTTTTTTATTTGTTCTGTTTAGTTATACATGATGGTTGAATGTTTTTTAACATATCATACATATATGGAGTTGACTTTTAAAAGTGAAAATTATTTTTAATGATATTATAATTTTTAACCTAAAATCACATGAATTTTTTTTATATGATTAGAATTTCCAGAGTAAATGTTGCTAGGAAAAAAAATCACCAAATTCTTGGTCTATAAAATTCAAGATAATTAAAAATATTACCAAAATCAAAAAATATAATTTCTTACCAATAAAATAAGATGATAATTGAAAAATACTGAAAATAATATATAGAAACCAGGTATGGTGGTGCATGCCTGTAATCCCAGTGGCTCAGTAGGCTGAGGTAGAAGGATAGTGAGTTCAAAGGCAGTCTTAGCAAAGGCAAAGTACTCAGCAACTCAGTGAGACCCTGTATCTAAATAAAATATAAAATAGGGCTGGGGATGTGGCTCAGTGGTCGAGTGTTCAATCCCTGATACTCCCTAAAATAATAATAATATATAGTAAAATATCATCTTTGTACGATTATCACAGTAGTACAAACTACTATGCATTCAAGCAACATATTAATAATACAAAACTTAATGTTATTTATTAGGTCAAGCATAAAAATAAGGATATCATTGCTATTTTAATTATCTGTTAGTTGTTTATAAATTTTTAATTCATAATATTCCATTCACTAATACAAGTTCTTATTCTGAAAAGATAAAAGCATGTTTATAATCATTAATCTTACCCACAAACTTCACCAGCTAAATAATGTTTTACTAATGAAAACTCTATAGTAGGCTATTTTGATTGTTTTGGATGAAATCAATTTTAAAAAGTCAATGTAAACCAAAAGCATAAATTATAATCCATAAGACTATGTGAACACTTTTAAATTAATAAAACACACACAGGCATATATACATACAAATATACTTTCAAACTGCTTTTTGTAAAACATTTAACCTGTCATAGAGTTTGAAATTAATCTATAAGTTTATTGTTTCTGATTTTTAAAAAAATCTAATAGCATTTTTTAAAATGTTTATGTTATTTAGAAAACTGATAGTTGATAATGGCCAGGAAAGTTCTAGAAAATAATCAATAATAAAATGGACGAGGAAATTCTCAGCATAAATATTGCAATAAACCTATTAGAAAAGAAGTGGTTAAGCAGCAGGTTGGCAGTCTCTTTCTTTGTATAGAGGAAGAAATGGAAGGTTACCTAAGTCTCATCTTGTAGCAAATGTGCTAAACACAAATTTAATTGGCAAAATAAACTAACAGCATGTGAAAGGAAGAGAGTCTTGATAGCTTGCTTTTAGCAAGATTGTCCTGGTCTAAAACTACTCATGGTAAATAATTCTGGGATGTGTGGATTTATTTTTCAGACATGGCTGCCTAGAAAACAGCCCCTAGGCTATGAAAATGAGTCTGAATGGAGATGCTACAAAAACTAGTTGGTTTCCTCTGTGTAAGTGATATATATGTTTATGCACATTACCCATGGAATCTTACCCTATCCTGTACTCATACATGTCCAGGATGAAAAAAAAAGGACTTAGGGATCCATATTAATATTCTAGAAAAATGTCTCCATTTTGCCAGTATATCTTTGTCTACCAAAAGCCGCCACAAAGCTAAGCAGAAATAGTTACTTCCAGAGAAACAGCAGGATAAAAATGAGTTTGGACTTTATAGGTCAGAAAGGAAGAAAATGCTCAAGGAATAATGAGGCTTGTTAAAGAGATAAGGAGGCCAGTTTAAAGGGACTCTTGTGACATAATCTGGGACAATGTAGAATCAAAGAAATAATAGACTAACGCATTGAATAAAATAGGAACTCATTAGTCCATATTAATATAAAACAAAGTGCACAAACAGAGACGTGAGAATATTTTTTTTCTTTACAATAGAAAAGGAAACTACAAATGTGGATAGAGTAATGGAGTTAGAAAAATCACAAGTAAGCAATAATCTTGAGTAAAAATAATTTAGGCAAAGAGCACTAATGGAGGCAAAATCTAGTGAGTGAAATTGTCAAGATCAGGATTTTATATACCCTTAAGTGTTTCTCCACAAAATATTAATAAAGGAAACAAAACTAATGGGTTTGATAAACATTTATTACTAATGAGAAGTGATAAAAAGAACATAATATTGGTGATTTTACATCAGAATATGCACTGAGTAAATCCAACTTGAGAGATGACTTACAAAATGATAGATATACTCTTTTAAAACAACATAAAGGAAATGGTTAGGAATCATTCACTTGAAGAGCACTAGAAAGAAAGAACTTCATGTAATATGTGAATTTGTATTAGATATTTTTGCTGTAAAAGACTTCATTGGTACAATTGTGAAAAAAAAACTCTTACTGAAGGGTATATGGGAGTTGTCTCTGCTATTCATGAAACATTTTATAAATCTGAAACAGTTTGAGATTTTTTTCCTCAAAGAAAAAATTTGAAAGAGACTATTGGAGAGTACAACACAGATAGTCATAAATTAAATAGAAATAAAATTATCTACCAACCACTAATGTCAGATTCTGCTAAAGCTTTTTCTCAATTATACCATTATGAAGCTAGTCAAGTGCTAATAATTGTCCATTTCCATTTGTTATAAAACTATGTTGTAATGACACTAAATTATGCAGTATTTATGTTCATAGAGAGAATTAGGGACACATTATTGCCTAAACAGTACCTGGAGAGACCCAACTGTGGCACCATTCATGTAAGTCCAAAACAGCAAGGTACATTTTGGTCCTGTGAGTGAAATAACAGGAGTGAGGATGTCAGCCAGGTCACCAAATTTCCCATTTGAACTGTCAGCATACAGGTACCAGCCATCTGTGGTATTTCTGGGGAAAAGATTTATCAGATTGAAACAGAAGAAGAAGATCTTAAAACATAACATAGCTTGCCACTGACCATATTTTATTATCATACCATTTCTCCTAAAAGTACAAAGTTTTAGGAATAATTATGGTCTGTCATCTTCATCAGAAATAATTATACCATTTTGATTTTGAATTCATGGTCCTTGTAATGAGATCTATTGGTAGAAGGTCTATAAATTATGGTAAAGGCTGAACTGACCAAATCAGTAATCGAGCGGTTAATATTTTTCAAACAGTGATATTGTGAATATCCCTCATCTGCCTTTAGAACTAATCTTTATGGGGGTAAATGAGGCCATGAAGAATGGAATACCTTTAGAAGGCACATTTAAAAAAACATACAAATAAAAAGGCACAGGAAACAGAAGTAAAACTGGCATTCAACTCATAAGTCTAAAAGGATTTTGGTTCAAAGTTATTCTCTCCATATTACTTTAGGAGGTAAAGCATGTTTTTTCTTTCCTAGGCCCAATGTTTAAAAAGGAAAAATATAAACAATTATATAAGAATGTGCTATTGCAATAAAAATAGTTTACACCCCTACTTTATCAATTTGAAAAAGAAATAATGAAACATTAAGACACACTAGGTTATACATAGGCTTTTAAAGTATTAAAGAAACAATTTTTCATATTTTGAGACCAACTCTCCTGTTCTTCCTTTTATTAACTTGGTTTCTTGCCACTTTCTAAGTACAGTTGCTAGATATACAGAGTTTAAATCCGCTATTTACTAAACCCATTTTAATTTGAAAGTTTTACCATTTTTTGAGAAATGTGAATTATTAATAGGAAATAGGTAGGAAAACAGTCATATTCATTCATTCATGACTATTTATTGAGTGTTCTGCCCTAACAGACTTGCCAGTAGCTATCCAAGTCACTGGGGATATAATTGTCTGCAAAAGATTTGATGGAGCTTGGCCTCTGGCTTTGTCACTTACTAGATGGGCAACTTTGGGCAGGCTAACTTCTCTGAATGTATCCAGTTCTACATTTTATAAGATGGGATAGTTTTCTGTTTAAGGTCTCACTAAGAATTAGAATTAAATATGTGGAACATCTAACACAGTACCTAGTTGATCTTAGCATTAAGTCAATGGGAATTGTAATTTGTATTTATGTTCAGATCATTAGTTGTTGCTAATGATATAAGTTTAGAGTCCTACAAATCACAGAGATCATATGAGTTAAGACAGTTAAGAGAATGATCAGTAGGGTCACTATGTTAATTTGTCTATATTACATACATCTCAATGAAAAATCATTTTTAGCTTTATTCCTTGTGTGTTTAATATCCCAGTATCTCGATATCAAGAACAAAGACATATTTATACACTCAAGCAGGTAGAAGAAATGGAGATGATCAAGGAAATGCACTTGTGTATTTCTATATGTACACGACTCATTTAGTCTCAGAATCTTTCTGTAAGCAACTTGCAGAATTATCACAACTAAAATATTTTATTATAAAAATGATTTTAGAGTTACTGAAAATCTTCTACTATACAGCTTGTATTGTCCATACATCTCTAATTTTAATGCCACCATCTTAAAGCAAATGCATCTCATCTCTTGCCTAGAATGAGAAGCTTTGTAATGGGCCTTCCCACTTCTACATTTGATTCACTGCATCTATTCTTCACACATCACTTGGAAAACTCTTTTGAAAAATAGAAATTGAATCATATCCACAAATCCACTCCTTCAAACCTGCTAATGGTTTTGTAATGGACTTAAAATACAATAATAATATTTAATATGTCAAACAAATCTCTATAATACCACTCTTCTGCCTCCCAATGGCTTCCCAATGTGTCCAATCAACTCTCCTGAGACAGTATTGCCTGACTCCAGCACAGCACTGTGCATGTGAATTTAAGGACTCATGTGTTTTAAATATGTCAGTTCTTCACCACTTGATTTACAGATCCATCAGGATCTCAACACACTCCCCCAAAATTTATTTTTCAGAATTTGGTAAAGTAATCCTAGAATAGAAATACAAATCAAATAGAAATACAAATAGAAAACAACAGGCCATCAATTTTATTTATAAGGAGAATAAAGCTGGAGGACTCGATGAGACTTAATAGGAACATTTAGTAATCAAATGATATGGTGTGTTTGTGCTTTGATCCAAATACCAAAGTAAAGGTAGAAGGAAGTGGTCTTGAGTAAGGTCATTAAGTCACCTTAATAGGATGACTGCTCTTATAAAAGACACCTGAGAGCACTAGCTAGCTCCTTCACATATAAGGATGCAGGAGACACTGTTCTTCCCAAGGACCAGGAAACAGACCCTCAACAGTCAGTTTGCTGACTCTTCACCTTGGACTTCCCAATCTCTAGAACTATGGGAAATAAATATTTCTTGTTTATAAGCCACCAGATTTTGGTATTTGATACAACAGCATGAGGATACTAAGACATTACGACAACAAGAACAGAAGCCCCAGGAACTGGAAGAAATAGTCCTATAACAGATCTGAATTTATCTGGATATTTATTTTAAGAAAAGTTTGGTTCCTCAGAACAGTAAGGAAAGGATGATCTTTTTAGTAAATGAACTGAATACATTAGGTGTCCATGAGGGGAAGAAATTAACCTTGATCTGTATTTCATAGTATTCAAAAATAACAAATTCCGAGTAGACTATACCTGGAGGAAGGAAGATAAAACAATAAAGCTGTGTAAGATAATATAACAATATGAGCATAATGTGGGAATAAGAAAGTTCTTTACAAGTATATGAAAATCACTAAGTATAAAAGGACATATTAAGAAAGGGGACTGCCATTAAATTAAGGATTTCTGATTTTCATATATATTAATGTGATGATCAAAAAGCCAATGAGAGTATGAATTCTCACTTTTCCACATGTACAGATTGCAGGATCACATTGGTTATACAGTCACGTATATACATACAGTAATACTAGTGTCTGTTGTATTCTGTTGCCCTCCCTATCCCCTCTCCCCCTCCCCTCCCCTCCCATCACCTCTCTCTACCCAAACTACTGTGACACTTTTCTCTCTTTTTTTTCTTCCCCCTCACATCAACATATATGTATTTTGTATAATGATGAGGGTCTCCTTCCATCTTCCGTGCAATTCCCCTTCTTCCTCCCATTCCTTCCCACCTCTCTTCCTTGTTTAGTGGTAATCTTTTTCTATTGTATTGTCTTGAGCAACTAATAAAAAAAATAAAAATTTAAAAATAAATAAATAAAAATGATAAATAAAGAGCAGAAAGATCAGTAGAATAGAGGGAAATGAATTAAAGGAGGGATGATGGGAGGGGAAGAGTGTCCTGGGGACTGAATTAGAACTTATTATATTCTATGCTTTTATAATTATGTCAAAATGAGTCTGATTGTTATGTGTAACTAAAAAGAACCAATAAAAAAGGCTAGAAAAAAAATCCAATGAGAGAATGGAAGGAAATATTTGTATCACCTATAATGAAAGTAACAATTATTAAGTGCTTTCTATAGAATATGAACTATGCCAGATGTAACTGAATGTGATATCCCACAATGTTAATATAGTTACGTTTGTGTTTGATAGTAATGCCAATTTTGTTTCCTAGATACCATGCATAGTAGAGATTAGAGCCTCAAAAAGTACTTATTATGTAAAATAAAAGAGTTGAAAATTAAAACACATGTAAAAATAAAAAGAGTAAGTAAGTGACAGAAATTGTTGGCTAGACAAAATTATAGCTCTCCCTCAGCACCTATGGAGATTGGTTCCAGGACCCTTGTTGCCCCTGCCCCCCTACAGATAGCCATAATCCCCAGATGCTCATGTTCCTTATAACAAATGACATCATATTTGCATCACATTCACATGTGAGGATGCAGGAGACACTGTCCTTCTCTAATCTAAGCACATCCCCTTCTAAATCCCCTCTAAAGTACCTGTTATATCTAATACAATGTAAATCCTATCTAAATAATCGCTATACTGTATTGTTCAGGGAAAGAGGACAAGAAAAAAGTCTGTTCAATACACACAAATTATTTTTTTCAAATATTTTTTACCTGTAACTTGTTGAACCCTAGGATGCAGATCCACACCTATAAAGGGCTGATTAACATTTTAAAAAAAAAATGGTCACTGTTCTAGGCTGAAGCAAAAAAAAAAAAAAAAAAAAAGAAACAGCAAAAATAAAAACAAAACAATATAAACAAACAAAAAGTACCTGTAAGAAAGGATCCAGTAAAGTTAATAGATACAGAGACCATGAAGAAATTAAAAATCTAAGTCACAATTATGGCAATAGTAAAAGCAATGAATCAGTGGTTCTTTAAATAGAGGTTCCTTTGTTAATTTCCTAGAAACTACACAGGTGGGAAAAACAAAATTTATGCTTCATTTCCTTAATCAAATATCATTCTAGAAAATTCAGTTACAAGGACAGATATAAGATGACTTATGAAAACAATTCTCTAAAATTCTACATCTCTAAAATATCCCTTATACCTGCCAAGAACAGGAAAAAGAGAGAGATGTCAGGAGATCAATTTGAAAAATGCAAACAGCAGAACTTCATTTGTGTTTTTATATCAAACTAAGCACCCAGCACCGGTGTAAAAGTAAATCATTTGGTCACCAGTGTTACAGATATTAATTGGGGGCACATGATGTATGTATGATTCCTAATGGAAAAATGAAGAATTACACAAATACTGGCCTGTGTCTGGGATGAGATTATTCAAGCTTGTACCTGCAGAGGAAATCAGCTCCTCTTCTAGAAGGAGTATAGCCATAATCAGCATAACCAACAGTGTTGTCACCCATAAAATATCAGCATGTCTCTACCAACCTTCAAATTATGTTTTCTCATACACAGCAGGAAAGAGGATGTGTTATAGAAACATATCTTTTCCTAATAAAACATATCATAAACCATGTAGTAAAGTTTTTAAGAAAGTTGTGACTCTGCTTTCAAATGTTCCAAAGGAGCCAAGGTGATGATGTACAAGTCATTTAAAAAGTCATTATAAAATGTATTTGATTTATAATGCATAATGATTTTTTAAAACCACCCAGTCTTAGAGGAAAAGCATTTCTAATGTTGTACAACACAGATTAAGTAAGTAAAATGTCGTTTTTTCCTTAGTTGAGAATCCCCTGAGTAGTCATCCTAATTAAATTATTGGGGGGAAAAATACCCTGCATGACCAAATGAAATATTTTTAAGAAGATCAATGAAGGTTTGAATTGTACACATACAGTATGAGAGTGATATTCTTCAGGCTCATTCTTTGGGTTGAGATCTTCCCTTTGATTCACTGCAACACCACAGACTGTTTTATCATAATTGTGAGGCTATGATCTACTAAAAGTTGTCGTAAGATTTATTAGTTTCATGAGTAGCAGAAAAGTAGAAGGAATTTGCTATGGTCTTGGTGTTCATGACCCCTAAAGTTCCTTTGCTGAAATTCTAGCCTGAAGGTGATAGGCATTAGTGGGTACAACTTTTGAGGTGATTGAGTCATAGGGTAGAGCCCTTCTAATAAGCTGAATGCCCGTCTGAGAAAGGCCCCAGAGAACTAGTTCATTCCTCCACCACAGTAAGACACAATCAGAAGGCAACAATCAGAGGGTTCTGGTCAGATATCAAATCTGTTTATGTCTTGATCTTCGAATTCCTAACCTTCATAACAGTGAGAAATAGGAATGTGTTGTTTATAAGTCATCCTGTGTATGGTACTTAGTTACTGCACCCCAAGGGACCAAGAGGTGTGCAATGGTGCTAGTCGTCTAGTGGTCTCCACAGAATAACCCTAGGATCTGTGGTGGACCACGCTCATGGGGGCAGAACTTCTCCTTACTCCTACTGCCAACTCCATTGTGTGTGATGAAGTCCTTGACCTACTGACCGCTGGAGTAAGCAGGTTTCATAAACAAGCCAGATCAATTATAGGTCTTTTGGGGGACTTTAGAATATAAATTAAGGGAAAAGAAATATTCTTTTCAGTTCATATTATGTGTTAAATCCCTTCACTGGCGCACTCCAAACTCCACAATGCTCTCTCTACTTTGCTGTGGAGTTCTGGAAAACACAAGAAAGGCTTCTAGCTCTTATTGGTCCTTTCTAAAAATATATATTTGATTCTGTGCTTAGAAATGTATAATTCATCTTTACTGCCTCAGAGTGAAGTCCTTGAAGTATACTGTATGCAATTGGCATTTAAGTAAACAAAAATCCTCACTGTCCCTACCAGCAGATATTTTTTTCTTTCTTATTCTCCTCCCCTTTTTTCTCTCCTCCTGTTTGTTTACTTTCTTCCTACTGTTCTTCCTATAAAGAAAGTACTGAATTAATTTTCATTCTAGTGAAAGTTCTTTATTTCATACTTGTAACCAACAGTAGACAGATGGTAACTTCAAATGTGCTGGTCTATCATTGGGGTCAGAAAAATTTTTTCTATTAAGTACAAAGTAAATATTTTAAACTTTGATGGATTAATGATCTCTGTTACAACTATTCAACTCGGCCTTTATAGCCATAAATTATATTTAAAAGAATAATTACAACTATGTTCCAGTAAAATCAAACTCACAAAATCAGGCATCAAGCTAGATTTGGTCCACAGGCAACAGCTTACTCAACTCATCAAGATCCGAGGAATGACTTTTTACACCACATGTGGCTTCAATTTTCATTTGTCACTTTATTCAGACACCTAGATTTTATACCCATTTCTTGAGTTCATGATATTAAATACATTGTGTAATTTCTATTCTCCCTGACTCCCTTTTATTGGTCTTTCTTCTGACACACTTTTGCTATTGGTCTTTCTTTAAATACTTCAATTCATCCTTCACAATATTATCTTTAAGTCTTAGATTTCTAGACCCCAAATTCCTAGACTCAAAATTACTTGATTCAAAATTACTCTCTCATCTGAGAAATCTATAATAAGTTCCACAAAATGTTAGAATGTAGAATCTAATATGAATTTTAAATGAGGTTGGATTTCTTAGTCAAAGGGATCTGAAAAACAGAATTACAGCAATACACAATTCTGGGATAGCATTCACATTCATACACATACACACACACACACACATAATTTGATGTACATACTTATTCTAGAGATATGGGAGCAATTTTCCACTAAACTTTCCTTGGATAATCACATACATACATTTATAAACTTTATAAAAGAATAAATATTTTGGGAAGTACTAAAGTAAACATAGTAATTAGTTTTTAAAAAAATTCTGTACATCCTAATGCATTCAACCAAAAGCATAACACATGCCTGGAATATGGGAAGCCTGTAATAAATACCTGTCAAGTGAGTGACTGAAAAAATAAATAAATATTTATTTTTTGAGAATCACTAAGATTATTATATTTTAATATAAGTTTTTGACCTGAATTTCAAAACATAGATCAAAATAACTGAATCCTCAAGAATTTTTAAATATTTTTCAAAATTAAAAAAGTACATATGGTTTATCAGCAATGACTAGCAACAATTCCAGAATTTATCCAGTTTATTGTGAATGAAAATTCAATTTGTCAAACTTGTGGTTACGCTCGAAACTCAGAAAGCTGAAAAATGCATTACTTCACCCCTGAACAAGAAAAAAAAAAAAACTAATAACCTGCAAAATCGCAGTTCTTCATAAACCCATCAGAAATAAGCAATTGTCAAAAATCTAAGGAAAAACATGCTCCTTCAAGGAAACTTTGGATACTAATATTTTTTTACTGGGCAGACACCTGAGGGTCGCACAAACAGTTAACGTTTTCACCAAAATTTGAGTGAAGGTTAAAGCTGAAAGTGTGAGAAGTCTTGGGAGCCACAGTCAGCAGGAGAACTGGCAGCTACTCTTAGCCTCTTTTCCATTAACCTCAGGGGCTACTTATAGGAACAATTCAAGGCAGAGCAAGAAAATAAAGTTTTCCTGGTAGGTATAAGTTTAGACTTTTTTCCCCTGAGAGAAGGACACAACAGCACTCAATTAGTACATGGCGGCAATAAATCTAGCAAATTTTATTATTAAAGATAGCATTAGTATCTGGATGTGATGGCTCATGTTCATAATCCCAGTAGCCCAGGAGGCTGAGGAAGGAGGATAAAGAGTACAAAGGCAGCCTCAGCAAAAGTGAAGCACTAAGCAACTCAGTGAGACCTTATCTCTAAATAAAATAAAAAATAGGGCTGGGGATATTGCTCAGGGGTCCAGTGTCCCTGAGTTCAATCCCCAGTACAGATTCCCTCCAAAAAAAAAAAAAAAGAGAGAGTATTAACTCATCTCTTAAACTAATCAGGAAAATATGCATTGTAAGACTAAATCATAACTTCATTGAACTATCTTCCTTCCACTGATTTTGCATTTTAATAATTATGAGTTCTAATTAAATATTAGAAAATACATCATTATCTTTTAAACACATACTCGGCCTCATTCATTGTTGCAGGGTTGGCTGGTGAAACAAAATACAGCATATTTCTTACCTTCTAGGGGACTATAAATTTGTGTTTTTTCAGGAAAAACAAACATATAAAGAAATAAATTCAATAGCAGTTTATTTTACAGGTAGGAAGTTGTTCTGTGAAGAGCCAGATAAGTATTATAATTACACTCTGCAGTGTATGGTGTCTTTATCATAACTACTTAAGTGTGCTTTTTGTGCTGCAAAACTAAGCCTATACAAGATATAAAAGAATGGACATTTATATGTTATGTTCTCTTAAAATGCTATTTCTAAAATTAGGCAGTGGGCTATATTTGGCCTATAGGTCACAGTTTCCTGATTCCATCTCTGCCATGTAATAATTGCTATAATGACGATCTGTACATATAGAAGAAACACAAAGCAAGATACAACCAATTGCCTTCCTGATGTTTCAGGAATCAGTCTAAAATGGACACAGCAAAGATAAATAAGGAAATTCCTGGAAGGATGGGAACTACAGAGAAGATGAGCTACATCTCTGCCCAAATCTTTGGCTTACCACCAAATGGAGCAAAAAATAACAGTGGACAGCCATATAAACACAGCAAAGATATTAGCGGTATACACTGCAGAGTAAAGTTTACAATTTAAATGCAGATAAGTTAACTCCTTACTAGAAAACAAAAAACTTCAGATGAACATCACGGAATCCAATCACTATATCCTGTATCACCAATATTCAGTTTTCAATGAATATTCTAACAAAAGCAGAACAAGTATAAAGTGTGACTATTATGAGCTAAAAAAATAAACAGCAGCAACTCACCACAAGTGGGCCAATGAAAAATCTGATGTAACTAAATATAAATTGAAAATTATAACTGAAATTTTACCAAAAAATATGATCAGAAGTAGATTTTACCTGGCCAAAGAAAATATATCATGAAAATATATCAGTAGTAATTATTAACTCAGAAAACAGAATTGATTGGCAAAAATGAGCAAAACTTCAGAGACTTCTAAGAAAATATATAAAATAATCCAATATTGATACAGTTGGAATCCCAGAAGAAGACAAGGAGGCAGAAAAATATTATACAAAATAAATAATGGCTAAAAACTCAAATTTGATAGAAAATGATACACCAATCCAGGAAGGCTAACCACTAAGTTATATCCCTACTCCTATTATTATCTATATGTCCAATGACATGAAAAAAAATGAGAAGTTCAGTGATATTAAGCCTTTCCTATTTATTGACCAGTTAATTTCATCATAGGAATATAGGAACTCAAAATCAAAGGGGAAATGGGAGGAAAAAGAACTACAGCACTCAAAAAGTAGTACCTGTGGAGTGGAGAGAGAACAACCGTTTATTTGTTGGTTTCTCTATTCCTTGGCCAGATGCTGGGGGAGGCATTCGAGTCTCTAATTTTCCTTCAGACCAGTAAGATCCCTCTATTTTGAGGAGCAAATACTGTGCAAACCATCACTCTTGCTACTGAGCTTGGTTCCATCAGACTTTCACATTGTAGCTTTTCATCCCAGGTTTTTGGCAATAATGCTGGGCACTGGCAACGCTTAGTTTTCATTTCTGGATCCACGTGGGTAGCTGATAGATTCTAGACAACACTTTCATTATACTCTGTCTCCTTAACACAACACCTTCCGGCTCTTGACCTTTACCTTTTGGAAGATATTCAGTTTTTACAATGACCCCCTAGCTTTCTCCTTCAGGCATTGATATTACTCTGCCTTTAGCATCCATTCACATCTATAACTAATTCTAGCATTTCCTACATGCCTGCTTTTGAAAGGCAGCTTTAGCTATTTTATCATCTAAAACCAATAAGCAGCCTACTAGTACATGGGAATAAAGAAATGCACAAGCAGTCTATTGGGTAATAGGCTAGCCAGAGTGAATTAATGATTTCAAGTATTTTTTCTGAGCCAAATAAAGGTTTTCTAGTCACATTCTTATTCTTTCAATATTATCAAGATCTTAAAAACATAGGGAAGTTACCCTATGTCTAATGATTTATGCATTTGGATGTTTGCATATTGAGACAGCAGATGTTAAAGATTATGGTACCCTGAGATTTTAAATACTTCTGCCATTGCTCCATTAAAAAAAAATAGACTGAACTAAACTATTAATTCATTTAGCAACAGAGCATGAGTAAGTAATTGCTATGATGTCTGAGACTATTGCTCTACTGTGTTAATATATAGAACAACCCTTGGAGTGTCACATTCATTGAAAGAACAGAAAGTTGGTCCCAGGTCTGAACCTTCTCACAGTCATATTAATATGAGGGGATTCATGTGCCATTACTTTGCTGTGATTTGCCATCAGAGTTCAGTATCACTATTTCAATTCCTTGTTTATTTTGTTAAAGAAGATTATGAATTATCACTCTTTGACCTTTATATTTTTCTACATCTTTGATCATCAGCAATTGCCATTATTGGTTATTTATAGCATACTGACCTGTGATGGAAAGGCCAGTTGAAATTTTGAACACATAAAAGATGTAGATCATGTTAGAAGTATTTTAAAATGTAAACAAACACCACTACAGTGTTTTATAGACAGTTCCCTGTGTTTATAATAATAAGAATGCAAAATGCTGCAACTGGATTTTATTCTGAGGCATTGCTAGTAACGGCATGTAAATGATACAATATTTTTCATTTAATAAAAACAATTTCTTTTCAATTTTACCCTGGGTTTTGAATAATGTTTATTCTATGGATAAAAATATAGGATATTCAAATTTATATGTTTTAGAAACTTTATAGATAAAAATATTGATTTCTTGAATTCTAATAATTTACTATATTTGAAATAATAAAAATAATTTTTAAAAATCAATTTTTCTAATTAGCTCACTAAAAGTTTTCTCAGAATATTGCTTTGAGTTCATGATATCCCAGAAAACGTTTGGTTAGAAAACTTTGACTTAATTTAAAAGAGAATGAAAAGTAATCCCTGGAAGGAAATTTAGAACTTAAAGAAAACATGAGAAAATTGACTTTTAAACCTAGTGATTTCCCCAGGGAAATTCCAGCTCAAGAATTTTCATTTTTCTTCTTTTCTACAACAATTTTTATATGTATCCATGTAAAATATAACCAAATTTAATAAAAGTAACATATTTGCATATATGAGTCAGTAATATAATTTATAAGAAATTGATCCACATGGTGTTCAAAGGAGACCTATAGAAGCTTAGAGAATTAATCTCATCTTCAAGATGTTACTTGAAGATGTTACTTTTCTCCAGTCTCCTTTGCCTGCTGTTTATCACTCAACAACTGCTATTGCTTTTCCATATTCTAGGTCTTTCAACTTTGTTTTCTTTTGATCATTCCTGGGGTCAGTCTTTTCTCAGAGTCACCTAGTATAGGACCAGCACCATGATTAGAGTTGACTCACATGGTCCAGTTAGTTAGCATCCTTTCTCTGGAGATGTCTACAGAATCAAGAAGGAGTTAGACAAATGAATTAATACTGATAGTATTCAGGGACCTATGCTCTAATAAAGATAAACTCAGGAAATAACTATTTGATCAGATTAAAGGGGATGGTTAGGGAAAGGCCTATGGAAGAGTTGAGTCACAGATTAATTTGCAAAGATGATTAGGAGATTGTTAAATGAAGACACAATGGCGTGAAGTTGTCATAGTTGGAGAACAAATAGATTAGAATGGATGTTCCAGAGTAGGTGGATGATGAGGCCAAAATAAGATACATAGGCCAACAGCAAAAGATCTTAAGATCCAAGTAAGGAGATGGTAGACATCTATTTATAGATGTTTTAGTTTCTTTAATCTAATGAATTAAAAAATAAGATGGATTATCTTCTATATCCAAAGAAAGTTCCTAGTTGTACTTTTCCAATCCAGGTTTCCAATATTTAAAAATATGTTCATGAACTGCTTTAGTTTTTCACTTTGCATTTCCCATAAATCACCAAACTGCATTGTTTTTTATATCACAAATGTATTGCAGTTTGATCTAGAAATATGGCCTTTTATTTTTGGCAAAGGGGGAGGTACCAGGAATTGAACTCAGGGGCACTCGACCACTCAGCCACATCCTCAGCCCTATTTTATATTTTGGTTAGATACAGGGTCTCACTTAGTTGCTTAGTGCCTCAATTTTGCTGAGACTGGCTTTGAACTCATGATCTTCCTGTCTCAGCCTCCTGAGCCACTGGATAGAAATATAATCTTTTTAGTCTTGCCAGTAAATTCTCTTTGCTTAAATTCTTTGTGCTATTTCCTGCCTAGGCCCAGAAGAATATAACTCCCATCCTACCATCTACTCATCTTAGTTCTTTGTACTTCCCCCCCTATTATTCTGCCACAGGTTATTTAGCAGCAGCATATAGATCAGCTAGACTTTTACACAATTCCCTGATTTTCCATAATCTCTTAACTCTTCATTGACAACTTTCAGCTAGCTAGTTCCTTTAATTTTTCCACCTTCAGCAAAATGCCACCTCTTCACCCATTCACACACTCTATATTTACCTTCACTTTATGTATCTCACCAAAGCATAGACTATCATTTTACCCAGCACCCAGGACAGCAACCAGCTAATCGTAGCTTCTTTTAACAATAGTGGCTCATCACATTACAATGGATGTACTGTAGAGAAGCCCATATAAGATAAACTCCAATTCAAGAAGTATAAACATGTCCAGATAAATAGATATATTTTGTGAAAACTTCCTTCTCATCTTTGATAAAAATAAAAGCAGAAAAAATAATAAATTAATTACATATTTTTGTTCTCTTAACACACCAGCCAAAAAATGAAAGCCACCATATTGAAGAAGTCCCAAGTTCTACTCTGATTGCTATCTCTTCACTAAAGAAACTTTAATGCCCCAAATGTCACCCTTGTCAGAATCCATCTCTCCCACTAAAATCCAACTGGCAAGCAAATACACAAGAGATTCTGGTTCATGTAGCAATGGTGTACAAACTATTAAATTTAGATTTATGGTAATAGAACAAACTTTAAAAACCTGTAATTTCCAGTGCATTTGTGTTTCTTAATCCTGCTTTGCAAAACAAGCTCAAAAACCAAAATGTAGGATCATTTTTTAAGGGTCTAAAACATACAAAAACAATCTTAACTGCATGCAATATTAGCCTATTGTAATACCTTCTTAGTTCAGCTATCCTGATTTATCACATTCCTATTAAAAGCACAAAAATTCCTTCATTAAGATTATATTGCATCTCTTTCTATCTCTGAATTTAGAGATTTACATTTATTGAGTTCTTTTGTTCCAAACAATGTACCAAAGCCAGAGGCTCCTGTGGTAGAAAAGATAAATCTCTACCCTTAAAAAAAAAAAAAAAACCCAACAAAACAAACACAAAACCTTGTCGCATATTAGGAGAAATGTGGTTTAATCTGATGTTTATTGTTTTGGTTTTGCAATGCAGGGGATAGGACCCAGAGCCTTACACATGCTAGGCAAATGCTTCACCTCTGAGCTACATGAGCCCTGAGAAATGTGTTGATAAGCCAATAATTGTGATCTGAAAAATGCTTCCAGACATACACTTTGCTTCTATGACATCATGATAAACCCTAATTGGGAATGAGATAATATGTTAACATATCAAATTAGTATAAAAAATAGAATTGTAATAGTATCTTAGATGAATAAAAGAGTCTTTGGAGGCTATACTCCTGACCAGACCAACCTTAAAATCAGTCCCAGTACAAATTTATTCTAATAATTCTGTTCACTTCTACTAATCACTCCCTATTGTATTGCTGAACTATAGCTTTAACAAATCTACAGAAAATCATCTGGAATGTTAGGTAAAGCTGACTAAAAAAGAAGAATGACAACTACACCAGGGAAAACCTACTACTAAGGATGACATTGGGCTATGAATGGAATATCTTTAATTTTCAGGGGGAAAAAGAGTTAAACAAAAGTCTGATAATTACTGTTAATTTAAAAATAAGAATATTAACAATATCCCTTATGCCAGCAATTTAAGTAATCAATGTATGCATTTTCCACCTGCCCTCCTATCAAATGAGGTACAGTGTTTATTTTGAATATGATGCAACTAAACCTTAGACTAGATAAGATTTGCAGTAGATGACAGAATTCTAATTTAGTTCTTTTGCATTCTAAACAAAATTTTCAATCCACCAAATATTTCCTCTGCAGGAAAATACTATGCAGAATGGCATGGCTCTGTCATGAACTCCAGCATATTACTTTCATTACCAATTTGCATCAGAGAGCTGGGCCAGGCATTTTACAGGTAACAACATCACTAAATGTATTCCCTTAAGAAATCCTCAGCACTATCTCATTCATACTTACTAGTTCTATATTACTAAATCTGTATTTTATAACTGAGCTTGTCAAATTCTTATTAAATTTTAACATCTCTGAAACTAAAAGATTTAAATTACTAGCTATGTTCAGCTCAAGTCTTACATATCTGATGGATGGTCTCCTTTGTGACTCTTGAACATCTCAGAGAATTTGTGTCCCAGTAGAATCACAGCAGATGCTACACATAAGTCATGGAGTTGGACAGAAATAATTCATCAAGTATCCTTCTTAATGACAAATTAGTGGAATACAGATAAAAATACAATGGTTCAAATGAGTTTGAGCTTTGTATACCTGAGAATTTTTTTTTCTACCAAAGTTTATATGGTATATCCTATTTATCCATTGGAATATATTTTAAGATCCCCCAGTGAATTTCTGAAATCACAGATAACACTAAACCTTATATATGCTATTTTTCCTATACATATATAACAAACAATTTATAAATTAGGCACAGAGATTAACAACTGTAGCAAATAAGAATAACAGCTGTATTGATAAGGGTTGTTTGAACACAGCACTGAGATACCTAAATAGTTAATCTAGTACCAAGATGACTGCTAAGTGACCAATAGGCTAAGTGGCATACACAATGTGAATAAATTGGACAAACGGGAAGATTCATGACCCAGAAAGAGTGAGATGGGATAAACTCTATCAAACTACTCAAACTGGCACATAATTTTAAAGTTACAAAGTGTTTGTTTCTAAATTTTTCTATTTAATATATTTAGACCTTGGTTGACCATGGGTCCCTGAAACCATGGACAGGAGAACAGAGGAAATGTGAGGATTATTGCAATGGTTACCTATTCTTAAACAATGACTGTGCAATACATTCTAACTTAAGAAACAATGACATTGTTCATGTCCTCAAGTGCAGACTCCATGCAAATTAATTGCAAAAATGCTCTCTTACAATTTTGTCTTCTCTGACATGGACTCACATACTCTCTTGTTCAGCATGTTTTGATGAATCTCCTCCATCAAATTAAGTATATTATACTTAATTTTAAGATAAAGACTTAGTTGAATGTTGATTATACCTAGCAGAATGCTAAGGACATAGAATACCAGAATAAAGTCACTGTATCTTCAAGAAATAGATATTTTCTAATAGGGCAAGTGCAAAAACAATGAAATGAAGCTGTAGATAAGAAAATAAATGACAGAGTGTCTACAAAGCTACCAAATAATTGCTCAGAGAATTCAAGATATTCTTAATGATGACACATTGGTTTAAAAATTGAAAATTTAAAGATGCTTTTCTTTAATGACACTTTCCAACAGCTTGGGCATAGTAGGTTGCAAAATAATTCAAAATTTACAAAAAAAAGTTATTAAATCATGGTCTGAAACATTTTTGGATATAGATATTTTTGCATCATGTATTTCTCAAATAAAAATTTCAATTAGATAGGAATCATTTTCTATCACAACAGGCAGTACTCCATCAATGATAGGTCAAACAACGGATTTACTAGCATTTTTAAACAAGAGATATTTCCCTTCTTGTTTCATGCTATTGTTTGATACACATTAAAACATAGATGTGCATGGCTTTCTGAGGCAGATTCCATGAAAACCTTCATGCACTCCATTCCATATATTTATAATAACACTATGAATCACCTCCAACACATGTGACATTGAAGGAAGTAGGAGCCAATGACTTTAATAGATTGTCACCTCTTTGCCAATATTGGTCAATTGAATTGTGGAAGAGTTTCTTTAAATATTCATTGTACTGTAAACTCCAATTTGAGATTTTCTTGTAAAATAAGAATGTTTGCCAAATAGTCAATAATCAAAAAAGAAGGAAAGAAAGAAAAAAGAAAAAAGCTTTCTTACTGTGGACAAACAAGCTAAATTTAAAGCTTCAAGGGGAAATAAAAGGTTTATTTGTGACCTTGATCACAAAATGACAGGTGCAAAATTTTATGTCAAAATAGGTACTATACATAAAATAAGTCAATAATGGTGCTACATATTTTTCTAACATAAATCAATATGTATGCCCATTTAAATACAATTGAGAGCATTACACAAGTTGACTACAAATTGCAAATGGACTACAAATTTGCAAGAAAATGCTTTGCTGGCATTTAGGGTTGTTTTTAAATTTGTGACAAAATAAAAAATGTTCATTTTCCATATGATATTTCCAACTTACAAGGGGTTATCAGGTATATGACAAAGCAAGAAGAATGCTTTGTTAGCATTTAGGGTTGTTTTTTTTTAATTTGTGACATAACCCTTTAAAATTGATGTTAATAATGTATAGTTGTGCAATGTTAAGGAATTTATTTAACATATACAATTGTAATTTTGAAACTGATACTGTAATAGTTAAGGTTCTCCACTGAAATAGAACAGGACACACACACACACACACACACACACACACACACACAGTCTTCAATTTACAACAGTTAGACTTATGATTTGTTTCAACTTTTCACATTCAGCTAAAACTGTAAATTTAAAATTTTGGTCTTTCCTAGGCTAGCAGTGGGTGGTTCACTGTTCTTTTATGACACAGGGCAGCATCAGTTTGTCATGGTTCCCAAACAGCCATCTACTCAAAGGAAAATATTGGTTCTCAGAACTATTGTTGTCAATGTATCATTGATCCAAGTATTCAATAAATCACATAAGATAACCAATACTTTATTATAACATAGGCTTCTGCTAGCTAATTTTGCCCAACTTTACCCTAATGGAAGTGGTTCTGTACATATTTAAGAAGGCAAGGCTATGTTGTAATGTTTGCTAGCTTAGTTATATTGAATGTTTATTTTCCATGTGATATTTTCAACTTACGAGGGGTTATAAGGTATATGACTCCTTCATAAATCTGAAAGCATTTCTAGACAGGTAGATACATCTTAGGGGAATTATAGTTGAAATTGGATCATGCAATTCTGGTGGTTGAAAAGTCCCAAGATATGCATCTGCAATCTAGAGGACCAGAGAAGACAGTGACCTACCTCAGTACATGTCCCGAGGTCTGAGAACTAGGGAATGCGATGGTGAATTCTCAGTCTGAGGCCAAAGGATTAAGAACCTGTGGGACTACTAGTGCAAGACATAGAGTCTAAAGCTATGAGAACCCGGAATTTTAACGTCTCTGGGAGAAGATGGGTGTGTTAATTCTAGAATGGAGAATATTTGCCTTTCCTCTGCCATTTTGTTTTATCCTAGCACTCTATGGACTGGACTGGGCTTCCTCTCATTGGCGAGAGGCAGATCTTTCTTATTCAGTCCAAAAAATGACAATCTTTTCTGGAAACACCCTCACAAGTCTATTGAGAAATAATGTTTTACCAGCTATCTGGGAAAACAACCTAGCCAAACTGACATAAAATTAAATATTATAAATAAACATAATGCTACATAAATGCCAAAATTCTTCTAACATTATAAACGAGTCTTTCAATATGATATGAAATGAAATAGCATTTTGAGTATCGGACTTTTAAATGTATTGAAATGACTTGAATATATGTACCTACTTTTTCAATTATAAGTTTTATTAAATCTAGAGAACATTTGCAATGGAGATTTGGTGTTCGACTTTCAATGTGGTATGCAAAATTCACATTTGAATTATAAAGATTAATCATGATAAAGAAAATAAAATATTTCAAATGAGTCATAAAATGAAATATTGTTATTATGGTATACCATGGATACACCTTGAGAATAATTATCCTAAATAAATGAAACCAGATAAATGCCACATCTAAGCTTATGTTGATTATATGTTGAAATGAGAAGACTTCCATCCACACTGATTTAAGTAAAAATAATATCACCTGTTTATGACCATTTGTTGAAGGTACCATTCTTTTTCCATTGAATGGTGTTGGCATCTTTGCTGAAGTTTGGGTATATTTCTGGATTCTCAATTCTATTCTGTTGCTCTGTAGCTATACCCTGATTCAAGTGCCATAGTGTTTTGTGTATAGTAGATTTGTGATAAGTTTTGATACTAGGAAATGTTAGTCTTTATTTATTTCTTTTTGAAGAAAATATTTTAAATAATGTTTTATAGTTTTCAGTGTATAAATCTTGTACATCTTTTGTTCAAATGATTCCTATTTTACTGGTCTTGAAATTTTTATAAATGAAATAATTTCCTTAATTTCCTCTCTGCATTGCTCATTATAAAATATATGTAAAGACAATCAATTTATTATGTTGGTCTTGTATCCTACAACTTTGCTGAACTCATTTATTCTAATAGTTTGTGTGTGATTCCTTAGGTTTTGCTATACACAAGGTCATGTCATCTTTGAATAGAGTTTTAGTTCTTCTTTTCCAATATGGAAACTTTTTATATAGTTTTTTTGCTCATTGTCCTGGCTACAACCTACAGTATATCAATGATAGGACAAACACTGCATACATGCTTGTCTTGTTCCTGATCTTAAAGGAAATTAGTCATTCATGATTAAATATCTAAGCTATGGAGTTTGTTTAATCTATATCAAATTGAAGAAATCCTGTTGTCAAATGCCATCTCTATATTTACTGAAAGTAGCACATTTTTTTATGCTTTTTTTCAATTAATAAAATACATTTATTAATTTTGTATGTTAAACCAATGTTATATTTCTGGCATATATTCTGCTTATTTATAACAAATAATCCATTTTGTCTATAGTTAGCTAAATATGCTTGCATGTCAGTAATTTTACATCTGTATTCATAGAGAATATTGCTCTAAAGTTGTCTTGTTTTGTTTTTAGAGTAATAATTCATCAGAGAATAAATTACAAAGTGGTTTTTATTTTATTTCTTTAAAATTTGCAAAGACTTACTTTTTTATTTTATTTATTTTTTTGGTATCGGGGATTGAACTCAGGGGCGCTGGACCACTGAGCCACATCCCCAGCCCTATTTTGTATTTTATATACAGACAGGGTGTCACTGAGTTACTTGGTACCTCACTTTTACTGAGGCTGGCTTTGAACTTGCAATCCTCCTGTCTCATCATCCAAGCCTCTGGGATTACAGGCATGTGCCACCGGGCTTGGCTTAATTCTTCTTTAAAATTTAATAGAATTTACCAGCAAAGATTCCTGGGAGATTATTTGATTATCAGTTTAGTCTCCTTTGTTGTTATAAGTACATTCATATTTTCTATTTATTAAGTAAATGTCAGTAGTTTATGTTTTTCCAAGAATTTGCCCATTTCATTGACATTACCTACCTTATTTGCACACACTCGCTCATAGTATTACCTTAAAGTCTTTTTCATTTTTGTAGGGTCATTTGTAAAGCATTCTCTTCCCATCTCATTTTAATAACTTCTTTAATAGTCTTTTCTCTTTTTTCGTGGTCATTCTAGAGAAAGATATGTTTCTTTCTTTCAGTTTCTCTTTTCAATGAACTAGGTCTTGGATTCATTATTGTCTTTGTTATTGTTTCTTGAATCTCTATTTTATTTATTTCTACTCTAATGGAATTTTCCAGAAAGCTGACAAACAGGTAAAATACTGGTACCTTTCTAGGGATGTAACTTTGACAGAGTCTTCTAAGCTGCTAGTTTTCTGTTTTGTTTTATTTCATTTTGTTTTAAGCAACTAAGATGGCAAGATTGTTGGTTTTGAATTAGTTGTGGATCTGGGAAGATTTTTATGGGGTTAGACACAGTAAATCAAACCATCTTTCTGCAACCCTCTTGGACTGTTGCAAGACTTTGAATTCTAGAGTTCTGAAAAATGCATTTGATAGTTTCGACAGTTTTTTTGGAGAAGTATATTGTCAAAGGTACTACTGATGCAAAATGCCCCCTTCTGCTTTTTATGACCTTAATTTTAGGTAATTTAATATTTTATATATTTTTAATTTACTATTTAAATTCATAAACATTGTTATTTCATATAATCACTATTCATTTAAACTCATTTGTATTGTCTGTTGGCTTTTCATTGGCCAATGTAATCCTCATTTTCATCTAGGATGATTTTCCCTTCACCTGCAGAATTTCCTCAGCCTGAGTTGCTGGTGACAAATTTCTTGGTTTCATTTATCTGAAAATATCTTTATTTTGCCCTCATTTCTGAAGAGTATTTTTTTTCCAGGTATAGGCTTCCAGATTTTCTTATCCTTACAATACACTGTATCTAGCAATAGACAGAAAATTTGAGTCTGGAAGGTTATCTTCTTCCCAAGACGGTATATGTTTATTTCTGGCAGACAAAATGGCTCACAGCAATTCTTCTCAACTCAATAGGCTGTGAAATGATAGAAACTGGGCATCCAGGCCTCTTTTCCCTGTGAGCCAGACTTTTAACCTACCAGCCACTCCGGCTGCTCAGACTCTCATCCTCTGCAGTAGTTTACTTTCTTGTCTCTTTTCCAGTCTTGCTGACATTTGCAAAGGTATTCTCCAAGGTTCTCCAGCCCCGTTCCTATCTTACAGCTGAGTAATTTCATTTCTCCCTTGACATCAGGCTTTCCTCTGGCCACACACACTCTTGAGGGACTACATTTCCCCCAAACACAATAAAATGTTCCCCCTGGATATCTTTTTTCTTTTTTTCTCTTGTCCTTCGTTTTTTTCTCTTGTCCTTCTTATCAGCTGTCTTGCAAATCATCTCCTCCTAGTGAAAGCTTTGTTTCTGGTTTTGGTATCTTCGTCTCCAGGGACCAAGGCACTGAATCCATTTCTCTTCCAAGCACTTGCTATTAAGTTTTCATATACTAAAACTATCATTTATCATTCCTTTAAGCTTGTATAATTATCATGTAATTTTTATATGGTGAAATGCTATACAGTTCTTTAAGCCACATAAAGTTATGTATCAAGTTACCCTCCTCAATGCCTGCCCCCGGAACATTACTTTCTTTACTGTCCTTATATTAATTTGAAATGATATCTAATTTTTTAATCTTATCTAAAATTTAAAATGGTTGCATCTCCTTCTGTTACTTCTGTAAATTATTTATCTTAACTATTATACAAAAATAGCTGTTAAGTTGCATTTTAAAATGTCTACAAAGCAACATTTCTTAGGAAGTATAAATGAGGTTATAAAGCTACTTTATGGATTTATGAAGCAATGGATGTAGTCACTACATCCTTTTGAAAATATAACATATAAAGAAAATCTGAAAAATAGCAAAAGCACACTTATTAAAATCTAGATACTTACACAATTTTATTATTTCAAAAACTACATTTACTTGTGCTGTGATGGTATAAATAAAATGACTAAACTTTTTTTTAGTTAACTAAAGGAAACACCATTTATGTATAGTCCCTCATTTAATCTTATAATTGTAGATTTTTAATAACTCTCTAATTATTTTATGGTGAAGAGGCATAATGAGAAAACTGGAATTACTTTATAAAAAGGAAAATAATTATCAGTAAATAACAAATTATTCCAATTAAAACAAGGTTCACAGAACTACCATATTTCTAATAGTCATTAATATTGCTTGTATTTTTAAAATTTAATTTTATTTATTTAAATCTTACCTTGCTCTTAAAATTTAATGCTATTTACAAAAGTACATAAAATACAGCCATGTTACAGCAGCGTGGGCCTCCCGTGAAACAGAGGCAGCACTGAGGCTCTGTCCTCACCCCAATTCTTGAGATTGGGCCAGAAAAATTTCATGCAAGTCGTTCAGAGTGACAGACATGCATTTATTAGAAGAGATAGGAAAAGGGGAAAGGGGTAGCTCTCAAGGGAGAGAGTAGATTCTCTTAGAAGAGAGATGCTGTGCCCCTACTGCCCTCCAGTTTTATTGGGAGTCCCCGGAAGTTTCCAGAGACCCACCCAAGTCCACCTGCTGACTTTTGACTCTTAGCATGGGAACTGCATGGACCACCTCAAAGAGATGGTGTGGTGTTCATAGAAGAAATGGAGTTAACCTGTTTTTGTCTCAATTTCCTGCCCTCTTCATCAGTGTAATTACCTTCTGAATAGCCTTCAGCAAGTATTATGGTCTGGATGTGAGGTGTCCCACAAAAGCTCATGTGTGAGACAACACAAGAAGATTTAGAGAAGAAATGATTTGGTTATGACAGCCTTACTCCAATCAGTGAATTAATCCCATAGTGGGATTAACTATGAATAGAAACTGAAGGCTGGTAGGGTGTGGTTGGAGGATGCAGGTCATTGGTGGCATACCTTTGGGGTACGTATTTGAATCTGGTGAGTGAAGTCTCTCTCTTTGCTCTCTGATCATCCTGTGAGCTGCTTCACTCTGACAGACTCTTCCACTATGATGTTCTGTCTCACCTCAAGTCTGAGGTATGGAAACTACTGTCTGTGAGTTGAGATCTCTGAAACTGTGAGTTCCCAAATAAACATTTTCTCCTCTAAAATTGTTCTTGTCAAGATTTTTAATCACAACAGGGAAAAAGCTGACTAACGCGGCAAGATCTTTGTGAAGGTCTTGATGTTTTATTTGCCAAGATGATTGGAGCTTGCCATAGTTTCTGTGATAAGGGAGGGTCCAGACTACCAGATACAGAGTGACCTGATGTTGAGACAACAGTTATTCTCAAGTGGTTGTAGAACTATGGTGGGGGAGGGTTGGGATACTAAGCCCCTGTTTTGCAGGTGCTTATCTGTCAGATAAGCCTTCCTGTGGATTTTGTCCCCCGCGCCTCACATTGTCTTTTTTCTGCTCACCCATTCAAGGCTGACTAACTACCTAGCAGTACTGTAGCATATGCTAAGAAATATATACCCATATGTATATACGCACTTACAGATACATATCATATATATATATATATATATATATATATATATATATATATATATTCTATACAGATAGGATCAAGAAAAGAATTGAGGCACTAAGAAAGTCAAGGATAAAACTAGATAACAAAATGTTTTCTAGATATTTACAGTATTACTAGTATTATGTCAAAAATTTGGTCTATAAGCCACCATGAGCACGGAGGCATTCTGAGCAATACAAATCAAAACTTTAAGTAAACAAAACCAAACCAATTGTTCAGTGAAATTGCATCATGTGTTCATAACAGTCTGGAAAATAATGTCTCACAGAATATAAATAAATTAATTAACAATTACTTCAGTTACATTTTTACAACACATAATGGAAAACTTACAGAGGCCTATTTTATTTAGCAAATACCCATAAGCATCAATTTAATAAATCAATACACGAGTAACCCATAAGATAATTAACTTTATCCTTTATAAACACATTCCAATTTTCTTGATATCATAATGCTGACAGGACTTTGTAGTGAGCATATGACTTAAATCTAATTCCTCTTAATAATTAAAGGCTGGGGAAAAGTCAATAAAACTTTAAGTAATCTTAAATTATTCTTGAAAGATTTCTCCATGAGATGATAAAAACCTCAGTAGTTGTCTCTACTGGAAGAACCATTTCAAAACTTGCATGCTCCTCACATGAGATATTTAGCCAGGAATGTCAGATTATTAATTTGACAAGTAAGAAACCACCAAGCACTTCATAAAATAATAAACAACTAGAAATGTGAAAGAATGCAATTGTAGGAAAGAAAATATGTACCTTTGAGAGGTGAAAAACAATCCAACATGTGGGCACATACACAGGAGGTTGATATAGATGAAAAACCCATCAGGAAAGAACCTAATATTTGGAGCCATGACTGTGGGACTCAGCAAGAAATATTTATTAAAGTTTATGTTTTTGATTTTTCAGTTTGGATAGATGGCAATTTTCCAAAATGCTTTATAAAAATACAGCTAGGTCCACCACAAAATATTTGATTTAATTACATTTAAGAAGGCCTAGGGATACAGTATCTTTCAACACTGCCTTCATATAATGTGCCACCAAAGTCCAGGACCAGATCTTGACTCAACTATTGTTCTTCAAAGTGAGGTTCCCAAACCAGCAGCATCAACATCACCTCAGAGCTTAATAAAAATATAATTCCCTAGGCCCAACCCAGTCCAGCTCAGAGAACCTGGGGTTAGTGCAGGATTATTTTTACAAACTGTCTAGGTGCTTCTGACATGTATTTGGGAAACACTGGCCTAAATACCTAGCAAATCAGAATGAGAGTGCCTTCATTGGCCTGTATCACCAAGATTTCAGTTCTGGATATGAGAAAGAAAGCAGGCAAGAAAAATTGGGAGCATTGGACAATTCATAGATGCCGTTTGCTCTCCTTATTGCCATGACTCAACACTTATGACTGTCTTTGCCTTTTTGGCCAGATTAGAGCTTGCCCATTTTCTGTCTTTTTCTCTACATAGAGAGGCATAAAACTGCATATCAAAAATATCAAAAATCCTCCAAATATTTGGCTTTTTGGCAAACTGGACTCACAAGGAGATGTTGGTTAATGTTTAAGAGCATAGACTTTACCACCTGTGAGTTCTGGAGGGAAAGATCACAGCTCTAAGTTTACCACAGGATGCATCACAGGCAAACTGTCTAATATCTTTGAGCCTCAGTTTTTTCCAAAATGTACACCGGGGGGACTCAGTGTGATGATTTATGAGAGGCAACTACACAAAGCCGTCACATAGTAAACACTCAATTAACATTGTTCTCATTTCTAGATGCTTCGCTATAGAGAAGTTACTGTCACTTGTGTGTTGCTGAAGAGGACACAATGGAGAACACATACATACTTACATATGAAATCTATTTGTAAACTTGGCATATCCTCCATCTTCATTAAAAGCTCATTAATTAGCTCTTTAGCTACTGTTAAATGAAGTTGATATTGGATGGATCTGGGCCGGTGGGCTTCACCTCCTGCGGTAGTCTGAAAAGATCTACCTTGCTCTTGGATAGGCAGAATTAATATTATCAAAATGACCATAGTTCCAAAAGCACTATACAGATTTAATGCAATTCTGATCAAAATCCCAACAGCATTCTTCATAGAAATAGAAAAAGCAATCATGAAATTCATCTGGAAAAATAAGAGACCCAGAATAGCAGAAGCAATCCTTAGCAAGAAGAGTGAAGCAGGTGGCATCACTATACCAGACCTTAAACTATACTATAAAGCAACAGTAACAAAAACAGCATGGTATTGGCACCAAAAGATACTGGTAGACCAAGGTACATAATAAAGGACACAGAGACTAACCCACACAAATACAATTATCTTATATTAGACAAAGGTGCCAAGAACATGCATCGGAGAAAAGATAGCCTCTTCAAGAAGTAGTGACAGGTAAACTGGACATGTATATGCAACAAAATGAAACCCCTATCTCTTACCATGCACAAAACTCAACTCAAAATGGATCAAGGACTTAGGAATACAACCAGAGACCCTTCGTCTAATAGAAGAAAAAGTAGGCTCTAATCTCTAATATGTGGGATTAGGCCCCAACTTCCTTAATAAGACTCCTGTGGCACAAGAATTAAAATCAAGAATCAATAAATGGGATGGAGTCAAACTAAAAAGCTTCTTCTCAGCAAAAGAAACAACCTGTGAAGTGAATAGAGAGCCTACATATTGGGAGCAAATTTTCACCCCTCATACATCAGATAGAGCACTAATCTCTAGGGTATATAAAGAACTCAAAAATCTAAACACCAAAAAAAAAAAACAAATAACCCAATCAATAAATGGGCCAAGAACCTGAACAGATAATTCTCAGAAGATGATATACAATCAATCAACAAATATATGAAAAATTTTCATCATCGCTAACAATTACAGAAATGCAAATTAAAACTACTCTAAGATATTATCTCACTCCAGTCAGAATGGAAGCTATTAAGAATACAAACAACAATAAGTGTTGGTGAGGATGTGGGGGAAAAGGTACATTGATACATTGCTGGTGGGACTGCAAAATGGTGCAGCCAATATAGAAAGCACTATGGAGAATCCTTGGAAAACTGGGAGTGGAACCACTATTTGACCCAGCTATCCCACTTCTCCATCTATACCCAAAGACTTAAAAACAGTATACTACAGGGACACATCCACATCAATGTTTACAGCAGCATAATTCACAATAGCTAAACTGTGGAACCAACCTACATGCCCTTCAATAGATGAATGGATAAAAAAAATGTGGCATATATACACAATGGAATATTTCTCAGCAATAAAAAAGAATAAAATCATGGCATTTGCAGGTAAATGGTTGGAGTTAGAGAAAGTAAAGCTAAGTGAAGTTAGCCAATCCCAAAAAGCCAAATGCTGAATTTTTTTTTTTTTATATAAGGAGGCTGATTCATAGTGGGATAGGGATCGAGAGCATGGGAGGAATAAACAAACTCTAGATAGGGCAGAGGGGTTGGAAGGAAAGGGAGGGTGCATGGGGTAATTAATGATGGTGGAATGTGATGATCATTACTATCCAAAGTACATGTATGAAGTGTGAATATACTATGTATACAATCAGAGATATGAAAAGTTATGCTCTATACATGTAATAAGAATTGTAATGCATTCTGCTGTCATATATAATTTTTTAAAATTTATATTAAAAAATATTTAATGCCTGAAAAAAATAAATAAAGTTGATGGCAGCCAGAGATTTGAACTGGGCACCTGCACTGGATTCAACAGACCAAACCTATGTAGAGTTTAATAACAATCATTAAGCTTTGGTTGATTTCAAAAGACCTTGTAGCCAATTAACCAATTAAATTCTACCAAACTGACTCAGAAACTAAGTTTCAGTCAATTAAGTTGTTTTCTATGCTTCACTTCAGTTTCTCTATAAATGTTGTCCCATCATATTCGTAATTATAGTTCTCTATACATGCTTTGGTTCTGGGAACTGCCCGATTCTTGAATTGCTTTAATCTTGTTTTATTTGACTTTTTCTCTGCTCAAACAAAATTTACTAGACTTACTTAGTCTAAGAATTTTTCCTTTTAATTCTGGTTATTCATTATTCTTTCAAATAGGCAAGTAAAGATAGGTTTAAAATATAAAAATTTATTTCTATCCTATTGATACTTATAATTCATCAGAAGTATTTAAAGAAAAATGATTAAAAATTAATTGAGCTAATTTAAAATCTTTCCATTGGCCAATAGATTTAGATTACCTAAGAATTGGCAAGCAAATCTGTGTATTTATTACATATGTAAATCTGTGTTAGTATCTACTACATATAAGACTTTGCAATTTTTATAAATATGCCTAATGTGTTTTTCATCAATATCTTTTTAAAATACTATAGTATTAATTCAATTAATTCATGGAAAGATATATGTATGCATTTGTGTATGCAAAGAATATAGGTCATCTGGTAATTATCATGCCAAGCACTAACCTCAGTTTTCTATCATTTGATTTATTTGGTCTTTATAGCAGAACAAATATATAAACAGATATTTTAGTTTTAGTCTGAGCTGTCCCACTTAATAACAGAGTCAAAATGAATTCATAGATAGTAAAGTCACAAAGAACTTGAAGATCATTAATTCTGAATGATAACAGTGCTGAAAAACCCATTGGGACTAAAACACTTATGTTTGGAGTTCTGAAAGGTAGTCCCTATAAGATGAATGTAAATAGTACCTTGAAGGGCAGATCTGTGCCAGATAGGATTATTAAATGAAAACTACTTTTGCTCCTAGTTTATGGTTTAATTTGAATATCATAGAAACTCTCAGGAATAATTTATATTCCTAATGTCACAGATATGTAGATAACTGCATTAAAGTCACATCTTCCTGCAAATAAATATCTTTTTAATATGCAAATCACAGAGTCAAATTCAAGCAGAAACTTGTATACCATAAAGAGAATGCACCGGTCCCCCTTACTCCCCTTCCTATGACTCCTGAATGAATACACAACAATTGCAGGAGGTAATAGAGCTGCCTTCTCTGCTCTATTAAACCTCACAGTATATTTTTATACTGAGCTTTATGTATACTGTAATCTGTTAACTTTTGTTCAATTTATTTTATTATCTAAAAATCCATAGAGAAGCTTAAATCCAATTTAGTGAATTCCTTTTAAAAGGACAGAAATTTTAAAATCCACTTTTATAGTGATCCTTGGTGATAGGAAACCTTAAATTAAATGAGTAATGTTTATAATAAAGGTTAAAATGCCCAAATGGAATGTAGAACTAAGTCTAGCAAGAGCAGGTAAGGAAATGTCTCCATTAAAAATATGATTATCTAAGAAGTTTGCAGATTTTAAAACAAGGTGAGTTTAGTTAACCAGGAAGACACTTGATAAAGCAAACTCAAGGGAAATGCTTGCAAAGATGTTTTATCTTCCTGTAATTAGATTCCTTTAGAAATGGGTACAAACTCTAGCCCTGCCCAGATGGGGCTACAGGGGACATGGTCATGAATGTTGACAATGTATTTTTCATAGGTATTTTAGTCACTTTTTTTCTGTGCTGTGACCAAAAGATCTGACGCAAACCATTTCAGAAAAGGATGTTTATTTGGCTTGCATGGTTTCAGAGGTCTCAGTCCAGAGATGGCTGGCTCTACTACTCATTGAGGCCTGAGGTAAGGCAGGACCATCATGGCAGAAAGGTGTGGCAGAGGGAAGTGGTTCGGAACATGACACCAGGGAGTTGAGAGACACAGCTTCACTCTCCAGGCCACAAAATATAAACCCCAAAGGTAGGCTCCCAGTGGCCCACCCCCAGCCACACCTAACATGCCTGCAGTTACCATGTTCTCATAATGTCCTTGTTTCACCTCTTAACTTTCTTGCATTGTTTCACTCACGAGCTTTCCTGGGAGACCTAATACCTGAACCATAACTACAGGGCACTTCTTTATCCTGGGGAAGGGCCTAACATCTAAGTGTCTGACCAGGTCTCCTTCTCCCAGGAAGCTGCTTTATACTCGCAGGTTTTCTGTAGCTCTTGTCCGATCTGCTTCCAGTTTATTCCCACCAAAATAGCCACTCTCTAGGAGAGCCCTGACTGTTAGAAGAGTTCATTTCTGTGTGTCAGTCTGGTGAGACCTTGAGGAAGCAACAAAACCAAACCATGAAATAATAGAGGCAGTTTTATTATTCATAGGTCCACAAAGAGAGGGCAGTGTGCCTTCCGGGGTATGGAGAGTGGGGATGCAGTGTCCAAGACACCCTCCAGAAGCACAGGGGGAATGACAGACCAAGGAACTGTGGGATGACACCTCTTCTTAAGGTCCATGGTCATTATCCCTTTGCCTTTCCTGGGGCATGTGCATTCCCTAGTTTAAAGAGCACATACGTGAGGGCAGAAGTTCTTTACATGACCCCGGTGTTAACTGTTAGGTTGTACTGTGTTTGGAGGCCATGGGTGTGTGGTTTGGGGTCAGTGAGGTGAGGAATGAGCAGGCCACCTCACCACCACATCAGAAAGTTTTAATTCATTCAGACCCATTATGTTGGGACTAAAAATGGACGCTGAGGTAGCAACTCTGTTAAACAAATTTATGACAAAAACATTTTTTCTTAGTGCTGGAATCTGAGAACAGTACAAAAGAAAAAGAACTAAAGTCAGTGAATGTTTATAAAATCCTAGTAGGAGAAACAAATAAACTCAGATGAATACATCCAGAACATTTTGCTGTTGGATTTAATACTAAATATTTAAAAAGTGAGGATATTCATAAGGTGTATTAATAAAACAAATTAAAACTGTAAAGAAAAAAAAGGGTCTCTCCACCTCAACACCCTTGCGTCCATTTGCATAGAGCATTTACTTGGCAAACTTTCTAAAATTTAAATTATATGACTTTCTCCCTTGCATGCTGATTATAGTACTCCTCCACTATCTTCAGCAAGTTCTCATCAAAGGTCTCGTGTGGTTTAATTCTGATACATTCAGTGGCTTTGAACCTTAATATGATGGCATTTATTGGGCAGATCTTCAATGTTATTTTTCCTAAGACATGATTTCCATCCATATTATTTTTCACACTGTCTTCTACTGCCATCAAAATATGATGCCAGCAGAGTGTAATTCCAGTGACTGAGAAGGCTGGGGCAGGTGACTGCAAGTTCAATGCTGGCATCAGCAATGTACTGAGGCCCTGAGTCACTTAGCAAGACCCTGTCTCAAAATAAAAATATAAAAGTCCTGGGGTTGTAGCTCAGTAGTAAAGTACCCCTGGATTCAATTCCCAGTACTAAATAAATAATTAAAATAATAATATGACTCCAATCTCAGAAATAAAAGTGACTTTTACTTCTTTCCCTATAGTGATAACTTTTTTTTAAAAAAAATTATACAACCATTTTTCTTCCTGTGAATTTCTTGAGTAGAGACCCCCTCCTTCTCCCACTAGGCCTGAAAATAAATCACAGTATATTGGAGTGATTCGCTACAAACACAGCAGGAAATTCTATGTAAGTATTCTCAATCACTTATCTTCTATTTGGACAGAATTCAGACCTAAAGAAGCCCATCTCACATCACATAGTTCTCATTACAGATATTTTAAAAAGTTCTTTTTTAAATGTAATGTTGAAACTTTCATCACAATAAGTCAAACAAATAGTCTCATCTTGGATAATCTAGAGAAAATAGGGCAAATTCCAATCTTGTTCCATAGATGTTTTCAGGCTTCCCCCTTAAGATTCTCAATTTACAGTCTCAAATATACCTCCAGCTCATTACAGAGACAATTCTCTGTTTTAAATCCTCTGCTGGAACCCAGAGCCATCCTTACCCTTTGACATACCCTCTGGTACCCTAATGTTTGAAAAACGTGAACTTACATTTCCCAGAGTCCCTCCTTAACAGGGTTCTGACTAAAATCCTTCAATAAGGATTGAAACTCATGGTCTGGAAGATGAAAGAAAAGCTACTTTTGCTTTTGGGATACTGGCAGGCAGGCAAGTGGTCTCTGACAGGAGTGAGACTTGTAGCCATTTCTAGGCATTCTTTTGACTCTCCATTCAGTTGCTTCTAGAAATGAGATCATAAATAGTTCTCTGCCATCCTTTCAATTTTCTGATTTTCTGAGATTCTTGGCAGCTTCTTTGACATTGCTTTCCCAATCCTTTCAAAGACTCTGAAAACACCTTAATCCCCTGCATTTAAAATCTTTTCCTGACTAGAATTCTTAAGATTGGTGCCTGTTTTCTTGACCAAAACCTGACCAATGCACAATCTTTTGATACTAAATTCCTTCTGCTGATTTGGGACATCAATATCAACAACTTAAAATGGATTTTAAATAGTTTATTAACAGATATCTGTAAACAGAATTTGTTTGGTTAGGTACCAAGACTACAATGGTTAAAAAAAAGAGAGAGAGACTTTCCCTTAGCTCTCTTAGAGACTGTGGTCAAGAGAGACATACAAATTTCTTGCTTTCCAAAGATTTTATTCTCCCTAGTTCACTCACATGAACTCCACTCAATAATTTCCACATTTTTTTTCTTTCTTTCTCAGTCCTGTCTACAGGCAAACACCAGAAAAAAAAATCTTTAATTCATTTCTATTCATCATTTGATTCACATCCAGCAACAGCTTCTGAATGTGCCCTTCCATTTTATACTCTTTAGCATAATATTTAAGGCTCTCTGCAATTTAATCCAATATCCTTTCAAAATTATATCCCAAAGTGATAACTAACCTTTGACACTGCATTATAAGACATGTTTTTTGATAGTGAGTTTGTAGGGCTTTTTTAAAATTCATTTTTTATAGCTGACAATAACCATTAATATCTGTACTCTTATGCTCATATTTTTCAGATAATGAAATTAAAATTCAGAGAATCTGCATAATCATTGAAGTTAATGCAGCCAATGAGTTCTGGAGATGGGACTTAGACCTAGTGTCATTTAATTCTAGAAATTGAGCACTATAATAAGCTAGGTGATGGTCACCAAAGACATAAAGTCCTAATACTTGAAACCTGCAACTGTTACTTCATATGGCAAAGGCTATTCAGATGTGATTTAATGAGTAATTTGGGGATAGTATAATTGTCCTATGTTTTCTTGTATACCCTAGAGGCAATCACAAATGTGATGATAAAAAAGAGAGGCACATTTGACAGAGTACACAGAAATGGAAGGAATGTCGCCACCATCAATCAAGGAATACTAGTGGCCACCAAAATGGAAAAAGCAAAGAAGAGATTCTCCTCTATATCTTTTGTATGAGACACAGCCTTGCCAGCACTTTGATTTTGCCCTAATAATTCTGATTTAAGACTTTTGTCTTCAAAGTTTGGGCAAAACAGACTTCCACTGTTTCAAGCCACCAAGTCTGCGATAATTTCTTATAGAAGCAAAATAAAACTTTTACAAGCAAAGAAATTTTACACTATCACCTGCAGACAAAACCTTTGGTTCCCCAAAATGACCCAATCTGAGAAGGAATTAGGAGATGATGACCACAGGTTGAGTTTAAAGGTATTACTTTCAAGACTACAGAAGCCTAGGAGAAACCTAAACCTAAAGGAAGTGGTATACCTGGAGACTGGGAATATTCTTACAAAATAAGATACCAAATCAGAGTAGGAACATCAAGATTTACTTGGGTAAAAGTAACCCCGAATATTATGTTTGGTCTTTTTTTTCAGTTTTCAAATGCCAAAAGAAAATTTGGTCCTTGAAGTCATGGCAAGGCAAATCCTGAAAGATGGAAATAATTAATTGTCCCTGAAGAAAAGAGTGGCCATGCTGAAGCAGACTTTTAAGGCAGGTTAGAGGAGAAAGCTTCAAAATTTGCAGCTGGGTGGACAATCAAGCTGATGTGTGATTTAATAAAACAAGCAAGGTAAAAGCAGATTCATAGCCACCTATCAGGCCTTTGTCTTTGACAGATGATATAGAACATTCTTATCAATAAATGTGAATAACAGAAATAATTAAGGATTAATATGGAGACTTTTACCACATAGAGATAGAGATCTCTCAGGATCAAGAAACAATTAAGTATAATTGCATCTCTTAAAAAATATTAAATTAGTGTTCACTTTAGCAGCACAAATGCTAACACTGAAATACAAAGAAGATTACAATGGCCCCTGTGCAAGGATCACATAAATTCATGAAGTTGTCCATATTTTTAATGTGAAATTACATTTAAAAATAAATTAATAAGAGTAACTTTTGAATTCTGAACTCAGACTCTGAAATAAAGAAGGGCTTAGAATGAGATCATCCAAGCTCTGAAAGAAAATAATTGCAATTTCTATACCCAGCAAAACTATCCTACAGAATATTTCTTCTTTCAAAGAAGAAATAGAAACTTTAAATGATGAGGATAAACTGAAAGAATAATGACCACAGAGCTAGCACTACAAATATACATAAAGATATGTTACACACAAAAGAACTAAAACACAAATCACAGAGGTCTCAAACGTGTGACTCTCTAGGATAGCAATTAAGTTAAAATTAGGACAAAATTAAATATAAGAAAAACATATGGCAGAAAATAACAAACATTTATTCATAATAACACTGACCATAAGTGATCTAAGCACATGAAAAAAAGATGTAGATTTGTAGAATAGATTTTAAAAATAGTTTCAACTATATGCTGTTTGCAAGAGAATCATCATATAGGCAAAGACATCTTCAAGTTGAAAGTAAAAGGGTGGAAAACTATATTCTACATGAATGGAGTCCTAAAACAAGCTGGACTAGCTATTCTTATCTCTGACAAACAGATTTCAAGAAAAAGCTTAACCAGAAGAGATAAAAATGGTCAATACATATTGGTAAAGGGAATAATCCAACAAGAAGATATAGCAATAGCAAATATTCATGCCCCAATTGTCAGTGCATCTAACTACATAAAACAAACACTTCTTGACATTAAATCTCAAATAGATCCCAGTACAAGAATACTGGGTGATTTCAACACATTCCTCTCACCAATAGATAGGTCATCCAGATGTAAAAATCAATAAAAATACTTCCAACCTAAATAACACCATACATTTAATGGACTTAACAGATCTATCTAGACTATTTCATCTCAAACAGTCGAATCCACTTTCTTCTCAGCAGATTCAGGACCTTTTGAAAAACAGACCATACTTAACATCACAAAGCCAGTCTGAGGAAATACAAAAATTAATTCTATGCATCTTATCAGGCCATAATGGAATGAAATTAGAAATTGACAGTAATAAAATTATAGAAACCACCTACACATATGAAGATTAAAAAATACTTTTTAAAATGAGGAGTCGATAGTAGAAGAAATTAGAATAGAAATTTTAAAATTTCTATACTCAAATGAGAATAGTGTTAAAATGTACCCAAATCTCTGGGATACTATGAAGGAAGTTCTAATTGGAAAGTTAATAGTATTGTGTGTATATTAAAAGAAAAGAAAGAAATATCTTCAATAAAATCTAATGCTATATCTCAAGGTCCTAGAAAAGAAGGAAATAATTAATATTAGGTCCAAATAATTAAAATCAGAGCCAAAATCAATGAAATTGAGAAAAAAATTCAAAGTAAAAGTGCAACTTTATAAAGATAAGCAACGTTGGGAATCCCTTGTCCAAACTAACCAAAAGAAAGAGAAAATTCAAATCAATAAACTAAGAGATAAAAAAGAGATATCATTACAGACATTTCTGAAATATAGAAGATCATCATGGACGATTTTGAAAATTTGTATTTCAATAAATTATTTGTATTTCAATAAATAAATAGAAATAATGACCAAAATCTATATTGTTTTGACCTACTGAAATTGAACCAAAAGGATATAGAACATTTAACCAAACCAATAGCAAACAACATAATTGAAGTAATAATAGAAATCTTCCAACAAAGATAATTCCAGGACAAAAATGGATGCTCAGTTAAGTTCTTCAAGACACTTAAAGAAGAACTAACACAAATTCTCTGCAAATTATGGCAATTCTCCAAAAGACTAAGAATTGAAATACAAAGGGAGGGAACATTCTATGAAGCCAGTATCACCTTGATACCAAAACCATGTAAAGCTACATCACACACACACAAAAGTACAGGCCAAAATCATTGATTTACATATTAAAAATCCTTAATAAAATATTAGCAAATTATATAAAAAAGGTTAAAAATCATCAAGTTGGTTTTATCCCAGGAATGCAAGATTTTTGAATATATGTTAATAAATAATCGTTATTCATCACATACAAGGTATCAAGAACAAAAATCACATGATCATCTCAACAGATGCAGAAAAGGCTTTTAATGAAATTCACCCCCATTCATGTTAAAAACACTGAAGAAACTAGAAGGAACATACTTAAATACCATAAAGGCCATATATGACAAACCCTCGACAGAGACAAACTGAAAGCATTTCCTCTACAATCAGGAGTAAGACAAGGATATCTACTCTTACCAATTCTCTTCTAGTTTCAAGCGTAATTCTTGAAACTAGCCAGAGCCATAAGGCATGAGAAGAAAATTAAAGAAATACAGTGGAAAAGAAGAAGTCAAGTTATCTCTGTGTGTTGATGACAAGACCTGATATTTAGAATGTCCAAAGTCTCTACCAGAAGACTTCTTGAACTGATGAACAAATTCAGCAAATTTGCAGAAGACAAGATCAGCACAAAATAATCAATAGCTCTCCCATACTCCAATAATGAATCCACTGAGAAAGAAATCAAGTAAACTGTTCCATTCCACAATAGCCTCAAAAAATTACTTTGGGAGTCTGGGGTTGTAGCTCACTTGTAGAGTGCCCGCCTAGAACATGTGAAGCACTGGATTTGATCCTCAGCACCACATATAAATAAATAAAATAAAGGTATTGTGTCTATCTACAACTTAAAAAATATTTTTAAAAAAATTACTTGGAAATAAATCTAACTAAGGAGATGAAAGACCTTTACAATGACAATTATAAAATACAGAAGAAAGAAATTGAAGAAGACCTTAGAGATGGAAATACCTATCATGATCATGGATACATAGAATTAGTATCATGAAAATGGCCATAACACCAAAGGCAATCTCCAAATTCAATGCAGTGTCCATAAAAAACATCAATAATGTTCTTCACAAAAATAGAAAAAAATAGTCCTAAACTTTAAGTGGACAAATAAAAGACCCAGAATAGCCAAAGCCATCCTGAGCAACATGAATGAGGCTAGAGGCATCATAATATTCGATTTTCATTTGCGCTACAGAGAAATAGTAACAAAAACAGCATGCTATCATCATAAAAACAGACAAACAGATAAGAAAGCTAATGAAATAGATTAGAAGGCACAGAGAAAAATCCATGTAAATACAATTATCTGATGCTTCACAAAGATGATAAAAGCAGAAGTTGGGGCTGAGGTTGTGGCTCAGCGGTAGAGCACTCGCCTCGCACGTGCAAGGCCCTGGGTTCAATCCTCAGCACCACATAAAAACAAGTAAATAAAATAAAGGTATTGTGTCCAACTACAACTAAAAAATAAATTTAAAAAAAGCACAAGTTGGAGAAAAGATAGCCCTTTTTTCTTTTTCTGTTGTTTGGGTTATTTATTTATTTATTTGTTTGTTTGTTTATTGTATTGGGGATGAAACCCAGGGGTACTTGAACACTGAGCTACATCCCTAGTCTATTTTGAGATAGAATCTCTCTACTAAGATGCTTAGTACCTCACTGAGGATGGCTTTAAACTTGCAATGCTTCTGCTTCAGACTCCCAGATCTCTGGAATTACAGGTGTATGCCTCGATGCCCATCGAAAAGATAGCCTTTTGAACAAATGGTTCTGGGAAAACTGGATACCCATATGTAAAGAATGAAACTATATCCCTACCACTCATTTGGCACAAAAATCAACTCAAAGTGGATTAAAGATTTAGGAATCAGAGCAAAAACAGTGAAACTTCTAGAAGAAAACACAGGGGCAACACTCCAACATATTGGAGCAGGCACTAACTTATTAATAGGTGCCTAATGCTCACAAATAAAACCAAGAATCAATAAGTTGGATAGCATTAAATAAAAGAAGGAAACAATTAGGAACATGAAGTGAAAACATACAGAATGGGAGAAAATCTTTGCCAGCTATTCCTCCAATAGGGAATTACCAACCCAAATATATAAGGAATTCAAAAAACATACCACAAACACACACACACACACACACACACACACAGACACACACCTTATAACCCTCTTAATAAATGGGCAGAAGATCTTAAGAGACAATTCTCAAAAGAAAAAAATACAAATGACTAACAAATACATGAAGTAAAAAAAAGTTCAACATTCTTACTAATCATGGAAATACAAATCAAAACTACATTGAAATTTCATCTCACCCCACTCAGAATGAAAATTGACAACAATACAAATTAGAATAATTGCTTGCAAGAATGTGGGGTAAAAGGTACATTTATACATTATTGATGAAACTGCAAATTAGTACAACTACTTTGGAAAGAACTATGGTGATTCTTCAAAAGACTAGGTCACCATATGACCCAGCTATCCCAGTCCTTGATATTTAACCAAAAGAACTAAAATCAGCATATTATAGTAATACATGCATACCAATGTTGATAGCATCACAATCCACAATGGACAAATTATAGAACCAGCCTAAAAGCCCATCAATTAATAAATGGTAAAGAAAATGTGACACATATACACAACATAGTTCTATTCATCCATGAAGAATTAAATCATGTCAATGAATGGACCTAGAGAATACCATACCAAGTGAAATATGGCAGACTCTCAATGTCAATAGCCAAATGCTCTCTCACATGCAGAATACAGAAAGAGGGAAGAATTTTAAAAAGGATATTTCACACAAATAGAATAGAGACAAAAATAGAAGAGAGGGCAGTTGAATAGAAGCAGAAGACCGAGATGGAGGGAGGACAGGAGGAAAACAAAGTATTAGGGAATAAAATTCACTAAATTATGTTATGTGCATGTATAAAAATATCACAATCTATTACAATTTTATATACAACTGCAACACAATAGTTTGCAATTAGAATTTGTAACAACAATTTGCAATGCAAAAATGAACCTCACTCTTATATATAACTATAATGCACTAAGTGTTAAAAACATATTACATCAACTGGCTTATTATTAACCCAGATGAGATTCTTTTCCCATACCATTTTACCATTTGAAATTACCAGGTGAATTTAAGTTATAATTGAAACACATTGAAACTATAGAAACACAGTAGAAACTGAAGGCAAAATTTATTTATATTTAGAGTGGAGAATGTGTTTCTAAGCACAAAAATGATAAATGATAAAGAATAAAGTTAGCAGACATAATGGTGTGTAACTTAGGAACTTTTAGGGAAGAGAAAATAGGATAAAATTATAACCAAAGTCCAATGAAATGTTGGGGAAAATCCTTTTCATAATAGATTTATAAAATTAAATGAATTCCTTAAAATATTTTATAAATCCAGGAGAAAAAACATGAGCACTATATACTTCAAACCAAGCTAGTGAACACAAAGGGGAAACACAGTCTCAAAAATACAGTTAGGGGCTGGGGTTTTGGTTCAAGTGGTAGTGCACTCGCCTGGTATGAGTGGGCCACTGGGTTCGATCCTCAGAACCACATAAAAATAAAAATAAAAAAATAAAGATGTTGTGTCCACTGAAAACAAACAAACAAACTAAATAAATAAATAAATAAAAAATAAAACATTAAAAAATTCTCTCTCTCTCTCTAAAAAAAAATACAGTTAGGAAAGGTACAAAGAAAAGAACAAAACAGCATCATTAGTACCAAGAAATTTAAAAATACACAATTGGATGCTATTTTAATCTATCAAATTAGAAAATATGAAACATATTGAAATACACCAGTGTTGGCAAATATAACAGAAAAATAGACACTGTCATATACTGCTAGCAAAAATGGTACATTTAAAACTTTGATTCAGAAATCTTAAAATATGAATGATAATTAAAATAAAAATTGTACTTCCTCTGTTTTCTTTCCTCTCAGTATATAATCTAAGAAGTGGGCTAGGCTATATTCATTGAATAGTGATTAAAATTGGTCTTTTTATATTTATTACAGAAATATAGTTAATATTTCACTTAATGAAATATTATTGGCCCATTAAAAATATTGGTAAATAGTGAATTGAAGATCATATATAGAATTAAAAGAAGATTAGAAAATAATATAATCATTATAAACATTTTTATTGAAAATATATTTGCATATATATATATATGTATATACACAATGCTTATGTCATGTATTATGATTATGGGTGTTTTCATTTTTTTTCTTTTTTACCTATATTTAAATATTTTCAAACAGTGAAAATGAATTTTTTTTTGGTAAAATAAAAGGATTTTAGCAACATAGGAGTTAAGAATTTATTAAAGGAATCAGCATATGGTCTTTAAGCATGACATTATTTTAATCAATGTGTAATAAAATCCAAAAAATCCAAGTACATACTATTTAAGATAGACATACAAGTAAGCATGTACCCCCCCCCCCCCGCCATTGGTTGTTGCCTGAAGGGTCTATTCTTGGAACAAGAAGGACTTTCTATTGAGTATTACAATGGCTGTTCATGCACATGCTGGCTACATGTCTAATGAAGCCTTCTCTTTTCAGTGGCTCAGGAAACAAATGCTTAATATAAGAATGAACTATACAACTAGTCGTGAAGACCTATGAACCTTCGGGGCAATGAAGATCATTGGTTTGAGTAACTGATATATATATATATATATATATATATATATATATATATAAATCACTATGTCAGAAGATCATACTGATGGTATAAAACTGATTCATAAGAGATACAGCAGGTTCATACTTTCAAATTCTTGTCTCACTACAGATAGTTAAGGTAAAGGAAATTTACCTTTCTGTAGTCGAAGAATGTTTTTTCCTCCAAAATCTGTACAACAATAACAATTCTATCTATCTATGACCTAGACTAAATTCACATCGTATTGATGGAGTCAAAGGAAAAGCATTTTTAAAATTGATACAATAAAACTAACCTTTTAATTTTTGAATGCAATGTTACTGTAATATTAAAGTTATAATTTTGTTATATACTCAAAAGAGGCTATATTTTTAGCAACACAACAAAAAGTCATATATTATGAATATCTTCTTAAACTTTAGCTTTTATAGCAAATATGATACTTAATCACTTTCTACATATGTTGTTATTTTAGTAGAGGTATGCACCCATTTCTTAAAACTCCTTACAAGTTAAAAAATTTTGAATACAATTAAAACTTATAATTTAATTCACTTCATTAAAAATGAATTACTGATATGTGTAAAAATGTATAAAATAAGTTCTTAACTCCAGGTAAGTCTAAAATAATAGCATTTTTTTCTTATATCCAAGAGGTATAATCATACTTTACATTCAGTCTGTGGTAGTTCAGTCAGAATGCCACTTGCTAGCAAGGATTAAAGCAGTTAAAAGAAAATGTCAACACTTAATTTGTATTTGATAATTTGAACTTTTATATTTATTGCAGTAAACCTATTAACAAAAACTGGTATTTAACCATTATTTTCAATTAAAAAATCTGGATTTCTAAGAAATTTTGTTGAGAGAAAATAAAGGTATTTAAACTGATCTATAAAATAGTGGCTTATTTTCTTACTAAAGAAGGCTCTAAGCAGACAGTAAATATGGTAATAATCTCTAAGGGACTAAAGTTTTAAAAATCATTATTCTAACAGAGCAGAAAATATTACACAATTATCAGTTTATTGAAGCTTTTATCCAAATTAACATCCAATACTAGATAGATAATGATATTCAGAATTGTGTCACACAAATACAGTTTTCATTTTTACATGTCTTTTAGTTTATGATGTCAAGATTGTACAAACATACAATATAGGTAGGGATGTAGGTACACTTGCAGAGTGAGACTATTCTCATTTTCACCTTAGAAATAATGATTAGTATTATGAAAAACAAAGAGAAATCTGAATACTTCCGTGCTTGTCAAATAAGAAACATGTTGAAATTGTGTTCTCATTTGCCTAGTAATTTTAAAGGATACATCATCAAATGAAATTTTTCAACAACATGAAATCCAGCCCTGAAATCCCAAATAGTCATTGCCAGGTAATCAATAAAATTTGTATGTTTGTTTTAGATTCAGTTCAAAAGAAAGACAATATCATTTTATTTGGATCTATAGAAATAAGAAAATATATAGGCAAGAAGTTTGAGAAAACACATTGCATATCAGACAATGAATGAGGTAAGCTAGAGAGTGACATAAAATTATGTTTTTAGGTCCATTCAGGCTAAACCATTTTTCCCCAACTATTTCTCAATTGTAATAGTTACTTTACAATGTATAACTTTGATTTTATATTTTAAGTGCAGCTACCCTGGAGCATTTTATTTTCTGAAACATTTTGTTCTTAAAAAAAAATCAGTCACTGACTTATAGAAAAATGAAGCTACTCTGATCAAAACTGGAATCAGGAAGCAGAAAAGCTACTCTTTTTAAGCATGCCTTGCCCACTTCCTGCCACAGAAATCCCTGATGATGGGCTTATTCTCACACCATCTAGGAATTGTAGTAAAAATAGATTCCCTGCTCTGTTCCCAGAGATTTTTATCCAAATGTTTCAAAATCTGCATTTATGTGTGGATATACAGAGACAAAGTGTGTATATATACATTTTTCATTTGTGTGTGTGTGTGTGGGCATGCATGTGTACATGTTCATGTATGTGTAAATTTTCTATGGTCCTTGATCTACATCTTGAGAAATTTTGTCCAAATAGTCTATGATGCTCATAATCAGAAATCACTAACTATGCACAGGTTTTCTAATAGATATCATTCTATGTGAATAATGAACTATGGAGAACTTAGTTTTGCCTAAGGGGGAGATTTCTTCCCCCTAAGAAATCTTACCAACCACATGATAGACATTTAGTCAAATAAAATGGATTTTAGGATTAAGGACATAAAATTGTACTCTCTTTAGGCCTCCAGCAGTAGAAATAAATAAATTGGGCTAAAGAAAAGCTTTTTCTATGTGATAGAAATGATCATAAAGCTTATGATGCTTAGCTATGAACCAACATATTTAATATTACAGTAACATTGCCTGGACTGAAAGAGTTGGTCAATTAAATTGATTTTGGAAGTCTGAGTACACGATTCTGAGATCATATGAAATTACAACTCTGCCAAATTTATAGTACTCTCAGCATATTTAAACTTGAATGAACTATATAAACCCAGATGCTGAATGATCTAAATATATTGATTCAGTACTATGCAAATAGCATTTTAAAAAAATTTCAGCTGAGAAGAACTACTATTTTTGCCAACTTTCCTAGTAGTTGCTGGATCATGAATGGGCACAAACTCATTTTGAGTCTGTTTTCATTTTTTTAAACTAGATTATGGGGATTTTTTTCCAAAATACTAAGAAAAAAACTTTTTTCTATAAAATGTTCTCTCTTTGCATAATTTACAGGAAACATAAAACTCATCCAATCCCAATCTCAAGAGGACTTAGAAACTGCAAATGATGATACCTTCATCAAATGCATTTTGTTTTGGTATTTCATTGGATTATAGTTGAGAACTGTTCTCATTTCATGATTACCATCTTAGGAAAACACAAGGCCTGGCATCCTCACATGGGCCCTGCTGAGCAGGATGCAAGAAGAATCCATGCATCAAGTCCTGTGCAGCATCTGCTTAGCTATAACAGAAGAGACGGCTTTTCTAATTCATATAAATATTGGAAGAACTAGCTGTGTGGAATGGTGTCACTCTCCCAAAACAACAAATAAAAAATAAAAATACAATGCTAACTTTACATCTCAGAGTTTATTTCAGATGTACAAAAGCTAGTCCATTAAAGTATGGAGATATATATATATATATATATATATATATATATATATATATATATATATATTAGAATGTCATTTCGAATTTCATTCAATTTAGCTTACATCATTTCATTTTCATGATGAAATATATACATGCTAATATTCTATGACTCAACTCCACAGTGAAAATTTCCCTTCATATCCCTCCCCTACCAGGTCTTTTCTAGACCTTTTATTGCTTCATTAAGTGTTTAAAGTGGGAGAATATTTTGAAATACATCAATGTGATTTTTTTCTCTTGTACTTGCTTATAAATGATCTTTCCCATCCTGAGCCAGAAGCAATCTTTGCCTTAGGGAGAGCTGGGAGAGTGTACATACAAAGAAAAAGAAATAATTGACATAAATCTTTCTTGATTTTCAAAACTAGTCTTGAAAACTCTTTTAGAAACAATGGCTTTTAAAATGCTTTAACTCTGCCACTTAAAAAAAATGTGGCTTTAAATTTCTAGAGCCAGACACCAGGGAGAATAAAACCTTTTTCTAAATTAGCAAAGCTTGGCTTTAAATATTAACTATAAAAAAACACAAAACTTGGAAAACTGTGCTTGGAGTTTTACTGTAAGCCACAGAATAGGATACATGGTGCATAAGAACTATTTCCTACCACAAAGTAAAAAATATCCACAATTCCTTGGCTAGAGAGAAGGTGAGAGAGAGAGAGAGAAAGACAAGAATAGATATGGACCTAGGGGCTGGCTACTCCCTGCTTCATGATTTGTTGTCATGGAGAGCACATCCATGAAATATTATCTGACTATTAGCTATTCCTGTTTAAAATATATTTAATTTTGTGGCTTTTAGTTTGTAATCATAAAACACCAGACATTTAAAAATAATGCAACAAATTGAGAAATGCTAGTGCCTGGGATTCCTCTGGTATTTGCATCCACTGGAGGTGGTGGGTTGAGGGGAGATGCAAACAAGCTATTGGCTTATATAATATGCTGATTTAAATCTATTTATACTTCAACATTGATATGTGAGATCCTAGTCCAGCCTACCTCTTTTTTAAAGGTAATATAGATCATTAGTGAGATGTGGTTTATTTACCTAAGGCAGAGAAACTTTCTGAAATTTGCTTTATTTTGAGTCAGAAGTAGCCCAAGGGAAAATTTGTATGTGAGAATTCCAAAATATGACTTGCCAACTGACAAAACACAATTAAAACAAAGCAGTATCAGTACCCGCCTACTCTGTATAGTTTGCACAGATATTCTGCTAACATTTCAATCAAATTATGGTAAAATTTGAATAATTTTAATAAAAGAAAATGATTGAAAAAGAGAGCTCCAAAAAAGGGTAAAAGTTCAGCCCAAGAATATGACTGGATAGTAAATATCTTATAACTGCTATCAAAGGCAATTTTAGCCATGGCAGTCAGGGACAGGATAACATATATGCCATTAGTTTTCTTTGAAGCAGCAACCACAGCAGTTGGGAGTCATGGAATCTTAACTGTGGACAGGGGTAAAAAGGCCTGAAGATTTTCAAAAGATTCTCTGTGAAATGGGGATTCCTTTTGTTGTCTGCCATAATGTTTCCCTGAAATCAGAATCAAGGAAAAAGGAGGTGATGTTGTAGGTCATGAGCACTGAAAAACTTTTTGAAGTAGAAAATAGGGGAAAGCATCAGTTATTGAACCCTGAAAAAGAAGACCCAAATACATGATGATAGCCATGAAGCAAAATGAAATAACAAAGTCCAAAAATAAAATAATTTTTTAAATGAAAATGAGAAGATAAAGTGAACAAGAAAACTTTAGAGAAAAAGTAATAAAAACCACAGATGAAAAATAAGACAGATAAAGATGAGTACATGAAAGATAGAAGCTGGAAAATTAGAAAAAATAATCCACTAATATTGGAAGATATAATTGTACTTTTTTGGATATTCTATTGTCTTTATAAATATTCTCCTAAGTCAACACCATTAATTCTTTATCTTTGCTTTTTAAATTAAAAAAAAATTCTTTCTTCCAAAGTCAAATTAATACTTCTATCAGTATCTCAGATTCTTATCCCTATAAATAGGTTCTAACACACCAGATTGAGTGTATGTGTGTGTGTGGAGGGGTGTATATATATATATATATATATATATATATATATATATATGTGTGTGTGTGTGTGTGTGTGTGTGTGTGTGTGTATGGGTGTGTGTGTGTGTGTTTAGACACATAAATAGCTGCATAATTTTAAGGTAGGATTTTCTAAATGGAGCAAGTAAGAAAGAAAACATTAAGTAATGACAAAATTAACTACTTAAATTGGAAAACATCCATAGTTCAAACATCATCACGGAGACATCTGGTAAAACATGATGAACATATCATCTGACAATGAAGACTACAACATCAGGATCACTTGTATAAACCTTCAAGTTAACTTTTAAGGGCCTTATTCTTAAACATTAATGGAGACCCAAAGATTATCAAACAAAGGATAAAAGTCTCTAATATACAAAAAAAAAAAAAAAGAGAAACAGAGATAATGTAGAAAGAAAAAGTCTTAAACAAGAAACAGGAAGTCATAGGGCTTAGGAAACTAGGGATTTAACACTCTATGCTGGCTGAAGGGATGGACCAGAAAAACAGCTGTGCTGGCAGATTACAGAGGAAAGTGTAGAGACACATGGCAAAGACCTTGACAGGAAGGCCTTCCATGAAAAGTTGGGGTGGGGAGATGAGGAGATGAGCTTAAGCATTTTATTTATTTTTTAAATTTTATATATGGAAGCAGAATGCATTATAATCCTTATTACACATATAGAGCACATTTTTTCATATCTCTGGCTGTAGACAAAATATATACACATGAGTTTGTGTCCTCATATCTGTACTTTGGATAATAATGATCACCACGTTCCACCATCATTTCTAATCCCATGCCCCCTCCCTTCCCCTCCAACACCTCTGCCCTATCTAGAGTTCATCTATTCCTCCCATGCTCCCTCTCCCTAACCCATTATGAATCAGCCTCGTTATATCAAAGAAAACATTTGGCATTTGGTTATTTGGGATTGGCTAACTCAACACCTGGAAGTTAACACTGATGTTGGGGAAAAGATCATGAGGTGCACAAAACATCTAAGGAAAATAAATGAGGCACTTGTTAATTTTAATCTAAGATACTGTAAACAAAAGAAACAATCATCATGAAACATCCAACACAGAAATGAAAAAAAGAACCAGAGTACTGCTGAGATACAATAATTAAACCAAGTTGCATACAAAAATATTGGAAAAATGGGAGAGATAAAAAAGGGGGTTGGGAGGACACTAGGAGTTCCATTTCTTATAACAGGAAGTCAATAAAGTCTAATAGTAGAATGAATCGGACATTAGTTTCCTACATGCATGTACAATTACATGACCAATGTAATTCTACATCATGTACCACCAGAAGAATGAGATTTTTATATTCCATATATGTATAATATGTCAAAATATATTCTACTGTCATGTATAATTAATAAGGACAAATAAAGTAATATAGTCTAAAGTTGTTGAATCAAGTCTTGGCTGTGTATTATTTTATAAATAAGGACCAGTTACCTATAACCGATCCCTCATAAAAGGTAGAAGAGTGAATCAAGTCTTAGGGCATATGAAGACAGCTCCAGGAAATTGGATTGGAATCATTGGAAGTAGTACAGTTATTTGTCATTATAAGACTGTCACTCCTCTGTCACTTTTAGACTATGTGCATATAATCCATGTGATAAAAATAATGTGTAAAATGTGACACAAAAAATAAAAAGGAAAATAATAAAAACAGGAGTTGATATATAAAGGATATAAAACAAGCCTACAAATCTGTAAAATATTCTCACATTTCCAAAAAAATATTAAAAACTGAAAAAAATTAATAGTGAATACAATAAAGAAAGAAATTGCATTTGATATCTAGTTTGCCCTTGCTTTATCTGCCCCAGCCATACTGGTCTTCTGGCACAGACCCAGTGCAGAGTATTTCCATTTGGGCTTCATTAGAAGAATCCATTCATTGTACACTAACCCTTTCCTTGTTACCATTTTTCTCTGTAGCATATGTTCCATTTGTAATGCTCTCTATTTATTGGTTTAATGAATTGCCTATCATGTGAGAAATATGGTTCCCGTGGAGATGAACCAATGAATCAAAGAGATGATTCTTGCATTCTACATAAGAGAGAAAACATTCAACATTTGATTTTCTGAGTTTGGCTTATTTCACTTAGCATGATGTTCTCCACTTCCAACTATTTATTGGCAAATGCCTTAATCTCATTCTCCTTTATGGCCGAGTAAACCTCCATTGTGTATATGCACCACATTTTCTTAATCTTTTTATCTACTAATGGGCATCTGGGCTGATTCCATAACTTGACTATTGTGAATTTTGCTGCCAGAAATATTAAAGTGGCTATTAATATTAAAGTAGTATACTGAATTTAAGGTTTTTGGATAAATACCAAGGAGTATAGTAGCTGGGTCTTATGGTGGTTCCGTTCCTAATTATTGGAGAAATTTCCTCATTGCTTTCCAGAGTTTTACAAATTTGCAGTCCCAACAACAATGAATGAATGTACCTTTTTTCACATCTCACAGCATTTATTCTTATTTGTATTCATGATTGCTTTTCTAATGGGAGTAAGAACAGATAATTTTTTAAAATATTTTTTTTTAGTTGTAGTTGAACACAATACCTTTCTTTTATTTATTTATTTATTTTTATGTGGTGCTGAGGATCAAACCCAGTGCCTCACACATGCTAGGTGAGCGCTCTACTGCTGAGCCATAATCCCAGCCCAGAACTGATAATTTATGTTAACAATGGTTTTCAAGATGTGGTGAAGTTAATACACACACACACACACACACACACACACACACACACACATATATATATATACTTATTCATGCTTTTCTCTAATTTCTATGACATGCACAACATTCATCGTTATTGTTTTTTTTGTCAATGGACCTTTATTTTTTATTTATTTATATGCAGTGCTGAGATTTGAACCCAGTGCCTCACACATGCTAGGCAAGTGCTCTACCACTGAGCTACAACACCAGCCCCAACATTCATTGTTTTTTAATTTTCTTTTTCAATATTCTATGAAAGAAGACATTTGGTGCTCTTATTATTTAGCTTAAATATTCATCTTTACTCTATAGCACTGGCCTACAACAAGAATTTGAAAGTTGCTTGATAAATATTTCCTACAAAATAGGTTAAAAAATATGGGGTTACTTACTTTGTATGATCTACTGATGGCCGGTGGTCTTCTTCCCCATGATGAATACTTTTTCCATTACCAAGTCCCCACCTGAATATGTTTGAATCGTGGTGTAAATTTTCTTGGAATGGCAGATACCATTTACACAAGGTTTTTTTCTCAAATGTGCAAACTTCCATAACTTGGATAGAGTAAAACAAAGAGAAAAGTGAGTCACAATAAATAGGTTAATAAATAGCAATTCCTACATATACAGCACTTTCTAACTTTTGGCTTTTAAAATAATAATCTAAATCCTAAGAACAATTAAAATAATTAGCAAGTGGTTTGCATAATCACTAGGAGAGTTTCAAAAATATCTAGGTTTATTCTATTCAAGACTTGATAGTAATAGAAATATGAGAATAACTTCATTTGCTAATAATCTTCTCTTATGCAGAGATGTTAAGTAGTTGCTGGCAGCAACAGAAGCATTGCCAATCTTATGACTTTCCAGCTTTGACAAGTATATTCTACTTTGTACAGTAATATTGAAGAGCAAAATTTTAGTTCTCTCTCTAGAGAGGTTATTGAAAATTCCAAGCCACATAAGTTCAAGGCAATATGATTCACAATGTTTGATATTGCTTTGTTTCCTTAAAAGTTTTTTTTTTAAGTTTCTTATAATGATTGTATTCTAATAACACAGGAAATTATAAGCCCAGTGAATTTTTTGGTTGTACGAGTTTCATACAAGAATGTTTTTAAAATTCTTACAAACTTTTTTTCTCTCTCTCTGTGAGCACACATCTATCTATCTTAAATTCTGTTGCTAGAGTAAAAAAAATCAATTCAATGAATTCCTATGTGTACTATAGAAAACCCGAAGTGCACTCCATCTTTGTCATTAACAGTGACTGCACTACTTCCATCATTTAGATACTTAAGTATATGTCCCATCTGTACTAAAATTGTTTTCCTTATGACCTCTACATATTTGATACAGTGTTCACTGTTATATGTGCATTTTGGCAATGGCCAAATTTGAATGAATGAATCTAATTTGAGGTGTTGTAATGCTGCTTCTCTAAATAGTCCATATTTAATGGTGTTAGGAGTAGATACAAAAAGGGGAATGGATAAAGAACAGGTAGTAAATGGTAATCTCTGAGTCAAGTATAGTTAAAAAAATAGTTTTGAATACAAAACATTAATCTAAAGACACTTTCCTGTTGGGGGCCTGCTAGAAAAATGCATGCCGATTCTTCTACTTTTAACTTTATATTAGTAGATCTCACACTAAGAAGTATGCTGAGCCATGCTGGAAATTTTTATGACATTAGACTGTACTACCTAAGATTATACTAGCATTTTCTTATCTACTTTATGGCTACAATCAATACAAAATTTAGTGATTCACTTACCACATGATAATTCATCTGATTTGTCAGGGCAGTCATATCTAAAATCACATTTCTGAATCTTTTCAACACAGTGACCATCAGACCTACAGACAAATTCATTGTCTGTGCAGTTGTTTGGAGGTAATGTTACTGGCACAGAAGTTTCTGGTGGAGATGGAATGTCCACAGGCAAATTACCTTAAGAAATAATACAGGTGAATTACTTAGGTGTTCTTCTATTTCTTTAAAGAGTTTACACAATGAAGATTTCCAAATACATGGAAAAAGAGTTCAGAGCAGTCCAAATAAATGGGATCCCCAAAGACATGGCATAGAAGATCAATGGGAACCAAGAGAGTTTTAGATGCTGGTATTGAGAAGCAGAACCAAGGTCTGGATAAACCTTCTAATCCACTAGGTAAATAAACTTTGTTCTTCCACTGCTGCAATGAATTTAACATCTCCTCATCTTTATTCCCAATATTCTCACAAGACTCAACTTTGCAGAATAAACCTGAACCAGAAGTCTTCATCTATATATTTGGAACAACTAAGTTTATCACTTCTGAAATTATGGAAGTTGGAAAATATTTATAAAAGTTGATTTTTTATACATGAAATTATTTAATATGCATGTGTAATATCTCTGTGTCAAGCACATAATGGATGTCCCAAATCTAAATCCAAAATGCCATCTCTGCCATAAGAAAATTTTTTGAACAGTGAACAAAATAGTCAAATATAATTTTCATTACTGTTCTATGTGATAACTTTTGACACAAGTTATAATTCTATTGAAGCAAGAATGACATCTTTTCTTTCACCTTTGTATATACACAGCACAATTCTTAGACTATTGTATTTGGTAGTCATACTATCATTAGCAAGTGAACAGATGGGTGGAGGAAAGATGAATGGATGAATAACACAGAATTAATGAACAAATGTAAAGATTATCAGTGTATTAAAAGAATGCAGAGGAAAAGCATGTATCAGATGGGATTAAGATTTCTTGGCAAGATAGTACCTAAACTAACAAAATAAGTTTACCTACCTAGATGAGTAATGATACAAGGTCTTTATGGCAATGAGAAAAAAAATTAAGACCTGTTGGTTCTTAATATTGACAGAATTTGGCTTGAGGATATCTTGTGATATGAGAGTATATATGATTGACTGTTTTGACCTGGTATACCAGGTCAAAATAGTCAGGTGAGACCAATTTGGGATTATGTAATAACTCAAGGGACTGTGGAGAAACACCAAGATACCAAATTTTTATTTTAAGAAATATCTTTTTCTGGTGTTAGTACGGAGGATGTGTTGGAGGTAGCTCTGACATGGGGAACCTAGAACAATTATATGATTTCTTTCCTTTTGGCAACTAATAAACCAAAACAGAGATGGTTTAGAGGTGAGAGCAAAGATCCAAGCTATAGTAACATTCAGTACTTATAGAATTTGGGATTTGGGTTAGAAGTTTGAGAAAAGTCCACCATGTAGTACTTTATTTCGTAACCCAATTTCTGAAGCAATTCAGAACTGAGAGTGGTAGCAGATTAACAGATCAACATATCAATTTTTACACACGAATGTAATATTCATGATCTGTATCAATAGCCAAATAGAAACCCAGAAATAAACAAACTCTCTTAAGTTCTAGCCTCTCTGTGTAGATTGACAGAACAGACGATTTAACCAGATCTCATACTTCCTATAACTAGTTAGCACCAAAAAGAAAAGACAAATGAGGAACCAGAAATGCACGTGGTTTCTGTTTGCAAATTCACCCATCCATTGTTACTCTTTCTTCCTTTTGGAAAAAATGGACATAAGGATGTAGAGGGACCAGGAATCTTAGTCTATAGAGTTCAGTGTACATGTAAAGAAGATAAAGACCAAAAAAATGTCTTCTAATGAAATAGGGGTGAGTTAAAAATGACGAACAGAGTAATAAAAAAATAATTATACTGTTCTCTGAGATCAGATATATGAGAGAAGGAGTCAGTTTGTGGGGACAGAAAATATTTTCTATCTTATGATAAAAACAGTCCAAAAAAGCAGGCCTTAGCAGGTCAGAGAGTTCACCCTCCCCCAGGTGGATGTACTCACCCCCAGGTGTATGTACCCACTCATATCAAAGTCACACAGTAAAATAAGAACACAATTATGTTAATTATACAATTTGAAAAGATTTAAAAGGGAGTGAATTAAATATTCTAATGCTGATAATTATGAAGATCATGGTGGACACAGTTTAGAGGAAGGTAAAACCACTAAACTATTGAAAAAATTACTTCATAATAAAGTTAAATGAGATTACAGTACTTCTACTTCTTTTTTCCTTTCGCTAGTCTGTTTCAAGTCAATTGAAGGTAACCATAGTCAGAAAACATAAAATGGAAAATTCCAGAAATCAACAATTCATAAGATTTAAATTACACACCATTTGAAAAACATGATAACATCTTTTATCATCTTTCTCTGTCCTCCTTGGGACATGAATCATCCATCTGTTCAGTACATCCATGATGTATACACTGCCCAGCTATTAGTAACTTAGTAAGCTATCTCAGCTATCAGATTGACTGTTACAGTACCACAATGCTTATGTTCAAGTTATCCTTATTTCTCTCAATAATGGCACCAAAGTACAAGAATAGAGACATTTGTGACCTGAGTATGGCAAAGAGAAGATGTAAAAAACTTCTTTAAAGTGAAAAAGTTAAAGTTCTCAGCTTAATAATGGAAAAAAATCATCTGCTGAGGTTGAAAATATCTATGGTAAAATATTTACCAGTGAAATTGTGAAGAAATAAAAGTAAACTTATGCTAGTTTTGCAATCACACTTCAAATTATATAAAAGTTACGACCACAACACATGGCAAGTGCTTAGTTAAGATGGAAAAAGTTATTCATTTCTGGGTATTAGACAAATAGAAGGGCTGGGATTGTGGCTCAGTGGTAGAGCCCTTGCCTAGCATGCATGAGACACTGGGTTTGATCCCCAGCACCACATAAAAAAACTAAATAAACAAAGACATGAACAGAAAATATGTTCCAACTGTGAGTATCATTTTATACCATAAAGCATTATCTTATACAAAGAATTCATCAAGGGATCCCCTGAAATGAGAGTCCAAGTCATTTATTGCAAGTAGGGGATGGTTACACAGATATAGAAGCAGGTTTGGATTAATAAATATAAAATTACTGGAGAGGCTGCATCTGCCAATGTAGATGCTGTTGCCACATTTCTGGCAGACTTGAATAAGTTGATTAAGGAGGCATCCAAAGCATGCCTTCAATTGTGATGAAACTGAGCTCTTCTGGAAAAAGCTGCCCAAAGGGACCTATATTTAATAAAGTGCACAGGAGACAGCAGGCATAAAAAATAGAAAAGAGATTAACTCTGGTGCTATGTGCCAATGCTTCAGGATGTATGGTAAAGCCAAACACAGTGTACAGAGTATAGAATCCACAAGCTCTCAAACAAAAAAAAAATTGCTGTGCATATTCTTGCCATTTAAGGAGAAAGCATGGATGACAGAAATCTTATGTGTAATGGTTCCATCGATGCTTTATTCCAGAAGTGAAAAACTATTTGGAAGAGAAAGAATTGGAATTTAAAATTCTCATAATGATAGACAATGCACCTGGTCATCCCGAATCTGTTTGCTATGAAGATGAAAATTCTGAGGGTGGATATTTATCTCCAAGTACAACCTGACTGCCTCAGCCACATATACCAGGGCATTATCTGATCTGTGACACACACACACACACACACACACACACACACACACACACACACACCTGAAATTTGAAAATATTTGATCAGCATTTGATGAAGACCCTAATCTGGACATAATGCAGTGCTGAAAATCATTCACTATTGCTGATGCAATACCACTCATATAAGATGTAATAAGTGAATTAAATCTAGAAACTGTAAATACCTTCTGGAAATACTTACAAAGCAAAATCATGAGTGGTTTCAAAGGTTTCTAGGCATGGATAGAGAAATTAGAAAAGTATTCAGAAAAGACATATTGCTGAAGAAGAATTTGCTAATAAACCTGATGAAGAAGTTTAAGAATATATTGAAGGGTTAACAGATGAGGAATCAGAAGAACTTGTTATTTACAGAGGAAAGGGAGGAGAAGGAAGAAGGGACAGAGAAAAGCAAGAAGAATGAGGAGGAGGAGGAGGAGGAGGAGGAGCAGCAGCAGCAGCAGCAGCAGCAGCTGAAGCAAAACCCATAATGTGGATATTACAAAAATCGGCTTAATTATTTAAAATTAAACAGACATTAAAGGAAAACATTATGGAATAAAATATTTTGATGTAATATAGGATAATCATCTCTGTGATCACTGAAGGACTTACACCTCCACACTAATATTTGATATTTAAAAAAAAAAGAAGTTCTGATTACAGTGTTCTTTGAAACAACTTTGCAAAAATTCTTCAACTGTGTGAAGGATTCCCAACCACCACAATTGTCTATGCCTGTCATCAACCATTGACATTGTCTAGGGCTTGACAATCCAGGATCAGTGGAAACAGATGACCTTCCTTTGGACACATCATAAGGTCAAGAGTAGCCTAAGGCTGTCACAGTGCCTGCATCATTCACCACACTTCATCTCATGACCTAGGCATTGTGCCATCTCACCTCTTTACAAGAAGGGCAAGTACAGTACAATAAGGTATTTTGAGAGAGCAAGAGAACCCATATTCACATAACTTTTATTAAAGTGTATTTTATTAAAGTATATTGCAATACTTGTTCTGCTTAAATTATGGTTAGCTAGTTATAGGTATATGTAAAACTTTGTATAAACTTTATAGATATATTTTTTCCAGAACTGCAAAACTATTTGAAAAAATAAAGGAATATAATTTAAAATCCTATTAATAATAGACAATGCAGCTGGTCACCCTGAATCTGTAGATAGGAAAATATAGCTTATATAGGATTCTGTACATAAGGAAACTTCAGACATCCACTGAGACCTTTAGAACATAGTCTGTGGCTAAGAAGGGGACTACGCTAGACAATTTACTCACTTCTGATTTCATTGTTTTTCACTCCAGAGAACAATAATTTTAGGGCAACAAAAGCCTAGTAAATTGAGTGTCACTAGGTCTATACAAGTTCAGAGATGTACCCTCTTGAAAGAAAAGAGACTTCAGTTATAATTGTTTCATGTTTAATAACATCTTCATACTACTAGACTGTTTTTTATTGTGGCTATTTATGAATCACTTTAAAATTTAAAAAATTAAGAAAATAATATGATAGATACAACCCCACCCCAAAGACTGAAGGAATTGTTACTATAGCAGTGTTTCAGATTCTTAGAGAATGGAGAAAAGAGAGAAATTTTATATAAACCCATTTTATATTCTTTATTTTCCATTACTCTCTCATTGCCTTCAGAGACCACTGTTATCCAGATACTCTACTATACCAATCCATATTTTCTATGAAAGTTTTCTAATTTTTTTATTATTTTCATGGTGGTAAAACCCATATGACATTAGATTCACTATCATAACCATTTTTAAGTGTATAGTTTAATAACATTAAGCATATTCACAACTCTGTACAACAGATCTTTATACCTGACCCATCTGCAAAACTAAAACTATATCTATTAGATACTACTCTCCTCTCTTCCAGCCCTTGCAAACCACCTATGTCTGTTTTTATAATTTTGACTACTTTGATATTTTTTAAAACTTTTTTTAGTTGTTGGTGGACCTTTATTTTATTTATTTTATGGTGGTGCTGAGAATTGAACCCCATGCCTCATGAAAGTTAGGCAAGCACTCCACCACTGATCTATAAGCCCAGACCCTGCTTTGATACTTTTTGAGTCAAAGCATACAATATTTATCCTTTTGTGACTGGCTAAATTTAATTTCGCATGATGTCCTCAAGGTCTGTCTTCTGTCTTAGTTCAGGTTGCTATAATGATGATCTTAGAACTGGAGATTTACACCACCACTAGTTGTTTCAGCCATTGTTCACCATTTGTTTAGGAGGCTGGGACATTTGAGGTCAAGGTGCAAGGATATTGGTGTCTGATGAGGGCCCAATTCCTGGTTTGCATGTGAAGATTTTCTCCTTGTATCCTTTGTGAAATGAAAAATGAGGAAAAAAACCTAGCTCTCTTGGGTCGTTTCATAATGGCACTAATTCCTCTCAAAAGGGGTCCATCTTCAAGACCCAATAACTCCCTAAGAACCCACATTCTACACAATTATATTAGTGGTTAGGTTTCAACATGAATTGGGGGGAACAAAACATTCGATTTTACAGCATTCACACTGCAGCAAGTGATGAGATTTCCTTATTTTAAAGGCAATATAATATTCCAATCTACGTGCATACTACATTTTCTTTATTCATCTGTCAGTGGACAGATTGGTCATTTCAACAACAACAGTGATGACAATAACAATAATAATAAAGATAATACCATATTCATGGGGTGTGAAAATATCTCCTCAAGATAAAGTATGGAGAATCTTCAAGTATGGAGATTTCTCAGAAATGCAACAACAATTTGACCCAGCTCTCCCACCTCTTGGTATATATTCAAAGGACTTAAAATCAGTATACTACAGTGATGCAGCCATACAATGTTTATAGCAGCTCAATTCAAAAGAGCTAAGCTATGGAACCAACCTAGGTTGGTTGAACAGATGAATGGATAAAGAAAATATGGAATATATAAACAATGGAATATTACTCAGCCATAAGGAAGAATGAAGTTATGGCATTTGCCAGTAAATGAATGAAACTGGAGACTGTCATGCTAAGTGAAATAAGCCAATCCCCAAAACCCAAAGGCCAAATACTCTCTCTGATATGTGGATGCTAACACTCAGCGGTTGGGGGGAGGGTAGAAGTTCATTGGATTAGACAAAGGGTAATGAAAGGAAGGGATGGGAGATGGGATTAGGAAAGACAGTAGAATGAATCAGACTTAAATTTCCCATGTTCACATATGTATACACGGCCAGTGAAACACCACAAGAATGGGATCCTATTTAGGATATGTTATACTCCACATATGTATAATATGTCAAAATATACTCTGTCGTGTATATGTAAAAAGAACAAATAAAAAAACTTAAAAAGAATATCATGCTTTGGATTCTTTTGGATATATAACTGAAAGTGGATTGTTGGGATTCTAGTTTTAAGTTTTTGGAGAACCACCATACAGTTTTCCAGAATACCTACACAATTTTACATTTGTACTAGCAGTGTACAAGATTTGTCCCAATCCTTCCCAACAGTCATTAGTTCTCATTCATTTGACAGTGGCCATCTATTGCTTGAGAGTGATATTTTTTTTTTCATTTGCATCTCCCTTATGATTAGTGAAGTTGAGCATTTTTAAAAATATGTTCTTGGTACATCTTTCTATTCTCTGTGGCCCCATTCTACTTTCCCTTTCCTGTCAGCACTCAGATTGAGATTTGAACAAGACAGAAACCAGTCTGAGAATAAGCCGCCAAAAAATCATGGTGGTGGACATTTTACCCTTTTTCATTCCACCCAGGGGAGAAGCCAGGAGGTGAAGTTTTCTCTCAACCACATGAAACTGTGCTGGGGGCAGGGTTGTGGTGAAACAAGGGCATAGATCTTCCCAGGGACTTTGATATCATTGACTTAATGCTCACTTGAGATGCAGGACCCTCTTAACCATTTCTCACAAATGCCCAATCCATGCATTATGATTAAATGGTATTTCTATAGAAAAAAAAGGGTGGGGGCTTTCGATTCAGCCTTTTGGATGTCTTTTGTTAAGTTGTATTTAAGAGACTTGAATTTTTAGAGCAGTTCTAGATTCACAGCCAAATTGAAGTACAGAGTTCCCATATACCATATATCCCAATACCTTCATAGTTTCCCTATCAATACTCTATCAGAATGGTGCATTTGTATAACTGAGGGAACCTATATGGACACATAATTATCAGCCAAAGTCCATCTTTTACACTGTAGTTCAATTTTAGTGCTATAAACTCTCTGGGCTTCAACAAATATATAATGACCATTATATCTACCATTCTACTATCATACAGAATACTTGCATTTCTCGAAAAACCCTTTGTCTTCCATCTTTTCAACCCAAATTATCCTCTTAATACTAGCAACTACCAATCGTTTCACTATGTCTGTAATTTGGGCTTTTTCAGATTGTCATATTATTGGAATCATCTAGCATATAGCCTTTTCAATTTTTTTTCACTCAGTAATATGTATATGAGCTTTCCCCATGGCTTTAGTGTCTCCATTTATTGTTTGATTTAGTCTTTTCATATGGAATAATATTCCATTCTCTGGATATGCCCCATTTTATTCCTCCATTTACCTACTGAAGGGCATGATTGATATTGTCCAAGTACTAGTAGTTATGAATCAACTTGTTCTAACTACCTGTGTGCATATTTTTGTGTGGATAACTTTTCAATTCATCTGGATAAATAGCAAAGTACATGATATTTGGACCTTATGATAAGAGTATGTTTGATTTTATTGGACAGTACCAGACTTCTTCTAAGTGCTATTTGGCATTCCCACTAGCAACAAATGAGAACCCCTATTCATCCACATCTTTGCTGTCATTTGGTGTCGCTGGTGTTTTGGATTTTGGCCATTCTAAAAGGCAGGTAATGTATCTCATTTATGTTCTGATTTTCAGTTTCTCAATGATATATGATGTTTAGCATATTTTTTGTATATTTATTTGATAACTTTACCATTGTGGTAAAGTGTCTTTCAGAATTTTGCCCATGTTTTTTTAAAAATCAGGTTTTTATTTATCTTTTGCTGAAATTTAAGAGTTCTTTGTGTATTTTGGATAAGTCTTTTATCAGATATATGTTTTGCAAACATTTAATCCCAATCTATGAGTTGTTTTCTTGTTCTCTTACCAGCATCTTTCACAAAGAAGATTTTTAAATTATTATTTTAATAAAACTCAGGTAATTCTTCATAGATTTCCTTGTGTTTTGATATTATGTATTAAAAATTAACCTTAAACAAAAGCCATCTATATTTTACCTTATATTATCTTCCAGAAATTTTATAGATCATTGTTTGACATTGAGGTCTATAATCCAACTTGATTAATTTATTGTGAAAGGAATAAGATCTGTGTTTGAATTCACCACCACACCCAACAAGGGATATCCAGTTGTTCCAAGCCTATTTATTTAAAAGACTCTTTTTTTTCCATTGTATTTCCTTCCTTCCTTAGTGAAGATCAGTCAACTATATTTACGTAACTCTATTTCTGATCTCTCTATTCTGATTCATTGATAAATTTGTCACTAGTACCACAAGGTCATTAATACCGTAGCTTTATAGTAAATCTCCAAGTTGAGTAATATCAGTCAGTTCTTTATTTTTGTTCTCTCAATGATAAGGGTTCTCTCTTCCTGGTTGTGACCTCACAGCACCTTCACACAATAGACAGTAATCTTATTTATATAAGTTGTAATCTAACCCTAATTACCTTGCAAAGGTCCTAAATCCGAATACCATCAAACTGAAGATTAGAGTTTCAAAACATGAATTTGTGGGGAACACAAGCATTCAGTCCATCCCAAAGCTTATGGTTACTTTTGTTTTGCTTTGTTTGCCTATAATTGTTTTAAATAAGGCTACTGTTAGTAGTAATGATCAATTTGTCTCCTTAGACAAAAAGGAAAACCAATGAAAGTTGCTCATATGAAATAAAAATTGCAAAGGTGAAATGCAAATGACTCAAGTCTGCATTCAGTAAGATGCAGAGAGGAGTCTGTTTTTTCCCCTGTGGCATCCTTAAGCCACAGGGAAACCAAACCACTTGCACATCTGTCATATGGAAGGTTTCTTAAATTGATGGCTGGAGCTCCAGATGGACTTGGAGCTCTAACTCCTCGCTCTGCAAATTTATTGTAACAAACATGATGAATTTCATGCTACACTGATATAATGTTTTAGATAAAAAGATTTCCAACCTTGTTTTATACTAGAAGTCCCTCTCTACTGCCATTCCCACATTGATAATTACGTAGAAAAAAACACAATATTTTAACATCTCTAGTCCATGAGAAGTTATTGCCAGGTTTAAATATATTATAACTGTGTGAATTACTTGACTAATACGCATAGGGTGTGTGTGTGTGTGTGTGTGTGTGTGTGTGTGTGTGTGTGTATGCATAGTATCTCTCTCTATATATATATATATATCTACATGTATACATTTTTTAAATGTGTCTACATACATATATACACACAATGCATATTTTTTTCTGTGACCTCTGACATTAAGAAATGCATTTAATTTAAAAACTAAGTTCAGTAGAAGTTTAATGCCAATCCTCAGAAAATTGAATATTTAGAAATACCTATAGCTCCCAGGAAACAGCATAAATTTCTCCTGTTTCATGTAATAACTTAAGGTTATATTTATAAGCTGATAGAACTACATTTAGCATGATCACACTAAAGTGTCTGTCTTAGGTCCACTTTCTAAGAGAGAAGGTTTTACCAAAACATACTTTGAATATTATCTATAAAAATTATGTTATAGCAGTTTGCCAAATATTACACATTTTTTTTTCTGTACCCAATAACAAATTATTTTTAAAAATCCTTTTGCTTTAGAAATATCTAAAGAATTTTTTGATCTTTAGAGATATTCTACAATATGTGAAAGTGATTACAAATAGAATGTAATAGCAAGTGGAAATCTAAGCATCTTAATAGTCTTAACCGTTTTCAGCCTTTAGCATTTCCCTCAATCAGAGGTAACACAATTTTAAAGTTTTAACTTTAAAATAGGTAATTTTCCAACTTTAATTCTTACGACCACAATAAAATTTCTAGTTTGAATACATCATCAGCTTTTCTCAATTTTTTTCTTTTCTATATATACACTAAATCACCTTGTAAGTCTACATAAAAGAAACTAAAACCAGAATATTTGAGGTTATAATCACTGAGCCTCACATTTCTTGATTTTTGTCATGAAATCTTATATTTAAATGAAAATCTTTCCAATAATATGGTATTTTATTCTGAGTTAATTACCTCCTTTTTAAAAATGTAGAAGAAAGAAGAATCTCAAAAAAAAAAACCCAGTGCCTTCATGTAATTTATTATTCCCTGATAAATATAATGGATATGCCAACCAGCTTAGTATTACACAATGAAAAGCTGTAGGTGTTATCTTAAAAGTGAAGACAATAGTACTTAACTCTCCCTTTCCTTTTTTCTTACAAGGAAGCAAACATTAATCTTTTCAGAAACAATAGAGACCCGAACATCAGTTATGTAAAGCGAGTGAGACACAGATGCTAATGAGGAAGGGTGCCAAAATCTCATCAACCCAGTTCAATAACAACAACAAAATAACGTGTGTTTAGCAGGTAGGAAAGGGAATCATACAATTATTCTAAAGCATTCTGTATATGTTACCATGTTTTATCAATTTTAAGTCAAATTAAAATTGGCCTGTTTCAAAATGGCGTGTTGCTTTTCTAGGAAAAAAAAATTAAAATTCTAAAGCCTTGAATGTGGATACTCATATAATACTGGTATTCTAATAAATAATCACATCAGTAACTCTAACATGAATGCTGAGTCATGAGATGTTTAAAATAGGATGAAAAGCACAGAAGTCCATTTTCCAACTTTCACACAGTACTTTCTGATGCTCTGTAGTCACTGCTTACTTCTTCCTAATAAACACTAATCAGCTTTGATATAAGAAAAAAAAGTTCATTTTATGTGTTTAGTTATATGTTTTTCTGATGGAAAATGGAAAGAATAATATAAAGCAAATGCTTCCTTTGAGATATTGACTTTTACATTTTAATAACTGGGAACAATTCTTTATTAATAACCTACTGTGAATATTTGGTCCAAAGAAAAGTTCTTTAACTTTGTCATCATTTTCTACCATTGTTTCCTCATTGTACATTGATGTGAAGGATCATAGGATTTCTTTAGGGGGTGGTACCGAGGATTGAACTCAGGGGCACTCAATCACTGATCCACATCCCTAGCCCTATTTTGTATTTTATTTAGGGGCAGGGTCTCAATGAGTGGCTTAGCACCTCGATTTTGCTGAGTCTGGCATTGAACTCATGATCCTCCTCCCTAAGCCTCTGGAGCCACTGGGATTACAGGTGTGCACCATGGGGCCCTGCAGGATCAGAGGATTTTATTATTAAGTTTTCTTATTTTCCATAGAAATGTACATAATTTTGCCTGAAGAGTCTTTTCTTTAGCATCTTCATGGATTAGATTAAAAATAAGAATCTCTTTTTATATTGTATATTCATTAACAAACTATTATAGTAATTTTAATACATTCCTTGTTAAACTCTTATGCTAATTATAAGTGATTTACATACAAAATACAGTATTTGTATATTCAGAATTTAATATAAATATTCAATTTTATAAACATAGAAATGTAAATAGTTAACATCAAAAACAACAATGTTGGGTAGAAACGTAAGACATAGTTTTTCTTTGAAGGCAATCAATATGTAACACTATTGAAAATCATCAAATCAAAATGGAAGATAGACAAGTAGAACAAAGGAAAACAATGACCTAGAAAACAGACAGGAAACAATTAACAAAATGGTAACAGTAAGTTCTTACTTATCAATAATTACTTTAAGTGTAAATAGATTAAATTCAAAACCAAAACATACAGAGTGGCTAAACAAAGTAAATAAGTACATACACACATATATAAAACAAAACGAACCCCAAAATATGCTTCCCACAAGAGATGACAATTTTGAAAACACACAGGCTGAACGTAAAGGAATGAAAGAAAATATTGCAATCAATGCACAACATATGCATGTATGCAAACATAACAGTGAAGCCCACTAATTTGTACAATCTGTGCTAATGAAAAATAAAAATATTAATAATAAACAAGAAGATATTCCATGTAAATGGAAACTAAAGGAGAAGGGGAATAGCTATATCAGAAAAAAATAGAATTTAAGCCAAAACCTCTAAAAACAGACAAATAATTTCATTTATATAATAATAAAGGATCAACTCATGAAGATGATATCACAATTATGAATACATATGCCTCCAACATTTAGAATACTTTAATATATAGTAAATATTAATAAATCTGAAAGGAGAAATACATAGAAATATGACAATAGTAGGGGAATTTTTTTTTAATAGTAGGGGAATTTAATAATTCACCTCCAACAATGGATAAATCATCCAGAAAGAAAATCAAATCAGAAACATCAGACTTGAATCATACTTTGGGCCAAATGGACCTAACAAATATTTACAGAACATCATCTGATGGCAGCAGAATACACATTCTTGTCAAGCACACATGGTATATTCTGCATGATGGATCATATATTTGGCCACAAAGCAAGTCTTAACAGAATTAAGAAGTTTAAAATCATATTAAGCATTTTTTCAATCATTATTGTATGAAATTACAAATAACTGAGAGGAAGAAATTGGAAAAGTCAACTTTAAAGTGAAATAGTGACTTCCGGAGATTGACAAGGGTTGGTGTTTGGGGAAAGGATAGAAAAGTGTAGGTTAGATTGGGTCAGTGCACATTGTTTGTAAATTTGTTAATAACACACTGAAGGCTTTTAATATAAATATCTCAAAGAAACAACCTATCTTTATACTTAAAAAAAACACAAAAGCGGGGGCAGGGTGGGGGAGCAAACTAAACATAATGTTAGTAAAAGGAAGGAAATAATAAGGATTAGAGCAGAAATAAATAAAACAGACAAAATAAATGGAAAAGATAAAACTGAGAGATACATTTTTAAAAAGTAAAAGAAAATTGACAAACCTTTAGGTAAACAAAGAAAATAAACATTCAATTTCATAAAATCATAAATCTAATAGACATCACAGATGAAGTACAAGGGTGATAAAAACTACTATGAGCAATAATATGTTAAGAAATTGGATAACTTAGAAGAACTGGATAAATTCCTAGAAACCTCAACCTACCAAGATGGAATCATAAAGAAAGAGAAAATTTGAATAGACTGATTTTGAGTAAGGAGAATGAATAAAGTAATAAGAAATCTCTTATAAAAGAACAGCCCAGTACTTAATAACTTTACCAAGGAATTCTAATAAACATTTCAACAATTCATAACAATTCTTTTCAAGCTCTTACAAACACTGAAGAGAACATTTCCAAATCCATTTTTTTTTCAAGAACAGCATTATCCTGTACTAAACCAAACAAGGACATTACAAAACAATGACAACAATAATAACAACAACAAACCTACCGCCCAATATCCCTGATGAACATAAATGCAAAACTCAACAAAATACTAGTAAACTGGATTTAACAAAATGTTAAAAGGATCATACACTATGTTCAAGTGGGATTTACTCCTACGTTGGAAGGAGGGCTCAATATACACAAATCAATGAATGTGGTATAGAGCATTAACAGAATGAAGGATAAAAATCTTTTGATCATTCAATACATGCACAAAAACATTTAGTGAAAGTCAACAACTTTTCATGATTAAAAAAAAAACTTCCAACAAATTAGAAATAGGAGGAATGTACTTCAAAACAATAAAGGCTTTATATAACAAGCTCAAAGATAACACCATACTCAATGGTAGACTAAAAGGTTTAGGAAATTTCCTATAGCATCAGAACATTACAGAGATACCCACTCTCTCCAGTTCTATTCAAAATAGTACTAGAGGGCCTACCTAAGGCTAATACTCAAGAAAAAGAAATAAAAGTCATTCAAGTTAGGGGAAAAAAAGGTAAAAAGTCCCTATTTGCTGATGACTTGATCTTATATACAAAAAAAAAACTGTAATGCCTTCATGAAAATAAAAATTAGCTTGATGAAGAAAAAATGTAGTTTGATGAAGGAATACAAAGAAGACACAAATAAATGGAAAGATATCTTATATCCATGCATCAGAAGAATACCATCAAAATATATAGATGCTATCCAAAGCTATCTACATATTCAGTGCAATCCCTATCAAAATTCCAATGAACTTTTTCACAGAAATAGAATAAACAATCCTAAAGTTTAAACAGAACAACGAAAGGTGTCAAATGGCCCACATATCTTGAGTGAGAAGAATAAAGCTACTGAAATCACACTTCTGGATTTTGAATTATATCACAAGTTTACAGTCACCAAAACAGTATGGCACTGGCATGAGAATAAACACTGATATCAATGGAATGTAATAGAAAGCCCAGAAATAAGCCTTTCACAAATGTGTCAAGAATACATAATGAAGAAAGGATACACTCCATGATTAAAAAGCTTTAGGGAAATTAGATAACCATATGAGCAAAAAAGAAATTCTTTCATCCTCATGTTATACCATAAGTGATAATCAGCTCAACATGTATTGAATATTTAAATGTAAAACTTGAAACCATGAACAAGGAGAAAGGAAATACAGAGGAAATTTTCCATAACATGGTTCTTTTCAATTATTTCTTTCTGTGACATAAAAACACCAACAAGAAAAGCAAAAATAAAAAAAAGTGCAACTGAACTAAAAAGAAAAGTTTCTGCAGAGCAATTGAAATACTCAACAGAATTAAAAGGCGAATTCTGGGACAGGAAAAAAATTTTGCTAACCACATATCCAATAAGGAGTTCACACCCAAAATATCTAAGAAATTCATCGGACTCAATGTCAAAATATTAAAACAAAACAAAACAAAACAAATAACCCAGTTAAAAATTATGCAATGGACTGAATAGATATTTTTCCCAAAGAAAGCAAATGATTAGGCAACAGAATTATGAAAAGCTTCCCAACATCATTAATGATCAAAGATGTCATTAAAACCACAGTGAGTTATTGTCTCACATCTGTTAGGATATTTATTATCAGAAATCACAAGATAACAAGTGTTGGTGAGGATGTGGAGAAAAGGGAACCCCTAATACAGTGTTGGTTAGAATATAAGTTAGGATAGACATTATGGACAACACTATTGAGGTTCCTCAAAATATTAAAAGAAAAACTACCATATGATCCAGCAATTCTAATTCTGAGTGCATATCCTGAGAAAATAAAATCTCTGTCTTCAAAAGGTATCTGTACTTCTCTCTGTTCATCACAGCATGATTCATAACAGCTAAGATATGGAAATAACCTAAATGTACGTGAATGGATGAATGAATGAATGACTAAAGAAAATGTGAGATACAAACACATGTAAAGTATTAGTTTTAAAAAACCACAAAACCCTGACATTGGGGTAGTAGCAAAATGCCATGTACAATATGTCACATTGGACAGATATGTCAAATATCTTATCAGGTAGACACAGAAGGACAGATACTGCCATGATTTCACTTATATGTGGAATCTAAAAGAGTTGAACCCACATGACAGTGAGTGGAGGAGTGAGAAACAGAGGTCAAGGGTCAGGGGAAATCAAGAGATGTTGATCAAAATATACAAACTTTCAATTATATCACGAGTAATTTTCTGATGGCTGCAGTTAACAGTTATGTATTATATACTTGAAATTTGCTAAGAAAGTAGATCATGAATATGCACACAAAGTAACTATGCAAGGTGATAGGTATGGTTAATTATATTGATTGTGGTAATTGTTTCACATATGTCCATATGTAATAAAATATTACATTACACAACTTAAAAATACCCAATTTTGTGGATTCTACCTCAAGAAAGATGAAAAAAATTAACACTATCATCAAAGTATTGAAGTACACAATCTGTAATGAAGAATGATTTGAAAATTAAATTAGAAACAACTAGAAGATAGAGTATGCAAGAATGGACCTGGAAGAGCAAAGTGACAAGAAACTAAGTGGCATAAAAGCTCCTGGGGAAAGATTAATAAACGTTTATAGTTAGCTTCCCATTTAAGTCAATACTGTTTTAAGCAGGTCATGGCAGAGGTAATTGGGAAAAACAGGCAGATGTAGAAATATTTGGGGCTGTAGTCGGCAGGATTTGCAACTGGACAAGTGTAAGAGGAAAGGCAAAGATGATAGTGGAATTTCAGCTGGAATGGATAAAGAAGAGTGATGAGATTAAAAGTAACAAGGAGGCCGAGAAGGAAAGAGAGGTTGAATTTGAAGTAACAGATATAGATGGAATAATCACCTTTAGAGCCATTTCATATAAAATGATAATTATGAGTAACATAAAATGTGTACTTTGGAAATTAGGTAAGTGTTTGTGTTTTTATGCGTGTGTGTGTATAAGTGTGTGTGCTTTGGCTAACAAGGACAAATGCCATAGGTAATCAATTAATATTGAAAACAAATTGATGTCTATAAGTGAACAGACAAGCATAAGTCTCACCTCAGCTAACATAACATGATGCTATGAAAAAAGCCCATAAGCATCAAGAGCAATATTTTTATTGTATTTTTGTGTGGCATCTTATGGTGTGATGGCATCAAATTCCTTTCTAAAACCTGTGACTTCAATAGGCTTTGTGGTTTTAACCCCAAGTTTAATTTGTTATGAAGCCAACACCAAAACTACACAGTTTAGGTGGTATTAAAAGTTTCATATTTTTCTTCCAAAACTTGAACCAGAAAATTGGGACTAACAGTGTGTAACTGATATTTCACTTCTCTGTCTGTGCCTCTGGCAACACCTCCACCTCCACCTTGGAACTATCAGCCAAAGAACAGATTTCACAGGATAATTGGGGAATCAGCAGTTCCAGGGATGATTCATGTTGCATTGCTGAGTTCGTTTTTTCTCCTCTGCCTCCAAGGTCACAGTGATTCTCTCTAATCTCATACTGGGCGGGGATGTAGGAAAAGCCCTGGCCATTAAAATCAGAGGGAGCTTAGGTTATAATCCCATTCCTGCCCTTTACTGCATATTCTTATCTGGGTCACTTGTGCTCTCTAAGTTTCATTTTTTCAAAACTGTAAAATGCAAACTGTCAGCTGTTCCTTATAGGGTTAGTGCATTTGATGGGTAGTATATAATACTAGTGGTTGACATTTTGGTCTCAGGATATAGATACAGTGATCTGTGTCTTACATTACAGCTCGATACCATTTGGGAGGTTATCTCCTTCTCAGTTTTCTCCATAAAATGGGGAAGACTAAGACACCAATTGTATTCAGTGTTCAACATCTATTCATCTCTAATGAACCAGGCACTATTCTAGATTCTTATAATATAACAGGATTTTATGAGACAACACATGAATGGTTGATTGCATTATTATGCCCAGTTAGTAGCTCCCTCTCTTTATGAGGAATTTCTTTACCACCTTCCTGGGCTCCAGTAGCTGGAGATTACTTTCCTACCCCAATGTTAGACTCGACCAAATGGTTTTCTCTGGCAATGAAAATGGGCAGAAAAGATGTGTACCATGCCCATGGTACACATGAATGTAGTGTGCTTCATTTTCTTTTTCTACCCTCTGACAATAGAATATCCCAGGATAGGGATGTGGTCCTTTAGCTGTGGTCCCAGACTGACAAGATACAAGGAAAAAGGATACAGAGCTTAGAAGCATATATCATTGCTGTTATTATTCTAAGCCAAACCACATCCTTGAGAAAAAGAAAGAAATGTTTGTGGTTTTAATCTACAGAGATTTGGCTTTCAAAAATCTGACTGACACATAACATAATATCTTGCACACAAAAGTACTTAATACTTTAGCAATAAGTTAAAATTGAAAATGAAGGAATATAAAACACATCTCTGTAGCTACCTGTCCATCCAACAAATATTCATGGGTACTACCATATACCAGGTACTGTGTTAGCTACTGAAGATAAAACAATGAGCAGGTCCTGTGCCAGCTTTCATGCAACTAACATCAATCGAGCCGGGGTGGGGGGTGAGGAATTGAACTCTAAGCATGGCAGGTGTTGTGGAGGAAAAAAAACACAGAGAACAGACACAGAAAAAGTCAAAGAGATTATATAGATATAGTGTTCAGGGAAGGCTTTATTGAAGAAGAACTGTTGGGTAGAGATCAGAAGGAATTAAGGGAGAGAGTCAAGTGGACATCTAGAGGAAGCATATTCCAGGAAGAAGGGAGAAGCAGATGGAAAAGCCCTTACTATAAATTGCCTAGTGCTTCAGAACTCAGCAAGAGGCCTTTGCATTTATGAGAAATGAACTAGAGGCACACTGGTAGAAATTGATGTCATGAAGTCTGAGGGAGCGGGTCATTTATTCTAAGATATTAGCCGAAGTGTGATGTTTGCTCTGAATGAGAAAGTCATAAGAAGACTCTGGTGATAGAGGGATATGCTCTTATTTAAGTTTTAAAAAGCCCATTCAGCTTTCTGTTTTTAAAATAGAGTATCTGGTTCAAGGATTGAAGCAGAGACATCATTCAAAAAGCAACTGCAATAATCCATGGTAAATGAGGCTGGCTTGAACCAAGGAGTAATTAGTGAAAGTGAAGAGCTATAATGGGTTCTGGAGAGATCAGAGGCTAATGGCTTCCCAGGTTAGTTAATGTGGAATAGGCAACTAGAAATGAACTCATTTCCCAAGATAGGAAAGTATGAGAGTGGAAGAATATAGAGAACTAGTTCATCAGGTGTTTCCTTTCAGACGTTGAGTAGTGAGGGTAAACTTGGTCAATTTTCTCTGCTTGCTGGCCTTCTGAGGAATTGGCTTTCTGTGAGTTCTACATAAAGCATGACACAGAGGGGTGAAGGCAATCAATCCTGCCATAACACTAAGGTGGAGGGGAGGACCAGAGGAGCACCATGAGGACTGAAATGGATCCCTTGGCTATGCCTGGGGAGGGACTGTCCTCTCCTGCCCAGTGATGCTCAGGTGAGAGAAGGGGACTGAAGTTTTAGTTGTCATCAATTAAAAGTGCTGTTGGGTGCCAGCCTCTGTTCACTCCAGGGAGGAGTGTGTCTCCTGTAATGCCATTTAAGAGCTTCCCACTTGAGTTCCAGGGTCACCTCCAAGAATTTGACTTCCAGTCTTAACTGGATCCCTGTGCACTATCCAGAATGAGTTTCCCCCAATGTCGAGATTTCAAGCCTGTGCTATGTTTGTTTTAAGTTATTTTCCCTAGTTATCTTTGAGATGCTTATTAGACATCCAGACTGAGATGTTGAGTAGTAAATAAATATGGAGTTCAGAGGAAAGTTTGGGAATAGAGGTATAAATCTGGGAAACACATATTGTGTTTTTAATAGATATAAATCTATAAAATGGGGAAGATGAAATGTTGCCAACATTTAGAATATTTGAAGTGTAGCTCAGGAGTAAAATGTAACTGAAGGTAACTGAGAGATGAATGAATTCTCAAACACGATGTAATCATAAGGCAATCGGTTTGCTTATATTAACTCCTTGAAGATAAGGAAATTACATTGTAACTTCTGACATTTCTTCCTAGCATTTTGCAGGTGAGAGGACACAGACATAGCTGACTCAAAGAACTTTACATGTTTGCAGATTTTAAAAGAATTGCTAGCAAAGATTTACAACCATGTTTCCAGAGTTAATTATTTGAGGAACAATAGAAGTGAGGGCATTTTAGTATATTTTGAAAAAATGAAATATTGATTTTTTTGGCAGTTTCTCCAAGTAAATGTGTTTAGAAACATTCATATATAGAAATGTTCTCTCTTACCTGGGTAGAGGGTACAGTTCATGAATGATACATCATCAATTGCAATATCTCCAGTGAAGCCATCACCCACAGAAGCCTCCACCAAAATCTAAGAAAAATGTAAAAAGTTATTGATGTTGTATAGGAAATCACATTGTGGAAGTTCATACCTGAAAAGGAACTCAGAATTTACCCCCAAAAAATCCTCTTCTAAACCTTTAAAAACACACTCCACAATAGTTTCCAAAGTGGTCATCTTGCCTCTCCTTGGCTTCTTCCAGTAACTGGAAATATTATTTGAGGGCTCTTTAGAACCATGGAACACACTGTAATTCTGATGAATTTCAATTTTCTGACATTTCACTATTTCAGATTATTGCTACTTTCCTATCACTTTCAACCTTAGTTCTGGATTTGTCTTGTTTTCTTCTGAGCCTGTAAGTATTGAAAGGCAATTTATTGTTCCCTGTCCCCTCTTTTGCTTTTTTCCTATCAGTAGTTTATCTATTTCCAAGAGTCAATTTCCTCATCATTCTAGAAATCCAATGGCTCCCAGAGTTACATGCCAGAATATACATTTTCAAGGGATTTAAAATGTTTCTCACATGGACCTTATTCAGAAACACTTTATGAAATTGGGTAATCCTTATTAGATCTCCACTGGAGCCACATTAATCACAGTGAACTTGGATGACATTTGTGCTGTTACTGGAGCTGCCATTCCACAAAACTACAGTAAAATATGAAATATGGACAAACCACTATAGTATATGGCATATTGTGATTCAGGCTGAGATGTACTATAACAGTATTAATCATGATGAATTATTTTAATACTTATGCTAATGTGTTGCCTACTTACTAGGAATCTCTCCATAATTTTATGGTAAAGAACTTCTAGCAAACTCAAACTTTTAACATGTTCTTTTTTCCACTATTATATGAACATAAGTTTCCATTTTATTTTTCTTCACCAATGCTGTAAGTGGGGAGCTGAAATTATTTCATTTTCACAAATTCTATTATCCACCAAAAGTTATCACCTAAATCACCTAACAATGTTCTAGTCCAGGGAGAATTGTAAAAGGTCAAATTGTTGACCTTAAACCTCTTGCCACCTTGCCTCATCATTCAAGGCTTTCCTGAGGACTCTCAGGGTTTTCTCCTCTGATTTGTCATGAAGGATATTAATCAACTGGAGAAATGATGAAGCACTTAACTAGTGGGCAAATACAGTTAACCTGATATTGCCTGAGGAACATTTAATGGTGTTATGTATACAAGAATGTTCCTGCTGCCTTACAATGAATCATTCCAAATATAAAATGCATTTTTCTTTTCACCACTGTCCTGATTGAAAGAAATAATATAGGCAGACAGAAAAAAAAATAAAAGCAGGAAGAAAGCCCAGTACCAAATCACACAATTATTCTCAATAAACAGAAATCAGCCATCAAATTTTGGCAGAACATACTATAATTTTTTTTTGTTTTATACAAAAAGAATCTGTAAATGATTAGCAAAGAGGGCAAGGCACAAGAGAAGAAAAATTAATTACTAGTAATAAATTATTTGGATCAATATGCAGATATCCATCTGCAATACAACACAGAACATGTTAATAAACAGCTCAGAAGAATTGCCAATAAAAAGAACACATCTGTGTAAATAAGAATAAACAGAATGACTTGGCTACACTTCTTTATGACTCTTACTACTTTATTAATGAGAAGGGATTAAAAAACTGACAACACCCCAAATTCAATGGAAAAGTTCACTGTTATACATCTGTAAGCTAAATTTAGTGAGAGATATCCATTTTAGTGTGTGGGCTCAAATGTTCTCCTTCTATAGTCAACAAATTGAAGAATTGGCCATTTATGAAATTTCAGCAAAAAAAATATATCTGTAACCCAGAGCAGGCTTTGCATAAGCTTATTTCTGTATTAGTTTTCTTCACATTGTATGAGAAACTTGTTGTTGCTTTTATCAACATTCATTTCCAGTGGGAAAACAGAAGCAATCCCAGAGAGAAGAGAGTGGGTCTCACTCTGACATACAAGTTAATCATAGTTTTTACCAAAACGTCTTCAATATGCTAATCCCCTAAGTGTTAGGATTTTTGAGAGTTAATGGACAACAGGTTCAAGTTGAGATGCTAAAAATGTCAAACTGTATGTCTAATTTGCAGTCTCTGTCTCTTTTGAATATTAACTCAGAAATTCATTACAATAAAAAAGCCTTTTGGTAACAGATCATATCTCAAGAACAAATTTTTAAACCTTGAGGTTTAACTCTATTTTGCCCTATTTTAATTCAAGCTTATAAAAAGGCTTTGTAAATTATGTGATGGATCTAGTCTCAAGAAAATGCTCAATAAAGAAAATAAGTCCAAGTGTCTCTATTCTGTAAAATTCACTTTCATCTCTGGTGTTGGTCCCAGAAAGAAAGGAAGCATAATAAAATACAAACATTAAGCATTGAATGCAAGATAGTATTGCCACTCTAGAAATTAGGGAAGCTAAATTTTGCTTAAGTACCATTAGTATATTATTGAATGACTTAAAGGGCAATTGAAACACCACTTTAGTCTAAGTGGCCTGCCTTATCTGTAGAGACCAATTCTACCTACATCAGAACTATCACTGGTTTGGACATTTTTTGAAGTTGACTAACTCTTCTAAATTGTTCTTTTCATGAGCTGCTAAATGCATCAAATAAAGATGGATTGGTATTGTCATCTACATGGAGACATTTAGCCTCAAACATTAATAAGGCTCTAGGGATTTTTCTCAAGTAATCACCCTATATATTTAGGAAACTGAATTATTGACCCTAAATTTTAAATGACATGGAAAGTATTGTCATCAAACATATGCACACATGCATTCGTTTTAGGTTCTTTTAACTCCTAAGAAAAAATGGAAGTAATTCAACCTGCCACCCCATTTCCATTTAGCAAACGTATTTCAAAAATAATATTAAATTCCATTTTTATTATAATTTATCTTCAAAAGAATTAAAAAGAAAGAAATTATTGTTTAAAATTTGTAAAAAGCACATAGTCTATGTGAAGCAACTACAACTCCAGTGTGTTGTGATAGGAATCCAAAATGCTATAGGTACTTTGGAAACCGATCTGGATAGTTTCTTAACATTTAAACACATGCTTCCACGAGACCTGGCAATCTCGTATGTAGTTATTTGTTTGACCAAGAGAAACGGAGACATGTGTTTAAACAAAAAACAATTCACCGAGTTTACATAAGATGTATTTATAATCTCCAAACACTGAAAACTACCTATATACTTCTCAACTGTGTGAATAAACAAGTTACAAGGGAATACCACTCAGCAAGGAGGAGGTACAACTGAAGATACATGCAACAACAGGTGTGGATCTCAAAAGCACTGTACTAAGTGAAAGATGCCAGGCTCAAAAGGCTACATACTTTTATCAATTCATTTATCCGACATTCTAAAAGAGTTAGAACTATAGGGAGAAAAATCACTCTTATATTACCAGCAGCTGAGGGCAAAGGGGTTTGGGAAAATGAAGTGCATTAAATAAATGGGAGATTTGAGGGTAGGATGCTGTTTTGATTTTGATCTTAAAGGTCCTCCAAAGACCCTTATTCTAAAGGCTTAGTCATCAGTCTGTGGCACTATTGGGAGGTGGTAGAACCTTTAGAAGGTGAAGGTTAATGGAAGGAAGTTAGTCCTCTGTGCCTTTGGAGAGGACATCAGGACTTGTGTGTGTGTGTGTGTGTGTGTGTGTGTGTGTGTTTCTCTCTCCTCTCTCTCTCTGGCCACCATGAGATAAATAGTCTTCCTTGGCCATGAACTTGCACCACTATGATGTTACCACAGGCCCCAAAGCAAACAAACTAGGCCAAGTGACCAAGGACGGCAACCCCTGAAACTCTGAGCCAAATAAATACTCCTTCCTTTAGGTAGTTTATCTCATGCATTTTGTCACGGTGATGGAAAGTTCATTAAGACAGATGCAAATATACTCTGTCTTGGTTGTTTTGGTTGGTTACACAATCATGCTCACTTGAAATTTGTACAACTGCTCAGCTAAACCAGAGGAAATTTCCTGTTTTGGTATATCTACACAAGGGAATCTAGAATCAAGTTAGCTTCCCACTATATCATATAATATTTTGGCATCATATTGCAAATTATGTCAATAAACAAATAAAAATAATTTATTCTATATTTATTGCCATAAATCATCAACATCTCAACTATTACTTCTACATTTTTCTCAAGTGCTAATTTTGTGCATAATAATTTACAACTGGCATATGCTAACATTAAGCATCTCAATCTATTTTTCAATTCAGCTATAAAAAATCCTCCCTTGCTATACACTAATAAATCTCCAGAGAATATTTATAGTTTTCCTTTTACTTCTTAATGGTATCCACTTGTTTTTCATTTTGTTTTCCAATTAAGAATGCAGGGGAAAAATGAAAGGAATTATCATACCTCTCTTTTAGCCTGATTTTAAACCTGACTGAAAGATGATGTAATTAACTCATATAAACTCATTCAGACAACTATCCAATATTTTATTACATAACCTACAATCCTTGAGGACTCTTTAAAGTCAGCTTGGAGTCTCAAACTTTCCAGGCTAATACTTAGGAAAAGATTTGCTAAACTCAACATAAAAGGATTTTCAGTCATCTTTAGAATTGTTTATATAACCTTGAAATCATTCTCTATGAAAGAAAACTCGGATTCGGTCTGACAAATTTTATGTTTCTAACTCCACTCTGTTCATATTGTTTACATAAAACAGAATAGAATAATTGGAGCTTTTCAATTATTATACCAGATATGAAAAACTATTTATCATTAAATATGGGCCATAAAAGCTGGATTTACACTGAACAAAAAGCTAGACATGGAGATAGACAATAAAAAATACAATTGTGCTAGTAGTAGAGTTAAAATAACATTCTAAGACAGATAAGTAGACCAAGTACTGTATGAAGATCGTTTAAGAGGAAAAAAATTATGATGTATACCTTATCTGAGTTCTTATTTTAGGAGAATCATGACAAAAGTTTTGTCAATATTTTGGCATCATATTATATTCTTTCTTAGCTAATGTCTGGCTTTTTAACATCTGGCTTGCTAAGAACTTTTGATTCAGAAAAGAAAAAAAAATGAGTGTCTAGTTAGGCATTGTGCCAACTAAATTCTACAGTTTTTGAGAAGAAAAAAGTTCATGCCTGCCCTCTAGTATCTTACCACAGAGAAAAGAAAAAACTAAATGGTGACCTATGGCTTAGACAGAACTCACTGGAGTTCAGTTTAACACAAATGTGTTCTCAAGTCAAATGGGTTGCCAACGTTTTAAAAGAAGGCTTCTTCAAAGAAAGATGTTGCTTCTTGATTGCTGCAGTTCTCAGCAATCCCTATTACCCCCAAACCAATAAAACATGCTGATTTTCAGTTGACTGGAAGGCCAATGGTACAGAATAGAGGACACAGAGACTAACCCACATATAATTACAGTTATCTTATATTAGACAAAGGCATCAAAAACATACATTGGAGAAAAGATAGCCTCTTCAACAAATGGTGTTGGGAAAACTGGAAATCCATATGCACCAAAATGAAATTAAACCCCTATCTCTCACCATACACAAAACGCAACTCAAAGTGGATCAATGACCTAGGAATTAAACCAGAGACACTGTGCCTATTAGAAGAAAAATTAGGCCCAAATTTTCATCATAATGGATTAGGCCCCTATTTCCTTAATAAGACTCCTACAGCACAGGAATTAAAATTTAGAATCAATAAATGGGATGGATTCAAACTAAAAAGCTTCTCAGCAAAAGAAATAATCATATGAGGTGAATGGAGAGTCTACAATTTGGGAACAAATTTTTACCACACGCACACCAGATAGAGCACTAATCTATAGGATACATAAAGAACTCAAAAATCTTAACAAAAAAATAAATAAACCAATCAATACATGGGCCAAGAAACTAAACAGACACTTCTCAGAAGAAGATATACACTCAATCAACAAATATGTGAAAAAATGTTCAATATCTCTAGCAATTAGAGAAATGCAAATCAAAACTACCCTAAGAGTCACTCTAATCAAAATGGCAGCTATTAAGAATACAAATGACAATAAGTGTTGGGGAGTATATGAAGGAAAAGGCACACTCCTACATTACTGGTAAGACAGCAAATTGGTGCAGCTAGTATGGAAAGTAATGTGGAGATTCCTTGGAAAACTGGAAATGGAACCACCATTTGACCTAGCTTTCCCACTCCTCCATCTATACCCAAAGAATTTAAAAACAGCATACTGCAGGGACACAGCCACATCAATCTTTATAGCAGTACAATTCACAATAGCTAAACTGTGGAACCAACCTAGATGTCCTTCAGTAGATGAATGAATAAATAAAATGTCACACACACACACACACACACTAGAATATTATTCAGCATTAAAAAGAATAAAATCATGGCATTTGCAGGTAAATGGATGGAGTTAGAGAATATAATGCTAAGTGAAGTAAGCCAATCACAAAAATCCAATTGCCGAAAGTTTTCTTTGATTTAAGGATGCTGATTCATAATGTGGTGGTGGGGTGAGGGAAGGCATGGGAGGATTAGATGAACTCTAGATAGGGCAAAGGGGAGGGAGAGGAAGGGAGGGAGCATGGGGGTAGGAAAGACAGTGGATTGAGATAGACATCATTACCCTAAGTACATGTATGAAGACACGAATGGTGTGACTCTATGTACAACCAGAGATATGAGAAATTGTGCTCTATATGTGTAATATGAATTGTAATGCATTCTGCTGTTAAATATAACAAAATTAATTTTTTTAAAAAAAGTCAAGTGACCAGGTGTGGTGACATGTGTCTGTAATCCCATCAGCTGAGGAATCTGAGGCAGGCGATCAAAGCCAGTGTCAGCAATGGCTGAGCAACTCAGTGAGACCCTGTCTCTAAATAAAATACAAAATAGGGCTGGGGATGTGGCTCAGTGGTTGAATTCCCCTGCATTCAATCCCCTGTATCTCCCCACCCTCCCCCAAACCATCAACAGTTAAATATCAATTAGATGTACAAGAATAGACAAAAGTTAGTTGAGAATTTACTTTGTTATTATAGTTGCTATTGTTTTTTTCTGAAAATTTCTATCTCCAGTATATAACAATGTCTTTCCAGAACTTCCCTATAAGGGATCTTAAGGGCATAGATGTTGATCAATTTAAAACTAATTTGCTAGTCGGAAACTCTGCCAATTCACATGCTATTTTAAAGCATCCTCTGGAGATGGGTGCCATGTAACCTTTCTCAGATTTCTTCTGTTATTTGAATGAAGACAAATAATTGTTTCTCCCATCCTAAGAATTTAGATGGAACCTTTTTAATTGCAGGTTACAATGAAACATTTAATTGAAAACAGACTGTTTGATATTGGAGAGAAAAATGAAGTTTTAGAACAATCGATTAAAAAGTTCAGCGAGTTTGCTTTTGTTACTTAAAAAATGATAGAAGGTATAAGATTTCAGCCAAATATAATGTAGCAATGTCCAAACTATTGTCTCACAAAAGCCAAAATCAAATTCTCACTTGAGAAGGATTGTTCTAAAATTACTAAATATTTTCTTTTAATCAACAGACTAAACTTTTTATCTGTTTTTCTCATTTTTCTTAAATATTAAAGATAATATTTAAAGATAAGGGACTAGAACTCTAATATACTATTTAGTAGACAATAAGTTTTATAAAAATTATTTTGTGCCCCTCATTCTTCATTTGATAGAGGCATCTATCTATGCTTTCTGTGTTACCACTTAAAAAAACCTTTTAGATCTCTTAACATTGGAGTGGGTGCATCTCCAGAGGCTGAAGAAGGAGAACTGCAAGTTCAAAGCTACGCTGGTCAACTTGGCAAAACACTATATTAAAATAAAAATAAAGGGCTGGGGATGTACCTTAGTGAGTACTTGCCTAGCATGGATGAGACCCTGGGTACAAACTCCAGCACCACAAAATTTAAATAAATAATCCCTAAGAATAATTTGCATGTCTCTAGTCCAAAATCCTGTAATAGCCACCTATGAATTGTTGGGTATTGATAAATCCCATCAGAAGTTTCAGTTTAAATGTTAACAACTTCCTTCGGGAAGTCTTCTTTGACCTTTGCTCCTTTACAAACTCCTTTTGATTTTTAATTATGTAACTACTTGTTAATTTAAATGCTGTTCTCCTCCAGCAGACTCCAAGGGTAAGTTCCAAGGGGGTCACTGAGAAACATACAGCCCTGTATACAGTACCTACCATGGTGACCAGCAGGATGTAAGCACATGACTTATGTAGGTAGGAAGAACATGTTTTACATAGCGCACACTGATCAAATAAAGAATTAGTGCAAAATATGCTAATTCATCCTGGTTTTTCACACAACCATATAAACTTGACAAACTCTGCTTCCTTCTGCTTTTACGATTCTCCTATGTCTCCATCTTCCTTACACAAACTTGTGCCTGGATTCCAATTTAATTTCTACCTGTCTCTATAGATTTACTATGTTCTTCCTTCTTTTTTTCACACCTGAATTTACCTGTGTTTGCATTTCCACATCCTTCCCTTCCATCTTTGCCTATTTCTAAAGCATCATTTTCTATCTGGAATAATAATTTCATTTGTTAGAATTTAATGCAGATCAAAGCATATGTATGTGTGTGTGTGTATATATATATATATATATATTATTAGACATGATGTATACATGTATATTATTAGATATGATATAGAGAGGGTTTCAAATATTTTTAAAATCTATCATCTAAACAATGAATGAAGGCTCATAAGTTGGATTTTGAACCCAAAGTCCTTATTTTATATTGATGAAATGAGAGCTGGAAAATTTAAATAACTCTGCATAGGTTCCTAGAAAAAAAAATGCCTAAAATATTCAAAGAAGCATCAACTTCTTACCTGATTTTAAATATTTGAATGTTTTATTCAAATGTTTGCACCCTACTTTTTCTCTTTATGTTTACTAGACATTTCACTGATCCCATAGTAACTAATAGGAGATAAATGACAGGGGATGGTACACAAGTAGTACAAGACCCATTCAGGTAGCTCTTTGAATTTAGATAATTTTTAAATTTTGTCTAACATTGTAACATCTATTAAGTGTTTAACACCAATATTAGTAACATGTAACATCTATATTGGTCACATTTCTACTTTTTTAGGCACTTAATACTCATGCAATTATACTAAAAATTCCTATGATAATTGAGTATGTCCTATATACTAAATGTCCCAAAATTAGTATGTTTGCAATTCAGACTTTTAAAATATCATTGTAGTTAAAAATAATAGTAGTTTTTGAAACAAAATTTTTAATGACTTTGTGTTCTTTAAAAAGTTAATGAAGAGCATTTGAAGTGTATCTTTAAAGTATAGGTTGTCAAAATTCTTGTCTACTTAGTGATTGCTCTTAAAATTAAGAATCGTAATGCATTCCGCTGTCATGTATTTAAAAAAATAAAATCAATTAAAAAATTTTTACTCCCTTGAAATACAAGTCTGATTTTAAAATTCTTTCATATCACTTACATGTGGAAAGTAGTTGTTAGTCACCCTAAACCATTGATTCCCCTAGTGGCATTTCACGGTATTTTATCATTAACATTATGTGCACACTATAATGCAGCTTATGGGGGAAAATCCAGCTCATTCAAACCCATGATTTGACATGCATTCTTGCTGAGGTTAAGGCCAACATGTAAAAGAGACCTTACCATTTTACCAGACCACAAATTACAAGAATGCAACACAGGAATATCCATAAATTTGACAGATCCTTTAGTAGAGTAATTAAGCATACTTAGAAAAATAACAGATAATTTTTTTTCTTTTGTGCCAGAGATTAAATCCAGGGGTGCTTTACCACTGAGCCATATCCTAGCCATTTTATATAATTCATTTAGAGACAGGGTCTCGCTGAGTTGCTTAGGCCCTCACTAAATTGCTGAGGCTGCCTTTAAACTTGCCATCCTCTTGTCTCAGCCTCCCAAACTGGCATTACAGGTATGTGTTACCACACCCAGCTATAATGGATAATTTTAATTACAGAAATCTAGAGTTAATTGTACTTAGTATTTTACCTTGGGACTTCTTTATAACCCCATTTATACCTGAATATTTAAGAGAGTTTTACTGTTATAAAATTTTCTAATATAGTAAATGCTGAGAACATTTTTAATGAAAGAAAATCTTAATTATATTAAGCATCTTTAATTTCCTAAGCTTTTTTTCCTTTGTTTTTCTTCCCAGTTTGTGAAGATTTGTCAGCTAATACAACGAATTACTATTTTATATGAAAGTTCCTTTTCTATAGAAAAAACATTATTCATCTATTACATTTGCATGAAGAACTTTCTGGATCTTGAGGCTGTGAGATTGAATGCATTATCTAGACTGGCTGTGCAAATTAAATTTTCTTGCTTATATACTTGCACAACATTTTGCTAAAAATCTTTCACGATAATTTCACCAAATCAGGTGACAGCCTTTCTCCTTATACCCAACTGCATGATAGGATTCTTGATGTCAGTCAATGTCAAAAGAAAAAAGAAGAAAAAAAACACATTGATGCAGAGCCATGTCTTCATATCAAATTGAGAGAGAATATTCCTTCTTAACTGGTGAAATTGCTCACGAGCACTTTTTTCAAACTCATCAAGCCTATTTTTTTTACATATGAAAAAATAAAACATGTATTTCTGATGAATTAATATGTTGCACCCACTGAAAATAGAAATTGTTTATCAAAACATTTCTGAATCCTGCTCTGTCAGCTCAGCAGGACAGTCTGCCCCAATTTTGCTTGAGGAAAATATTCAAGCACTGTCACCTTGGTTTCATCTGACACAAAATAAGCCTGAATTCTCTTTTTTGTTCTCTTCCTCTTGTGTCCAGTCACTGCCCCAGGGTCCCATTTAAGAGGAGAAGTTAGTCTCAAGCAGTGCTTTAAATCAGAAATCCCTGTACAGTATTGGGTCAGAAATCCCAGATCAAACTGCACCTGGGTCTCTGTCTCTCTTGCCCAGGCTTTCCACAGCAGAAGAAATAAACTTGAGTGTCTCATGCCAGCCTGCTCACAGGGATGGTGCCTACATTTATTCACCTTGGACTTGATCTTTGGTGATGCAGGCAATTTCCCCCAAAATGGAATATAAATAAAAATGCAGGCATAGTTATATAAAATGAAAACACAATGATAGATATATCCAAACACTTATGCTAGCTGTTCATGAAATTATGCTTGTCAGGAAAGGAAATCTACTTGAACAAAATCAAGATTGGAAACATGTTTGGTAAGATGATAGAGAGGAGGGAAGGAGATGTGGAATATTCTGAAGAAATAGTATCAGTGAGCTAATGCAGCTACCTTCCAGTAGAAAGGGATAGCATTTCAATGTCCCCTCTTTTGTACTGAACTAAAAACAGATAAAATCTTCACCAGTAACAAAAGCTTTCATTAAGAGTATAAAACTCCATGATTTATTATAGTCAGCTGTCTTCTATTAACTACATTTAAGTTGACATCTTTTTAATGTAATTTAAGGAGAGAATATAGTCTTCTGGCTGTTACTTAGGAGATAAGGTAGAATGAATTGCCACATTTCCAATTCATCTCAACATATTTTCAAAATACATTCAAACATAATAACTATGTCACCTAATTTAGACACCATTTAATCAATATTTCCCAAATATTTTACCCTTAAAATTACTAAGGGCTATTGTTAAAAATGCAAACTCTTAGTGTTCTCCTCTGTAGTTCCTGATATGGTTCATGTAAGATAGAGATTGAGAACCTGTATTTTTCAAAAGATTCCGTGTTATTGTAATAATTAGAAAATTATGAGAACCACTAATTTAACCTAAACCTGTATTTCAAAGGATAAAGTATGTAAAGAAATGTAGAGTCTTTTGCTTTATAACTGAGGCATTTATATATACATATATGTGTAATACACACAAATAAATGCCCTAGAAATATAAATTATTCTGCCTGACAACTGAGATGAGAGAGAATATATCAGTGCCTGCTAAACCACATTTCTGTCTATTCAACCATGCTACCTGGAGAATATTCATTATGCATAGATTTATCTATTTATGCTCCAAAGGAAATCTGTACTCTTTTCATATACTCTTGAGGACTGCTAGTTGTGCCTTCTAGCCTCTTGTATACCAAATAAAGCCTTGATCGAAAATTAATTTCTATTGTGATGAGTTCCCATTGGTTTCTGCTCCCTGAGAATCTATTCTGTTTTCTCTTGTTCTCCACATTACCTATGCTATAAATAAAAATAATGCTGCATCTCGCAGCAAACTCTCCATCTTTAAGGAATCTAAGACTCTTTCAATAAGAATATTTTGATGTTAAAACAAAATTAGAATGAGCAAAATCTAGAAGTCACTTAGTATACATTTATTTATACCTGTTTTTCCTCCCTAGATTTTAACAGGTTGGCTCAGACAATGCTGCCAGCTCACTGAAATCATGAGTTACCACAATGTAACTTAAAGTCAGCTAAAATACCATTTCACTGCTCTTCTCCTGATGGTCTTGGTTCACTGCTCCCTGTGGGAGATGCAGAGAAGCAACCAACTGACAGGAACAGCTGTATAGTCACCATTGATATCTGCAGGAGGTCGGTTCCAGGACCCTTCAGGATACCAAATTTGTAGATGTTCAAGTGTCTTGTACAAAATGGCACCATATGTGCCTAAGACCTGGGCACATCCTCCCATATTCTTAAAATCATCTCTAGATTACTTATAATACCAAATAGAATGTGTTATGGTTTAGATGTCAGGTGTCCCCCAAAGATCATATGTGAGATAATGCAAGAAACTTACGCAGCACTAAAAAATGACAAAATCATGGAATTTGCAGGGAAATGGATGGCACTAGAGCAGATTATGCTTAGTGAAGCTAGCCAATCCCTAAAAAACAAATACCAAATGTCTTCTTTGATATAATGAGAGCAACTATGAACAGAGTAGGGAGGAAGAGCAGGAAGAAAAGATTAACTTTAAACAGAGACATGAGATGGGAGGGAAAGGGAGAGAAAAGGGAAATTGCATGGAAATGAAGGGAGACCCTCATTGCTATACAAAATTACATATAAGAGGTTGTGAGTGGAATGGGAAAATAAACAAGGAGAGAAATGAATTACAGTAGATGGGGTAGAGAGAGAAGATGGGAGGGAAGGGGAGGGGGGATAGTAGGGGATAGGAAGGGTAGCAGAATACAACAATTACTAATAGGGCATTATGTAAAATTGTGGATGTGTAACCGACATGAGTCTGCAATCTGTATTTGGGGTAAAATTGGGAGTTCATAACCCACTTCAATCTAATGTATGTAATATGATATGTCAAGAGCTTTGTAATGTTGTGAACAACCAATAAAAAAAGGAAAAAAATAAAGGTGAAAATAATTGGATTATGAGAGTTTTAATCCAATCATTGCATTAATTCCCTGATAGGGACCAACTTGGGTGATGACTGTAGGCAGGCAGGGTGTGGCTAGAGGAGGATCACTGGGGGCATGTCTTTGGGGTATATATATTTTGTCCATGGGTAGGGGAGTCTTTCTCTCTCTGCTTCTTGGTACCATGTCCTGAGCCACTTTCCTCTGCCACAGTCTTCTGCCACAATGCTCTTCCTCACCAAAGCCCCTAGGAATGGAGGCTGGCCATCTATGGACTGAGACCTCTGAGACCATGGGCCTCTTCAAAATTATTCTTGTCAGGTCTTTTGGCTATGCCAGCAAAATGGCCAACTAAAACACAATGCAAATGTTACATAAGTAGTAATGCTGTATTGTTTAGAAAACAATGACAAACAATCTGTACATGATTAATATACACGCAGTATTTTTTGAATATTTAAAATTAGTATTTGGTTAAATCCTCAGGTGTAGAAAACTCCAATAAAGAGGGCCAACTATACTTGCTTTAAACTCACACTCAAACTTGGAATGTTTTCAGATGTGTTAAAGAGACCATGATACAGGGTGATTAGTCTACATTCTATCTAGCAAATTATCAAAGTCAATCTGAAATCTTATTATATGTATATGAAACAGCTTGGCTTTTGAATTGTTGGCTATCATGTGTGCTTGCTCTGTAGAAAATGCAACTGGCAATGGCCATTTAAAAAATCACTGGTCCTAGAGTTCTCCCAATTTTGAATCACAATGAAATCAAAGCTGAACTTGTCATTAATCTCTTTAAAATTTTTTTTTCACATAAAATTATATAAGCATGCCAGGAAAGGTAAGAAAGCCTGGGAGAGAATCCAGTTGAGGAGTAAAAATAGTAAAACGTGTATGTAAACAGCACAATGTGACACAATGGCGTGTCACCTAACATGTTTTAAAGCATGGATAAAAAGTTCTTTCTTAGAAAACCAGATACTAGTTCAGGACACATTTTTAGTTATGAGAATGAAAAGTCACACTATACAGATTATTAAAGAGTTCCTTTTGACTAATTTTAAGGATAGGACATTCAATTTCATAAAATTCACTAGAATCTTGGAGTTCAAAATCATTTCCTTTCCTAAATCCTCACATTCAGACCCTTTTGTGTATCCAGCCTGGTGTTAATGCCTTCTTTCCCAGACTTGTCTATTAAGCCATTGAAAACAAGTATTTTGCTTTCAACCTCATCAGAGAAAACATTACCCCACTCCCAGCTTCCCATAGAGACAGACTCAAGCTTGTTTTTTTTATATATATTTCTATAGCCAGATGATCAGGAAGAACTGGTAAAATTCCCACTACGCCTTTCAGTTAATAATCAGTGTGTTCTGCCTCTCGGGTAAGAGAGAAAAGACTTGAGGGTATTGGTAGTCTCATCACACAGCCATTTAAGCAAACCTAAACAAATATCAATGCTTAGAAATTCTCAAATGTTATGTTCACATTGCTAACTAGTAACTCTGTGAGGCAGCATGTACAGGGACAAGAACAAAGAACCCTCTGAGGATGACATATACAATCCAAGGTCAACCGCAACAGCAAACCTCCTTCCATTAGGATACTGAAAGAATATAATGATCTCATGGAATCCATGGCTGGTTGCAAAAAACAGGCATCAGAAAGCTTGAAAGCAAAAAGATATTTCTTGTTAAATTGTAAACCTTGTGAAATAAAGTTGGTGTTTTGCTTTGTTTTATTTTTTAATTGGCACAGTCATACCAATTTGCTGGGCTGCTTTTACTGACAGATCTGAGTAATGGTGACAGAGACTCTCTGGCTCATGAAGCCTAAAACATTTACCTCCTAGCTCTTCACAAGAGAAGTGTGCATTCATCTATACGAATTAAAAATCTCTTTGCTGTCACAATCAATAACCCAATAACCTTTCACAATCTTTAATTTTTAAGTAAATAATTTAAAACTATAAAAATGTTTTAACGGATCACTTACTATTGAGTAATCAGACTAAATTGTTTTAAATCTGCCTTTTGAAAAACTGCATTTACTTTCTCAAAGATTTTCCAATCGCCAAAGCAAAGAGCTTTGTGCATGACTCAGTCCATGTTAAATAAATATGTTAGTAATTGTGATAGATTCTCTCAGTTTTGAAAGAATCTTAGCTAAACTTTCAAAATACAATATATATTTTAGTAATAGAGTTTTAGGCAAGATCTTCTCTTAGGGAAAGCTTATGAAAAAGGAAAAGCATATTTGTAACAACAAGAGTTTTAAATATTGTGAAGTTACATCTTAATCTTCAAAGACAAGATTTCTACATATTGACCTTTCTTTTTATGTACCTTGATGGTTTTATAGGTTTGGGATATATAAATGGAATATAAAAATATGTTCCCTAATGGGAGGCAAAATACTGAAAGGAGGTATTTTATCTAAGAATTTAGTTCAGGAAAAGAGAGAAGCAGAGAAATGAAACAGGGTAGGAAGGAGAGAGGAAAGAAGGAAAGAAGGAGGAAAAAAAGAGTGCTTTAGAAAGAGTGCTTTTAACAGACCATCTGAGGAGTCCTAGGAAATCACTTAAGAATTCTGCTCTTGACCATAACATTGAGACACTTCTTGATCTGGCTCATATTTTATGAATCTCATATTGACATTCTGGAACTACTCAGTGCCCCTGCCCATGCCCCTCCCCCCCACACACACAGCAGGCTGCTTCTCCTCTGTGCACATTTGCACAATTCTCTACATCTCTAGGGATACCGGGCCCCAGCCCCAACAGAGACAATTTCTACCCAAACTTTAATTAATCTGACAAACTTTCCTATGTGCATATATGAATATACCACAGTGAATCTCCAAATGTACAACCAGAAGAATGAGGTCCCAATTAGAATAAGATATACTCTATGTTTGTAAAAATATGTGAAAATATACTTTACTGTCATGGATATCTAAAAAAACAAATACAAAATTATAAAAATTAACAATATATTCTTTCACTCTTGATAGAAAAAAAGGATGTGTATCATACAACACCTCCTCTTTGTCACCAGTATCATGCTGAGTCTGATGTAACTCCCTTCATACTGCAGTTATTTTCATGATGTCTCTGTCTCACCATGTCCCTCAAAGATACACACTCCTTGAAGACAATGATGATCTGCTATTTGTGTTCGTATCACCACCAAGGAGCATAGAGCCTGGGGCATAGAGTCAATTGTTCATGAGCAAATGATCATGTCTATATCAATAGACATAAACTAATACTTATTTTATAAAATAGTTTCCCTTTGAACTAAGTAACTTTTTTTTTTTTTTGGTGGGTCAGTACCCAGGATTCAAATCAGGGGCATTCGACCACTGAGTCACATCCCCAGCCCTATTTTGTATTTTACTAGAGACAGTGTCTCACTGAGTTGCTTAGCACCTTGCTAACTTGCCGAGGCTGGTTTTGAACTAGAAATCCTTCTTCCTCTGTCTTCTGAGCTGATGGGATTACAGGCGAGCACTACCCTGCCCCGCCTCTAAGTAACTGTTTATAAGGGAGATTATGAGGCAAAAAAATCATTTGACTTTTTATGTTCCATTTCTTTTAGGGAGCTAATTCATTGTTTACTTTTGGTAACTCCAAAAATATTTTCTGATACCAACAAGAGAGACAGCGGAATTAATGATTATCTCTAAAATATATAAGAGTTGAGCTGTTGCTACCAGTAAAATTTAAATGATTTGAATGGTAATTAAAAAACCAAACTGTGCCATTTGTGTACAATGTGTCAAAATGCATTCTACTGACATGTAGAACTAATTAGAACAAATTAAAAAATTTAAAACGATAAAAAAAACAAAACAGCCTGATCTCAAATGCATTCTAGGGGCTCAAAAATAATTGGAATTCATGGAAGCTTATACCTAAAAGTGAAGAAAGCTTTTTAAAGGTAATGAAAGTAACTTACAACATCCAAGAATAATTATAGAGTTCAATCAATTGTGAATTTAAAAAATGGGATTTATAGAATTTTATAATTAGAAAGAAGTTATAGATAATTTCATTATTGTAATGAAGAATCAGGTCATCAGAAGTTTAAGTGACATTTTTAAGGTCATTAGATTCCTTAGTGGAAAAATTTAACTTCAGAAGTCAGGTATTCTAATTCCAGACTTGATGTTATTTTCATTTTATCATATTGTTTGCCAGGATTCTTTAAAAAAAAAAAAAGGTAAGAAATTAATCTATTTCACATGTAGAACATCAAATGTGAAACTCCTCCATAACATCATAACTAACACATGTATGTATGAAAAAGAAATCTACATATTAAAAGTATCTCAAAACAGTGGAATATAACTAATAGCTTCATGTAAAGAAAAACCTCTTACAAGGGCAATCCCCGAAAACTAAGAAATAAATTGAAAACACAAGACAAATTCTGCATGAACATGATACAATATAAACTAATTCATTTTATCCCAATGCTTCAGGTTCAAACAAATTGACTTCAGAGTTATTTTTTCATTACATTACACTATCGTTCACACTGATATGAAATCAATTTTTCATCTTAACACATGCCAGAAATATAAAGGGTTGCTGTGTCAGAAATCAGTAGAAAGAATATCTGTTTCCAAGTAATTTTTAAAGATTATTTAAGCTTTTTTAAAAACAAGATTATTAAAACTATTTCAAGATTTAATTGAAATCTTATTTAAATGCAAGGATTCTTTCTCATCCTAGTAATGGGAATCGAGGGAATATAGGGAGTGTCTTAAGGATCACAAACTAGTAGATACTATGGATACTATCTACAAAAAGTGTCAGGGGACAAGATGGCTATCTGAACAATGTATTCTACCTTCAGAACACTGGACAGGCAAGAGAAACAAGGGTGGAAGTCAGATTCCATTACTGAGCACTGTCACCACTGAATTTTCTAATGCCTCCATATGCTTGTTTATGTGCTTTCAACTTTAACTGATACTGCAGAGGCTATTTTTAGGCAGTTACAAACTAAACTCTAACATTAAATCAAAAAAAAATTTAAAAAACACATGTATTTACAACAAAACATTTCAACTGACTCCTGCCTGGATAAACATCCTATTTTACCCTCAACAAAAAGGCACATATGTCTGTCACTTTGGCTTAGTTTGTATCCAAGAGAACTTTTATTTTAAAGGCAGTGTAGGTCTTAATAAAGAAATTAAACTCTGAAATCACAGTGAAATTCTTAATAACCTAGTTCTACTATTCATTGCTTTCAAAATTTTTATTTTGTCTTAACTTGAAACTTAAAGATGCAAAACTACTATACTGTTTTTTTTTTTTTAAAAAAAAAATCATTCTGGCTATTCTAGGACCTTAGCATTTCCTCCAAAATTTCAGAATAAGCTTTGTAATTTGTCTAAAAAATCTTATAAAGTCTGACTGGGATTGTGCTGAATCTACAGATCAATTTGGGGAGAATTATCATCCAATAAGCATTAAGTCATAACCATAAACTTGGTATTTATTTCCATTTATTTGGGTTTCCTTCTATTGTTTGAAAGACTTTGTTTAATACAATCAATCACTGAATACATCTGGGCCTGGAATTTTCCTTTGTGAAGTTTTAAGTAGCAAATTAAGTGTCTTCAATGAATACAGGATTCTTTGAGTTTTCTATTTCTTTCTACATCAGTTTTGGTAACTTGTATTCATTTCATCTAAGTTATCCAATTTATGCACATAAAATTCTTCATAATACTCCATTATCATGTCTTAAATTTCTGTCGACTTTGTTATGATGCCCCTATAACAACTGTTATACTATTGTTCACACTATTATCACACCTGTGCTTTAAATTTTTTTCTTATATGATGAGAAAGAACAGGCAGCACAAAGAAGCTACAATAAGGGAAGAAGTGCATTTCTTTGTTTCCAAGATGCATGCACAGAGATAGAGGAAATGGTTTCTATCTCCTTGATAATTTAGAAAAGGGGCACAGATCACATCCATTTTATTCTCCTTCAGAGACAAACTTCAATTTTAAATTTTCAACCAATAATATTTATTACATTGCATTTATTATCATTGCATATTTATCATTACTGTTTTAATGCTAACATTTGAATCATTATTATTGTGGATCTTGGCTAATTATTTCATATGAATGAACATATATAACCTTCATGAAAGCTTTACAAGGTGGGCACTATTATTATATTTAATTATAGATGAAGAATTTGCAGCACAGGGAAGATAAATAATTTTCCCAAGGCTGCACAGCTAATAAATGACAGAGCTAGGATTTGAATACAAGATAATTTTATCCCAAAGTCTATAATGCAACCTGTTCAAAAACTTAAATTCATACTATAAGGCTTAAAAAGTTAAACATATCATACCAAAAATACAATAATATTAGCTAAAATTCAGTTAATATTATATATTTAAAATGTAAAATAAAATGTAACATGGCATTGCAATTTGTAAAGAATACTACTATTAATTATTGTTCTTATTTTCATGGTTGTTTTTCATTTTCCCCTTGTGGGGAAAATGAAAATTCCCTTGTGGAATATTTTGGCAAGAATGTTCTGTAGTGCAGGCTTTCTTAATGTAAATTCTTTTAGCTTTTGTTTATCATGGGAGGTTTTTATTTAATCAAATTTGATGAAATAAATTTAATTTTGCTGGATATAAAATTCTTGGTTGGCATCCATTATCTTTTAGAGCTTGGTATATGTTGTTCTACGATCTCCTGGCTTTGAGAATCTGGGTTGAAAAATCTACTGAGATCCAAGTTGGTCTTCCCTTATAGGTAATCTTATTTTTCTCTCTGTGGCCTTTAAAATTCTATCCTTATTCTGTATGCTACGCGTTTTCATTATAATGTGTCTTGATATAGATCTGTTGTGATTTTTTACATTTGGAGTCCTGAAAGCCTCATGCATTTGATTTTCCAATTCATTCTTCATGCTTGGGGAATTTTCTGATATTATTTCATTGAAGAGATTGTGCAATCCTTTTGTTTCAATAAATCTTAAATTTGGTCTTTTGATGGTATCCCATAATTCTTGGATATTCTGTTCTTGGTTTCTTACCATCTTCACTGTGAAGTCAATTTTATTTTCAAGATTATATATTTTGTCTTCATTGTCTGAGGTTCTGTTTTCCAAGGGGTCTAGTCTGTTGCTGATACTATCTATTGAGTTTTTAATTGGCTTATTGTTTCTTTGATTTCAAGGAGTTCTTTTTTTTCAATATCTCTCTTTGTTGAAGTAATCTCTTGGAATCTGAATTTGTTCTCTTATCTATTCCTTGAAGTCATTGATTTTTGCCTGTATCTGCTCACTTAGGTCATTCTTTAATTTCCAAATAATTTTAATTATGTATATTCTGAATTCCTCTGATGTTTCACCTACTTCACTATCAATGAATTCTCTTGTAGCTTCTTTGTTTATTTAGGGCACTTTCCTCCCTTGTTTTTTCATGATGTCTATGTGTCTTCCTCTTCTGCAGTGTGGATCTGAGGTATGACAGCTTCTGCCCTATTGTTTTATAGTGTCCCTATAGATTACCAATACCTCATTTTTAAGGGAGATCAATATTATAGCACTCAATGTACCCCACATGCAACCATATATCACTTAGCTTCTATTTTTACATTTATGGATTTGTCACTATAAACAGAAATGATGGGCTTGGTTATCTTCAACCATACAGTCAATAGGTTTGTGTAATGGTTTACAGTTTCTGATGGTGGAAGGGGGAACTGAGGGTTAGCTGAGATGTTTATGAGGTAGGATGTGAGAATATGGAGGTTTTCAATTATATGACTAGTGAGAGAGTAATCATAAGAAGTTGGCTATTAGGAGAAACAAGAGATAGGCAACCCCATGCAAGACTCCCCATGACTTCAGCAACAGGATAACTGTTAGTACCCCTAGTAGAGAAACCGCTGGTGCAGCCAGGCCACAGGGATCTTGGTCATGTCTTATCAGATCCTTCTTGTTGCCTCTTTATAGAAGCAGTACTGTCCCAGTTTCATGGTGGTGACAGCTTCAAGCCTGTATGTTTCCTGATGTTGGGCTGTGGAGCCATGCTTTGGTGAATAAGGAACCCCAACACGGAGTGGCTTTCCCCAGGAATTCTGGGCTATGGATGGGCTCTACCTTCCAGAACTCTGGACCAGGGTGGTGTGGGGCCAGTGGGAGAGCTCTGCCCTAATTATAGTTCTGAGCAGCATAAAGTTTACTTAAGGTAACAACACCCACTTAGACTAGGGGTAATACCAGGAGTTAAGGGACTCTGTCATCATCAACCGCAGCAGAGAGAGGGAGAACCTGAGAGGCCAAGGATAAATCTCCAAATAGGATCTAACAAAAGATCAGAAAGACTGAGGACAGCAACGTGGAAGAAGTGCTATTGTCTTGGGGGTCAAAAAAAAGACAAGACTGAGAAATAAAAATAAATTCCTATCTTAGGAAAGAGACTATTTGTTCTCTAGCTTTTAGGATGCTTCTTGGTGGATTACAATTATTAAACTATGTTATCAATTAGACAAAATTAAATCCAGGGACACCGTAAGTCAAAGTTGGCTTTGTATAAAATGAAGCAATTACAGGAATACTGATGCTGAAAGAATAATTGCACTAATATACTGTAGTAATAGTACCAGTTACATACTAATGGTCATCATAGCATCATTTATATTTATATTTATATATATATATATATATATATATATATATATGAATGAAACTGTGAATTTAGTGACTCAGAAGTACATAGATAACCCACACATGATAATAATGTGTTTATATGCAATCACACACATTCCCAATTTTCTAGAATAATTCTCATTTTAAATAGCCTAACATATCTCATAATCATCTCAAATGTACTGGAAGCTTTTATGTTCAACATGAGTTGTCATGTCTTTCTGTTGATGTAACACAACACTGCAGACTGGGTGATATATAAAGAGTAGGTATTTATTTCTCACTGTATAAGGGACTGGGAAGTCCAAGATCAAGGCCCTTGCATCTGGAGAAGCCTTGCTTCCTGCTTCATCATGCATGAAAGGAGACTTCACAGGGTGAGGGAACAAGTGTGTGAGTGGGTGTGTGAGAGACAGTACACATGAATGTGCAAGTGCCTTTTTAAAAAATTTGTTCTTATTAGTTATGCAGACAGTAGAATGTATTTTAACATATTATACATATATGGAGTATAACTTCTCATTCTTCTGGTTATACATCATATAGAATTACATTGGTCATGTAATCACAAGTGGCTTTGTGAACTATCCTGTGGGCAAATGCTTTTACACAAAGCCACTCCCAAGTACACAAATGCTTTTACTTGCCGCTCCTGTGATAAGGCATTAAGTCCTTCAGTCCTTCATAAAGTTGAAACCCGAAAGCCTGATGACCTTATCACCACTTAATGGAAATACCTTTAAGTTGAGTCTTGCAGGGGACATTCAAGCCATACTAGTATGCAAACGGAATTTCTGTATAGTAACTAACACAGGTATTTTGTTAGATAGTCGGCATAAACAAAGATTTTAAATGATAGATCAAAAGTTTAGGGTTATGCAGACTTGCAGACTGGGTTCTACTTTTTACCATTCTCTTGAACTTTTCTTCATCTTCCTTCTCTACTCTCACTCCTCCTGTAGATAAGTTCAGGGAACACTAAATATCCTTGAACATTTCACAATTACATTACCATTAACATTTCATTCATTCCTATTATTGGTTTTCCCCTTGAATGGCAACGACTTTATACCATAAGACGTAAAGTACATCTTCTGTACAAGTACAAAGTAGGCCTAACAATTTTTAATTTCAATTTTTAAAAGTTCAAGATTTTCTACAATGAAATATTGTGTTTTTAACACTGCTGAGGACATGACAAAGCAAGCTGAAATGTATGTTTGGGTTCAAAATATTACTTAGAAGAAAGTAGTTTCTAAGAAACCTAGTTTTCTTTTTCTTTTCCGTGTGTGTGTGTGTGTGTGTGTGTGTGTGTACACACTGGGAACTGAATCTAGGAGTGCTTTTACCATTGAGCTACATAACCTAATTTTCAAAAGTTTACAATCAGATTTTAGTCTTGCAAAAGTTGACAATGAAAACAGTTTTAGAAAGTCATCCCTAACCTGGTTCCAAGTGTAGGTCCCAATATAGTATGGACAATTGTTATGACCAGGTTATTAAGTTCCTTTTTATATCCGGAAATTCTTGGAGGCATTAGAATAATGATTATCCAAGGTTTTATCTTATAGAGAAATATTTTTACTAAAAATGTTCATTCAAAAATTTGGATCTGAACCAAATGGCCAATCTGACACTTTAAGAAAGAAGAATGCATTGTGTTCCTAATCTATAGTGAGTTGATATGTTCCATAAAGAATTCTGGAAGGAGGCTGTGCTCAGAGCATAAATTGGTATAGATCGCTTTGCTCTCTCAGATAGCGACACAATATTTTCTGCTGAATGAGAAAAAGTTTGAGGGCATAAATAAAGATAGAGCAATCATCTGACAAAGAATTACAAAGAAGCCCCGTACCTTTTTCTTAGGGAACGCTATGTGACACATCGATTTTCCACTGAAGATAAAAGCCAAAATCATGTGTCATCAATATACGCAAGCAAAACTACTTGGTTCAATATGTTATAGTGCTTTAAAGTAAAAATTTGAAGAAGGATAGTCTGAAATGTTTCACACGATTAAAACAGGTGTGGGTCAGCAGAGACAAACACATTCAAGAGATATTTCAGAGTTTACCTGTATAGAGTGAACACAAATCCAAAGAGCAATAAACTCCTGCTTTTTAAATTTGTCTATCTGCTTAAGAAGATTCATATCTGGTATACTCTTTGCAACTTCAGTTTCTAGCAGATTAATTCATCCCTGATGATCTAAGGAAACTTTCTTCATATCACACTTTCACAGAAGTATATTTAAATATTTTCCTGTAGAAGAGAGGCTAGCTAGGCAGCTTTTAGCATATCCAGCAAATTCATGCAAACTCCCAAAAGACAAATAAACCCCACAGTTGGGATTTCAACATCTTTCAGCATCATATAGCTGGACAGCCTCCTGCCTCCTGGCAAAATCAGACATAGCCAACATAAAGGCCAATTCTGCATTTCTCACTCCATTCTCCCAAATCGAGCCAGAGAGTTAGAAAAAGGGATTTGGCAGTATCCATCAGCAGAAATGGCCCAAATGGCTGGCTTATATGAAACCAGTGACAAGGGAGGAGGGAAGATGGTTACATGAAGTTTCAAAATAGGCCACAGATGAGAAGGGTTGAAAACACACTAGAATTAAAACATTCGTGTTCACACTTAGTATTTTTCTTACTCTTTTCACCAACTATTGGCAATTTTAAAAATTTCATCCCCAATAACTTAAATCTTTTTTTCCCTCTCCTTTTTCTTCTTCTTTTCAACTTAGATTGTACAAATATTTGGATACCACCATAAGTATATATTAATATTATAATTTCTCTCTATATTTCCAGTTAAGATACCCCTTAATATTCAATTGCAACTTGTTTTTCAAAGAAATGCAGATATGCAAATTCTAGCAAGTTACACATACTTGGAATAAAAAATGTTATAGGAAAAGACATAAAATTTACACCTTCAGAATTTATGTATATAATTTCAGGTCAAAATATTAGATTATACCTATGGAAATCAGAAAAAATAAAAGGAATGGATTTTAATGTAAAAGAATGAATTTAAGAAATTGAACTTGTCTCCAGGTGCAATGGTGCACATCTGTAATCCCAATGGCTCGGGAGGCTGAGGCAGGAGGATGGTGAGTTTAAAGCCAGCCTCAGCAAAAGCGAGGCACTAAGTAACTCAGTGAGGACCTGTCTCTAAATAAAATATTAAAAAAGGGGCTGGGGATGTGGCTCAGTGTTTGAGTGCACCTGGGTTCAATCCTCAGTACAAAAAAAAAAAAAAGAAACAAAGAAATTGAACTTGTTTTCTGGTCCAGAAATTCTCCTACTTGCTTTTGTCTGCTCTTTTCCTCTCTGCTTCTCTATGGATGGTTCTTCATAAGCTCATCACTTTGCACCAGAGTTTAACTTCAGCGTTTGAGATAATAAGCTAGGTCTCTATTTCAAATTCAGCTCAAGATAGCCCATGAGAAATGTTAAACTGTGAAAAAAGATTTAGGATGCAGTTTATAGGCAAAAAAATCTATGAGTCTTGTTCACACAGGATTCATGCCAGCAAACTCCATCCAAAACTTTTCAATGCAAATTCTAGCAAGCTACACACACTTGGAAGAAAAAAAATGTTATAGGAAAAGACATAAAATTTACACCTTCAGAATTTATGCATATAATTTCAGGAAAAGTGGGTTGAAGATGACATTATTAAATACGGCCCTGCTTTATTTACAACATAACTTCAGAAACATTTTCCCCCTAGAATTGCTGAAAACTGATGTACCATTTAGGATTTAAAAGCATACCCCCCCCCACACACACACACTTCAATTATGACTGCAAACAAGATTTGTTTAAATTATGCCATCTCTCTTGCTGCAAAATCTGAGAAAACAACTCTCTCTCATTACTGAAGGATAGTATCAGCACATGGGGAAAATTCTTGCAGATTGAGTCAGAATGCTCTACAGAGTTGACAGGTCCTAGCTGAAGAATTTTTTTCTTTGAAGACCCATGTTCCCTTCCCAGGTCTACTTCATGCATAAATATTCTCCTCAGAAAAAGAGATCATGTAGGAAGACTGTAAGTCCTAGTTTTTGTGGTAGTAAAGGATTAATAAACTGGCATAAGCTGGGGTTTTGTAGCACTTATTTATGGCTTCCATTGCTACTAAATCAGTGCCAAGAAACTCAACCTTAATAGGGAAAAGCAAAAGGAAAAGAGATTTTAATTCTGTGTAAGAAAACATTTCCTGTCATCATATTCAGAAATAAGATTGAAAACCTCATGAAGCAAGATGATTTTAAGCACTGGCAACACTAAAGGATACCTGGATCAAATCCTTGGTGAGAAAGTTCTTGGGCTAATTTTAATATTAATTGATATAAATGCAACATTCTATGACTCATATGTGGTGAATAATCAATAAAGGCAACTGAAGGCATCATAAAATAGTTGCCTATGAAATCTTTATTTTTCATTAAGCATCAAAATTATCATGTAAATAAAAAATGTGATACACGAGTGAGATCAGATGTAATAAAGAATCTTTTTGTTAGAAAATGTCCTTTCAGAAAGTCAGTAGTATGCTTAGTATTTTAGTTGAGACCTCCTTAGAAGTTAAAATTTGAGATATTCTTCAATACAGTTATAAAAAAGTTTCCCTTTTCTCTCATCTTGTTTAACAACCTCTACAATTTGGCATGGCCCAAATGCCCTTTCTTGTTGACATGACTCCACATAGGATATGTTCTACAGCATGATGCTGAATTGATTTTTTCATGGCAGTCTCATGCTGGTGGCACACAGAAAGTGAGCATGCTAGGAAAAGGAATTAGCAAAGTATTCTAAGAAATGTTAAATGACTTTTAAATATGAAGCAAGCCTTACTGAACACATTAGTTACCACCAAAATAGATAAAGCAATAAGAGTTATCCAAGGGCAAAAGTAAATTTTAAAAAGTAAATTTTGTAATTTTCTTTTTTTTTTTTTTTTGGTACTGGGGATTGAACTCAGGGGCATTCAGCCACTGAGTCACATCCCTAGCCCTATTTTGTATTTTATTTGGAAACCGGTCTCACTGAGTTGGTTAGCATCTTGCCATTGCTGAGGTTGGATTCAAACTCATGATCCTCCTGTCTCAGCTTCCTGAACTGCTGGGATTACAGATGTGTTCCACTGTGCCCAGCTATTATATAATTTTAAGGCCACCAATCCAAGAGCCATTAAAGACAACAAGTACAGGAGTATAGACCAAACCTTGAGTTTTATTGCTAGTACAACTACTGTTAGTAGTAATAGTCTTCTGGTGTGTAGTGCTCTAGAATGAATAGAATACCTTCTTTTCACATCTGAATACATCCTGAAATTTCAGCATGTGGAATCAGCTGTCTACAGTCAGAATCATACCCTCAGATCCACTTGCAAGACTATGGAATCTGAAAACAAAAGTACCTAAGAAAACATCTCTTGGAAAAGGACACATGTTCACATAACCTGTAATGTCCACATATAAACCATGTCCCTGCAATATTTGACAGGATTTCATTAAGACCAATGTTCAATTTAATAATTCATTATGGTATATAATTAGTATTAGTATAGCACATTATATAATTAGTCAATTGACTCATCCTGCAACAACCAAACAATACTCCATAAAGCACTGGATCATCAGGTGTCTCAAGGCCATTATTCTCTGTCATCAATTTGTTATGTCATAATGTTTTTCTGTACCAGAAAAATCCAAAATATCCTGTAAAATATCCTTGGAAAAATATGTACAATTTCACTTGACCAATGATTTTAAAATTAGCCTTTTGGGATAAGTCAATCATTTTCTATGGTACATAAACATATTTTTCAGACTATTAGGGAAGTATTTGAATTAGTCAAAACATTAGATTGCTAATTTATGATCTCATTGGAAAAAGTGATTTACTCAATGAATCACTGGAACTATTAATGTTTGAAGTGTTACATATTGCATTTGAAGATCAAAGTATTCAAGATAATATTTTGACATTTTTCATTATAATGGCTCCTTAGTACTTCTTATCTAATATGTAATTATATTTAATTATATGGGTAATGCGGACCAAAGATATTAGTGTCATGATCACTGAAATGGGGATCCAGAAAACCTGAAGTCTAGTCTTTATCCTAAATACCTGTTAAGACATTAATAAGACCATTTCTGGACCTTAATTTCTTATCGGTAGAATGAATGGTTTAGATCAAATGATTTCTTTCTGGCTATATATTTTCTAATTCTATGACTGAGCTTCCAACTAGAAAACAGTCTAAGTTCTGTACCAATTAATGATGGCAATAAAGACTGCTATGTCCTGTGAAATTAACCACATAAATAGTAATGTCAATTATTCGGAAGGACTTAACAATGCTGGTGGCACAGGAATTTTGAAGCTCTATAGAACTAAAACTAATAAACACAACAATCTTCACATTTCCAAAGAATATTTTTGAAATGTATATGAGCACATCAGTTTATTCACAAAAAACAGAAGAAAGTATAGGCTTAAATATTCAAGGCCTAACCAAAATTTTAGTACTTCAATATAAATCTAAAATGACATTGACCTCACTGTCATAATAAACACAAGTAAGTTTTAGGTGAAACTCAGTTTTATTTCACATAAAATGTAAGTAATAATAATCCAAACAGAGAAAGTCAATACATTTTCCTACTGTTCAAAGGGAAATAAAAAGCTGGGCACAGTGGTGGACACCTCTAATCCCAGTGGCTCAGGAGTCAGGAGGAATGCAATTTCAAAGCCAGCCTCAGCAACTTAGCGAGTCTCTAAGCAACTCAGACTCTGTGTCTAAATAAAATACAAAATAGGATTGGGGATGTAGCTCAGTTGTCCAGTGCCCCTGAGTTCAATCCTAGTCATTGTTTACATGATACCAAAATCCACCAAATAATTTCAAATTGCTAAGAAACCATTTTAAATATATGAGAAAAAAATCAAAATTAAGTATAAAGAATACTAACCATGACTTTCTACTTACAAATATGAATGCAACCATTTAAACAGTCATTTAACTTCTAGATCCCAGACATGACACAAACTACTAGGGAAACAAAGCTGAAGACAGGGAGAAAATATTTGCCACTCATATACTGGATAAAGGATTTCCATACAGAATATAATTTTAAGAGATTAGTGCTCTATCTGATGTGCATGGGGTAAAAATTTGTTCCCAATTGTAGGTTCTTTATTCAGCTTGCTGGTTGTTTTTTTTTTTTTCTGAGAAGAAGCTTTTTAGTTTGAATCCATTCCATTTATTGATTCTTGAGTTTAATTCTTACACTATAGGAGTCTTATTAAGGAAGTTGGTGGGGCCCAATCCCGCCTGATAGAAGTTTCGACCTACATTTTTTTCTAATAGACACAGTGCCTCTGGTTTAATTCCTAGGTCCTTGACTCACTTTGAGTTGAGTTTTGTGCATGGTGAGAGATAGGGGTTTAATTTCATTTTGTTACATATACATTTCCAGTTTTCCTATCACTACTTCTTAAAGAACTTCTTAAAAAACACACCAATGTGTGTTTTTGGCACCTTTGTCTAATATAAGATAACTATAATTATGTGGGTTAGTCTCTGTGCCCTTTATTCTGTACCATTGGTCTACAAGTCTACTTTGGTGCCAATATCATGCTGTTTTTGTTACTATTGCTCTGTAGTATAGCGTAAGGTCTGGTATAGTGATGCTACCTGCTTCACTCTTCTTGCAAATGATTGCTTTAGCTATTCTGGGTCTCTTATTTTTCCAGATAAATTTCATGACTGCTTTTTCTATTTATATGAGTAATGTCACTGGAATTTTGATAGGAATTGCATTAAGTCTGTATAGTGCTTTTAGTAGAGCACTAATCTCTAGGATAAATAAAAAATTCAAAAATCTTAACAAAAAAATCAAATAATATAATCAATACATGGGCCAAAGAACTGAACAGACACTTCTCAAAAGATAATATACAATCAACAAATATATGAAAAAATGTTCAACATCTCTAGCAATTAGAAAAATGCAAATCAAAACTACTCTAAGATTTCATCTCACTCCAGTCAGAATGGCAGCTATTATGCATACAAACAACAATAAGTGTTGGCAAGGAAAAGGCACACCCATACATTGCTGGTGGGACTGCAAATTGGTGCAGCCAATATGAAAAGCAGTATGGAGATTCTTTGGAAAACTGGGAATGGAACCACCATTTGACCCATCTATCCCACGCCTCAGTCTATACCTAAAGGAATTTAAAACAACATACTATAGGGTCACAACCACTTCAGTGTTTATAGCAGCACAATTCACAATAGCTAAACTGTGGAACCAACCTAGATGCCCTTTAATGGATGAATGGATAAATAAAATGTAGTGTATGTACACAATGGAATATTATTCAGCATTAAAAGATAATAAAATCATGGCATTTTCAGGAAAAATGGATGGAGTTGGAGAATATAATGCCAAGTGAAGTTATCCAATCCCCAAAAAACAAATGCCGAATGTTTTTTCTGACTTAAGGATGCTGATTCATAATGGAGGGGGGGTGGGCGTGAGAGGATTAGATGAACTCTACATAGGGTAAAGGGGAGTGAGAGGAAGGGAGGGGGCATGGGAGTAGGAAATATGGTGGAATAAGATGGATATCATTACCCTAAGTACATGCATGAAGATAAGTATGGTGTGACTCTGTGTAGAATCAGAGATATGAAAAATTGTGCTCTATATGTGTAATATAAATTGTAATGCATTATGCTGTCATATGTAACAAATCTAAATTAAAAAATAAACAAAATTTATGTAATTGCTCTCATACATGATTTACACCTTCTAGTATTTAAAATCTTTAAACATAAATACTTTGTACTACTTGGGTAGTATAGACCACCTGGTATGTACTTAAGATGATGACCTGATGAAAGTTGGTAAAGTCAGAAGGAGGAGGAGGAGGAGGAGGAGGAGGAGGAGGAGGAGGAGGAGGAGGAGGAGGAGGAGGAGGAGGAGGAGGAGGAGGAGGAAATAATACAGCATCTTTATTACAAAAAAGAATATACTTTTAAAAATTCAATACTCTATAAAAAACATTTAAAAATTGTGCGAAAAGCTGAACAGACATTTCAAAGTAGATGTTTGTTAAGCAAATAAGTACATGAAAATGTGTTCAGTAGAATTTGTGCTATGGAAATGCAATCCACACTGAGATGCAATTACCTACTTCAGAATTGCTAAAATTAAGAAAACTGATAATAATATGTATTGTCTTGACTCTGGAAGAACTACAAACCTGACACACTGCTGATGGGAATGAAAAGTGGGTAACTTTGACAAGTAGTTCAGGAGTCCCTTAAAAAGTTAAACTTATTCTACCATATGACCCAGCCATTCTACTCCTGGTTATGCAGACAAAGGAAAAACAGTAGGTGTTCATGTAAAGATATTTACACAATTATTTCTAGCAGATTTATTCAAAATAATCCAAACTAGAAACAGTCTAGATATCAATATGTGAGTGGATAAACTGTGCTTTATCCAAATAAATCCCTGATACACACTCTAGCACCAATCAATCTCAGAACAACTGTGTTGAATGAAATAAATCACACCAATAAAGAGTACTGTAGTATGGTGCAATTTTCTTTAAATAAAAGTTTAGGATGTATATATTAATATACAATGGCAGAAAGCAGGTCAGTAGTTATTGAAGAGCCAGAGAGATGGACTATAAAGGGGTATTAGAAGAATTTTAAAGATGAAGCATATTTTCATTAACTTTGATTTGCATTTTCCTAGAATTAATACAATCAAAATATTGAAAATATATAGCTGTTTTGATGGTTTCAAAACTTTTAATAAGTGTAGTTCATTACTTATCAACTATACTTCAATAAACCTCAAAATAAAAATTAGTTAGGAGTTTGTAATGAAGTTTTTTTTTAATGTCAAGATGTGCTGAGCTTTGGCTAATCATTTCAACTGATATTAACAAATATATTTATCTCATTAAAAATGAGGGAGCCTTAAGGACTTAGGAATTAGACTAGAGACCCTGTGCCTAACAGAAGAAAAAGTAGGCCCAAATCTTCATCTGTTGGATTAGGTTCCAACTTCCTATTAGAAGACTTCTATAGCACAAGAAACAAAATCAAGAATCAATAAATAGGATGGATTCAAACTCAAAAGATTCTTCTTAGCAAAAAAAAATAATGAGGTGAAGAGACAGCCTACAGAATTGGAGCAAATTTTTACACATGTGCATCAGATAGAGCACTAATCTCTAGGACATATAAAGAACTCAAAAAAACTTAACACTAAAAAACCAAATAACCCAATCAATAAATAGGCCAAGGAACTGAATAGAAACTTCTCAGAGGATGATATACAATCAATCAACAAATTATATTAAAAAATGTTCAACATCTCTCTAATTAGAGAAATGCAAATCAAAACTACTCTAAGATTTCATCTCACTCCAGTCAGAATGGCAGCTATTATGAAGACAAACAACAATAAGTGTTGGCGAGGTTGTGGGGAAAAAAGGAACATTCATACATTGCTGGTGGGACTCCAAATTGGTGCAAACCAATCTGGAAATCAGTTTGGAGATTCCTTGGAAATCTTGGAAAAGAACCACCATTTGATCCCCCTCCTTGGTCTACACCTAAAGGACTCAAAAACAGCATACTACAGTGATACAGCTACATCAATGTTTATGGCAGCACAATTCACAATAGCTAAACTGTAGAACCAACCTAGAAGCTCTTTTATAGATGAATGAATAAGAATCTGTGTTACCCACACACACACACACACACACACACACACACACACTGGAATATTACTCAGCATTGAAAGTGTTGGTTATTACCACTGTTCTTAGTAGGACGAAAACTGAGAATATCCATTTGTTAACGGAGGAAATATATCTATTTTCATAAATTGGACCCTTTTTACTGCCTCGAGTGATTCATTCACACAGCATGTAGAATCTCTAATTTCAGCATTTCAGTCCTGAATTTTATTTAAAATAGAAGTCTAAAAGAACTCTCAGAGAGAGAGTAAAACGGTGCACTCTACATGCAACCCCTGGTGGGTTTCATACACAATTTTTATGTTTATATTCATGACCACAGGATTCCTTGGTTAGTTGCTTGTTTATCTGGCTGTGAAACTTTGCTGTAATTTGATTTTCTCCTGGAAACCAATTCTTGAGTAAATATCATAAGAAGAGTTGATCCACTAAATACTAGGGTGGTCCCAATTACAAGTGACCTGATTAGACAGTAAGAATTAATTTGAAGTGGATGAACCATTATTAAATAAAAGCTAGAAGAAATAAAACCTCTCCCATTTCATTTCACAGGATGGCATGCATCTTACATGCCCTGCAGCTAAATAGAAAGATAGCACCCTACATATGGTAGGTTCATTCCCCTGTTTTCAGCTTATATATCCCTAGACAAATCACCATTACTATTGTGCTCTTCAGTGACTTAACCCGGTAAAAGTATACTTTTAAAAGTTAGAAGCTCTCAAAAGGAAGTCTGCAGCTAAGTTTTTGGTTACAAAAAATGTTAATTAGTTGGGCACGGTGGTGCACCTATAATCCCAACAATCCTGAGGCAGGAGGATCACCAATTCAAAGTTAGCCTTAGCAAAAGCGAGGTGCTAAGCAACTCAGTGAGACCCTGTCTCTAAATAAAATACAAAACAAGGCTGGGTATGTGGCTCAGTGGTTGAGTGCCCCTGAGTTCGATCCCTGGAATAAAAAAACAAAAACCAAAAAACTGTTAAATGTTAATTAGGCCAATACCTTTTGATAGAGTCAGTGTTTAATCTGGATAACTGAAAGAATTTTAGTACATGCAAACAAACAAAAATATATATTTATCCAGGGATAGGAAAGAAGTTTTTTCCCTGTATAGTATATGTAGATTTATTTGCTAAAGGGAGAAAATGCATATATTCAACACCTGAATGTCAAAGTCATATGATATATTGGGAAGGCAAGGAATTACAATTATTTAGAAACTGAGTTCCAGTCGTAGTTCCAGTTCTGCTGTTCCACAAACTATGTGGCCAAAGATAAACAACCTCTCTGGGCTTCTTTCTCCAAAAATGGCAAAAAGGATCTCTGACTTCCCAACTTTGGGAAATTTCTAACTGTGGGAAATTGCTAAAAGAACCAAATATATCACACATGTATCTCTCTCTCTCTCTCTCTCTCTCTCTCTCTCTCTCTCTCTCTCTCTCTCTCTCTCTCACACACACACACACACACACACACACACACACACACACACACATCCTTTACAAAACTGTGAAAAATCACATATGCATCTGAACTGGCTTTTAGAAGCAGACATGTAAGATTCGGAGTAAAAAAATATTCCACCAGGAGTAGAGAGAGCTGGACTTAAATTTCAGCTCTTCCCGGAAGAAGTTGTGATTTTTGGAAAACGCATGCACTCTGCTTGGATTTCAGTTGCTTACCTATAAATAGTAAAAATATCAAATGAGGTATTCAAAATAATAGCTTTGAAAGTTTGTGCTTTTTGCAGGGTCTCAGAGATTGTGCCAAACTCCTTTCTTTCCCACAGGTTTTCATTTTCATTGGTAGATCAAGTACTTAGAATTGCAGGCAACTGCGGCTATTTCCAGTGCCGTGTCTTTATCTTTAGAGGTCCTAATCACACATTTTCTCAGGTAGTCAAGGAGCAAGGCAACTCAAAGAGCTTTGGCACTCCCTTAATTAAATGATAAATATGTGTCAGAGTAACTTTGATCAAATTCCTCCGCTCGCTTTTAACGCAGGACTGCAGTGATCATCCACATGGCTTAGACATTCTGATTCAAATACACATTCATATACACCTTATGAAACCTATTACCGATACCTGAAAAGGCCACCTGCTGGAGATGTGGAGGAGTTTCCTTATCCATCTGTCGCCTTGATCCCCAAATATCTGCCATAGCAGCTGTCCTCTTGAGTTACTCCAGATCCGCTGGTAGATAGCCAGCCTGTAGATGTGCTTGCCAAACATGTGGTAGTATAAGCGGAAGGTACAGCCCTCCATGTCAGTGGCATTAAAGGTGGGGCTCAGTAAAACAGCCTTGTTTTGGAAATCCTGTGGCTCGGAGGATTCGATGTAGAGATAGTGTCCTTTAACTGTGCCCAAAGTATTATCCTTCATGGGCCCGGTATTTAGGGTTGAAGTTGGACCCTGGTTCCTGGTCCAATCAAAGTCATCTTCTGTGTCTTGTTCCCAGTTACAAATTCCATTCTCAAAGTTACACTGTAGTTCAGGGGCTGAAATTGGCATTAAATAATGGCAAGAGTTAATTAAGGACACAACTAAATATGAAGAAGAGCACAGATACTTTTGTCATGCAAAGGCAAGCAATTTTAACTTCAAAATGCATCATTAGTTTTTAAAAAGGTAATGCATGCCAGATGATGCAGCAAATAACAATATTCTATGCACTGAAGATAAAATTGCCTTGGCCATTATTTTCTTCATGTTTATTTGTTCTCCTCCCTATTCCAGGTCTGTTAGCATCACTCCAAGCAAATGACCATGACACCATGGCTGGTTCAGTAAAAAATTTCTAGCTCGGTGCATTTCAAACTCAACTAAACATTCTAATCAGCCAGGAGCATTAAAAACAAACAAATACCAAAGCCCAGAGATATTTATTTAATTGCTTCAAGTAGTAAAGCCATGATCAGGATTTTTTTATAAGTTCCCTTAGAGATCCTAATAAAGCTAAGAACAATCCTACTTCAATGAGTCTCACAATTTAAGAATCACCAGGAATTGATCGGTAAAATCGCTTCATGATAAAATCCCCAAATAAATACTAGTTTATGGAGTGAAACTCACAAATTCAAATTTTTAGCAAATACTCAATTCTTTTTTTTTTTTTTAATATGATGGTGGGAATTGAACCCAGGGCCTTGGGCATGTGAATCAAGCACTTTACCAACTGAGGTATATCCCCAAAACCCCCTTAAGATAATTCTTATGTAGATATTTTCCAAACTTCAGCCTAAAAAAAAATTTTAAGTTATATCCTGCCCAAGCTCCATGTGTTCCAAAATACCAGTGCCAGAATAATAATTCTTCAATGGCAGTATTACCACTTATTTTTTCTCTATTCAAAATCCTTTAACATACCTTCCTTTAATCTAAACTTTAATCTCCTCCCCAAATTAAAACGCATCTCTCTCCTTCAGATGCACTATCTTCCTGTGTATTTTGGACTCTGACCCTGTCTCTGTTCACATCTGATGTTCCCACCTGTGCTTTGTTAACTCTCTGCTGTATCTCATCAGTGGTTACCCTTCTTCTCACTGGTCTGTAGCTACTTTGAGCCTTCTAAGTTTCTTCTAACTTTTCACTTCTAACTTCCTTCAGTCACTGGAACAATTTTGACTTTAAAGGAATCGACTAGCCCAATTAAATGTTCGACCTCAAATTTCTAGGGTAATACAGGAACATGTTCATTTTTCAAGGCATAAGGATTTTGTTGACACCAAGTATTTGCTTTTGAATAAATGGGATAAAATGTGCATTTGACAGTATTTGGGCTGAGGGGAATGGATTTAAAATTCACAGGTAGTTCCACATTTTAGCTTCATTTACATAAGTTAATATTTAAAAAAAAATAAACATACACTGTCCTTTAACAATTCATCTTCATAATAGTACTTAGTGCCAAAGATGAGCAAACACCCTGAAACAATAAATAAAAGCCTATGTGAATAAAAGCAGTCAGGCGAGGACAAATCATCTGTCTCTGAAAACTGCAGAGCAGGCGCTTAGACCTAATGAAGGAAAGGGAGTTGGTAAATATCAAAAGGGAGATGAGCTTTCATTTGATATTTCCTCACTTGTGACTAATCAAGCCCAGCTGTGACGTGAACTGGGGACATGCAATGTACTCTTCAGGTGTCTGTCTTTTGCTGTGGAGCAGATGGAGAATGTCAAGTTGCTGAGTTTTTGACATAAAACTGGCACTAATGCCAACAGACTTTTACATTGTCTGTCTTCACACTGACTACACACTCAATCTTCATTTCCATGGCAATATGTGTAGTTCTGCCCTTCAGTGAAAAATCACATCTCTAAACATATTTCAGGAGATACAGCATGGGTTTCAGGACATGCAGTGGACACCATGTAATAAAATCACATGCCACCATGCAGAGCTGTGAGAAGCCACCATTCTCCTGACACTGTTTTTTCCTTTCGATAATACACAAACACAAGAAGCAATTTGCTGTTGTGTTTGCACTCCCATAATCCTACACTGAGAAATTTGAAGGATAATTTACTTGTTTTTATAAGCAGCTCAAGATTTAGAATTTAGAGAACAGGGAAAAAATGAAAAGGCTTTCCAACTTTGAAAAAATAAATAGCTCTGGGGCAAGTTAGACTTCTTATGATGGTCGTTGTCAAAATCATCAATGTTAATGCCATCCGCTCAAATATCCGTTGTATAAATTTCATGAGATGCATGGTAATTCTGACTTTAACATGCCTGACTTCAGTATACCTTTGATAATGTGTATCAAAGTTTGCACACCTGCAAAGCTCTCTGCAACAATTTACATGGAAATTTCTTAATGTAATATTTTCTGTAAGGTACCAAGCATTCTATGATTCTATCTTGGTTTATAATCTGCTTCCAAATTTAATAAATACCTAGCTTGAAATTTAAAAATTGTTGCTGCTTCAGGAAAAGGAATCTGAGTCCAAGAAAAGTTGCAAACTTTCTAAAATATTTTTGAAATGAAAACAAAATACTATTAGCTTCTGATTAACTTTCAGAAGTGCATTACTGAAGCTATGTGCATTAAGCTGCAAGGCCCACATAATCATCAGATAACAAAAACTTAATAACTTATACCAGAGACCCAAGACTGATTTTGACACCTTATTTCCTAATACCGAGAGCCAAAAGAACAAGTATACTAAATAATCAAATGTCCCTCCTAAATAGTTGCCCTAAGCCTCATCACTCATCTCCTTCACCACCAACACAATTCACTGCCATCTACTGTCCTATGGGATACTGCAAGAGTTCCTTGCTAGATAATCAGAATCCACTGTGCTCTAACCATTATATCATAGAGGGACTTTTTTTTAAAGCATGCAAATTTGAGGGTTTTATTATCCCCCTTCTTAAAAACTTTCAAACAAAGCAGATTTCTTGAGCCTGGACTGCAAAGATCTGCCAATCTAGCCTCCCCCATACATCTATCTCTATGTTTTACTCTCTTGACCCTTTCTTCACTGGAGCTACATCATCTGTCTTTCATCAGACTTGCAGTCACACATCAGGCCTTTGATATATACTTTGACTTATTATTTTTAGATTATTCTCCTAAATCAAATTCCATTACCATATAAAGTCCCAGCACCCCTCTTCATACCTCCTGGTAGAGTTGATATATTATTTTTATTTATGAAATATTAGAATATCCATCTCTTCAGTTAGATTGTAGAGCCCATAAAGGCAGAGATTCTGCATAATTGGGTCCTTTCATTGTATTCCTAGGATCTAGTTAATAAGTCTTCTAAATAAAGGCTGAAAGACCTGATTAATTAATAATAATATAATATCTGATATTCACTGCATAGTGGCACTGGATTGATTTGACTAAAAAATAATAGTGAGCTAGTCAAGGTCACCCCCTCAAAATAAGTCAGAGGGACCAAAAACAAAAACATTAAAAAGGAGAAATGCCAAAACCCTTACCACAGTCAACTTCATCAGTATAGTCACCACAGTCATCCACCAGATCACATAACCGAAGCCTTTCTATGCAAGCATTTGTGTGTGGACAATGGAAGTGATCTGGCTCCTCGCAGCTCTCAGCAGGCAGAGGAAGGGTACAGTTTTCAAATCTGATGTCATCAATAGCCGAGACCCCATCATAAATGCCAAGACTGACTTTATCCAGTGTCAAGTAGAAGGGCTGGGTCAGGCGCCCTAGCTGGATGTTCACCTCAGACCACTGGTTGCCCTGGTTGTACAACACTCTCCAGAGTACTGTTGAGTCACCAGGGTTTTCTGTATGTAACCGCAGCTCAGCTGCTCCCACTGACTGGCCATAGTTATAAAACCTGAAAAAGAGCAAACCCAAGAAGCAGGCATAACTTATGAGATACCCTAAATATTTAACCTCTGGACTCTTCCACTTGGTCAAGAGCCAATTAATAATTGGTTGTCATAACGGACACCATTGTTTCCTGCAGTAATTCTTGCCACCTGTTTGCCAGAACTCATCTGCGGAGGTGATACTCCATGGCTCTCACAACCCTAATCTCACATCAGATTACAAAAAGGATAAACCAAAAAGGCATCATATGAATGTGCTAAGTGATGATGTTCAGCTGTTGCTACACATACCAATACAAAATGACATTGATTTCCATTGATATCAATGGGAGCCCTTTTCAAGGAATTTGGAGAGAACAGAGGAAAAGACTTAATTAAATTTTAATCCACTACTGGCGGGAAAGAGTACCTATCATAAGAGGAAAAACAAACAAGCAAACAAACAACTTATGACATGCTCTTAAGTTAAATGAAGATTGTGTGAACTTAGTGTAATACCAATTTTTTAAGCAAAAACCAGGGATAAAACAAGAACAGTTAATATGTTCAGAAGGATTTCTGCAACCACTGGGTCAAAAGGGTAATTGAGAATTGTTTTTAATATTTACCAGAAAGAAAGTGTGCACCCAGACCCTGTCTGGCTGAAAGTTGGGCTCTGGAGTTTAGCAACTTGGGACAAGCTGTTTCTGTTCTTCAGAATAAACATAAAATGGCCTGTTGGGATACAAAACAAAATCGTTAGTTAGCCTACTGGAATTTAAAATGAGACAAATGTCTCTTAATTCAATACTGAGTGAATTTAGTGCACAACTAAAATTATAACTTACACAACAATACAAAAGTCAACAGTGATCATTAGTCAAATTTGCTTTTATAAAAATGCTAAATGATATAAAAATAATTGATAATTTTGGTTCATCCAGCCAAAAATATATCTATGCTGCATCTCTACCACCCACAGAGCAATAATTTTATGCAGACAGAATACCACCATGGACAATATTCAACCATCCTACTGATGCTTCTTCTGATGGCATTGAACACATCTCTTTCTCTTTCCCATCTGGGGCCAACTGAAGAGTAAATAAGAGTAGTTAGTGGAAACTTAGTTGCTTCTTACCTTCAGTTGTGTTATGAGTATGATCCTGAGGGGGCGCCTGTTGCTTAAAATCAGCAGAAAGATGACTTTGGGAGCTCCATACCCAGTCAAAATGGTCACCAGCAATTGCTTCAAACCAACCGCAGCTGTTTGCTTCAAAATCACAACTGGAAACTGAACAACACAATGGTGGCACTTAGGGTGGCTCTCCACAGTGTTCCCACACTTTGAAAAGGTAGATTTCAAATGCATACAGTCTTACTATGATTTTCCCATTACAGAAAGGGGACTATATTAAAGGACACCTTTGAGGGTGGGGAAAAAAAGATACATTCTGATTTGAAAAGTGGATTTATGTTTTTCATACTGGATATTGAGAAAGCAGAATTTCAATTCTCAATGGAGGAAATTCAGGGTTGTTTTTTTTTCGATATATTCTATAGATAGCATCATTCAGCCTTATTGTCTGTAAAATTATTAAGGTTTTGCTAATTTGTTTTCATAGTCATTTCAGTTTCCCTCTTCTTGCTAGAGACTGTGTTAATTGCTCCTAAAGAGTATTTTAAATTAACTAATGAAAAGCAACTACTTATAAAAAATTAATATTTGGAAAAATCCCAGGTTTACTATATGATAAAACGTGTAGCCCTGATTTGTATAGAGTTTAGCATTTCACAAATCATTGTATCACCTAATTGTATAGGAAATAACTTTTTTTTCCTGGTACATATGCAGAGAAATCAGTTATTTTCCACAAAGACATTCTAAAAAAAGGAAGAGAAGGGGGAAAAGAGAATGGGAAGTTATAAATATTAGCAGTGTAGAATTATAGTTAATTAGTTACTATAATAACTTATACAATAGACTCTGTGCCAAATGTGTTACATAGATTCAACTTTCAGAACAACCTTAGGAGATAAGAACTGCTGCTGCTGTTGCTATTTTACAAAGGTAAAAAGTGAGTTTAGGAAAAGTTATTAATCTACCCAAGGTCATATAGTTAGAAAATTATGGAGTAGAATTGGAATTCAAATATTATGATTTTTAATCTAATTTTTTTTCAAACTTTTGACTATAACCATTGGTTGTCATCGGATTAGAAAAAGGATAAACCAAAAAAGGCACCATATGAATGTGCTAAGTGATGATGTTCAGCTGTTGCTACACATACCAATACAAAATGACATTAATTTCCATTGATAATTATTACACTGGGATCCTTGGCTATTGTCCGCTTTTATCCAAAAACACAGGCATGTATTGCATAGATATTATCTTGTAAGATGAATTGGGAAGGAAGCAATAAGTTTCAGGGACAAAAATAGAAAGCAAATCACTAAATGCGATTATAAAATTTAGCAAGGGTCCTTTAGCTAATGATAAATCATTTTTTATATTAAAAATTCTACTTCTATATGGAGAAGAATGAGAGGTAATATGAGAAATATTTGATTTTTAATAGTTTTTTATAAAATATCTAATTTCAAAAATACAGTAGCCCTCTGTGAAATTTCCTGCTCCAAAATTTGACTAGCGTGGTACTTCCAAAGGTTACCAAAAGTCAGTAAGAATGTATGAATACATCTGAAAATACTTTGAAAACATCAACTCTAATTAGAGGTAGCTATATTTCAGTATATAGATACAATTAGAAATAAGCATTTTATCTATATGCAGAATAAAGATTTCTCAAGTAAAGTTTTTCTCAAGCAAAGATTTCTCAAGTAAAGATTGGTGATTTTTAAGAAGTTAGTACCTAGAGTCTAAGCAAGGACCACCATTGGGGCTTACAGAGAAATTAAATTGAATGCAAAATTAAATGTTACTTAACAGTGAAAAACAATAAAGATAAATATTGCAAGTTAGGGATAAATATGAAGAAAGTTTAATTAAGTCTTTGTATTTTTAAAGATTATCTCTAAGTATTTAATACACATAAATATATAGGCAGATATAGATTGTGGGGTTTCAAAGCATGTAGATATCATTCCACTCCCCAGGAAGCTGAAGCCTTGATTCCTATTTCATTCAAACTGCAGAAGATGACTAGGAATTCTTGTGACACAAAGACAGAAAGAAACAAGTTGCTGTTCATGCATAGTATCTACCCAGCACAACTACCTGTAAAGGGAACCTGGCTCTCTGCTATCCAGGAAGATACTGCTGTAGATATAATAAATATTCAAATGGTAGTAAGATTTTTTTTAAAAATCCCTGCAGTTACTTTGTAGTTCTCTTACAACAGTTAAAGATTATAGGTTTTTTATTTAGTGTATCAAAGAAAAGGTTCCCATGTTTGTTGTAGCACTATTCACAAGGACAAAGAACTTAAAGTCAGATACAGAAATACAGATACCACAGGATCTCACTTTGATGTGGAATCGAAAACAGTGTATCTCAGAGAAGCTTAGAATAGAATAGTGGATACCACAAGCTGGAGGAAGCAGGGAGACAAGAGGAGTGGGGAAAGTTTGGATAACCAGTAGGAAGTTATATTTAGAGAGGATTCAGAAGTTCTGGTGTGCTATTTGCACAGTACGGGGGCTACAGATAATGGTAATCCACTGTATATTTCAAAGAAATAAAAGGGTTTATTATATATAATTATATATATATATATAATATATATATATATATTATATATATATATAATTATACCATGAAGAAAGAATATTTGATGATACAGGTGCTTACTTGATTTGAACATTGTATGACATATATGTGTATTGAAACATTTCACGGTAACCTACAAATATGTACAATTTATATGCCAATAAAATGACTTTTTTAAAAATAGGAATTTTTAACTGAAAATTCTGTTAAAATTCAAATATGCTTTCTGAATACACTTTGTTTCTGTATAAATTTCTATATACATTTAAAATTCCCAATCATAAATGTGATAACCAATGAAATTAATCTCCCAGCTAGACATAATTAGGTATATACCTCACTAGAAGAGACATGGAAATTATACACTCTGTATCCATTTCTGACTCAGAAATGCAATGCCATGGATACATTTTTAATAGTTGAGATTCAGGGATATTTCGCTGTTTCTGGATCATTATCGATTTCCTCAATTATCATCATCAGAAGCATCATTGTTTGCAATAACAATTGCAGTTACTGATTACTCAGAGTTTGAGGCATAGCATGCTTCAGGCTGGGGGCTGTTACATTCATAACAGAATGCCTGTTGACAGCATTTCTGAAAAGTGTGCTTATCTGTTCTACAGCTATGGGTAGAAAAGCTAATGACTCTACAGCAGCTTTTAATTATTGTGAGAAAAATTACCTGAGTGGCCTGTATTAATTATGCAAATATAATTACATTATCTGCCCCTGGGACAAGGGCATTAGGAGATAGCTGGTGAGCTGCCAAGTAGGTCCATCACTGCCATTTCCACAGCATTTCATTGAGGCAGAAGATGGATTGATGCAGTTGCCAAGGAAGTTCATGAGGAAGAGAGCTCAGAATCAGGTCCCATTTCATTTCTGATTGACTGTCTTAGAACTTCTCCGATGGTTTAGATGATCCTGTTGAGGTTTACTTATAAGGAATAAGCACAGAATATACAAAATGGAAGTCTGAGCTTATAATATGCTCCTTGCAAAAGCATTCAAAAGTTCAGAGGAGGAAATATGTCCTATGACATTGTGCAGTTGAACATCAAACTCTTTCTAATCTGAACCACATAGAGAAGATGTTGAGTTTAAAAAAAGGGAGATGGTTAAACATAGGATTGGTGACTTTTAAAAAGTTAGTATCTGAGTCTAAGCAAGGACCACCATTGGGGCTTACAGAGAGATCTGAACCATCAAGACACCAGTGCCGAATATTTAACTATCCCTGTTTTAGATATGAAAATGTAAGGTTGAAAGAGGAGAAACATAATTTTTCAGGGCTCATTACTACTTCCACAATCCCAACCCAGACCTGATGTCAGCCTGTGTTCTTAAAAATGATACTGTTTCTACTGGTTCATTAAGTAATAATAGCAACTTTCAACAATTATTAGAGGCCAGGCACTGTGCTGTGTGTTTTTAATTGAAGATCACACAAAATCTTAACATGTCTGATCAAAAGTCATGCTCTGGAAGTAGATTTTAAACTATGTAATAATAATAGTTATAAGTCTACTAGAATGAGTCTCCTTGGTTTTTCAAACATTTTTTTTCTTTAGATTTCATGACCCTCCTGAAAGTTGCATGAGGGAAGACAAAAGTTAATTGAGCATTCTCGTATGTTCGCTAAGTTTACTAAGGTTATGCTTTGATTAGGCATTTGTTCTAAATTTTAAAATGCCTAATCAGAATTTAAAAATTTTAAAATACAATATTCCATATTGGGAACATGTTCTCTATGTAATGCTTTTGAATTTCAGGCTTTTTTATGCCTTCAAGTGGTTATATGTTTGGATTTTATGATAAGGTTGGAGTAACTGAACTCTAGACTTCATCAATAGTTAATATTCATTAACAATTTAAAACAATAGATAAAAGCAAGAGTGTGCATGCAAAATAAAAAAGATGAAATAAAAGATGTCAAAATAAATAAATAGAAATAATTAAATCTGCTAAAGCAATACCAATTCATATATAACATGAGATTCAAAATTTCTTCATTTGAAGCAAAAATGATTAATCACATCATTCAACATATAGTTTTAAAGGTCTTCCATAATCTCTTGATATGGAGATTACATACATCTTTTATGTTTCTGCACATCATTTACCACCCTTTCAAGGAAGTTAAATAGCAAACAGTCATGAAAAGAGAAAGTGCCTTCCTCTACAAGAGGGAGCAAGTTATCATCTCATGTAGTAATGATAATGTCTCCCTGTAAAACAAAGGTTAGATGAGATTTTTAGTGTTTTTTGTTTTCATCTTTGGTATTGGGGGGGTTGAAGCAAGGGGTTCTTTACCATTGAACTACATCTCCAGCCCTTTTTACTTTTTTGAGACAGGATCTCACTAACTTGCTGAGGGTCTTACTAAGTTGCTAAGGTTGACCTTGAACTTATAAGTCTCCTAACTCAGGTTCCAGAGTCGCTGCAATCACAGGCATGGGACAATGCTCCCAGCAAAGATTAAACAAGTGTGTATGTAGCCCATTTTAAAAGATTTTTTAAGTTTCATTAAGCACAGCCACCGTAGCTGTGATGCAAACCTACTTCATACTTACATACACCTAGTTGCCTCTGTATTGACAAGAAGCTTATGGAGGGCCAGAAGGACCAATCCAAACATCATGCCCATGATGTTTGCTCTACCACAAATCATAAAGTCCTCTGTGTGTGACACCAGAGTCTCGACTCTTCTGCTAGCATCTGTGAAAAAATAGCTGGCTAACTTGTTAGCTTACTGGTAGGATAATATTTCAGATGTTTCACGGTTCTTCACACATATTATATTACATATTAGAATGTGTGTCATTAGGAACTTAGAACCTATTGTGGGAAATTAATAAGTATATTATTATGATAGAGTAATAAGTATCCTGTGATCATTCATTCACTATTCATTGAAAAAAATTAGTACATATTACATGTATGTACAGGTGTAGGGCCTAAGAATGCAGCAATGAAGAAATAGGAAATAAATTTCTCCTCATGGATATTGCATGTGGGAATTGGGGGAGATAGGAAAAAAAAATAAGATCAATAAGCTGATACTTATTAACAGCGATGTTGCTAAGAAAAAGATAAGAAAATTGTGTTAGAAAGAAGCATTGCAATTTTATAGAACAGAATCAAAAAAGGCTTCAAATAAAAGTGAACAACTAGGCGAACCCCTGAAGGAGGTGGGTATAAATTCAGGCCATGTAGCTATGCAGAGGACCCAACAGAGAAGAAACAGCAAGGGCAAGAGCCTTAGGCACAATCGGCCTCTCGTGATCCACATGCATCAAAGAGACAGTGGGAAAGAGGAGAACGTTGGGAGATGAAATCTGAGAGGTCGCTTTAAGATTTTAGCTTTAATTCTGAGTGATATGGGAAATAATTGGCATGTTTTAAACAGAGTAACAAATTCAGACTCGATCACTATAGCTGCTGTATTGTGAAAAGATAGAAATGGGATAGGGAACAACCAGGAAACGGAATGATATTGCAAAAATACAAACAAGAAGCGGCATTGGTTTGGGAGGGGTGGAAACAGTGAAGATAATGAGTGAATAATTCTCAAGTTAGACATGATAGGATTAATGGATATCAGATGAGAAATACAAAAGAAGTTAATAGGACCTCAAAAAGTCTTTGACCTAAGCATTTGAAACAATGGAGGTATATTTTGTAAAACCGAAAGACTTTGAAGAAGCAGATATGGTGGTAGTGGGAGGAACAGGATTTTAATTTTAGATATGCTATATTTGATAATCCTATTAGTTATTCAAGTCTACACATCCATTTGAGAGCTGGATCCATCAATCTGGAGTTCAGATGAGAAGTCCTGGCTGGAGATATAAATTAGAAAATCATCAAAGTGGCAAGAAGTAGTCATAAAAACAAGAACAAAACCAAAATTGTACTTGTTGTTACAGAAACCAAGCCAAGTAAGTATTTTAAGAGGGAGGTGATACCTTCTTCATCAAATGCTACTGAAAGGTTAGATGAAAATAGAGAATGGACACTGGATCTAACCTGTTGGTAACTTGGCTGAGGACACTTTTTATTGAATGGTGGCAGCTAGGGCCTGAGTGCCTTGGGTTTAAAAGAGAGGATTAGAAGAGAAAGATGGAAAACAGTAAAGAGAGTTAATTTTATGAGCAATTTGTGTTTTGTAAAAACAGGAGGAAAATGGTGTTGTTAGGGAACAGGAAAGTGGAGTAAAGAGAAGATCTTTTAATATGTGAGAAATTAGAATGTGATTTTATGTTATTGAAAAGTCTGGTGTAGAAGGAATCTTGTCAGAGCAATATTATTGAAAAGACAATAGAGATGAGCTAACATGCAAGAACCAGAGTTTACCAGTGGTAGGGGTGAGGACAACGTACCCAAGGTACAGGAGAAAAGGTAGTTTATAGATGGACAGAAGCACTGTTGGAGCTTATGAAAGTCCTTTTCTGGTTATTTCTATTTTCTCAGTAAAACTAGATATACAATTATCAATTGAGGCTAAGAAGAGGAAGAATAAAATGGATTTCAGAGAAGATAGGAGGATGATATGAGTTATTTGTTGAGAAGAGAGAGGCAAGGTACTGAGAAATGCAGTGAGATTATAGATAGGGCAGTCTTAGAACCCAGGTCACAGTGGTGATCACCAATGTAAAGTGAGAATAGGTAATATTGCCTTATTTTCTTCTCCAACCATTTTCAGCTTTGCAAAAATGGTTAAATGCAGATCTCCAACCCTGTGTGGTTGGAGATCTGCATTTAATCAGTTAGTACTTCAGTGACTAGGCTATATCAAAAGACAATAAGGCAGTTACAGGTCAATGTGAGACCACCATTAAAATTGTGGACCATGAAATTCAAACTTCACAAGAAAGAGAGTGAGTGTATAAGGAAATAAGGGACACAGAGTGGTGGTATGATTGATGGATTGTAAGTATTGGTAGCACTGAGGTAGTGGTTTGAATTAGGGTATTAAAGGGAAAAACTTAGGAAAATAGGAAGTAGTAATTAGATAATCAGTGTTTGAATTAAAGAGGTGCCAGTTACTGGTAAGAAACATACAACCTTTCATTAAAAAGGAAGAATAATGCAGAACATGGAATCAAGAGCCAAGGTAGGAAAACTGGAAGTCATATGGCAGAACCAAGAAAACATGTCTAGCAACCTAATTAAGGAACTTCTGGTGGATTTTAAAACTGTTTTGGACCAGTGACTCCTTTTTAGCTTCTAAATACACCTATTGTTAACCAAGATGTCAACTGTTATCCTGAGTCTGTTCTATTATTGTCTATTAGGTTGAGTTGATTAGAGGTAGGTAACTTGTCTCTAATTTCACAAGACAACAGATGGAAGGGATTGTGCCCTGGAGCTGTTCCTAATATACAACAATGAGAAACCTCACCTAAACCTGATTAGACTATTCAAGTAATAATACTGTAATCTCAATAAACTATTGAGATTTTGTTGAGTAATTAAACTGCTTACTGTGACTTTAATATAATGTCATCATTGTAATCTCAGGAGAAGGTGAATATATTTTGCTTATGGAGGAATGGTGGTGGCCAGAGATAGAACTATCACAGTAGACAGAATTCCAGGGGAATCCCCATGAGCTCCACCTTCTGGTATCATTCCTGTGATTGTACTGTTACATGGCAAAAGAGATTTTTAGGTGTAATGAAGGTTACTGATGGTTGATTTTAAGATTATTTGATTATCTGGATGAGGCTATCCTAATTAATAAGCCTTTTAAAAACACATTTTTCTATAAATCATTACAGATTAATTCAGAGAGACTGGAAGTATAAGAAGGACTTGAGATGCCATTGGTAGTTTAAACAGGCAAGGGGTCATCTAGACAAATGAAGAAAAACTAAACTCAAAGCCAGAAACAGAAAGGATACAATAAAGATTAAAGGAGAAATAAACAAAGTGACAAATAGAACAATAATAGAGAAAAATCAAAGAAAAAATGGTTCTTCAAAAAGATCAACAAAACTGACAACTCTTTAGCTAAGGGGGAAAATGACTCAAATTACTACAATCAGAAATGTAAGTGAGAATATTGTCACCAATTCTAAAGAAACAAAGCAGTATAAGAAAATTCCATGAGCAATTCAATGCCAAAAAATTGGACAAAATACCCAAAACCCACCAAGACTAAACTGCAAAGATAGAAAATCTGCATAAATCTATAACTAGAAAAGATATTGAGTCAATGATCAAATATCTCTCAAAAAAGAAAAGCTGTGGACCCAATTTGATAGCTTCGATGGTAAAGTCTAACAAGTATTTAAGAAAGAACTAATCAATCCTTCTCAAACTTGCAAGTTAAAGAAAAAAGACACCAATGACTGTTCTGTGAGGCCAGCAGTAATCTAATACCCAAACCAGACAAATGTGCCAAAAGAAAAAGAAAAGGATGTAAAAATCCTCAACAAAATAGTGGGAAATTAAATTCACCAGGATATTGAAATAATTATATATTATGACCAAAAAGGATATTTTGCTGGAATGAAAGGATGATTAAAATATGAATATCAATATAATAGATTAACGGAATGAAGAAAAACACTTATCTTGATCAATGAAGCAAAAGAACTTGACAAAATTCAATTCATGATAAAAATATCCAGTAAACTAGCAAAACAATAAAACTACTTCAACATAACAAAGCTATGTGCAAAAAAAAAAAAAAAACCACAGCAGATATACTCAATGATACGAGACAGCAAGCTGCTTCTTTAAGGTCAGAAAGAAGGCAAGGGTGCCCACTTTCATCACTCCTTTTTAATAAAAGACTAGAAGCCCTAACCAGAGCGATTAGGAAAGAAAAAGAAACAAGAGGTTTCTAAATAAGAAAGAAGCAAAATAATCACCTTTCACATGTAAGTGTGGTCTGATATGTAGATAACCTAAAGTTTTCAAAATCCTATTAGAATAAATGAATTCAGCAAAGTAGCAGGATACAAAGTTGACATGCAAAAACTGTTTGCAGTTCCATACACTAACAATATACACCCCAAAAGGAAGTTAATAAGCCAATTCCTTATGATAGCATCAAGAAGAATAAAATACCTATAAATTAACCAAGGCAGTGAAAGGTTTATATATTGAAAAATATAAAACAGTTTTGAAAGAAATGAAAGAATATGTAAATAATAGAAAAACATCTCATGTATATGTGGTTTGCCACCAAAAGCTCCTGTGTGAGACCATGCAAGAAAGTTTAGAGGTAAAATGATTGGGTTATGAGACTCTCAACCTAAACCAATACATGAATCCACTTGAAGGAGTTAACTGTTTGTAACTGTAGGCAGGTAGGTTATGGTGGGAGAAGGTAGGTCACTGGGGGCATGCCTTGGGTTTATATTTTGTCCCTGGTGAGTAGAGCTCTCTCTGCCTCCTAATTGTCATATTATGAGCTGCTTTCCTCATCTATATCCTTCTGCCATCATAATCTGCCTCACAGTGGGACCAGAACAATGGAATCAGCCATGAGTGGACTGAGACCTCTGAAACAGGGAGCCCCAAGTAAACTTTTCCTCTTCTAATAGTTCTTCAAGTCTCTTGGTCACAACAATGAAAAGCTGACTAAAAATCCCAAAACGTTTGTAAAAAAAAATATTGTTAAGATATCAGTACTACCCAAAATGATCTATAATTCCTGTCAAATCTGGATGAAATTTTTGGCAGAAATCGAAAAAAAAATCCATCTTGATACTCATATTGAATCTCATGGTCAAAATAAACTTGAAAAAAGAGAAATTAAAGCTGAAGGATACACACACCCGGATTTCAAAAACTAATACAAAGTTTCGGAAACTGAAACAGTATGGTATTGGTATAAAGATAGTATTATAAACAAACACAATTGAACAGAGACTTAAAAAATAATTCTTGTATATATGAACAACTGAATTTTGATGAATGTGCCATTACTATTCAGTGGAGACTGGACAGCCTTTTAAATAAATCATACTGGGAAAAACTGGATATTCACAAGTGAAAGCATAAAGTTGGACTCTAAACTAACATCACATACAAAAATTAACTGAAAGTGCATCAATAACCTAAAAGGATGATATGAAGCAATAATGTTCTTAGAAGAACACATAGAGCCAAAGTGTTATGATGCTGGATTTGACAATGGTTTCATTTATGACACTAAAGACATAGGCAACAAAATAAAAAATTAGGCAAATAAGACTTCATAAAATTCATAACAGTTTGTAATAAAAAATCTAACAGTCAGACTCAATGGTTCACACCTATAGTCTCTGAAGATTGCAAGTTCAAGGGCAACCTGGGCTGCGTATTGAGAAATTGTCTCAAAGTTTAAAAAATAAAAAAGGGCTAGAGATCTATGGATACAGCTCAGTGGTACAGTAACTAGGGGTTCAATCCCCAGTATCACACAGACACAAAAACACACCACTGACAGTCAAAAGTCAACTTCCACAATGGGAAAAATATTTTCAAATCACATATCTGACAAAGGATCAATATCCAAAATATACACAGGACACTTAAGACTAATAAATAACAAATTAAAAATAGATAAAGTGTTTGAATATACTTTTCTCCAGATAAACCTTTGGTCAATAAGCACATGAAAATGTGCTCAACACCACCAACAGTTAAGGAAATGTAAAGCAAAATTACAATGAAATATGACCCTGTGCCTAGTAGAAGGCAACTACAAAGAAAAAATATAAGAAAATAACAAGTGTTAGTGGAAACAAAGAAATTAGAACTATTGTGCACTAGTTGATACAAATGTTAAATGACATTGCTGCTGTAGAAAATAATATGATAGTTCCGCAAAAAATTAAATCTTATGGTGCAGTAATTTAAGCTTGGGTAGGTACTAGAAAGAACTAGAAGGCACTCTTATACCCATGTTCACAGATCCATTATTCACAGAAGCTAAAATGTGAAAGTAACCCAAGTATCCATCAATAGTGAATGGTTGAAAAAAATGCGTAATATACATTAGATGGATAGTATTTGTTCTTTTAAAAAAGGAAACCCTGGCATATGCTACAATATAAATGAAATTTGAAAACATTAAGTGAAATTACAATAGGAAAAATACCGTATGATCCATTTATATGTGATACTAAATAGTCCAAATTGTAGAGAAAGGAAATAGAATGTTAGCTGCCTATTCTCAGTAGAGAGGGGACAGGTACTGAGTTTCAGTTTTACAGATTCAAGAGTTTTGGAGGTGGATGTTGGTGAAAGTTGCACAATATGCATATTCTTCGTACTGAACTATACTATAAAAATTGTCAGCATACTAAATTTTATCTTATGTGTATATTATCACAATAAAGAATATCTGGGGAAAATGAAAATAAATAATACTTCTTAAACATAAGAAGGAATACAGACATCCTCAAGGAAATGAAAAAAAAAAAGCCCTGAGCAGATACAAGCAATAAAACAAGGACCTCTCTCCTGGAGCTACAAGAAACTCAGTTCTGCCAACAACCTGAAGGATCCAGGAAGTACATATTTTTCCCACAGCCTCCAGATGAGAGCCTCCTGACAGATTTTTGATTACAGTCCTGTGAGACACTGAGCAGAAAACCAATCACTTTACCCTAATCTTCTTACCCACAGAACTGTGAGATCCCATTGTTCTTTGGAGTGGAGGGATTGATTCTGAGATCCCTTCCTCACCCTTCAGACCCGTACACCAAAATTCTCAAAGGATCAAGTCCCTTATATAACATGGTATTCACTTAACGTACAGCCATTTAACCATCCACACATATAGTTTGAATCACCTTCAGATTACCTATAATACCCGATACACTGAAAATATTATACAAATAGTTGTTACACTGTATTGTTTAGGAGATAATGACAAAGACAAAAATCTATACATTCAATATAGACATACTTTTTAATTCCAATATTTTTGATTTGCCATTTGTTGAATCAGTGATTGCTGATGAGGAGAGCCAGTGGTAATAAATGAGCACTCTTAAGGTACTACATTTGTGATCATTTGTTACATGGCAACAAAAAACTTAGAGAGACTAATAGAAAATAACTGCACTGGATCACAATGGAAAACGAATTCGTTGGCAGTTATGTTCTTTCAACCCTCTGAAGATAGCAGCCCATTTTGCTGGTTTCCATTCTTTCTATTAGAAAGCTTAATAATTATTCTTTGAAAGTGATTTACACTTTTTTCCAGATGCTTTAAAGATTTTCCCTTTGTTACAGATTTTCAGCAGTCTCACTATGGCGTGCCTACATGGGTTTTCTTTTTATTTCCTTTTTTTGTGTTCATGGGGCTTCGTGACATGTGGCTTTATATCCTTTTCAATTTTTTTTTTAATTCTTAGAAATAGTCTTCAAACATTTCTTTAGCCCCTGGAAATGCTGTCATTTCCTTAATGAGTTCTGAAAGAAGGCCAGTATTATTTGACCAAATAGTCAACAACGAAATTGTGAGTGGAAATGGGGTAAAGTAATAAAATCACTTATAACCTCAGGAATACATTATCAAAACAAAAGGGAACCATTAAACAGCGCTACAGATATGAAAAGTTATTAATGAACTTTGACTTCAGTTGGGTTTTGAAAATGAGTAAGAATAAGAGATTCACAGGGGACTGAGGAGCAGGAGATGCTGGGAAATGAAAGGTCCCTGTGAATCATAACCAAGTAACTTGACTTTCAGCTTAAAATATTCCTGTTTTAGCTCCTTGGATAATTGGGCTCTTACCAAGAAGTACAAAACATCTGAGATCATTAGCATAGTCTGAGAAAGGATATATTCTAACTTTACAAAGATGATATGAACCAAAATTTAACAGGACAGGAAAAAAGATAACCCCTTTAAAAATGTATCACTGATTTCTACCTATTCTCAGGCAAAGAAAACCAAGTTTTTTCAAACAAATAATATTTTCTGTTCATCTGTATTACTACAATATGATTTTAATGTGATTTTTATCTAAAAAATGCTTTGTCTGATAGCAGTCCGTTCTATGGCACGAGAGTAGTAACACTCCTCTAATAAATATGATCAGAACCTTGGCTTCTATGGTTAACCTGAACTCTTTTAAAACAATTTCACAATTCAAACACAAATGAGGAATGTTTCTTAGAAATGCCGATGAACTGAAGGTAACTTCCACTGACTTTTAATTATAAATGTAACAAAGAAAATAAGTGAAGTTCTTGGTTAATCTGTAAAACATTGAGTAGGCACACATTTATCACTTTGTTTTTGAAATATTTGTAGCCTACTGTTGATGTCTCATTAAAGATACTAAAGAAATAAGACTCCAAGTTGAGAATATTTAATTTTCAACTACAGAATGTTCTCTTCCTTTTCACTGTCAGAGTCTTTAGTACCTACCAAGTGGCTTCTATTTTTTTTTTTTTAATTAAGACCAGTCTCTAAAGTTTCCATTATTATTACCTCCATTCTCTCCATCTCTAGCATTTGTTCCCACACCCTCCACCTTCCCTATGTTACCACAGATGAACTTCCTGGGAGTTTAGGTATTTCCTACTTGGGCACAAAATCCAGTGGTCACTAAATCATCTCTCCAGCAAGTCCACTCCCCATATAAAAATCTCTTGACCCCTTACATCAGAAAAATTTTCAAGTTTTCTTTTATAAAATCTAAGAAAGAGGGTGTTAAAAGTTATTGCCTCACCCAATATTCTCTTCCCTTCATTAGGGTTTTACCTCTCTTATCAAGGTCTATAATTACCGCATACCATTTTATCAAAAGTTAATTCTTAGTCCTCATCTTTTCAACAATATTTGACAGTTTGTTTTCTTCCTCCCCAAAGCATGGTACTCACTTGACTTCCAAAACAGTATATTCTGTGTCTTTCACTCATTTTTTAGTTGTCCTTTCTCCTCTTCTTTGCAGGTTCTTTCTTTTACTCTGATCTTTGTATTTCTAAATATTTTATTTTCCTTACTTTGGAGAATTGATCTAGACTTAAGCCTTAAATGCTATCTTACACCCTGATATCTACCTAATTTGTATGTCTAGCCTAAATCTTCAGACTCATTCTCTGTTAGACCTCTTTCCCTGGATATCTAACTGTGATCCCAAATTTAACCCATCCACATGTGAGCTACAGAGACTTTTCCTACATTTTGCCCAAAGTGAGAAATGGTGACATGACACTTTCAATTGTTACACACAGAAATATTGGAATCCTCTAACTCTCCTCTTTTCCATATGCAATATGTCCAGTCCATAATCCTTCTGCTTCTATCTACCTTCAAAAGACATTCAGAATCTGCCACTTTTTCCCCTTTCCACTGCTATCACTTGGGTAAAGGTCACCAACATTTCCTCTTTCAAGTTTTTTGAGTATCCACCTAACGGATCTGCTCACTGCTTCCATTCTAACCCCAATGGTCATCACTTGGCATTGACTGGCACTGTCAGCTAGACTTTGATGCTGTTAGAATCTGGACTGACTATAGCAGCTGAACTAGGCTCTCTTGTTGAATATAAAAACTTAAACATACCAACAACCTCAAACAAGGTCACTGTATAGAAAGAAAAGACAAAAAGAGAGTCAATCTATTCATAAACGTGTATAAAACGTGTATCTGTTTTACTTAATGTGGAGTCTTACAGGGCTTCTACAATGCTTGAAATATAGTGAGAATTCAGTAGACACTAGTGTTAAGTAGGCATGACCTTTCTTTTTTCAATACAAATTTTTCTCATTTTTCATTTCCCCCCAAATTCTTGGTTCCATTACAGAGTTAGACTGACTTTGTTGGTATTCTACAATCCTATTGAATGGGTAATCAATTTCTAGTTCTTCTTTTCTCCATTAACTTTATATTTCTTTATTTATATTTATTATTTATATTTAATAATAATTACCTCTCTGAAAGGTCATGATGCATCTGGAATAAAAAACTAAGGGTGCCGCCACGCCAAAATTGTACTTTCAAAGATTGGTTCCCACTCTATATTCCCTCCCTGCAAACCCCTATCTGAAAGCAAAGCTTTAGCTGCATTATTTATGTCAATGACTCCAATCATGATTTCTCCAGCCCTTTGCCTTCTTGTCAGTACCAGAACTGTCCAGCTCGAGAGAGAATAATGACCTCCTCCCTCAACCCTGCTCCTCCTCCAACTCACACTCACTTATCAGGTGACTCAAGATAAAAATGAAGGAAAATTATTTAACTATCCCTCTTCCTTGTTTCCCAAAATTCGATTATTGAGTATTCTATTAATGTAGCTGATTTTTTAAATTATGACATGTGATTTAATTTAGGCCATGATAATCTCTCAACTCTACTCTTAAATTCTCCCAACTAAAACCATTACCTCTGTACTCACCCCTTCAATTCATTCCACACCCTGCAGCCAGAGTTTAAAAACAAAAAGAATGTAAGCATTGGAACTTGATATCACTATCAAGCAATGCCTTCTCCAGTATTTAGTCTAATTCCCAAAATCTTTAACATGGTTGATGTTTATGACTAAATAATCCAATACTCTCTTTGCATCCTCCATACCATTTCGTCCACCAGGTATTAAATGTCACTGTCATTATTGTGAATGGATTTGATTGCCTCTTTTATGTTCATGTGTTTAGGTTCTCTTACTGGGTTCCTTCGTAGAGGAACAACTCCTTTCTGTATCTACCATATGAATCAAGCAAAGATAGTCTTAAAACATAGAAACACTGAAGTGTAAGAAAGAGGCTAATTTAATTCTGTTTTTTTTAATACCCATGAATGTAAGGAATTCCATTATTTGAGAACCCTATAAATTTAAGTACCTTTGAAGGCTTAGTAGAAGAAATGAAAATGGTCTCCGAGATCTGCTTTGCAGTCTCGCCCTTCCCTGAAATGTGAAATGTGTGACCAAAGGGTAGGGTTGGGGGGCTGACATTCTATTGGTACCTCACTGACTTAGCCACAAATTAATTAATGCATATAAACACTGTCAGATACAAAGCAAGTACTGTAGAAACATGTGAGTGTTGCCATCGCATGGTCTTTACATGTCTTTAAGTGGATACCCAAGAACAGGTGCACACTGACATCAGGAAGAAGTCTATTTTTCCAGCTACTGTGGTAAAGCTCCTCAAGATGTAAGGGAATATCTGGTGTTAGGTACCGAAAGATCCTCATGCTTCCTGTGTGGTTCCTACCCATCACTAAACTAAAAACAAAAAGGACACGAATTGTAGATGTGTGGGAAAAGAGAAGGACTAAAGTTGTTTAGGTTTATGAGAAAACGGTTTCAGATATAATTCTAATTTATAATTCTAAGATTGAATAACAATAATGGCCTTTAAAAAAATACCTCAAATGATCTCTAAGTAATGATACAGAAAAACAAATCTCTCTCTTTATCTACATCATTAGTAATATATTAAAATCTAATCTTAAATGATCATGGAGAAAGAATTCCTTAATAAATAACCAGATTTTAATCTCAATAGAATTTTCAAGTGAGAAAGAAGAATCATTTTTCTCTACCATCCCTGAATTTCCCTAATTTCACAATATAGTTATATGCAACAAAGACTAATGAAAATATCATGGGTTATTTACTAGATTTTACTTGTCTAGAAAAAATATTTTTCATCATTTTTCTTTAGTTATGAGACTTTCATAAATGTGAACTAAGGGACTTTTCCTCCATTTCTTATCTTTATGTCACAGAATGATGAGCCTTCATCAGAACCAACTTCCCATTAGGCTTTTACAATTACATTTTTCTAGGTGAGATTTTCTGATGAGAAGAAAGTGTCTAGATTTTAAACTTGAAGACAATGAGAAAAATAGAATGAGAACTCTTTTATTAATAAAAACAACTAGATAGGTGTTTTTTTCCTATAAGGACTATTTATAAATATGCATTCAGTAAAAAAGGAAGGTACTCAATAAGTAGCAAATTTAGGTTTATTTTAAGACACATTTTTCCCTCTATTTAGGCTACAGTAAAGAACACAAGATAGAGCACAGAAACAGCATCTGTTTTTTTTTCTCTTTTATTAAAATAAGAAGCAATCTCTGCTTTTAAAGATAAATGCATTATAGAAAGCCTTTCATTATATAACTAAGTTTAAATATCTCCAATCTCACACACACACACACACAAAAAAACTGTTTGAAAACACTTTTCAGGAATAAGCAAGGGAAAAAAATGTTCCTAACATGAAGATGCACAAAGACTCTCACACACACATTTTTTTCTCTCTCTCTTTCAAAATAAAAAGCAAAAGAAACTGCTGTGGGAAATTCAAGCCCTCTCCCAATCCATTTCTGTGAAAAGAAAAAAAAAACTCAATGCAGAGTAAAACAATTACTATTGGTCTGTAATGAATATATAAAATAAATAGGGTGGCTTACATCAATACATACAAAATCGACTTGGGACCCGTTCTTCGTCTCAGAGATGAAAATACCACTATTAATGCACACATTTCTGCATTTAGATGATTGAGTACTTTGGGGAAAATATACAACCAGCATCTAAGTTTGAAGAAACACATCAGAAAAATAACAATCACTCCTTTTTCTTGATCTATTCAACCTGTCTTTCTCAACTCTATTGAATTTAGTACTAAGTAGGAACTTATGCTGGTGTTCCCAAAAGGAAATAGAAAAGTAGAAAATGAGAAACTGTTTAGGTCTAAAAAAAAAAAAGCACACACAGTTCAGACTAAATAGTTTTAAGACAGAAACAAATTATAATGGTCAGAAAATGTTATTTAGGAATATTAAAATATCTTTATAACTTACAGTGCTATTTAAGTAAACTTTTGTCTTTCTTACCTACATTTTATAGCATAGACAATAACAAAATGATTTGTATGTTTCTATGCAGACATGAGAAAGTGTATCACTTATGTGATGTGACATAAGTACTCTTCATTATTGAGTCTACAAGTCATTTTCTGGAACTAAGTGAAGCACTTCCTCAAGTAGTATTATCCATTTAGGCTTTGGGAAAATTAAACATTTGTTCACAAAAGTAAAAACTTATGAACCATGAAAAGGGCAAGGAAATTTTAAAACAGACTTGAAGCACAGTGAAAAGGCACACTTCTACTTTAAGGTATGACTGTTTATCAGCAAAACCCTTTGGGAAATAATTTGGAAAAATATATTGAGTGTCATTAAAAAAATTTAAACCAAAACTTATACAATCACACAAAAAAATCAAACTAACAATTTTGATCTAAAAAAAAAAATAAAGAGGCACCCTCAAAAATGCTGACAGCCACATTTTGATTGGCCTATATAATAAATAGTCCAAAGGAAATGGATTATTCAGAAACTAGGATTATTTTCTCATACACCGAGGCAGTGACATTTTCTTTGCCACCAAATCCTTTTTTGCTTTCTGTTAGGGTCTATCCTGCTGAGATTAAGTTTGGCTTGAGAACAAAGTGGATTGAGGAACTTGGCATTAGACCAGAAACAGTGCACATACTACAAGAAAAAATAGCCCCAACTCTCCATCATACAGGCTCAGGAACAGACTTCCTCAGTAAGACTCCTAAAGCACATAAATAAAACCAATAATTAATAAATAAGATGGAATCAAACTAAAAAGTTTCTTCACAGCAAAGGAAACAATTAAGAACATTAACAGAGAATCATCAGAATAGGAGAAAATCTTTACCACCTGCACATCTGATAGAGCCCTTAATCTCCAGGATATACAAAGGACTCAAAAAACTTAGCACTAAAAAAATGAATAACCCAATCACTAAATGGACAAAGGAAATGAACAGACACTTCACAGAAGAAACATGACTGGTCAAAAAATATATTTAAAAAAATGTTCAACATCTCTAGCAATTAGAGATATGCAAATTAAAACTACATTGAAATTTCATTTCACTCTAGTCAGAATGGCAATTATCAAGAACACAAGTAACAATAATGTTGGTGATGATATGGGGAAAAAAGATTTACTCTACATTGCTGGTGGGACTGCAGACTGGTTCAACTACTCTGGAAAGCAATATAGATATTTCCCAGAAAAACTTGGAATAGAACCATCATTTGACCCAGTAATCCCAATCCTCAGTTTACACACAAAGGATTTAAAATTAGCATATTACAGTGACACAACCACATCAATGTTTATAGCAGCTCAATTCACACCACCAACCTAGGTACCCTTCAACAGATGAATGGATAAAAAAAATGTGGCATATATAAATAATGGAATATTACTCAGCTATAAAGAAGAATGAAATTATGGCATTTGTCAGTAAGTAGATGGAACTGGAGACTATGCTAAGTGAAATAAGCCATCCCCAAAAATCAAAGGCTGAATATTATCTCTGATATGTGAATGTTAACCCAGAACACAGGAGGGTAAGGAGGGGAAGTATAGAAGCTCATTGTATTAAACAAAGGGTAATGAAGGGAAGGGAGGGGGGATGGAAATAGGAAAGATACTAGAATGAATTGGACATAACTTTCCTATGCTCATATATAATGACACAACTAGTGTAACTCTACATCATGTTCAACCACAAGAATGGGATCAAAATTGTAATGGGTTGCACCCCATATATGTGTAATTTGTCAAAATATACCCTACTGTCATGTACGTCTAAAAACAATAAAGTTTTTTTTTTTAAAAAAAAAGATATGCTGTATCTATCCTGCCATGTAGGTATAGTTCCCTGCCTAGTAACAATGTTTTGGTCAATACATGGTGGTCTCATTAGATGATATTACCAAGTGATACTGTAGTCAGTTAGTGAAATTATTAAGTATACTCTATGATGTTTGCACAGTGACAAAAATCACTTAATATCATGTTTATCAGAACATACCCCTATCAATAAGTGACATATGATTATACTTCAGTTAGCATCAATAAATACAGGAGAAATTGAGTGTAACATGGTGGGTATGTACTATTTTAAATGGTTTAGGGAGAAGGGGAGATGAGTTGGTCTTTGAAAACCCGTATGCTTAAGTTGCAGTCCAATATATTAATTCTACTTTTATATTATAATATAAATGAATAGAGAAATATCTTAATCACCTGAGGCTATCAAAATTCAGTAAATTTCATATTCTCTATATATCTCAAAACATTTTCAATCTACTATTCTTTTTCTCTCATTTACAAAAAAATGGTTAAAATTTATATTTAGTGTTTTTGATTTAAAGATTCTGAAGATATTTCAGAGACATTGAAAACCTAAATTCCAGGTAAGCTTAATAATTTTTTTGAAGAAGGCCATAATCAGAATCATCTAAAAAGAAAAAAAATAAAGCAAATGAGGTTAAAGATGATTGTAAAGCTGATAACAATTAGAACAAAATGCATTAAAATAGTAAATTTTAGAAATCATAGAATAGCAATGTTCCTTTTCAAGAGAAATTGTGTTCATGAATAAAATCCTGAGGGTAGCATTGTCTTTTTCTCTTTGCAGGAAACCCTGCTTTTTCAAACACTTAAGTTCTCTATGGGAAAATTAGGCTAGTTAGTTAGGCTAGGATCTCAGCCTAAACTCCATGTGCTTCCTTTTAACCTTTTTACTGAAAATTCAAGAGGGGAAAAAATCATTCCTCTAAATTCTTCCATGTTCATTTACCTCACCTTAACTCACTGCCAGAATCTTTAATACAAGGATTCACAAAAATGGAATGAAGAATTAGCATTTCTATGAATACACAGATTCACAACATAAAATTAGCTAGTCCCCCTCCCCCCAAAAAAGCAAGGAAATCAAAATAAGACTATAGAGACCAGGATTTTATTTGATACTACTTTTAACTGAATCTACTACAATTGTAACTTTATGGTCCTGAGGGTGACCTTTTATATTTCTTTCATATCTATAATACTATCTGAAACACACTACAAGTATCAAAGGCAATTAAGTTCATTCAGATTTATGACATGTGGGCTGGGGATGTAACTTAGCAGCAGAATGCTTCCCCAGCATGTACAAAACCCTGGGTTCATTTCCCAGCACTGCCTCCCCATCCAAAAAAAATTCAGATTTAGACACATAAAGTGATTAAAGAAATAATTACCAAGGAGAAAGGATTAAGTATTATATTTTTAGGAATATAAGTTCTTTAAACTTCCATATGATATTTACTGTTACCAACTGACATCCTATAGGCCTAAGAGTGTGGTTTCTCCTCTAAAAGTCAAATCTTGAACCCTGGCTTAAAATGTCCTGTTGCTCAAACTCATGACTAGGGTGACTCTTCATAGTTTCCAGCCGATATCATGCTCAACCTCATAATGACTTTTAAGAAAATAGAAAGGTCACACAGTGTGTGGTTAAGGGTGTGGACTGGAGACAAACTGCATGGGTTGAGAATGGAGTTCCACAATTGTGGACTACATTGCATTAAACAAATATGCCAATTATAAATTTGTTGTATCTCAACTCCAAATCCACTTTGCTTTGAGACACTAGAACTGCACCTTGTCAATACATTTTTTTTTTTAATAGTTCAGACAATTCCAGCTGTGTTAGTAGTAAAGAAAGGAGTTGCTTCTTCAGATTTTATGTTAGTGTGCTTGGGCTCCTGCACCTTGAGTGCTATCAATGTAAAAGAAACAAGTTACAAGAATCCTTCTGTGAGTTTTGCAAGAATCTTAGTGGATAACCCCTCCCTTCGCCCAATGGCTTTGACCAAATCTGGCCCATGGTGCCTCAGTCATTGACTAAGCTCTGTCTCAGTGTTGGGATAAAGGGACGACATGCTCACTCATTCCTTCCTTTCTTAGGATCTGTCTCCATCCTGGAGGATAGTCCTTGTATATCATTCTCTTCTTTTTGTAGTTAAGCTGCTTCTGCCACATAAATGATTCTTTAGCTTCTTATTCTTTTATTATTTTCCCTGTTCAAATTACTAAAGTGGTCTTCTGTCTCCTGAATGGACATCAACTGATGTCTATAAAATGTAGATACCTCTTAGATTTCTTTTGGGGATTAAAAGGGTTTATATAGATAAAGTTTTCAAATAATGCACATTCACTAAGTCATCATAGACATATAGCACAGAAAAGAACCCATGAATCCCTGACAAAACATTCTGTAAACATACAGCTTCTTATGTATTAATATAAAGAAAAGCATTTTTCAAAACCCCTGCTCAGAAACTATCTACCTTCTATTGACTTCATTCTCTAAATCTCTAGAATTATAATAGCTATTTGTTTATACCTCCATTCTAACTATGTATTATAGGACACTATTAAATCAAAGTGTTATTATCCAATAAACAAGTTTCCTTATGTAATTTTAAAATAAATTTTATTATGTATAGTTAAGCCAATAAAATGTTATAGGATACATAGCAGTAAATCAATTACTATGGTAAATCAACTTAACATATCTATCATCTCATATTGTTACACTTCTCTGTGTGTATGTTGTTGGGTTTTTTTTTTTTTGTGTGTGTGTGTGTATTAACCCATTATTCCCAAAGTTTTCAATTCTGTGACTATTTTATCAAAATTAAAACAGGTGCATTAAAATAGGTTGGAAATCATACATACATAATATTAATCAATATTATTATTATTATTGTCTTGCCATATAATTATATACACATTATATAATTATGTATTATAAACTAAATTTAAAATTTTATGAGCATTCCACAGTTGGGCTATGGGACAAAAGAGGCTAATAGCAAAAGCAATTAAAACTATTTATTTAGCAGGAATCCCAAATGTAGTTCAATTGTATTAACTAAGGTCCACATATTGTATGTTATCACTATTGACTTGTTTATCACACACATCTACTATTTTGTATCCTTTAAACTACATATCCCCATTCCCATTCCCTAGCCTCATAACTACTGTTCTATTCCCCCTCCTTATATATATATAAACACACACACACACACACACACACACACACACACACATAAATATATATGACTTTTATAGATTCCACATATAAGGAAGATCATGCAATACTTTTCTTTCAGTCTGGCTTATTTCATTTAATACAGTGTCCTCCATTTTCATTCACATTATGGGATGAATAATATGCTATTTTGTATTAACCCACCACCACAATTTATCAACTACTCTTTTGATGGACATCTAAATGGTTTCCATATCTTGGCTATTACAAATAATGCTATAGTGAGCAGAGGATATAGCAATTTTTAAGATGTGATGATTCTTTTTCCTTCAGGTGTATACTCAGAAGAGGGATTGCTAGGTCTTAATTTATTTGAGAACCTCCATATGATTTTCCCTTATAAGGCCACCAATCTATATTCTCAACAACAGTATGCTAGGGTTTCCTTTCTTCACACTCTCACAAGCATTTGCTGTCTGTTGATTTTTTGATGGTAATCATCCTAACAGGTATAGCGTGGGTATTTGTTGCGATTTTGATTTTCATTTCTGTGATGATTAATAATATTGAGCACTCTTTCATACTTGTGTTGGCCATTTTTGTCTTCTTTGGAGAAATGTCTATTCAGGTCCCTTGGCCTTTTTTAATCGGGTTGTGTCTCTCTATTGGGTTCAATGAGTTCTTCATAAATTTCGACTATCTACCTCTTTTTAGGTATAGAGTTTACAAATATTTTTTTCCAAATCTGCTGATTACTGTTTTGTTTTGTTGGTTATTTTCGCTGCAGTTGCTTTTTCCTTTTATTTAGTAGCATTATTTACTTCCCCTTTTGCAGTCTGAATGTGTGGCAAGGTATCCAAAATCATTAACAAAGTCAATGTCAAAGAGCTCTCTGCCTACATTCTATTCTAGGAGTTTAAGGATTTCAGGTCTTACAATTCGGCCATTTATTCATTTGAGAGGATTTTTGTGGATTGTATAAGATCCAGATTATTATCATTCTTTGGCATGTGAAAGTCCAATTTTCCTGGCACAACTTACTAAAGAGACTGCCCCTTCTACATGGTATTTGGCTCCTGTTATGATTTAGATATGAAGTGTCGCCCAAAAGCTCACATGTGAGACAATGCGAGAGATATTAGAAGTAAAATGATTGGTTTATCAGAGCCTTAACCTAATTAGTGCATTAATCCCCTGACAGGGACTACATGAGTGGTAACTATAGACAAGTAGGTTGTGGCTGGAGAAGATGAGTCCTTAGGGTAGGTCCTTGGGGTACACATTTCGTGTGTGGTAAAGAGAGCTCTCTCTCTGCTTCTTAGAGGCCATGTTCTGAGCTGCTCTCCTCCAACACCACTCTTCTGCCACACCTCAGGCACAGAGCAATGGAGTCAGCCAATGTATGGACTGAAACCTCAGAAACTGCAAGCTAAAATTGTTCTTGTCAGTTCTTTTGGTCATGGTAGTGAAAAAGGTGATTAAAATAGTACCCCTGTCAAAAATTAACTAAATGTATGTGATTGGTTTTATTTAAACACCACACTTTACTCTTTGTAGAAAGTAGATGTTCACAAAGGTTTTCAGTGGGTCAAAGAACAACTGGTAGCCAACGTATCAAACCTCTACAATACCTAAGGTTTTTTCATATCATTATGACCTATGTCCTACAAGGATCACAGAAGGAGTCTGTTTTTGTTCAATTTTGTGTCACTGTGACAAAAAACTTTACAAGACATATTTAGAACATGAAACATTTATTTTGGCTTATGGCTTCAGAGTTTCAGTCCATGTTCAGCCAGTCACATAGCTCAGGCCCAAGGTGAGACAAAACATCATGGTAGAAGGGTATGGTGGAGGAAAGCTGCTCAAGGTATGGCAAACAGGAAGCAGAGAGTGAGCTCCGCTCACCAGGGACAAGATATAAACCCTAAAGTCATGACCCTGGTGATCTAAAGCCTCCAGCCACATCTTACTTACCTATAGTTACTGCCCAGTTAGTCCATATCAGTAGATGGATCCAGGATATAATATTTCATCTCTGAAAATTCTTGCTCTATCTCACACATGAGTTACAGGTGACACCTTACATCTGAACCATAACAAAGTCTTTCCAACCCTGTGTTCTAGCACATTTAAGAAATATGTCCATGCCTCTCCACTATTTTGACTGAATATTATCTTGCATTTCGAATTGAGTAAATATCTTTGCAAAAATTTATCCATCACAGACACCCTTTTTTTTCTTCTTTATTAAATTTTCAGAATGCTAGAATAACTTTAGAATAATTTAAGTAGAATGAAGAATGAATCATCTGCCCTTGAAAAGGAAAAACTAAAAGAAGTCTATCAAAGATTTAACCATATACAGAGCTAGGTATGATCTATAGCTTATGGACATAAAACTATCTATTTACTGGAACACTATTATTGAAAGAATATTCTTGAGAATTATGTAGTTCTCTGTTATGGGTTATACTGGAATAGCAATCGTTATGACCATGTGTCAGTAGCATGTCATCAAGAACTTTAGCTAAAAAATATTTATAATACATTCTCCTATAAAATTTATCTTATTATAAGAAAAATATAAGATTTACCCCCTTAAAAATTTTAAGTGTATCATACATTGTTGTTGGATGTAACTACAATATTCTATAGATTTCTAGATTTTACTATTCTTGAAGGTCTGAAACTTTATGCCTATTGATTACTAAATTTATTCCCTCTTTCCAATAGTTCTAATTACTTCCATTCTATTTTTTGATTCTATGAATTTTGATACTTTAAAATATTTCATCTAAGTGGTAGCATACAGCACTCGTCTTTCTGTGCCTGGCTATACTACTTATTCTTGCTTTGAGGTCCTATCTTGCATTCATTTCATTTTTTTTTTACTCCAAGAGCAAACTGAATGTTAAAGCTGTGCCTTTATTCCTTGGTACTGGTTTAAGGCTTATCTGGTTTGCTCTCCCTGGCATCCTTTGGTTGGCATTCGCATCCTGTAGTTGTTTCAATTCTGACTATCTTCATTAAACAACACTCATTTGAGCAGTATGCATTTACATTTAGAAAGCAAATATGTACACATAAATATCAGTTGAATGAGTCAGTGATTTCACTCATAATTGGCTTCACCAACCCTATTAGGGCACTCAGGTGTAAAAATCACAGACCTGGCTGGATGAAATACAGCTCCTGTTCTCTTGTGATGCAAATCCAGCTTCCAATAGAGATCAAGAGGATAAAAACCTTTCCTCCCCTTTCAACAACTAAGTAGAAGTCATAACTATTTCACCAGCACTAGTTTTTAAATAGGCTGAAAGTGAAGCAGCTTGATAAGAAGCCAGATCATAGGACGCCTTACTGGTTTTATCATGGGTGTCATGCTTCCAGTATAAATGCGAGGCTGCTGCTCTAAGCCATCTTGGAAGTGGAGAAGCCATGCATAGGCCAGGTAAGTCCTTCAATAGCTTTAGTTCTAGGGGAGGTCTCAGGCTATTCTCCTCCACAAATATAACAATGAAGTGTCTGTTGTATCAGGACATTTTAAATTATCCCTTCCCAGTCTCTAAATTTCAAAATGGAGATAATACAATTGCCTATTGGTCATATTTGCAAAAAGGGTAAGTTATTTTTTTTTATTTGTAAAATCATTAATTATTCAGGAAAAATTCATGCAATTTTGGTCTAATTACATTTACACTCCACCCAACTGTTATGGTGTTTGGTGTGACCTACACATGAATGCATTCTGAGTTTGTTTAGGAAGAGGTGTCCCATAAGCAAGAAGAAGTCCTCTTAGAAATTGGCCAAGGTTAGCTTTAGTTATCACTTAAAACGTTGACCCACACTTTGGCTTGTCAGAACTCAGAAAATGATACCCCAAACTACTTTAAATTCAAGAATACTAAGAGAGCATCAGAAGCAAGAAGGTGACTCAGGTTTTTTCTGAATGTTGGTCATAAAACCCTCCCTCCAGAGACCCTACCTGATAACCAGGGGAAGAAATGCTACACAGAGTGGCCAAAAGATCCTGAATAGGGGCTGGGGTTGTAGCTCAGTGGTAGAGCACTTGCCCAGCATGTGTGAGGCATTGGGTTTGATTCTCAGCACCACATATAAATGAATAAAATAAAGGTCCATTGATAAGTAAATAAATGTATTTTTTAAAAAAAACTAAAGAGATGGGTCTTACTTTGTCCCCCCAATTATGTAACCCATTACCATGTGATTTTACCCTTTTGCCCAATCACATTACAAGCTGTCAATTCTACATCAAAATTAAGCATAAAAATAGAAAGTTTTCCCTAGGCCTTTGGGTTTTGCTTTCTGAAGGCTACCGTATCACATAAAACTAATTTAAAAAAAAAAAAAAAAAAAACTTTTGTTTATCTCCTTAGCTTTATTTTGTTATAGTAGTGTAGGCTGTGGTCCTTATGTTGAGTGAGGAAAAGTACTTATCACACCATCATGCTCCTTACACTTTCAGTTACACTCTTCAATGTCAACCTGAATGCCTTCCATTATTCCAATTCTGATGATGTCATATTTGATCCAAAAAAAGAAAAATTTTTTTGAACATAAAAACAACGTAATGCTGATTGACCTTTTAAAACTCATATCCTTAAGCAAATCATTAAATCTGCTTCTTTGCATTCTCTGGTATCAAAGCCACATATATGCACAGAGCTCAAAAAGGTTTTCTGTGCATGTAGGAGATATATTTTGAACAAAGTAAATGCACATTAATACAAAGTATCACATAATTCTATAACCTATAAAATATGTCTTTAATAAAGGAGCTTTAATTATAAACACTATTCTTAACTGCTAAATTTTGAAATCAGCCCACCTATCAAAGTACACATGGATAAAGAAAATGTGGGATATGTCCAGAATGGAATACTATTCATCCATAAAAAAGAATGATATTCTATTTGCAGAAAAAAAGGACTGAACTGGAAGTCATTATGTTAAATGAACTAACTTATATACAGAAAGACAAATACCATTTGGTTATCCTCATATGAGGATGTTAAAAATAGTTGATCAAAACATATAATAAGAATTACTAGGGGCTGAGAATGGTGGGAGTGAGAAGCATAGAGGAAGGTTAGATAATCAGCACCAGAATTCAAATTAGTAAATTCTGATGTTCTACAGCACTGTGGGGTGACTATCATTCAAAATAAACTGATAAATTCTATGAATTACAAAAAGAAAATAGCTTGAAGTCTCCAAACACAAATTAATGATTAGGAGATAGAAACATTAATTACCCTGATTTGATCAGCACATATTGTATATGTGGATTGAAATGCTACAATTGTATCATGCAGATACAATTCTAAGTTGTTAAGCAAAAATTCCCTAAAAAGATAGGAAAATGTTAACTATGCGGATAGGATCACTATACACTGTATACATCTATCAAATTTTACCACTGCCCCCTAGAAATTTGTACAAAAGATTTTTTAAAGTAAAATTTTTTAAAAAGTTTCTCTAATCCAGGTCTCAAAACAGAATTCTGCACTATCTTTCCTCACCAGTGTCCTTAGCTCCTGTAAGCACACAACCCTTGAACTCACTGAGTAGATTGTTTAAGGAAACATAACTGTATAACACAACCTGCCTGATTTTCACATGCAAATATTTCTGCTTATAGTAATTAAGAGAAATGTAGTGGGACAGCTTTCAAGCCACATTCTTATTGAGCCCCAGGGGCAGAAATGGTCAGAGAGAAACATCAATTAGTGTTAGAATTACAAAGTTACTGGAGACACAGTGTACTCCCAGAATCTAAATAAAGATTGAATGTTCAAAATACCTATCTGACTATTTTTTTTTGACAGTCTTTCTTTCCCTTAATTGAAATTCTTTACCAAAAAAAAATTAAATCAAAGAATTAGTCAAATTGCATCTGCTATTTGAAAATATTATATTTTGAATACAGCACAGAATTTTAGGGTCAAGTTTTAAGATTTTGGCTAGCTTTGAGCCATTTTTTTAAATATCTGGGAGATTTTGAAATATGAATTTCATTACATGTTCATTTAAACTACAGAATACAATTAATGGAAAAGTGAATTTTTATAGGAGTATCTTTAAAACACGCAAAATAATTATAATTCTTCGTAATTTTAATAATCAAAAATTTTCATGTGACAATTTTAACTATAAGATTAGAATCTATATTATTAGTCTTCTATAGTATTAAAAGAGAGATTAAAGTATTAGACAGTGATATATTGTTACCTTCTTTTACAAAATGCATATTTTAGAGTGTTAAGGACATACCATATATTATACAACCTGTAATAAGTATTATTGACTCTAATATATTTAATATTTTGATTTCAAGAAGGCCTATTGAATTCTATGCTTAAAATTTCAATCATCACAAGAAAAAAACTTACCTTTATTTTGTATGCTGCCCCCTGGGAGCGGCTTATGTGAAACTTCACATTCCTGGGATACACTGATGTCATCTATAGCAACAGAAGCATTTGATGACAAAACAGTGGCTTCTAAAATTAACTATAAGCACAGAAAACTAAAATTAGTAAAAATACATCATGAAGGTAAAGACTTACAATCACATTTCTTTGTAGAAAGGAATTCATTTGCCCCATCCCATTTTCTAATCTAATTTTAGAAAATCATTTTGACCAGAATATTTAAATTATAATTTTATTAAGTTATAACTCCTTCACCAGCATCTGATATAACCTTAATACCTTAGGTAACCTTGTTTCAATTAAAAGTTGTAACATTCATCAGGAGTGAGTGAAGGACTCTCTTCCATTGGAGCCATTAAGAGTCATATGCATTTAAAATGAGCTCTTTGGGGTAATCAACTATGAGGTTTACAACTCAATTTAATTGAGATAGGAATTCATTTGTAATGGGTCTACTGGAGTCAGTGATTCATTTCCATAACAGAATATTTAAATATGAGTATATATTATGTATACATATACAGAAACATACTTAGTGTGGTAAAGCACACAATCAGTAACCACATACAGTGGTTAATCATATTCATTTGCTAAAGCCCTCAGAAGCAACTATTTAAGTTTAATTTATTCTAACACTCTGAATAATTACTGATATAATTTGTTTTCTTCTTGTTAATCACTCACATTATTATGTTGTTATTCTCCCACAAAAAAAAAAAAATAGGAAAGAAAAAATGAGGGAGGGAGAAAACAAATCACAAATGATTTCTGGAGCCCAAGGACCTGAGTGGCAGACCATCAGTCCAGACACAGCCGGTAGGTCCATCTCCATCTTATCAATTTGCTTGTGTTGAGGCTCAGGAGATACCACCCCAAAATGCAGCACCATGGAGGTCACTCTGCCCTTCCCTTGCCTTACTGTGGAAGAGTAGATCAAAAAGGAACTTTTATGATGCACTTCTCTTGTTATAAGACCCCCACGTGAAAATAGTACTATCCCACACCTAGAGAAATGGAGTCTCCACAGAGAGGCCAAGAGAATCCAACAAATAGGCCTTGCTATATTCCCTCTAATTTATTATCATTAGATCATACTTTTTTAATATTTATTTTTTAGTTGTAGTTGGACACAATACCCTTATTTTATTTATTTAATTATTTTTATGTGTTGCTGAGGATCCAACCCAAGGACTTGCATGTGCTAGGTGACTGCTCTACCACTGAGCCCCAGCCCCCATATTTTTTTTTAATACCACCCAACTTCTTTGTAATTTTTCGTTCTTCATTGAACCTAAACATAAAAATCTAGTAAATTTTACCGGGGTCTTTATTTCTAGAGGCCTATGTCAAGTAAAGCTTAATATTTTCTTTTTCTGTTGTTAAATCTGTCTCTTGTTATAGGGATACCAACTAGGATCCTTGTGAGGGATAAGTGAAGGTATTATTTCTCTCTCCTACACTTGCCATAATCAGTTAAGAACTGAACTGTAAGTGCTGTAGAGGAGTTCAGTAGAAGACACTAAGAGAAGCAAAGAAAAACACTCTAATGTTTCTGCCAAGAATGTGGGATTAAGAATCTGGGGCGGGGGGAAAATGGTGGAGAGGCAACACTAAACCTCAGTTACAATAGTTGCTGAAGATTTTTCCTCAAGGAACTGAGGTAACAGCCCAAGCAAAAGCAAGGAGATGTGAAAGTGCTGGATTTGTTTAGAAAACTAATTGGGTACTTTCAGGGGTATAGGATTTTAAGAGAATAACCACTTAATTGGATAACAGATTAAAGGGATCAATTGTATGAGTTGGCAAAGCCCAAGCATTGATTCAGAAAATAAATAGCTCAGACTGCAAACATTTCAGCCCATTTCTCAGCATTTTTCCCAGATACTCAGAGGTATAAACAGAAAAATCTCTGCAGAGATGTTTGCTTCAATGCTGGCTTTGATAGCAAATGACAAGAAACAAAAGCAAATCCATAAATAAATGGTGTGATAGACTGTACACACTTCCCACTAAAAAAAAAAAAAAAAACACTGATAGGTTATAATTTCACCATTAATTTAAATCATCAAAGTTTTAAGAGAAAAATGGCTTCTTACAAATGTATAGCTGTAAATAATTATCATCTTGTGATTCCAAATGATTTTCACTATTCCTACTTTTTCTTGCCTATTTTAACCAACCTGATCCTTTTGAGTTGTGACCAAAGGCAATTTCCTTTGGGAACTATGATGTCAGTGAACAATAAGTGAGAAAGAGGTTGTTTGGAAGAGATGTTTCAACCATAGATGCAGAAAAAGTAAACACTTCATTTTATAAGATTTTCAAGGTAATTTGAGAATTTCAATTTCAAACTAAATGAAGCTGTGTTTCCCTTTTAAAGTGATCTTTTAGGAACTTAATTTTTGTTTTACCCAATTATTTTACTCTCTAAAAAAGCAAAATAATTTCTTGCTTTCACAAACCACAACAACTCATAAATATTTCATGATTAAGTGATTATATTTGTACATCTGCAAAACTGAAAGAAGCTTTCTCAGAAAAGATTCAACTAGTATATTTATATATCTTGTTTTATAAAAGAACAGGAAAATAAATATGAATCTAAGAAAGAGGGGAATATACTGAGAAGTAGACAGAAATTAGAAGCTTTACATTCCTAGGACATACTGATATCATCTATAACCCCTATAGCAATTGAAAAATGAAGATGTTATCACAATATGAACAATAGCTAATTTTGATTCAGCTGTCATTCTATACAAGGCACATGCACTTCTTTTAATCTTGTGAAAATGGTTCTATCTTCACAAAACTGTTGTTATTTATTTGTTGGTTGGTTGGCTGGTACTGGGCATTAAACTCAGGGGTGCATTACCACTGAATTACATTCGCAGTCTTTTTTTGAAATTTTTGAGACAGGGTCTTGCCAAGTTGCTTAGGGCCTTGCTAAATTGCTGAATCTGGCCTTGAACCTGAGATCCTCCTGCCTCAGCCTCCTGAGTCATTGGGATTACAGGTATGTGCTACTTGTCCTTAGAGAATGGAAGTAATTGATTGACAGTCAGATATCTTTTAAGGAAAATATGTAATCTGAGCCAATAATGATTATGCTGATGAGGGTGTAACTGCATTTCTACAATCAAATAAAGAGATAACTGGTCATCCAGAGATGGTGTGAAATAGAGCTAGCCAGCATAACAAGATTGAAGAAAAGTTTAGACAAAGAAGGCTATAGAAACTAGGTCAGCTTCTACTTTAGCATTATAAATCTTACCCTTCACTGAATCTTCAAATAGTGTCAGGAAATTGTTATTGATTTATATCATTGACTAAAATAAAGGGCAAATATGGTATTAATCATTGTGGAAAAATTCACAGAGACATCTTAAGATGATATCTAAAATATGAAATGTTTGAATAGGAACTAGCAGAATGTAGACCAACTTGAAATCAAGGGGTGGTACTCAGAAAAAGTGGCCTTTTAGATATTAAAACTGAGAAAGCAGGTCTGATGGCATGTGCTGAGAATTCCAGTTACTCAGGAGGCTGAGGCAGGAGGATCACAAGCTCAAGGCCAGACTGGGCAATTTACAGAGACTCTGTCTCAAAATTAAAATTATTTATATATATATACACACACACACACACACACATACATACATACGTATACACATACATACATATACACACACACACACACACACACACACACACACAAATGACTAGGAATATAGTTCCACAGCAAAATGCCTGACTAGAATGTGCAGAACCCTAGGTTCAATTGCCAGTCCTGAAAAAAAAAATGATACAAAGAAGACAAAAGCTACATCTTCATAGGAAAACACAAACATGTTGAAAACAGCAATAGTTAGGGGAAAAAAGAAAATGAAAAATTAAGTTAAAGTACTCACTTGAAAAGCTTAATATAGCAAATGAACAGAGCAAGTTAAAACAGAATAGAAAGAATATATTAACTATTTAATATGAATTCTTCCAATAAAGCCTATTGAGGCAATTGAGAGAATATCAAAATATTAATGCAATGTTCTTACCAAAAACAACAACAACAACAACAAAACAAAAAAACCAGACTAATCCTTTGTCAGCAGGAAGAATAAATGTCCTGCCAACTGGGGGTGCTTATTTCCTAAGAAACTCAAAGCAATTTGTATTCTGTTATGGTCTTCAATTGACATCAAAAGAACCACACTGAATCTGAATTTCAAGGCTAAAGGGAACACAGAGGTCACAGAGTACAATACCTTTTTCTTTCCAATATTTGGATTGGATTGGATTACACTGTATAAATATATTCAGCGCTTAGTTACATTCAACTGATGGCTAGACAATGACTAAGGTCCCCCTTAAACAATGCAGCCCACTAACTTAAAGTGCCCGAATCCTCACCTTGTTCCAAGAAGACTAAACTTAAATACTTGAAATATTTAAACCTTAGATGGAATATTTGCAGGTAAAATATCATTTCTATTTGTTGTTGATAAAAGAATGATGTAGAACTGCGCCTAGCTAGAATCTTCATGCACATTTTCATGCTTTTAAAAAATATGTTTGAAGAAATTCAGTTAAATCCAACATACTATCAGCATTTGTTTTTCCTGCAGAGGACAATAAATGGGCTGGAAATTGATATAAAGACAACAAAAGCTGCGTCTTCATAGGCAAACACAAACATACTGCCATAAGTTAATTCTGAGGAGTACATGTGCATTCATTTCTCTGTATTTAGTGCCAGTTGGAAATATTTACAAAATGTACATCATGTTAAATAAATAATACCATGTGTGAAATTCTGTGTATATTGATGAAACATACGTGTGCATGTATGTGTGTGTGAAATCTGGACTACTTCATAAAAAAAAATGCAATGTATTTCCACAATTCTTTATCCAAAGAGTTTGTGACCAGGTAGGTTTTGAGATTTGTATAGTTCAGAGCTAGATGTTGATATAACACTGGTAGTGTTTATTACATGATACTCTCGGGAAGATGGGGAACAACATTGTAATCAAACCCCTGATTAAATAAACTGCCCAAAGACCTCACATTGATTTAGGTCAGGTTAGGTTTTGCCTCACAATTTGTTTTTCAAAAACTTATAGCTTTCCAAATTTAATTGTCTAAATTCCCAACTAGAGATTGTAGACCTACAAGGGTAAAATTTGATGGTGAAATTTGAGGGAAATCTTTCTTACATACATATTTTTACTTGTTTGTAGTTTCTAAAACAAACATGTGCTGTAGAGAGTCACTTCCTAACAAGATTAAAGGAGGAGGAGGGCAGGCACAGAAGAAAACTCTACCTTCTCTGAAGTTAATTAAACATGTGTGAGGCCCAGCTTGAACTCAGCATCAAAGCAGATTAGAGAGAAAAACCAACACAAACACCAACACACACGTGGTGTGGTGCTGAGTTATCAGGAGGGAACTCAGAGAGGAGCAGCAGTAAACAGTGCTGAGTCAGAAACCAAACAGCCATCCCATAACAGCAACCCACCAAACCACTGGCCATTTCACCTCCTGGTTAACACATCCTCCCATGATAAGGAATCACCTCAATATGCAAGGTAAAGCAAAACCCAAACTCAAACCCCAAACAAAGAAATATGAAAGAGAGAAAACTACTCTTCAATACTAATAATAATGGATCAATGAGAGCTTCCACAGGTGGAAAGAAATGGCACATAGTTCAATTCATCCAGTTTCCCAAATGACTAGTCCTGGCAAAGGACATTCTGTTTTCTTCTCAATGTGTTGAGCATAAAGTTTGATAGATCTTCTTGGTTTTATTCTAACTAAAAAGAACCGCAGTGAAAACCATTATATAGATAACACAAATATAGGAGGCAAGACGTCCAATTGTTCTGATTTTTCCAAACCTCCCCCATATTATGGAGATGGGTGTGGAGATGAGTAAGTGACCAGCCTTTGTATTCAGTGCTTCCCAATAAAAAGCTACCAAAGGTGGTTTTGTCCATTAAATGTGGGAATCAAATCATAAATTGATGTTTGAAGATCAGAGAAAATTTGTATAACTCCTTGGAGTGCAAAAGCCTCTGATGATTGAGTTTACTAGAATTTTGGCCAGCAGGAGATCTGTTTGTTTTCAAAATGAAGAAGAATATTAACATTAATTACCTACCTACTGTTCCCAGACAACATACTAGTAATTACCATAGCAACAACAATAGCTGACTTGTGTGAGCTCACTCCATGCCAGTCTCTTCTATACGCTTCTCACACAAAAAACTATTCAATCCTACAGAAATTCTATGAAGTAGAGACTGCTCATATGAGCTGATGCTTATTTCATATTCCTCTGATTCCATGGGGAAGAAGTTCCCTGCAGTCACACTGCTATTACTTCTTAGTCTTTCCCAGGGGAGGATCCAGATGTATGTGACTGCTGATGTTTGAAGAACACACTGGGCATGCTCCACTCATCCTCCTCTTCCTTTCAACATCCCCCTTTGGGAGGCAGCCTCTACTCCTCCCTGCTAATGATAAAACTAGAGGGAGAGTCCTATGTTTCTCTAGCAGAGTCTTACTCTCTGGGTAAATCTATTTATTGTCTTGTCAGGGATTATTTTATATATGCGGCTGCTCCAAAATATTTTGTTCTCGGCTTGACTTCTACATGTATCTTAATTAGTTCAGAAATGAGGACCATATCAGGGACTCTAAAACCCCAACACTCGTGCTCTTAGCCTACAGTGATAAAAAGACAAAGCATTTAAGAAATTTCCCAGTGATCCTACACTGGGGCTTGAATCCAAGTCTCTAAAGTGTATGTGCCATAGATCACATCTTACCTACACTCTCTTTACTACTCAGACTCTCCTGAAGTGTTGCTGTTATCACTGTGATTCTCAGAGATTAAGAAATAGAGGGCTTGAAGATAATATTTGAACATAGGCTAAAAAATTGGAGCAAAGACTGGCACCTGGATCCCCTCACTCCAAAGGTAGGGTGTTTTCCAGTATGTTCTATCATCTGAGCTACATTCTAAAACTGCTCTTTTCAAATATCACCTGAAAGTGATTCATGTCCAGGAGGGCAAAAAATGGAGCATCCGTTTATGAAGTTACACTTGCCTTCTTTGATTATCAACCAAGACAATACCATCAGAGATGGAAAAAAATCCTCAATGTTAATGGACAGGAGAAAATGAGGTAATAAGATTAAAATGGAAGTACAGCTCAAGTCAGATATTATTTTCCCACTATTTCCTATAATTCACCATCTCCACTTAGGAAAAAAAATCCTTTTAAATTGCTCTTTTCTCTGACACCCTATTTAATGCTTATCTCCATTTTTATTACTGTTCCACACATACGTCTTGAACTCTTAAATCAAAAATAGCCTCTATTCATCCCTGATCATGAATGAACTTGCTTTATTAATAGTCAATAAACTCATGGTAAATGTATGTTATCCTATTGTCTGACTGATTAATGTAACTGATTTAGCTGAGCTGTATTAATTTTTTAAGTGCTTACCTGAAAAGGCAGTCTAGATTCACCAGCTTTTGCACAGAGATCAATTTTTGCTTGACTCCACTGAGATTCAGAGAATCCAACCATTTCACCTTGCTTTTGCAAATCTCCATCCAGGGATGTTCTTGTAAAGACTGAGAGAGATGAATGCTCAGATAAATGATACCAAAACCGTACCTGTTGAAAAATGTTTAGGATGATATAAATATTCCATTTACCTAGCTCTTATAGTTTTCCTATAATTTAAAACAGCCCAAAATTTAATTTTTTCAGTTCTACCTTCCTCCGAGTGTGCAACCCCAGAAAATGTTACTGTTTGTATTTCTCCCTTAAGAATCAAGGCATCCACACTACTATTTTTAACACATTCTGGAAAGGAGTCTATATACCTGCATACTACCAGCACTGGTTTGCAGACATACTTGTAAATGCATGTCCACACAGTCACAGGTAGCACCGCTTTGCTTCCAATGAAGTTTCCCAGGATGCTTCTCTCTTGCCTCTTATAAATTTGGTAATAATGCAAGTTTATTTTAAAATGTTACAAAATCAGGTGTCACCATACATTCTTTTTGCTGTTTGAAACAACAAGAAAAAGTTTCCTTGGAAAATTGCTTCCTAAAGTAATCAATGATGAACGGCTTACTTTCTGCTTAAAACATCAGTCTTTAAGTTTATTTTTTAAAACATCATGTAATTATATGCAGTCATTAAAAATGAAAAATTATATTGCTGAAATGGGATGATCTCCACAATAATATTCTTCCATGAAAAAAAATTAATAGATATAGTATAAAAATATATACTTAGAGCTGGGAATGCGGGGTTGGGGCTCAGTGGTAGAACACATATTTGTCCTAGGTTTGATCCCCAGAAAAGAAAGAATGAGAAAGAAACAAAGAAAGAAAGATGGATGGGAGAAAAAGGTAATATCTACTTAACTATATATCAAAATGTAAACAGTATTATCTCTAGACCATAAAAATAGTGTTTTTCAACTTTGTCCTTTAATGTTTCATATTATCAGATTTTAAACCAAAATCATGTTTCACCTTAAAATCAGAAAACAGAAATAAACAGGTGTTTAGTATAAAATGTTTTCCTACATTTTAGAGAATTTCAGGATAACACAATATTTAACATAATATTCTAAAACTTGTTTTATAGGTCTACTTAAGTAACTATGTAACATTAAAAAAAAATCTTCCTAAGCAATTGTACTAATTACTTTTCGTGAATTTCTTCTCTGTTGCGATACCATCAAGCAACTTGGGAGTTCACAGGATACTGTTTGTCAATATTCAATCCAAGTAAAAAAGACTTCTTTGTGAAGCCAACAAGCCTTGATCATTTCACTTCTCCTCACCATCCATGATGGCATCATCTAGAGGTTTGATGGCTGAACCACATTCAGAAAGTAGAGAGGATCATGTCTGTTGCTGACAATAGCTTTAATACAGCATTTAGCGCTCATTTATTCCACCAATATTCACTGACCACTTGCTTAGTGCCTGGTAATGTGTCAGGCAAAAATGAATTGCCTTGCTAGGTACAGTGGCGTACACCTGTAAACCCAGAGGCTTGGGAGGCTGAGACAGGAGGACCATGGGTTCAAAGACAGCCTCAGCAAAAAGTGAGGTGCTAAACAACTCAGTGTAGACCCTGTCTCTAAATAAAATTTAAAAAATAGACCTGGGGATGTGGCTCAAGTGTCAAGTGTCGCTGTCAAGTGTCTAGTGGTCAAGTGTTCCCGAGTTCAATCCCTGGTACCCCTCACCAAAAAAAAAAAAAAAATGAATTGCCTCAATTTCAACTGGATTTTGGATGATTCATTCTAAAGTGTGTCAACAAGACTGCCACGAAACCAAGTTCAGATACATTGCATCGATTTATTCTTCTTTGTATTGTCACATAGAGTCCAAAGGCTGTTATTTCAATGAAAATCGAAATTCAAAGACAAAGCTTCTTAGAAACAGAGTCCTTATCATTGACTTCAAAGTGATTCTTTTTCAGTTTCGTTATATTTTAAATTCTTTTTTTTCCCTTTGTTGTAGGCTCTTATGGACAGATACTACTGTACTAGACAACCCAATTTATTTCACTGTTAGGATCCATTTCTGTGATGAAACTTGACAAATTGTTTCAAAATGTTGTTGTTGTGGTTTTCAGTTCAAAATGAAGCATTCTATGCTCCAAGGATTTTTTTTCAATGTCTACTTAATTGCCAGCACTGAGTCAAAAATTCCTTCTGATTATCTGTGTCATTTTAGAATGTATTACCATGATCACCTAAATTCAGATCTTGACAGGTAAATTATAAATGTAAAGTCAAATGGAAGTGTTTAATTAAATACCATGGAAAAAGAGGATGCATGTTCCCCAAATGCAATTAAATTGTAGATCTGTGCTGTAAGTTTCACATGTTTCCAGCTTGTAAATATGCAAAACAGAACTTCCAACATAGTTGTACAAGAGATGTGCAGGCCCCGTCAGAATTTCAAGCTGTCAAACTGTCACTCAGTACCTCACCAGTGTGAAGTTATGTTAATATTGTACTAAGTGTAAATGCCAATGGGATCCACGTTCAACAGAAGAAGAGCTTAGAACTTATATTTAATTTACTCTTTTAACAGATTTGCATCATAGAGAGTTAACTTCTTTAGCTTATTAGAGACCAAGAAATCTCCCATAATCTTTTCAAATTTAATAGTGTTAAAGATGAAATCATTGAACAAAAGTTATTATCGCTGTGATTTCACCTACTTATTCATGAAACGTGCAAACTCTGTTAATCTCAGTCCAATTCATACTCATAGTAGTGAAGCAGCCAGAGACACCCCCCCCCAAAAAAAAGACCCTCACTATATTTGTAGCATATAAGTTCCTCTTCTTGTCAGGAAGCTATTTACATACCGTATCAGCAAAACTTCTGCAGAGGGCTTTGTGGTTTGCAGTTTCTTTTCTTCTTTTTTTTTTTTTTTTGGTAAATGACAGCTTTGAAAAAACAAAATACTTTTCAAACCTCTTTCTAGTCTTTAAAAACTGGAACAAAAAGCACTGGTCATGTAAACCTTCAAACCCCTCCTCCCAGTGGGTATAAAGTTCAAAGAGTTTCTAGATTTGAGGTCCAGAGAATGTTTAGGAGACATCCCCTCTGGATCCTGCAGCCAAAAATCCTGCTTCCTGAAAATCCCTCTGGTGTCCAACAACTTCTGTCCTACATCGTTAAGACTCTAAATAATCTACTTAAAACCATGATCATCTTTCAAATATCTTACAAAACCTATTAAAGGAATTTATATTTACTAGGTATTCCATTAATATCTTTTTAAGAAGTAAGAAGAAAGAAATAAGTGGGCTTTTAGTATTGGTTCTTAAGTAAATATCTACAGAGAAGAAATCTGCTCAATGTCAGAGAACGCATAGAGCATCAGGTGTCCTTAGCAAACTTGGAGTCTTTTGGAGGAAAGAATAAACAAAAGAAAAGGAGTTCAGTGGGTTAGACAAAGGGAATAGGAATAGAAAGACAGTGGAATGAATCTGACATAACTTTCCTATGTACATATATGAATACACCACAGTGAATCTCAACATTGTGTACATCCACAAGACTGGATCCTAATTAGGATAAGATACTGTCCATGCTCGTACAAATATATCAAAAGAGATTCTAGTGTCATGTACAACTTAAAAGAATAAAAAATAAGTAAAAATCATAAGCAACTAAAAAAGAAAAGGGACACTTATATAGAATAAGTATAATGAGAAAGCTATGAAGATAGAACTATTTAAATGTAAATCAATTTAAATTATACAAAATGAAAATTCAGTTTCTCAGTTATATTAATCACATTTTAAGTGCTCAGTAACTATAGGGAGTGGCTATTGACTGCCACATGGAACATAACAGAGGAAGTTTCCCATCATCACAGAACATGGTATTAAACAGAACTATATAGCATGTAAGTTAAAACCAAGCCAACTATTCAGAATGGATTTATTGCTTACCATTTAGAAATGAAAGTTTTTCAGATTCATCAAAAAGCCACATCAATGTTTATAGTAGCTCAATTCACAATAGCCAAACTAGGGAAGCAATCTAGATGCCCTTCAGAAGATGAATGGATAAAAAAAAAAATGTGGTATATACACAGAGTGGAATATTACTTAGCCATAAAGAATAATGAAATTATGGCATTTTCAAGTAAATGGATGGAGCAGAAGAATATCATGCTAAGTGAAATAAGCCAATTCCAAAAAACCAAAGGCCAAAAGTTTTCTCTGATATGTGAATGCTAATTCACAGTAAGGAGGGTGTGCTAGGCTAGAGAAGGATAGAGGAACTTTGGATTAGGCAAAGGTAAGGTGAGGGGTACAAGGGTAGGAAGAAAAATAGAATGAATCAGACATTATTACCCTATGTATGTGTGTGTGACCAGTGTGATTTTACATCATGTACAACCAGAAGAATGAAAAGTTATACTCCATTTACGTATGATGCGCCAAAATGCTTTCTACTATCCTGTGTAACTAATTAGAACAAGTTTTAAAAGGTAGTTAAATAAAATGTTAATGAAAAATATCCAATTTTATCTTAGGTTTTAACTGAAGTTCAAACATTTTATTTGCATGTGACTATTCAAGACCCTGAATCACTGCCTTCAAGAGACTGGCATGTGGTCAAAGACTCCCAACAAAGAAGGTTCTTAAGTTACCAATGTGATTCTGCAATCTGTAATGTTTTGAATAACCAATAAAAAAATAATAATAAAAAGTTACCAATTAGAAAAACTGAAGCTCAAATTATTTTCATCTCTTTAATTGCATTCTGATTTTATTTGTACACAGAAAGAAAAGTCAAAAATCAAGCAAGCAAGCCAGAAAGAAAAAAGATTCATTGTACTCCAGAAGGAGGGGCCATGGGCACAGGTGACTTTACCAGCCACTGAACAGGGTAGTTGCACTGGACTGTGCTATTCTCATCAAGACCATTCTTTGGTCTGAGGACTAGCCCCTCCCACAAAAGCAGCTCTGAGGCTGTTTCCTATTTGCTTCTGTGAAAGATGCCTCAGGATAATATTCAGAAGTTTAAAAAGATTTTTTTTCTTATTTCTCTACTTTCTTTTTCATTCCATTTTGATCTTCCTCCCATCAAAACTCGTCTCCTCACATCTAATGCCTTTTGCTCATTTTTCCTATGACCTTTGTCCTGTGGCCTCCCCATCTCAGAGCCCCACGGTCACATCGTCATGTCCTCTCTCCATTGTATTCCAAACCCTCAGCAACAGCACCATCCCTGGTTCACACTGGACTTGTGTCTTGCTTGGTCTGGTTTTTTGCTAGACCTGATCTATCTTTTCATGAATTTTAACAGTTAAGAGGTCTAAAATCACAAGAAGAAGAATAAAAAGTTCAAAGAAAACAAAGATTCCCGCTGCTCCTAAAAATTCATCTGGAAATAAGATCATGTTGGAAGGTGGATCAGCATCTCTCAGGAACCTCGGTCTTGGGAGGGCATTTGTGTGTCTAGGTTGTCACTGTAAGCCTGGCATTGAAGATGGGGAGAGCACAGAATAGCTAAGGAAGTAACACAGGATGAACCAGAGGTAGAGATTACATTACTGTCATTCTGAGCATTCAAGAGAAGAATCTTGGAAGAATTATTTTTGGTTTGGGGTTTTTCTTTTAACTTCCTTGAATCTGAACCACTTGAGAATCTCCTTGCATTGGCTACTGGAAAACCTACACTCTCATGTGTATCCTGGTCCCAGTAAACTTTACTCTGAGAACCAACCTACCTCTTGTATCATTTATCTTTGTTCTGATTTCCTAATACACATTTTTTTAAATTTATAACTTTTTTTATTTGATGTATTAAAATACATTCAAAACAAGTTGAAGAATTAAAAACAAAGGGAAAACAGTAAGCTTATAAACTAACTTTGTAAGCAAAAGCTTCCTATGGTCCATCTTCTTGTATCTAATTACAAAGTCCTGAAAGTAAAATATTATATTTTAGTATAGCGATATAAATATGAAGATTAAAAGAACAGTATTATCTACATTCATCCCCCATCTTACTTATATTTTCTAGTCAACTGTAAACAATAACTGTACTTCAACATCAATAAGAAATAGTAGCTTCTGGTTCCCACATATTTTCTTTATCCTATTTCCTATTTCAGTGAAAAAAAAAATCCAAGTTTCCACCAGTGGCCAAAGTGACTTTTGAAGCTGTTAAATTATAGTCCACATCTCGAACAGTGATTAGTTTCAGGAAAAATTGTGCATGTTGATGCCATGTGTTGCCATGTGTTGGCTCTATACCAACTATGAGGTAATTCATGCAAAATGACCCTAAAATTGTGTTGCTAGGAAAGGTAGCTCAGAAGAAAACTCATATTCTTTTAAAGTCCTTTCAAAAAGTATCCCTAACTGTATGAGTCGGATATGATTGCATAGGAGAAAAATCATATAATTTCATAAAATGAAGGCTTTAATCACATCAAAGGGCCTAACTCAGGTTATCTCACTGCTTTATTATTTTATAATGAAGAACATTTGTTCCATGAAAACAACCATTATCAAGAGGTTCCAAATTAGAGGCTCTGCTGCATTCACCAATTACCCTAAAAGGTAAAAATTTGGTTTCCTTATTCTGTAACTTTTATGAAAAGAAAGTGCCACATATCACCACGAACTTATAAAAAAGATCATGATGACAGTCCTTTGAGGCAAAATTAGCTTTGTGTATCTCTAACTATAAGTAGCTTCCCCTAACCAGTGCACTACTACTTCCCAAGTTGGAAAGTCATCCAAGTATGCCTTCACTTTACAGATTACTAAAATTCAAGCAGATACAGACAAAAGCGATAAACAAATACTTCTATGGAGGTCTGTGGTAGCTCCTTGATATGTTCTCAGTCTTCAAAAATAAGGTAAACCATTCAGCCAGGATCCAAAGCCTTTGGAGATTCAAGTATTGGTGCTAAGGTAAAGTATTAAGCATCTAAACTGTCCAGAACATTTTCACTGAGCCCCCATGTAAATAGATTCCACACCAAGGCCACACATTTGAGCAAAAATAAAGCAAAGTGTCCTCAAGAGGAAAGGATGAAAAATTGAAACTCCATCCCAAAGATAACAAATTAGTGACTATCAGCAAGCATACAGAGATGGGAAATGTAGATCATCTTCAAAAACAAAGAAAAAAATTATTATATATATATTTTTTTCAGTGATGCTCAATGTTTGTTTCCTAATATAACTAAAGCAGACAGAATTAACACATTTTATTCTCTTGCATTCAATGTGTTTTATACATATAACTCAGTGGATGACCTTGAAGTTAAGTTAGCTTGTAAAGTACTTTTTAAAGTGCTAAGTGCTTCTGGGGTTCTTTTTAAAAAATCTATAGCTTTCTATTACACACGATTTAAATAAAATAAAGTTGGGAACAGGTAAAGGGTATTTGGATGATGTGAAAATGGGAACAGACAGTTGTTTTATTTCTTATTCCCACAAAGAAATGGAGAGAAAGACAAAGAAAAAAAAAAGAAAGAAAAGAACAACCTATTAAGAGCTCTGGGCACTTCTGTTCAGACTTATACCAAGCTGAACATATAATTAGGTTTATAACTCTCAATGATGTGTAATTTATCATCAGGAATGTCTGAGTCAATGCTGTAACACTACATTTATACTCAATGAGTTCCATGTACTGAAGTATTGATCTCTTCATTATTTTCTGATAAGTAAAGACAAATAGATAAACTGAAACTCTAAAACTAAAAGCCATGTTAGAACTCTCAAAAGGTCTGAAAAGAAAGAAGGCTGAATAGAAACATCTGATTTTAGGTATAAAGTTTGTGAAAGTAAAGAAGTCATGTTCAGTGAATGCCTACTATGTGCCAAATACTTTACCAGGGACTTTGATCATATTTTAATCCTTACAACCATAAGAAGGAGATAGTCCCATGTTTTTGCTCCTAGTATAGAAAGTGGGCCTCAAAAAGGGTATACAACTTATATATCATAATTAGTAAGTAGAAAAACTGAGATGTGAATTCAGGCTGATTCTAAAGTCCTACTTTCTTCTGTATTGTGCTATTGAAATAAAATATTTTATTGCTTGGTTTGTGATTATCTGGCATGAGAGGACTAACTGAAAAATAAAATTTCAGTCAGTGCCATTATCTTTTCTGAGCACATTTATATTTTTGCATTGTTTCACATTATTTTCCACATTCACTTATTTAACTGATTTTATGTACTTGGTTCATATTGTTGGGCAAAATAGCAAGTAATCTTGGCAATGTGTAAATCCATTGCTTTAGATTCCAGAAAGAACCATGTGAAAATAATATAAAAATGACCAAAAACTTCTTTAAATAACCCACCACCTCCCATCAAATGGTGCAGGATTATATGCTGCAAATGGTCTTCTGGAAGGGCATAGCATTTTGTGCTGAAATAGTTTATATAATTTTTCTCAATTCATCAGGAAAAAGATATTAAAACATGGCCGGCATTTACTAGCAGAGTAACTCAAACCCACTGGTTTACAACCACAGAATGGCCAATGGAAACTCAGAAGAACTGATTACCTGGCATGGAGTAGAGGCAGTGAGCAATTTTGTGAGGATGGGACTTCCAAGCTTGGCCACCCCAGGGGATCGATGTGCCCTCAAATAAATAAATGATCCTGAAAAAACAAATGTAGTCATATGGATATAAGTTCTTTTGTACAAGTAAAACTTCTTTGCTCAAGTTTCTTATCCCTGTACATATTCAACTGTCAGCCAGACAAAGAGAATTACACTTTTACTTATTTACCCTTTAGCTCTGTGGATAGCTGAAAGCATTTTCATATGTGCAACATTAAATATCTAAAATAAAATTCGATTGATTAAAAAGAAGCTCTTGATCCAAATCAGCTAAACAAACATTTTTCTTGCTTTAACTCACATCATAAGAGTTTGAAGTCAAATTAAGTGGAGCTTCTAAGCTTGCAATTAGATATTCAACATGCCCTTATAAAATTCCCACAAGAGTCTTATTTTTAAGTTTCTTCACAGAGTACTGAAGGATCTGAGCCTATGGAATGAGTTTGGTTTCTCCTGGGGCTTACATATTTGACATTGTTGTCTGCGCTGGAGGGGATGAAAGCTTAATTAAAGATCTAATCTGAACGTTAACAAAATAACTGCTTTTAGATTTTAACTACAGAGGATGTGCTCATGGCAAATGTACAGGAGGATAACATCTCTTAGCAGCTCAAAAGATCACACATCCTGAGCTGTTGTCAGGGGTAGCTTCATTGAATATTGAAACCTTACAAGGAAGACTATGCCAAACAACGTCAAGGTCTGATCTTGCCCTTTGATAATCGCAAAGTGATGGGCAACTTGGAAAGCCCAGTACTTTGAGAAAATATCACATTCAGACAGTGATTTTCTTGAACACAGGTCAGTGCTGACTAAACAAAAAGGAAGGATTTCAGAATTAAAATGCACTATTTTATAGATCCCTTCACACATTTAACCAAACAACCAACTGTAAAAGTATTCACATCTGCCTTGACCTCACTTTTGCAAAGCATATACCCTTTTTAATGCAATGGCTATAACACAAGTTTGGAGAAAGTTAGAAATGAGTATTTTTAGCACATATAATGCAAAAATAAGAAACAAGCATTACCCTGCAACATAAAGAAATAAATTAAAAGCAACCCGATGAAGTTTTGCTCAGGAATGGCAAGAATAGTTTAATATTTGGAAAATCAATTTTCATTGCAAAAATGTCAGTCTGATGACCATGTGATCACCACAATAGAAGCTGAAAAAAACACTTGAAAATTTCAACATACAGTCTTTAGATGTTTCAAATGTAGCACACCATGAGTGAGGGAAACATCCTTATCTGATAGAAACAACAAGTTTTCAGCAAACATGGCACTTAAGGTTGAACTATTGACAGCTTTTCCCCTGAGACAGGAACAAGACAAGTCTAGCAGCCACCACCAGTTCTTTTCAGCAATTTCCCAGAGGCCTTATCCATAAAAGGACAGAAAACAGAAAAGAGAAAAAATATATATACAAATACACACACACATACATGGTTTAAGATGTACAAATAAAATAAAATTGTCTTTGTTAGTAGATAAAACAGTAAACCTGGAAAATAAAAAAAAAATACACTCTGCGCTATAACAAACTTATCAAGGTCATTGGATATACAAGGTCAGTATTTTAAAAAATAATCAAATTTGCTATATATCAACAACTTACACATTTTTTAAAAGGGACAATTTTAATAGCTGCAAAAAGTAGAAAAACAGCAAAAGATTTTCAAAACTTCTACACTAAAAGCTACAAAATATTACTAGAGATCTCAAGTAACTGAAAACCTGGAAACCTTAAAAAGATTCTTTTTCAGTGAAATATAAATAATGGTTACATGTGAGAAATCATTTTATAACCATAAACTCGAAAATTTTAGGAGAATTAAAATGTTTCTTACTGATAGAAAAACAGGGAAGAGTGCTCTTATTTTGCTGCTAGAAATGGAAGTTTTAAAATTTGGGGAGGGGCTGTGGATATAGCCTAGTTGGTAGAGTGCTTGCCTCATATACAAAAGGCCCTGGATTCAATCCCCAGCACCACAAAAACATTGTGGAAAATTTAATATTTATTATTTACTATTAAATATTAAAATATGTTTTATGGTTTTAAATATTAAAATATTTATGGAAATATAAAACTTGGGGGTAAGTCAATGTTTGTTAAGAGTATACATACATATCTTGCTGTAAAAACACAGAGCCTCATTCCTAGTTACCTACTGCATAAAATTAAAATTGTTCAAAATAGGGATATAGGTACAAGAACAAATTTTGCAGCATTGTCACGATGTCACTGGATGGGAGAATAGCTACATTCATTATGGCATATGCAGATTAAAGAAAGCAAGCAAACAACATGAATTACACCGCTTCTACTTCCAGAAAAGACTAAGTATCATGAACCAGATTGAACCTCTGAGTTCAATTAGGAAAAAAAAAGTTCAGAAACATATAAATAATGATTTTCAAGCATAGATTAATAGAGACCATGGAACAGTGATCTCAAAGAAAGGGAAACAAGTGTGCCAAGGCATATAGTTGCAAATAGTTTCCCAGCTCATTGCCTAGATGAGCTGCTTCCAGGGAAGCTCATGATATGAAGGGAGGGGGACACAAGACAAGTGTGTGGTCTCTCTGAGTTGAAAAGATAAGGTTGGTGCAGTGGGGAGACCCTAGTAGCTGGACTTCTTAACAGAGTGCTGTTGCCCCTTTCAGGTTCCAGAACTCTCTCATTTCACAGCTGCAAACAGAGCAAGCTCCAGTATCTGCAGAAATCCCCCCAATCAACACCTGAATATTGACCAGTGCTTGGACAAGAGAAAACTACCTGAGGATGAGGGGAAAACTACATTTGAAAGAGGCAGGTGGAACGTTAACAAAGCATCACTAAGGGCCAGAAACAGTAGGATTCCCACACCAACTAGAGTGAAAAAATTATGCATGGGTATTGGATAGAGTGCTCAAGCCAAATAAATCGGTATATCCAGACAAAAACACATATGTGAAATCTATAGTGTTTTTACTCATCTTCATCTACACTTGGAACAATTCAAATGCCCTTCCACTGGGAAGTGGATAAATAAACTCTGGTTCATCCACACAACAGTGATTCTACTCAAAGGTAGAAAGGAAGAAATAATCACTGTAATCAACAATGGTTGATGACAAACTCAAGTCAATTATACTAACTGAAAGAAGCCAGATTCAGGAGGCTATGTATCATATGGTCCACTTACATGCCCTTCAGGAACAAGCACTCCATCAGGGATAGAAATCTCATCAGCCAGTGTCAGTGGCTGGGTGTGGAGAGGTGTTGACCACAAAGCGACAAAATCTGATGGGATGAAACTGTGTTGATTTTTATGATGGATACACAATTGTCTATATTTGTTAACACTCAGTGAACTGTACACTAAAAAGGTTGAATTTCACTATGTTGAATTATTCTTTAACATATAAATGAAAAAAAGATAATACTTGATGATTTGGAGGAGTCATATTTAGAAACAAGATTTAGGGACACTATAATACTCTTTTGTAAAGCAATCACAAAAATACTTGTGATTTCAAACATGTACATATATACTGAGAATAAATCTGTGTATAATTACATCAGCATACATAGAAGTAAGAGAGAATTACATGAGTTGCCTATTTGGATGTTTAACAAGGTAGCCAGAAATGGAAAAAAATAAAACCCAAGCAAAGAGGAAAGAAGAATGAAGACTTCATAAAAACTACAACAATAAAACCACACTCAGACACATCAACCCATTCAGCTTTTGTGTAAGATTTACATTGAAGGTGTATGAAAGATAGAAAATACTAAAGATTAGTTTTAAATGCTGTAATCTATCTATAAACTCAAAGCTCCAAGAATCAAATAGATGAGAGTTCCATTTCTTAGATGTGAGAACTATCAAACTCTACTGAATTCCCCTGAAAATTTCCATTTCACTTCTTCCTTTCTCATTGTGGACCTAGTTTGTTTTCTTTCTCATCTGGGATTTAAAACTACAACTGATTATTGATTTTCTTCAGGTTTAATAATGACAATCTTGGGTAAAGAGGTGATGAGGCTGATTCAGATTACCTATATATAATATACATTATGTGTGTGTATGTATAACACACACACAAATAATAGATGTATATACTCAGACATGGTGGCACCCATCTATAATCCTAGTGCCCCAGGCAAGCTAAGACAGAAGGATTCCAAGTTCAAAGCCAGCCTCAGCAACTTAGTGAGATCCTAAACATCTCAGAAGGACCCTGTCTCAAAATAAAATAAATAAAAATAAAAAGGGACTAGGGGTGTAGATCAATGGTTAAGAGCCCTGGGGGTTAATCACCTAATCACTAGTAAAAAAAAAACCAAACAGATTTTATATATATAATTTTTTTGCTAGGCCCTTTCTAAAATGAGAAAGACTGCAATTTGTCCTTCTTACAATAAATAACAGCTCCTCCCAATTTTATCAATTACATTAACTTTAAATATTATTTGAATCACAGGAAAAGATAAGTAGGCTTTTCAATATTTAATACAGGGGCCACATTAAATCTTTCTTAACACAATTCATAAATAATACGGTGGCAAGCGTCTGAAGGTGAATTATGTTTTCAAATTGTCATACTTAGTGGGATTCCTAGCATTCCTACTGAAATGTACAAAATCTATTCATTTTATTGCACTTTGATTATGTGAAAAAAAATCTTAAAAAGTAAGATTTCCTCTAATTCTCATAATTCTACATGGAAGTATTTTTATTTTTCTTCATTTTTCTAGCTAACAAAAGTGAAGCCCTTAGTGCAGTATTGAGGCCATGACTTAACCCCGCGCAGCCTATGCTCTTCACCACCCTGTAAGGATAAAGGTCCCAACCAACCATGGTGATATAGATTCCCAACTTCCTTTTGGGAATTGCTGCCTCTGCTCAGGCCTTCATTATCTCACTGATAGTTCTTCACCACATCCATGTCTCTCCTACCCTCTCTTTTTTTGTTCTTCTCTGTTCTGAGAATAAATGTGATTAGTTACATGCTTTAATCCGAGGAATCAGGTCTCTGTTATTCTGCAGGTGAAGTTTCAATTCTTAGGTACTCTTCCGTTTCATGATTTCTATACTCCATGTCCAATCATATACATCTCTGAACCAAAAGTGCTTACTTCTCTCCCGACCACTTTCAGTGTATTTCCTCTAATTAGACCATGTTCCCTGCCATCTCCTCTTAATTCCTTTCATCTGCCTTCCTGGCTGCTTTACATTTCCCATCAGTGCTCAGTTCAGGACTCATCTCCCTCAGTAAGCATCTCAAATCCATGTGAATCCCTCTCCAAGCCCTGAAAAGCATTTATCATACCCTAGGGTAAGTTCTTACTCATCTGCTTCAACTACCATGGCTTCCACACTCAGGTCTAGTCTGCTGTGTATTCAATGAGGGATTTGAACAAAGAACAAAACATATGAGCTAATGTGCCATAGAATTCCAATTATTGATATTCCCCTTTCTCTTAAACTTTTAGCTTAAATCATTCTGCCACAAAATCTTATAGAAAAAATAATGAGACTGGCACAAGGAGCAACAATTAATAATATGCTATTAAACAATAAACTGTGTTTATAGTTGTAACCAATGGATGATTGATTTCCCTCCCTATTTTTTTCCCAACAATCCACAACCCAATATCCAATGACTTTAATTAAAATAGGGCCAAAAATTATTTTTTGGCTTATTTATTTGAAAGTTTCAAAAGAGAAACAAGTGTGATAATGCTCACTGAGCTTGCAGGAGAATCTATGGTACAGTTCTGTGATTATAAAGTTAATATGACACTACAATATATAAGCAATAGTATCTGATGCCATATAAAAGTAAACAAAGGGAAAAAAGAAAAAAAGTCCATTTTCTTTCTTTTTTTGGAGTTTCACAAACCACTTTTGGAATGCTATATGTAGTTATAGCTCCTTCAATTTCCAGAGGAAATGTAAAAATTATAATGTTGGTTCAAAATATATATGAGGGAGAAGTTCAATTGTTTTTTATAAAGAAGTCTCAAGTATGATTAAATTGCATTCAAATATTTTCAGATTTATTTTATAGATAGTGCTAAATCTCTGCTCTCTGTTCCCAGAGAGAAGATTAGACTATTTTTCTTTTCTGTTTTGCAAAAAAAAAAAAAAAAAAATTGGATTGCTCAAAAAGAGGAAAGCAAGTATAATGAACAAGATTTCTGAGAAAAAGAGGGAATTATCAGAAAAACTTTTCTCCCTTATTAAACCTTCAATCCAACCTGTTAAGAAAATAAAACAAAACAAAACAAAAATGTTCGTTACTGAAATGAACCACAATATTAAGTTGGGCAGGAGGCCTCAAGACAAGACAAACCAGAGTCACGTTTATATAGTTCATAGAGAGAAATGAAAATACACAATATCATTATTCTGCAACATGAAAGAACAAAAATTAATTTTTCAAAAGAGAAAGATGTCCTACCATGATTTGTGTTTTCTATGTGATCGGCTTTTGGAAAATGGTGCTCTCCACTGCTCAATCCCTTCACCACCTCCCAGTGGGAATCTTCTGTGAGAAATGGCTCCCAGCCACAGAAACCAGACTCAAAGTTACAGGTGAGACGATTCACTGTTAAGGATGGAAATCGAAACAGGTGAGCAGAAATGAAGTCAGGTCCTACAATGAAAGAAGGACTCTAACCTGTAAACTTAGGAGGGGGTATAATCATTCTACTTTGTAGTAAGTGTTTCTGATGATCAGAAAAGCTTTCCTTTTCCCCGTCTCCCACATTTCACATGTTCTGTGTGAAGCATGGCTCTTCTACATGCTTATGTCGACAGGTCTGGCACATTTCATCCTAATTGGCCGTGTCCATTATATTTAATGACGCCCGGTGAAACTCTAAAGGTTTTCAAGGAGTTACTAATTCACCTGCCAAGAATATATCTCCCGAGATGGTAGTTTTAAAAATCCATTTGAAAGAGGGGAATTAAAATTAATCCTGGACACCTGAAGAACTTGAGGTTGGCATCTCAGTTATTTTCTTCATTATTCCATTTCAACACGTTTTCCAAATTAAATGCCTTGCCATTTTGGAATTGCAGGTAAATTAGATATTCTGAACTTTGCTTTTCTTAATACATTACTAAAAAGTTGGCCAATACTTAAATCACTACATATATCATTAAAGAACTAGTTCTAGGGAAAGTCAGGGTTTAGGTAAGCTTCATAAACTTCTTTGCCAGCTTTAACACCAAATTTGTGAGGAAAACAGCAGGTTTCAGAGCACTTGGCAATAAACTAGAAATTCCTACAATTTGATGTTTCTGAGAAATTAGCTGTGATTGCTTAAATTTCCTTTCCATAGAATAAGAATCATAGAAATAGCCTATCTTAGATATTAGTTTGGGGGCTAAATTAATACTATTAATTTAAAAACTTATTTCTGAAATTTTCCTTTTATTACACCGAAATTGTAACAGTGGGGAAAGGAGAAGTAACATAATCATTTGTTAGAAAACAACATAGTTTTGACAAGCTTCCAAAAATCATATTGCCATCATCTTAAATAATAATAGATATTTGCCACTGAGCTTTAAACATGTGTTAGGAATTTTACATATATTAACTATCCATCTCACAAGCCACATGTATGAAAAATACTATTATCCCCAAAAGAGAAAAATGGAACTCAGAATCCTAAGCGACTGGCCTGTGGTATATTTCAGTAAATGGCACACCTAGACCTTGAACCTGAGAGCCTCTGACACCAAAGCTTAAACTATGAAGCCACCCAGGCCTCCTAATTAAAAAGACTCATTACCATGTGCTTACTTCTGACCATTATTTTCAATCATGTGCCCCATTTGGTTGATGTATTGAATAAGCTCATCACATTTTAATACTCAAAGGATCTTTAAATCTCTGTAAACCAGAGTGCCTGGTTTCAGTCACCAGGTATATTTTGTCACTAACTTATCAACTATAGATCTATAGAGTCACAGAAATCAGAAACACAAACATAAGAACTAGTACGTTAGAGAAGCACCAACTGGGACACCAGCATGGCTGCCTGGGGTGGTAGCAAAGGGAAGGGGCAGCACAAAGAAAGAATATGCGGTGGGGAGTACTTTGAAGAAGAACTAATCCCAGTCTTTCTCAAATTATTCCATGAAATGAACATTCCCAAGTATATCCTATGAAGCCAGTATAACCCTGATAACAAAATCAGACAAAGACATGTAGGAAAGAAAACTACAGACAAATCTTTCTAATGAACATAGATTCAAAATCCTTAATACAATATTAGCAAACCACATTCAAAAATATACTAAAAATATAATATATCATGATCAAGTGAGGTTCATCTCAAAGATACAAGGTTGTTTAACATACATAAATCGATAAATGTATTTCACCACAGAAATAGAATTAAGAACAAGAATCACATGATCATCTTAATAGAGGCAGAAAAGTCTTTGATAAAATAAAATAAACATTCATGTTAAAAACACTGGAGAAACTAGGGATGAAAGGTTAATAAAATAGGTACTTGTCACTCTGTTTCTCTATATGCTTAACAAAACACTGTTGAAATCTTAAGAACTGTTTGCTAATCTTGTTCCCAGAATGTGCTGTCCCCAACTATGGACTGTCTGCTAATCTTGTTCCCAGAATGAGCTGTCCCCAACTGCCAAACTACAAAATGTGACTTCTCTCCCTGCCCTCTCCAGGGAAAGTATATAAGCTCTGCTCAAGCTGTTCTCAGGGCTCTATCTCTCTTTGTTATAGAGAGAGCCCTAGCATGCTGGTCTCCAAATAAACCCACCCTTCTGCTTTTGCATAAGACAGTCTCTTGTGGTCTCTTACTCCGATGTTTTGCCGGACCCTTACAGGGATAGTAGAAATTTACCTCAAGATTGTAGAGGCTATATATGGCAAACCTGAAAGAACGAACAAGGCTCGTCATCAGAGAAAATGCCCATTTATTGCGGAACTGCTCTGCATATTTATAGAGCCAGGGTGGTTTTACAGTTATGACAGTTTAACGGTTGAAGGGTTTGACAGTTGGCATGGGGTGCTTTCTGATTGGTAAGTAAGGATCGTGTGGGTCACCAGGGCCAGTCTGATTGGTGGGTAAGGATCATGTGAGCCAGCAGGGCTAGTCTGATTGGTGGGTAAGGATCATGTGAGCCAGTAGGGCTCACCATTGGATGGCTCTTCTTGGGGGATGGGGAAGTTCTTTGGAGCCGGGGGACTCCCAACAAAACCTAAAGTCAACATCATACTGAATGGAGAAAAACTAAAAACTTTTCCTCTAAAATCAGTAAAAAGTTAAGGATGTACACTCTTACTACTTCTATTCAATATAGTTCTCAAAACTCTAGCCAGAGTAATCAGGCAAGAGAAGGAAATTAAAGACATGTAGGAAAAGACAAATAGGAAAAGAAGAAGTCAAAGTATCACTATTTGCTGATGACCTGATACTATATCTAGAAGACCCAAACTATTTCACTAGAAGACTCCTAAAACTGAAAAATGAGTTTAGCAAAGTAGCAAGATATAAGATCAATATTCATAAATCAGTAACTTATCTGTGCTCCAACAGCAATTCAACTGAGAAAGAAATCCGGAAAACCATCCCTTTCCCAATATCCTAAAAATACATATATATATACACACACACATACATACATACCTGAGAATTAATCTAACCAAGGAAGTGAAATATCTCTACAATGAAAACTATTCAACACTGAAAAGGAAATTGAAGAAGACCTTCAAGGAGAGAAAGACATCCCACGTTCTTGGATAGGCAGAATATTGTCAAAATGGGCATACTACCAAAAATAATTTATAGATCCCATGCAATCCCCATCAAAATACCATTGACATTCTTCACAGAACTAGAAAATACGTCTGTAAAAATCATTGGAAGAATAAGAGACCCAGAATAGCCAAAGGAATTCTGAATAAGAAAATAATGCAGGAGGCATCATAATACCTGATCTCAACTTATACTGCAGAACTACGGTAGCAAAACCAGCATGGTGTTGGCATCAAAGTAGACATGAAGACCAGTGGAATAGAAGAGAACACACAGAAACAAATCCACCTACTTACAGCCATCTGAAACTTGACACAGGTGCCAAAAATAACCTTTTAAACAAATGGTGCTGGGAATGTTGGGTATCTATATGTAGTAGAATGAAATTAGATCCCTATCTTTAACCCTACACAAAAGTCAAATCATATTGAATCAAAGACTTAGGATTTAGAGCGGAAACCTTGCAACTACTCGAAGAAAACATAGGGTCAACACTTCATCATGTAGGTATAGGCACTGACTTCCTCAACAAGACCCTTAATGCTCAAGAAAAAAAAGAAAAAAACGAGAATCCGTAAGTGGAATGCTGTAAAATTGAAACGCTTCTACACAGTAAAGGAAATGGTCAAGATAATGAAGACAGAGCCTATGGAATAGAAAAAAAATTCTCTGCTAGCTACTTTTAGCAATATATAAATAATACACATTATTTATATTAAAAAACTCAATGCCACAAAAAAATCAATAAATGTACAAAATAACTAAACAAAACAAAGCAGGGTGAAGATGCCTCAAAAAAAAAAAAAAAAGAAAAGAAAAGAAAAAAGAAAGAAAGAAAAGCCTAGGAATAGAATCACTATATGACCCACTTATCCCACTCCTTGGTATTTATCTGGAAGAACTAAAATCTGCATACTAAAGCAAAATAGCCACTACAATGTTTACAGAAGCACAATTCACAATGATCACATTATGAAATTAACCCAGATGCCTGTTAATAGATGAATGGATCAAGCAAATGTGGTATATATGCACAATGGAGTTTTATCCAGTCATAAAGAAGAATGAAATAATGGCATTTGCTAGTAAATGAATGGAAATGGAGAAAATCATGCTAAATGAAATAAGCCTCACTCAGAAAATCAAGGGTCAAATGTTTTCTCTCATATGTGGAAATAAAGCAAAATAAGGTAAAGAAGGCAGTGGGGAAGGGGATTGGATGTCATAAAGATACAGGGAAGATCTGTGGAGTAGGAGAATGAGAAGAAGGGAGTAAAGAAGAGAAAGGGAAAAAATATGAAATGAACCAAGGAGATTCATATTATATACATATACAAATGTACTAAAGGGAATATTTCCTTTATGCCTGTGTAGAAACTACCAATCAGAAATAAATACATAAAGGAGTGAAAGAAAGATCAGTAGAGGAGGGAGAAAGGGTGGGGGAGGAAATAGGGGAGGAAAAGGGAGAAGTAAGGCAGATTCAAATCAAATTCTTTGTATAATTTTGTAGAAAGGAACCCAAATACTATGTATAGCATTCTAATAGAAAACAACCCAAGAGCCACGGTTTGCCAGGAGCTATCAGAAGCTTACCAAGAGGCAAAGTAGGATCCTTCTCTAGAAATACTAAAGGGACCATGGCCTTGCCAACAGCATGATTTCTATCCCCCCAAATTAGAAAAAAAAATTAGGTTGCTTTAAGTCACCTAGATTGTGATGTTTCATTATGGCAGAAAGCAGTACAGAGAGCCCCAGTCCTATTTTCAAGAAGAGTTTCTTTGTAATCTGTTTTGTGAAAGCTGGTAAACACCAGTCAGTGCCTACGAAAGCTCATTGTGCCAGACGGAAAAATAAAAAGGACTCTAAATAAGGTGATAACATAGGAAATGGAGAGGGGAAAATGGCCATTCCCATGTCTCCAATCTTGAGGCAAAAGCCAGCATAGAGCAACCTTGGTTGTAAAGTAAAAGAATGTACTCAAAAAACAAAACAAAATATTCAAGGGCAGTGCACAATGATAATACCACTTCAAAAGCCTCTGCATGTCAATGAAATGACTTACTTTTTCAAACAGTCATATAATGGATATATAACAAAAGATTTATTTGTCCTTGTAAGCAAATACTATTTTCTACTCTGCATTTCCCCCCAAAAGAAAAACAATTAAGTTGACTATCTTATAATTATGAAAAGGTGGTGCACACTACCAAACGATACACCAATATGTTGAGAAAGTGAAGTGCACATTTACTTAACTGGAAACCTATTGCTCCTGAATATGTTTTTCTTTTCTTTGTTCCGGCTACTGTGTTCACAGGATACTGCTGTTGATAAAACTTACACATCAAAGGAAAGCGTGTTCTGTTTATTGATCCAGTCAAAAGCACCTGTAATCGGTTACAAATGTATGAAATATGATATGTCAAGAGCTTTGTAATGTTGTGAACAACCAATAAAAAAAAATAAAAATAAAAAAAAAGCACCTGTAATCTAGCTGTGATTGTCTCCGTGGACATTTAAAGAGTTTTCTGGTTAGTTTCCTGGTCCTCTGTGAGCTTTGCCACACAGTCTCCTAAATCTATTGGTACAGTTTAGCACTATTCAAGATTCAAAATGTATACCTGACTTCCAAAAAGTGCCTAAAAGTTTCACTTTCCTAGCTGTGGACTTAGCCAAGGAATTCTTCTACTGATTCTCCAGGGCACACCTAATTCTTAGAGACATCCTTCCCTAAAGTAGAAATATTCCAAGGGTAAGACGACCTCATGTCTGGCTGGAGCCAGGATTACCGGTTTCTTCTTCTTGTCCTAGCATAATAATTAATCTGTCTTCCTTATTCTTTCACTTTCCCTGCTTGGGTAATAAATTTAACATTGCTCTGTTGAAGCAATAAGTTATATAAGAAACAAGTCCATACAAACACTAATCTTCACTGCAGGTGGCGGCTGAAGTAGACATTCTAATTCCTCAATAAGACACTGGTGTGAAAAGCATTAGGACCAAAGAGTGTGAAAGTGGAAGGACCCATTTGACTGATGCATTGCCCAACCTCTCAGCATACTCTTCACAACTGAGTCCTGTCACTCAGTCGCACAGATGTAAAGAAGCTTTCAAGATGAAAATAATTTTGAAAGAATATATCTTGAAATTTTGGCATTAGGACAAAAGTTCAAACCATTTCTTTTACTAACTAACTATATGTTTTATAGGTTAAAATGTCAATCATGCCTTCCATACAACACTAAACATGGCTGTCCTTTGAAAACCAAAATTAATTTTTAAAATCCATCTTCATAAAGATTTGTGACAACAATGTGGTGCAATCACCTCTGTGAAAGTCTAGGTGAATTGCTCAGCTATTTTTACCTCTGACATTTGTTCCAGTACACTTAAAAGGAATTTTTTTAAAAAGCTAAATATTCTAGAACTTAACTGCCCTATAAAATATAAGTTGAGTCCCAGTCTCCTAAAGTTGAGGTTCTCTCATTAATAATATCTCCCTACATAATTCAAAAAGTTTAAGGTGAAGTAATAAATACTCAAAGAAAGCCAGGAGGATCAAATGCATACTGGCAACTATTAAATGCCTATCATGCTAAGTACATTAAATATTAAATATTTGTAAAATCTAAAACCTATTATCTGTTATAAATAAATTGCATTAATTGTAAACAGGCATTTTGATTATTTTGTTGCTTTTCTTTTAAATTTCTGTGATCATAGAGTATACTTCACTATCTCTAAACAGAGCTTGAGATATGACACTATTCACAATTTCAGAGAAATTTCTGTCAGTCTTCGTAAGTTAGAGCAATGTTTTCAGATTCAGAGAGAGCTCTCTCTTACATATTTAACCATGGTAGCATATGGGCACAAGAAAAAGAATTTCATTGTAGCAGCTGAGAAAAATTTCGGATCATAAAATATCAAGTATTTAAGAAACCTCCAGTTCAGTTCTCTATGATAAAAGAATGAGGAACATCTCATTTGGTGAACATGTATTAGGTTTTAATAAATATAATAATAAATATTTTGTTAATATTTATTGAAAACTCACAAGGGTCATTGATACACTAAACTATATAGATGAATACAGTCTTTTCCTACCCCTCAGGAAATATTTTAGTATTCAACAATTAGTTTTCCTAAATGTGAAAGATTTCTAGTGATAATATTATAATAAAAATCAAATGCATTGTATAGTGCCCTGGGTTTGCATTTCTTTTACCTGAATATTATGCCAATTTCCTTTGTGAAGATTTATAATTCATAGTAGCTTTTAAATTATCTGAAAGTTCTACCTTAAAAAAAAAGCCATTTCCCACAGAATTTCCCAAGTCATTTTGGCTTCAACACAGATCACTAAATATTAAATTCCATCTTTTTTTTGGATTATGGTGGATAAGAATTTAATATATAATCTTTTCCATGTATCCTTATTGAAAATTAGTGTTTGTATATATACATATGTACATATATATGTGTGTGTGTATGAGAAAATTTTTCTTTTTAAATAATTTTTATTGGTTGTTCAAAACATTACAAAGCTCTTGACATATCATATTTCATACATTAGATTCAAGTGGGTTATGAACTCCCATTTTTACCCCGTATACAGATTGCAGAATCACATTGGTTACACATCCACATTTTTACATAATGCCATATTAGTGACTGTTGTATTCTGCTACCTTTCCTATCCTCAACTATCCCCCCTCCCCTCCCCTCCCATCTTCTCTCTCTACCCCATCTACTGTAATTCATTTCTCTCCTTGCTTATTTTCCCATTCCCCTCACAACCTCTTATATGTGATTTTGTATAACAATGAGGGTCTCCTTCCATTTCCATGCAATTTCCCTTTTCTCTACCTTTCCCTCCCACCTAATGTCTCTGTTTAATGTTAATCTTATCCTCCTGCTCTTCCTCCCTGCTCTGTTCTTAGTTGCTCTCATTATATCAAAGAAGACATTTGGCATTTGTTTTTTAGGGATTGGCTAGCTTCACTTAGCATAATCTGCTCTAGTGCCATCCATTTCCCTGCAAATTCCATGATTTTGTCATTTTTTAGTGCTGCGTAATACTCCATGGTGTATAAATGCCACATTTTTTTTTATCCATTCATCTATTGAAGGGCATCTGGGTTGGTTCCACAGTCTAGCTATTGTGAATAATTTTAAGTGCAAAGTTCTGTAGGATTAAGTATGTTCCCATGGCTGAGAAACCATCCCCATCATCCATCTCTAGAACTCTCATCTCCTCAAACCGGAACTCCATATCCATTTAACCCCAACTCCAGTATTCCTTTCTCTCAGCTCAACAACCACCATCCTACCTCCTGTCTCTGTGAAGCTTTCTAGTTTAGGTTTCTCATAAAAACAGGATCATATCCTGTTTTCCCTTCTCTGTCTGAGTTATTTCACTTAGCATAATATATTCAAGGTTCATCCATGTTGTACTATGTGTTTGAGAATTAGATCTAGTTCATGTGTGAATTTTTTATCTGCTGTAGACCTTTACTTTGTTTGGCACATGCTATATTTTAATTATTCTGATAGGAATGTTTTTAAGCATTACATATATTTTATTTTTCCCAAGCTCATTGATGTATAATTGACAGTCTGTATATATTTAGGATATATACTATGTTTATATATGTGTGTATGTATAGTGCACTATTTACCATAATCAAGTTAGCTAATACATCTATCAGCTTTCACAGGTGCCATTTGAGTGTGTATGTGTGCGTACAATACACACATGTGGTGAGAATACTAAGATCTGCTCTCTGAGCAAATGTCAAGTTTACAAGAGTATCATGAACTATACCACCATTCTGTACATCAGATCTTCAGAACTTGTTACACCTATTCCTGAAATTTAGTACCTTTGACCAACATCTTCCTGTTTCCCCAACCCTTAGCACCCAGCAACAACTGTTGGACTTTGTTTCTGAGTTTGAATTTTTTTTGAGATGCACATATAAATACTATCATCTGTTTTTATCTTCGTCTGCCTCATTTCACGTAACATAATGTCCTCCAGATTCATCCTTGTTGTTGCACATAGTAGGATTTCCTTCTCTTTATTAATGAATAAAATTCATACACAGCTCACTTTTTGATTCATAGTCATCCATCAAGAGGATGAAGTTGTTTCCATCTCTTGACTATGGTGAGTGAGGTTGCAGTGAACATGGGGTGCAGATATATTTGAATATTCACTGTCTTCATTTTATGCGGGATCCTGCTAATAAACGTTAGAAACCTATTGTTTGGTATTCCAGTGATGCTCTTGGGGACTGGTGAAGTCATGAGTTTAGGCTTCTGTCTTGAGAGCCTTTGGACTAGTTTGCCTTCAGTTTTTATGTGAATGTTTTTACATGCCATCTGTTTCTTCCCTCAACTGTCCTAATTTTCAAAGCCTCTTTGGCACCGTGGTTCTCAAAGTTTAGCATCCAAATGCATCACCTGGGACACCATTGCAATGCAGACTTTCAATCTAGAGGGTTGTGTTAAAGCCTGAGGTTCTGTCTTTTTGAACCAGTTCCCAGATGCTGCTGCTGCTGCTGGAATCCATGTAGTACAGGAAAGCAGCAAAACACCAGCAAACCCTGCCACCCTTTCATTTGCCTGTTGTTGAAAAGCCACTGAGCTAGAGGCTCAGTAAGTAGATTTATCAAAATAGTCCCGGAATGTAAGGACAGCTTGGGACTGAAAGAGAAACTGAGTGAGTGTGTCGTTCAGGAAACACACACTGGTGACAGAGCACCAACTGACAATCTTCACAAGTTTACTATTTCAGTCCCCAACCTGTGGAAAATATTCCTGGAGCCCCTTAGCTGTGTATTTGAGCTATACCATCCTAGAGATTCACTCTGAGTGAAATAAAAAGAAAGACGGAAGGCATTTTGTTTGTGCTCCAGGCACTTGGAGATTAAAAAAAAAAAAATAGAAATGTGTGTAAAATATTTCAAAGTATTTTTAAATGGAAGGTTCTCATTTTGGAAGACTATATGTGAACATATATGTGTATATGCATATGCACATTAAATATATTAGTACAAAAAGTATGTATCTAGATCAATTTGAATAACTGAATTCTATGTAATTTCCCCAGAGCAATAGTAATTGTACAAACATTTATATGAAATATTCATTTTGCATCAAGCTATGTGAATACATCCACATATAATATATGTAATAAGACTTTATTTTTATGTCATATCCTCTATATCGAGTTGACTCAACCAAGCAAATATGAGAAGTTTTCATTGAACAACTGAGAGGTGACATTATTGGGAACACTTAAAAGACCAAGTGAAATTATGTTGAAAAACATAGCCATCTGTCCTGCATTCACTCAAGGATATAGCAGAATAGTATTGAGATCTACTCTAGTGAAAAAAAATGCCAGTTTAGCAGTCAATGAAACTTCCATAATGGAAGAGAAGTTAGACACTATGACAAAATCAATGCTAAAAATCAACTAATACTCCAGACAGGAATTTTATTAAGAAAACCTGCAAAAGGAAGAGAACATAGAACTATTTACTACAGGGAAAAAATAGAAGGAAAGAAGTTAAGTTTCCAAATGCATAATTGCAAAGAAATATGTAGTTTTTCAGCTGTTTCAATCAAGAAGCTGTCAAAAAGATGAATTTCCTCAACAGAAATGAACCAAATTGTCTCTTTAAATTTTTAAATAAAGGAATATTGCATACATTAGAGAAATAAATGCTCCTCACTTTATTCTTTTTCAATGAAAAAAGAAAACTAACCTAAAAACTCCACTGAAATCACATTGGTCAAGAGTTTATTTGGCTTAATAAGTGAGGTGTTTGAAGAATAAATTGAATTGCTGATTACAGGTAGGCCAGAAGGATTTCTCCCTTGTTTTCCCATCATCTCCTCCCAATGTCCCTCTTCATTGCTCTTAATGAAATCCTTACTCCCCCACCAGGAGAAGTGTGCAGTACAAGGATCTTTTCATTATAAAGGTGACACTTATCTTACTGCAATATTTCTTCCTGATCAACAAAATATCTCACTAAAATAAGGTGCTGCAGCAAAATAAATGTCGAAATTTTAATATATATTTTTAAAAAACCCTTATTTGTGGCCTAGAAAATAGATTCATTTTGTTGGAATTCATGGTTGCTAAAAAGACACAAGAATCTGAGTTGCTAAGTTACCTCATATGAGAAACTTCATGTGGGTTGTAAATTAAATTTCATTTTATTTGAAATATGACTGGGTTTGAATAGTAATGGGATCTCTCATTATCCTTCCTATCAAAGATTCTTCATAAGAGGCCTGAAAGGAAGGTGTTGGTCTAGTTTTGCCCTCATGATTGCCAACGATGGCGGAAGTGATTTCTACAGTCACAGTGGCTGCCCTGGAGGCAATGATAGCCCTTCTCTTTATTCTCCTTCTCTTCTGCATCCAAGAGGTTCAGAAAGTAAGAAAGAAAACATTTAACAAAGGCTAGCAACCCATAATTTGTGTCTCTAAAGGGAAAGTACAAAGAGGTTCCCTCTCACATCCATCTTTTTCTTTAACCAAAGTACATGTGCACCACACATACACAATGACACAACATTAATTGTATCTATTTTTTGAACAAATAGAAAGATTCTGCAACTTTAGCCATAAGCACTAAAACATGAATACACAGACCACCAAAGGAATACTGATAATAGTTTCAGAGTGAAAACGCACAGTCATCTTATGTCATAGAAATTGACTTTACCTTGATTGAAACAAACAAGTTGTGAAATCCAACAGCTGTGAAATAAAGCTGGTCAACAAGTAAACTATTAGTTGACTTACAGCAAGTTGTTGGGTCTTCATCAGTCCCATCAGAGCAGTCCTGTCTGGAGTCACAGACTGAATCTTGGGCAATGCACTGGCCACTGGCACAGGTGAATTCCTCTGCAGAACAAAGCTTTCTGGAGAGGGTCTCTCCACAGGCATAGACCCACAACTGGTCAAGCCCAATAAAACTTCTCTGGCTCAAAAGAACACCTTCAAAAACTATCTGTAAGGGAAAATAATCAATTTATGAATTTATAATTTCTTTTAAAATACAAAAAAAAAACTAAAAAGGGATCACAAAGATGACACAGTAATTGAGAAAAGAACCTGTTTAAAGAGCAACCAAATGCAAATGAGAACAAGGTTCCAATTTGATAAATTTAACCCATACTCTTAAGACTGATGGGCATATTTGCCCTACTGAGGCCTCTGAAAAACCACCTAGGATCAGATAAATTTGGCATCTCATTTAACCTTCTAAATGTTCTTGACTTGCAAATTTGTTACTTGGGAACCATCTTTACAGATCTCTCTTTCATTTCATTTTCAAGGAAAATAAAAGCACTGTCATTACCTGTACACAAAGAGCTATAAGTCTGGTTTTTAACTACTAAAATTAGTATTTAAATTCATGAAGAGAAATGTCAAGAAAATGGAAAGGGAGGCAATATAAAAAAGACAATTTTAAAGAATATAAAAATCAATCTTGCATAAAAAAACATGAGGGATATATATATTTAAGAATTATTTTAGATTGATTTAATTTGCAAACATTTATTTAGAAGATAATGTTGCATTTCAATAATGTTTAATCATTAAGAAAAGTTTGTATAGTGTCAAGTTTTTGTATGGTGTATTTTTTCACAGTCAGTATCATTTATATATAAAATATGTACATAGATAATATATGTATTATTTATTTATTATTGGATTGACAGCTGGGCATTATCACAGTAGCAAGAGATCAGATAAGCACAAGAAATAAAATTTGTGTTTTCAAAACTTGTTGAGATTAAATGTAGGTCTCAAAATCTGCCATTATTGAAAAGCACATTTCATATGCACTTAGAAACCTATAATAACTCTCCAATTTATTTTCCTTTCATTTTACTTTCTTTTACTTTGAGTCAAATAACAAGACAAACTACCTTCAGTTTGTGGAAAAGAAATGAAATTCATTGAGTCCCTCTTCTAGAAATTATAAAGATGAAGTATCAGATTATAAAAAATATAAATGGTATCAAAACATTAACTTAATAGAAAATGATATGAACCTCAAGTTTAAGATGGCTTCAAATATGCTATGATTCTGAAATTACTACTTCACACATGGGATTTTAAAAGTCTATATAGTAAAAATCTCAGTGTTTTGGGAATGCATCCCTTTAACAACATAGGAAATACATGCATGTGGTACTACTATAAAGAAGTGAAATTGGCTTATTAAGCTATACAGTCTGATTATTTTATACTCAAATCCAGCACAAATTAACTGTTCAAGGGACTATTCACCAGTCTCTCATTGAGTACATGTATACTGCAAATATATCTTGGTATAGACAATCATCCATGTGTTATAATCCTATGAGCTAATATATTCAATACATGTGCATATAACTCCACTGATTTTCAATACCACTTGACTATTTATCTGTTTCATAATATAAGATGGTTTTGTGAGTGCAATGCATGGAGTTGGGGGCAGGAGGTAGGGAAATTCACAGAGAATGAGCAAGCTTTGATCAAGAGTAGACGCACCCTTACTTCCTCTTCTCAAGGGAAATTTGACCTGCTAAGGACCAGGTACAATGAAAAGAATGAAATTACTGTCCCCAAATACACAAGTCTACATTTCTAATTTAAATACTAATTTAAATTTAGCAATGGATGATAAATTCACTACTGTAAAGATAAAAGTTAAACTTATGATAATTTTTTTTTGTTTATTTCCTATGATACCTTAAATGCCTTCAGACCTTCCGGTATTAACACATCTACTTTCACCCATTTGCTGTGAGTTGATGTATTGGACATCCAAAATATTTCTTCTTCCTTTCATTTGAAGAAAAATATATTAGTCACTTTCCAAATTCTAGCTTCACATTCATGTATGTGCTCTCTTAATTACATTTTAGTTAGGTACTAGGAAATCTAAAATATTGGTGGTAAGAAGGAATAAGTGAAATAAAATTTTAAAAAAACAGAAATTAATGTATGACTATAGAGCAAAGCTGCTTTTTTCATTCAAGAGCATTAACACAGAAAAAAATTCAAATAAAATGTCAAAAGAAATAAAGTAACTGCACTTCAAAAATCAAATTCTAAATAGCAATTGATAATAGCAGCAGTTTAAATTTTGATTTCAATGTCATAATTACATGTTCCAATATTTTCATGATAGTAGAAAGAAAGAACAGGCAAACATTTAATGTAAAGGTTAATAAATAGTGTTTAGATGCATTTTTGCATCTTTTCCATTAATTTTTTTTTCAATGGGAGAATTGAAGTTTCAAACAATATAATTATTTTTTGGAGATTGTGTTCCTAAGTTCACTCTTTCTGTCATTCCATCAAAGGTCTTTTTACCTCTTTTAGAATATTCCATGTTGTGTACCATATAATGATCATTTTTTTAGGTTGTCAAATGTATAAAATTTTACTACATACTTTGAAGTAAGACACTCAATCAAAGTCCATAAGATGCTCCATAATTGTGCTCATAGTTTTGGTCTCTTGAGTTTATTGACCATGCTTTTATGCTCTGAAATAATTTGGCTTTTCTTCAGATTTTTAGCAAGCATTCTTAATTTGATATTTTCTTGGAAAAGATAGATCAATAGGGTACATTTATTTTTTTAATGTATCAGTATTGTAAAAACATGAAGAATGACACATATATATTTTAGAATGAGCTCTGAGACTGGCCTTGTTTACCTTCTAGTGTAAAATAAAAAAACAATCTGGAAGATGTCATCCAGTCGTAATTCTAATAACACATGACAATTTTTTTTTCAAATTCGTGTGTTTACCTCCTTGCTCGGCTTCACTTATTTTAGTTATATCCAAGTTTTTCTAAAAATTAATTTTTTACTATGTAGTCCCACACTCTCTGATGTATATGCCAAAGTTTCGAGTCGTCAATATTTCATAATATAGTCTAAGTCCACTGAAATTCACTTTATGTCATTACTCATTCATATCAACTGCTCAAACTTCCAAAGAATAGCAAAGCACAAGAGCTAGATGTATTTTCAGCTGATAGTTTCTATGTCCTATCAGGATGAATTGGTTTAAAAATGTTGAGACATATAACCAAATTCTTTTCAATAATTTCCGACATAACTTCAGTTATTTAGCATCAATATGCTATACCCTCCATGATGCTTTTAGCAACACTGTTTGGCAAACTGTTCAGCAGTTCCCCCAACATTTGTTTTACAAAAATAATATAGAGCAATTCTGATATTTTACTTCACAATGCTGAGTTCCCTCTGTTCTACCAGAAAGTGAATGTGGATTTACTTTTTGATTTTTAAGTGAGCAGAGTTATTTCCAAACTTGCTGTTCATGTACTAAGTTAAGGGTGTATTATGAGTGAGATCCAGATTGTCAATCAATCTCTCTCTCTCTCTCTCTCTCTCTCTCTCTCTCTCTCTCTCTCTCTCTTCTTTCTCTCTCTCTCTCTCTCACACACACACACACACACACACATACACACACACACACACACACACACACACACACACACACGTTCTCCTGTCTGACAACACAAGCAATGATAAATACAGTTTCTTCTAACTAAAGGAGGGCCGCTTTTATTTTATCTCTGTTCTTTTTCTCCGACCATGTAGTTATTTTTAATAGGAGTCATTATACAAAAAAGTAATTTTCAGCCTCCAAAAGCTTCTCAAGGCTTTTCTAATTTTCTATTATCTTAAAATCAATCAATCTATAACAAACTTTAAGAAAGTATCTTTGCTACCCCAGACCAGGATCAATAATGCCAATTAACCTTTCAAGAAAAAAAAAACGTTTATTACCACATCTTTCAGAGATATCAGCTTATTTTTCTCTCTTCCCCTGAAGAAATCAAAGCTACCAAATTCAAAGTTGTTAGTTTTTATTTATTTGACTACTTTTGATTGCATCCATGACAGAACCACATAATTTGGCAAAGATCTTCTTTCAAAGAAAACTCATTTTGGCTTTAAAAGTGTATAATGCAAGAAAGAAAAAAAAACATTCTTAGGCATTTTCTCTCCATTTTAATCCACATTCATCCTCTTTGGCAGTGTAAATGGTACCACAAAGTGGTTACTCCACTATCCATAGCTCATTGGCCTGGAAATTCTCCTCAAGAAAGAGGCTAGGTTATTGCTATGGTTATTACTTTATAAATGATGCATAGAGAACTAATGCCAGAATAGCTAGGTAATACAAACTAGAAGTGCTGTACACTTTAGCAGACTCCAAAACAGTAAACTCTACCTAACAAAGTGCCGTCACCTTTACTTCCTGCTTCCCACCTTCTCCTCTGAAAATAATAAAAATAATCTTAAGCAATCTCATTATATCCATCCTGGTTCATGTGCATACACCTACATTTATTTACAGATACTCAGAGTTAAGAAGATGTAATTTTCAAAAATAGATTTTTTAAATGATCACTTTGGAGACCTTTTGAAGTATGTGATAAAAACATCTACTGTGACTTAAATGTACTTTCCTACATATTTTGCATCAGTAACTGACATGTTATGTATGTACAGGGCAGCAAATAGGACATCAGAAGATAGGATGTCTTGTAGAACACTGGGTATCCAATGAGCCCACTCTGAATCAATATTCTAAGTGTACACCCAGTTGTTTCTGCTTAACACACTAGATCAGATCTGCCATTTGGATTTCTTTTCTTACTCTGTGAGGCACAAAATCTCAGTAACTCTATTCTTATATGATATGGCATCTGAAGACAATTTGTTTTCAGTCTTTTCTTGGACAGCCCCAAAGCCACCAGAAGAATAATATTGTTCATTTTTAATCATTCATAACTCTATTACATACATATATTGAAATTTTAAATATCCATCATTGATGTTCAGATTTGATTAAAATTCTCCAAATTAGAACATATGATTGAAATTTTGACTTAAATTTGGGGTAATAATTCGTTTGGCGTGTAAGTGAATATTAATTACTTGTCTTGTGAAAAGTAGTATCATAGGATCATATATTTTTAACGCATATTTAACTATAATTTAAACTCTACAGAATTATTCTAAAATTGTCACCATGTCTTTGTTGAAGGACTAAATTAGAAATTATAGAAGGTTACACTTTAGATGGTATTTCACTATGCCTGGTTTACATGGCACAGAAAACAATATCTGAAAGATTGTTGAGGTATGAATGTTAACATATCCAGATAAAGTTTAATTTGTGGCTTTTTGGTGGATTGCTTAATTTTTCATAAAAATTATTCCTGTTTATATGAAAAGTCCGTAGTGCTTCAGAAAGGGTATGTAGATGCTGTTCCCTTCCATTCCCTCCCCACACACCTGGCCTAATTGACTGAAATGGATCCAATAGATGTATGACGATTGTTTGTCAACTACTACTTCAGAAATGCCATACCATACGCAGAATGCCAGCCATTGTGTTCCATAGCAAATGTATTGTACTATCTAATAAGGCTGCTGGTTTAGGGCTGGGGTTGTGGCTTAGTGGTAGAATGCTCAGCTAACACAGGCAGAGGCCCTAGGTTCAATCCTCAGCACCACATAAAAATAAATAAATAATTAAAATATTGTGTCCAACTACAACTAAAAAATAAATATTGAAAAAAAAAGACTTTCTGGTTTAACTTTATGCCTTAATTCTCCATGAGTATCCCTGAAGATGCAGAAGAAAAAACAACAGATATCATGGAAATGGTACAAACAGCAGAAGAAGAGGCAAAGAAAAGCATCCCTACTGAAGGTTCAAATATTTTACCAATAAGCATTTGGATACTTGAGGATTAATCAGGATGACATGCCAAACTTCAGAACAAAAGAGACCAGAAGAAAATTCTACAAACAGGTTGTTAGTGTCATTCGGATAAGCACAGATGTTGAATGAACTTTTGTTGAAAAGCGAATCTGGTTGATGTGGAAGTTTCAATTAACTCCAAGTGACCTAAGCCAGAGGAAACTCACTTGGATGCTCTTCCTGTCTTCCTTTCTTCCACAGTCAAAAATCCTGCAATTATTCCCAGATGCTTCCCATTTGTAGAATGACTGCTATTTATTCTCCTCTATAAATTCAATTATTCTCGCAATAGAATTTCTCCAAGTGTTCCATGTATTTTCACACTCGTAGGGGACTGCTTCCAGTTAAACTTAGGTTAAAAGAGCCTAAATTGGTTTATATATTAGGATAATACTTTCTACCATCCCTCTACTTAATGAAACATTTTTTTTTAATCCAACTGACTCATTAGTCTGTATTTAATCAGTAGTTATCAGTCTTTGGACATGTATCTACTTACACCGAAACAAATAGCTTATTTCTAATCATATTTATACTTCTAATAATATATAGGTCTAAAATCCAAAACAGATCATCTCAGAGCTTTGGTGCCCACTTAACAATATAGAATCCCAGATATCTCTTTTTATTAGACTATATTTTCTTAACTAGACTTTCATGAATTTTAATAGTTTATTAAATAATATCCTGCAAATTATCACATTAACTTTTGTACATGATAGTCCTCTGTAAATTGGCATCTTAATCATTCTTTTTAAAAGTATTGTCAAGCCATAGCATACTTAAAGCCTACAGCCTACACAGAACTGAGAAATAGAAGCACAAGTTGCCAAGAATAGAAATTCCCCTCATTCAATGAATTTGAAATCAGCACTAGCTTCTTCTTACCTCATTATGGTACAGTCCCACTCTCAGGACACCGTTTTCCATGCAGTAAGAGAATTGAAGGTGGCAGCTCTTGCCCCAGCAGTGACACAGAGAGCTGTTTAAAAAAACCCTGCTGTCTAAATGGCTAAGAGGGAAAGCATGTGTGGCCCCAACCCACACAAAGTAACCTAAAAAACAGAGGGAAGAGAAACAGTTTAGGAAAACAGCTGCTTTCTGCTAAACAAAATATGGTATTTCTTAAGATTTCAAAACCAGGATTAAAATTATGGGATGTTTAAAATTTATTACATAAACTACAAATAACAAGTGTTTATTTTCATGTGATTTTCTTGAAAGGTATTAAGCTATTTCCTAATTCTTAAAATCGAAATTGAATGGTATCTTCAATATTGAAATTCAACATTGTTTTATTAAAATTTGTTTGTTTGTTTTGGTTCTAGGGATTAAGCCCAGGTGCACTTAACCACTGAACCCCACCCCAGCCTGTCTTATTTTGAGACAGAATCTCACTAATTTGCTCAAGGCCACCCTAAATTACTGAGGTTGACTTTGAACTTGCAATTCCACTGCCTCAACTTCCCATGTCTCTGGGATTTTAGGCATGGGTCACTATCCCTTGCCTCAATATTCTTTTAAAAGAAATCTGTGATATGCCATCAAATTACTATCATATTCTTCTAAATTTCAAAAGGAGTTCTTTCTGTCTCAAGAATTCCTCCTTTTCTCAGAATTCTTTCCCCTTTTGATTATTTTTCTACTTTTTAAGTTTAAAAACATCTTTGTAGTTTAAGACAAAACAATATAAATGATCTCTTTCTTACCAAACAACATGGAAGTATCAGATAGCTACATCTGCATCTGCAGGTTTTATAGTGCATAAAAATATTGTCAACTGATTTTTTCCCATTTGATATTGAAAACTAATTTAGACTTTTTCTCAACTCAATAATATTGGCTGTGCGGAGGTACAAGGAAATTTCTATGGTTTCTTTATTTTTCAGAAGTAAATTCTGCAATGCTTCATTTCTTTGTAAGTTAATAAATATTCCTGCAGTTTCTAAAAACTATAAACTTTAATAACTCTTACTAGAAATGTTAGATTTTAATCAAAATGCTACAGTAAATTAACACCTGATCTCTGATTTAAACACAAAGAAAGAAAACAGAGATCAAAAAGAGACAAAACATTTTACAAGGTGAAGAAAGAACGGATATGCCAAGGGAGGAACAGAAATGAAGCCACAGAACTCTTAGACTTTGGCATCAGAAGTGGTAGCTTGGAGTTGACCAATGAAAGTGTCACAAAAGAGAGATGAGCTCAATGAAGCCAGAGAATAGGACTAAGGAAGCCTGTTCACAAAACATTCACCATCCTGGACTCTAATCAAAGAAATGTGCAAAACTCCAAGAATTATCATAAAGTATGAAACCCTAAACTTGTACTGTTACTCAGATAAAGTTTTGAGGAGCTAAGTAATGTTTAAAAAAATTCACTAAATAGAAACGTTTAAAGGCAAATAGAAAGAATAGAGGGGATGGAAAAAGTACAAATCTCAGTTAAAAGGAACCTACAAAATTTCTGTTTGGGGGACCAGCATGCAATGAGCTTGAAAGTTCTCAGTCTTATTCATTCAACAAGAAAAATCCTGTGCAAACAGAAAATCAACAGTTCTTCACAGATCCATCCAAAAAATGAGGTCACCATGAAACCCACAGCCTGGTAGCCGGAGAGGCGTTTGAATGCAGAGAATAACAACTCTTTAAAGCAGAATCCCAGAGTACAAAGCTCTGCTAAAAGCAAAGCTCTATGGAAAAACCTGAACAACTTAGTGTGGATGAGCTGAGGAGTTAAAAACTCTAAGGGAACGCTGTTCTGAATTTTACCTCCAGGAGTCCTGTGATGTCCACACAGTGAAAATTAGAGAAAAGTCCCCTCAGGTTTGCATCCAAGAGAGAGGAAAAATAGCCATTTTGAAATGCTCCTCAACTATTCTCTTTCTCTTAACAAGCCCTGAACTCAAGAGAAACCATTTCACTACAATGTAAATCACAAGGGTTTAACCCAAGTCTAACGGACTAGGGACAAGGGAAATATCCAACTCCAATCCATTCTAGCCTTCCTACAGGGGCAAGGAGAATTCCCAGATTCAGCTCCCTCTAGCTTTTCTTTCTCCTCAAGTTAAGGCAAGGGGAGTGGTATTAAGAAGCATTTCTGAAGTAATACAACAGGGACTCATACCCACTGAAAGACGGAGGCCTAATCATGACAACGGAATATTCCCCTTCCCCTCACAACATACCACCATGTCAGTAAGGCTCTTGGACAATAATGGGGGGATACAGTCACAGAGCTATGTGTCTCAGATGTTATGTAAAAAGTCTGCAAGGGAACCCAAAGACAACAGAGAGGAAAAAAATAAGAAAGTCAGGCAAAATTCGTCCTCAGATATTGATAGCTACAGCAGAGTAAGCAGTCAAACACCTAGCCAGATAAAAATAATAGCTCACAATATTTACCTCAACACCTTTCACCCAATAAATTGCCGCTTTTTGTAAATTTGACTCTTGGCAAAAACATTACAAGGTATACCAAAATGCAAAAGCACAATTTGAAAAGAAAGCAATCATCAGAACCAGACTCAAATATGGCAAGACTATTGGAAGGTTCAGATGGGGAATTTAAAACAACCCTGATTGATATGCTTAACATTCTGATAGAAAAGGTAAGATAATGTAGGCAAAGAGATGGAAATTTAGACTCAAAAACTGTAACATAAATGAAGAATGTGTTTCTGGATTCATTAGAAGACTAATCACAGGTGAGGAAAGACTCAGATCTTGAGGATATGCTAATAGAACTTCCAAAACTGAAACACAGAAATAAAATTGTGTGTGGGGGGGAGAAATAGACTACCCAAGGAATGTGAAGAAATGGCAAAAGGTGCAATCAATGTGAAATGGGAAGACAAGAAGAAAATTAAAGGAACAGACATAATATTTGAAGCAACAATGACTGAGAATTTGTTCAAATAGTGTCAGCCATGAAATCAAAGATCCAGGAAACTCAGAAAATGCCAAGTAGAATAAATGCTAGAAATAAACAAACAGAAAGAAAGAAGAAATTTCACATATATTCAAAATGCAGAAAAACAAAAGAAAATATCTTGATAGAAGCCAGAGGGAAAAGTATATCTTACCTCTAAAGGAGCAAAGATGAATTATAAAAATCACACAAACAAGGTTAGAATGGAGTTAAATATTTACTGTTGAGACCCCTCCCCCCAAATCACCAACCCCAAATTCTGAGTCCTATGAAATCATCCTGCAATATGAAGGAGAAATAAAACTTTCTAAAACATGAAGGAATTTGCTTTGCAAGAAATAAAAATAGTTCTTCAGAGAAGAAGAAAATGATATAGGTGAGAAGACTGGATTTATAAGAAGAAAAAAAATAGCATTAGAGAAGAAATATTAAGAATAAATCAATATTTTTTATTTTTTATTGACCTAAAAAATAATAATTTGGTCAAGAGAATAATAGCAATATTATGTTTTGATCATTGTATTTTATGTATAAATGAAATGCATGGTAGCAGTAGTACAAGGGTTGGGATAGAGGAATTAGGATTATTTTGTATTTATAAGGTACCTGTACTACCATAAAAAGTACAGGATTATGAATATGCTAGAGTGAACCCCACCATTATGGATAGCTACAATACACTAAATAGAAGAAGGAAAACTGAAATAAAACAAGAAGAGCATCATTAAGCATGTACAAAGTACAGAAATTAAATGTCCAAAAGAATGTAATCTAGACTGAACATAGTTACAGAAACAAAAGTGTTTCAGGAAGCAGCACTAAAAATATAACTAAAAATAGACTAAATAATACAGAAAAATTTTAAAAGGGCAGTGAAGTTATGAAGTATAAATTATTAGTGTCTCTTTAGTATATATCTAATAGGAACCGAAGGAGAAAAGCAGTAAAAATCACTTGAATAGAATAACAAACACTTTCCTAAAGTGATGAAATAATGTGTTATGAGCATTGAAAAAATTAAAAAACACCTGCACTAATCACAGTCAAAATTTCAAACATCAAAAAAGACATTGTAAAAAATCTGTATTAAATTGAAATAGATTAAATGAACTCAGACTTCTCAATTATAGTAAGTAACTATTTGAATAGAGAGGGATAATCAACAGGTACTTAGAAGGAAAATATTTTTAATTCTAAAATTGTCTGAACAGATAACTTTTTATCTGGGAGTAAGACCAATTTAAAAACATTTTAAGTTGATAAATCCTAAGGGAGTTTATCACCTCAGATCTTTTATTGGTAAAAGAACAATTAATTTTAAAGAGAGAGAGAGAGAGAGAGAGAGAGAGAGAGAGAGAGAGAGAGAGAGAGAACACGAACCAAGAGGGACCACAGGAAATTTGAAAAGCAATGGTAAGAGCCTGGGGATGTGGCTCAGTGGCTGAGCACTTGCCCACCTGCAGGAGGCCCTGGGTTTAATCCTCAGCCCCCAAAATAATACATAAAAATAAAAAGCAGTAATAAAGGAATGAAACAATAAAATACACAGTTGTCATAATTATAAACATCAAAAATTAACTTGTTGACTGAAAACTCTTCTGAAAATGCTAAACTATAACTCAAAACCAGAAAAGGGTAAAATAGTAGTTAAATCATGTCAAGTTTTTTATCATATTCAAAAAAACACAGATATACTGAATACTTTATGTTTTGCTAATAAAATTTAATCTTAAAGATAGGTGTTCAAATTAAGAATAGACATAATGGTAACATATATAAAATTTTCAAACCATTGATGAAAAAAATAAATCATAAGAATGACCATATTCCCATCTCACCCCCCAAAAAAATGACAACAGGGAGAAAAGTAAACAAAAAGTACCAATTTTAATAAGAAACTCATTGATAGAACAAAGAGCCTGTATATAGACTTGGTAAAAGTCAACTGATCTCAGCAACTCTGAAGGCTGAGGCAAGAGGATCTCAAATTCAAACTCAGCCTCAGCAACTTTGTGAGACCCTTAGCAACTTAGCAAGACTCTGCCTCAAAATAAAAATAAGAATTAGGAATATACTTCAGGGATAAAGCAGCCCTGGATTCAATCCCCAATACTGAAGATAAATAAAATCCATAAATAAAGTCTTAATATTTTTTCTTTTTGTTCATACAAAATTCAGTATCTCCTGAAAATAAGAAAATAACAAATTTGCAAATTAAGACAGTTAATATATTATAACTTTTATTTAACAACATTGTAAATATGATTGTTTTGTCACTTTCAATATAATATGATCCTCAAAACCCCACTTTAATGTTTCATCACTAGTTACAATAAAGCACAATTCTAAGACTTAGACATAAAATACATTGTATTTTATTTGCTACCTTCATCATTGCTAGTAAGGTTCTGCTGAGATGCAGATTCTATTGCTGTGAACTTGCTGGCTTTTGTGCGCATCCAAGAAATTTGCCCAGTAGATGCTTCTGCTGTCCAGTCACACAAGTCAAAGTCAAACTCACAGGGCTGACACACTGCAGAGGGAAGAGGAAGATCTTAGCAGACTATAATAGCTTACTAGAGTGATGGCTCAACCAGGGTTATATGGGTTAATTAACTCAGAGGTCCACATACACACAATCTGGAAATTTGACCTGATAAGCAACTCTATTTTACCAGAGGTCTTCAGTTAATCCAGATGAGCATCTTTTCCCATGAGAACAATACACATAAAATAAAAGACACTCCTAGTTTTTATTCTATCACCACTTTGGTTTCTATTTTTTTTAAATGACATAATGTTTGATCTTACCAACTTTATAGAATTAGTTTAAATTACGTGTTATTCATAATTACATCGGAAATATTTTTTTTTGTACTAGGAATTGAACCCAGGGGCACTTGACCACTGAGCCACATCCCCAGCCCCTTTTTTAATGTTTTATTTTGAGACAGGGTCTTACTAAGTTGCCAAAGGCCTCGCTAAATTGCCGAGGCTGGCTTTGAACTTTGCATCCTCCTGCCTCAGCCTACTGAGTCACTGCGATTACAGGCATACGAACGGACCCAGTTTACATTGGAATTTAAAGGAGAAACATTATGTAATTGCAAGATGGTCTTCAATGGAATCATTCTATAAAACATCACCTTCAATAGATGTACTAGTGTTTTTCACTGTTTTAGTAGATTACCAACTCCAACAGAGTACAGATATAACTAGGATATTAAGTCAACAAAGGCCAGCAGATGCACATTCCTATGACTAGTCGCTGAGTCTCATAAATTGTGTCAACACCTACAAGACGGGCATTTCAGTTTAACACTTACTTCTCAATTCTTCATCTGTGGAATCAAATCTGCAGAGACTCATATCTGGATGACATGATTCCTGCTCGGTATTCAGTGTTTCTTGACATGGTAAAATTTCATCTGTTAAATTTAAAGAATGGCAAGACTTAAGATGCAGGTACTTTGTAAAAGCTCATGTTTCTTAAAATGTTAACATTCATTCTACCATGAACTCTCTACTCAACTCCTCTCTAAGGCATGGCATCATCATCCCTTAGGCAGCCTTACTTTACACACACACACACACACACACACACACACACACACACACACGGAGAATAAAACAAGCATTTGGATGTCTCTGTATTGTAATCAGATCTCCATGGTGACTGGCAAGCCCTAAACAACAATTTCTGTGTTTCCACAAAAGTAAGGGACCTACCTTAAATTTGAAACTAAGTGCTTGTTATTACAATTGTTTGTGTGTCTAATATAATAGATGGTGTCCTGTAACTGGAAGGTAGATCTGCCCTGCAGCTATCTTCTTTGATGCTCTCTTAAATAAATTGTGCCTGTCTTTTGGAGTTGTGAACTTGAAAAGGACATGAGTGTAGACTTGAAATCCTACTTGCTCCTATTGATAATTCTAGACAATTCTTGCTCTCGCCTTCCTAAATACCAGGTTTTGACTCTTAACATCAAATGGCTCCCGTCACTGCACCTGCTTGTTGGAGTCATCTCAGACTTTGGCATACCACCTCTCATTCCCTGAAGATGTGGGGTTTGGGTTCACTTCACTCATTTTAATATCCTTCCTTAAAATTCCAGTGATTCCTACCATATCATTAATCTCAGCTCTTCATTTTTCTGTATATTTCACTGGGAAAATGAGAAAAATCAGAAGAAATCTCCCCAGGTTCCATGCCTCTCTCCATAATGCTGCCCATAATCCTTTTCTGTAACTGGACAGAAGTTCATGTTCCATTTGGGGTCATTCTTTCCACCTGCACAGAATTGCATCTCCTCTTGCCTATTGAAAGATTCATTCCAGCAATTTTCTTTTCTCTCATCTATATTCACATGTTCATCTTCTCTGTAAGATAATTACTTTCCATACCCAAATGGTCAAAATTTCATCCATCTTAAGAAAATCTTTATTATTGACCCAACAACCTTTAACTAACTTTTCAAAGTGATATTTTTTTTCTCAGGACTCCAACTCCAGGTCCTCGCTATACTCTCTTGAACCTATCCTAATGAATATTTTAATCAAGGCAAAATTCACAGCATATAAAATTCACCATTTAGACCATTTTACTTTTTGTCATGTGTCTGGTGCTGGAGATTTAACTTAAGGTCTCACATGTGTTAGGCAAGTACTCTACCACTGAGTTCCATGCCCGCAGCTTTCCAAGAATCAATTTTAAAGCATTCAATTCAGTGGCTTTTATACATTCATAGTGTTATGCAATCATCACCACGATCTAATTCCAAATCATTTTCATGACCATAAAGTACATTCCCATACCCATTAGTAGTCGTTCTTCATTATGGTCTGGATCTGGCTCATGTGTTGGAGGTTTAGTCTCCAATGCAGCACTATTCAGATATGGGGCTTTGGGGAAGAGTTTGGATCATAGGGGCTCTAACCTCATCAATGGATGAATTCATTAGTGGATTCATAGCTAGGTGGACCACTGGGAGGTGGTTGAAACTTTAGGGGGTGATACACAGTTGAAAGGAGTGGGCCCTTTGGGGGCTGCCCTTGAGGACTACACTTATCCCTGCCCCCTTTCTTGCTCTTTCTCTGCTTCGTGGCCACCAACATAGTTCCCCTCCATTATGCTTGGCCTTATCTGAGACCTATAGCAATGGAGCCAACCCGTCATGGACTAAAACCTCTAAAACCCTGAGCCAGTATAATTCTTTTCACCCTTAAGTTGGTTTTCTAAGGTATTTTGTTAAAAGTGACAAAAAGTTGATTAAAACATTCTTCATTCTCTCCTCTCTTTCAGACCCTGAAAATTACGAATCTTATTTTTGTCACTATGGATTTGCCTATTCTGGACGTTTTACATAAATGGAGACACATACTAAGTGGATTTCAGGTCTACCATTTTTTTTCTCAGCATAATGTGTTCAAAGTCATCCATGCTACAACCTGGATTAGTATTTCATTCATTTTTATTATTATAATTTTTCCCCTTACCACTCCACTGAAACTATGCATAATCAAGGTCAACCTCCATATTGCTTTATCTAATATTAATTTTTTCTCTTCAATCTACTTATTTATCAGTACTATCTGGATTATACTTGATTACTCCTTCCTTTTTGAAATATTTTTGTCTCTGGGTACCAGCACATACTTTCTTTCCTAGTTTTTCCTTTTATATCACTAGTTATTTTTACTCAGCCTCCCTTGCTGGTTTTCCCTCAGTTCCTCAACATCAGATTGCTCCAGAGATCAGTCCTTGATTCTCTTTCCTTCTTTACCCACTCACAATCTTGTTAGTATCACGCTGCCTTGTGCCTCTAAAGTTTTTCCTGGATGCTAATGACTTTAAAATTGTAACTGAGGCTCAGACCTTTTGTTGGATCCTAGCTCAGCTATCCTGGACACAAATACTCAGATGGCTAAAGGCACCTCAAAAGAAATCAAGTTCAATGTAAACTTCTAATTTCTTTCTACTCAAATTTCTCTTCAAACAGTATTTCCTATCTAATGTTCAGCTAAAGACAACCCTATCTTTCTAGTTCAGGCAAGAAATTTGGAGTCCTCCATGACTCATAACCTCTCTCACAAAATGTATTTTTCATCAGCAAATTCTTACTTATGTGCAAAATGCATTCAAAATCTTACCACATCTCACCACTTCCATACTACCCCCAGCTCTGTCGCAGAGAAACATCTATTTCTAGATTATAGCAATTACTTCTGAATTTTCTGCCTTGCCCTTGCCCTTGGCCCCCTTACTATCTTTAGTGTCCATCAGACCATGTCTCTTCTCCTTTGAAATCCTTCCATGAGATTCCATTCCCAATTAAGAAAACATTAAAATCCTTACCTGGATCTTCCTCATGCAAACCAGGTTTACTCTTGCAGGTCTTTGCATTTAGAATTTCTTCCAATAAACATAAGCTTCTTCACCCACCCCCTGGCTTTTCTGATCAGTTAATGTGCTTTTAATGGAGACAGGCTAATGATACTGTTCTAAACTTCACCATCTCATCCTTACCTCTGGTACTCTGTATTTCAGTTTTACATTTTCTTCTTTTCAAATATCACCCCTGAACACAAAATATATTTCCTACTTATTTCTTATATATTTCATTTCCTGACTAAAATGGAAAATTCATGAATGGGATGATTACTCTTTGTTTTTTTCATGGCTGTTCCCCCCATTCCCAAGAAAAAATCATAGTATAATATAGGTGCTAAACATATATTTATTTAACTAATGAATAAATAAATGACCCTAAGAAAAATCCACAGAACATTTTAAAACATATTGTAGGCCATATAAAAATCACTTATATTTTATTTGTGATAAGACTGAAGCAATTGGTTATGAAAATGATTTACTAATACACCCATAATCTGGTTTCTCATAACAGGAGTTTACAAATAATGAATATACAAATCCTCTTGAGTGTAAAATATGCTAAAAATAAAACTGCATTGGCGATTAAAACAATGTTTGCAATAAATGAAGCTAAGATTGCACAATAACAATTATCATTAAACAATTAAAATTTTTGTAGGTTCATATAAGAGCTACAAATCTTTTGCCCTCTAGAGCTACATAATTAAATACTGGTCATAGTTCAATTAAATCTTGTATAGTACCTCTAATTTGTCACATAAAAAATAGCAAAATAGTAAAGGCCAAATTGCATGGAATTAAAATATATCTTGTGCCAATTGGCATTAAATATCTTTTTCCAATACCAACTACTTTTAGTATCATTGGCCCCCAAACTAGAAATTATACTCCAAAAATTATGGTATGTGTGGTGGTATGGTATGCATAAATAATAAATCTCCCAGAAATGCATTTTTATTTGAATGTATTCAATCCCAGAGTCTGAAACTTTTTAAACATAACACTTATTTATATTTACATTCATATTCATTTATATTTTATCTCTTTCTCTCCATCTCCCTCTCTCACTCATTCTTACATTGCACCATGATTTGACTGCAAGAGAATATTTAGAGGGGTTGGTTAAAATCCTTCATCAATGATACATAATCAATAGGAGGAAGCTTGACCAACCATTTCAAGGTCACCATACCAATGAAGTCACAAGCCTGAGGGCTGTCCTCCTTGAAATCTTATCTCCCACAAACAGATTGTGTGAAACTGGCTAGAAACTCTGAAATGTTACAGAATGAAGTCCAAGTCTCAAGGCTATTGCAGTAAAAGTTATAATTTACACCAGTTTTGACCTCATTTTTTAGGCAATTTCTTTGTCAATTTTTAAAAATTGATAATGGATTTCAATAAACACTTATTGGGTTTTCGAATTTAACTGAAAGAAAAACGGTAACAGGTCTTTAGTTATTTAACTAGATTATACACACACATACACACACACACACATGATGAAGCTTCTAATTAAGGGATGACTTATATATTTGTGCCATTTACAAATGTCTGAGGCATGGTCCTGGAAAGCCAAAAATATTCACAGAATTTCACAATATTCTGATTATGAGCCTCAGCAAGCAATCTTTATATAAATTATAATCAGCAATTTATTCAAGAATCACTGATTAAACACATTCTTATTTGATCACAGTCACAAACCTTGATTTTTTTTACACTTGCTACCTTGATAGAGTGTAGAGCAATTCACTTTCCAATAAATGTAAAATGAATTTTTACTTCTTGGGAGGGGCAGAGGCTAGAATGGTAGTATTCGAAAGTGTGAAAATAGTCTTAAGACTTCTCTAATATTATAAAGAGAACTTAATTTTATTTCCCAGCATGCAAAAGCATTTAGACACCATGAAAATACCTATATCTAAGCATTTTTTGTAAAGATGTTTACATTTTCATAGTAAACAGAAATATACATATACATACATACTTAGTATACTAAGATAATAGCAATTTTTTCTGCAAATTGCCCAATGAATTAAGCACATAAACTTCTCACCATCATTATCACTTCAACTTAAAAAGTGACCATTACACTTTTAAATTTATTTCTAAATTTACCTAAAGTAAAATTAATATTTAGCTCTTCTCAATGTCTTTCATCAGTATTTTGCAGTCTCCCAAATGCAGATACAATATTTTGTTAGATGCATAAGAATTAACTTTGATTCTATTATATGTGGTCCCTTTTCCTCATTTTCATTTTTAATCAGTCATTGATATTATGTGAAAATAAATATGATTTTATATTTATTTTGCATCCTGCTACCATGATAAATTCAGAAACTTTATAAAAATAAATCTGAGCTCACTTTGGCAGCACATATACTAAAACTGTAATAATACAAAGGAGATGAGCATGGCCCCTAAATAAGGTGACATGCAAAATGTAGTGTTCTGTAATTTAAAATCAAGCAAATTCCATGAAATGTTATGTATAGATAATCATATTACTTTCAGAGACATTTCCTCCTTTTTTTCTAATTAATTACCTTTACTTAAGAATATCACCAGACTTCCAGTGTGTTGTCACATGGAAATGATGAGTGACTCCCAAATTTAGGAGCAAAGCATGATTCTCTCATCATTGGGTGTGATGTTAGCTGTAGGCTTTTTGTATAAAACCTTTATCAGGTTAAAAAAGTTTGTAAGTTTGCTGAGGTTTTGGATCATGAAGTTATTTTTAATTTTGTCAAATGTTGTTTTTGCATCTACTAAGATCATCACGGGATCTTTTTCTTCTTCAGTCTGTTAATGTGGTAAATGACATTCATTGATTTCCAAACATTGTACCAGCTTTGAATTCCCTGAATGGTTGCACCCGATTACCTATTTATATATTGCTAGAACTCTGATAATATTTTGCAGGAGACTTGAGACCTGAGGTTTTCTGGATTTTGTGTTAGGGCAAAGTCATTATTTCAAAATAAGGTGATGAGTGTTTTCATCATACTCGTTTTCTGAAATGGAATGTACGGAACTGGTAGCAATTTATCCCTACATATTTGATACAACTTGCCAGTGAAATCATGCAGTTCTGGAATTTTCTTTGATGAAGATTTTCATTATATGAGTCTTATTCAACAAACATGAAACTCTTCTGATGTTTAATTTCTGAATAATTGTGGATTTTCCAGCTTTGTAGTTTGATTTCATTATAATCAAAATACCTATTTTTGTATTATTTCAGTTCCTTTAAGATTCTTAAAATTTGTTTCATGGCCCAAATGTTAAGATTCTAAGCCATATAGGCGCCTGATAAAATTTAATAATACTGATCCCATCTTGAACATTCTAATGTTTTGTTTACCATTGATTTTTTATTAGTTTTGATTTTTTTAAATGTTACATCTAAATACTCTTTATCTCAGTTAGTAAGCATCTTAGTCTGTCCAGACTGCAATAAAAAAAATACCATAGACTTGGGGCTTCAATAACAGAATTTTTTTCCCTACAGATCTGGAGGCTGGAAGCATAAGATAAGGGCCCTAGTGAGAGCTCTCTTCCAGGCTTGTGCATGACCGCTGTACTCAAGAAGCACCCATAAAACACACACAGTGAGAGAGACAAAGGCAGCATCTTCCTTTTCTTTTGAAGACACAATAGTAGCAAATGAGACCCCATCCTTAGGATTTTACTAAATTACTTCCCAAAGATCCAACTTTCTCAATACAGTCACAGGGACATTAGGATTTTGACACAGGAATTTGGTGGAGATGAAGAACACATGTAGAGTCTAGTAAAATTCTAGCGTCTCCTTAAATTTTGTCCTTCCTCTGTATTGCTGCACCCTTGGACCCTTGCTGCTGACTATCAATGGTTAATGTTGCATATGCACATTGTATTCTGTTCTATTTGCCCTGTTATGTATTATTTTAATAAATGTCAATTATATCAAATTAGTGAATGATTTTGTTCAAGTTTTCTATATTCTTACTGATTTTATGTATTTGTCAGGATTATTGATCTATCTATATCTATGTATCTATCTCCTGATATAATTGTGGATTTATTTAATTCTTTGAATTCTAATAGTTTTGCCACATATATTTTGGTGTACTGTTGTTAGGTGTGTACATGATTAGGATTATATTTTCTTACTGAATTTACCCTTTATTACTATATAATGGTCCTATTTATCCCTATTAATTTTCCTTGTTATGAACAACAACTTTGACATGAATATGGTCACTCTACCTTTCTTTGATTTGATTACATGGTACATTTTTCTGCACCCCTTTATTTTTGGTTAATCTGTACAATATTTAAAATGGGTTTTTAAAGTCAGAATAAATATGGTTCTGATTGTTGTTCCAATCTTATATCACCTGAGTTCGATAGGAATGCTGAGACCACTTATATTCAATATAATAATTTTATGATTACAACTTGTTTGTTAATTTTATTTTCTAGGCTTTGATTACCCTTTGTTCCCTTACTACCCCGTTCCACATTTCTGTTATCTCCTTCTATTCTCTTTGCCTTTAGTGTATTATTTCAATTTCTGAATATTCTGATATGTTCAATTTTATCACTAACTTGTGTTTATTGTTCATTCTAAGGATATGCATTTCTTAGTTTAACATCAGAGCTGGTTAGCATTTCAAATGAAATATAGAAGTGCTACAGCCACAGAATTTTATGTTCCTCACTTTATTCTATAATTATATATGTATAGTTTTATATATATATATATATATATATATATATGTGTGTGTGTGTGTGTGTGTGTGTATATGTATATATGTGTATGTGTATGTATATACATACACATACACAATCTTTAGGAGAGAAAAGTATTCTATTTATTCAGTTATTTGTGATTTCAGTTGTTTTTCCTTTATTCTTGATGCTACAAGTTTTCCTCTGGTAATACTTTTTGATTTTTTTTTTCCACCTGAAACATTTCCCTAGCATTTATTTCAGAGTAGGTTTTCTGGTGATGAATATGCCAATGGCTAAAAGACAGAATGTATGAGAGGGAACAGATTTTGAGGGAAAAATATAATTTAGTTCTAAGCAGGTTGATTTTGAGATTCTGTAGCAAATACATTTGCCCATTCCGTCCATAAACCTCTTCTTGCCTTTCTTTATTCCAGAGGCTAAAAGCTAAATATTCACTTTTATTACTTTCTCTAGTAACTCAAGTTACTATTGTAACAATTGTCAAGCCAATGACATGGTCAAAGATATAGCCCTCGTCTGCCGTGGCCTTCTTTCTGCCCTAAATTTGACATGTAAGAGCTCTGGTGATCCTTATGATCATCAGGCTATAAGCATAAGGCCAATGGCAGAAAAATCACTCAGTCCTTGACTTTAACAGGTTTGGAGTGAAGAACCAATGCCAACAACTGCTTCTTTTTCATTTTTGAGGTCATTTAAGCAAACTTGTCTATTTTCTCACATCTAAATGCATTCTGACCTTATCCTCTGTTGGAATAGGGTTTTCTGATGGAAATGAGCAGGTTGATTTGGCTTTGTCTACAGGCCTCTGATGCTCCACTACGACCTCAGGCCTGCATGAGACTGAAATCACTGACTCTACTCATCTGGGACTCCGCTCCAAAGCAGTTGTTGCCAAGGAAGATTATCAACAAGGAACCAGGACCCATGGTTCCTAAATGCCAGTCCTATTCTTTGAACTCAGTCTTACTCTCTTCATAAAAACTATCTCCAGAACCTTGTTGAAAATGCAAGCCACATGGTTTGTGATTCCCACGTAGCAGTTCTGGAGGGAAGCCCAGAATCAATCATCCCCCCCATGTGATTCTGATGATTAACTAGGTTTATTCTGCTATGATAGTGCTTGAACTGGACTAGAGAGTCCCATTTAGAAATTTAATGCTACTTAATTTTACTATCTCTCACATTCCTGTCATTTATAAAATGTAACAGCATCCAAATGCCAATGCTATCTGATAATGCTTTATGCTTTTTCTCCATTATTAATATTTCATAATGCTGTGCTTTCCTTCTAAAAGTTTAAATATGCTCTCAATTCTTATTTTTTGGGGGGAGGAGGATAAAACTCTCCCCGCACCCTCACCTCCAGAGAACACACTATGTGACTTTACTTAAATCTTGCCTTTCTCCAAAAGAAGACCACTTCTTTTGCAGATTTTCCAAGAGATGGTTTAAAGCACAGGACCTAAAATCAAGGCTATCATTTTTCTAGATACCTAATTTTGCTTTTACCCAATTGCTTATTCTAGTATGTGAAAAACATCTTGGTTCATGACATCCATTTTAACGTCACTGGTATCCATGCAGGTCTACTTTCCATGGATAATTTCAGCCTTGAATTTCAAAGTCTTCTTCTTTAGTCATGAATCTTGTTATATGGAATGAATTTAACATCCATGTGAAAGGCATAGTCAACCAAATTAGTCTTAAAATTCACTGATGCCTCATATCTTTAGTAAATTCTATTTCTACACCATCTCGAATGCCTTATGATTACAATGATGTCTAGAACTCTTGTCTTGGAAATTGTAAAGCTCAACATTTTACAATTTGACCACAACTTTCCCTTAAATGTTCAAATTTCCTAATGTTTACACTCCAAGTACAATTACCTTTTTTTTAACCTTCAGTAGTGAATTTTTAGAGGTCTTTTAAGTGCTTACTACAAAATCTGGCATTTGTCTTCTGAATATTTATTATGGCCCATCCACCTTGGCCTTTATCCCAGTATGTGGATCATGGGCAATTAGGGAAATGACTATAGTTCCCAGAGCCAATGATGGAGAGAAAGTTCATGTCAGAAATGATAGTGGGGTCTTATTACAGGCAATGTCAACTCCCAAGCTCCACCCAAGAATGTTCCTGTGCAAATTCATAATGTCAATACAGTTTCAATGGCAGCTACCCAGCAGTGAAGAAACCCCAGCTGATGGCTGATTTCATTGCCTGTTTTGCTTTTGAGGGTAATTAGCTAGACTAGCCAATGAACAGAGCTAGTTTGGCAGGCCCAAATTTTCTGCAGAAAACTATAAAACTGAGAAGTATAAAAATATTGCTAAAGTGATCAGGGCCAGAAATTAAATGTCTCATTAAGTATCAAGCGCAGGCTGGCTGTGCTCTGGATCCAGGAAACCACACAGGGTAAGAGAGGGGGAGTTTTAGGGGAGATGGGAACTTAAGAGCAGTCAGCAGTTGAGTTGGCTTTGCCTGCACCTAACCCTGTGTTCTACACTGATTATTTGTATCTCTTCTGATAAACCAAATCTTCTTTTAGTGAAAAGGCATTGAGGTTGATGCTTCAGTTATTTCCTTCTAAAATTTGGAGGAATCTGCCACCTGTTCCCCTAAAGTTCTCTATTTGAATGATTCTATCTTTCAGTTTGTGGTATTGTGATTTCTTACCTGATCCACACTGATAATACAAAGATGAAAAACACCTTGAAGTGCTCCAGTGTTAGAAAGGGCTGTCATCAGCCCCTGTCTTGGTCTAGATGACAAGATACACATATCTCAGTGCTCTATCCTACCAGCAAGAGTGCTGTTTAAAAATCCAAGCAAGACACAGAAACAGAGATCTTTGCTTGGTCTCAGGAAAGCCAGTACATCTTTTTTTTTCTGGTTTTGAAATATCAGTTACCACAACTGCCGTATTTTTGTATCAGATTAGAACTTAGCATCCCTCTTGACAAAATAGCTACAAAGGTTTTGAAATGGTTGAAGGTGAACCCAAGGGTTCAGGAGTTGGAAGTTTGGTCCCTAGTGTGTCAATATTAAGAGGTGATGAAACCTTTATAAGGTACAACTCAGTTGGAGGTCACTGGATCCCTAGGGGCACTACCTTTCGTTGGAGTAGATGCAGATATTGTGGGATCCTGGTTAGTTCTCATGAAAGGGTTGTTATAAGAGAGAAAGCCCATCTTTCTTGCTTCCTGTTTCAACATATGACTTTCTCCCTCTTACACACTTTCGTGCAATTATACATTAACCATGAAGTGATTCTTCCATGGGACCCTTACCAGAGTCAATCAGATGGTGGCCTATGCCTTGGAACTTCTAGAACTGTGAGAAAAATTAACCTCTTTTCATTTTAAAACACCCAATCATGGGTATTTCATTATAGTAACAGAAAATGGACTAAAATAAAAGCTATCTTTATTCTGCTGCATTGTACCACAATATAATAAAATTTTAAGGAGGAATATTGTGGTGTGTATAGTCTTATACATACATAGGCTTTTTAGATTAAATTCTTATTCTTGCTTGGTAGATTAACCAAATTCTAATTTTAATAATAATTTTTTTCCTTTGTTAACTGGGTAAATGAGGAATTGAAATTATTCAGTTAAAGGCCAATAAGAATATATTTTAGACATATGTGATTTATCAATATATTTGTTTCAGTCTTAATTGCAAATAAATTACAACTAATTTTCCCTCCATTTTGTGTCTTGCACTGAAAGAATCAAGGTACTACTTCAAGAAGACCATTTCAACTATATGGAAGCCAGTTTCTACCAATCTCCTAAAAGGCACGGAGTTAAGAATTAACTAGCCAGTATAAACATTGCTACAAGATTCAATTCTGCAACTAAATTACCCCATTCAGTCCTTTACAGCATCAGAGTCTGTGAAAAATAGCCCATCTTCACTTTCAAAATAGATCCAGTCACTGTTAAACAATGTATTAGAACAATGAAAAATATCCCATATTAAAACATCAGGCAAAAATACTGAGTAGTTGAAAGTCTGACAATGTTTAAATTGCACTGTATTTATTTTACACAATAAGGATCAAAATGAAAGAGAAAGTTCTTACCATGCACAGGCAAGCAGCCTGAACTGAAAGATATGTCATCAATAGCTATGACTACATCCTGTTCATGAGTTGCAATCATTTGACCTTGAAAGACAACCTGCACAAGAAGAGCAAAACAGAACAAAACACAAAGCAAAAGAACATCAGTGTTACAGAAGAACGTCAACAAGTAAGAAACATGCTACTTCCTAGAAGCACTTGAGTTACCATCATGCCAATTCCAAGAAAAAGGAAAAATAGTCTCTAGGACAAGAAAATGTGCAGTCATCACTGTACCACACAGATGTCTGGCACAGGTTAGGTAACATGTTTGTGAAGTGAAACAAAGCTTATCTGATTTCTATCCCGCAACCATCTTCCATGTTTATTCCCCATGTGGCCTTCGCATATGTTTAGCAATTACCAGTTTTTGTATACAGGTTTCATTTTAGCATCTTTTTTTTTTTTTTTTTTTTGGTACTAGAGATTGAACTCAGGGGCACTCGACTGCTGAGCCACATCCCCAGCCCTCTTTTGTGTTTTATTTAGAGAAAGGGTCTCCTGAGCTGCTTAGCATCTCACTTTTGCTGAGGCTGGCTTTGAATTCGCCATCCTCCTGCCTCAGCCTCTTGAACCACTAGGATTATAAGCGTGTGCCACCACACCTGGCTCTGGTTCTTAGCATCTTGCAACCATTCCCCATTTTCACTTCTGATTCTTGGCATTTGATTCTCAGTATTGCCTTTGATATCCTCTGTTGTATTCTTGTACCTCTTGTGCCATTATCAACACATAGCTTTGAGATATCGATGGAAAATGCACTGTTCAGCAACTTGTTAAAATGACTGACTTCTATGCTGTGATATGGAGCCAGCCCAAGTCTACCCCAGGAAGAAATATCCTCGTATGATTAATCCAAGAAATCTGGAAAGAAGTCACTGTCCAATTTCTAATTGCCGAATAGAAGGTTGGTGTGTTAGTATACTGAGTTTTATTCTGCCTCACTAATGAATACCAATGCTCTTTGAAACCTCCTCCATAGATGTATTCAAAGCATATGTATTGTTCAAACTTGCTTATAATATAAACACCTTTATTTCAGAAACTCAGTGCTACTTCTTAGGTCCACAGTTGGTGTGGATACAGTAAGCCATAGCAGATCATAGTGCTGGGCCTTATTCACTTTTGTTCTTGTCCAACATGTCATTCTAACATATTTCTTTCCAAACAGGAGTCACTTCTAATTCATAATATGCTTTGTTTTTTCCTCAAATTGGATGCCTTACCTCCCTCGTGTTCCAACCGTGTTACCTGAAGTCTGCTTCTTCGCAATGCTCACAACTCCAAAATGGCCTTTAGAATTCCATTCTCTTCTAGTGCCATGTCCAATCAGATCCCCTAAGCCTATTTTTCTTCCATTCCTGTCACCACTCCTGTACCCTCTTGCCCAACCTATTGAATTTTAAATTACTTTTTGCCTTAATCCTCTTGTTAGGGTTTGAAACAGATGTTCTGCACTTATTTGATTCTGTTAAATTACATGTTAATTTGGTATAACTGAAGAAAACTTACTGTGAAAACTGGCTGCCATTTGAGCCCAGGAACTCTGCAAGAGGAAAACACCTTTTTTTCCCCTCAGAAAAAGAACTATTTCTCTATGTGTAGGGAGATTTACTAATGGCTACAAAACACAAAATTCATCAGGAAAAACATAAACAGCCTAGGTAAATAAATTTTCTAAAAAGATTTTCCAGGGATTTGGGCTAGGATATGACAAAATGGCGGAAGATACAGGTCTCAGGAAGAATCACCAACAGTCAGAGGCTGAGCTGGCTGAAGGGAGTAGTCTTCCTAGGAAAAGTTGTGTCTTACTTATCTTGTGTTTTCTAAAATTTTGTCAAATATTTTCTCCCCAAACACTCACCTCATTTTGGTGATGTTGGGGATAAGTTTTAAAAGAAGCAAAGTAGCACAAAAAAAAAAGAAAGAGAAAAAAAAAAAAAGAAAGGGAAACCACACACACACACACACACACACACACACACACGTACACACACACATACACACACACAAGCAAATCATAAAGGGGTAATGGAATTAGGATCTTGGCAACATCTCAGGGATCACACACAGCCTGCACTGACCCCTAGTAAACATGAGGCAACTTTCTTTTTGCCCAAGTATTTTGAAAAAAGATGACCCCTGAATGTAGAAAGGGGGGTCAATGCCAAACCATTTGATTTAAATGTTAGAGGAATCTGCAATGGAAAATGAGTCCCGGACATAGGGCCACTTAAGTTACATTAGTAACAACATGACTAGAAACTCATAATCATATGTATTGCATTAGAGTTGTCTGTAATGGTAGTATGCATTCAATTTATTTCTGAAGCCAACCTTCCAATCATCAGAAGAGTCCAGTAATTTTCCCCATCATGAGTTCATATAATAAATACTTTTGTATTATAACTATGAAAAAAGTGAGGGTAGAACTTTAAAATTAAGGAACAATTGATATTTTTAATAAATGACTCATTTTTTGGTTTTTATTAATTAAGTCTATTCTTTCTAAGTAAAAGGCTGCTGAGAGCTCTTCAGTGTTTTTAAATAAAATATCAAAAAAATCACAAGGAGATAATAGCATATTTAAAAACTGTTTCAGAGCTGGGGTTGTAGCTCAGTGGTAGAGCACTTGCCAAGCATGACAAGGACCTGGGTTCGATCTCCAGTAAAAAACAAAAAAAAGTCTACAATTCACTATCATTTAGTTTAACAATCCAAACTACCAACTTGAAAACTACAGTGATATGTTAGTAATATAATATTTATTCCTTCCTATAAGATCTCTTCAACAACCACCACCAAACTTTTAAAAAATATTCAGACAAAGGGGTGGGGCAGATTTCATTTGATTTTATAACTGAATTTTACTGCATACTTGATTTGTTGTATTCTTTGCCTTCTTGAAAAATTTAGAATAATATAAACTTCACTGCTTACATATGCAAGTTTTATAAACATGATTGGGATTTCCTCACCACCATGTAATGCCTAACATTATTTCTCCCAACATGGTCAACAAGACAGAAGAATATTTAATAAGTTAAATGCAACAGATTTGACCCAATCCAGAGGCTTTGTTCTTTCTCTTTTCTCCCATGTTTTCTAAATTCCCATAATGCTTTAACATGATACAGAAAATTATTATGGCTTAGTGACTAAGTGATTATCTGAAATGAAACTACACCAGATTCTAATCTGATATGGGATTTAGGAGGCTATTCACCTCTTGAAGTTTACAATCCTCCTGTTAACGATGGTGTAAATCATCATTCTACCTGAGAGGATTTTCTTGAAAGGCCAGTTCGATTATGTGTAACAAAAGACTCAACATAATTTCTCACACACAAATGCTCAACAAGTGCTAGTTGTTATTCCTTTAAACTTTCTGAAATGCTGCCACCTATGCCATTGCTTGTTTATATGGTTGTATTTTTTTTCAGAAATCATCCTCCCTCAATTTTATTAAGGAATAAACCTAGAATTTTAAAGATGAACACAATAAAGTCCCCAAGCGAGAGCCAACTCCAGACGCTTTTTCAAAAGTCCATGCTAAGCTGGAATCTAGCTGGGCTTTTAACTACCAGAAGTCAGCATGGAGGGGAAATTACAGAAAACAGAATAATTCTCAGGGGCTCGTGAGTTGATGAGGCAGCAAATGCTGTGTGGAGATGCTGATTACAAAATTCCCTCAAATAAGCTTTTCAGGAATAAGATACTAGAGGGTGGCAGGCTGTATTACCAGCGCAGCACATCTCTGTGGCCCACGGAACAATAGCAAATGAGCATCTGCTCTCTTGCTGACAGGATAAAACCAAAACATACCTGCAGTCTTAAAAGACTGGTGTAGTCGAAGGATCCCAACAGAATCGCACAGTTGACAGTTTTACCCAGTCTTTAAGGAAGAAGCACTGTTCCTCTCAGCAATAAAGTTATTTGGGGAATTCTTTTACCATCAACTTTGTTTAGAAGTTTGAAATGATGTATAAATAACGACAAAGCATGTGGGTGTGGACAAGCCTCTCATCTCAGTCCTTAAAGTTGATACCGTTTTGGAGAGAAAAGGCAAATCAGCAAATGCTCCCTCCCAAATCTAGTCAATGTGACCAAGTCCCCACAAAAGCACTCTTGGTTTAATTTTGTTGCTTCTGTTGTTGCTGTCTAGAAAAGACAGACACCAGGGACCAAGAAGAGAAGGGTTAAAAAATAAACTAGAAACTTCTCGAGCAATTAATAACCAATGCCCGAAGTGTCACAGTGGACTAGAATATATTACCGTTGTTCAGAGGAATTCATTCTGGATACCATACCTCACCAAAGCCACAAATTTGTTCTGGGTCCCCCCAGATGTCAAACATCTTTTTTTTAACGTGGTACTAGAGAACTTCCTTGCCCAGTGCATCCCAAGTACCTCAAAAGAATAACTCATTTGTAGGAAGACTTAAATGCCTGATGTCTTAAGTGCCTTTTACCCCCAATAAACACTCATAGATACTTGACTTCAAGAGAATACAAAGTCTGGCTGGGCATGGTGGCACATGCCTGTAATCCCAGCAACTTGGGAGGCTGCAGTAGAAAGATGGCAAGTTCAAAGCCAGTCTCAGCAACTTAGTGGGGCACTTAGCAACTCAGCGAGACCCTGTCTCTAAAAAAATATTTTAAAAAGATAGGGGGATGTGGCTTAGTGGCAATCCCGAGTATCCACTCCCCCCAAAAAAAGTACAAAGTCTCAAACTACAGAATTGTGATTCCTCTTGTCTATGTGCCATTGGACCATTTACTAAATGATTTTTTTAAATCTCCATTTGGTGCCAAATTTGATGCCAAATTTACCAACGCCAGAAAATTCCAATTTGGGTAATTTTATGATGTCAATTAAGCAAATATTCCCTTCTTATATCTTGTAATTCGACATTTATTATAAAGTATCTTGCTTATTTGTTTATCCTTTTCCTATTAATCACCCAAAATAGCTAAAGGCAACATTGAATTAAATTAATTCCCTATTTTAAACAAGTACTAAATTCATTACATATCAGATTATTTGCTATAGAATGAAATTATTATTAAATCATAAAATCAATGATTATATCATCCTAAATTGATAAAGGAAACCTATGGGGAGTAAATTGATCTACAAACCAGGTTAGGAAGCTAATTGATTAGGAATAAAATGCTTTAAGTGACAAATTTTGCTTAGCTGTCCCAATGTTAAAATATAAACCACTTTTCCAAGAACTCTTGAGATAATCATAGATTAAAATTTCCACCATGCCTAAGTATATTAAGCTGCATAAAATGTTTGTCTTATATAGGCTTTCATTGGATTTAATTCTCAAAATTATTTAGGAAAATAAAGACTGTGATGAATCGAGCTTAACCATGAGATAAATGTGACAATTACTCTCTTTCAACAACATTCGGAATTAGTATTTAAGTCAACCGGTTTCTTTCCTCATTACCAAACATTATTCTCTTCTCTCAAAAGCATGAGAAAACTCTGAAAGGAAAATGATTCTAAGGGAAAAGAAATGAAAAGAAAGAGGAGGTTAAAAAAGCAAGGAAAACAGAAAAAATTTTAAAAAAATGGAAAATGACATTATATTTTACAGATACATCTATGTATCTTAAAATGTATCCACTTTAATTTATTACACAGATTCAAGACTTCACTGTTAAACTGACTGTTTTTTAGGGTGACCAGCACATATGTTCACTTTCAGTACTTGAAAGTCCTTGGAAATACCTCAGTCCCTGGCAAATTGAGTGAACCCTTTATTTTTAATTCACCTGTGTTAAAGATCTGGTTCTTGTCACTTTCCCTTCAAAAGCCATAGCTGGAGCCTGGAATAGACATACCTGAAAGTTCTTTGAACTCTGGATTTTGATGACATTTCTTTCCCATCGATTTTGGAGCTTGGCTGTGCTTTGCCATAAGTTCCCAACAGGACCACCACATTCGGTTTGAAGACCTACCATCAATTTGCCATTCACATGGCTCAAGAAGTGATAAAATATAATCTGCAAAAAAAAAGAAAAAAGAAAAAGAATTATTACCCAAACAATTACAATAAAGAAATCGCTAAATATGACAAAGTATCTTAAATGCTGTTTACTTTCAAATACCTGACAAGCATGTTGGTCCTTAGTTGGAAGGAAAAGTCTGCTTCTCAAGTTTGAGGAATTACCATCCACTCTGGAGACCAGTGAGAGGAAGTAGGCTGAGAGAAGCAAGAGTCAGGACATCAGAGTCAGAGTGATTGCTGGCAAATATATTCGAGCCACCACTGGTGATTCATGGCCACATTCACATTAGGCCAATATGATTTTGTTTAAAGAATGAAAAACTAAACTACACTATTTTTGTAAATGGCCTAATTAGTACTTTTACTTCTAAATATTGTCCAGTGATATAACTAATTGTGATTGTACTCCCTATAATGTTACTACAGGCTACAGTCCACAACCCAATTTAACACATTGACATAGAAAATGACAACCCTGTAAAAAAATGGTATCCAGTGCAAACATTATACTGAGCTTGCTTACCAAAATAAGCACTTCAATGAAGAATTCAAAAGAGATCATTTACTCTGGCTTTTGTTTCAAAAGGCTTGGATCAAATAGTCCCAGCTTTTTCCAGGAGTATGAGAAACAACTAAGCCCTGACAGTCTTGTGTTTGCTATCATGCAGATAAAGCCAATGACTGTGGCTGTTTAAAGGCCGCAAAATATGGGCTGGGATTGTGGCTCAGCAGTGGAGTTCTCCCCTAGCATGGGCGGGACCCAGGTTCCATCCTCAGCACCATATAAAAAAATAAATAAATAAAAGCCATAAAATAAATATTGAACATTCTCTGGGCTTCCATAGATTTCCTGTAATGCTTTACAAGGGTTATAGTATATAATCTGGGAACCATTCTTTTCTATTATCCACTATTTGGTGTGTTCTTATTAGCAAAAAAAAAAAAAAAAAGAGAGAGAGAGAGAGAGAGAGAGAGAGAGAGAAATGATGCCGATGATTTTGATGACATATTTTCTGAAGTTATTCAATAGTATATTAGAGCTGGATTGGAAATCAAATCTAATTGTCACATCATTAAAAGAATTCATTATAAAATTATGAAATCTAAGGAACTTCTTCCATATTCTTATTCCAAAATTGTACTCTAACGAACCCAAAATAGTGATGTCCTTGCTTGTACATAGAGACAGAGGCATAATTAAAATCACTGCAAAGAATATACTCTGGAATTATTTTATGTGAAATTCAGATGAAGAACTAGTAACATGGTGTAAGTGGACAATCATTAATTTGCTCTTGCAGCAGGCAAACATATTAAATAAGTATAATCAAATAATGAACATAATGAAACATATGGATATATTGTTTTAGGTTTAAAGAATATTATTAGCAATACAAATGGTAATAGGATTTAGTAAGTTTTAATTCAGCTACTTAAAAAAATCCATGAGATGTACAAGAAAAAATTTTTCATTTATAAAGGATATTAATCGTATTTTTTTTTAATTTTGGTGTTACAAATCAGCTGTGATACTTATTTTATCAGTCATTTTATCCAAATGATTACATTTTAGGATTTCTTCAGCCATGTAAATGGCAAATTGATAGTAGGTCTTCAAACTGAATGTAGTGGTCCTGTTGGGAACTTAATAATAAAAATATTATTGCAAAGTTTAATAATAAGTTAGCATTTGCAATAATATTTTTCAAATTGCACTAGAAAAAAATTATTTAAAATTTTAAGCACAGCATTTTATAAATATAAACTGTCATTTGTTACATGCTACAGTGCTACAAATTATTCTGTGTTTTGTCAAATACTAAGTGAAGGTTAATCTTTAGGTTATAAGAGGAAAGCAGAGTTTTAAATCTGGAAACAGCTTGAGTTCCTTTGACATTGGCCCTAATAATAAACTTTTTTCTTTCATGAGAGGGAGGAAGAGGAAGAACAGAAGCAGCAGCAGTGGCATTGGAAATATACCCAACAGCAAGATCTTCTTTCTACCTTTAATTCCAAGTTAGTGACAAGAGCAAGTGTTTGTAGGGTACACTCCATTTTACCTTGCGTCTTCTAACAGAGTAAGGAATTCAATTCATGGATGGAGATGTTTCTTGGAGAGGACTACTACCTGGCAAAACATTCTCTGTTTTTTTTAAGAAGACATTAGTCATCATGTTTACTTATGAGAGAAAGAGGTAAACCTTAGGCAACAGAACGTTTTTCACCTATGCCACCTTTAGCACTCCATCCTCCTGGTAACTTTGACCATCAGAAAGAGACTGTATAAAGCTCTTGGATAAGAAAAACTGCCTCATGTATCCAGTATTCTTTCCTACCCTTTGAAGCCACATAACAATATACCTGTTACACATACATACCACCCCCACACTTCCTTCTTCATCATCATATATACTGTTCATCTCTATACCACACACTTCTCAGTAAGTTATGTGATTCATCTATTTCCACTTTGTGCCTGAACCCATAAAAGCAAATGCATAACCTATCTTTAAAACTCACGTATCAAAAAATCTTGTGATAATGTTTTTAATTATTAAATGAAAAAAAACAGAAACACAAACATCAGGATTTCATGCATCTTAAATGCTTATGCTAGATGGCTTTTTAAAAAAATATTTTTCTCAGTAACTGGGTGTAGGAATGAAATTCTAACATAAACCAAGTTGGATGTGAATAAAATACAGAGGCAACAAATATCATGAATCAAGTTTTGAAAGCTAAATCAAATAACTTTGGCAATGGAACCCAGCAATCTTGACCTTTGGGAAAGATAAGGGAGAGATTTCAGTTTCACTTTCCCAACTATTCATAGGAAGACTTGTATTTCCTCCTTTTCCTAAGTTCTGAGTGATTAATGGGGCTGAATGTAAGCAGAAGAAACATAAATCCTATCACATGTGATATTGTAAGCAGTTGGCTCAAAGGAGCTAAAAAAAAGTCAGCATTTTAACAGTGAGATAATATCAGTTCTTAAGAATATTTTCCCCCCAAATAGCTGCAGGAACAGATCATCATAACAAGATGCAGGGCCTAAGGCAAAGGTTAAAGTATCCAACTTTATAAAGATGAGAAAAGTATGTTCATCATTGACAGAAATATGGCTGAGTTCAGAAAACAAAAAGGAAATAATAGTTTTAGATATAAATCCCTTCAAGTTGTGATTTCTAATTACTAATCTCTGTTTCTGTCAAATCATAAATTTTGTCTCATACCTGTTCATTGAACTCACAAAGTGCTACACTACCAGATAATACTTGAGAAAATTTTATCTCTTAGAGGATAAGTTCAAATAGTCATCCCTTATCATTGCTTGCAAATGCTATCTGAGTGTGGCCATATCAACTTCTGTCTGCCATCAGTGACAAAGGGCAAGGTGAGCCACTTTATAAGATCATAAAACATGCAGTAAAACATGAAGGTGATATTAGTGAAAATAACACCGTAAAGACCTCTGAAAATTTTCTCTCCCATAAAGGCAATTTTTAAAACTGTAAACATGGTCAGCATTTACTTTTATAGGGCTCTAGATAATAGTTAACCTGGAGATCTTCTAGTGAAGAAGAAAATGAACTTCAGTAAAAACAGAGAGTTTTATTTGTTTTGTTGTATTTGCTTTAGCTTGCCCTCATCTTGTAGTACACTCTTGAGCTACATGGTAACTTTGAAAAAATAACATCCAGCATTCTCATGTGGCCAGCACACCAGAAAAGTAAAATGCAGTCAGAGCTCTGCCAAAACCTCATTTTCATATTGTTGCCATAATTTGGCCTGTCTGGTGGATCTTTGACAGACATCACTTAAAATGCTGTTGAAATTTAACATAATGATAGTTCTCTCATTGCAAAATATTTCTTCGTTGAAAGGATTTGCTGAAAACAACTAGTGGCAAGTGTTTTAACTTCACGTTTGTGAGGCAGTGTACAACACTTGAGGAAAATGATCAACTAATCATAAAACTCATAGGGATAAGATGTTGACTGGGGTTTTGAAAAGTTCCAGTATGTTCCTGCAAATCTGAAGGGATGAACGAGTTCATGGGTAGAACTTGTACATGCTCTAGAAGACCTGAAAATCTAAGCTCTCATCTCTAGCTGACCTTGAGTCTTTAGGAGAGCAGGAAATGAAAACCAGACAGAGTTATCAGTTTCATAGTAAGAGTTGAAGTTATAGCCCGACACAGATAGGACTCCTTCAGCAAGCGCTGAGATTATGTATGGGTTCTAGGATGCCTGTTCTGAATGTTTGAGATGTCTTCCTTGAAACAAATGTGTTATAGCCTAATCAACATAGGATAGTAGTTAAGAGGTGGGGGCTGTTGGAAGTAGGGTCATGAAGGCAGAATACTCATGTATGGGAAAGGTATTCCTGAGAAAACTGCCTTGGCCCTTCCACCACATGAGGAAATAGAGTTTAGTGTATGAACCAGGAAGGAGCCTTCACCAGAGGCTGAATCTGCTGCATCCTTGATCTTGGACTTCCCAGTCTCTGGGACTATGAGGAATAAATTCGTGTTGCTTCTAAGCTACTCAGTTTATGGGATATTGTTCTAGCTATATTGTTTAGTGACTAAGACACAAGCATTTAAGGAATATTCTCTGAAATTATTACGTAATCAATAAGCTGACCAAATAGAGAATTCAGTGGCCCAACATGGCAAGAATAGAGACCCTACAGAATTAGTTCAGAAAAGGCACTAAATTAAAGGGGGAAAAAATGAACAAAAACAATTACAACAAACTACAATAACAACAAACCCAGGGGGAGAGTAGGAGGCATACAATTTCCATAGGAAATACTTTTTAAAATGTGCAGTTTAAAAAATAAAACAACTTGAGAAATGTAGAGAAATAAGAAAGTATGATCCATACAGAGAGAGAAAGCCATCAAGAGAGGGTATCTTTGAGGTAGGCCAATCTCATAGTCAAAGACTTCAAATTAACTCTTACAAATATTTTGAAGAACTAAAAGAAACCATGTCTAAAGAATTAAAGAAACTATCATAATTGTGTCCCATAAAAGAGGGGCACACCAGATGGGTGAGGTATACCAGCTACTCGAGAGGCTAAGACAGTAGGAGCACAAATTTGAGGTCAGCATCAGTAATTTAACAAGACCCAAAAGGAAAAATAGAAAGGACTGAGAATGTAGCTCAGTGGTAAAGCAACCCTGGGTTCAATCCCCAGTACCAAAATAAATAAATGACACATTTAATGATTGTACCACTTAATAAAGAGGTATATAATAAAAATCAGTAGCTATTATAATTGATTATGTAATTGATAGATATCACTAATTATGATTCAGTGTTGATGGGAACAAAATACATAAAGATATAGTGTTTGGCAATTACAGTACAAAAGAGGAAAAAATAAGGCAATATAGGATCAAATTTGATGTATACTCCTGGATTTAGTTGGTATTACTCCAAATTCAGTTGTTTTAAATTAAGATGTTAAATGTAACCTGTAAATCAATTACTAATAAAATAGCTCAGAAATATAAAAATGTTAGTAAAAACTAAGAAATTGATATGCTACACCATAAATTATCTATTTAACACAAAATATAGTAATGTAAGGAAAGAGTAACAATTGGTCTACCTGATAAATGGCATCTACAAATAACTTAACAGTAAACATAATACCTTATGGTCAAATATTGGAAAAAATTCCCCTAATAGGAACAACTCAAGGATGTCTGCCATCACCACTTCTGATCAACACTGTGCTAGAGTTTCTATCCAGCAATGAGGCAAGGAAATAAAATGTAAAGCATTCAGAATGGGAAAAAAAGTAAAACTATCTCTGTTTACAGATATCATGAGCTTATATATAGAGGAACCCAAGGAACTAACAAATAATAAAATTAAAACGAACATAAGTTTGAAAAGTTGTAGGATACAAAATCAATATGCAAATCAGCTGCATTTCTCTACACTGGCAATGAAAAACTTGAAAGTGAAATTAAGACAACAATCTTATTTACAATATCCTCAAAAAATACAATACTTAGAAATAAGTTTACCAAGTTGGGCAGGCATGGTGGCACACACCTGTAATCCCAGTGGCTTGGAGGCTGAGGCAGGATTGTTAGTTGAAAGCCAGCCTCAGCAGCAGAGAGGTGCCAAGTAACTCAGTGAGACCTTGTCTCTAAATAAAATACAAAATAATTCTGGGAATGTAGCTCAGTGGTCAAGTGCCCCTGAATTCAATCCCTGGTACTTCAAATAAAGAAAAAGAAAAAAAGAAAAAAGTTTACCAAGAGAAGAGCAAGATTTGTGCAATGAAAAGCACAAAACAATGTTGAAATAAATTAATTAAGACCTAAATAAATAGAAAGACATCACGTGTAATGGGTTGGAAAACTTAATGACTTGGCTATTATGAATTATGTCAAGAGTATTATAGGCATGCATATTTCTCTATAGCATGCTGACTTTAATTTGGGGGGTATGTACTCAGGAGTGGTATAGTGGAATCATATGATAGTTCTATGTTTTTGTTTTTGTGGAACTTCCATACTGGTTTCCAAAATAGCTGTATTAACTTACTTTCTTAAAAATAGCTTATAAGCATTCCTTGTTCCCTGTATCCTTGCAGCATTTGTTGTATTTTTGCATTTTCACTAGGGTGACATGGAATGTCAGTGTGATTTCAATTTGCATTTTTGTGATTGATTAAATTGTTGGACACTTTTTCATATTATAATTGGCCATTCATAATTCATTTGAGAAATGTCTTTGGTTAATTTGCCCATTCATTGATTGGGTTATATCATTTATTTATTTATTTATTTCCTTATGTTAATTATTTTTGACTTCTTCATATATTCTGAATATCAATTCTCTGTTGGAATAGTAACTGGCAAAGACTTTCTACCATTCTATGAACTGTTTTCTTCACTCTGTTGATTGTTTCCTTTGCTGTACAGAATATTTTTAATTTGATGTGTCATTTCTTGCTATTATTTCCTGATCTAATGTAGTCTTATTTAGAAGTCATTGGGACTTCATGTCTTGAAGTGTTTCCCTATTTTCTTCCAGCACTTTCAAAGTTGTGGGTCTTACATTAGGTCTTTGATCTCTTTTTTAAAAAAAAAAAATTATAGTAGAGGAACAGAATATCTTTATTCATTTATTTACCTTTATGTGTGCTGCAGGTCGAACCCAGTGCATCACACATGCAAGGCAAGAGCTCCATCACTGAGCTACAGCCCCAGCCCCTTTTTGATGCCTTTTGATGATTTGACTTCATCAAAATTATACAGACTAGAGTAGGAGAGGGAAAAGAGTTTAATAAAAGACAGATCCTTAAAATTGAACATGTGTTAATTAAAGAAAGACAATGAAAATAGTGATGAGATTGAAAAAGTAAACACATATGAAAAAATAGATAAATTGGACCATTCAAAAGAGAAACAAGAATGTTAAAAAATTTGTCCCTAAATCATGCTCCTAATTAGTGTTCAAGGAGAGTCAAGAATCTTATGTCTCTAGACTTCAAAGGTAGATTTTTTTTTCTATTTAACCAAAAAAAGGGGGGTGATTTTTAAATGTCTAAATGTTAGAAAGTTAATTGTATGGCATGTTATTGGCACCAAAACAGACACACAGACCAATGGTACAGAATAGAGGACAAAGGGACAACCCCACATAAATACAGTTATCTCGTGCTAGACAAAGGTGCTAAAAACATTCACTGGAGAAAAGATAGCCTATTCTACAAATGGTGGTGGAAAACAATGAAAAGGTACATGTAACAAAATGAAATTAAACCTGTATCTCTCACATGCATGAAACTGAACTCAAAGTGGATCAAAGACTTAGGCATTAGACCAGAGACCTTACACTTAATAGAAGAAAAAGTAGGCCCAAATCTTCACCATGGCAGTCTAGGATCTGACTTCCTTAACAAGAACCCTAAAGCACAAGAAGTAAAATAAAGAATCAATAAGTGAGATGGATTCAAACTAAAAAGCTTCCTCTCAGCAAAAGAAAAAATCAATAACACGAAGAGAGAGCCTAAAGATTGGGAGAAAATCTTTACCATCAGATAAAGCACTAATAACTCAAAAAACTTAACACCAAAAAAAATCCCAATCCATAAATGGGCTAAGGAACTGAACAGACACTTCACATAAGAAGAAATACAATCCATCAACAAATATATGAAAAATGTTCAACATCTCTAGCAATTAAAGAAATGCAAATCAAAACTACTCTAATATTTTATCTCAATCCTATCAGAATGTCAATCATCAAGAATACAGGCAACAATAAATGTTGGGGAGGATGTGGGGGGAAAGGTATGCTCAAACATTGCTGATGGGACTGCAAATTGGTGCAACTACTATGGAAAACAGTACGGAGATTCCTTTGAATGGAGCCACCATTTGACCCAGCTATCCCACTCCTCAACTTATACCCAAAGGACTTAAAATCAGCACACTACAGTGACACAGCCACATCAATGTTTATAGCAGCTCAATTCACAATACCTAAACTATGGAACCAACCTAGGTGTCCTTCAATACATAAATGGATAAAGAAAATGTGGCACATATATGTGGTATATATTTGCTGGATGTTAACCAGTCATTGTTCTGCACTACTACAGGCCCCTAAATTCCTTGTCTTAGAGTCTCTTTTCTCCATCTTCAAAGTCAATGATTCAGGTGAAGTCCTCAAACTTCAAATCTTTCCAATCTTCTATTCCACCTCATCTTCTCTTCCTTCCTATTTTGTTTTAAAGGACTTAGGTGATTATATTGGGTCCACTTGAATAGTCCAGGGTAACCTTTTGATTTTTAAGGTCAGCTGATTAGTAATTTTAGTTAATTTCATAAAATCCCTTTATAGAAATATTGTGTTTGATTGAATAACCAGTGGAGGGGGGATCTTGGGAGATATCTTTAGAATTATTCCTATCACAATTAGGTAGACACAAATTTGATTGTATTGTTTCATTCTTCTACATTTCAACATGTTGAGCAATGTTTATAAAGCCTAAAAGTAACTTGAAACTCTATACATGTCCTTGACTGATTTACTTGTAGAATATGGAGAATCCAAGTAAGTACTCATTACAGTTCCCAAAGTTCATATGCAGAGAAATGACATCTGCTTGGCAATTCCCAACCAATTTGATTGGTAAAATTCCCTATCTCCCTTATTTGGCAGAATTTCATTATAGTGACCTTTAGTCATTATTCTAATATACATATCTTTAAATTTTTACAAATATTTAATTTCAATAGACTATTACTGAGTTTTATGTATTTCTATTGAATATAGATTTGTTTCCACATTAAGGGTTTTTAAATATGTGCACGGTGCCAAGATAAAAGCTATTGTATGTGTTTTTACTCTTCATATATAATCTTAAAAATATGGTTTATAGGGCTGGGTTTGTGGCTCAGTGGCAGAGAACTTGTCTTGCACGTGTGAGGCACTGGCTTCAATCCTCAGCACCACATAAAAATAAATAAAATAAAGATATTGTGTCCATGTATAACTAAACAAATATTTAAAAAAAATTATAAGGTTTATGTCTTTATCATTAAATTTAAAGCTCACTGGGGAAAGGGAAAAGAACTGCGCTCTTCTTTGTCCCTAGAATAATACACGGAGCAAGGTAGCTGTTCAATAAAGATCTTCTAAAATATCAAATACAAAAGAACTTCAAAATAAGCATATTTAGACTACAAAGGTGGCCAAAAATGTGATCTAGAAAATGATAATGTGTATGGATTTTTTATCCATTTTCACTAATTCTTCCCTGTAAATAATCCATCTCACCATCTACATAGCACAGTCTGGCTACCACTGAGGAATGAACTGTGGTTCTAGTGCCCTTGAAAAAGGGCAGCATAGAGCATATTTGGAGAGACTTATGCTCATCCAATGAAAAACCCAGTGATGAGCATAATGAGCATATGCACAAGAAAATTCTGAAAGCTTAGACCCCAGGAAACTTTAAAGACAAACCAAAGAGGCATGTTAATTTTCAAAGGAATAGAAGCTTAAAAGAAGAAATCCAAGTTGCATTCCTTCAGACTTTGGCCTACAGTTAGGATGCAGTGCAGCTGGCATGTCTGCAACATTCTGAGAGATAGACTGTTGGCTGGGAGTTAGGGAGGGAAATGTAGAACAAACAGGTCTGACATAGGAAAGAATTCTAGAAAGAAAAGAGCCAACTGGGTCAGATGGTGGTTCCATTCTCAGATTCCAAGGAATCTCCATACTGCTTTCCATAATGGCTGCACCAATTTGCAGTCCCACCAGCAATGTATGAGTGTACCTTTTTCCCCACATCCTTGCCAACATTTATTATTGTTTGTCTTCATAATAGCTGCCATTCTGACAGGAATGAGATAAAAATCTTAGAGTAGTTTTGATTTGCATTTCTCTAACTGCTAGAGATGATGAACATTTTATCATATATTTTTTGATTGATTGTATATGCTCTCCTGAGAAGTTTCTGTTCAGGTCCCTGCATATTTATTCATTGGGTTATTTGGTTTTTTGGTGCTTAGCATTTTGAGTTCTTTATATACCCTGGAGATTAGTGCTACAGCTATCCCTCTTCTCAGTCTATACCCAAAGGACTTAAAATCAGCATACTACAGGGACACAGCCACATCAATGCTTATAACAGCACAATTCACAATAGGTAAACTGTGGAGCCAACCTAGATGCCCTTCAGTAGATGAATGGATAAAGAATTGTGGCATATATACACAATGGAATACTACTCAGCAATAAAAGAGAATAAAATCATAGCATTTGCAGGTAAATGGATGGCATTGGAGAAGATAATGCTAAGTGAAATAGCCAATCCCCCCCCTCAAAAAATGCCAAATGTTTTCTCTGATATAAGGAGGTTGATTCATAGTGGGGTAGGGAGGGGGAGCATGGGAGGAATAGATGAACTCTAGATAGGGCAGAGGGGTGGGAGGGAAAAGGAGGGAGCAGGGTATTAGCAATGATGGTGGAATGTGATGGACATCATTATCTAAAGTACATGTATGAAGACACAAATTGGTGTCAACATACTTTATATACAGCCAGAGATATGAAAAATTGTGCTGTATATGTATAATAAGAATTGTAATGCATTCCACTGTCATTTTTTTAAATCAATAAATTTTAAAAAAATTTTTAAAGAGCCAGAATAAAAGGTATCCCATATTCTATGAACAAACTCTATCCAAGCCTCCATGCTAACACTGAAACCTGCAAGTGGAGGAACACTTCTGGGGGTTAAGACCAAAAGAACTGCATTGATACTTGAACGCAGCCCACAACAAACAAGACAGAGTTTACAGCTTGAGTCTATGCAAGTTAATCACTTGCTTAAACAAATCATCCCCAGTCTCTGAAAAAAAGATTCCTGAGTACAGAATCCACAACCTTTATGATATCAGTATTCATAATATCCAGGATAAAGTCCAAAATTACTTTATAGACAATAAATTAGGGCAATGAGATCAGATCATGGGAAAGGATAATCAATAGAAGGCCACTCCAAGATGAAATAAACAAGGATTTGAAAACTGCTATTAAAATTATGCAGAGCGAGGAATATATGCTTATAATGCATGGAAAGATAAGAATTCTACTACATGTCTGGGGTTCTAGCTCAGTGGTAGAGTGCTTGCCTAGCACGTGTGAGGCCCTGGGTTCGATGCTCAGAACCACATAAAATAAAGTCTTGTGTCTACTTGCAACTAAAAAACTATATGTATAAAAAAAGCATTTGACAGAGAAAATGTTTGAAATTTAAAATAACAAATTGTATTTTTTTAGATAGAAAATATTTGATTTTTTAAAAAAATTATTAGGTGAGTTTATGAGCAAAATGATTATGAAGGTGACCAAGAAAAAAAAAATCAAAAAGTTGAAGATGAAGCAACTGAAATTGTCCATTCTGAAAAATAGATAACACAATCAAAATATACAATAAAACATCCTGTAATACTGTGTTTGGCTTAAGAGTCTAATATATTGATGGCTGAAGTATAAGAAGGAAAGAATAGAAAGAACAGGACACACACAAAAAATCTGAATAAATAGAGGCAGAATACATTCCAAAATTGGCAGAAAACATTCATTTCAATTTCAAAAAACTTAGCTAATCAAAGTAGGATAAAATTTTAAAATCTCATGCTGAAAACCAGATAAAGATCAAATCTTGAAAGCATCAAAACATCAAAGATATATAACAAATAGCAAAAGCAACAACTTGAAACAATGAATCTCACATCAGAAAGTAGAAAGGCCAAAAGACAGTGAAATAATATCTTTACCATACAAAGGGAAAAGAAAAAAAAACTAAAAAAAATTTATATTCAGTGAGAATGTATTTCAAAAATGAAGACAAAATAAAAACATTCAGAGAAGGAAAACTAACATAATTTATCACCAGCAGAATTATTCAAGCTGAAGACAAATGATACCAGAGACAAACTCAGAAAATCAAAGCGCATGAAAGTATTGTAAATAACAAATATGATAAAAGAAAAGACTGTTTTGTCTTTATTTTTAATACTGTTTAAAGCAAAATATCATGACATTGATTTGTAGGATTATAATATATGTAGATTACATATGTAGTACAAGTCATCACTACAGAACAAAATATTGACATTGGGATTATTTAATAGCATGTATATTTCATAATATAATACATAGATTTTAGATCTCATTTAACAATACATCAAAATGACAAAAGCTCTAATTGTTCTCATTTTAAGGTAATTTTAAATACTCAAAGAGGAAAACAGCATCTGTAGCATAAAGGGAAATGTAAACTTTACAAATAAACTATTATTTTTTGTTTAATAACCTGTATACACTTTAGATTTCCAGTGAATCATGCATCTTAAAAACTTCTACATCACTCTTGATATCAGCCGAATTCCATAATTATTTAAAACTTTATGTTCTTATTACTGTTTTTAAATAGTCATGCTATCATTGCAAAGATGTATTTGAATGTGTCATAGTGATACTATCTTATCCAAGTGCAATGCTATATGCTCTTAAAAATCAATACTACACTTTAGTCTCTCTGCCCCTGGGCTTTATTAGATTTCAAATACTGACAGAGGTAATGTTTTTAATGTCCTAATAGATTTTCAAATTTAGCTCTGAAAACTCAAGGCATTAATTACATAATAAAAAATCTTATTTTGAAGCATTGGTAAATTATTTCAAGAGCAAGTGACTCAAAATTGGATTAATACTAAGGTAATAGGATTTTGAAATGGAGACAAAGCTCCAAGATAATTTTTCTACAAAAATGTTCTAACATTTAATATCCTAAGCCAGAAAATTTTCTTACCTAAATTCCTATTAAGGCATACTCCTAATTTAACATTTAATTATATTTATAAAAGATACATGACTACTATTAAAATCACCAGGTTTCAATTGATCATGTCAGGCAGTAACTTACCTCTTATTTCTCTGCAGCTTTTGATATTATTTTCAACCCCATTTTACAGTTGAGGAAACTGAGACCAGACAACAGGTCAGCAAGTCTAAGTTCTTAATCCAGCTACTCTCACTCCAGAGATTTTAAGTCCACCCAGATGATATAATTAAAGGATGGATGTCCATACAACTTCTCATTTTTCTTTAATATGTACTGCCTACCCCTTCCATTTCATCTCTTGATAAGGCTATCCAAAACTAAGCATAGAAAAATGAGAAAAAAAAGAAGATAAGTAAGGCAGGAAACACAATGCAAAAGATAGAGAAAAAGCAGGCATTCTGTCTACAAAGAAGATGAGGGTGAGTAATATAGGATGTGAAAAACCTTCCAAGTACAAGGAAGAAACAGAGAGAGGTACTGAGGGCAGATGTGCCAAATCAGCAATCCATGAGACATTGCAATGGCAAAAGTTTGGGAGCAAAATTGAATATCGCCCTCTAACATTACCAAATCTATAACAAACCCCATGTATTGCAGTTAGTGGTTGGTCCTATCAATGAAACTGTTTTCTCTTTGGAATTAGGTTGATTATTACTAACAGTCATTAAAAATTCTAAACAAATGTATTTTTTGACATCAAAGCTAAAAAAATAAGAAATTTCATCTTGTTTACATAGAAGTTAAAAACAGCAACACCAAAATTATTCAGAACTCTACTTTTTAGGGCCAGGTATTCTATAATAAGCATTACCAACAGTATCCATTTAGCTCTTACAATAACCATCCTATGAACTTAGTACCACTGTCCTTAGAGTATAGAAAACTAAGACTCAAAAAAGTACATATATCAAGATCTTACAAGTAAGGACTAACAGAACAAGAATTCTAATTAATAGGTATTATGGAACTTAAACATTTCCAAACTAATATCTAATTCCTGAATATTTGCTTGCTTTCATTTCTCCCAGGGTGCTATCCATATTTGAATATGTCCTTATATTTATTTGAAGAAAGTATCACTCTTATAAAAGTAATCATTCTTTAGTTAGGCAATGTAGTATCTCTCTTCATACTATGTTGAAACCTACCAGATGAGAGCAGGATGCAATTGATTTTTGCTCACTTATATAAATTAATGACTGTATACAATGTTGAGTAAATTAAATTCATTAATTAACAAATGAAGAAGGAATAAAAGTTTGGCTCCAGAATCACTTCAAAGTCTATTGGGCAGTCCATAGAGCTTTCTAATCAGCCTGATTAAACAAATATTACTAGACAGAGCTGTAATAAGTCCAGCCAAAAGCAAAAAAAAATTGACTGCATAATATATATAGCATTATCATAGTTACATTTTACAATTTCACAAGGTTTCAAATTAACTAACAAAATCCCAGTTATCATCTAGATAGACCTGTTGGAATCCCAGGAACCCAATTATGATAATCTGCTGGAATACTTTAGAATCAGAAATATTCCAAAAATGATCAAAGAATACATAAAATCAGACACTATAATTATTAAAATGTAAATGTTAGTCCAGATTCTACTGACCTAATCAAATACTTGGGACAAAAAAAAGTAAGAAATAAACAAATGAAGAAATAAAGGAAATTTTAGAAATTCAAAGCAATTACCAGACATATCACCATTGTGATCGTGAAATGGTGGTGTTAGACTGGTTATCCCATTTCTCTTTTTCCAACCAAATTGTACACTCTCTTGTTCCATATTGCAGAGCCCGTCCTCAAAATCACATCTTTCGTAGTTCGAGCCTAATGAGAGAAAAAAGTAGTTAGCTTGCACAATCTCATTTTACTTTACATTAGTAAACTTGTTATCACTGTGACCAAAATATCTAATAAGAACAACTTAGAGGAGGAAACGTATATTATGGCTCATGATTTCAGAAGTTCAGTCCATGATCAGTAGACTCCATTCCTCTGGTCCCAAGGTGAGGCGGAGGGAACATCATAGCAGAAGGATGGGACAGAGGGAAGCTGCTCAGCTCATGGTAGCCAGGAAGCAGAGAGTGAGAGCAAAGCACCAGTGATGAAATATAAACCCCAAAGGCACTCTCCCGGTGACCTACTTCTTCCACCCAAATCCTACCTACCTATAGTCACAAGCTGGTACAATAATCGTTTCAAAAAACCTTTTTTTTTTTGTTCCAGGGACTAAACCCAGGGGTGATTAACCACTGAGCAACATCCCAGTCCTTTTTATTTTTTTATCTTGAGCTATGGTTTCACTAAGTTACTTAGGACCTCACCAAGTTGCTGAGACTGGCATTGAACTTGCAACCCTCCTGCCTCAGTCTTCTGAGCAGCTGGGATTACAGGCATGCACCACCATGCCCAGCTCCTTGCAAATTATCAACCCATCAAATGACTTAATACACTAACTAAGTTACAGTTCTCACCATCTAAGATCTCATCTGAGATTTGAGACAAACTCTTGGCTGTAATTCCCTGTCAAAATCAAAAGCAAGTTACATATATCCAATATAAAATGATAAATTTTAACATTTCCATTCCCCAAGGAAGAAATAAGGGCACAGAAAGAAAAAAAAAATGGGTCTATACCAAGAGAGAAACCCAGGTAGGTATATATTAGGTCCTATAGTTCCACATTTAGCATCTGGGACAAATGGCAGTGAGATGTGAGTCTCAAAGGGCTTGGGCAGCCCTGCCCTTATGGCCTTCAAGGTGGTGGTCCATGAGGCCTCTGTCTTAGGCTGATTCTGTCCACAGTCAGCAGCTTTCCTCAGCAGATCTTCCACTTCACTGGCATCTCTTAATTCAAGCTGGGGTCTCCATTCCAGCTTTGGCTGTATTCTCACAGCCTCATTTATCAACCTTTCAGGGGCTACCACCGTGATTACGACCTTGCCACACTATGCCTGGTCTACCAGGTTTTCCTTGGATATTCTGGAGGAAGACTCCTTGATGCCCTAAATCCAGAATCCTGCTTCCTGAAGAACTGGAACCATATGGATGATGACATGGTCTTCTGAAAGTTCAAGCTGTAGCCAGGCCCCCTGGGACCCCAGCTGCAGCACTCTCTGCATGACTCCGAGGCTGAGCACAGTGAACCAATCCTGATGAAACAATTTCCTAGGTGCCCCATGCCAAGTTGTGTGTCACCGGGTTCTCTTAAGTGAGTTTCATTTTTACACCTTGAGCCTGCCATGTGTGTGCTCTTGGTGATTCCTGAGATGGACTCAATGCATCTTTCCTATTGTCCCTGTGCAGAGTACTTAGTTTCTCTGTAGTGATGGTAATCTCTCCAGCAACCAGATCTTCCTTAGACCCAGTTTTCCAATTGCTTTTCTGGTCAACTGTGAGTTTTTAAATCTCCCCCCCCCCTTCTGATTCTTACAGCAAACTTCACTAAAAGCCACCTGCATACCATGCCACCACCTGAATTTGGTGTTGCCTTGAAATTTCCTCTATTAGATTAATTAATCCATACCTTTAAATTCAGTCTTATAGAAACTCTCAGGATCTGGGCAAAATGGAGGCAAGCTCCTTTCCGGGACATAATGTGAATGATCTCTACTGCAGTTCCCAATTAAGTCCCCATTCCCCTCTGAAACCTCAATAGCACAGTTTTTGCTATTTGCATTTCTCTTGGCATTTTGCACTTCTGAGCTCCCCTCAGGATCACCTATTAAGCTCTGCTTACAACATTCTAAGGCTTCTCCAAACTTTTCCTAACTTTCCCAGCAAACCAGTTCCCAGTGCATCTGAACCACATAGGTTAGTCATAGCAATGATTCCACTCCAGGTATGAAAATCTGCATTAGTCAGGGTTCTCTGGAGAAATAGAACTTTCAGGATAAATGATTTATTAGAAGGGGATTTATTAGATTGGATTACAGGATCAGAAATAGGATAGTCCTACAATGTCCATGCAAAGGCTAAAGAGTCAAAAGAACAAGGAGCCACACAGTCTCAAAAGCTGGAGCCTTAAAACAAGAAGGACCAAGGATATAGCCCCATGTCATCAGTAAAGTCCTGGCAACTCCCTGGACAATCTCTGTTCAGAGTCTGCTTTGGAACAGTGAAGGAGCAAATGTCTGATTTCTCAAGCACCTTCTCAAGAAGAATCAAGCTTACATCTGCCTTAGCTTCCTCCTTCTTCCACCTCTTCTTTCATCTATGTTCCAAGCCTGTTAGACTATGCTGCCCACATTCAGGGCCAATCTCCCCACCCAGTTTGCTCTCCCACATGCCAATCATTTCAGAAAACCCCCTCATCAAAACATCCTGAATTCTCTTAATCTTAGATATTTTTTAGTCCAATCAAATTGATAATTCAGATTAACCATCACAGACTCTGTAAGAAATAAGACAATAGTAGAAAAAGAAAAGTTAGCAACAAATGACAAATACAAATTAACCTCAGATTATTTTTTAAAAAATCTATGTCTACTTTATTAATACAAAGCTTTTTGTATATTATATTCTAATAAATTACTGCACACAAAAGACAATGTGCTCAATCAGAAAGAATATTACATGGGGTTAGACAACTGAAGACCTACTCCTGATTTGAATTCATATTAACTGAGTCCCTTACCTGTGAACTTCTAGTGTGCTCGGGTCCCTGGGTAAGGGTCACGAAATCACTGGGACACAGGGGATGCAGAGCCAAGGCAGCAATTGCAACTGCATGCTGAGCTTTATTTGCAAGTTCCTTTTATATTCTTCTTCTAACAAAGCAAGCAATTCTTCAGTAACACTTCACCCACATAGCCCAAATATCATGCCTCAGCGGGTACACAGAGCTAAATCCAAATTGTTCCTGTTCATTTGATAAGTACCCTCCCAAAGTTCTTTGTAGACATTATCTGATCCCCGAATGTACTGTTCCCAGGTCCAGTATGCAGAAGGCTTCTTCCTCTAGGCCAAACCATGCAGAAGCTTGTGTCTTGTGATAAGGGGAAGAGGACTTTTCCTCCTCCTAGCGAGGCATGCCTTCAGCTGACCTAAATCACAGCCACAGCTTCTTGCAAAGTGTCAGGCTGAGGGAGCTAAACTCTGCACACTTAAACCCCAACACTTACCCAAACCATTCAATCCCTTTCCTTCACTTGAAAGGTTAGAATAATAACATCCCACCATCTCACTTAAATAACTGCTAGGAGGATCTAATGATGTATGTATATATAATTCTTCACAGCTTCCAGATTCCTTGAAATATTAGGAACTGTTATTACTATTATTCTGAGCTCCCATCAGAATCACCTATTTAAGCTCTGCTTACAACATTCTAAGGCTTCTCCAAACTTTTCCAAACTTGATCTTCCTGCCACCCAGTCATATCAGAATTTTAGGTTTCAGAAAATCAAACCCCAAAGGCCCCTCTGCTAGGAATTTTCATCACAAAAGAGGCATTTCAGGCTTTTATTTTTTATTGTTGTTGGTTTTTCTGGGTATAATGGATCCAAGAATTTGGAGAGAAACAGAAGAATTTAAGCACTTGGTTGTTCCCCAGAACAAACCGTATAATGCTTTATTCCACTATACAATATCTGCAAATGTCACGGTCTAAAAATAGACGCTGTCAATTGCAAATAGTTATTCCTTGGTTTGTAGGCCTTTGCAACTGTGGAGATTGTCCTTTGACAAGTTCTCTCTTTCCCTGACTAGTTGAATTATGCACAGTGGCAGTAAATATATGACCTAATAGTTGGTGCTTGGCAGGCAACCCAGATGCAAGAACATAATCATCATTTGTTCACCTTTTCACATAAAGTACTGTTTAATAATAATACTAATAATTTATCTGGTGCATTTTCTTGAGATCATCCCTGAGAATAGAGAACCGATTTAGAACTCTCATTTTTAATAGTTAACTAAACCTGTTTGAATGCCAGAAGTCTATTTTATTAACTTTACTCCTGGATTCCCTACTTTTTAATGACTTTGTTCATCATCTGTATTCTGTAATAATAACAAGAATCCTTATTGCTGCAATCATTTGACATTATTTGTTTTGTGCAGTACTTTATTTCTTATAACAACAACATGAATCAGGCATGAATCCATTTTCAACTTGAGGAAACTAAGACAATATCTTCTAGACATTAGGTAACTTTTATAAAATAAGATAGCTAGTGAATGCTATGGTCAAGGTTGGAATCCACTGTTTTTGACTCCATAGTTAAATTTACAATTTCTCTAAGCCCTTTTGAGTATTTATAATAGCTAAAATATCCCAGTTATTAGGGGTCTTAAGACCTCTAATGATCAAGAGAATCTGGTTGAACAAAAATGAACTAAATTATATAGTCAGTGTATGTATGTATATATTTGTGACATTTAACAATGTTTCAGTTAATTGTAAACCACATTTAGAAAAGTAGCTATACCACATAGCCCAGGTGCATAGCAAGATATATAATCTGGGTTTGTTTAAAATATACTCTATGATTTTCAAACCACTCAGAAATTGCCTAATCATTCACTTCTCAGAATGTATCCTGGTCATTGAACAATCTATGAGTATGTTCTTGTGTATCATTTAATCAGCTATGCATATATTTACATAAATGAGCATCCATTTTCAAGTTTTATTTAAGTTCTCAGCAATTTTACTATGACCTATAATTATAAAATATTCTAAATTATTTTATCACCATATTTCAGCAGTTGTGTTGTTTTTGTTTAGATATGAGGTATCCTCCCAAAAAGATCATGTGTAAGACAATGCAAGTAAGTTTAGAGATGAAATAATTGGGTTATAAAAGGTTTAATTTAGTCAATTCTACCATGATGCCTTGCCTTACCTGGAGCTCCAGGGAATGAAGCCAGCCCTCTATGGACTGCAGCCTCTGCAACCATAAGCCCCCAAATAGACTTTTCCTCCTTAAAATTGTTCTTGTCAGAGTTTTAGTAATGTCCGCATGAAAGCTGACTAAAACATATGTGTATAAAATGCAGAGACATTCTTACACAGGTGACAAATATTTTTTAAAAACCACGAAAGTACCTTGCAACCTAATGACTTAGTTGATATTTGTTTGCGATGTTCTTTTTTTTTTAATACACAGGCTAATGATCATAATTTTGGACATATTAAAACTAGGAAAAAATAGCTAAATGAAACATTTTTCCCTCTGAATAGTCACAACAGAGATTCATTTTGTTATGAAATATTCACCTCATGTTTAAAATGATGTATTTAAGAACATTATCATGAACTACTAGATTATTCAAAAACCAGAAAGTTTTCTAAGTATTCATTTGTGCTTTCCCAATAGAGAACTGTACATTTTACACCATTTGAATAATTGCCTATGCATCGTGGCTGCTCTGCTTTTTCATTTCATATACCATACATTCACATTCAACTCGGAAATTATTTGCTATAATAAAATTGGTTGCCACATAGATTATTGTGACCACCCCATCCCTAAATTGTGTAGTCTAACATATAGTCAGACCATATAAAGAGCAATGAGAAGTGGCATACAGAAAATGTGGGTAGAACCCAAGCTCCTCAACTTTTCAACTTGTGAAGCTCATCATTTTGTTTTCAATTTTATGATCCAGAAAGTTAGAGTTACTGCAAAGAGGAAGGATGCCTCCACTGTGCATTTTAAAGGTTGATTGCAAGGCACAATTAACTCCTGAATTGGCTTCCACAGCATCAGATTCTCTCATTAAAGAACCTCTGAAGAGGGACTGGGATATAGCTCAGTTGCTAGAGTGCTTGCCTTGCATGCACAAGGCCCTGGTTCAATTCCCAGCACCACAAAAGGGAAAAAAACACTAAAGAATGTCTCAGATATTCAATCTTCAACACCAAAAAAAGATAAAAAATATATTAAATTATATTGCAAAGTAAAAACTTGGGCATACTTCTGAGGAAACAGGAAGGTGGTAACAGTGAAAAACAGGTAATCCAGAACTAAGGAAAATAAATGGTCTGGGTAAATCATTACGACATGAAGTTCTTAGAAGACAGAGCACAGTTTCAAATGCTTATTAGGAAAGTTCTAGAAAGCAGGGGGGCGAGATTGAAAATGTTAAGAATCAAACCACACTTAGTTCGTGATTTTACCTTGGTCCAACTTAGTGATTTTTCTTTATCATGAAACTTTTGTGAGACATAGGTGTAGTCTTTCCATAACAATAAGTACTACAAATTTTCTATTGTGGTAAGATATACATTACATCAAAGTTTATCATTTTAACAATTTTAAGTGTATATTCACATTGTTATGAAACCAGCCACAATCCATCTTAAAAATCTTCATCTTGTGAAACAAAAACTTTATACCCTTCAAACTCTACGTTCCCATTTCTTCCTATCACAATTGCCTGGCAAACACTATTCTAGCTTTGTCTTTATGAATTTGGCTATTCTAGGTAATTCATATAAATAGAATAATAAAGTGTCTTTGGTGACATGCTTATTTAGCATAATGTCTTCAGGTTGATCTATGAAGCAGAATTTCCTTCCAATATTTTTGTTTGTTGTTTTTACAACAGTCATCCTAATGGATGTGAGTTTACTAGTCAGCTTATATATCATAGCAGGTGCTAAAATACCTGATATGAACAACTTAGAGAAGAAAGCATTTATTTTGTCTCACGGTTTCAGATGTTTCCATCCACAGTCAGCTGGTTCCATTACTTTTGAACTAAAGTAAAGCAGAACATCATGGCAGTAGGCAATAGAAGAGGAAAACTGTTAAACTTATGGTGGAAAGAAAGCAAGGGATGGGGGAAGGAACCCAGGACAAGATAACCTCCCCAAAGCCAGGCCCACAGTGACCTACTTCTTCCAACCATGCCCCATGAGTCAGAGCCTCCATGATCCAATCACTGCTCCAAAGTTCCACCTCTTGACATGCTACGAAGGGGACCAAGCCTCCAACACATGAGCCTTTGGTGGGGTATTCCAGATCTAAACCACAACACAAGTAATCATATTGTGGTTTCAATTTTCATTTCTCTGTGGTTGATAATGTTGAGATCGTTTCATGTGCCTATTGGATATTTGTACATCTTCTTTGGGCAAATGCCTATTTAAGTATTTTGTTTATGTTTAAATCAGTTTGGTTTCTTTGTGATTGAATCATAGTTCTTTATATAGTTTGGACATCATATCAATCCCTTGTCAGATATATGATTTGCCAATATTTTCTCTCATTCAATGGATGGACTTTTCACCACGTTCATAGTGTACTTTGATGAATAATTCCTTTTTATTTTGATGAAATACAATTTATCTATATTTTCTTTTTTGCCTGTGCTTTTGGTGTGTTATATCCAAGAAATCTATGTCTGGTATCAAGAAACTTTCTCCCTCATTTTTTTAAGAGAGAGGGAGAGAGAGAGGGAGAGAGAGAGGGAGAGAGAGAGAGGGAGAGAGAGAGAGAGAGAGAGAGAGAGAGAGAGAGAGAGAGAGAGAATTTTAATATTTTTTAGTTATCGGCAGACACAACATCTTTGTTTTGTATGTGGTGCTGAGGATCGAACCCGGGCCGCACGCATGCCAGGCGAGCGCGCTACTGCTTGAGCCACATCCCCAGCCCAAGTTTGATAGTTTTAACTCTAATCTTTGGGTTTTCAATTAATCCACTTTGAGTTAGCCTTTTGTATATGGTACAAGGTAAGAGGTCAAGATCATTTTTTCACATGAAGAGACATTTTTTCACTGAATAATCATGACACCAGTCTCAAAAATCATCGGACAATATATGTGAGCATTTATTTCTGGGCCTTATATTCTATTCCACTGGTCTATATGACTGTTTCATGTGAGGACAATATTTCTAAATACCATAGCTCTGTAAAATAATTGTGAATCAGGAAGTGTAAGACCTCTAATTTGTCCTTCTTCCAGATTGTTTTGTGTACTTGAGGGCCACTGAGATTCCCACATGACGTTTAAGATGGATTTTTACTATTCATGAAAAAAAATTGTTGGAATTTTGAGACATCTTACCAGTATTAACTATTCCAGTTAATGAATATAGAATGTGTCGGTTTCGGAGCAGGCTGAACAAATAGCTGCAGGGTGGGCTGAACATTCGACCCTCACCCTCACCCTCAACCCTCTGGTTCCTTAACGCTTGTTTGCCTCAAGTCTGGACACTCAACCCCACTCAAAGCTGAACACTTGACCCCGACTTATCTGGTTCAACAGAAACCCACATCTGACCCCTGCCCCGCCTGCTTGAAGGCAGAGATGATACCCTTAACAACTACTGAATGATCCAATTACTGTTGGCCAACTAGGCAGCTTGCAGACCCAGAGACCCCATTAGATGTTGACTATAAAAACTCTCCTGCCTCAGAGCCACCGCCCGCGCCTATGCGGGAGACTTTGCAACTATACAAGAGCAATACAAATATATAGGGGGAAAATTCAATAACACAACAGTTTCACCAAGCAGAAAGAAACACGAACAGTATGAAGAGACAAGGAAAGAAAGGACCACAAGCAATGCAGGTCAACTCAACATTAGAAGAGGTAATATCTGCAGCAGATGGAATGTCAGATAAAGAATTCAGGATATACATGCTTCAGATGATCTGGAGTCTCAAGGAAGACATTAGATAGCAAAATCAGACAATGAAAGATCACTTCAACAATGAAATACATAAATAAATGCAGGAAGCAAAAGATCAACTATACAGGGAGATAGAGGTTATAAAAAAAAAACAAACAGAAATCCTAGAAATGCAGGAAGCAATAAACCAACTTAAAAACTCAATTGAGAATACTACCAGCAGAGTAGAACACTTAGAAGATAGAACATCAGACAATGAACACAAAGTATTTCAACTTGAAAAGAACATAGACAGCTCAGCAAGACTGTTAAGAAACCATGAGCAGAACATCCAAGAATTATGGGACAACATAAAGAGACCAAACTTAAGAGTAATTGGGATACAGGAAGGTATAGAGGTCCAAACCAAAGGAATGAGCAATCTATTCAATGAAATAATATGAGAAAACTTCCCAGACTTGAAGAATGAGACAGAACCCCAAATCCTAGAAGCCTACAGGATGCCAAATGTGCAAAATCATAAGAGATCCACACCTAGACACATTATAATGAAGATGCCCAACATACAGAATAAGGAGAGAATTTTAAAAGCTACAAGAGAAAGGAAGCAGATTACATTTAGGGGTAAACCAATCAGGATAACAGCTGATCTCTCAACACAGACTCTGAAAGCTAGAAGATCCTGGAATAACATATTTCAAACACTGAAAGAGAATGGGTTCCAACCAAGAATTGTGTATCCAGCAAAATTAAGCTTCAGGATGGAAGATGAAATTAAAACCTTCCATGATAAACAAAAGTTAAAAGAATTTGCAGCTAGAAAACCATCTCTCCAAAAAATTCTCAGCAAAACATTACAGGAAGAGGAAATGGAAAATAACAATGAAAACCAACAGTGGGAGGTAGGACAGTAAAGGGGGGAAAATAATCAAAGAGGAAAACAAACCATGTTTAGTAACATAAATAAACAAATATGGCTGGAAGAACAACCCATATCTCAATAATAACCCTAAATGTTAATGGCTTAAAGTCACCAATTAAGAGACACAGGCTAGTAGAATGGATCACAAAACAAGACCCAACAATATGCTGCCTACAGGAGACGCATTTGATAGGAAAAGACTTATAGACTGAAGGTGAAAGGTTGGGAAAAATCATATCACTCATATGGAATTCGGAAACAAGCAGGGGTGTCCATACTCATATCAAATAAAATAGATATCAAGCCAAAGTTAATCAAAAGGGATAAAGAGGGACACTACATACTGCTCAAGGGAACCATACACCAACAAGACATAACAATCATAAATATATATGCCCCAAACAACGGTGTAGCTATGTTCATCAAACAAACTCTTCTCAAGTTCAAAAGTCTAATAGACCACCATACAATAATCATGGGAGACTTCAACTCACCTCTCTCACCACTGGACAGATCTTCCAAACAAAAGTTGAATAAGGAAACTATAGAACTCAATAACACAATTAATAACCTAGACTTAATTGACATATATAGAATATACCACCCAACATCAAGCAGTTACACTTTTTTCTCAGAAGCACATGGATCCTTCTCAAAAATAGATGATATATTATGTCACAGGGAAACTCTTAGACAATATAAAGGAGTAGAGATAATACCATGCATCTTATCTGATCATAATGGAATGAAACTGAAAATCAAGGATAAAAGAAGGAAGGAAAAATCATGCATCACTTGGAGAATGTACAATAGGTTACTGAATGATCAATGGATTATAGAAGACATCAAGGAGGAAATTAAAAAATTCTTAGAGATAAATGAAAATACAGACACAACATATCAGAATCTATGGGACACATTGAAAGCAGTTCTAAGAGGAAAATTCATTGCTTGGAGTTCATTCCTTAAAAAAAGAAAAAACCAACAAATAAATGATCTCATACTTCATCTCAAAATCCTAGAAAAAGAAGAGCAAAATAACAGCAAAAGAAGTACAAGGCAAGAAATAATTAAAATCAGAGCTGATATTAATGAAATCGAAACAAAAGAAACAATTGAAAAAATTGATAAAACTAAAAGTTGGTTCTTTGAAAAAATAAATAAGATCGACAGACCCTTAGCCATGCTAACGAAGAGAAGAAGAGAGAGAACTCAAATTACTAGCATACAGGATGAAAAAGGCAATATCACAAAAGACACTTCAGAAATACAGAAGATAATCAGAAATTACTTTGAATCCTTATACTCCAATAAAATAGAAGATAGTGAAGGCATCTTAAGTCATATGATCTGCCCAGATTGAGTCAGGAGGATATAGACAACCTAAACAGACCAATATCAATGGAGGAAATAGAAGAAACCATCAAAAGACTACCAACTAAGAAAAGCCCAGGACCGGATGGGTATACAGCAGAGTTTTACAAAACCTTTAAAGAGGAACTAATACCAATACTTTTCAATCTATTTCAGGAAATAGAAAAAGGGAGAACTTCCAAATTCATTCTACGAGGCCAACATCACCCTGATTCCGAAACCCAGACAAAGACACTTCAAAGAAAGAAAACTACAGACCAATATCTCTAATGAACCTAGATGCAAAAATCCTCAATAAAATTCTGGCGAATCAGATACAAAAACACATCAAAAAAATTGTGCACCATGATCAAGTAGGATTCATCCCTGGGATGCAAGGCTGGTTCAATATACGGAAATCAATAATGTTATTCACCACATCAATAGACTTAAAAATAAGAACCATATGATCATCTCGATAGATGCAGAAAAAGCATTCGACAAAGTACAGCATCCCTTTATGTTCAAAAATCTAGAAAAACTAAGGATAACAGGAACATACCTCAATATTGTAAAAGCAATCTACGCTAAGCCTCAGGCTAGCATCATTCTGAATGGAGAAAAATTGAAGGCATTCCCTCTAAACTCTGGAACAAGACAGGGATACCCTCTCTCACCACTTCTGTTCAACATAGTTCTCGAAACAGTGGCCAGAGCAATTAGACAGACAAAAGAAATGAAAGGCATAAAAATAGGAAAAGAAGAACTTAAATTATCACTATTTGCAGATGACATGATTCTATACCTAAAAGAACCAAAAGGGTCTACAAAGAAACTATTAGAGCTAATAAATGAATTCCGCAAAGTGGCAGGATATAAAGTCAACATGCATAAATCAAAGGCATTCCTGTATATCAGTGACAAATCCTCTGAAATGGAAATGAGGACAACCACTCCATTCACAATATCCTCAAAAAAAATTAAATACTTGGGAATCAACCTAACAAAAGAGGTGAAAGACTTATACAATGAAAACTACAGAAACCTAAAGAGAGAAATAGAAGAAGACCTTAGAAGATGGAAAAATATACCCTGTTCATGGATAGGCAGAACTAACATCATCAAAATGGCGATATTACCAAAAGTTCTCTATAGGTTTAATGCAATACCAATCAAAATCCCATCGGCATTTCTTGTAGAAATAGATAAAGCAATTATGAAATTCATATGGAAAAATAAAAGACCCAGAATAGCAAAAACAACTCTAAGCAGGAAGTGTGAATCAGGCAGTATAGCGATACCAGACCTCAAACTATACTACAGAGCAATAGTAACAAAAACAGCATGGTACTGGTACCAAAACAGGCGGATGGACCAATGGTACAGAATAGAGGACACAGAAACCAATCCACAAAACTACAACTATCTTATATTTGATAAAGGGGCTAAAAGCATACAATGGAGAAAGGATAGCATCTTCAACAAATGGTGCTGGGAAAACTGGAAATCCATATGCAACAAAATGAAACTGAATCCCTTTCTCTCGCCATGCACAAAAGTTAACTCAAAATGGATCAAGGAGCTTGATATCAAATCAGAGACACGGTGTCTGATACAAGAAAAAGTTGGCTCAGATCTACATACTGTGGGGTCAGGCTCCAAATTCCTCAATAGGACACCCATAGCACAAGAGTTAATAACTAGAATCAACAAATGGGACTTACTCAAACTAAAAAGTTTTTTCTCAGCAAAAGAAACAATAAGAGAGATAAATAGGGAGCCTACATCATGGGAACAAATCTTTACTCCTCACACTTCAGATAGAGCCCTAATATCCAGAGTATATAAAGAACTCAAAAAATTAAACAATAAGAAAATGATTAACCCAATCAACAAATGGGCCAAGGACCTGAACAGACACTTCTCAGAGGAGGACATACAATCAATCAATAAGTACATGAAAAAATGCTCACCATCCCTAGCAGTCAGAGAAATGCAAATCAAAACCACCCTAAGATACCATCTCACTCCAGTAAGATTGGCAGCCATTATGAAGTCAAACAACAATAAGTGCTGGAGAGGATGCGGGGAAAAGGGCACTCTTGTTCACTGCTGGTGGGACTGCAAATTGGTGCAGCCAATTTGGAAAGCAGTATGGAGATTTCTTGGAAAGCTGGGAATGGAACCACCATTTGATCCAGCTATTCCCCTTCTTGGTCTATTCCCTAAAGACCTAAAAAGAGCATGCTACATGGACACTGCTACATGGATGTTCATAGCAGCACAATTCACAATAGCAAGACTGTGGAAGCAACCTAGATGCCCTTCAATAGACGAATTGATAAAAAAAAATGTGGCAGTTATACACAACAGAGTATTACTCTGCATTAAAAAATGACAAAATCCTAGAATTTGCAAGGAAATGGATGGCATTAGAAGAGATTATGCTAAGTGAAGCTAGCCAATCCCTAAAAAACAAATGCCAAATATTTTCTTTGATATAAGGAGAGTAACTAAGAACAGAGTTGGGAGGAAGAGCATGAGAAGCAGATTAACATTAAATAGGGGTGAGAGGTGGGAGGGAAAAAGAAAGAGAAGCGAAATTGCATGGAAATGAAGGAGACCCTCATGGTTATACAAAATTACATACAAGAGGAAGTGAGGGGAAAGGGGGGAAAAATAAGGGGGAAAAATGAATTACAGTAGATGGGGTAGAGAGAGACGATGGGAGGGGAGGAGATGGGGGATAGTAGAGGATAGGAAAGGCAGCAGAATACACAGACACTAGTATAGCCATATGTAAAACAGTGGAAGTGTAACCGATGTGATGCTGCAATCTGTATACGGGGTAAAAATGGGAGTTCATAACCCACTTGAATCAAAGTGTGAAATATGATTTGTCAAGAACTATGTAATGTTTTGAACAACCAACAATAAAAATTTAAAAAAATTAAAAAATAAATAAAATATTTAAAAAAAATCTCCTGCCAGAACTCTCTCTCATTCTTCTCTCGATTTCTCAGTCTTCTGCTTTGCTCTCTCCCACCCCACCCCCGCTTAGCTGTCTCCTTCTCCCTTTCTTCTCTCTCTCTTCTCTCACAATCTCTCTCACTCTCCCTCTCTCTTTCTCTCTCTTTTTCTCTTCCTTCCCTGTTGATCAGACACTGCCGCAATAAAGATCTCTTGGTAGATCCGAGTGACTAAAAGGAAATACATTTCCTTTCAGAATGTAATTTCATTAATTTCTCTATGTAAATTTCTTTCAGCAATGATTTGTTGTTTTCAATATACACATCTTTTATCTCTTAGTATGAAAATTATGTGTTCTGTTAACAGTGAACATGAACAGAGATACTTTAACTTCTTTCTTTACAACTTATTTTTCCTAAATGCACTGGCCAGGACTTTCCAATACCATGTGGAATAGAAATGATTAAAGCCAAAATACTTTTTTTTTGTTCCTGACCTTTAAGGAAACTATTTCTATTTTTTGCCTTTTAGTATGATGTTACTGTGGGTTTTTCATGTACAGCTATTATTTTGTTGAAGTCTTTCCCTACTATTCCAAGTTTGTGAGTACTTTATTTTTTTGAGGAAAGCTATGTATTACATAATCATAATTTTTTACATAGAATTCAAGTTTATTTTATTGTTTTGTTTTGCATGGAGATAACATATAAAAATGGAAATCCATAAAGAATTATCTCCATTACTCCCATACAATGTCAAAAATTAATGACCAGTTCCTAAAAAGGACAAAATAAATCCAAAACATCCCAATTAAATGAAAGTAGAATTTAAAAATTCTCAAAATTAAATTTTAATAAAAGTTTACTATAATTTGACTTAGCATTTTAAAAGTGTTAATTCCTTTTTTATCAGAGAAATTCTATCTTTCACACTGACTTAATTTTATTCTTTTAATCAATCCAGTAAAAAAGAAAAACCCTGACTCACAAAGGTCTGTGAAAGCAAATGCAATTAGTACTTTTGCAATGCAAACCAGAACTGTCCAGTATTACTTAAGCTATGTTCTTGTCAAATTGTTGCTTTAAACCTCAGGTTATTGAGATTATCTTTGACAAGAATTGTGTCTTTGATGGGATTTATGTTAATCAGAAAAAGATTAGCAAACCATGCTTCAAATTTAACATTGATTTAGAATTAGTAACATTCAAAGGAAGTCTCCAGTGTTTGTAGAATTCACTCCAGCTTTCAGCAGAATTCAATCAAGTATTAGAAATGTTGCATAGTTGTGTACATAGAATTCTATATTCTAGGGTACCAGTTTGCCCAGAAAATCTAATGCTTTTTCAATAATTTCTATTAAAATGAATTCAGGACTTTGAATGGAAAGTTGCTTGAAGACATTTTCTATTAAGTAGGATAATTTGTAAACAAATAAATTTATGTTTTTTTCCTGAATAAATATTCAACTTCTCTCAAAAGATGTAAAATTTCCAAATTCAAGCAAGTGTTCCCATTAGAAAGTAATAATTATATCTGGGAAGTAGAAAATATTACATTCTAGTCCTATTTCTTTTGTGGAGTTTCATTTAAAAGCTGTATAATTCAAGGTCCTTGCTTTTGTAAATTTGGTGCTAGCCTTCTTTCAGGATCCCTAACCAAGCCTAGAATACCAGCATGCACATGTAGAAATTGTTTATTTACAAATATCTTTGTTTATAAACAGAAATTAGGAACACAAGATGAAAGAAAGGCAGGAGTTCTATGAGTATACAGATATTGGCCTCAGAAAACATTCTGCTATGGAAGAAACAGTCCACCATTTGATGTTGCAAGGGATCCTTGAAATTTTCAAATGGAGCTCAAAAGCCAAATCTCCTTCTCATCAGTTTGTATGCTTGAAGCACAAAACAGGAACAGACTTCCTGGGAAGGCTGTGTAGTTTTATCCAATTCCATGTTGAAAGAAAATAACATAACTGACAATCCCTCCAATCATTTAGTCAGTCAGTAAACCAGTAACCATTCAGTCTATCTAACATATATTAATTCTTAAGTAAAAAATCAGTCTTCAAGAAATAGGAGAAGTAGGGAAATTTTCTGCCCTAATAGAAATAACAGTTTGACTTTTTTTATCATTGCCTTCAAAATATTAGGGAAACTGCTTGCAGCTCATGAAGCTTAATATCATTCCAGAGAAGCATGCTTAACATACTATCTCCCTGTATCTCTCTTTATCTCTCTCTTTGGTTTAAGAAAATCTCACCAAATTCCAAGTCCTCATAAAATTTATCCTAGTTGTTAGCTTCTTAAAGAATAGGATGAAAAAAAATAGTGTCCAGGGAAGTTTTAGTCTCTCCCAACCTTCAGAATGTGCTAGGGGTACTTTCTTTTTCTTTCTTTCCTTCTTTCTTTCTTTCTTTCTTTCTTTCTTTCTTTCTTTCTTTCTTTCTTTCTTTCTTTCTATGCTTTCATGTTTTCACAGGCAAGAAACACTGCTATTTTTTTTTACAAAATCATATTCAGAGATAAAAGGACAATCCACATTACATATGGATCACCTTTTTTCTAGTTCCATTTCCCATTATGAACAAAAACAGTCTGCAACTCTGAAACAATTCTAGATATCAAAACATGTTCAAGAAAATGATTTATATTACACAACTATGTGTATCACCATCCAAGTCATACAAAAATTGCCAAAAGTAAAAAGTTCCTAATAGTGTTACTTGACATGAAAAAATATTTTATGAAGACTGTTTCCTAAATAACGAAAGAAATCTAATAAACATACATACAAAAATATATATGTATATATATATATACATATATATATAGAGAGAGACATTTCCAGTTCTAATTCTCTGAAGCTCAGATTCTGAAGCAAGATTAAGATAAGCTCTCATAGAAGAAAAATAGTGTTGGAAGTAAGAGAAAAGTTAGCATATGAATAATAAAACATCTCATTAACATATTTATTCTAACTAAAATAAACAATAAAAGTCAAACACATTCATACTGTTTATTATTAGTTGAAGTGAGTACTCATAATTCCCATTTACTATCTCTTGCTCTCTGGAAAATTTTCAGAATTTATATCAGTAAAAATTTCAATAAGGAGTTGCTTAATTTACTTTATCTACATATAAAAATGTATACTTTTTGCTGGGCATAGTGTCGCATGTTTGTAATCCCAGCAGCTTGGGAGGCTGAGACAGGAGAATGGAGAGTTTAAAGCCAGCCTCAGTAAAAGTGAGATGCTAAGCAACTCAGTGAGATACTATCTCTAAAGAAGATACAAAATAGGGCTTGGGATGTGGCTCAGTGGTTGAGTGCCCCTGAGTTCAATTTCTGGTAACCCCATCCCCCTGAAAATGTACTTTTTGTTAAAATATTCAAAGCCTTCCTCAGTTTGGGAATCCAACATTCTTAACTCCCTTCTCCATATGTCCTATCTATTACCTCCTCTGGCTTTAAAGCTACCAGTCATCCTTAAGCAAATCCCAAAGGACTTTCATCATCTGCATTGAGACCAGTGTTCAGATCTATGTGCTCAAGTTTCATTTTTTTATTATCTTTGTAAAATTTTGTGCTACTGTCCCCTTTATCTTGTTACAAGCACACACTTTATCTTAATACACACAGTGACTTTTTTTTTCTAATCCATCCCAATAGAATCATTCTTAAAGTTTGTGGAATTCATATATAACAAAACTGAAATTCTTTGGGTCCATGGTAAGCTATAAAATAAATAAAACTTCAAATACTTAAATGTCATTGAAAAGAAAGTTTAGGAGAGATTTATGTACATATACAAATTGTTTAGAAAATTTACTATATTTTATACTGTTCTTTAAAGTTGTTTAACGCATGAAAACCAGATTTTTAAGTACTGTTCTAAGGTATGCAGTTACTCCTCTTTCAAACACAGTATGCATAGGAACCTTGCTTTATCTTGGATCACCATTAAATAGCTGAATATATTGGGCTTTTGACCCTTAACATTGTGCCTCACCTTCCTCACATTGATAAAATGAGTCTGATGACTTAGAAGAGCTTAAGGACTTTATCCTGTTTGATAATAGTTGTTCTAAGATTATGACTATGTACTCTAAATGTCCAAAGGATCCATAAACGTTCATGCAAAATGGTACTGATGATTGTCCATTGCAATAAAAGACATTTTTGTTTTTTTCAAAGAACAACCCATTGTAGTCAAAGATGTTGCATAAAATTACAGAACAGATCATAGTACACATAGAAGCAAAGACTGAGTGAAAATTTTAGAAATTTTCTACAAACACTTTAGATGGCTTTACATGAGCTGTATGAATGTAGAACCTCAAAGCCTCTTTGTTCGTTTGAAAACTAAAATCTAGGAATGAGGATCTTTAAAATACCTTATTAACACAACAGAAGTGGAGATTTCTCTGGGCCTGCCTGGAAATCAGCACCCTGGAAATTTGGATTTCAGATTCCAACTCTCAGCATTATGGAAATGATTCTTCATAAATTCTCTGTTTATGGCCTCTAATATAGCACAGAGGCAGGATTCCCATGCTGGACTCTCCGGTTTAGCACTTCACTATATATTTTGGTGAATTCCATGGTTATGCCTCTGATGCCTGAAAGAACTTGCAGATTTAGTTTCACTGCGAGAAAATCCAACTATCTTATTTGATTGCTTGAACACATGTTGCCCATAGATCTCTACTTTCCTCATCAAATACCTTCCAGGCTACACAGAACCCATCTCCTATTGGTCCTTGGTCCTGTCTCCCTCCAGCATTTCTTTGCCACTTCTCCCACACACATAATTTCACACACATGGATTGGACAGATAGATGATGCTCTCCTCCCAGGGTTCTTGCTCCTTCTGAACAAACCCACTTAGAGATGGCATCACCTTCTTCCTGAACATCTTATGAACCTGCTTTGAGACTCTCAGAAGCTTTGGGTAGATCATTTTGGCAATAAGTCTTGAAATCTTAATAACTGTATGTTTTTCTTTTCTTCACCTCCCAGTATAACCCCACTCTGCTCTTTGCATCTTGAAGAGTTAAAAATCATAGTTTCTAGAATATGAGAAGAAACAGACATTGTTCAGTTTTGACTAGAAACTGGTTCTTGAGTAGCAGACAGGACATAGAATTTACACCAGAGGATTTGAGTTGGAAAAAACAGTGGGGGAATGAGAAGTTCTCGTTCCTAGGGGACAGGGCAGGGGGAGGTATTAGAGAAGATGACAGGGGCAATAGAAACATGATTAAAGGAGGTAAATTGGGATTAGAAGAAGGGGAGGAAAAAGGACCTGACCTCCAGGGACCACAGTAAGGACTGGCTATCCTGTGTGGTGAAAATCAGCAGATAAGCTGGTGCAGTCAAAGAAGCATGCCCACAGAGGAGCCACATGAACAGTCCTCACTGCTGTAAGATGGGGTCCATCCCTGATGACCACTGCATGGGACACAAGGCTTATCAACAGGAGAAGCTGTGGGTACTGATGGGCATACATGTGCATGACCAGGTAGGTGGGCACATATACATACATGCACATTAAAGAGAGTGGCCTGTCACTGTGATCTAAAATAAAGGGGAAAGTCCATACTTCTTGTTACTCAGATGGGCAGCTGAACATGGATGGGCCTGGACAATGAGTGATAGGACTTAACTTCCGCTACACAAGCCATTGAAGCCGGCTGCATTTGCTAATCGAACTTTGATATATTACTAGAAAATTTTCAATTTTCGTACTCTGATTACAAAATAACATCTACAACTGAAAGGAAAACAAAAATCTCTATCATAAGTTCTAAGAAAAAAAAAATAGAAAGGAGAGAGGAAAGAATCCTGTGATGTAGCTTAGATGCTTAATATTACCTTGTTCTCATTTCTAAAACACAATAGGCAATGGGAATTCCAGACATTCGATTATGGTAAAATAATATTTATTCTGACAATAAAAACAATAGGTGCTATTTTACAGATATCGAGATATACAAAAAGAAAAATCAAATGTAAGCCTAATACAGAGATAGTTTCACCTACTATCTTCTATTCAATGCTAGGCTATATTTTTAAAAAACACTTTCTTGATTGTAATCATAATTTCCTGCAAAAATATATCATAAGCATTTCCCCACTTTTAAATAGCATCAAAATTATGACAGATGGCTGCATAGATGTCCATACTATAGATGTATATCATAATTTATTTAAACATGAACCTAATATCATAAAATTAGATTATTTCTAATTCTACCATATTCAACTTAGTTGTGAGGAGACTTTTTACATGAACTCTTTTAAATTATTTCTTAAAATAATTCTTGAAATTAAAATCTTTTCCAGGGTGCATAAACACTCTTTAAATCATCCTTATTCATATTACAAAAATACTATTTAAAATGTAAGAGTTTACAATATTTCTGCCTATAGTATATAATAATGTTTATTTTTATCATATTCTTCTCAACAATGACATTCATTTATTATTTGTGCTCATTTCACTAAAAAATTAGTGACTGGCTTCTGCTTTCCATGGTGGTTTATGATTAATGGAGAAGTACCTCACTTCCTCATGTGTCTTTGTCTTTTTTGTGTAAGTTGCTTTCTTGGAACTATTGCCCATATTTCTATGAGAAAATGCATCTTTTCTTTGATGTATTGGCCTGGAAAACAATTATTTTTCAGACATACTGCAAACATTTTTCTTCTTTCATTTTATTTGTGGTGCTTTCAATACACTGAAAATTTTAATTTAAATACTCTTATTTACTGATTTTTTAAAAAAAATTTCCTCCATGCCTTTTCCAGATAAAAATCCCTTTCCCCATCCCATTGTTTATACTGCACCAATACTCAACAAACATATTTTGAGGATTTATTTCATATCAAAATAGAAGAGAAACTAGTTTTCAAAACTGATTATCAAGAGCAATAAAGATTTTGGCTTCATTGTTAACATTTACTATTTTATGTTTAGAAAATTTTTGTATATTATTTCATGAAATTGCCTCACAGTCATTTGTTGCACATGATAAATAGTATTGTTGTACATAATAAATAGTATTGTATGATTAGTAATGAGGGTTCCAAAATCTGACAGGTCATGAATTGGTCATGATTCCCAGCTCTGCCACAGCATAGCTATGTCCTTTGAACTTTCCTAAACTGGGACTTATTTTTCTTAACCTGTAAAATGGGAAAAATACTACTGTTTTGGTACTTGCAAGGATTAAGTGAATACCAGGAGGAAACTGCATAACTTTCTGGGTATACTGCGTGTACTGTACACCTATCAGCAGAAATGATCACTAGCTCCTATTCCATCTCAACTGATTTGGGATGCCAGTATCATGTATTAAATGTATTACAGATATGCTTAATATTTCTAAAAATCATACTCTTTTCTAATTATTTTTTCTCGTAATGTTGGAGGAGTTTTCAGGATGTACTACTATCGTCCAATAATGAAATTTCTTTTCCAGTGATCTTTTTCTTCTGCCTATTTCCAGCTATTATCACTAACTTTTCCAGTTGAACGTGCAAGACACTATCAGGTTCCAATATTTGTCCTGGTCAGATCTTGTACAAGAATATAATAAACATGTAAATTAATTTTATGAAAATATACCTACTTATACTATTGAGTACTTATACTATTGAAGTATCACATTAAGAAGCACAGTATCAGAATGAGTCTTTTTTCTATACATTTGTAATTTCATCTAATTTTCTTCAGAGAGACCCTACACATTTATTATTAGATTTCTTGTGTATTTAATCCTGTTATGCTATAGACTGAATATGAATGTCCCGTATGATTCAAATCTTGAAGTCTTAGTCCCCAGTGCAATAGTATTTGGAGGTGAAGCTTTTAGGAGGTAATTAAGTCATGAAAATAGAGTCATGGGAATGGAATTCATACCATGATAAGACATACAAGAGAGATGAATTGTCTCTCTGCCATGTGAGGACCCAGCAAGAAGGCAGCCATTTGCAAACCAGGAAGAGAGTCCTCAGCATAGCACAAACTTTGAGTAAGTACTTCAATGAATCAATGACTTTTAAAAGTAGTTGATTTCTTATGTCATCCTACCAAAGAAATACTGTTTGTTCTTCACATCATTTGATGAAATGTTATCTTTCAGATTGTGAAAATGTGCTAACATAATTTCCACATTTCATATATAAATTTAGATACAGATGAAATAAACAATGTTTTGAAAAAATAATGTTCCTAAATTGAAAAATGCAAGAGAAATTGTTTATAACCTCAAGACTTCATGATATATACCATCAAAATATAAATACAAAACTAGATTGCTACTCCATGTGAAATACCAGAATGAATAGAAATATTCTAAAGTGGCAATGGGAAAAAATGTCAGATTAACTGAATCTATTCTCTTTTGAATCATAGTAAATTTGGCTCTAAAAGCAAATATATGTAACAGCTAATTTTAATACCAACCTCCAGATATGCAAAAGTAATTCTAAAAATATTTTCTGGGATTTTAGGTAACTGACAACACTCCAGTGATGGTGATCCATTGCATAGGATATATCTCCAAGCTACATGAATAGTACATTTCATAATCTTTTAGTTGATTTGGATCTAAATGGTAGCAACAAAAATAATACTGTTCTACTTATTGTTAAGTAAAAATAAAACAAAGACAAATATTTTTTAGTTGTCAATGGACCTTTATTTTATTATTTTTTATGTGGTCCTGAGGATCAAACCCAGTGCCTCAGACATGCTAGGCAAGTGCTCTACCCTGAGCCATAAGCCCAGCCCAAGACATATAATTTTGAGCAATTGTTAAAAGAGAAACCACAGTATCTTTGTATACTGTAAAAATGATTCTGATATTTAAAAAAATAATAATAAACAAGTAAAAAAATCAAAGAGAAAAGAAGACATGGGAATAATGTCAGCAAGATGGCAGAACAGCTTTCGTCTTCACATCTTCCCACAGAAGTTCAATTATCAGCTAGCCACAAAGAATACATTTATGAAAATCTCAGAATTTGGCAGTGAGGCTGGGACATCTTCCTCAGTTACAGAATGGAGAAGTCAGACTGAAGGGTAAGAGGAACAGTTTCTTTAACTGTTGTCCCTTAACCAAGACAGGACAGTTCCATACACTGAGATTGCCTCATGCCCAGAGTTCCCACAGAGGAACATAGAGCTGGGAGGCTGACTTCTCCCTGAAGGTTATTACTGGGACTCGATCATCTGGGGTCAATTAGAAACAATAATAGCAGAAATGGGGCTCACCACAGCCAGTGTGAAGATCAAGGGGGTGGCTCTGGACTCCAGACAGCAGAGATGCCACATTAGTCTAGCCAACAGCACTGCTGTGCAGGAAGCATGGCCTGTAGGTCTTCCAGGCTTCAGTCCTTAGCCAACTTCTCCACCCAGCCCTGGGTCTCGCTTTAAGCCATTCCAAAGCAGGTCAGCAATTACCTGAGGAGGAGAGAATCTGGCCCTTCCTTATCCCAGCAGCCACCCAGTGATTCAACCAAGCCACAATGCTCTGCTTCAGCCTCTCAAGGAATGGAGGCCAGCCAAATCTATGCATATTTATGGAGAGAGGGTAACCTTGTGCACCCTAGGTGGCTTAGTAGAGACCCTGGAGGCCTCATCCAGCCTCATAGTCAACATGTAGCACTTTGCCCCACTACAGTTTCCAAACAACAGTACTGCACAGCCAGAGAAGATCCTACCCTATCAGAGGTCATCGAAGGGCTAGTCAGCCAGTCGTCTTACTGGACCACAAAGCAAAACCAGCAGTTCCATTTGACCTCAGAGCACAGACAGTGTTCCAGCCCAACTAGAGAACCAGACCCCAGAGCTTGTCTGTCCCAGATCATTACCAAAATCCCAGGCTATCCAGGAGTGGAGGTGCACACCAGTAACCCAAGTGGCTCAGGAGCCTGAGGCAAGAGGATCACAAGTTTAAAACCAGCCTCAGCAATTTACCAAGGACCTAAGAAACTTATCAAAGACCCTTTCTCAAATAAAAAATATATAAAAATGGGCTGGGAATGTGGCTCAGTTGTTAAATGCCCCTGAGTTCAATTTAAAAAAAAAAAAAACAAAAAACCTCAGGCTAGAATCGTTAGTAAAGGTCTAGCATCACCAAAGAACAACTGGCTGCATTCTAAAATGTCCAGACACCAAAACAAGGACATAGGATTATGAAAAATCTCAAATTCATATAGAATATTCTCCAGGAGAAAATGTTTAGGCCACACAATAAATCTTATCAAATTTATGAGGATTAAAATCATATCAAATAACAAAGCCTGAAACTAGAAATCAGTAGTAGGTGAGATCTTGGAAAATTCACAAATATGTGAAAATGAAACACACTTCTAATAGGTCACAAAACCAAGGTCCCTTGACCAAGACAGGACATCCAATAGGTCACCGAAGAAATCAAAAAGGAAATTTAAAAAAAATACCTCCAGACAAATGAAAATGTAATCACTACAGAACAAAAGTTTTGGAGTACAAAAAATAATCTTAAATGGGAAGAAATTCATAGTGATAATCACCTATATGAAAAAAGCAGATTTTGAATCTAACATTATACCTTAAGGAACTAGGAAAAGAAGAACAAACTGAAGCCCCAAGTTAGGAGAAGAAAAAAATAATAAAGATGAGTTTTTAGATATAACTCTGAAAGTATGGTCAACAAAAGCAAAAATAGACAAACAGGATTCCATCAAACTAGAAACCTTCTGAACAGCAAAAGAAGTGATTAACAAAGTAAAGAGACACTTTACAGAAAGGGAGAAAATATTTGCAAAGTACACATCAGATAAGGAGTTAATATGTGTAATATATAAGGAACTGAAAGAACTCAATGGCAACAGGAAAAAAAGAAAGAAAGAAAAAGAAAAATATAAACAATCTAATTTAAAGTTGGGCAAAGGATCTGAACAGACATTTCACCAAAGGAAATGAATGGTCAGCAAGTATATGAAAAAAGGCTCAGCATCACTAATCATTAGGGAAATGCAAAATAAAACAACAATGAAATATCAGCTCACACCTGTTAGAACGGCTGCTATAAAAAAAGAAAAAAATGTGAATGTTGGCAAGAATGCAGAGACAAGGGAAAATGAGTACATTATTGATGAGAATGTAAATTAGTACCGCCATTTTTATAATCAGTTTGGGGTTCCTCAAAAAACTAAAAATACAACTACCATATGTTCTAGCAGTGATACAACTTGGTGTATATCCAGGGGAACCGAAATCAGTATGTTGAAGGGATATCTGTGCTCCCGAGTTCACTGCAGCATTCTACATAATAACCAACACAGGGAATTCATCTAAGTGTTCATCAGTGGATGAATGAACAAAACACAAACTGGTATGCATACACAATGGAACATGATTCTACCTTTAAAAAGAAGGAAAATGTGTCATTTGTGACACCCAGGTTAAATCTGGAGAACACTATGCCAAGTGAAATCATTCAGGCACAGAAAGACAAAATACCTCATGATGTCACTTATATGTGGAATCTAAAAAAAGTTGAACTCATAGAAGTAGAAATTACAACAGTGATTACCAGAGGCTGTGGGGACAGGCTGGGAAGTTAGTCATCAAAGGGTACAAAATTTCAGAAATGCAGAGGAATAACTTTTGAGGTTTCTTACATAGCAGGGAGAATATAGTCAATGTATTATATACTTCAAAACAACAAAAAGTAAATTTCAAATGTCTCATCACCAAAAATAAGTAAGAGAGGTGATGGATATTTCATTTCATGATTTAATCATTACCTATTTTATCCACATAGCATCCCTGTGTGTCCAATACGCAATCAACATTTTTCAATTAAAAAAAAATATTCAGCCAGGCATGGTGACTCGTACCTATAATCCCAGTCACTCCAAAGGCCAAGGCAGGAGGATCACAAGTTTGAAGCCAGACTTCACAATATAGTGATACCCTATCTCAAAATAAAAAATAAAAGTGCTGGATATGTATCTCTGTGTAAATTGCCAATGGGTTCAATCCCTAGAATCAAAATCATAATCATCATCATCATCATCATCAATAATAGCAAAAGGAGAGAATAAAGAAGCAGTCAGTATGGATTAGCATGGAAGCAAAAAAAATATGCAATACTAGAAATACGATTTTAAAAACAATACATAGTCCAGTACTGCAACATTAATATCCCTGGCCAAGGATGCCAATGAATTCTAATAAGGAGGTATTCTTGTCAACACTATATCTGAACAATTGCTATATTACAATTTAATCTTCTTGCTCACTATATATTAAGTATTTTTAATATTGTCTATAAATAGAATTTATTCCATTTTGAAGATTTGCATTTTCTACCTAATATCTTAAAGGAAAAATAATGAGTTAAAAATAACAGGTTCATATATTCTTAAGAAAAAATTCATCCCACCAAATAAGAACATTTTTTAAAACCTATTCATAGCATCTGTTGCAATTGAAATGCAACCTCAACTATGCCAATTTTATTAAGAAAAGTCTTACATATTAATCTGTTTCTTTAAAGGTCACACCATTGTAAAGGCAGCATAGATTGATTTTATTTTTCTTTCAAATGCAGCTACTCTAACCTCATTATACAGTTAGATTTTAAAAACTCTAATCTATAAACTTAGCGCCACAGGTTTTCATGGGTGAAATTGCTTGGCCATCATTATTCCTTCACCACATTATCCCCCTCGCATGGTATACAAAAGAAAGTATTTAAAGTGATTCTACATTTTATCTACAGGTTCTTGTCCACATTTTAAATAAAATGCCGAAGTGGAAACTTCTCGGAAAATAAATGAAAAGCAAAAAAGCCAAAAGGTGACCTCCCAATGTAACATTTAAAATGAAATGTGTTTATTTGACAGATCCGCGCCTTTGCTTTCCTCTGAAGCTGAGAGTTATTAGAATTTTTCATGCAGAGGAGACCTTTCCCACTCAGCAGCTTCCTCCTTCCTTACATTAACCTTTTCCCTGAAGCAAGACCATGCATGTTATCGCAGCAAGAGTGCTAAAGGGAGCTTCATAGAGATTAATAATGGAAGAAGCTTTGCACTTCTTGTCAAACCAACTGGGTGGTTCCTCTTCGCTGCTCACCGAGGAGCAGGAAGGGCTTTCCCAGACAGACTGGAGCAAGGGGCAGCACACCCACATTTAGCCTCTCCGGCAAAATTGGACAAATACAAATGAATCCTGTCCTTGGTTGTGCTTTGTATTTAATAGTTGCTAAATATGAACAGCATGATAGCTATAGGGGAAAAAATCATTAGCCTGTTTTCTCTGGGAGAAGAAATTCTTCAGTAATCCTGATTTATTGTTTTAATGTAATAATGATAAACATGTAAATAGAAGACAAATAAGGGCAACATTGGAATTTGTAGTCTTATTTTAGTAGAAGAAAATGAAGAATTCTTTAAACACTGATTGATATTTTATCTAGATAAAAAATAAAAAATATAAGTTTGAGCAAAGTGACCTACAATATTAGAATTAGTGACACCAGATAATTAATTGCATCAATAACTATAGGAACCACCAACTACCAAGCGGTGATTTTATGAAAACGTCATTTACAGAAGGCAATTGTGGGCAAGAAGGACACTAGTCTCCATTTTGCCAAAATGTAGTGTTCCTGCAAGGTTTCATATTATAATGAAAACCACAGACACATCTATGTCATAGAACGTATCTTCCTTTGGTAAACTGTTTCCTGTTCATTACTGCTATTACAGGAAGCAATGGAGTATTTTCCCACCTGTGAGAGTTTTTTTGACTTTAGGATCTTTTATAAAAAAAATGCAGGTTCAACATCAGAGAATTGGCGAATGGTTCACCTAGGACTCAAATGTAGATCCTCCACTCCCTAAAGTTTGTCCTCTTTCCATTATACTGAAATCAAAATCACAAGCCAGAGATGTGCTACAGGTTCAATTGATATCAACTCACTTGAAGGTAGTGGTCTATAAAAGAAAAGAAAATCTACCCATCCAAGTTAAAATTCATTTCAAGTGTTTCCATATAAATTCAAATTTCAACTCATAATTTCCATCATAGCATTTTATGACCGCATTGATGAGTTTCTTTTGAATTTTGCTTCACTAATCTAGCACTAAAATCTTCATTTTTGCTTATTGCTTCTTCTTTACAGTCAGGGAAAAACTGACAAAATACATTCCACACAGTTAAAAATCTTAGTGATTTCATATTAATTAAAATATTTTTTAAGCATGGGCCAGGTCTTTATTAAACAATATACTTTAGTTTTTAACTGAACCTAAAGGCATATAACATAAAACCAATGCAGAGCCAGGAATCCAGCTGAATCTCCTGGGCTGCTCCTAAGTCCCTGGTTGAAGATGTACTGAAATTGAAAAGAGGAGAATGACACTTACATTGCTGCTCATCGCTATTGTCCGAACACTGATTTGTGAAGTCACACACATTGTCAGGTGGCAAGGAGACCCCATCGCCACACTGAAAGGCTTCCGTTCCTTGCTGACCCAGTGGAAAAATGAAAACACAGGAAATCCAAAAGAAACAAAAAGCTCCATTCATTGGGAATGCTGACATTGTAGCCAGGGAAAAGAGCATTACTGGGTGTTGTGTATCAAAGATCAGGCAGTTGTAATAGGTGAGTCCATAATTGGAGACATTCTTTTTCTTTTCTTCCTTCTTTATTTTCTAGATTTGCTTCTTGGGACTGGATTCTGTTGGTAATTCGCTGCAACTCTAACAAATGACTCCTCAGGTAGTTACTTTAATCTTTGAGAGGAGTGACTTTAGAAAATATTTAACTTGAGTAATTGCACCATTTCTGTAGCTAACTAAACATGGGTGTTTATTGCCCTACGTATGCCATGTTTAAACAATTTAAACTTTTATGGTCATGCTATCTCCTGAAAGAAAAATTTAAAAACAAAGGGCAAGCACATAAATGAGGGATGGTGGGAAAGAACCATAATAAAATTCTAAATTACATAGAAATGTTCTCCCTTAACCCCTGTGCTCACTTAAGCCCATCCGTGTAATTGGAAATTTATTGTTACTAAAATATATTCAAATACCTCAGGTGCCATTGTCAGAATTGCTCGAGGGAATGAAATGGTTTTTCTCTTTAATTGATTAGAACCTCCCCTTGCTATTTGACATAAATTAAGAACCACAGATCTTTAAAATTGAAAGAACATTGGATTTTATTTTATAAAATCACATAATTTGGTTCTAAGGAAATTATGGGATGTGCGTGAGAAAACCCAGTAAGTTGGTGTTAGAAAGTAGAGCTCAGCTATCCCATTGTTGAGCACAGAGCTTTCTTCTACAACATACTCATTTATCCATCCGATCATTTTAATTTTCTTTTACAAATCAAACACACACTCCAGGATGCATATTCAGAGTGATCAGTACAGAAGTTTGCATGGAAATATTAAGTATAAAATACTAATAATTATAATATTTTATGAAGTTGAACATTCAAAATATTTCTTTATATATATTTTATTGAAGGTGTGGCACAATTGTTTTAAAGTATATTATTTTAATTACTATAACATAACGCCAAGAGCCAAAGATAGCCCACAGCCTCTAAGAAGCAGCTGGAGAAACATAGAGGGAAAAAATACCACAGATCAGGGATAGAGAATACACCTGAGCATTTTTTTTTAATGTTATAAAAGTAGATTTTCCCTATATCCTAGTGGGGAAAGTCATGAATATATTCAGAATGTGAGCATCCAGGATTCTGGAAGGTAAGAGAGTCTGTAATTTTGTAGTCCATATAATCTAGGATTCCCATGTTCTGTTCCATTCCCTTTTTAGAAATATCTCTTCTTCATAACTCTCTGTATGGAAAATGAATGTTGATTAACACCTTCTCTACCTCTTTTTTTCACTTGTCATTAAATGTTGATTACCCTTATAGTTTCATGTCAAGGCCCCCTCTCTGCTAGGATTATACTTTTTTATAGGCTTTTATCTTCACTCTCTGATTTCAAGAAGTTTTTATTTTCTGTTGTCTTCCAAGTCTCTATCTGCAGTATGATATACACTTATTTCTGTGTGCACGTGCACACACGGACACACATCTTAGTTGGCGTGTTGACTAGAATCAATAACGAAACTCATCTTTCTTTCTCTGACACAACCAAACAGCTATTATTCTGTATTCCAGTAAATGGTATCTTTGTCCAACTGCCTGAGTCAGAAGTATCTCTTTCCTGGACTAGTCTCACCCATTCTATTGATCACCAAGTCTCACATATTGTATGTTTCAGTTAAAGTTCTATTAGTTCTTATCTCCACAATACCCCAAGCTGGATATTTCTACTACCCACAACTCACTTTCCATGCTTCAGGTAGAGTGATTATTCTAAAGCATGAATCCACACCTACATGTAACCTCTCTCTGAAGTCAGTGCAAATGTCACACTCTTCAGTGTGGGTTACCTGTTGAGGTGGCTTACCTGTTGAGGTGCAACCCTTGTCTCATCCTGACTTATGCTTTGCCATGTGTTACTGGACTGCTGTTGTGGCAGTTCTCTAAGCATACTCTAGAGTTCATATCTGAGATCTCTCCCCAACCAATCTCCGGGTCCATAGTCATAATTTACATTTCAGCTTAGAACACTTTCTCTAAGGTACCTTGGGTGGTTCTCCCAAAGTGGGTTGTTTTCCCAGCCTTCAGTACTCATGAATTTTAACACCTATAAATCCAGTATGGTCACTGTCTGCTTGCTTAAGTGACTCTTTATTAGCCTGTAAGAACAAAGAAGGTTGTATATTCAAACTCCAAGATTTACTCAGCCCACATATCTGCTACTTTGTATCCTCTGACCTATAGCTTCACTATTTTCCCTTCCCCACCTATGAAAATCACTGCTATAGTCCCTCTCAAATATAAAAAAGTATATAATATTAATTACAAAAAGTGACAATTTTTTAGATTCTATATATAAGCGGGAGATCATGGAATATTTGTATTTATGTATCTGGCTTATTCCACTCAGCATAGTGTCATCTTGGCCCATCCATGCTATAGCAAATGGCAAGAACCAATTTTTTAGGACTGAATAATATTCCATTATACATACATACCGCAATTTCTTTAGCCATTCATCCAGCAACGGGCACTTAAATTTTTTTCCCATATCTTGGCTCCCATGTCAACTCTGGAGCTCATTTAAGTAATGAAATTGTTCAATATATGCGAAACTTGCTAAATTAGTAGATTTTAGCAGCCCCTTTCATAAAAATAAAAAATAAATTGATAACTAGATGAGATGATGGGTATGATAACTTGTTTCGTGACTAGTAACATTTTTACTCTCTATATGGATCCCACAACATCATGTTGTATACCTTGAATATACAGTAAAATGTATTTTTAAGAGAAGAAAATAATATGGTAAAATGTTGCAATAAATGTGCTGGATTAAGAAAAAATAAAGATCTTGCTTACACTGTAACTTGCTGTTTCCCCCTAGAATATATGATGTTATATTATTAAATTTATTCTATATCCATGACCAAAGAGCTGGGGGTTGCGGGTGCGAGTTGTGATTTTTTTTAACTGTTGTATCCCTAGTATCCTCAGTAACTAGCACATTTTCCAGCAGATAGCACTTGTACAAACAAATCGCGAATTGAAAAAAAAAATCAGTAAGGGATCACAATTATCTCAACCTTCACTAGGAATAAGTAAATAAATGCAATGAAAATATGAAAGTTGAAAATGCCACTAGATAAAAGATAAACAATTATTGTGTTCAGTGTTGCTTTTCCATTTTAAAATCTTGGGTTATTTTAAAAGAACCTTTATATTTTGAAATCTCAATTTTGCATAACAGTGGCAAGATACTCCCCAATAATAACTAAATGATTATATCACATCAAAGCTTATTTCTGATTTTCCTCCTAAGAAATAAAGGAAGTAATAAAGGGAGGGAGGGAAAGAAAAAATACATAAAAATAGAGGAAAAAAGAAGAAGAAAAAGAAAAAGAGCGTACGAAAGCAAAAGGGTATTAAGAGACATGAGAAGATAGAAACATTTCAATTTTATATTCTGATTCTAAATTTGGTTCACATAGCATTTTAATAGGTTCACTATTTTTCATTTTGAAAAGAAAATCATGTATTTTGTTGCTGTTATAGCCATTTACTGCCTTGTTTCAGATGGTAAACTGCTTTATTAACTGTTACTACCCACTAAAAATAACATTGCCCTATGGTGTTTCACGGGCCATTCATCACTTAAACAAGAAATGGACCAGAACGTTGGCACTCAAGGTAAATCAGAATAACCCAGTCAGAAAAGATTTTATAAGACAAATTTATATTTTATTTTCAAATGCTAAAATTAATTTCAGCTGATAATACCATCCTCAGTTTTTTCTCTAAAGGCTCTAGAAGGGGCAAGGGATACTGAGAGTACCTATGTTGTTTTACACAGGGTCTTGAGAGGGGAGAAAACTTCCCTGAAGGTTTAATTAACATTGGCTCATCAAACTTTAAATACCCTCTAGGGTTTTTCTCTACTTTTACTTTAAAAATGTATTCAGATACAGGAAGCACTGTGATTAACTACTCAGTAACAGAGCTTGGATGTGAACCTCAGATAGAAAAAATAAAGTGCCCATAGAGTTTTAATTAAATTTTGTTGCCAATGACTTTCATCATGGGTTATAAAGCTACCGAGAGAGACTTCCAAGAGGCTAAATATTCAAAAATAACAGAATAATTGTTGTAAATACATAGTTTTTCTCTTTTTACAAAAAAAAATGGAGCAGTGAATTTACATAAACATTGAATATGTAAAAGAATGATGAGACAGATGTCATGTAGAACAAGGCAGTGGCCCTGATTTTAAAGAATCTACAACTGAGGAAGGGTGTATGAAGACATTTACAAACACACACACACACTCACACACAGGGACACACACACACGCGCACAGCTTCTAGCTTTGCAAAAGTAGTTCACTACATTTCCACTTTAAAAAATAAGCCAATTCTCTCATTTTAAAAAGTCATATGCCAGATGAAATATATTACAAAATATTTTAAAATGTAAAACTAAATGCTAGACTTGAAAAGTATAAATCAAATTTTAAGAGTCAAAAAGAGGAGGGAAAGATATAGAATTAATGCAATCATTTATTACTCAAAGACCATTCTAAAGAATATTTTAAGGAAAATTCCAGAATTAATGCAAAATAATGATTGGCAGAAAGTATGAAATGCATGAAGAAATGGTGAGTCAAGACTGGAGCCATGTTTGCAGATCCTGATATTTAAAGATGGACTGGGCAATGTGATAAAAGTATGTGGATCTGCATAGGGTGGGGAATTAAACAGATACCCTTACATAAAGCCAGAGGAAAAATCTACTTGGAAAAACTTGGGAGCACCTTAAAAAAGCCACCTCTGAGTTCCAATAGTTTATGATCATCCAAATAAAAGCTTAGAGTAGAAATCAACTACACTGCAGGAAGGAAGTGTCTATGACAGAGCCAACACAAAGGCAGAAAAGACATCCAAGGATTTTGTTTATTGATTGTATATTATAGAGAATATAAAATACGTGTGTATCAAATATTTCAAAGAATAAATACTAAAAAATAAACACAAGAGATTAACAAAAATAGACATCATTTTATAAAAAGATATATTAAAATGTAATTGCAAAATGGCGTTTTTTATGTGTGTGCAAATATGCCATAGCAAAATTGAGATGTGCCAATTAAAAATGTAATCATGGAAAGAAAAAGAAAGTAGATGCTATTAATAGAGAGAAAAATAGAAATAAATACTAAAAAAAAAGTTGGAACATAGGATGACAAGGTCCAACATCTGACTAAATGAAGCATAGAGGAAGAATAAAAAATAAAATAAATATTTGAAAAAAAATTCCAGAAGGTAGACATGAACGCTGAGAATAAGGGTGTAGGATAAATTTAAAAAAAAAAAAAAAAAAAAAACATTCAGCTAGATACTCAGTAGATAAACCGAAGAATTCCAAAAAAAAAAAAAAATTAAACTTTTAGCAGCGGGGCATGATGGCGCATATCTGTAATCCTGTCCGGATGGGAGGCTGAGGCAGGAGGGTGGTGAGCTCAAAGCTAACCTCAGCAAAAAGTGAGGTACTGAACAACTCAGTGAGACCTTGTCTCTAAATAAGATACAAAATAGGGCTGATGACATAACTCAGTAGTCCAGTGCCTCTGAGTTCAATCTCCGGTACCAAATAAATAAATAAATAAGAAAGAAAGAAAAAGAAAATAGAAGCTTTTAAAATAAAAGAAAAAGAAAAAAACATGTTACTTACAAGGAAGACTTGCTTTCACAGAGATAAGGAAAAAAATCACCATTAGGTTTAAACTGAATAGCAGCCCAAATGTTGTTTTTAAGGATAGGAGACAAAATAAAGAATTTTGGGACAAGTAAAATCTGAGAGAGTTTATTCCCAATAGCCCCTAAATAATGGAAATATTCTACATTGTCTTCCCCAGAGAAAAACAGATACATAGAAATAAAATGCTAGTTCATAAAACTAGTTTCAACGTCTTTCAAAGACTCAGTGTTACACAGATGATTTTCTCAGATAGCAATGAAAGTAAAAAAGGAATGAAATGTAAGAAAGTAAGAAACAAATTTAAAAAAAAAAAACAGAAGAAATTTAGAAAAACAAAAAGGAATCATAGATAAGTGATATGACTGTGAACAGATGCAATGGAGTGTGGGCCATCTGCTTTTGGAATCTACTTGAGATTCTGGATGTGCTCAAGTCTGGTCTTGCATAAACTACTTCCACTGAAGATGGAGTGCTGGTTGGCACTCTCAAGTATGTAGCTCAGTGGATCATATAATATTCAATCTCTTTTGAGCAGCTCCATTGGCAGGATCATTGGTGTCTCCTGGTCAGGAGTTTAGTCTCTATCTGTACCCAATATCTATTTCTCAAGAATAGAACACCTATTTTCTGGCTTTGTTCCAAAATTAGATCCCAATGTGATTCTCTTACAAAGTTTGATGAAGTTTCACAGAGCATATTAATCTTCAACAGATCTTTACACTTCGGTGTTAAATTTAAAAAAAAAAATCACCTTGTTTCAGGTACCACACAGATTCGAATTTTCTTTCAACCACAGCTTTGTCAAATAATTCAAATTAAGCCAACTAATTTTCTCCCTCTTCCTTAAAGATATAAAATACAAGATGCAGCAAATTGGCTTCCAGTTTGAGTGATTTTCACTCCCAAGAAATGTCAAAACCTTATGTAACTCAGCCTCTGTTACATGTTGGTTTCACCAAGGTATTTAAGGCAACATGCTAATACACCCTTCATAGCTGCTGTCAGAGTCATGCAATGTCTATGGTGGCTTATCATGACCCTGTCCAATAATGAGGCAATCAAAGCACCACAGACATCTTTATGACTCAGAGCAAGTGATCTGATGGTTCTTTGAAGTAACATAGTGAAAGCATATTGGTATCTTCTTAATTGGAAACAAAATATTGCTAGAGTTCTTTGCTTGTTGGAATAAAGAAAGCAATACATTTTCCACACTGATATCTGTGCAGAAACTTGCTTATTTGTTTCAGTACAGAAACTGCATCTGGAGAAGCAGCTGTTATCAGAGTCACAATCTGATTACATTTTCAATAACCCTCCATTATTTTCCAAGACTCATCTATCTTCTGCAAAGGACAAAAAGGCACGTCAAATTAGCAGTGACAGGAGTCAGTGCAAATGGTGGCACTCATCTCTCTGCTCCCCCAGCAGTGAGGCTTCTCTTTATTCCTTCCCGTGCAGAAAAGAGTTAACGCAGCAGATATGTGTGACACCTTTAGAAAGTCTGGCCCTTGGCTAGCATATGGGAATCTTCCATTTCAGGAATTTCTTACCATTTCTTAACTAACCATAGTATCTCATCATGCCTAAACTATTTGCACAAACAAAATGTCTTATGCTAAGCACCTATTTTTCTTATAAGAGTCTGGAATTTTGGTATCTGCCAGGCAGAGTCTGCCTATATGATCAACCCCTAATAAAAATCCTGAGCACTGAGCCTGTAAGGAGGATTCCTGATTGGCAACATTTTACATGTGCAGTCACAACTGATTAGTTGATGAATTGAGCATGTCTTGTGAGATTCCTCTGATAGAGGACTCTGGAAGTTTGCCTCTGGGGAACCAGGTTTTGCCCTATGTACTTTTTCTCTCTACTATTACTTTTTCTCTCTACTATTCTTGCTCTATCCTTTCACTATATAATAAATCTTACCCATTAGTACAACTATATGTTGAGTTCTGTGAGCACTTGGGTATTAGTCACTTTGGGCTGCTATAACAAATTAACATCAAAATTATTTCTCACAGTTCTAGAAAAAGAGAAATCCAAGATGAAGGTGCTGGCAGATCTGGTGTTGACTGAGGACTCATTTCCCGATTTGCAGACAGCTGCCTTATTCTATAAATAACATTACCCTGTGGTGTTTCAAGTGTCATTCATCATTTAGACAAGAAATGAACCAGAATGGCAAAGACAGATCATCTTTCATGTCTTTGCTTATAAGGGTATTAATCTCATCTTGAGGGCTTCATCCTTATGACCTAATTACTTCTGAAAGATCCCACCTCTGAACACCATCACATTGGGGATTCAGCTTCAATAAATAAATTTTGGTGTAACACAGACAGGCAATTCTTAATATTTACTAACAAATCATCAAACCTGGAGATGGTCTTGGAGACCTTCTGACTTATATAGAGCTCATTTATTGCATCAGGAATCAATGTGAAGATGATGCCAGTTACAGAGCAAATCTCTGCCAACTACCCATTTAGCAACTTGAAAAATAGCCCCATGGTGGCTTTCTGTAATCAGTGAACCCACCAAGAAGAGGACTTGGGCCTAAAGTCATTCATCACCCAACTTTCCTAAGTACCATTTCTGATCAATGAGCATGGTAACTTTCTGTATATCCAGGGATTAATGTCAGCATAGAATCAATGTCAACAAGTCATGAAAACTATGAGTAATTCCCATTTTCCAATAAATCTTTACCATTAAATAGCCATGGACACTAATCCAGGGGAATTTTTTGTAGCTGTTGTATCAGACTACATAGGATTTTAATGAATGACCCACCTATTTTACTTCTGTGGACTTCACGATCGATTAGCCATGACTTGGCTTTCATGATATATTGTGGTAATCATGTTAACCTCACCCCTGAGAATTTTGTTATTTTGTTACTGTGTCAACATCACTTTGAGATATCATCCTTTCTCCTTCATCGGAGGTCCATATAAGTCAGTCTTAGTATTCTGCAAAAATTCACACAGCCTCCTCCTCAAGGAATTTCTGCAAGTCTTATTACACAGGGTCTTCAAGACCACCTACACGCACAGATAATACAATGTGAGTGAACATGCCACATTAAAAATCTCATTGGATACTTCTCGGTATTAATTACCAAAATTTTACTGTGATATTTTTACTTTTCTAAGCCTTAAATTACTGCCTCTTCATTATTGGCATCTCAAATATACTCAATACCAGTCTCCTAGAATTCAGTCAGCTTAACTGAGCAACAAGAATCTATTGTACATGATCAAAAATTAACCAATATTCATCTCAATTCAAAATTATGTTTCTCCTTACCTGAACCAATGTCTTTATTCCCATAAATACTTCAAATTTCTGTTAACAGGATTTCACAAAACATTGAAATCCTTTTGGTGCATCAGTCTATTCTTCACAGATCTGCTTATAGGTCAGGAAGTGGTAAGGTTGGCAAGAATGAAATTTGAGGGAAGCTGGTAACCTTTCCAAATGAGGTGATTACATATGTCTGGGCAAGGTGGGATCATGTTCATCAGAAGGGGGAAATGGCTACTTCTCTTAGCAAGGGAAGCTTAGAGGGTTTCAGAGGTGAAAGGTACCTACCACCATCTAAATCCTATTCAATTCCCCATTCTAATTCTTAGGGTCCTTGTTATGGTTTAAATGTGAGGTTTCCCCCCAAAACTCACATGTGGGACAATGCAAGAAAGTTCAAAGAAGATATGAGAGCATTAACCCAATCAGTGAATTAATCCCAGATAGAATTAACTGAGTGGTAACTGGAGGCAGGTGTGGTATGGCTGGAGGAAGTGGTTAATTGGGGGTGTAGCTATGGGGTATAAATTTTGTATACGGAAAGTGTAGTCTCCCCCTACCCCTCACTCTCTCCCCTCTGCTTCTTAATCATCATGTGAGCTGCTTCCCTGTACCACACTCTTTTGCTGTGATGTTCAGCCTCTCCTGAGCCCCAAAGCATGGTGCTGGACTTCTGTGGACTGAGACCTCTGAAACCATGAGCCCTCAAATAAACTTTTCCTCCTCTACCATTGCGCTGGTCAAATCCTTTAGTCACAGCAGTGAAAAAGCTGACTAAAATAGACATTATTATTAGGAATGGGACCCATTGCTGTGACTAACATGACCATGTAACTCAGAATTTCTTAGAGCTTTCTGGAATTGGTGGGAGGAATTTTGAGATGTGCAGCAGTGCAAACTGGAAATGTTTTAGGTTGTTATAAGCAGAGATGAATCGCCTTTTCTTGTGGGAGCTCAGAAGACCAGAATTCCAATAGGACTGTAGACAGTAAAGACAGGGCTCCAGAGAATTCAGAAAAGGAGGACTCTGTTGGAATTTGGAGTAAATCCCATTTGTCTTACATTCTGTATGAGAAGTTATCTGCATGTTGCTACATCCTAAGACTTTCTGTGAAGCTGATTTTAAAAGTGATGAACTTCTTAATCTGGTGAAAGAAATTTCCAGGCAGCATAGCATTCAAGCAATGGCAAGGATATTGCTGGTGGCTTTAAGCCAAATTTATTATGATAATCAGGAGCAAAAAGCACAGCAGAAAGATTTGAAAAAACTTGGACTTGAAAGGTGGGAGCTAAGGAAGTTATGGTTGTTGAACATAATCTTACTGCCACTAAAGAAATGCTACAGACTCTGCCCAGAAACAATGATAAAGATGGCTTGAGGCCATGTCAAGAGCTGGCAATACCACACCCATTTCAGACTCAAGGAAGTAAAAGTAAAAATTCTCTTGAGAAGAAATCAGTGGGCACCCTTCTTGCACAAGGGGGCTTAGGAAGATTTTTCAAAGTGCTCAGTCACCCAGGCACTCAGGGGCTGGTGCATCCAGGGTCTCTGGAGACTTGGCTAATGCCAAGATGGTGACAGACCTTGGCTTCAACCACATGGAGCTGGTTCTGCAGGAATGCAAGATGCTAGAATTAGGGGGTCATGAAAGCTTCCACCAAGATTTCAAAGGAAGGCCTGGGAGACCAGGAAAAGTATACCAGGGTTGGGGTACCTGCAGGAAGCCCCTGAACGAGTAATATGTGGAGCCTTGAGGAAGAAGCTGAAACTGCATTGGAGATCCCAAAGATTAAGAAATTCCAGCAATATAGGACATCATCCTCGGAAAAGTGCAGGAATTGATCACAGAGAAGCCAACAGAAAGGCCAGTTGGGCTGCAACCAACATGGCCACAGGTGTGGAGCTACACAAGACCTTTGGAGAGAACAGCAGAATGTCATGTTCCCCAGATGCTGGATATAGAGCTACAGGACTTGCTTGACTCCTGGATTTCAGTCTTGTTTTTGTCCCATCCCTCCTCCTTATGTCCCTATTTTTGAAAATGGAAATGTTTATTCTGTACCTTTATATATTGGATACTTGTAAATAGCTTTTTGATTTTTATAGGAGCACAGCATACAAGGTTTCCCTGAGTTTCAGAGGAGACTTTGGACTTGAACATTTTGGGCAATCTTGGAACAACTGAGATTATGAGAACTCTTGGGGATGGACTGAATTATTTTGCATTTTTAGATGACTGTGAACTTTGGGGGGCCAAGGGTGGAATGTTATGGTTTGGATATAAGATATCCCCAAAAAACTGACATGCGAGATAATGTGAGAGGGTTCAGAGGGGAAATGATTGGGTTGTGAAAGCCTTAACTCAACCAATGAGTTAATTACTGGACGGTATTAATTGAATGGTAACTAAAGGCAGGATGGTGTGACTGAGGAGGTGGGGCTTTGGGGGTATGGTTTTGGGGTTTATATTTGTGTCTGGCAAGTGGGGATATCTCTCTCTCTCTCTCTCTCTCTCTCTCTCTCTCTCTCTCTCTCTCTCTCTCTCTCATTCCTGATCATCTTATGAGCTACTTCCCTCTGCCATGCTCTTCCACCATGACCCCTCACCTTGATCCCTGAGGAATGGAACTGGCCATCTATGGACTGAAACCTCTGAAACCTTGAGCCCTCAAATAAACTTTTCCTCCACTACAATTGTTCTGCTCAGATCTTTTAATCACAGCTGTGAAAAGGTGTACTAAAACAATCCTACACTCTTATAAGCAATGCCATAATTTTTACATAAGATATTTAATCAGTCTATGAATTCAAAACACCTTTAAAATCAACAACTCAGTCTACAAGCAAAACAAGGTTATTTTAGGGAATAATGAAAATATTTGCCTTGCCCCAAAGATTTTCATAGTCCGAATTTAATTTTCTTATATTCCTCCCCCTCAGCTACAATGGTTTTCATGGCAGCAACTTGTTCTGCCAAAGCCAGACTTCCTTATGCTACTCAGTCCATATTACCACAAATGAAATTTCATGAGTTTGACACAAAATATTAGTGCCAAATCCTTTAATGCTGGTAACATTTTCACTGCCTTTCAAACCAATCAGGTCAGATACCTTATCCTACATGTCAATTTCTTTAAAAAGCTATATTAGAAACCAACCTATGAATAAGCCCATTAAAGTTTATCTGTCCCTAAAGCCAATTTAGGGACAGATATCAATAAAAGAAAGTATTCTTTAGGTTAACAAGAAATTAGTATGTTACCAGCTTTTAGGTCACTTTAAAAATTGAAGAGCAAAGCACAGGGGTGTAAATTTTAGGAAATATTTCCAGGAATTGCTCAGAGATTTAAAATCACAATTATGTTTTAGGGTCTGCTTCTCAGAGGACCTACACTAACCCACTCAGTGTAAAATAAAACCAAGTTATTGTTCAAACTTTGGAAAATTTTGATGTGGAGAATAATTATAGTGTATATTTTTCATAGTGATGCAGAATTTTTCCTTTTACTGACCTGCCACCCAGGTAGTCAATGGTTTCCAGATATAAAAATTGGTTCAAGTTAGACCTATATTGGAGGAATTGCATTAGTACTTAATGACTTTCCAAAACAGAAAGCACCAAACCCAGATGTTAACCAGGGTGGATTATGCCAAACATTGAAAGAAGAAATTCTTTATAATCATTTTTACAAAATAGAAGGAGAAGAACTACTGCCTAGCATTTTATGAGACATTGCCCTAAAATCCAAATCAGACTAAAACATTACAAAAAAGAATATTACAGATGAATATTCTTAACAACATAGATGCAAATAATCTCAGCAAATTATTAATAAATCTATTTTAACAATGCAAAAAGCATTATACATAATGACCAAGAAATTATTTCACATATACAAGACTGGTTTAACATTCCAAATTAATTAATGCAATCTATTACATCAAACTAAAAAAGGAATATTATATGATCATAACATAGGTACAGAAAAAAAAAACATTTGACAAAATCTAACACCATTCCTGAAAAAAACTCTCAGAAAACTATGGCTAAAGAATTTTCTCAGCCTAATAAAGAGCATCTACCAATAACTTACACCTAACATCAGACTTAATGGTTAAAAACTATATGTTTTATACTAACATTGGAAACAAAACAAGGATACCTGCTCTTACCATTCCTACTTCAAATTAGACTGAAAATCCTAGCAAATGTGGTAAAGTAAGCAAATAAAATAAAAGATAATCAGTTTGGGAAGAAATAAGCAAAAGTATCTGTGTTCACATATTACATAATAGTCTATGTAGAAAAAATTTGAAAATCAACAACAGCCTAGAACTAATAAGTGATTGCTACAAGGTTGCAGGAAACTGGATTACTATACAAAGCCAAATGCTTTCTTATATATCATCAATGAATAATTGGAATTTGAAATTAAAATACAACACTATTTTATTAGTATCAACAAATAAAACACTGAGGTATAAATCTAGCCAAGACATGTTAAAGAGCTATATGAAGAAATCTACATAACTCTGATGAAAGAAATCAAAGAATATACTGATAAATGGATAAAATGTAGTCCATGATCATGGATAGAAATAAATATTATTAAGTTTATAGTTCTTTCCAACTCAATCTATAGATTTACTATAGAATCCAAGTCAAAATACCAGAAAGTTAATTTTTAGATATTAACAAGCTGATTCTAAAGTGTATGTGAAAAGGCAAACATTCCAGAGTAGCTAACACAATAATGAAAAAGAACAATGTTGGAAGACTAATAGAACCTCATTTTAAGAAGTAGTATACACTTACAATGGTCAGGACAATATGGTATCGGTGAGAGAAAAGACAAACAGATCAATGGAACAGAAGAGGGACCCTAAAAATAGACTCAGATAAATACAGTGAACTGGTCTTTGACAAAGTAATAAAGGCAATTCAATGGAGAAAAAGTATTGCCAACAAGTGGGGCTGAAACAATTGGACATACATTTACAAAAAAATTAATGTAGACACAAACTTTGGGGGGTGGTTCTGGGGATTGAACTCAGGAGCACTTGACCTCTTAATGATATCCCAGCCCTAGTTTGTCTATTGCTTAGCACCTCGCTTTTGCTGAGGCTGGCTTTGAACCTGGTATCCTTCTACCTCGGCCTCCTGAGCTGATGCGATTCCAGGCATGCACCACCACCCCCAGCTAGACACAAACTCTTGACCTCTCAGAAAATTGAAAATGGATCATCAACCTAAACATAAAAAATAAAACTCATAAACTTACACACAGTAATAAGGTTACAATTAGGGTTTAACAGTTTACATACAATACAGAAAGCACATATTAAAATGCATATGCTGGATGCCATTAAAAATTAAAATGTTCTATTTTCTGAAAGACTGTTAAGAAAATTACAAGGGAAATAAAAATGTTGTTAAAGACTCCCATTTCCTGCTGATGGGAATATAAAATGATATACTTTGGAAGTTAGATTGGCAGTTTCTTACAAAACTAAATATATACTTGCCATACAATCCCACAGTAGTACTCCTAGTTTTTACCCTAATGAGTTGGAAATTTGGTCACAAAAATATTTATAGTACTTTCTTCATAATCACCCACAACTAGAAACAACCAAGACATTTTTAATAGGTGAATGGTAAAGAAACAATGGTATATCCATCAATGGAGTCAATATCACTAATATAATTTAATAAGAAGAAAAAATAAGCTATCAAGCCACAAAACAATATAGAGGAAACTTAAATGCATAACCTAAGTGAAAAAAGTGAGTATAAAAGTTACATACCATCTGATTTCAAGAATATAACATTCTGGTAAAGGGAAAATTATGGAGACTATAAAAAGATGAGTAGTCATTAGGGACTTAGCAATACTAAGATATAAATGAATTAGTAGAGTACAAAGATTTTTTCAGGGTGTTGAAACCTTTCTATATTATACAGTAATAGTGGATACATGATATCATGCATTTGTTAAGACCCATAGAACTGTATAACACAATGAGTAAACCCTAATGTAAACTATGAACATTAGTTTATAATTATACATCAATACTGGTTCATTAGTTGTAACAAATAAACCACACTAATACAAGATGCTAACAACAGGGAAACTAAGGTGGTGGAGGGACCGCAAGGGGTGGGGTATTGAAAACTTGGTCTTCTTTCTGTGCAATATGCATTTCTCTGTAAACCTAAAATTGTTCTTTAAAATAAAGGCTCTCAATACCAAAGAAAAGTGGTATGAGTTCATAATTTCTATTGGACCACCCCACACTTAAGCTTCTGCTCCTCTATTTTTGCCTTTTGTGATAGAAGTTGCAAAGCAGCATTCCCATTTGCTGCCTCTCTGCTCTTGAGAGCCATTATAATTCATTGTAGCCTTTTGGTCCCAGGCGGTTAGAATTCAATACTGAACTTGGTATAGCTGTTGTTCCACCACTGGTACTTTGCTCATGGCCTTGGCAATTGGTGATTCCTCTGAGCCCTCCTAGAACTCTCTGATATATCTCCCTCTGCCAAGGAAACTCAGGCATTTCCATTTCACTCCCTGTTGGCCATTTCTGTCTCTAAGCTCATAAAACAGCCACCCCAGGAAGGACTTCTGCCAACCTTTTAGGCTCTTGGGTTTAATTCTTATGTACCTCAAAAGTTCTTCCAAGTAACTGAATTATTGCCTATTCAGTATTACATCTCTCACCTTCAAAATTCAGTCCCAGGGGTTCTCTTTCCACTCTAGATGATACATACTGGCTAATTCTTGCAACCTCAACAGTGCATAAACTAATCCCTCTCTCATCATGCCCAGCATGTCCATGGCCAGGTTATGCTGAGATCCTACTCTAGTTATGAACCTGGACAGAGAGCAGAGGTGAGGACAACTCCTTAGGAATGGAGGGAACACAAACACCCATTGCTGTGTGAAGGAGCAATATCTTGCAGCATGGAGGACATGCCAGTTCTTGTAGGGACCCTCCCAATTCCAACCTCCTCCACAGCTTTGCTCTCCCTACAGGAAAGATTCTACAGAGAATAGAGAGCCAGGAGTTGGCCTACTATTAAAGGGGCACCAACTACAGGAGATAGTGACAAGGTGAGGCTACTGCAGCCTCCATGGGAATTCACTGGACTGCCATAGTAAGAGATTGAATGGACAGAAATGGAGAGAATATAGGATCATGAAACTCTGGCCCACCACTTAGGCAGCCATCAGTCCAGGAAGCTAAACTCTGCAGCAAGTGGCATAAAACAATCAGGACTCGCTCACAGACCACCAGTTTCTCTTGTTGCTCCTACAAGGACCAACCAGAAAAAGTCAAATATGCTCCCCAAAACAATTACAATGAAATGTTCCACTTTTAATCAACTAGCCCACCTCCAGTTTCCTGTGCCCACAGTCTCCAATCTGAACAAACCTGAAGCTTTCTTTTTTTTCCATTCCAAAAATTACACACTTATTTGCTTGCCTTTGAATCTCTGCAACTGATGATGACCTACTCCCTTGCAAGTGCTAAAAAATTTTAGTCTCTTTGGGGTCTCATCCAGATGCCTTTAGTGTCTTTATGTGCACACTGGTAAATGGTGTGCACACACACACCTCACTCTGGCTGTCCTCGTACTTCTGAAGGAAGAATGCATCCAACCTAGGAATGCAGGGATCAATGTGTATTAGATGCATTGAAGGCGTAGGTTAGCAGCCAGCTGCCCTGTTCATCAACACCTCAGCACTGCCAACTTCAAGAGGAGACAACCTGTTCTGGGAAGGAACAGCCACCACACTCACCAAGAGTAGATCCTTAGTCCACCTCAAGCCCACAACCAGGATGCCACCTAGACATACCCTACCCCCGGGCAGAGAGAAGCAGGACAGAAGGGTAACTTCTTCTGAGCCCTTTATGATGCCACATGATCTATAAGATCTGAGGCTTCGGGAAATTCTACAGAGCAACCATCCTCATGGATTCTCATGCACATAGACTTTCTCCAAGTTTCAGGATCTCAAGTTTTCCCAACCAGGGTCCTGACCCTGGCGTAGCAAACCTACCTTGCCAGGACATTTAAATGCCTCCGGAATCCTACAGCAGTAACTACTGAGCCTCCTGTTTCTGACTCAGCCATACCCAGGTCTCCTCTTGCAGATTGCATTCTATCTTTGTTGGCCTTAATCTGCTTGCTGAGGGCCTTCATTCCTTCACCGGCCTTCTGCAGGGCATGAGCACCACTTAGCAGTAATCAGCCCTGCTGATTATGTGCCCTGCTCCTATCTTTCAAATGCTCTAAACATTGCACCCTATTGTGCATTTGTTTCTCAGTACACTAATGATAGAACCTTTACAAAAGGAATGCTACCTGGTGCCAGGGGCCATCTATGCCCCACATACCTCAGGATGGAGATTATTTTGCCCCCAAAAGTAATAAGTACACCATCCCCATGGAGAATATGCATCACAGAACTGGATATTAGAAAAAGAGAAAGACTCTTCTAGTACCTGTGAGACAGGAGAAAAAAACTGGATATGAGAAGACGGGACCATAACTCAGAAACTTCCAGAAACACTCCCTTAACTGTTTTGATATTTTTACCAAACTAATGAAACCACCTTAGAGAAACAGCTCTGTTATAATACCCATTATTTTTTTTTCCAAGCTAAACATAATTTTTGCTGTTAAGCCTTGAAAACATTTTGTTGACAATTTTGTTCCCCCAGGTCTTGGGCATATAGTATGATGATCACTTTCCTAGCGGAAGAAGAGCCATCCAGAGACTCTGGAGTAATCAAAATTGTATGATCTCACAAACTGCTAGGTTCTATTGCTTTTCTCCACAGTGGGGTGGGTGTTTGTTATTACTGGTTTCTGCCATGAAAAAAAAAAATACAGCTCTATAGAGAGCTAACTGTGCAGAAGCGAAGAGAGGTCAGATTTCCAATAAGCATTAGAGTTTCTCTTTTCAAGGTGTCTGTGAGCACACAAACTTTCTCAGCCTCTTCACACTCAGGGCATGTCACATTTGGACATTTTTCCTCTCCAATAAGCAAGACAACTTCCACCAACACAATGGTCCATCTCCTAGCGAAACCAGAAACCTACTCTGGGCAGTGCTAGGTCTGTCTCTCATACCACCTTGGATGAGTTTCAAGAACAAATTATTGCATATGCTAGGTCAATCATAAACAAACAAAGAGAACAAGAAAAACTGAATTGATTTAAATGTTCCTTCCATCTCTAAGTTCTCGCCATCTTCTTATTGTGATCCCTTCCCCAAACCTTCCGTCTCTGTCACTATCCAACGTGAGCTCTGTTCAGAATTTGGAAGTGGCCTCTTCTCTCAGCCTCTCTTCCATCCAATCTCACAGATCCAGGCTCCTGTCACTGACACCCCAGCTAGCCCTCCATCTCCTTAACACTAAACTCTTGAAACCTTCTCACCTCACCATCTGAATCTCTTTCTGATATCTCCTAGACTTGAAGAGATGTACTCTCTGATATATTAATTCACAATGGGAAAAAAAATTAACTCCTAGAGATTTTTCACTATTTAAGAAAGCTTAATAATAAATAATATATTTTAATGTGTGAAATTTCAAACAATCTTAAAAGTTTAAGAATTTCTGGCTATTTGGGGTTGATAATTTCCTTCAAGACAGATTACAAGAAAAAACAGACTTAATTGATGTTGACATAAATGAAAAAAAATTGATGCTACAATATTGATACAAATTACACTAGGAATATTTTGGTTTCCATTCTTTGTGTTTCAAATAAGAGAGCTTTATTTAAGTTACCTGCAAAAAAAAAAAAATAGTTGAGGAGAAAAAAGTTACTGGAAATAGCATTAGGCCTGGAATTGTTAAATGAGTTTGTTTTACTGTTTTGCAGTACTGACAGTTGAACCCAGGGGTGTTCCATCACTGAACTCCTTGCCCTTTTGATTTTTTGAGTCAGGAATGTGCTAACATTGCTGGCCTCAAACCTACAAACCTTCTCCCTCAGCTTCCCGAGTAGCTGAAATCACAGGCATGTGCCACCATGCCCAGCGAAACCAACCAATATTTCATTGATTACCAAACATAAATTTCTAAATATTACAGGCACAAAGGTAAACGGACAAATGTCCTGTTTTCATGTGTTTATCTTCTAATAGAAAATTGGTCAATGAAAAATTAGACATTTAGTAGTATTATCAAAAGAAGTAAAACAGAAAGGAGAGAGAAGAGAGAGGGGAAAAAAGAGAAGGATGAAGAGAAGGAAGGATGTAGCAAGGAGGAAAGGAGGGAGGGAAAAGGGGAAGGAACAAAATGGGGCTGCCATCTTGCATACTCCTTGGGAAGACTCTTGAGAGTGAGGTAAACACACATGCTACCTGAGCCAAGAGACAATGATGGATGAGTTTCTACTTTCCTAATACAGCCATGCTTCCTAAATCCACACTACAAGTTCTTCCCTTACATAAACTGATTTTTAGATTCATTAGGTTTCTTTGCCAGTCAACTAAAAGGATTTGGATGAGTAAATAAGATTTTTTTATTTTATAATATGTAATATTAATTTTGAATTTGAGAAGTAAGAGAAAATATTGCTTTTGAATTTAAGCAACGTAAAGGGGAAAGGTACATTTTAACGTTCTGAACCTCTTCTAAATACTTTATTAATTTTAATGAATTTTATTATTAAGTCCTTTTCTAAAAATCATAACCAAATTGGTGAATATCTCATGTTTTCTAATATAAAGCTGTACTTAAAAGAAGGTTTTGAATGGGGAGGCACTGAGGAATGAAATTGACCAAATTGTTATGTTCATGTACAACTATGTAATAACAAAATCCACTATTATGTATGATTATAATACACCAATAAAAATTATCTTTAAAAAAATAAAGCCGGGTAGTGATGACACATATCTGTAGGCCCAGAAACTCAGATGGCTGAGGCAGGAGGATCTCAAGTTTGAGAACAGCCTCAGCAACTTAGCACAGTCCTATGCAACTTAGTGAGACCCTGTCTCAAAATAAACAAAAAATTAAAAAGGACTGGGAATGTTGCTCAGTGGTTAAGCTCCTCTGGATTTAATCCCTGCTACAAAAAATAAATAACTAAATAAATAAATAAGAAATTTTTGTGGGAAACGCATAGCTTAGGCTGAGCAACCTACCCGTGTTCATTGACCCACAGATCCCAGAAGAGGAGCAACTGCAGTGTATGAGGTTCAAGTGTAAACATCAGGTGCTCAGGGCAAAACAGCAAGAAAATTACACGGACAACACCCCACATTCCGCAGGGTCATAAATAAAACAACATACCCACATAAGAGCTGGGATTGGTCAAGGAAGGAAATGCAAGAAGGTAGCCATCAGCAAGGTTACTTTATCTGCATTTACTTCATTTATTTAAAGCTGTATCCAACTGCAAATGGTACACTGAGAATGAACACTCTATGATTCAGCATCATAGATATTTCAAGGTAAAAATCTATATCAAAGAAAGCTGGTAGTTTCAGAGATCCTTAAATTAGGCAATGGCTGAAACCTTAGAAAAAGAATCTCTCCAATAGGACATGTTTACAAGAGGCCAGGGAGTGGAGAGGGAGGGAGAGAGAAAAGTTGACAAATGGGTACTAAGTTGCGGTTAGAAGGGACCAAGAGTCTCTAGTGTGCCCCTGAACACTGGTGTGATTATAGATGATGATCATATGTATTGTACATTTCAAAAAGCTAGAAGAAAGTATTTTGAAAGTTCTCATTATAAAGAAATGATGAATGTTGGAGGACATAGCTGCATTTAATCTGATTTAAACATTATAGATTATATGCATAAATCTAAACATCATGTGGTATCCCATTCATATGTACAATTTTTATGTTTTTATGTATCAGCTATGAATAAATTTGTAAAAAGGAAAAATTTTTCGGGCTGGGGATGTGGCTCAAGCGGTAGCGCGCTCACCTGGTGTGCGTGCAGCCCAGGTTCCATCCTCAGCACCACATACGAAGAAAGATGTTGTGTCTACCAAAAAACTTAAAAAATAAATAAAACTCACACTCTCTCTCTCTCTCTCTCTCTCTCTCTCTCTCAAAAAAAAAAAAAAGGAAAATTTTTCACTTAAAAAAAAATGCAGATCCATTTACAAAATCTTCACAAAGATGTTCTAAATAATTTAGAAGAATCCCACTCCAGTATTTTCCCATTTTTGTGCTTAAATCACATGTGCATATACCTCTAATAGCGCTGCATTTGTCCACATCGCAATTTTTGAATATCTTCTATTTGCCAAATGTGCCTTTGGATGCAGGTCACTAAGAATGAATGACACTCTTCTTACTTCATGGGAAGAGTAAACCCTCAAAAACCGCATATTGGTTCATTCTATAAAATAGGCACTTTATATATTCAATCTTATGGTAGTCAACTTTCCATGACTGTAAAAAATATCTGACATAACCAACTTTCCTGAAAAAAGTGTTTAGTTTGAGTCACAGTTCTAAAGATTCCAGTTTTAATTATAATCATTTAATTCCAGTCTTTAATCTATTGTCTGTGTTATTTTTCGTCCTTCAACAAAGCACCATAACATGGTGGGGAGTGCATGTAGGGTGGACTATGCATGTCTGGCATCTAGAAACCAAAAAAAAAAAAAAAAAAAAAAAGAGGAAGAGACCAGGGTCACACACTCCCTTGGAGAGTACACCTCTAAAGATCAGAAGACCACCCACTAGCTCCCACCTCTTAGAGATTCCATCATCTCCCAATAGCTCCATGGGCTGGGGACAAGGACATGAACACAGGGACATTTAAGGGACAACCCAGATCCAAACTATGGTAGATCTGTGTTTAGGATTTATCTGAAACTCTGCTGAAGATACAAGAAAAACTAGAAGGATGTCGACAGTACTTCATGTAGCAGTCACCTCTGCAGGTGTGGTTACAGGGGCAGAAAACGAGCTCCTCTAGTATGAGTTTCTAGTTTCTAGTTTCTATCTTGCAAAACTTCCTCCAAATTGTGGATTTATAAATAATCTTCATTTAATGTATATGACTTTTGGAATGTATCAAATATGAATACACATTTATTTTAAATAAGAAAATATAAGCTTGAAATTGTACATTATATAATACAGTTTAAAGCAAAATATAAAGTATAATCTACAGAAATGGCAATCATAGCACTAGGGACAAATGAAGTTAGTAGTGAGAATCTGAGTTCTGGCTCGGGGGAGACACTTCTATGGCATCAAACTTATTTTCAAGTGATGAAATAGAGTCCCAGAGACTGGAATCAATCACAGGAAGGAAGTTTGATTTCATCTCCATCAAGGTTCCTATAGAACCCATCTGTTTAAGTCCAGAATCACTTTGTCTTCTTGATATGGAAGCTGATATATTCGGTTATAACAATATGCCCAGAGCAATATTTTCAAAAACTTTTGAAAGATTTAGCTCTACTGAGTGACATAAATGGTGCTCTGTACACAAAGTGCAGCCAGCTATTGAAACTATGAATTCACTAAACCAAATGAAAAGAATCCAAGTTTTCTAAGGTCACGATGCTTTCAAAATGCTCTTAAAATTTATGACTTTTGAACACTTCTCTTAAAGTCAAAAGTTCCAATGTGTTTTATCCATCCCATTTACTTAATTCTTAAGTAGAAACTTCATATTCTGGTCTTAGAATGCAAAAGCACTATTGCTGTGAGCTTATTTAACTTAAACAGATCAGTCCATATTTTGAGGTTTCTGTTTATTCCCTGTCAGTCTAAGACTTCCAATCAATGATAAATTTAGCTTTATACCCATTGGGGGAAATGACAGTATCACAATTAATGCCTCTAAGTCAGTTCAGACCTCCCAGGATATAAAACTAATCTTAGGAAAAGCATGTAGTCTAGTATCTTTGAAGAGTTTTTTGAAGAGTTTTTAAGTTGGTGGGTACTTAAATAGGGGTACTACAAATAGAAGAGACTTACCATTTATGAATTTCATGCTAATTATCAGAGTACATTGTCACATACCTCTGGTTCTGTTTCTGACCAGCATTGCGGAGAGGAGTGATACCTACATCAGTGTATCCATATTGCATGACAAATAACCCCGTGGAAGATGTGCTCATAACAAATTAACAATGGGTACCCCAAAACTACAAAACTAGAGTTAATAGCAATCCAGGAAAATATTTTAAAAGAGTTTAAAGAAATAATCCTGATTTCAGCTAGTCTTTTGATGACCTCTGATATTATTAGAATTTAATGGGAAAATGTGTTTGATAAAATTACAGTTATTTAGAACAGGCTGTTTATTTAAGAAGTCCCAAGTGATTCTGAAATGCATGATGTCAAAGTAAAAGTAGATAAGCAATTGCACGTTACTGTAATCTGTTCTGTCCTCACCAAAAGATTTAGATGAGGGACTTCTGAAACATTCTCCAGTAACAGAAGTAGAGGAGAATAGCTAATGATTTATGTGAACAAACCAGGCTTCTACTTTTAAGTATTATACTTAGCTTATTATACAGATCTTCAATATGTATTATAAAAATTTAACCCAACAATTGTACTTCTAAAATTTTTCTGAGAAAAGAAAATTGCTAAAAAAAATTATATACAATTTTCATCCTAGTCCTTCTTAAATTAAAAGTGGAAAACATGAACAGCTAAAATGTTAAGTTAAAACAATGCATTTATAAACACTGACTGAAAAAACTCAAGATAATGATCAGGGATTGGATACAAGCCAAAGTTGTCCTAGGGCCTATTTTTATGTAGCCTGAAAGCTAAGAAATGTTTGATACACAATTAAAGTATTATAAGACAAACAATAATATCAACAAAATAACACACACACACACACACACACACACACACACACACCCCAAAAAAATACACATTGGAGACTGGTTAGCGCTCACAAATCCAAATAAATTTTTTTCCTATCTAGACTATTATAGAAAAAGTTTACTCACCTCTTATAGATCAGTACACATTGACAGGGAAAGATATTTATGCAGTGAATAGCATACAAGACAGCACATACAGTATTTAACCTCATAAAATGTTGCACATGAACGTATGTATAAATGGAAAAGTCCAGAAGATAATGGATCTGGTATTCTTCAGGAGATGAAATTTCACTTATTCTTCATTCTTCCCATTATAGGTTTGTACTTAAAGTAATGTACCTATCTCGTTTTTATAATCAAAGGCTCTTTTAATTTTGAAAAAAAAATAGAATTTCCTAAAACATAGTAAGTGCTAATACTTTTATCAGGCTTTTATTATGTTTCAGACACTGGTGTGAGGACCCGGCATTCATTTGCTCACGTGAATCATCACCATAGAAATAAGCAATTTTAAAATCCAGTTTTCAAATTTCATAGTGTCAGTGAGTTAATTAGCTGTTTAGGTTTCCTCAACTAGTAATTGACAAAGCTGAGGTTCAGGTCTTAATCCTAAAACCATGTGCTTAACCACTAGACTATCTTATCACATATGAATCATGTGTGGCCTCACTTTCCTAAACAACACTCAGGGAAAACTCCTGGGTCTTTTGGATACTATAATTTATACAATTTAATTTGAGATATAAGCACTTAGGGAAAATCAACCCAATATTCTGTTTTCCAAATAAGAAGCAGGACCAATGAAGCTATGGTTAAGCTCCCAATCTATAGTGTCTCAAAACACTGACAATTCTATTCAGTTCTGTGTATTCTGCTTCAGAAGAAATATTGACAATAAGGCATTTTTAAGGAGAAAGAGCAGAGGCTGGGGTTGTGGCTCAGTGGCAGAACACTTGCCTCACACATGTGAGGCACTGGGTTTGATCCTCAGCACCACATAAAAATAAGTAAACAAAATAAAGATGTTTAGAGAGAGAGAAAGAGAGAGAGAGAGAAAACGAACACAAGAACAAACCTGGATGGCAAAATGACCAAAATGTTTGTCCTAAAATAAATTTAAAAGTTTCTCAGAAGAAGAGATAAATTGGGGAAAATCACCAGTTATCTCCAACGTTTGAAGGTCATTTATAAGAGAGAGCTGAGTTTTGTTTCCTATGGTCCCAATGAATAAAAATAGGACTATTAGCTATAAGTCATGAGGAAGTAAGTACAATTCACAATAGCTAGACTGTGGAAGCAACCCAGATGCCCTTCAATAGATGAATGAATAAAAAAAAATGTGGCATTTATACACAATGGAGTATTACTCTGCACTAAAAAATGACAAAATCATGGAATTTGCAGGGAAATGGATGGCACTAGAGCAGATTATGCTAAGTGAAGCTAGCCAATCCCTAAAAAACAAATGTCAAATGTCTTCTTTGATATAAAGAGAGCAACTAAGAACAGAGCAGGGAGGAAGAGCAGGAGGAAAAGATTAACATTAAACAGAGTCATGAGGTGGGAGGGAAAGGGAGAGAAAAGGGAAATTGCATGGAAATGGAAGGAGACCCTCATTGTTATACAAAATTACATATAAGAGGTTGTGAGGGGAATGGGAAAAAAAAACAAGGAGAGAAATGAATTGTAGTAGATGGGGTAGAGAGAGAAGATGGGAGGGGAGGGGAGGGGGGATAGTAGAGGATAGGAAAGGTAGCAGAATACAACAGTTACTGATAGGGCATTATGTAAAAATGTGGATGTGTAACTGATGTGATTCTGCAATCTGTATTTGGGGTAAAAATGGGAGTTCATAACCCACTTGAATCTAATGTATGAAATATGATATGTCAAGAGCTTTGTAATGTTTTGAACAACCAATAAAAAATTAAAAAATTAAAAAAAGTATCACGATTATATATGTGAAAAAGTCTTTTCTTAACACCTATAGCACAAAAAGTGTCTCACTACTTCCCTAAAGAACAACAACAACAAAAAATCTGGATGTTACTTAAAGGGAATTGGAATTGGCTGTCATCTTTTGGATGACAGCCACCAGTTATGTTGTAAAAACAGCCATAGGCTAAATGGTAAAATTGTCCCACATACTAGATACATCTTGACAATACAAAAAGTCAACCAGAGATACTAATGATTTTGAGACTTTATCCTAATAAATACCTACCAGTGGGTAGAAAATTATCAAACTCTCTTAAGGAGTACTCATAAAATCACATTCATATTTAGATATTTAAATTTTTCAAGGATGTAGATAAGTTAGAAGAGCCAAAAATCGTGAACCCCAACCCTCAGCCTACATATTCAAACCCAAACCATAGTTTACTGTCTTTATTAGCATTTTTAAAATTCTTCCAGGACTATACCTGAGGTTAGACCCTAAAATGCTTTGAATCTGTGTCTCAAAATCTTCACCTTGACCAAGGCATGGTGGCACACACACCTACAATCCCAGAGACCCAGAAAGCTGAGGCAAGAGGATTGCAAGTACAAGCCAGCCTCAGCAAAAGTGAGGCACTAAGGAACTCAGTAAGACCTGTCTCTAAATAAAATACAAAATGGGCTGGGGATGTGGCTCAGTGGTTGAGTGGTCCTGAGTTCAATACCTGGTACCAAATTAAAAAAGAAAAAAGATCTCACCTTGTTGTTTCCATCAATCCTGAACTATTTCATCCAGATTCTGCTCACATCTTTGCATTCAAAGACATGCTTTGACCCAAGTTCCAATTCTCAATATATTTGACCTTCTCTTTCCGCCTTCTGGTACACTGCCAAAGTTTCTTTAGTTACTGTTCTCCTTTTTCACAGCAAGGAATAAATTCAACTTGTCTTATCATTAGTTTTTATTCTTAATGTTTAGAAAGTCAGTTTGTAATGAAAGCATCTAGAGAGAAGCCACACAAAATAATAAAGATTGCAGAGATAAAGAATTAGGAATTGACCAATGAGAAAAGTAATGCATTAATAATGTCACACATAGTAAAGTGTGACAATCTTGGCAACATCAAAAGAAAGATGGTCTCTGATATGGTGTATTCAGGAAATACAGGATTATTAATAAAGGAAAATAATCATGTGTCCATATATATGTGTGCTTCGAAAAAAGTAGAACTAGGATCACACGACTTTCATTATCTAACTAATGGCTAAAACTCTCATCCTCCCCATGATATAGGGATGACCTGGCATTGAAGGCTTAAATATAGAATCTAGACAAACAAGTCAGATGTGGAATATGCCGAAAGCTGTAATTGAATTTTGGTGATGCACAATGCCTTGACATTTGCCTTTGTACCTGCTCTTTACCCTTTTTTCCCTCTGGCAAGAGTGCAGAGGTGGATGTGGGGGGAAGAGAACCACAGGGTGAGCTGCTTGTCATTATTATAAAACTTCATAGGATCAAGTTTCAAAAGCTTGAAAGAGGACAGAAGGTGCCCAAGTGAATAATCACGAATGAATTCAATGGTAACAAAGCCATGTCTGGTCTTTCTTGTTCTATTCCACCATCTTATTCTCCCCTGAACTACTTTTGCTTCAACCTTTTCAAGGTCTGGATTTGTTAGAAGCTCTTAGAATTACAGATGAATAAAATCCAGAGTCAGAGAGTCTAAGTCATGTGTGCCACGGGTCTGAGGTGAGAAGGCATGGGTCAGAGGCACTGGCAGCAAGGTACCAAAAGCCAAGTTTAAGGCAAATAATCCACAACAGCAAGCAGAATAAGGAGAGAAGCAAGACAAGATCAATTTACCAATAACAAGTTGGGACTGTACTTATATTGAAGGCCAGATATCTGTGATAGTTTAATAGAAAATAGAATTAGAAAAGTTAAAAAAAAAAAGCCGTCATTTATTATATGTGGATATACTGGGGAGAACATAAGGAAATGCTTCTGAAACAACCCAAAGGTATATGGATTGCTGTAATTTAACACGGGAGGTAAATAGAGGGCAGTCATTAAGAAACACAGTAAAGAATAATATTGTATTGTTATGGACAATTCCGCAATCTAATGATGAGCTATATAATATTTTTATCAAAGCTATGTTTAGATGGGTTATACAAAAATGTGATGGGCATGGGGGTAAGAAAGTTGGTGAATGAGATGGACATCATTAGCCCAAATACATGTATGAAGACATGAATGGTGTGACTCTACTTTGTGTGCAACCAGAGACATGAAAAAATGTGCCCTATATGTGAACTGTGAATTGACATGTATTCTTTTGTCAGGTATAAGAAATTAGAAAAAATAAATAAGTCTTTAAAAAAGGAAAAAAAATGTAAATGATACCCTTAGAATTGTACAGAAAGAAAGAAAATTAATCTCCAAAAGGATGCAGTAGTTAGACTGCCTGAAATGAAAGAGGCAATAAGTGAGAAAGCGTAAAGAACTCATTCACTGGCTCTTACCTCCAGTGATAATGTTGCTCTTGAGTTGCACACATATGTGTGAATAGTATATGTAGACGGTCTTTCAGTGGCATAGAGATAAGAGGCAAAAAAAAAAAATAGATGCAGAGTACAGATAGAAGAGAAGGATCAAGAGACATTGAAGGCCTGAAATGGTACACAAGAAACAAGGACATACCAGAAAAACTGACACAAACAATATTGAAAACCATGATACTAAACACCACCTAGGTAGGAAGAGAACACAGAAACCAAATCTTGGGTCACTCCAATGTATAGAGGCCAGAAAAATAAGAAATAAAAGTGGTAATAACTAGGGAGTTAATATGAAAGTCAAGAGAGGGTGGGATTAAAAAATGAAATTAAGAAATGAATTCAAGGGAAATCAACTATGTCAAATGTAACCAGGAGATCAACTAAGAAAAGAACTGGCCATTGCAGACAGTTATTGGTGGCTTTGTTGAGACCGACAGAAAGAGCCTACTTGGACTTCAAGACTGAATGGGAAGAGAGGAAATGATAATGGATAACTCTTTCTAATAGTTTTATGACCGCGGGAGAAAAAAAAAAAGAGTAGCTGAAACAAAGTTGTCTGTCAATGGAGCTGCTGCTTTTAAGAATAAAGAAATTATAGCATGTTTATATATTTACAAGGATAACCCAGGAGAGGGGGGGGGGCGGGAAATGAAGAATGCAAAAGAAAACTGCCAATGGATTATTCTTGAGAGGATGAAAAGAGATACAGTCCAGTGCTGGGGAGAGGTGATGCAGGGCCAGATTGCCCATGGTCTCTGGAGATGAGGCACCCATCAGCAGAGGGGTAGGTAACAGTGGAGGAAATTGCCTCTGCATTGCTTCAGTTTTCTTAGAGCCATAAAAAGCCAAGTGGTCAGCTGAGCCAGAGTGGAGGGTTTCCTCTCTTTTGTGTTATTCTCATAAACCTACAAATGTCCTATAATTTCTTTACTCTTAAAAGAAGTAGTTCCATTGACCCACACATTTTTTTTTCCAGTTGTTCATCCATTTTTCGATGTGAAAGGAGAGATTTAAAATAGTCCTACATGTGAGAAAGTGAGAGTAAAGGTACTAAGGACAATCATGGTAGCAGGACAGCATGAAGAGCCCACAGGGGAATGATGAGGGTCCTACAGAACAGCCGGGGTAGAGATCCTGATTAAGAGATCCACTTCCACAGCTTTAAGCCATGTGACCTACCCAAGGGAGTGGTCCTCCCATTTATGTTCATGAAGAAGAACAACAATACATTCTGCATAGTATTGAAGATTAGAGAATGTGTATATATATATCATATATCATATATTATTATTCATATCTACCACATATAATTATATATATATATATATGAATTGAGCCTCAGTTTTATATGAAATAGCTATAATCTACATTACCATTAGTGACCATGAAGTTAAGTTCAAGACAAACACCAAAGGTCAACATTTATCAGAGTCACTTACCTGTTCTTTTCTCCCACCTAATAAATAAGTTACAAATCCCTGTTAATTAAAAAAAAAAACATTTAAATATCAAGTTGAATTATGTAAAATTGCTGATATTCAGTTGCTGGGTTTCTAAAAAAGTAATACACAGTTCAACTTATGAGTTTCCTTAGTTCCTCTCAGGACGACACTTGTCCAGAGATCCATGCCCTCTATAGGATGATGTATATAGTGCTTTACAAGCAAGTTTCTATAAATACAAGAGTCAACTGCCTTTGTAGCTTTTCCATATCTTTTTCTGTATCTATTTCAATTTTCTTCCTAGAACTTCATGACACTCGGACACATACACACACACTCACACACACACACACACACACATACACACACACACACCCCTTGTAAAAACTTTCTTTAAAAAAAAATCACTGGCAAAGAGTATTTTTCTAAATTGAAGAAAGAGGCATCTAAGTTATTCCAGAGAAGAATGAGAAATGAACTGTCAGAAGCTGAGAGGAAGTGATGGATCCACTCTGTAGGAAGATCAATTAAGCCCTGGAGGGAGAGCGGGAGCCTCAGCAGGGACCACCCCCAGGTACCAGCCTGAAACAGAGATTTCCCTGAAAAAATGAGCAATGAACTGCAGGATGAACAATGAATCTCAGGAGAGGCAAAGGCCTGATGATACACAAACAGAAGAACCTTCAAAAATTGTCAAATCTCATTAAAAGAAAAAATTTTTAAAAAACGCCTCCAATCTAAGACAAAATGACTTGCGCTGTTTCTCTTGCAATACATAATGCAGGGAGTTCCACTCAATCAAACTCCATCCTGAAAACTTCCAAACGGTATCACTTGTTGCAGTTACTCCAGATTCCATCAAAGGAGTCAATTAAAAATGAACCTCCACTCTTCTGAACAGACTTATACACTTGCCGGATAATAATTTACCTTTAAAAATGTGGCTATGGTTTCTGAACAGTGAAAATATCATTTAAATTCAATCTGCTACTTGAATTGCCAGGGAGCCGATGATTGCTGGATCCCTGGGCTCCCAGTCTTTTTAAACAGTGAGTACACCAAAGCCAGTGTGCAGGCTGCGAAGTCTCCCTGGGCTCCGTGCTTAAGGGTAGCATTTCACAGACATAATCAATTTAAAAATATGCAAACTTCTGCCTATGTTTACACAGGCACCATTTTATTTTTCTAATTTAAAGTCGCAAAAAAAAAGTTCTATTTCCAGAAGAATTCTCCACCGAACTACTTCATTTTGAAGTTGAGGTGCCAAGATGCATAATGCATATGTAATTTGTGGACTTTCTACACATTTTAATTGCCAAATTCAAATTGAATGAACTATATTAATGAAAACCCAAGCAGTTGCAGTAACCCTTGGCTTAATCCATATTTAACAAGTATTGACAGGCATTTTTTTATATTAAGAAGGCAATAATCACACACCATCTGCTGCCAGTTAAATGGAATTAATTCAATTGTTAAATTACAAATGTGAGGACCAAGTTATAAATATGTTTGATTAAAATGGATATTGGGAAGATTTTTCTCTTTTTGGTAGTGTCTGGTGTAGCCAATTCTCAGTTATTTTAGGGTGAATAATTCAGTCCCTTTGCTTCATCCCCCCTCTCGTGCTTTGCAATTTCAGTGTATTAGCACTTCCTGAGAATGGACAAAATAAAAAGTAACAACATGCATTTATTCATGATACCTGTGTGATTCCAATGTTAAAAACCACCCATTGTTTGGACTTGTTTTTAAAAAAAAAACAAAACAAATAATGACCAGCACACTATAATAAGCCCCCTCTCTGAAGCCAGAGAATAGGATTTTTCATTATACCATGAAGTTTTCCAATTAATGAATTTCTAGACATAAAGACATGTGTAGTGGATAAAATCGCTTTCATCAGTTCCTTAATTTCTTTAATTCTGTTCGAGTCAATATATAGTCTTAGTCAATTTGTAAAAACAGCAAAGAATCTTAGTGACACATAGCAGGTATTCTTTTGGATTCCTAAGTCAATTAATATTAAACAAAAGGCCCAAAAATGCAAATGGACAAGGAGATTAGGAAAGAAGATAATAGCAAAAACTGAGTTCTCAATAAAGTCTTTGAATGATGGAAACTAAATGGAGAATTGCAAATGACTTAGCAGAAAAATAAAGGATAAAAAGTATTTTTCTCACAAAAAATTCTAGGAATCTCACCAATTGGAAGTGCTAAGGGAAGCAGAATTGAGTAACAGGAATAAAAATTAGGACTTAGTAAATATTATACAAATAGACACTCAGATCTCTTAATAATCCAGCACAATCAGGCCACAATTCCTCTATCTACCCTCTAAAAATGCAAAGACTACACTAGGGAATGATACTGGCTAAATTATATTGTTATATTGTGTGCATGTATGGATATGCAATAAGAAATCCTAATATTATGTGCAAGTTAAAGGCACCAATAAAACAATGTGGGGTGGGGGTAGGGGAAGAAGAGAAGACTGACCTCCACAAAATACTAACTCTCCAATTTGATTTCAATTGCAATGAATGGATCAAAGACCACTAATACTTTAAGAAGGCTCAATGCAGGATATTCTTCATTTGGCTCTCCAGAGATACCTGCCTGCCTTTCCTTTTCCACTCTGCAGTCTGAACCAGGAGCCTGAGCCCTACAGAATGTATTAGCCAAGCTTCCTTGAGTCTTTTCTCCCAGGGGGGATCTGATAAATGGGAGGTATCATTCACATTTTGCCAGAGAGACAGAGAAGTGTCTCTCTCTCTCTCTCTCTCTCTCTCTCTCTCTCTCTCTCTCTCTCTCTCTCTCTCTCTCTCCTGGTCCACAGGTTGGCAGGACCTACCTTTCTTTATAAAATAATATAATGATGATTGAAAAGGGAAACAAAGACTACAGTCACTTTCAGGATACTCTCTCCTGTGGAAGCAACTATAGCAACTCTCTTGTCCTTTAGGCCTGGGGACATTAACAGCTCCTTGCTAAAGTGATCCCTGCTTTTTCACAAACAAAACCCTCTTTGTTTACTTTTAACCCTATAAATAGACCTTTCAAAGAAGGCTTTTCATTTTCTTGCCTGAGTGTGACTTCTGGTACCTACCAGGATACTGATTCAGTCTCTGACTCCAAAGAGGCAAAAGAGATGGATCAAAACGAATAGACACAAAAAGAGGCTTTTGAAAATAGTAATAAGAGCAGATGATATAAAAAAATAATATCATAGAAATTAGAGCAGATATGATGATATAACTTCTGATAAACTTCAGCAGGAACACAATGCTAGAGAACAAGAACAATTAGAGACAAGACCACTCTTTTGGAAGTTAACATTTTAATTAATTGAAATAAAAACATAATAGAGATGACAGTATCTTAGATACAGGAAAGAGACTCAAACAGAGAGTAGAATGCAATGATCAAAACAGAAAAATGAGAGGAAAAAGAGAAATTTGAGCATCAATTCAGGATATCCAAAGAGTTCCCGAAAGACAAAGCTGGCCCTGGAAAGTAAATTATTGAGGAAATAATCTAAAAAGTTTAATTTAAGAGGAAAAAGAAAACACAATTTTTTGACGTTTGAAGAACACAAATCTCTAGTCCAAAAATGTCCACAGATTGCCTGGCACATCATCATGAAATGGGAACTTCTCCAGAATAAACAAGATTGAAGGAAACTGACACAAAGCACAGTATACTGAGAAATTAATGTAGGCTATGATCCTGGCAGTGGCCTAGGTTAGGAATTATTATTTTCATTTGCTACAAAAGAAAGATGCTGCAGTCTGGCTGGGCACAAAATCACAAGCCACTCAAGCAGGAACAAATTTTATTTTTGAAACTGCCGCCAATGCCCCATATGCTCCTGGGGAAAATTGCCAACTGACAACGCTGCATTCTCCCGGACCCCAACAGGAAGTCCTCCGGAATTCCCTCCTACCGCACTTCCCCAACCAATGGGAACTCTCCAGGAGTTCCTTAGCAGGCCAAGGTAGACAGCAGGGGTCTAATATCCATAAGAATGCAGATCTTAACATAATCATATCATCTCAATGGCTTGCTGGCTTCACCTATCAACCAAAAATGCCATGCATCATACTACTTGGCTATGGCTCTTAGCAGAAAGAGTCTGCAGATTAGATTATAGTATTAAATCAAAATTCATCTCCTCATCAAGAAAATGGGACTGTAGTAAAATAATATTCTTGTTTTAGAAAATACAAACTAAAGCATTTAAGGGTAAAGGGACATCATGTCTGCAACTTATTGCCAAATGGTTCAAGATAGATAATATTGTGTTGGTCAATATAAAGAGATATTGATAGAATAAAAATCACAAATATTAAAAATTGGTAAGGGGCTGGAGTTACAGCTCAGTGGTAGAGCGCTTGCCTCGCATGTGTGAGGCCCTGGGTTCGGTCCCTAGCACCACATAAAAATAAATAAATAAAAATAAAGATATTGTGTCCATCTACAGCTAAAAAAAGATTTTTAAAAAAAAATTGGTGAGAAAGAATCTTGGTGAAGAATATACAAGAATTATTTGTATTACTTTTTCAACTTTTCATGAGTTCAAAAGAATTTCAAAATGAAAAGTGTATGTATATGTATGATATGCATACAAAGTTAAATACCTTATATAAAAATTTATTCAGATATATGTATTCAAGTATGAAAATCATGTTATATGCAACAGATCAGAATGGCACTGGACTTCTCAACAGCAGAAATGTGTGTTTGAAAGCAATGAATCAATAATGTCAAAATTTTAAAGGAACATAATTTTCAACCTAGAATTCTAAAACCTAGAATTTTAAACCCTGTCAAACAGTCAATCAAGTTTCAAGTGTAAAATAAAGGCATTTTGAAACATGTTAAGGACTTAAAAAAAATTAAACATTGATGCTATCTTCCTTAGGGAGCTACATGAGAATATGTTACAGTAAAATGAGATAGGAAACTAAGAGAGGAAGAAAGACCTGGGATTGAAGACAGGCTTTCTCACACTGGGGTGGGACAGCAGAAGCCCCAGAACAGGGACTGTGCAGAAGGTCTATAGCAATCAGTCCAGGCAGGAGCAGAGGTAAGAGCTGCCTCAGAAGGCTTCCAGGGAAAAAGGAGGAAAACCGTAGGTTCATTGATACACTTGAATTTTTGGAAAATTATTAGTCTATTAAATATTCATTAGAGGAAAAAGACGAGTAAAGAGAAAACTAAAGCAAATGGAGAAAGAGGGAGAGAGAGTGCACGAGAGAGCTTAAGTGCCCCATTCATCAATTACAGAAATAAAAAAAAATATTATAGCTTACCAACAGTATACATATAAGAATAAGATGAATACCAACTATTAGTGTAAACAAAAACTGAAATACAATTACATCAAGACAGTGGAAGGGTACTGACAAACGAGTAAAGTGATTGAAGAGAGACTTATCATCAACCACCATGACAGGAAGCAAAGTCTAAAACTGATAATTAGGAAGTCACATTTGGATGCTGTTTAATAATATGGATATAAATACCAGAAACAAGAGCGAGCTGAAGTGAGGTGAAGAGAACAGACCCATTATCTAGAATAAGTTTGATGTTTTAATATTTACTGCATGTTACTTTAATAAAAATTTACTTAAAAACAAATAAATCTTATCACTTAATGATAAAATATACTTGTCTATATCTATAAATATATTTCATCATCTTCAAGGAATGTAACCTGTGGATTATAAATCATGATGGACTTTGAAATCATCTAGATTCATCCTCATCCAATTGTACCACCTTAGATTTTTCAGGATAGCAATAATTTCAGATATTATATTCCACTATTCTTATAAGTATGCTTATGCTTGTCAGCACGATCTGATTTTCCAATTGAAATTCATTGTTACTTTTAGCTTCTTTAATGATATATCTTTAATACATCGTAATTTAACTTAGGCATATCAAAGAATGTAACACTATGCTGTGCTGTGAACTTTCACACAAGATACAGAAAATCTATTGCTTATATCTTCAGTGTGATAAAAGGTCACCTTCAAACAAAACAATCATTGTGCTGTTTTACGTTGGCATTTAAAAAATTACACCTACCACCCTAGAAATATGGATCTATTTTGAACTCACCTGCTACAGTTTGCTTAACCTTTTCAAGTAGCTAAATCATAAAGTGTGTTGCAAGTAAGGTACCAAACTTTAAAATAGAGAATAAATAAATAGTGGACAATAAGGTACAGGGAAGAAAAGAAACAACAAAACATCCATCACTGAATTCTCTTAATTGAGAAAATAGGTCCTCCACACAGTACAGATAAGGAAACTAAGTTTCAGAAAGACTGTGACTTGCCAGGGATCATACATTGATTTAAATGAACAACTGTCAAGCAATCGCTGTATACCAGACACTATATCATTAAAAACTAGGAATATGAAGGTGATGGTCTTCAAGAAGCTTACAAAGTTAGAAAAACAGATAAGAAATGGATATCCCATGTACTATGGAAACACTTGAACCAGGCAACTGACCCAGGGGAAGCTTTTCCAGGAAAGCTGGCAGCTAACGTGAAACCTGAAAGAGGAGGAGGAATGAGTTGGACAAAATGGATTATTTTAAGGAAGTTCCAAAAGAGAAAATGGAATACATTTAAAGCCAGGACTAACCTGACTCCAAAATCTTTTGAATGAAACTGGAATCATTATTTCATCCAAGTTGTGCTATTTTAGTATTTATTGGTAAATATTTAAGAGATACAGTAGGTATGCAATGCATGTCTCCCATCTGTTATGACCTTCCAAAATTCATACACTGAAGCCCTAACCCCCAACATGATAGTATTTGAGAGGTGGGATTTTCAGGAGGTAAATAAGTTGAAAGGAGGTCATGAGGTGGGGTACCTTCACCATGGCATGCTAGTCAGCTTTTTGTTACTATGACCAACACCTGACAAGAATAACTTAGATGAGGAAAAACTTCTTTGGGGGCTCACAGATTTTGAGGTCTCAGTCTATAGATGGCCAACTCAGACCCTTCAAAGTAAGAAGGCACATCATGCAGAAGGGCCCAGCAAGGAAAGCTGCTCAGCTCAAGCAGGGGCAGGAAGCAGAGAGAGAGGGAAGGCACCATAGGAAAGATGAACCCTTGCAGGGAACACCCCAAGTGACCCACCTCCTTCGGCCATGCCCCACCTGCCTAGAGCTGACCACCATCAGTCCATTCAAACTAGGGCAGACTCATTAGGCTACAATTCTCATAATCTAATTATTAAGCTTTGAGGGGACAACTCCTATCCAAACCATAACAGTGGGATTAGAGTCCTTATAAGAAGAGAAAGAGACCAATGCTCTCCTCGTCTTCCCACAATGTGAAGACACAAAGAGAAAGACGGTCTTTCTGAAAGCTGCCAAGAAGGACCTCACCAGGAACAGAATGGGCCAGCACCTCCATCATTCACTCCTAGCCTCCAGAACTGTGAGAAAGAAATGTCTATGGTTTAAACCACCCAGTAATGTCTTTTGTTATGGGTGCCTAATGTCTCATCTTCTGTAAAGCTCAAGAATCTACCTAGAAAGCAAGATAGAATCGCAGAACCTATAACGAAGTTAAAAACAGGCAGAATTGGACCCAGTAAAGAGGAGCAGCTGCAATCAAAATGAATTGGCTTAGGTTCCAAATTCTTCAAGTGATTAAGCTCTCCAAGACAGTCTCACATCTCTAAATTGGTAATCCTACTTATCTCAGAGATCTGCTGTGAGAATTGAAGGATACAGTAAATGTAGTCCAGGACAGATAGCCATCACTTGACAATAATGAAAGATGTCGCAGCACAATATCCCATTGATTATTAGTGGGTAAAGAAAAACATACACACATCTTTCTTGTTGGCACATCTTTGTTCTTCTATCCTTTTGGAACAAGCTACCAGTTCTTCCCAGGTCCATCTTCTCCTCATCGTTTAGCTGACCTCCATTTAATTATCACTCCTTGTGAGGAGCCTTCCAGATCCTCCCTGAGTTTAAAGAGCCCTCTCCCTGCCCTTCCTCCAGGGCACTACCTAAGGTCCTTATTCTTTCTTTTCCTTCATTTCTGGGGATCAAACCCAAGGACCTCATGTATGCCAGGCAAGCACTCTACCGCTAAGCGACATCTCCAGCCCTATACCCTATCTTCTTAAAGACTTGTCACTACATGATGTTAACCATTTTAATTGTATGATTTTATGGTTTATATCCTTCTAATAAAGCGTAAACTCCACAAACCCCAAGGCATTTCTTTATCCAGTGACCCACCCCAATATCCAAAAAAGGATAGCTAACACAAAGCATCATTTAAACAAACATTTGAAACAAATTAATAAATAAATGCTATTAGATTGAGAAACGATTAATTAAATGTAGAGAATTGAGTGATATCATAGGAAATTGGCATCTACATAATTATCATTTTTTTTTAGTACTTGTGTGTAGTGCTAGAGGTTAAACCCAGGGGTGCTTTGCCACTGAGCTATGTCCCCAGCTCTTTTATTTATTTATTTATTTGAGACAGGGTTTTGCCAACTTGTGCAGGCTAGCCCCCTGAGTTGCTAGAATTACAGGCATATGTCACCAGGCCCAGCTCATTGATGTGGAATCTTAGTGGTAATTGTAAGGTTCACCTCAAAGAGAATAATATTCTGTCCAGAAATTCAATGCCCACCAATTCTGTAGATGTACTCACCACGTAGCACAGATTTATCTTGGCATACAGTCCATCAGCTTGAGACTCCTTCATTTCACCCCGGAGTAGTTTCTGACCAGGAACAATAGTTTACCCTCAGGGCATATTGTTTTGTTTCTTTCTGTTTTGTTTTGGCTGTAGGGTATTTTTTGACAAATATATATAATGAAGAGTACCTAGAGAGTTTTGCTGGTACATAGGCCTGAAAATGAGACATGACAGATGCCCAACAAGGCACAGCGAAAAAAATCTCTCATACTGAAGAATTTTTCTGAGAAAAATTCTCTTCACAGTAGAGACACTGCAGGGTTAGTCAGCACAGCTCTCTTGGTTGCCAAGGCTGGGAGCCTGGGGCTGTGGGCTGCCCTTTTTGAATCCCTACACCTGCTTGCTGCCTGGCTAACGAGGCCTATTTCTTCTGCTCCTGTATTTATCCTTGTTCAAGAAAAGATTTCTGAATTTCATCTCTTCCTAGATTCTTTGATTTAGATAAATGGCCCAGTTGTAAATCCTATACTTTTATGTCTGCAACATTTTAGGGAATATCTGACAAATCAATTTTTTACACGATCTATAATTCCGAAAGTAGTTAAACTGACAGTTTATAGTGCTTGTATTTTTTTAAAAAAGTTTTTAAATAAACATACTAGATTGGCATTAATCTATATTAATAGGGCTTGCATAGATGGAGATAGTAGGAAGGGGTGATTAATTAGGTATTTCATTTACTCAATACCTATTATACTGATTCCCTAAGTGTTAAACACAGGGCTAGGGACATGGGTGACATAGCATAAATGGGATGTAGTCCTTGAATTAAAGACATTGAGAGGCAATTTTCCAGAGCTAGCTCATAATACCACATAGCATTAACTGCCTTTTATTAGAGACTTTATGGTTTGGGTATGAAATGTCCCCAAAAGGCACATGTACTGAAGATTTGATCTTGAATGCAGCAATGAGAGAAATAATTGGCTCACGAGGGCCTGATGGCATGAATGGTTAATCTGTTGATGAATGAATGTCATTATTGATAAGTGATAGAAACTGTAGAAGCTGGGGACTAGTTTGAGGAAGGGGGTTCCTGGGAGCATTTCCTGGAAGGGTATATCCTGTCTTTGGTCCCTTCCTCCCCGGTCCCTACTTCAAGGCTACCATCCAGTTCAATGTGATGTTTCTACCATGCCACAGGCCTAAAAGCCATAGGATCAGCTGACCATGGACTGAAACTTCTGAAATCATGAGCTAAAATAAATCTTTTCTCTTCTAAGTTGTTTTTCTCAGGTATTTTGTCTCAGCAACAAAAAAACTGACACAGAATATCTTTCAAAGTATATTTATAGAGTACACATAAATTGAGAGAATTCAAGTTTATTGATTATCTAATATTATAAACATAATGTCTCCCTTCAGATCCAATATCTGTACAGCCTATATATGGTTCAAAGTGCCTAACTGGGCTTCTGTGTTACACGCTTAGCTCTTAAGACAGCAAGAAGAACCAACAAAACCTGAAGCCTGTGCTACCTGCTATGGTCGTCAGTATTAAAGTCCTTCTTTCTTTCTCTTTTTTTAAAGAGAGAGAGAGAAAGAGAATTTTTAAATATTTATTGCTTAGTTTTCGGTGGACACAACATTTTTATTTTATTTGTATGTGGTGCTGAGGATCGAACTCAGTGCCGCACGCATGCCAGGCGAGAGCGCTACCACTTGGGCCACAGCCCCAGCCCATAAAGTCCTTATTTCTTACTCAGGAGTCTCATGTTTCCTATGTGCATGGAATTGTAGACCAACGTCCATGAAACTATGAACACCTATTTTGTTATCTTGAAACTGGAATAAATTTTCAGACTATTCACACTTGATAGTAAGAATTGATTACTACAGTGTAAACTAGCATATAATATACACCTTGGAAAAAATATAAAGATAAAATTTCATCAAATATAATTGGTAGAAAAATTACCTCATAGCATTCCAATAAAACTTCAAAAACAAATGTTTAAATGATAAAGAAAATACACTTCAAACAGAAAGTATTGTCATGTGCACAACATGAGAAAATAGCAGAAATACAACGTGACAACATATTTTCCAATATGATATGATTAAAGTTCAGGAAAACTGGACTAGAGAGTTGGTAAAAATAAAATTAAATATAAAGGCATGATATTCTGACATGTAATATTTATTCCAGGGACTTACAATGGAGCAAAAGTGATATATTTTCTTCAAGTACCACTGAATTGCCAAAAAATTCTCTCTTGTGTTTTTAGAAATATTCTAGTCTGGTTCCAAGATAAAAGCTAGCTACATAATTGACTTTCAGATCAGCACTGTGAGATCTGACTCTCAGTTCATACATAACCACAGTGTCCTCCTAGCTCACTCCTCTGTTTTGTTTGCCCCACTCACTATACCATTTCTTATCTACAAGTTTATGAGAATTCTTTTTTAAATTGATATATGATCATACACATTTATTGAATAAATTTAATGTGATATTTTGAAATATGTATCCATTGTGTAATAATTAAATTAATTGGCATATCAATCACTTCAGTTACTTGTTATTTAAAAATCCACTCATCTAGCAATTTAGTACTATACATTATTATTGAGTACAGTTGCTGCGATGTCTAATGGACCACTGAATTCCTCCTATCTAACAGAAACTAGAAAAATATAAAGATATATACACCCATTTATCTCCCCTATCCCATCCTCCCAGTGCCCCATGGTTCTGGTAATGACTATTGTACTTCTATGTGTTCAGTATTCTAGGTGAGCCCAGGAGACATTGGGCTAAGTGAAATAAGACAGACACCGAAAAATAAGTACTGCATGATCTTATTTACCTTTGGAATAAAAAAAAAAAGTCTTGAAATTATAAATCAGATGCAACTACTCTTTAAGGCTTTCAAAGGCTTCTGATCATCATACATGGAATAAAAACACAAATTCTGCTGGGCGTGGTGGCGTATGCCTGTAATTCCCGAGACTCAGGAGGCCAAGGCAAGAGGATCCCATGTTCAAAACCAGTTTCAACAACTTAACAAGGCCCTAAGCAACTTAGAGAGACCCTGTCTCAAAATAAAACAATAAAAAGGGCAGGGGAGGTGGCTCAGTGGCTAAAAGTCCCTGGATTCAAGCCCTCATACTAAAAAAAAAGAAAAAAAAATCTGTCTACTGCAGTCCTGGGCTACCCTCCATCATCATTCTATCTCAATGACAATGAACATTGTGCTGGCTTTTCCTAATGCTGTGTAGTCTGCTCTCAATAAGCTTAAATGTGAGGTCCCATTTAAAAACACCATCTGTGGCCTAACAGAAAGTGACCACCAGCCAGAGCTGCTGCATCCCACAACTCTGAGGGCAACTTTGGCACCAAAATCGAGATGAGTGACACACTGGCGCATACCAATGCCTAACCCAAGCAGATATATGAAGCATTCCCTGTTCTAGTGTCATCATATCGCCTATTACAATGTGATATTTTCTTGCTTTTATCTTTGATCACTTATATCTTTCTCCCCTATTTGGATACAACCTCATAATATTATCGTATTAATTTCACCAGGCCTATCCTAACACATTATGAATGTCATTTAATATTTTCCAGATGAATTGAGAAATATAGCAATGACCGATACTCTTTCATTCCTATTATTTGGCGTTCATTCACAATACGTCACAATGACAAAGTTCTATTCTGATAGCTTATACAATATTTTGCCAATTGGAAAACATGCTAAGTGAGGAGAGGTCAAGTTTGCTACAGATTTTCTCAACTAGCTGAGAATGTGTGATTTTTATAAGCCATAGGCTTTTTTCTTTTTTTTTTTTTTTTTTTTTTTAGCCATAGGCTTTTAAAAGCACAGAGTGCTTTTATTTTTTTTTTTATTTGCACACAGTTGCAAATCTGTAAGATTCTAGGTGACACAAGCAGAAGTACAATCGTCTGTTTCTAATATAAATTGTAACTATCAGGACTATCAAAAAGAAATATGGTACCTGAAAAGTTGCTTTAAATTACTGTGGAAATAGCAAAATAGTTTGGTCAGACTAACCTTTGCACACATTTTAGAATCTGGAGAAAAAATCTACATATTATCATTCATTGTACTGTGTGTGTGTGTGTGTGTGTGTGTGTGTGTAATTTGCTATGACTACTACTGTACCAATATACCACAAACTGAGTGGCTTAGACCACAGAAATGTATTGTCTCACAGTTCTGACCACATGCTTAAAATCAAGATGTGGGCAGAGCCATTCTCCCTCCAAAGCCTCTAGAAAAGGAGTATCCTTTGCCTCTTCCAGTGGTTTCTTGCTTGTGACAGACTAACTCTAGTCTCTGTCTTCATATGGCATTTGTCCCTGTCTGTGTCCATATTTCTCACTTCTTGGATTAAGAATTTTCAGTGCTTGGATTAGATGGCTCTCAAATTGAATTAAGAGTCAACTCACCTCACTCTGGCACGAATTCATCCTAAGTAATTATGCATGCAGTGGAGGAATACACAGAAAGATTGGACAGAAACTGGGAGAGAATCTCCTCTGAAAGCTAACCTGCAAGGACCGAGGTGGGTGATTTTGCCATGTGTCCTGAACACATGATTCAGAGTGTGCACCTGCTCAGTTTTGTTACAATTTATAGGCTTGAAATGTCAAAGGCTAGAGTTTGGGCATAGAGCCTTCTTGTATGGCAAAGCAAACTGTAAGGTCAGGATGAGAGTGGGATTCTGAAGAAAGGGAAGAGGAGGAAGCCATAGAGGTGCTGAGCTGCCAAATCTAAATATAAAATTCATTCTATTCCTTGGTATTTTAGCCAGCTTTTTTTTTCTCCTGCTATAACTAAAGGACTTGACGAAAAAAAAAACTGTAGAGAAGGAAAAGTTCATTTTAGGTCTCTCAGTTTAAGAGGTCTCAGTCCACAGAAAGCCAGCTCCATTCCTCAGGGCTTGAAGTAAGGCTGAATCTCATGGAGGAAGTGTGTCGTGGAGGAAAGCAGCTCTAGACATCAACCCAGGAAGCAGAAAGAAAGAGACTTCACTATATATATATATATATATATATATATATATATATATATATATACACCCCAAAGTTCCCCCCACCCCAGGGACCCACCTTTTTAGTCACAGTCTATCTGCCTTCAGTTATCACTCAGTTAATTCCTCTCAGGGATTAACTCATAACACAACAGTGTCACCTTTAACCCTTCTTACGTTGTCTCACACATGAGCTTTGGGGGGGATACCTCACATCCAAACCATAGCACTTGGCTAACTTCTAAACTATGTGCGCTTGAGTAGATGTTGAGGAGGACCCAGGAGACTCTGGAGAGACAAAAAGCAGATCTTGGAAGCAGAAAAAGTAGAACTTAGATGCCATCTGCTTTTCACTAGAAAAGTGATAGAAGAGGGAGTTGAATCTAAGTGAATCGACTTTTGGAAAGAAAGAAAAAAAATGCTTCAAGAGAAAAATAATAAAACACAGATGACTTACTGTATCCCTCATAATGTTAAATTTAACATAAAAAATCACTTTGCATGCAAAGAAACAGAAAAAAATGTACCAATCTTCAAGAAAGAAAGGTAATCAATAGAAACCACTCCAAGATGGATGAGATTTTGTAATTAGCAGGGACTTTAAAGAGGCTATCTTACATATATTCAAGGAAGAAGTATTCATAATGAATGAATATTGCAATCTCATTAAAGAAAACAAAAGCATAAAACACATGCCTGTAATACCAGCCATGCAGGAGGCTGAGGAAGGAGGATCACACCTCTACAACTTAATGAAACCCTCTGTCAAAATAACAAATTTTTAAAAAGGGGCTAGAGGTGTGCCCCAGCAGTAGAGCATTCCAGGACTGTAAACACACACACACACACACACACACACACACACACACACACACACACACATGCACATGCACAAGAACAAAAAAGGAGTAGCCAAATAAGATTTCTACAACCAGAAAATATAATACCTGGCATAAAAACTTCACTAGATAGGCTAAACACATCCGAGATAGCTGAAGACTCAATAAACTTGAAGACGGATCAATAGTGATTATCCAATTTGTAGAACAGAAATTAAAATATGAAGAAAATAGATGGACAGAGAACTAAGAGATACATGCATAATATCAATTGATGTAATGTATTTTATTTAAAGTCCCAGCAGGCTAGGAAAGACAACGAGATAGAAAGTAAATTTCAAAAATTAATGGCAGACTTCCAGTTTCTGGTCTAGCATGAGAGGAGCTTAGATGGCATTACTTCAACCTAACAACAATCAAAAACCTAAATAAACTGAAGAATCAAAATCTCTTCTTAACTCCATCAGAGAAGGGAGGTCACAGGGCAAACTGCCCCTCAAAATGGAGAGGCAAACAGGCTAAGATAATGACAACTTACCAGAACAGAAATAAGGTGGATCCATCTAAGAGTAGGAAAATCTGAACTGTGATTGATGAGTTGCTGGAGGCTTATGTGGACAAGTCTGAGAAATAAAAATTCCAAGGGACCCAGGCTGAGGGAAAGGGAGCTCAACTTCTGTCAATCTTACCTCTGGGCTCTATATAGCTCTCATAGTGAGATGCGGGGTGGTGGTGGTGGTCTTCTTGAACTTCTAATATGCAGAACAAAAATAACCATTTTATTTTTTTTTACTTTTTTTTTATTGGTTGTTCAAAACATTACAAAGCTCTTGACATATCATATTTCATACATTAGATTCAAGTGGGTTATGAACTCCCATTTTTACCCCAAATACAGATTGTAGAATCACATTTTAAAACATGTCTGAGCATTCTTTTGAAACAAGGTCTGCCCTCAAGAGAAACTATTGTAAAAACAACCTAAATAACTGGGGATTGACCAAAGCCTAACCCACTCAGATAAAGGGAAGTACCCTACTGCAATCCCTTCTAGGTACCCTGTGCTTCCCAGGAGGGTATAAAAAGAAAAACTGAGAAGCTTCTAGAGACTTAGGCTCAATAAAACTGAGACCTAATCATGAGGAAAAAAGGATAATTCCCCTCCTTGCATGCCTGACTACCTTACAAAATACCTTGTGGTTGCAGGTATTTTTATTTTTAATTAATGCATTATGTTTGACTTTCAACAAAAAAACTTACAATTCATACTAAAAGTTAAAAAAAAAAGTAAAGAAAGTTTCAAAGAGAAAAAGCCAGCAGCAGAACTAACTGGAGAGGGGCTCAAAAACCCCTCCTAAGAAATTGATAGAGCTATTAAATTATTACTTGTCTTGAACTTATTGAATCGTATAGACAATGTATTCTCAAACTGTAGAATATATTTATTTTCAAGTGCATGCCTACATTAGCTAAATAGACCATATGTTGAGTCATAAAACAAGATCAATTATAATTACAGCAAGAAATTTTTATAGGGTTTCATCAAGTGTTTCTAAAATATATATAAAATAACTAAAACAATCCTGCAAACAAAAACACAGTTGGAAAACACGTATCATCTGACCACAGAATTTATTATAAAGATCCAGAAAACCATCTGGATTCAAAATAAACATAGATAAATTTTTTGGAACACAGCAGAGAGCAGAAATAGACTCATACTTGCAAAGTTAATGCATAGTTCACAAAGGTACCAAAATAATTGAAAGGAAAATCTTTTCAACAAAAGATACTAGAACAACTGGATATCCAAAATTTTTTAAAAAGCAAATAACCTCCTCCCATATTCCATGCCATATATCAAAACTATGCTGAGATGGATCTGAACCCTAAATATAACACTTTAAAGTGATGCTCAGAAAAATGTCTTTACAGACCGAGGTTAGGCAAACATTTCTGAGACAGAAAACTGAACTAACAAGAGAAAAAAATGATAGGCTACACTCTCTTGAAATTTAAAAATTATTCATCAAGAGATATCGTTAAGTGGGGGAAAATGAAGGGGTGGGTATTGGAAAAACAGTACAATGAACTGTATATAACTTTCCTATGTTCATATATGAATACATGGCCTATGTAACTCCACATTAGGTATTACCACAAGAATAGGTAGTCATACTGCATGTATGTATGCTGTGTCAAAATACATTCTATTGTCATGTATAACTAAAAATAACAAATAAAAAATTTTAAAAGGAGAGACATAATTTAGAAAATTAATAGCAAGCCACCAACTAGAAGAAAATATTCATTCACAGAATGTGGCTGACCAAGGTCTTATATCCAACACATTTAAGGTACTCTTACGATGGATACTTGACATATTGAAAAAAAAAAGTTCAATATCATTTGCCATTAGATGAATGCAAATTAATACCATAAAACATTGCTAATGGAAATGGAAAATTCTACAACTACTTTGTAAATATCTTTGGCATTTGTTATATACAATTAACATGCACCAGTAATTGGGCTAACAATTACACTCCTAAGAATTTATTCAAGAAAAGTGAAAACATATGCCCCACAAAAGAATTGTACAAAAATGTACACGGCATCTTTTGAACAGTAGCTGGAGATATTTTATTTCAATTGCATACAAAAAAAAAAAAAACTCAACTAGCTAGACCGTGTTGGGCCAATAAAACAACCACAAATGTCTTATTAGGAGAATGGAATGACAAACTGCTTTATACTTAATTGAATACTGTTAAGCAATGAAAAGAGACTAGCTACTAATACAAACAAAAGCAGGAATGAATGTCACAGACATCATTCTGAGTGGAAGCCAGCAGAAAGAAATAAAGACTCCCTATTCAACCAGATTAGGTGGAAAAAAATCAGAATAGTCCTTACCTGGCTTGAGGTGGTGGTAACTGTGTTAGAAGGGACATAAGAGAAACTTCTAGGATAATGAAATGTTTGTAATCATGATAGAGCTGTGGTTTACTTAGGTATATATACATTTGTCAAAAACTACAGATAAGCTTTATACTTTGCAAAATATGTAATATCACCTGAAAAAAAACAGCAATAACTGAATACCACTCAGTGATTATTGAGTAAGAAATGGGTCAACTGGATGATGTAAGAAAGGTAAAATAATGGACATTATTGAGTGTGGGTGATTGGCATAAGGGAGTCATCATATCTTTATTTTGCATTTGTTTGATATTCCTCATAATATGAATTTTAAATTACTGTATACTGATTCATTCATCCAAGAAATAGATCTTTGTGCTCTTTTCAATACTCTTCTCAGCTCTGATGATAACAACACTCAATATAACAAACATGACCACCGGAGGAAGACAAAGAATAAATGCACTGGTAAACACATAAATGGTAAGTAGAACATAGAGCATAGCAGATGGTCATAAGTGTTCTAAAGGAAAAAAATAGGAGGAGGTAGCATAGCCAGGGACAGGGGCTGGGGATGCAACTTTATAGAGAGTGATAAAAGACTGACCCAGAAGGAGACTTTTGAGTCAAAGTCTGAAGAAAGTACAGGATAGACCACGGGGTCAGGTGGGAAGCAACAGCAAAGGCCCGAGGTGGCAGAACCCCCGGCCTGATCAAGGAGCAGCAATGTGGGGAGGAGGTCATTTACAACCTTGTAGGCCAGTGTCACACCTCTGACTCTTAATTATAATACGATGTGAAACCACTGAAGGATTCCAAACAGAGTAGTAGCCTGATCTTATTTACATTTTAATAGAATAGTTCTGGCTCTTGTGCTGAGAATAAATTTTAGAAGGCCAAGGTGAGAGCAGAGAGAACATTCAGATAAAAGAGAATCCAGATAAGAGGAGGTTGGTTTGGACTAAACTTGTGGCTCTGAAAGGTCAGATCTGCAGCATGAAGTCAAAGCTGCCAAGTTTTGTTAAAGATACTTTCTTATATAAGAAATAAGAATACCTTATATAAAATAAGAAATTTAATCTTATATAAAATATATAAATATATAATTTAATATAATTGTAACATAATTATATTAATATATCAGTATATCATTATTATAAAATATATGTTATATAATATATTATGTAATTTTATATATAATAAATGTCATTTACATATTTATAGAAAATAAATATAATTATGTAAGAGAAATAATACCTTATATAAGATTATAATCCTAAATGAGATTTAAAATTCAGAATTGATGGGAAGAAAGAAGATAAATGAAAGCAATTATTATTAGGAGATGGAAGAAATAAAAACACATTATAGGGAGAATTCAGAGGAATGGGAAGGAGGGAATAGGAAAGGAAGGAAGGGAAGTGAGAGATGAATAGAAGGGAGGAAGGGCTCAGGATGACATAAGAAATCAATGTTTTGTGTCACTTCAAATACCTTGCAGAAAAATTTTTAAAAAAATAAGCCAAACATCTTTTCCTAACACGACTTCCAAGTTTACCTCTGATGGTTGATGGTTTCTCATCAACATCTTTCCAATTCTTTCCCTTCTTCCTTTTTGGCTGAGTGTTCTCACAGGAGGGCTCCATCCCCCTTCCCAAGAAAAGTCTTTGTCTAGTTTTCTGCATCTGAATTCTGCTATGTCAGTACTTGATGTTTCGAGCTGCTGCAACCATCCTGTGCCATGAGGAAGGCAGCCAATGCCATGAGGATGCTACAAAATTAAAGAAAGAACTTGGGCCTCAATCGCCCGTTTTGCCACTGAACTAACTCCTGGACTTGACTTCTTGTTTTTTCCTTATGTGGGAGAGATCATTTCTGTTGTTTAAGCCACTTGAGTCAAGTTTTCCATTACTTGCAGCCCAGAGCATCCCACCTGAAAGCATTTCCTCTGCACCTGTGGTTCTCAGAGCACCATTCTTGTAGTAGCAGCATAAGCCTCATCAAAAAACTTTACAGAAATGCATACTCCTGGGCTCCTCCCCAGTCTCAGATTGATGCTGATTTACTTAGCTATGGTTAGAGAATCACTGGTCTGTACCTTAATGAGTGAGAGCAGATGGATAAGAAAATCTTTATGTGATCGCACTACACTCTGTTCCCCCAAAGTAGGTTCTGTCAGGGGAGCTCTGAGAATCTACTTCAATTCGAAAAATCTCTGCTAACATCTCAGAAACTTCAAAAAGTGAATTTATGGGTGTAATGATGAAAAGCTTGAAGTTTATGTGTGGTCTTTGCCACGGTTTTCTCCTCCTAAGAACAAGTACTCACGAAAGATACTGAAAACTTAGCTATTGGGAAGAGATGACAATTTTAAACCATATATAGACTTGAGAATGGACAGGTCCTTCAACACTCCATGTCATGGTCAAAGCTAATTTCACAGTCATCGCTAATGCCCTCTCTATATTCATGTTTTAATTATTTCACCTGTAATCCCCAAACTTGGTTTCCACTGATAAATGAATATATCACTTGCTGCCAGCAAGTAAGTTTTTTAAGCATGGCCAATCATATTCTATAACATTCTGAATTTAAAACATTTGAAACTAATTTGATGCTTATGTCTAGCATTAGATTTTTTTTAAGTGGAGCAATAAACTCTTATTGCTTTCCTGACTGATGGAACACATAATACCATTGCCACTGTGTATTTTGACTGTCAAAATGATTCATTATAACCCACAAAAACTTTTTCAAAGAGAGAGGCAGTTTACATGAAATATTTTGAATAAAAATTTAGACCCAAGGTCACCAAAGTGCTTGAGACAAACTTTTAGGAATTAATTGGAATTGCAAGTACCTTCTCTGAAATGATTTGAAGTCTCTTCCCAAATATACAAGTTGTCTGAAAGCTACGACTTACCACCGTGCTAACTGAGCTGTTACACAATTATCAGTGACAGTTGTAGTCAGGGTTATGCCAAGCAGGACCTGCACACAGCCAACTCTTTAATTCTCTCAGCTGACAGTTACTAGATTAAAATTTGACACAGTTCAACCAGCTCTCCTTTAGTTGTTATGACAGAGGACCAAAATTCAAACTCCACTGAGCACGAACAAAGTGCCAAGTTTTGTGCTACATGAATTTACACAACTCACTTCACAGGACTTCAAGAAGAGGATGTCATAGCTCAGAGAAAGGAAAGGGTTCCCCCCATCACTCTGGAAAAATTGATACTCAGATGTCTCTGATTCAAAAGCATTTCTTCCTTGGGTGGCAAAGTAGGACTTTGTGTACAGTGAGTTACCCAATTCTTAAAACTAGATATGAGAAGCCTATATGCCAATGTATAAGAAATAAAATATCCTCCATGTTTCATTGTAAAATTTAGAGTTTTCCCATTGTGGGGTCAGTACTCAACCAAACCCTATGTGGTTATGCTAATCTCCAATATCCTCACACTTTTTTTTTTTTTCCTTAAGAGTGGATGCCCAAAGAAAGCAGGTCTCAAGCACAGGAGGAGTTCCTACCATGTTGTAGATATGGTGCCTGATAATCTTTGCAGGCTGTCTCATTTAATGCCATCCTCTGCTCTTCCCAGAGTAGGAGATAACTTGTTCCAATGATGAAGTTGAATCAAATTGGTGAGATAATCACCCACAGATTATAAAAGCACTTAGAGGGGCGGTTGGGATTAAACTTTAATTCTGCCTAATCAACAGCAATTACTTTTCCCATTACACCTTTAGGATATTCCACCCCTCTCTCTATGCCTGGAATAAAACTCTAGTAATCGAATTTCAGGCAACAGGGAAAACTCACAATTCCCATGATGTTGACAAATGCCTCTTTTGGCCACCCTTGCTTTGGTCCCTATTAAGACTGAAAAATATATGACTGCATCACTCAAAAACTTCATTTTTAGCCAAGCACTTTAAGGGCTATCCTTCCTCTGTCTCTTTGCTGCTGGACTCTGTGGCTGAGTTTCACCACTGTTAATTTCCCCTGGGCATCTTTCTGATGGATGCACTGTGAACTGAGTAAAGATTGGAAGGAAGAAAACAAACAACCGAAGAAGTTGATAGTATTGTGATTGGAAAAATGAAACGCAACTCCCTTACCACATCTTATTTTAAAATTAAAATAATGATTACAGATTAGCTGACTTTAAATATTGCACAGGTGTTTATACTAAGAAACTGCTAGATCATAGCCCTTCATTCACTTACCAAATAGGAATTTTTCAAAATCTAGGATGCCTTAAAGAGACTACTTCATATAACAGAATAGGAAGTTTTTCATTATAACACTTTCCCTCATTCTAATGAGCTTCTTAGCTGTTCTCAGTGCTGTATTTATCAGCGCACATTGATTAAAACAAAAGTTTAGACTTCCACATATCATTAATCTGCAATGATTGACAAATGCAGCCTAATTGATTTAATGACAATTAAAATTCTATTTTGAAATAGAAGTCATAGATGATCAATCAACCTCACACAACCAGAAAAACCATATTGATTATTAATTATTCAAAATGAAATGGAGTCTCAGCGAAATCTTTAAATCATCTTTATCTGCAAATTAGATAAAGAAGGAAGAAGAAAAATCAAGATTTTAAATGGATTTTCTTGGTTGAATTGGTATTGTGAATTCAGATGCATATTATTAGTTACTAGAAAATAATACTAAAACAATTCCAGGTATTTATGTTAATTTTGCTATATTTGAAGAAAATAAAATCAGGAATCATCCATTAAAATTAAGAAAATTATTTATTTTGAGGTTATATGTTAGACCAGCTACCTTTCCAGGAACCTAATATGCTATGAAATTAATCTTGATAAGCCTAAAGATATTTTCAGGTAAAACAACAGAATTAACTTAGTATTTATTGAGGGGGGGGGAAGAAGCAAACATACAAAGTTTAATACATTTAAGCACTGAACTCATTATAATAGTTCTCCACTTCCCTGTCCCTCCTCCACTCTCCTCTTCCTCCATCTCTCCATGTGTGTGCAGTATGTGGGTGTAGAAGGAGAGAGACATTTGGGTGGATGGGTGGATGAAAAGAGAACATAAAATCTTGAAACACTGCAAATATTTGGCATATGTGGCCATGGTACATGTGGTAAAGTACTGGTCAGATAATAATTCATAAAACAGTTGGATGAATCCAATGGCCTTGTTCAATGGGCTGAATGTTAGCCAGATCATAATTTGATTATGACTTCTCTTGGGTTATGTTAAATGCACAGGTTTATTCAGTGAAAATAAGATACACAAATCATCTGACACATATGAATGTGTCACATATTCATGTACAGGGATTGATTTATTTTTCGAAAATTCATATAAATGCATAGTGTTCATTGCAATTTTTTTCCCAGCATCTCTAAGTATTCACTGCTTTACTTTGAACAAACTTACTTCTCCAGGTACTTTAGGGGTGACTTAACCTTCCCTGGCTCCCTGTCTGAGAGATAGATTAATCAGTTACAGTTATTAGTTCGGTAATGAGTGAGTGACTCATTCTATGTCATTAAGATGCAAGACAAAGGTTATTATGGAGTCTAAGAAAGATGTCTACCCACTCTTCTGAAGCTCTTAGAATGACACGTCTGTCTTTCTAGTATCCACAAGGAAACATGTAACCCTGGGAATAGTTGACAGGATCATTAATTAAGTGACACAAAATAAGAATAAAACTGACACTATCAAAGACACATCAGAAAGACATAAATTCAATTCTTGATTAACTGAATGAACCACTAGCGCAGATCTGACTCCAAAGACTCTTTCTACCCTTATGCTTTATAAAAGGTCTATGGGCCAATGAGCCCTCCTATTGTTTAGGCCATTTAAAGGTGGTTTTCTTTTACTTGAAACCAAACTTTAAAATAACATACTAACTTTAATCCAAAATATTTATTAACCTTCTTATTTTACAAGGGAACTAAAATTCATTTAAAAAAAAAGCTCAATACCTCTAAACTAGATTCAGACAGTAAAATAAGAGGAACCTTGTATGACTTGGTTTTTATTAAGCTGCACAATGACATTATAAGTCATAGAAATGACTCAAAATTTCCATGGTTTACAATCATTCAGGATTTTTTTTTTAAATATAATATCAAATTTTATTGGATTCAACAGACATTAAATTGCATTTTAAAATATAAGAACAAACATAGGGAAAACTAAAAGCTTTATGAAGACAGTACCCATTATTCATTGAAAATGTGCCTAGGGCATTTAGTATGGAGACTCGTTGTTAAATTCAACTTTCATAGTTCGGCAGCTATAACTAACCAAATAGTAAAAAGATAGGTAAGTGGTGATTTTCTGTACTAAACACTGAGACCCACTTTTGAATGAATACTGTTTTATCAGTATTAAGGTTTATAATATAATAAATGAGTATGATTTGTTAATATTTTTTCAGCTAGCTCAGGTTGATAACTGTCCTATATACAAGGGATAATGTATAAGCTTCTCAGCTATCTTTTACAAACACTCCTGATTGAAAAACCAGTCTAAAATGCTGTTGGGAAAGGAAGCTGATATATCTACAGTAATTTCTTGACAAAAAATTTCCAATGGTGTTTGTTTACCAGCCTGTAATTCAGGCCGAAGAATACACAAAGCAAATTTTTATGCCTCCAAGTTAGATGATAATGTTAAGCTTTAAATTTTGAAAGGCTTGAATAAAAAATAACTTCATGGTAAAAGAAATAAATTAGAAAAATAAATATACACTTTCAGTTGCTCTGATTTTTAGGCATTTTTGGCTAAAGATTGCCAAACAAACCTTAAAGCATCACTTGTTGTAATGTGGTCATTAGTTAGTGGCTCATGCCACCTGCAACTCAACCCAAGTGTTCCATGACACTTGAGTGGACTCACATGCTTGGTCATGTGCTTGGACTTCGTGACAATGTTAATTGTCCAAAATGCATCTGACCATTTACTCTCAATTTCCATTCTTATCTCATTGTGGACAGTTTGCAGACTGATGTGAGCCCTGAGACCATTCTTCAGGTAGTGCTGGTGTGGGGACTTCTATGGTATAAAGCACCTTTTTGTTAAATTTAACGAATTTCTGTTTAAGTGATGAAGCTTTTAAACATAATTTGTTATTTTTGTTTCTAGAAAAATCCCCCTCATGGCACAGACAGTGGGGAGAAGTTGATGCCTTGGGATGGGCCCTTCTTCTCTTACTTAACCTCAAAACAAACATCATCAGTGAACATTTCCGCTTGATGATACAGCCACCCCTCATGCAAAGAAACATAAATGCATGGTTTCTTCAAACAGAAGTGCAGGATCTATAGGAGATGTCCAGGCCACATCTTGTCCTTCTTGACCCTGACTTGATGAACTAGAATCTGTGGGTGCATTGTAGTGTTAACTGTGGAATTGTTTAAGTAGGGGATGGAAGATTGAAAAAGCAAAAGGGAAAATTGATAAAGCAATAATACTGATAACCACGGGAATCAGAGCCCTCAATTCTGTAGGACTGGGGGAGCAAAGGAAATATGTGGCATTGTTTAGACAAAAAAATTTCAATCTAATGATTAAGTTACTGTCTCTTAGCTCTGAATTCACCATTATATACCCTGCTGAGGCTTCTGTGTCAGGTGCTGCAGATAGGGAGACCCCTGAGGGCAGGAGGAGAAGCAGGAGACCTGTTTCTTCCTGCCTGTGAGCTGTCTCCCTCAGCAGCGCTTCTCCACCCTGGCAACAGCATCGCTCTCCCTCATCCTAGACCTGCCTCAGCACAACACTCCTTCCGCCTGCTCAGGGAGGGAAGTGGAGACGCACCCTCCCCTCAGAGCTCTGGGTTCCCCTGCTCAGGACCCCCTCCTACGGCCTTCTCAGTTTATTTTATTCTAACCTGTTTCCTTTGCTCCCCAAGTCTTACAGAAGTGGGGGCTCTGATTCCTGTGGTTATCAGCACTGTGTTTTCCCAACGTTCCCTTTTGCTTTTTCAATCTTCCATTCCCTTCTTAAGCAAGTCCCCATATTCCCTCTGTTGAAAAAGAGACAGTCCTTCCTACTGGTTGATAATTGTGATGACATTCCTCCAGCCCCTAGTTCAACTTTGTCCTCCATTGGTCGGAATTCTTTGTGAGAGTAATGAAAATTTTCATTTTAGCAAGATCCAAACCATATGTGGCCAGGCCTATTAGATGGGCTTTCCAGGGTCAAAATGCAGAGAAGGAAGGAAACCGTGATGATAAACCATGGCCCTGAGGCCTGTTTAGAAAGAAAGATCCTAGCACATTGCTATGATGATGCATATAAACTCTAGAGTAGAGGCGGTCATATCAATTGCGGGGCTAGCACAATCATCCAGGAGACGGATAGTTCGTGGCTCTGTTCCAGGTGGTGGTGGAGAAAGAGGTGAAGAGAGGGCAAATTCTAAATGCATTTTGAAGCCAATCTGACAAAGAGGTTTGCTGAGGATTAGATGGAAGTTGAGAGGAGTCAAAGATCGTCCCAGGGCTTTTGACCTAAGCAGCTGGAAGGATGGAGTTGCCATCGGTTGAGTTGGGGAAGGTATTAGTTGGATAAAGTTTCAGGAGAAATCCATGAGTTGAAGTATATGCACAGTTGACTTTGAAATGTCACTAGGTGTCCAAGTGCAAATGATTCCAAATCTTTGCTCTTTGACTTGATTTATCACTTCCCACTAGAATGAGGAAGCCTGATGTCAGTCCCTTTCAGCTCTCATTTCAGCATCTCTGGTGCGCAGCACAGTGCCTGGACCACAATCATCTCAGAAAATAGCATTTGAGTGAATAGATGAAAAAAAAATTGTATACTGCAGAGGTTCCAATTGAGGCCAAAGTTTGTCTTATTCAAGCTCCAACTCCACACTTGTTTTCCAGTCAGGAAGAGAATAACCATTTGGTGCTGTAAACTGCAGCTTCTAGTGTTCAACCCATCTTACTAGCTCATCACTTGTTAGTTGAAGTCCTTCTTCCCCAAAGTAGAGAGAAACCTCTCAGAAGGAGACACAGGAGCTTTCTGTCCTTCTTTTATAAGTGTGGCCCAGCCTGGATTCTGCTGGAGACTTATTCAGTCAGAAGACAGGGCTTTGACAACATCTCAGCTCTAGGAGGGGCCGAGGGACTGAGGTGGAGCAGGAGATGCCTCCTCTTGGCTTCTTTCTTTGTGTGTGGATGTGCTGTTTGTGTTGTGCCCCCATCTCCTAGGAAACCTGAAGAACATTCTAGAACAAGTTCTCTGGGAGCTTTCCTCTCTGCTCAAGTTCAAATCCAAGTCATTACAGACTGTCTGTTGGACACTTGTCAGGGGACCACAGCCAGGTGCCTCCTTTGCCTGGTGTCCAGCACAGAATAGGAGGAGCCCTTCTGGACACTCTGTACTTTCACCTTAATTCAGCCAGCTCGGCCTTCTGCACCAGTGTGACTCTATAATGAGCTGCCTATCCAGCACCTGACCTCTGATGTCACCTTCTTCATGGAGGCTTCCTTAACTAAAGATTGCCAAACAAACCTTAAAGCATCACTTGTTTTAATGTGGTCATTAGTTAGTGGCTCATGCCACCTGCAACTCAACCCAAGTGTTCCATGACACTTGAGCGGACCCACATGCTTGGTCATGTGCTTGGACTTCATGACAATGTTAATTGTCCAAAATGCATCTGACCATTTACTCTCAATTTCCATTCTTATCTCATTGTGGACAGTTTGCAGACTGATGTGAGCCCTGAGACCATTCTTCAGGTAGTGCTGGTGTGGGGACTTCTATGGTATAAAGCACCTTTTTGTTAAATTTAATGAATTTCTGGTTAAGTGATGAAGCTTTTAAAATAATTTGTTATTTTTCCTTCTAGAAAAATCCACCTCATGGAACAGAGCAGTGGGGAGAAGTTGATGCCTTGGGATGGGCCCTTCTTCTCTTACTTAACCTCAAAACAAACATCATCAGTGAACATTTCTGCTTGATGATACAGCCACCCCTCATGCAAAGAAACATAAATGCATGGTTTCTTCAAACAGAAGTGCAGGATCTATAGGAGATGTCCAGGCCACATCTTGTCCTTCTTGACCCTGACTTGATGAACTAGAATCTGTGGGTGCATTGTAGTATTAACTGTGGAATTGTTTAAGTAGGGGATGGAAGATTGAAAAAGCAAAAGGGAAAATTGATAAAGCAATAATACTGATAACCACGGGAATCAGAGCCCTCAATTCTGTAGGACTGGGGGAGCAAAGGAAATATGTGGCATTGTTTAGACAAAAAAATTTCAATCTAATGATTAAGTTACTGTCTCTTAGCTCTGAATTCACCATTATATACCCTGCTGAGGCTTCTGTGTCAGGTGCTGCAGATAGGGAGACCCCTGAGGGCAGGAGGAGAAGCAGGAGACCTGTTTCTTCCTGCCTGTGAGCTGTCTCCCTCAGCAGCGCTTCTCCACCCTGGCAACAGCATCGCTCTCCCTCATCCTAGACCTGCCTCAGCACAACACTCCTTCCGCCTGCTCAGGGAGGGAAGTGGAGATGCACCCTCCCCTCAGAGCTCTGGGTTCCCCTGCTCAGGACCCCCTCCTACGGCCTTCTCAGTTTATTTTATTCTAACCTGTTTCCTTTGCTCCCCAAGTCTTACAGAAGTGGGGGCTCTGATTCCTGTGGTTATCGGCACTGTGTTTTCCCAACGTTCCCTTTTGCTTTTTCAATCTTCCATTCCCTTCTTAAGCAAGTCCCCATATTCCCTCTGTTGAAAAAGAGACAGTCCTTCCTACTGGTTGATAATTGTGATGACATTCCTCCAGCCCCTAGTTCAACTTTGTCCTCCATTGGTCGGAATTCTTTGTGAGAGTAATGAAAATTTTCATTTTAGCAAGATCCAAACCATATGTGGCCAGGCCTATTAGATGGGCTTTCCAGGGTCAAAATGCAGAGAAGGAAGGAAACCGTGATGATAAACCATGGCCCTGAGGCCTGTTTAGAAAGAAAGATCCTAGCACATTGCTATGATGATGCATATAAACTCTAGAGTAGAGGCGGTCATATCAATTGCGGGGCTAGCACAATCATCCAGGAGACGGATAGTTCGTGGCTCTGTTCCAGGTGGTGGTGGAGAAAGAGGTGAAGAGAGGGCAAATTCTAAATGCATTTTGAAGCCAATCTGACAAAGAGGTTTGCTGAGGATTAGATGGAAGTTGAGAGGAGTCAAAGATCGTCCCAGGGCTTTTGACCTAAGCAGCTGGAAGGATGGAGTTGCCATCGGTTGAGTTGGGGAAGGTATTAGTTGGATAAAGTTTCAGGAGAAATCCATGAGTTGAAGTATATGCACAGTTGACTTTGAAATGTCACTAGGTGTCCAAGTGCAAATGATTCCAAATCTTTGCTCTTTGACTTGATTTATCACTTCCCACTAGAATGAGGAAGCCTGATGTCAGTCCCTTTCAGCTCTCATTTCAGCATCTCTGGTGCGCAGCACAGTGCCTGGACCACAATCATCTCAGAAAATAGCATTTGAGTGAATAGATGAAAAAAAAATTGTATACTGCAGAGGTTCCAATTGAGGCCAAAGTTTGTCTTATTCAAGCTCCAACTCCACACTTGTTTTCCAGTCAGGAAGAGAATAACCATTTGGTGCTGTAAACTGCAGCTTCTAGTGTTCAACCCATCTTACTAGCTCATCACTTGTAATTTGAAGTCCTTCTTCCCCAAAGTAGAGAGAAACCTCTCAGAGAGAGACACAGGAGCTTTCTGTCCTTCTTTTATAAGTGTGGCCCAGCCTGGATTCTGCTGGAGACTTATTCAGTCAGAAGACAGGGCTTTGACAACATCTCAGCTCTAGGAGGGGCCGAGGGACTGAGGTGGAGCAGGAGATGCCTCCTCCTGGCTTCTTTCTTTGTGTGTGGATGTGCTGTTTGTGTTGTGCCCCCATCTCCTAGGAAACCTGAAGAACATTCTAGAACAAGTTCTCTGGGAGCTTTCCTCTCTGCTCAAGTTCAAATCCAAGTCATTACAGACTGTCTGTTGGACACTTGTCAGGGGACCACAGCCAGGTGCCTCCTTTGCCTGGTGTCCAGCACAGAATAGGAGGAGCCCTTCTGGACACTCTGTACTTTCACCTTAATTCAGCCAGCTCGGCCTTCTGCACCAGTGTGACTCTATAATGAGCTGCCTATCCAGCACCTGACCTCTGATGTCACCTTCTTCATGGAGGTTTTCTTAACTCCCCATTTGAGTTTATGTCCTGGGCAGTGCTAGGGGAATTGTGAGTTCTGGGTCATTCCACGGGTGTGGATGGAAGAGAAGAAACATCACAGATTGAGAGGAAACCACTTGCACACCCTCCTGCCATTCCCAGGATCAAAGGAAAGCATCCACAAGAAGCGCCCGGAACGCGGCCCCGAAGCAGAAAAGGTCCCGGGGCCTCTGAAGCGGGCTATCCCAGCGCGGGGCTCTCCCGGCCGGCCGCTGCCTCCGCGTGGTGTTCGGTCCGGCCCGGCCGCCCGGCGGCTCCGGTCCCCTCCACTACAGCCGGCCGGGCGGCACCAGGACACCGGCGGCGGAGCTCGGCTTCGGCGCCGCCTCCTCCGGTCGATCGCTCGCCGACCTGGCGCTCCTGGGCTGGGGATCCGGGACTTGGGGGTCGACGGGCTGCTTGAGACTCCCCGGCGCGTTAGGGATGCACTTGAGTCCACCGCGCCACCCTCCCGCGCGAGGGCCCTCTCCCGGGGCGCCTCGCTCCCGGCGCGCGAGTGTCACGGGCTCGGGGTGCGCCGGGGCGGCGGCCGGGTGGGTCCGGGGTCGGCGGCCGGGGGCGCTGCTGCGGACTCGGGCACTGAAGCGGGCGCCGCGGCGCGGCCTCTCGCCATGGCTCCCCGCGGCCGGCGGCCTCATTCAGGATTAATTTTCACTTGTTACATGTTCATTTTGGGTCTTAGGTTGTCTCCATTCTGAACCCACGTTATTGTAACAAAAATTAAGGAATCATACAACTGCTCCTAAAGTTTTTATATGAAAGTTCCAATGGGGGAAATTACACCATCATTTCATAGGCCAAAGTCAAGCAGGTAGGCAAGGATGATGCAGCATGAAAAACTGAGGGCAGGCATGTAAATCACTGAGAATGATAAGAGATGATATTGTGTGCTCTACCAACTGTTCTTTTTTATTTTAAAATTTTACTTTTCAAAAGACATATGTAACATACGGTTTTAAAATGTCAAATGATGAAAGCAAGAAGAAAATGAAATGACATCTTTCCAACTGCTAAAAGTCAATAATTAGCAAACTAGATTTTTTTCCATAATGAAATACCCATCTGTCTGGCTTCTTTCACTTAGCGTAGTATCCTCCAGGTTTATGTCCTCCATGGCAAATGTGCCATGGATGGAAGAATTTCTCTCTTTTTTAAAGTTAAGTATTTCATTGTATATATAAAAAGAGCACATTTTCTTCATTCAGGAATGAATGAATATTTAGGCTTCTTCTATGTCTTGCCTATGGTAAATAATGCAATAAATCTAGAAGTGAAGACATCACTTCTTCCAGATTCTGATTTCAAATATTTTCAATAGGAAAAAAAAATTACATGCTCACCCTTATATGAAGAACCTAAAATAGTATACTGTTGAAGCAAAGGATGGTGGTTAACAAAGATACTACAGGGGAAATGGAGAGGTATTGGCCAAGAGGCAAAGTTTTAATGATGCAAAATGTATCTGTCCTAGAGGTCTACTGTACAACTTGGTGCCTATAGTTAACAATACTAAAAAGTTTGCTAGATCCTAAATGTTCTTATCATCTACATGCTTTGTGATACACAAAAAAAGTGGCACAGGGTAGGAGGGAAAGTTTGGAAGTGCTGGATATGTTTATGTCATAGATTTTGGTGATCGTTTCATGGGTATATACTTACCTCCAAAATCATCAAGTTATATACATTAAAGATGTACAGCTTTTAATATGTCCATTGTGAGTTAATAAGGTCATTTTTTCAAACTCTATTAAAAAATAAAGGTAGTTGGGTAGCAAATGTGATGACTGTGCCTTCTAAATCAAAGATAGACCAGACCATGAAGCTATTGCATGGTTCTCTTAAGATGCTCAATGGGAAGTCAGCTACATCATAAGAATTTGTAAACCCTGAAACCTTCCTGCTGGGGAAGTCATGTGTAGGTACAAGATGACTTCCCCACCTGAACCCATCTTTTCAGCTTTGCTGCCAAGGCCCCAGACATATGAGTGAAGTCAACTTGGATACTCTAGATCATTGACTATATAAATTGCAGAAAAATTAGCAATCAGAACTCTAAATGAAGTTCTGATATACAGAATGCATGAGATACAATAAAAGGGTTGGTGCTCTGAGTAACTAAGTTTTGGGATGGTTTGTTATATGGCTGTAGTAAGTGAAACACACAGGCATATATTTCAGTGTAAATTAGTTTTACTTTGCTGTCACTCAATGCATGAGTTTGCTTTTGACAGCATTCAAGTTATTGTTCTGACAAATTTCAGTCTCCCCTAACTAAAATAAAATCTGATCCTTTCATTTAAAATTTAATATTCTGCTCCCTAGCTGGATAACTGATTCATTTAAAGTCTTCTATACTTTAAATTATTCTACCAATATATAAAAAGTTCAGCCTTGAAGCAATCACAAGTTAACAAAAGATAGCGATCAAGTTCCAAATGCAAATAAAAATATTGTGATAACCCTAAATAATAACTCATTTTAGTGACAGGGAGCTCTCTTCTTCTTGGAGATAAGTTTGCCAGCTAAGTTTACTGCATTGACCCTGTTAGACTGTTAATGAAAAAAGTTGATGTTTACAATGGATTCTCAATGGTTGATTTTTGCTGGTAAGTTTCATTTAAAGCATTATGAGATTTATAGAAAATATTGAGAAATTTGGAGTCTGGTCCAATGATAATTCACTCTCCAGTATAAATGTAACTATTAAAATCCATTTCCTTCTCTATGTCTTAATTTCTTAGAGTAAAAGAAATGAGGGGATTATCACTAAACCATCCCTTATTTCACTTGGAAGCAGAGAGAATGCAAGTTGTTTTAACATATAGTTGAAGATAAAAACCAAAAGAATAAAGTTGAAGCACTTTTAAAATCAGTTTTATTACCAGTTCAAGAAAATCATGTTGCCAATAGATATGTTTGAATCAGAAATGATTTTACAGTAAATATATTTGATCCGCTTTGAATATATCATCCATAAGAATACATAGTTCTGAAATTATGAATAGAATTCCTATGTACTTAAAATATAGCAGCATAGAGAATATTCTGAATTCTTTATTTGGGACACATTTGTTTAACTCTATTATTTTTAAGTCTTTTGGTTATAGCTTAAACAAGGAACAGCTAATTTTTTCTGCCTAGATTCCCATCTAGTCTTGAACTAAGAAGGCCCCAAGAACTTATGCACTAATTTTTGGCAAGTGAGTATCGGGGATTGAACTCAGGGGTACTCGACCACTGAGCCACATCCCCAGCCTATTTTGTATTTTATTTAGAGACAGGGTCTCACTGAGTTGCTTAGCACCTCACTGTTCTGTCTTTGAACTCAGGATCCTCCTGCCTCAGGCTCCTCCTGCCTCAGGCTCCTGAGCCACTAGGATTACAGGCATGTGGCACCGTTCCGGCTTTATGCACTCATTTTTAACATCATGATGAATAATGTGACTCGCAGCATTGTGCACCGCTTAAACAACTCCATCTGTGTTACCATGGCTAGACCATGACTTCCCTACTAGTTACAAATTCTGTCCATAACCATTTGGTGAAGGATTTGAGAGACCAAAATTGCTTCCTAAGGATACAGTGGGTTTTGTTTTTCAAGTACTATATGCAAGAACACAAACTTATAAACTTCTTTCAATAAGGAGAGAAAAGAAAACTGTCAGTTAAACAGAGATTGGAGTATTAATCTCTGCCCTACACCAAAATCCATGTTCATGCGAAGGTAAAGGCTTTTAAAAAAGAAACTCGGAAATTCAAAAACAACAAAAGAGGAAATTTTAACCAAAGAGAAAGGTTGGCAGAATCCTAAGGGCTTAGTAGAGAGAGAGCTCAGTAGGAAGGGAACAGCCTCCACCACAACTCAGAGCAGATAGCACAGGACTGAAAGCTGAAATTGGGTGGGATGTAAATCAGCAGGCCTGTTAAAGGAACAGTCCAGACATCCTGCTGATGCAGACAGATGACTACCCCAACCCCAAACCCAAAGAAAGGAAAAATTACTCTTTAGAGATGTTGAGCTAAAGGCTCTCAGGACTCAGAAAATCAGGAATAACTGAAGGCAAGTATAAGGGTGTTTAAATTTTAAAATACCATACTGTGAAACTAAAAATGAAGAGTTTTTGCATGATTATGGTGCCTACATAGGCAAATCCAAAATCTGTAGGGCAGGCCATTAGAGAGGGTGCGCTGGAATTCTTGAATACAAGCTGAAGCTGCTACTCACAGCTCTTTCTTCAAGGAAGTGTAAGTTCTAATCTTAAGTTCTCTCAACTCATTGAATCAGATGCACCCAGATCATTTTATGATATTCTCCCCGATTTAAAGTCAACTGATAAAAGACTTTAACCACAGTGATGAAATTCATTTACAGCAGCATTTAAATCACTGTTGATTGAATAACTTGAGACTAAAACTAAGCCAAGGTCACATGTCAAGTTGACCATCATATCAATATGAGGAGGCTCTTCTATGAATGACCAGAACACCATCCTAAGGCCTCAATTTGATTAGCAATACAGAATATCTAGCCAGATTTGATTTCATTGATTTGAATACGAAAAAAAATCAGTAATAAGTACTTTAAAAATGTTAAACAGGAAAATAGTAATCAAAATAAAGAAAAACATCAATGAACAGAAAAAATTCAGAAATCAATAAATATATATGTTTTAAATATATGTATATTCATATTCAATAAGACAAAAAAATTATCAGGAAATAAGGAGCGAATGCTATTTTAAAGGACCATTCATAGAACTTTAAAAGGAATGAGGCATTTAAAAGTTTTATAGCATAAACTAAGATTGTAATAGATTTGAAACAAAAACTATGCAAATTTTTTCCAGAGATTAATTATATCATAGATAGGAAATAAATTTCAAGGAAACAATATCATAAAATTTTCATTATTTAAAAACATGAGTTTTCAGAATAACAAAAATAACTATGTGCCCCTTAAAATGAGTGATAAAATACCATATTTGATACAGCACAGGAAATTTTGGAATACCATGGACATAAAAAGGTCCTAAAATTTTCGAGATGAAAAACGTCCATACAAAAGATTGGGAGCAAGATATGCATAGAACTTCCTAACAGCACTCTTAGAAACTAAAAATCATTGTCAGTGCTTTAAAATTATGAACCTTGAATACTCTGCAACATTAAGCAAAGTTTTCAGGGAGAATAATGATATTTTCAGACAAACAAGGTCACAAACCCTTAATTTCAAAGCAACTCTTCTCAAGAAGCCAATGCATGACTTGCTTTATAGAAAACAAAAGGAAAAACAAGAAAGATAAGGATCTACCCAGCAGACTCTACAGAGGAAAAGCAAGGTTTCCAGGTCACCAATGACAGGGGAGTGGAGAGCAGTGACTTAAGAAAGCAGAGGCACATTCATTCTCCCGAACGTGAGCTATTTTGAGAGTAAGAAGTTTTTGGAGTAAAGCAAAGGACACTCACTCATTGAAGGGAGAATACAGGCCATCTCCACTGGGGGACAGCAATAACTTGGTGAGGAGTGTTAATATTTATAAAGGGGCAGTTACTAGGGCATGGACTAGAGGTGGAATCAGGGCAGAGGTACACATTTCACATCAGTTTTTTTCTGGTGCTTGTGTATTGTCCTCATGTTACTTTGTACAGACAAGGGCGTGGGTCAAGGGCATGGGTCAAAGACTAGGGTTGGAAGGGTTCATGGGCATTTTATACATTTCAGTGATTCATGGGTGTTTCCTACATTTCAATGGTTCATAGGCAGTTCTCTCGAATTTAATCTCTCCTTTTCTGCATCCTCAAGGAGTTGTGCAATTCTGTTAGAGTAAACCAGGAAAAAAAAAAAGGAGGGAGGAGAGGAAGGGCAAGTATCTTCAAAGAGAAACAAAGTTGTATATCAAAGTAAATATGATAATAGAATACAATGTAGTTAATTGCCAAAAATATGCACATATTATTATTATATTAACAATACTCTCAGAGAGGACAGAAAACTGCTCTTTTCAGTTATCACCCCTATGGTGATACTTGACTTTTTTTTTTTTTTTTTTGATTGGGGTAGACAGGGTACCAGGCATTGAATTCAGGAGGCACTCAACCACTGAGCCACATATTCAGCCCTATTTTGTAGTTTATTTAGAGAAAGGGTCTCACTGAGTTACTTAGCACCTTGCTATTGCTGAGGCTGGCTTTGAACTCACGGTCCTCCTGTCTCAGCCTATTGAGCTGTTGGGATTACAGGCGTGCACCACCACACCTGGCTGATACTTGACTTTTTAAGTACTATAGAGCCACATTTTTGGATAAAAAATATTTAAATTTAAATTTTAAAAATAAGAATGTGTTAAATTCTTAAAGTTCTTTCCAATTGTCTCATTTGATTTCAAATGAGCTTAATTTTCTGTCTCTAAAATGAGATGCTGAGCCAGTTGATTTTCTGTGTTCTACCTATGTTATTTATTCTATGTATCTATTGATGTGATTTATTTCATTCCATGTTAAAAAAGACTTATGAGTCTATAGATTCTTCATTACAAAGAAATATGAAGCTGAGCATGGTAGCACATACCTGGAATCCCAGCACTAGAGAGGCTGAGATAGGAGGATCACAAGTTTAAAGCCAGCGTCCGAAAAAGCAAGGTGCTCAGAAATTCAGTGAGACCTTATCTCTAAATAAAAAACAAAATAGGGCTGGGATGTGGCTCAGTGAACGAGTGCCCCTGAGTTTAATCTTCAGTATCCCAACTCCCCCTCAAAAAAAATTTGATCACTGAATTCACTTTTTGAGCTTTTTCCCAGATATCACTTTTGCTGAATTAATAGGTTGTTTTCAAGACTCATCTGTCACTGTAATGGGGTCCCAGGAGGTTTCATAGAGTTGAGGAGATCTCTGATAGAACCTTCCAGGTTCTTGAACATGTCACAGGAAAGGATTTAAGGACATGTCAGGTATGGGTAGCAGAGCAAGAAAATTATTATAAAGGGAGAATAGTCCACAGGATAATGAGAGTGCAGACAATCTCAGGGAGTGTAAGTTGCCTGTCTTGGTCTGGGGTTTTGACCCATACAGAGGGACATTAACTAGGGGGCTAAGTCTAAGTGAAGATAATCAATTTCACGCCAGGTTTTCTTGAGTTTGTGCTGCGCCATTGCACCTTCTAATCATGCTAATTCCGACACTGTATGTTTCTTTAGTGTCTCACATCTCTACCCAGGGGTATGCGTCTTACTATTATAGTGAAGTCAGGGTATTCCTGGGTCACCAATCTTTAATGGGTATACTTCCTTAAGGATGTTTTCCCCAGGGGCCTTGTGGTTAGCTTGCAGTTTTGCTGCTTTTTCAGTCAATCAGCAACCTTCAGATGAGGATGTGGGTGCAAGGTCGTGGGCTGGATTGCTCAGGGGTTGTTTGTTCTGTGTTCCAATGGTTTATGGGCTTTTCTATTTTGAGAATTGGCATTCTTTTCGAATGTGTAAATTTTTACACATCTAGGCATCATCCTTAGATTAGAGAGGATGGAAGATAGCTACTCGTCATCTCTGTATCCCAGCTTTTAAAAGGCAGTATACCTTTAAAAGGTGGTGAATGCCCAGAGAAGTTTATAATAGAATGGTTCTCTAAGGAAGAGGTGGCTCTCTGGAAAACCCAGTAGTTCCCACTCCTGAACATGCCCATATTCTCTCTAAATAATCATATATATTCTTTTTATGAATTCATTTGATATATTTTTGAAAATGAATTTTATGCTAAAAATTATTATACAGTACAAGAAGTCCTGCCTGGTTTATAAGGTGGATTCCAAAATCAAAGAAACATGATTTGCTTTTGCATATTAAAGGTCCAATTTTTAAAATATTTCTTGAAGTCACAAGTTAGCTTATTGAAAATATCAAATAAGATTTAGATGTATTGATCTGATTGTTTTGATCAGCAACCCATCTATATGGAATATGCCCTACCAGGAAGATTATCTAATGCTCTTACATCCTCCTAACAGATACTAAAGCTTAAAAGGGCAGAACTAGTTTGGCATAGTCGTGCATAAAATCTGTAGCATATATGAGCTTCAACTTTTTTATAGAAAGCATCTTAGAAAACAAGAGCAATTTTATCTGAACCTTCCCATTGAGACAATTAGGCCATATTCTAGAGAGGATTATTCAAATTTTACACATATATTTTATAACTGAATCAATCAAATAATTTTAACCTAATGACTACACTATTTTTTCCTTTAAAGTAGAAAAGAGTTCTAAAGACACTGTGGAAATGCAGTTTATGTATATTTGTAGTCAAAATATGCCCATGACATGAGAAAGACTATTTCATTATAAATACTGTCAATCTTAAGCAAAAATCTAAGCATCCAGAACGTGTGTTAAAGCTAATATTGCAGTCATATCTGAGTATCTCTTTGGTATGTTCTGCTTAGGGAGACTCTATAGGTGGCCAACATTAAGCCCTCTACTACATCAGGAAGAATTCTTAATACATTCCTTCTTTAAAAAGAAACCATTATTCCCTTGCTTCTGTATCACACTCAAGCTTAGAAAGGTAAGATATGAGATTTGATGCAAAAGCAGTCTTTGGTTCTGAAATTCAGGACAAAATAGTTAGGATCTATATCTTAGAACACCTTTAATAGTAAAAGTAAAAACCCTCAAACAAATTCGCATTTAAAATGGCATAAATATAAGAGGAAGTTATTGTTTATGTAGCTGAAAATCCCATGCTAGTGTAGGTTTAGGACTCCATTTCTAGCTCTCAGCTGTACCTCCCCTTGTCCTCATTATCAGATTTCATTGGTGGTTCTGAACACTGCCAGTTATGCATCCTTCTTGGAAGCAGGGGACCCAATGGGCAATGAAAACACATGCTTGCCTTCCCAGCAGCCCCAGCAGTTGTGCCCTTGGCTTTGTGTGGTTTCAAAACCATCAAATAACCAATCCGTTTTACTGTGACCATTTTACTGTGGCCAATAAAATGCACAGTTGGGAGAAGCCAAGGCTGAGTTTGAGGCCCACTTCATCAGCACATGGATTGAGAATGAGATGAGACTGTGGTTCATCAAAAGAAAACCAGAGAAAAATTAATGGATAGTGTGTGGCAAAACCGAAATTCATCAATTACGGGACCATCTGCTCTTTTATTCACTTGTCCCTAAACTGTAACTCCCAATTTGCTCCATAAGAGAAGATTTTGTGGGCTAGGGATGTGGCTCAAGCTATAGCGCGCTCGCCTAGCATGCACGGGGCACTGGGTTCAATCCTCAGCATCACATAAAATAAAATAAAGATGTTATATCCACCAAAAACTGAAAAATAAATATTAAAAAATATATATTCTCTCTCTCTCTAAAAGAAAAGGAAAAAAAGAAAAGATTTTGTTCACTGTTAGATGTCTGTTTTCCAATCCCATGCCTGAGAGAGCTAATCATCATCTTGATTCACAGTTTCACCTAAAACATAATTTCTGTTTGTCGCTCCAGTTCATGCTAACATAATCTTAAAATGCATAAGCGGAGTTCTTTATTATGACAATGATATAACAATAATGTAGTATATTCCCGTTAGTTAGAAATCCTGTAGTAGATTGATGTTTTAAAGAACCAATTCTTCAATGAAGAATCTCAGTTTTAGAAGGTGTATTAATTTTTAAATAAAACGTTAATGACACCAGTTTCAGAACATATTTCCACTTTAAAAAGAAGTTGAATTTTATCTTTCAAAGTTTTCAAAGCACTTTATATTATATCCCTATGTTCTTCGATTTTATTCAAAGAAATAATGGCAAGATTTCCCATTTTGGTTTTGATTCTGGTTGGTAGTGATGATGGGTTTTGTCTTGTCTTGTTTTCTTTGCAGATTTGGGGATAAAACCCAGGGCTACATGCATGCAAGGAAAATGTTCTATCACTGAGCCACACTCAGGTACATAATTGAAAATATTAACTTAATTTTATAATGAAACATGGCCAAATTTCTTATAATATTATGTAGTACTTACAACCCAGAAACAATTTTTAGTACAGTAAATAAATTCTAATATCCATTTAATCAATGATAATTTGGATAGTAAATGACATCTGTATTTTGTTGTCAGATCTCTATAAAAAGAAGTGGATTCCAAAGCCCTTTACATTACACATTTGTGTGTGTGTGTGTGTGTGTATAATATATATACATATATGTATATAAAATTACTTTATATATATCATACACACATAATACACAAAGCATTGTGATTGTTAATTTGGGGGTTACACAGAAATTTTATAAAGTTGACAAAATTGTTAATATGGTATCCATAAAAAATGACAATGGACTGTATCTTCTATGACTTTCTTAAAATCCTTCTCTACATTTTATCATGTCTTTATTTTGCTATCCACTATCCAAGCCAATGTTTTATTCATTCCAGATTAATTTCTTTCAAAACTTTCATAGTCAACTTCCCAGTTACTCCCCTCTGCTATGCTATTTGAACAAAGTGTGTTTTATTTTTCATTGTTTCACGCTCCAAGTCCATCTTGGAGAAATTAGAAAAGAGGTATGTAATTATATTTGTCAATACACGTCACTCTGTCTCTGACGTTTGAGATGCCATTTGCTTCAGCTTTGTAATCATAGCTCATTTTCAAGCTGCAAATTGTACATTGATTAGTTAGAATTTTTAGGCTTCTCTAAAGAGGCAGCTTCCTGGTGCCTGAAGCCAAAAGGAGATTTGCATGATCTCGCATGCAGAGGTCAGAAGCTAAACTGGAATTGAAAGGTTATGTGAACAGCCTCTACATTGCTGTCTCTTCCTTCTAAATCCAGGAGGAAGACAGAATCAACAAATTCCTGAGATTAGAAACATGAGCACAAGAACCAACTTGGAAGTATTTCAATTCTCATATTGAAGATATTTTTTTTCCCTTAACTGCAGACTAGGAAGAGCACTAACCTATCAGACCCTTTCAATTAATTCTCAGAATCTATTTTAACAGCAGGAAAAAATCTTTTTCAACTGTTTGGCCTAATTAGCTACATTGAAAAAAAAGTGAGAAAAATATTTACTATCTTTCGGGAAAAGATAAACTGGAATTTCAAGCACTAGACCTTTTCTATGTACCAATCTATTTATTTATAAGGAATCAAAATAATTACTTTGTGTAGAGTCTAGTTTATTTCCTTGAAGATTTGGCATTAAGGGATGTGAATTTTATTTCCAGCTCCTGATTGCTTAATTCTTCCACCCTCTCTCCCTCCCTTAGAGAAATGATTTCTTTGCTTGGTGCCATTTCATCTGCCACTTAATGAAATTAAATTTCTATCATGCAGAAGCAACAGCACATCAAAGTTCAAAGTTATGTTGCTTTATCTTTGTTCCTTGTGTCTGAACTTTGCCCTAATAATCCACAGCACTAGCTATAACCACAGGGAAGATCACTTCAGGGATCAGCGTGAAGTCAGCGTTGTAAAAGAGAGAATCAAAAAACACATTGATAGTGACTTTCATTTTATAGCTGTCCCTCTGTAGGTGGTTCTTATCAAAGTGGCAGTTGACTGGTTGTTAAGCTTAGATTTTGTTTTTTATATGATCCATTCTTTGGGGAAACTACTTCTTCACTGCTAACAATTCAGTCTTGGAAATTACTATGTAAATGATTCATTTTTAGATTTTTAATAGTACAGGTAAGAAGGCTATATAAATTTGAAATAAGAATGGATACTGATCTAGATTATTTACTTTTTAAGGAACCTCAAAATTGTGGGGTAAAGTACTCTAAGGACAGAAAATCGAATGAAATCACTTTGTTCATCTTTCAGCTTTACTCACTTCTGTCCTTCTACCATCACAAACAGTTGTGTTAGTCAGTGTCCTATTACAATGACAAAATACCTGAGGAAATAAACTTATAAATACAAAAGGTTTACATTGGTTTATACTTTCAGAGTCTCAGTCCATGCTCACTTACTACCATAGCTTTGGGCCTTTGGTGAGGCAGCACACCATGGTGGGAACGTGTGGTGGAATAAGCTTCTCACCTCCTACTTCCCAGGATGAAAAAAGAGAGAGAAGAAAGGTCAGGAGCCCAACATCTCCTTTAAGGGCATATCCCCCCAATAATCAAATTCCTTTCATTAGGCACCACCTCTTAAAGATTTACCACATTCCAATAGTGCCATAGAGTGTTCACTGAGTCTTCAAAACATGAATCCTTGGGACACATTCCAGAACCTAACCAGAGCACAATCCAAAGAATCACAACCATCACACTGTTATCATTCAGTCTCTGTGTTGCCCAGAAGTCTATACACTATGAAAACAAAAATCTCATCTGTTTTTATTCACAGTTATATCCCTATCGTCCATCAAAATGACTTTTACAAAGTAGATAGTTCATCACTTAATGAATCAATCAATTAAATAAATATGTAAAAATTGTACTTACTTTACCACATAAGTTATATTTATATAATAATAGCATAAGTTAATATATTTTGTCATTATAATATAAACTTCTTTTGACAAGTTAAGTCTTTTGTAAAGATGAAGAAACAGATTTGTGTGAAGATTTTTCTATCATCTTATGATTGTTAATTCTGCGTTTTCTCTGGTTTTGGTTTTGGTGGAAGAGTTTAAACCCTGATTACTAATCTTGTTCTTTCCTTCCTTGAACATTCCGTCCACAAGCCTTATCATTTGTCCATATAATACCATGCTGGATGCCTGAGGGGCTCAGAATTGAACGAAACACAGTTATTACCACCAAAAGTCTTCCCCATGTTTCTTGCCCACGAACTCCAGCCTGTCTTTTGTGCACCATGAGGAAGCAAAGCACAAGGCAGGAAGAGAATAGCGGTTTCCAGATGACTTTCTAGTAAGCCAAATAACAAAGTGCTGTAGGTACAAGATTTTGCCTCCGGCAAGCAAGAAAAGAAAGAGGGAAAACAACAGCAAGAAAAAAAAAATACCTGAAGAAGAGGTAATAATACTCAGAAATGAAGATAGCCAGAAGCATCTGACTAGGAATGAAACAGATGCATAATCACCAGCATCATTAAGATCACATTTTACAAATGGCCAACCATTTCCACAATCTTACTCTATGAATATCCTTTTTCACACGTTTTACCTGCATTGGGCTATAGCTGCAGGAGTCTGCATTTATACCAGAAGACTCCAGACAGCCTAGCTCCTGCACTGCATTTAAGTCGTTGTTGCTATTGCTACTATTTAACTTAGACATTTGTTTTGTTGAAGCTAAATATAGCCGACACTCAGATGTCCTCCTCAGCCCTTTGTAAATATAAATCTATAGAATTTACAGCATCCTAACTTATATGAATGTTGGAGAAATGAAATACAATGGTACATTTGAAAATACAACATACACACTGCAGACTTGATGTAATTGAAGAGAGAAAACGGAGAGGTCACTACATCAAGAGAAACATTTTTTAACAAAACAAAAGAAGTGTCATAAATTCTGTACACCAGAAAAAGACTATTTTAAGTTATTGTCAACCCCAGAATTTGCTCTTTTCTTCTCCAAATCCTATAAATTCTTTCTGCTGGCACAGCATAGATCAGGGAGATCATAGAACAGAGATTTAGAAAGAAATTTATAGTGGATAGAAAATTATTCCTAGGATAATAGGTGGCAGGTATATCTCAGGAACTTTAATGAAGGACAGAGAATCTTCCTATGTAGCATCTTTGCTGAGATAATCACAAGTCATTAGAACAAAGAAGGTATGTGACGAGGTGACTCTTTAGTACCCTGCAGAGGCTCCATGCTTAGAACAGCCCTGATGGGACAACACTGTGCTGATACAGGTGCCTAGACATGTGAACCCCACAGCTGAAAAGATTAAGCTAGAGCTGAGCTTTCCTATGTGTATATTAAGAGTTGACAAAAATAAGGGACAATTGTATATAAAGAAGAGGATCAGAAGTGGAAGACACAGGATCAAGACCACAAAAGCATGACCAGAACAAAGACAGTATGGAGTACCTCAGTGTTTTAAAAGCATTAGATATTTGTTTTCTATGTGATTGTGTGTGCACATACATACAAATTCATACACATATATTCATATCAATCATGTTATTGATAATACTAAGGTAATTTTTAAGTAAAAATAAATAACCCTTGTTTTCTTTGGGTGGGTTCGGTCATTCTGCTGATTTTAAGATTGGCTTCAACATTCCTACCTTAAATATCTTCTTTTTCTTTTCTGTCTTACATGGAGGGCTGAAATTAAGAATGGCATACAGGCATTAATCTTTCAGCTGTCCCATCTGGGTGGTGAGAATATCGAGATAGCATGGGGGTAGAAGGAAGAGCATTTATCAGACAAGCAGCCTTTTGGCCATGAGTTTGGTAATCATGCACCACAGAATACTCACCCAGGATAGACTGCACACACAGAGTTGGCCACATATGCAACAGTCTCATTCTCGCTGTGTTCTAACATGGCTGGGAGAGAGCAGCAAGCTCTCTGTGTCTCTTCTTACAAGGACACTGATCCTGCCATGATGGACCTGCCCTATGACCTCATCCAAACCTAACTACCACCCAAACATCCCATTTCCAAATACCGTTACATTGGATGTCAGGTCTTTGACATCTGAATTTCAGGGGGAAACAATTCAGCATATCATATTTATAAGGCCCCCAATGAGCCCAAACCTAACTTGGATTCATCAAAAAACCTGATGACCTTGTTCCATGAGCCTTCTAGCCTAACTATATTTAATCATTAGATACACCTTTTTATACTAAGGGTAGACTTGAAAATTAACCCACTCTAAAGTGATTACAATCATATTTCCTCCAGAATATTACCAAAAGTACAGTATCCCCAATTCCCTATGCAAATGTAAACTTCAAAAGAATTAAGTGGAATTTTTGTAACAATTTTAATTAGCTGTGATCGTTAAGTCTTATCCTAAAGAATATTTCTTCTTAGAACAAAACAAAACTAAGTAAAATATGAATGAATATAGTTAAATTGGGCAATCATTCACTATACAATGGGAGCACCAAATGGGTTTGTAGATGGAAACTAAATGAACTGGAAATGAAGGAGTAATGCCCTAGGGATGCGATTCTTCACGTATGATGTACCTTGTGTCGGATGCAATCTGACTGACCACCTTGTCAGTATCTCAGGAGATGGAAACAACAGCATACAAGGGAAATGCTAGCACTAAAATCCTTGTTGTTCATGGCATTTACCCTGCTCTTAGCATACAAAGCCTAGAGCATCAGTTATCATTCATTCATGAGTGGACTCTCTTCCTCCAATTTAGCTATAAGCCAAGCTCCTTGAGAATTAAGGCTTTAGCTCAACAGAGCATACCTTTCATTTTTAAATGCATGCAACTATTTCAACATTAAAGCAATTAAGAGTAAATAACAACTACCCTTATTTCACCAAACTAACACTATAGGTATTTTTCTCCATTTGAATGGAGTATAGGTATCATTCTCCTCCATATTCACATAGATTTATTACTGTCCTAATAGCCCACATACAATTTTATGATGCCGTGTGCTATAGTGTCTTCAAATATCTGTCAAAGTGATTTAGAATTTATATGCCATTTTTCTCTCTGACCATAACTTACTTTCACCAAACTTTTATATTACAAACTAATCTGCAAAGAGCTAGACCTTGCAAATGGTTTTTATTTTATTCTAAATTATGTCCGCAAGGTAAACTTCCAAGTGAGACATATTTTCTGCACCAGCACCAGAATCTGCAACTGCTTTGTACACAGTAGGAGCACCATAAATGTTTGCTGGTAGAAGTAGGAAATTGTGACAATATGTAAGTAGGCCAAAGTAACTTAACGAACAAATGGAACTGTGTTTATGCATGTAAATTGAGTTAAAAATTATGACAACTTTTTAAAAAAATTATGACAATTATAGTGGGCCTAAATTATTTAGTTGGGGATATAAAAAGACTATCTATTGTTGGCTTAGGCTACTTTACTTTTCTAGGAAATACAGTTTAAAAATCAGATCCACTGAAGTCAATTTTCTCTTAAAGTGATAAGTACCCCTTTCATGTTTTTATACCCAATATTTAGTTATGTAATTCTGACTCACAAAACAAGGAATATTTGAATTTCACACATAATAATTTCACTCCTTAATTCATTCATTTAGACATGCATTCAGACCTACCAAACATGAAGTCCCTTACTAGACAGGTGAGTTTCAAAAACGAATATGACCTGTGATGCTTTCCCACAAGACTTTCTTCATTGTACACCCAGGAGGCATAGAAATACCATTTAAAAGTACTGTTTAAATGGTATTCTTGAAAATCACATGTACTATTACAATGCTAATTTTTATTTATTTATTTTTCTCCAAAGATGAGACAAATTCGATTTCTTCCCAGTATGATTACTTAGAACCACTTCATCTGCATCTATTTGTTTCTGATCTGTTCTTAATGACCTTACTTAGTTCACAAACTGACCCATATCTCTCCCAAATCATGCTACACTAAAGACCTGTTACTCTCTATAATACATCTGAATTTTTAGTAGAACCAATGTCAACAGAAAAACAAAGGCAACATCAGTAATTTGCAGTGCTAGTCAAATGCCAACATTAGCATCTACCTTATTGACTTTCTTTAGAATTAATGTTAAAGGGATAATAATGGGTCTTATCTGAATCTGAATTGACAGTCTGAAAACTGCAAAAAGAATTAACAGAAAATAAGAAAAGGAAAAAACCTATGAAAGGATAAAATATTCAATTGTGGGGTCTAGTTGAAATTGAAGTTTAGGGCTATTCAACACAAAGAGGTATCCTTGAGTGAATTCAAGTCTTTTTCTCATTAATGTAAATCAAGGTAGCAGATAAGTGTTCACCATTCTATAATTTTCCATGAACCAAAAGTATATACTTTCTGGATATATTTATATTGGCGAATAACATAATCTAACTGAACACATTTTTGCTAAGAGTATGCCAGTAAAATATAAAAATATATTTGAAAACCAGTAAAATATATACAATTTTAATGATAAAAATATATTATTTTCTGTATGCTTTGGATATACACATAATAAAAGTTTCTTCAAGAATACATATCTTTTAAGGACAGCTCACCCCACTTCTTTTTGATGTCTAAGTGAAATGGCTTAATTCCTCATCCTAAATTTCTATAAGGAATCCCATTCTGTGAGGTTTTAAGATTAGTGACTAAGATTCTTCATGCAAATATAAATAAGAATCATCCCTTGAAGGGATGGTATATCCTTCCCCAAACTCTCCCACTTCAAGAAGAGTTAACCAATAAGACCCGTAAGATAAATATGTTTCAATGGGTACATTGAAATCTTCATGGAACCCTTCTAAATAATTTATATATAACCAAATGGCCCATCTAATTTTAAATTTTTAAAATATATTTTTTAAAAATCTCTATATTTAGGTAACATTAGTATTTCATAAATAAATCCTTCAAGAAGTCAATGGAAAAAAAAACCTATTACTGATAGAGGAGCAAAGATAAGAATTACACCTGACTCTTCCTTGGAAGCCTTGCAAGCCGGAAGAGAGTGAAAGAAAATATTTAAAACACTGACAGAAAAGCCCCCCCCCACCCCCGCCAACCTAGAATTCTACAGCCTAGGAAATTTTCTTTCAAATGTGGAAGAGAATAAAAGACTTTTTTCCAATCAGCAAAAACAAAAGGAATTTATTGCCAGTAGATCTGACTTACAAAAAAATGTTAAGAGAATTTCTTTAGAGAGAAGGAAAATAACAAACTCCTAAGGGTTCTGAATAATTAACAAACACAGTTGCCTTGTTTTGGGGGAACATAGATAAGTCATCTTGGTCAATACCCTAGATCAAAACAGATTGTTCTAAATTTTTTAAGTTATTATTTAAGGATTGAATCCTGAGCCATGGAGCAACTAGGAATGCACCCTTCTTCTAATCTGTCATCTTGCAAGTACAGGTAAGGATTTTTTAATTATGGTTGTACTTTTTGCATTATTTAATATTTTTCTTTGATAATGGGAGTTTGAGATGTGGGAGAAAGATCTGCTACAAATGGGGCGATAATATTGTAAAGTCTTGGATAGTAAAAAAAAATAAAACAACAAGAACAGCAAAGCACACCCAACTCAATCGGGCATAAGTCATTTCTTTATTCAGGTCACTGGAAAGAGCACAAGTGGGCAGAACTCAGGATAGGGCCATCAGGGGCAGTGCCAGCTGGCTCTGCTTCCAGGACTCCCCATATGATGTCAGCCTCAACCTCAGGCTGAATGTCAGCAGACAGGCCTCACTCATGAATCCCAGAACAGACAGAAAGAGCAACATGCCATCCCCGAAGGCTTCTAGCAAATGTCTTTGAGGCTTGTGGTTTCAGATTAAATCACACTAATAAACCCCTGGCCAAGACAGTGTCATGAACTCACCAGCTGAAAGTTCCCACTCTGAACTTTCACAGTGACAGGAGGTGAGCAGATGGCTTTACCAGCATAGATAAATAAGTACCTCCCCTTTTAAGTTAGCTGACTACTAAAGGAGAAGGATAAAGTAGGTGCTGGAAAACAACCGTAATAATACATAGAATTATTTATTTTACATCTTGGAGACAGAACAAAGTTCCCATAGTCCAATATCTTCGCTTAAAAAAAAAAAAAAAGAAAAGAAAGAAAGAGAAATTCAAGATGGCAGATTAGAGGAAGAGTGCATGCCTAGTTGCTCCATGGCTCAGGATTCAAGCACTAAGAGTACTGCTTCTCAGCAAGGTAGGTCAAAGAAAGATTTCAATAAAATTTAATATTGGATAGTCAGATTGTCTTAGAGACTCAGATATTTGAAATGCACTGAACAAAGAACAAGAAAGAACACATTGGAGCCAAGTTGGTTGCAGCAATGGCTGAGCGGCAGTACCAGTTCACCAAAGAAGGGAGGGTCACACACAGAGAGAAACACAATGGACAAATTTGGCATAGAAAAACCTACAGATCAGAAAAGGATACTGAACTTAGCTGATCCAAAAGCTGCAGAGTGAACTGGTGTTTGAAAAGTGCCCTGTAATTCTCAACTGGCAAATGGAAAGCTGAGGCAGGAACCATCTTGAGGAGACCACACTGAACTTGCTGCTATGTGAGCCCAGGACATCATAGCAAACATTTCCAAGGTGCCCCATTAAAAACAAATAATGCGTGAACTAGAATGTACCTAGCAGAACAGGAGTGAAACAGGCCCAGGGAGCATGGTACCCAAAAGGATTCAAGTCAGAAAAATAAAGGATAGATAGTCCAATGTCTTAAACAGTTTTTTTTCCCCTGCAACTGAAAGACACAACAAAAACAACTGTAGAGAAAGAAGAGTTTCAGAGGCTCACAGTTTCAGAGGTCTTCGTCCATAGAAGGCTGGCTCCAGTCCTCAGGGCTCAAGGTGAGGAAGAACATTATGGCAGGAGAGTGTGGTGGAGGAAGCAGCTCACATGGTGCGCAGGTAGCAAAGACAGAGGGAGACTCCACTCACCAGATACAAATATACACCCCATAGCCACACCCCCACGAACCACTTCCTCCATCCACACCCCACCTGCCTCCAGTTACCACACAGTTAATCCCATCAGAAATCAATCCACTGATTAGGCTAAGGCTATAACCCAATCATTTCCCCTCCAAACCTTCTTGCAGTGTATTACAGTGAGCTTTTGGGGGACTCCACATGTGAAATAAAAGTGGCACAGGACTGATCAAAAGCACACCTGGGATAAGAAGTGGGTTTCTTGTCAGGAGCCCGACACAGCTGCAATCCCCCCTTGAACGTTACTTTTCATAAGCTAGAATCATGCCTATGTATTAGGGATGGGTTTAGTCTTGAATGACATAAGTAAGCATCCTCTGGTCTTGTAGAAGGCAAGTTTGTTTCTTGGGAACAAAGACAGGCGGTTTTCCTCTCTCTCACAGTGGGGACAGGGAAACTGGCATGTCCCTTCATCTTCTCAAGGAGAGAATAGGGAAACCAGTACCTCCCCATCTCAGGGACAGGTAAGTTGTCTCCTATTTCTTAATGAGAAAATAGGGAGAGACCCGCACGTCTCCAAACTGGTAGGTGTTGTCTCGGGGTAGTTCCTGTTTCTTAGGAAGAAGAACAGATTCACAAGGTGGGAGTGGGGAAAGAAAGATGACTGCAATTATGCCAACAACATCTACACCATAACGTCCAACTAGTTTTCCCTTTGAGTCTGGTGGTTCACATGACCCACTAAAGAGGGCCAGAATCTGAACAGGCCCATGTGAATACACTCAGGGACTAAGGCTGGGAAGGCTGTGTTCATGGGCAGCGGACTACGTGGAGGACTGGCTCCCCGGGCTCTCAAGTAGATTAGTTGTGAGGCTCCTGAGATTTGGATTCCCAGCAAAGACAGGAAGCTGCCAGACTCTGGGTTGTCTAATCCCTCCAGAGCAGATACCAACAAAGCCCCTACAGCCTAATTAGACCTAGATGCAGCCACAGGACAATCCCTGATAGATTTCTCAACAGCCTCACTCTGGAAGTGCATCCATCAGGGTTAGGGGTTTGGGTTTGCTCATTTTTGTTTTGTCTTTCTTTGTTTCTTTGTTTCCTTTATTCTCCACTAATAGCCAAATTCTCTAGTTCTTTCTTTCTGACTCTCTTTACTTTGATTTTCCTGTTTTTTTCCTCCTCCCTCTTTGTAACCACTATTGCCTACCTCTGTTTTGCATTTACTGTGTCCACATTTTGAAGTTCTAAGCTCTCTTCCACCTTCCTAGCATATTTTCTCTCTAGGAACTGTGAACTTGTAGTGTCATCTTTTAGATTTATTTGTTTTATGTAACTCCTCCCTCAACAGTCATGTTGTTGTAATCATTACTACTGTGTATGAGATAGTTGGCACCTCTGTTTACTTTAGTGCCAGATCTAGTTTATGGTTACATATTGTTTTTGCTAATGATAATTATGACTCCACCATTCCTGTTTAAATAATAAAAATTAGTGTTGTAGATGTGATAGTAGGAACTGCATATTTATTTTAATGCTCTGTTTCGTGCATTGATTTTTGCTATTGTTCTGTGTGGTGCTGGGAATGTATAGGGATACTACAAGTTCACAGGGTAGAGACTCTGCCAAAAGACACAGTATCTTGCTCCACACACAAATTAATACAAAGATTAAAACAGGCAAAAACCCATAACAAGCAGGCCCCAAGTAGGAATATCTAGGGATTGGCCCTTAGATCCCATTCATGGATATCCACTCCTATGGCAAAAACAGAATTAGCACAAAGGCTGTGGATACCACACCTATGAGGAGATCTCAATCTAGCTCATTCTAGGACACTTTGGAAAGAGAAGACCATACCCTTAAAAGGCCCATACATAAGAGGGGTGAGAAATCCATCCCAATAGATGCATAGAACCTAATACAGTAATACAAGAAATATGAAAAAACAAGGTAACATGATATCTCCTAAAGTTCATAATTCACAACTGATGACAAAAATATTGAAGTGGATGAACTATCAGGCAAATCATCCAAAAGATGTTCATAAAAATGATCAACAAATTCCAAGAAAATTTGGAAAAATAACTGAATGAATTAAGAAAATCAATACAAGATATGAAAAATTTTAAAAGGAGGAAGAGATACTGAAAAAGAACAAAATAGAAATCTTAGAAAAGAAAGATAAAATATACCAAATAAAACTTTAGCTGAAGGCCTTTCTAATAGAGTAGACCATGCTGAAGATAGAATCTCATAACTGAAAGGCAAAGTGACCAGCTCTGAACATTTAGACAGTATTAAAGAAACTAAAATAAGTAATCATAATAGGAATATATAAGAACTCTACAACAACATTAAGAGACCAAATTTAAGAATCGTAGGAATTGAGAAGGGTTGTGACATGCAGGCTGAGCACATGGATAACCTCTTCAGGGAAATAATAAGAAAACTTTCTAAACATGGGAATGAGATGGACATTGATACACAGGATGCGTTCAGAATCTCAGTTAGACAAGATTGTAAAGATTCTGGCTACAATACAGTATAATCAAAATGCCTAAAATAGAGAACAAGGAAAGAATTTTAAAAGGCTCAAGGGAAAATGTCAGGTCACATTTAGAGTCAAGTCAATCAGAAATACTTCTGATTTCTCAGCAAATACTCTAAAAGCCAGGAGGACTCGGAATGATGTGTTCCAAATGCTGAAAGAAAACAATTGTCACTAAGATTGCTATATTCAGCAAAGCTATCCTTTGAAATTGAAGAAGACATAAAAAACCTGCCAAGATAAGTAGAAACTAAAAGAATTCATGGCTATTAAACCACCACTACCCAAAATATTTAAAGAAATACTCTACACAGAAGAAATCAAAAACAAACTCCAGAGCTTACAAATGAACAAATCACTTTTGAAGAATAGCTAAGCAAATGAGAAATAGGACCAAATTAAACATTAAAAATAAATCAAAATGGAAGGAATTAATAAACATCTCTCTATAATAACAGTGACTATAAATGGTCTCAACTCTACAATTAAAAGATATAGGCTGGCAGAATGGATTAAAAAACAAGACCTAACTATGTATTGTTTACAAGAGATTCATTTACAGGCTAGGACAGCCACAGGACAAAAGTGAAAGAATGGAATTTGGTATGCCAGGTGAACAAAGCCCCCAAAGAAGAAGAGTAGTTATTCGCATACACACTAAAACAGAATTCAAACCAAAATTAATCAAAAGAGACAAAGAATGTCACTTAATACTCATAAAGGGAAAAATCCAACAAAAAAATAATGATTGATAAATATTTATGCCCCAAACATTAGTGCACCGAATTACATAAAAGAGACACTACTCCAAAGGGAAGGGAGAGGGCATGAGGTAATTAATGATGGTGGAATGTGATGATCAATACTATCCAAAGTACATGTATGAAGACACGAATTGGTGTGAATATACTATGTATGCAACCAGAGATATGAAAAATTGTGCTCTATATGTGTTATAAGAATTGTAATGCATTCTGCTGTCATATATAAATAAAAAATTATATTAAAAAAGAGACACTACTCCAATTAAAGCCTCAGATAGACCTCAGTACAATAATACTGGGTGATTTGAACATACTTTCTCACCAATAGATAGGTCATCCACACATAGACTCAGTAAAGACTCTTTGGACATGAAAAATATTATAAATCAATTGAATTTAGCAGACATGTATAGACTAATTCATCCACTAACAGCCAAAATACACTTTCTTCTCAGCATATCATGGAATCTTGTTCAAAATAGACAATATTTTAGGCCAGAAGCAACTCTTAGCAAATATTATATATATATATATATATATATATATATATATATATATATATATATATATAATATTTGCTTGAAACTTATCTGATCATAAAGAAATAAAATTAGAAATTGACACCAAAACAATCTAACAGATACTAAAATAAATACAAGGAGATGCAATAATGAACTTTTGAATGATGAATAATAGAAGAAGTCACAGAAGTAATTAAAGAATTCTTAGAATCAAAGGAGAATAATAATAGAACATACCTGAACCTCTGGAACACTATGAAGTCAGTTCTAAGGAAATTTTAGAGCTACGAGTGTCTGCATAAGAAAAACAGAATGATCCCATATAAACAACTTAATAATGCATCTCAAGGCCTATGTAAAAGAAGAACAAACCAATTCCAAAATCTGTAAAGGAAGAAATAATTAAGATCAGAGCCAAAATCAATGAAATTGAGAATTTTAAAAATACAAAAGATCAATGAAATGAACAACTGGTTTTTGGAAAAGATAAACAGTCCAAACTAACCCAAAGAAAGACAGAAAATACAAATTAATAAAATTAGAGATGAAAAAGGAGAAATCACCACAGATATCACAGATATTCAGCAGTCATTAGGGACTATTTTTAAAACTTATACTCCAATAAATTGGAAAACATAGAAGAAATGAATACATTTCTAGACCCAGATGCCCTGTCAAAATCAAATCAAAAGAACATAGAAAACCTAAACATAAAACTAATTAATAATGAGATAGAAGCAGAAATAAAAAGCCTTCCAACAACAAAAAACAAACAAACAAATACACAACTCAGGACCAGATGGATTCTCAGAGGAATTCTATCAGACCTTTAAAGAATAACTAACTCCAATGCTCCTCAAATTATTCCATGACATAGAAGATGATAAAATACACCAAAATTTATTCTATTAAGCCAGTATTTCCCCAGTTGCTATTTTCACCAATACTGGTTATTCCCTTATCTCTCACCTTACACAAAAGTCAATTCAAAATGGATCAAACCTAGGCATAGACCAAAAACTATGCAACTCCTAGAAAAAAAAGTAAGGTCAACACTACAGCATATAGGTACAGAAAACAACTTTCTCATAAGGACCCCTAAAATTCAAGAGATAATGCCAAGAGTTAATAAGTGGGATGGCATCAAATTAGATAGAATGAGATAAAATCTTGTTATTTCACGACAGAAAATTAATATCCTAGTTAATAAATGGACAAATAACTAAATAGACACTTTTCAAAAGAAGAAATACAAATGGCCAACAAATATATTTTAAAAGTTTTAAAAGTTCCATATCATTAGCAGTTAGGGAAATGCAAATTAAAACTAGACAGAGATTTCATCTCACTCCAATCAGAATGGCACCATGAAGAATGCAAACAATAATAAATGCTGGAGAAGCTGTTGAGAAAAAGGAGCAGTTTAACATTGTTGGTGGAACTGAAAATTAATACAACCACTATGAAAATCAATATGGAGGTTCCTCAAAAGATTAAAAATAGAAACACCACATGACCCAGCTATAACACTCCTCAGTATTTATCCTAAATAATTGAAGTCATCAGATTATAGCAATACATGCATTCCCACCTTCATAGTACCACAATTTTACCATAGTCAAACTATGGAATCAGCCAAGATGTCCATCAAATGATGAATAGATAAACAAAATGTAAATATATAAATATATATAGTAATTTATATATAATGTATAATTTACATATAATGTGATTTTTATATAATGTATCTATATGACTAACATATATAGACAGATATATAATTTATATATAATGTAATTATATATAATATCTATACATTATATAATTATATCATATATTTTATATATGTAATACATACACACACACTATGGAATTTTATTCAGCCTTAAAAAAATGAAATATGTCATTGCAGGAAAATGGAAGGAACCTGAGACCATTATGTTAAGTAAAATAGGCCAAATTCAAAAAAGATTTAGGGTCATGTGTTTTTTGTTTCTTTGTTTTTTCATATAGGGAAGGTAGAGAGGAAAAAGGAAAATAAAGGTGAGTGGTGGTCTCATGAAAAACCTAAGGGAAATCAGGAAAGGGACCAAGGGAGATAGAGAAAGGGAGGGAAAGGGGAAATACTGGGGAAATTATATTGACCAAATTATATTGTTATATTGTGTCCATGTATGAATATGTAACCACAAATCCAATTAGGTACAACTATAAGGCACCAATAAAAATATGGGGAAAAAGAATAATGAAATTATTTTAGATTCATCAAGTTAGCCTCATTATCTGCAATTGAAACAGGTCTTTTTGAACCAACCCTTGAAAATAAATTTTCTATGAACTCTAATACTGATGCTCAAAAATTATGATTCAGCAAAAGGAAACATTAATTAATCACAAAATTGCACATCCCCATCATAAGGTAAGTAATTATTGGTCAAGGAATGTAGAATGACTGCAGAGGTTAGAGAAGCTCATAAAAAAGAGCAACCCCTATATAACTAGAAAGAAGTGACTCAAATCACAGATTGCAGGATGAAGACCAGGCAACAATCAGAAATCAATTGGAACCCAAGGAAACATAAATTGCCCGTGAGAGAATACAGCAGAAATGCATTACAAATCAATCATTTCTTAAACCCCTGCACACCTAAAGGATAGTTGAAACCGATTCATTTTCAAAGATCTAACGTCAATAGCATTTTACTTTTCAAATTTAAAATGTTTTCAGATTGTCCTATAAATTTTATAAAAATAACAAATGTGATCTTGAATTCATTATAAGGAAAAGCAGTAACAGACATTTGCCAAGTTCATCCTTAACATGATATAATAGCTCTTTAGGTACCTATAAAAAGCTTACAATTCTTGACGACCTTCACATTTACAGCAGCACAGACAATCACAGTAACCTTTCAGATCTTCTCTTTATTGTGAGACTTTAAAAGAAGGTAGCAATCAATGTGATTTAATTTTCCTTATTTTTGATTATCAACTTTTACCAGAGGGACCAAGAAACATGCCAGAGAGGAACAAAAACATGGGAGGAACACGAAAAGAATCACAAACTATATAATCATCTTCTGCAAAGTGACAGTTGCCTTGAAAGTTGTGATCATTTTGAATAAAGAAAAAAACAGAAAAGTTAATCATTCAAAAAATCCTGTAGTTGCTACAATATAGCACTATCTCCTACTAATATGGAAGTTTTCTTGAAGAAACATAATACACCAGAATTTTTATCCCTGGTTGAAAACTATGTCCTTAGTAAAGCCTGATAGAAATGTTGAGATTGCCTTTTTCTCTTAGTCTGAATTTGTGAGGTTAAAGATTCTGAAAATTGTCATTATTTCAGACTGAATTTCATACAACAAATCCAATTGTACTACATTAGTCTTTTAAGTCTCAAAGAAAAGTTCTTCAAAGATATCATGTCAGTCACCTTCAGGAATTGAAACTTATCTTCCTATGAAATGGCAGAATCCTGGAAATGCCATGAGAAAGCCATTCCACTCATGTGAAAGAACAGAGAAGGACTATTCACTTCCTATGTCTACATAGGTAGACTATGTATTGAAAATTAATGGGACAAAATAAAGGAAGGTAGGCCTCTTATTTCTTTTTTATTGATTTTATTATTTTTTAGATACACGACAACAGTGGAATGCATTACAATTCTTATTACACACATAGAGCACAATTTTTCATATCTCTGTGCATAAAGTATGTTCACGCTAATTTATGCCATTATACATGTACTTTTTTTTGCATTACAATTCTTAATACACATATATACCACAATTTTTTATATCTCTGTTTGTGTATAAGGTATGTTGACACCCAATTCAAGTCTTCATACATGGACGTTGTATACCTTTCTTTCCAAAAATGTTAGAAGCAGGAGGCAAGATAAGAAAATCAGTGTTAATTGAAGAGGTCTTTCACAGATTTTGCTCCATACTCAATCCTCAACATGCTTTTATTCATAGAAGCATCAAGTTTCTTGTAATTCTTTGAGGATCATATATATTTTTTTCATTTTTAGTTATAAACAACACGCGCGGATATTCCTTGACATTATCACAAATGTATGGAATGCAAACCACTCCAATTCAACCCCCATCACTTTGCCTCTGACCCCCATTTCTCTCGCTCTACTCCACTGATTTCTTTTCAATCCATTTACAATTTAACTTTTGAAAAGTAGTGTCCTGTGGATTTCCATGATGCCAGGATAGACCTTACCACATCCACAGATGCAAATATAAAAGTTCAGATTCATTCCACTGTACTACTTGTCCCATTCCTTCTTCCTCTCCTCAGTCCCCTCCACCTACTCTTCAGATTTTTCCTCTATTTTGATAAGATTCCTCTCCTTTTCCCCCCACCCAACTTTCTCTCTCTCTCTTGCTTTTTTAAAATTCAACTCCCCACTTATTTTGGATGAGCTTCTGCATATCAGGAAAAATATTCAACCTTTGACTTTTTGGCACTGACTTATTTCACTTAATAAGATAGATGCCAGTTCCATCCATTCACTGGCAATTGCCATAATGTCATTCTTCTTTATGGCTGAGTAATACTCCATTATGTATAGATATCAAATTTTCTTTATCTCTTCATCTGTTGAAGGGCACCTAGGTTGGATTCATAGTTTGGCTATTGTGAATTGTGTGAATATAAACACTGATGAGGCTGTGTCACTGTAGTGTGCTGATTTTAAATCTTTTGAATATATTCTGAGCAGTGGAATACCTGGGTTATATGGTGTTTCCATTTGTAGTGGATTTTGGGGGAGGCAGGTGGGTTACCAGACATTGATCTCAGTGGCACTCGACCACTGAGCCACATCCCTAGCCCTATTTTGTATATTATTTAGAGGCAGGGTCTCACTGAGTTGCTCAGTGCCCCACTGTTGCTGAGACTGGCTTTGAATTCACAATCCTTCTGTCTCAGCCTCCCAAATCACTAAGATTACAGGTGTGTGCCACCACACCCAACTGTAGTATTTTTTTGTTGTTGTTTGTGAATTTTTTGTACCAGGGATTGAACTCAGGGAAGCTTAAACACTGAGCCACATCCCCAAGTCTTTCTATGTTTTATTGTGAGACAGGGTTTACTAAGTTGCTTAGGGCCTTGCTAAGTTGCTGAGGCTGGCTTTGAACTTGTGATCCTCCTACCTCGGCCTCCCAAGCCACTGTAATTACAGGTGTGCACCACCATACCTGGCCCATTTGTAGTTTTTTGAGGAATCACCATACTGCTTTCCAGAGTGGTTGCACTAATTTGCAGTCCCACAAACAATGTATGAGAGTACCTTTTTCCCCACATCCTCACCAACATTTATTATTGGCATTTGTATCGTGACAAATGCCATTCTGACTGGAGTGAGATGAAATCTTTATGTATCTTTGATTTGCATTTCCTTAACTAGACATGTTGAACATTTTTTCATATATTTGTTGATCATTTCTATTTCTTCTTTTGAGAAGTGTCTGATTAGTTCTCTTGCTCATTTATTGATAGAGTTATCTGGGGATTTTTTTGGTGTTAAGTTTTTTATATTCTTTGTATATTCCATATATTAATGCTTTATCTGAGGAGAAGGTGGTAAAGATCTATTCTCATTTGGCAGGCTCTCTCTTCACACTCTCAATTGTTTCCTTTGCTGTGAAGAAGCTTTGTAATTAAATGCCATCCCAGTTAATGATTTTTAAAAATTTTTATTTCATAACACTTTAGGAGCCTTGTTAATTGAGTCAGTTCCTATGCCAACATGTTAGAGAGTTTGGCCTACAGTTATTTCTAGCAGTTTCAGAGTTTGGGGTCTCATTCTCAGGTCTTTGATCCACTTTGAGTTGACTTTTGTTCAGAGTGAAAGATAGGGGTTAAATTTTGTTCTTCTACATTTAGATTTCCAGTTCACCTGTCCCATTTGTTAAAGGTACTATCTTATTTCTTTAACATACAGTTTTTCAACTTTCATCTTGTATCAGCTGACTGTATTTATATGGGTTTTTCCATGTGTCTTCTATTCTATTCCAGTGGTCTTTATGCCTATGTTGATGCCAGTATCATTGTTTTTGCTTCTATAATTCTGTAGTATAATTTGAGGTTTAGAATTGAGATGTATCCTGCTTCATTTTTCTTATTAAAGATTGCTTTGGGTATTCTGGGTCTCTTATTTTTCCAAATGAATTTCCGAATTGTTTTTTCTCAATTTGTGAAGAATGTTATTGGACTTTTGATGGAAATTGTGTTGAATTCATAAATCACTTTTGGCAGTATGGCCATTTTGACAATATTAATTCTGACTATCAGAAAAGATAGGCAGTCTTTTCTTCCTTCAAGATCTTTCTCAATTTCATTCTTTAGTGTTCTATAGAAATATAGGTCCTTCACCTCTTTTGTTAGATTAAATCCCAAGCATTTTATTTTACTTTTTGAGGCTATTGTGAATGGGTTAGTTTTTCTAATTTATTTTTCAACAGCTTTATCATTGATGTGTAGGAATGCAATTGACTTATGAGTGTTGATCTTACATCCTGCTACTTTGCTGAATTCATTTCTGAGCTCTAGAAGTCTTCTGGTGGAGTTTTGTGTCTTCTAAAGATATGATCATGTCATCAGAAAACAGAGATGATTTGAACTCTTCATTTCCTATCAGTATCCTTTCAATTTCCTTCTCTTGCCTAATTGCTCTGGCTGAGCTTCAAGGACTATGTTGAACAAGAGTGATAAAAATGGGCATCCTTGCTTTGTTACTGTTTAAAAAAAAAGTGCTTTCAGTTTTTCTCCATTCAGCATAATGTTGGCCTTGGATTTGCCATGTATAGCTTTTACAATGTTGAGGTAAGTTCCTTTATCTCTAGTTTTTCTAGCATTTTAAATATGAATGGGTGCTGTACTCTGTCAAATTATTTTTCCCCATCTATTGAGATGATCATGTGATTCTTGTCCTTAACTCTGTTTATGTGGTGAATTATATTTATTGAGTTCTGTGTGTTGAACCAACCTACATCCCTAGGATGACCCTTGATCATGGTGCACTGTCTTTCTAATGTGTTTTTGTATGTGGTTTAAATATTTGATTAAGAATTTTTGCAACTATGTTCATCAAAAATATTGACATTGGGCAGGGGATGTGGCTCAAGCTGTAGCGTGCTCGCCTGGCATGCGTGCGGCCCGCATTTGATCCTCAGCACCACATACAAAAAAAGATGTTGTGTCCGCCAAAAACTAAAAATAAATATTAAAAATTCTCTCTCTCTCTCTCTCTCTCTCTCTCTCTCTCTCTCTCTCTCTCTCTCTCTCAAAAAAAAAAAAAATATTGGCCTGAATTTTTCTCTCCTACGTCTTGGCTGGTTTTAGTATCAGGGTGGTGCTGGCTTCATAAATGATGGATTTGACAATGTTCCCTTCTTTTGTATTTCTTGAAATTATTTGAGGAGGATTGATATTCATTTTTTTAAAAAGGTCTGCACAGAACTCACCTGAGAATCCATCCAATCCTGGGCTTTTCTTTGTTGGAAGGCATTTAATAGCTGATTTATTTTTTTTAGATTTATCTATTTAAGTTTTCTATATCCTCCTGGTTCAATTTGGGTAGGTCATATGTCTCTAGAAATTTGTTGATATCTTCAAGATTTTCTAGCTTACTAGAAAATAAATTGTCAAAGTAGTTCCTGATAATTCTCTGGATTTCAGTAGTATCTGTGTTGATAATTCCTTTTTCATCTCACATTTTGTTAATTTCAATGTTTTCTCTATTTCTTTTGGTTACTTTGGAAGGTTTTATCAACCTTGTTTATCTTGTCAAAAAAACAACTTGGTTTCATTGATTTTTTTTAATTCTCAATTTCATGGTTTCAACTGATTAATTATTTCCTATCTTCTACCAATTTTGGTGTTGTTTTGTTCTTCTTTTTCTAGAATCTAGAGGTACAATGTTAGTTTTTTTTTTTGTGTGTGTGTGTGTGTGTGTGTGGTGTGTCTTTCTATTCTTTTGATGTATGAACTAGATGCTATAAATTTTCCTCTTAAAACTGCCTTCATACTATCTCAGAGATTTTGATATATTGTATCGCTATTCTCTTTTACTTCTAAATTTTTTTATTTCTCCCATGATTGCTTCTGCTACCTATTCATCACTCAAAAGTGTATTATTTAACCACCAGGTGTTAGAGTGTTTTCTGCTTTTTATTCTATCATTGATTTCTAATTTCATTCCATTATCATCTAACAGAATGCAAAGTATTGTTAATCCATTGTTTTGTATTTGTTAAGATTTGCTTTGTGACCTAAAATGTGGTCTATTTCAGAAAATGTCCCATGTGCTGCTGATAAGAAAGTGAATTCAGTCACTGATGGACAAAATACTATGTATACGTTTGTTAGGTCCATTATTAATTGCATTGTGAGTTCTACAGAATCTTCACTTAGTCTATGTCTGGATGTATCTACCCAGTGGTGAGAGAGTTGAGTTAAAGTCACTCAGTATCATTGTATTGTGGTCCATTTGATTCTTAATTATTGAGAAGGATTTGTTTTATGTACATAGATGAACCATTACTTGGGGCACAAATATTTACAATTATTGTATCTTGCTTTTGTTTGATTCTTGTAAGCAGTATGACAGGACCTTCTTTGTCTCTTCTGATTAATTTTGGCTTGAAATCCACTTTGTTTGGTATGAGAATAGCTATGCTTCCTTGTTTACAAGTACCATTCGAATTGTATGTCTTTTTGTTCTTGTTTATTAATCCAATCTGCCAACGTGTGTCTTTAATATAAGAATTTAGACAATTTACATTTAATGTTATTATAGAGAGGATTTTTACTTCCTGCCAATTTCTTTCTAATGTTTGAATCTGGCTTGATTCTCCTTAATTAACTATTCTCCTAGTGTAATTTATCCTCATACTGGTTTTCATTTGTATTTTTTATTTCTCTTCATTAAATATTTTATTGAGTACACTTTATTATGCAGGCATTCTGATTATAAATTCTTTTAGATTTTGTGTATTGTGGAAGGTTTTTATTTCATCTGCACATCTGAACCTTTACTTTGCTGGGTATAATAGTCTTTTAGCATCAATTTTCTTTGTTGTTATCCAAATTGATTTGCCTCTAAATATGGCCAGCCATTATTCTCTAGAAGCTTTTAACATTCTATCCTTATTCTGTATGCTCGGCATTTCCATTATAATGTGTCTTGGAGTGGCTCTCTTGTGATTTGGCATATTTGGAGTTCTATATGCCTCTTGGACTTGAATTTCTATCTCCTTCTTAAGGTTTGGAAAATTTTCTGTAATTATTTCATTGAAAAAAATGTGTATGCTTTTAGCTTGTATTTCAGAGCTTTCATCTACCCCAATAATTCTTAAATTTGGCTTCTTGATGTGATCCCAGAATTCTTGATATTATGGTTATGATCTTTTAACATTTTTTATTTTCAAGATTATGTATTTTGTTTTTGAGGTCTAAAAGTTGATCTTCAAAGTAATCTACTCTATTAATGATGTTTTCCTTTGAATTTTTAATTTGGTTTGTTGATTATTTCATTTCCAGGAAAAAAAATACTTCATTTGAGAAATTGTTTTGGCCAACCATTGATTCTTCTAGTTTCCATACTTTCAATATGCCCCCAAAGATATTATCGGGTGTTTTCTCCATATTTAAATTTTAAGTTTCTTTCTGTTTATTAATTGAAAACTCCCACCAACAGACAAAACAAAATATATTTTATATTCTAGAGCTCAGTAATGGAAGTTTCCAAATTCAGTTGAGTTTTTCCCTGAACATACCCAAACTAATGAGATCCTAGCAGAAAAGTAATTCCACATGGATTTCATAATTCTAGAGCAGGGTTCAATAAACCTTTTCTGTTCAGGATCAGATAGGAAATAATTTAGGCTTTGTGGGACATGCAGTCTCTGCCAAAACTATTCAGTTTTGATGTTATACTACCAAAATAGTCTTAGGGGATGGGGTTGTGGCTCAGTGGTAGAGCACTCACCTACCATGTGTTGGGTGCTAGGTTCGATCCTCAGCACCACATAAAAATAAAATAAAGGTATTTTGTCCAACTACAACTAAAAAAACCGAAAATATTTAAAAACTTAGTTTTAGACAACATGAAAATAAATGGATGTAGCTGTGTTCCAATAAAAATTTACTTAAAAAAAGAACCAGATGGTGACCCAGCCTTGACCCATGGCCATAACATGTCAATACCTGTCTTAGTGTATTACAATAATGCAGAATTCATCAAACCAATTTAAATTTGATGTTTGAAGTTTAAATGAATTGAACAGAATATTTCTACAAAGAAGAAACAATAGTATATAATATTCAATGATTTCATCTATTTTTCTCATTCAACAGGTAAACGTAGTTACTTTTTAGTCTGGATAGCTCCAAATTATCTGTATAAGGGCATATTATTATGACTTCATATGAAATAAGTATATATTTCTACATTTATACTTTAATCTGATAGAAAAACAAATTGTGTTGTATACATACAATGGAATATGAGACAATCATAAGAAGGAATTCAGTGCTGATCCATGCTAAAACTTGCACGAACCTCAAATTTTAAGTAAGAGACATCATCTAAAAATAATGAATATCACATGATTCCTATTACATGAGATATCCAGAACAGAGAAGCCTATTTAGACAGAAAGCAAAGTGGTGGCTGCCAGAGGACCGAGGAAAAGGGAGGATGGGGACTAAATATATAATGGGTTTTGGATGTAATTCTGGGGTGATGAAAAGAAATTTTGAAACAGAAGTGGGCAAAGTCTTAGACTATGTCTAGACTTAATCTCATCAGCCCTCTGATCTAATAATGTTCACAAATGGCTCTTTTTCCTGGGAAACTTGGGAATGTGATTTTGTTTGCAGCTCCCTTAAAACAACAGCAAAATAATAATAATAATAATAATAATAATAATAATAATATCATTCTTTTGCTGGTCATTGATAACTAATGTGGTTCCTTTATCCCTTCAAAGTCCCTTGCAAAGAATCCCAAAATGACCACAGAGTAACTTCCCTTTACAGTCACATATGTACCACACTTAGAGGGTATTGGTTCTATCTGTATATAGAAGGGGGAAAGTGATTTTCAGGATAATGCTCAAGCTTCTGGCACAGACAAGTGCATAGATTCTATTATCAACCACTGAGTGGGTAAGCAGAAAATGAAGAGCAGGGAGAGGGAAGGTAAGTAAAAATTACAAGTTCCGTTATGCACACAGTACTGCACTGCCTAACAATGTTTCAGTCAACCGGGGACTACATAGGCAATGGTGGTCCCATAAGATTATGTTGTCTAGTGACATCATAGCCATCTTAGTTTGTATAAAAACACTCGATAATGTCACTCAATGATAAAATTGCCTAAGGGTACATTTCCCAGAAGGCATTCCTGATGACAGTATATACAAATGACATATGACAACATAGCGATATTTATTTGCCAAATGAGATATAATGTAGGCAATTGGATATGTTGATCTGGAACTCAGAGGAAAGGTCAAGAAATGGAGGGTAATTTAGAAACTGCGGCCATGAATACAGTAAATGAGAGCCCATGAAAGTGAAGAGGACTCAGGACAGAGCATTGCTGAGTTTCAATAACAGGAAAAAGGAGGAGCCAATAAAAGAAACTGAGAAAAAGTGATTAGCAAAGTGAGGAAGAGAATGTATAAGTCTCCAAAGAATCAAAGGGAAAGACGGTTTCAAAATGTTGTGGTGGCCAGCTACCTAACATTCTGCTGAGACATCAGGTAGATTGAGGGTTGAAAATTGCTTCTCAAATTAATCCATAAGGAAGGGATTTGTGATCTAAGTCTATTTGATTTTACTCAGCAAAACTCAGCACTTAGACCACCAGCCTAGGGGAGGTGGATAATTGGGCTCATTTTGGATTGGGGTCTTTGCCAGAAGTTTTGGCAAAGCTTCAAAGGGGAATAAGAATTTAACTCATTTTTAAGAATTTAATTTTATATATGCTTTTATTTTCTTTTCCTTGAAATCTTTGAATATTATGTTATAGTAGGGAGAAAAGGGTGAAGAGAGGAGGCTAGAAGAATTTAGTGAAAACATCCGGTTTCCAATTTTGCTTTAGTGCTTCTTAGAGGAAGCACTTAATGACAATGAAGGGCTGACAGTGAAAGCTAGCCTCCACATCAAGGCAGGTTCCAAGAAGGTAAATAACATGGTGCTCACTGCTATACAAGCAGTGTCAAGCATGGGTGGCAGATAGTCAATAAATGCTTGGGAAATAACATAGTTCAAAGCAGAACAGGCACCATGTGAAGTGAAATGCCTGTGTTGAGATTTTTACTGTTTTAATTTCTTTCTAATTTGGTCTTGTGGTCTCCCTGGCAAGAGGGACCATAAGCCAAGTGGGACAAGAAAAGGTGAAACCAAAGTGCATGAAACCAAAGTGTTTTACTTAAAAATTCCAGAGAGGCTAGGGTTGCCTAAAGGAAATCTGGTGGTGACAGTGAGCTCCAACAGCTAAGAAAGAAAAAGAGGAAGCACTGGGGTGCCCTGCCTTTGTCAGGGTCCTGAAAATTATTTTACTCAGCTTTTTACTATTGCGATAAAAAGACCTTGGAGTAGGAAGAGTTTATTTGGGAGGCTCACATTTTCAGTGAGCTTCTTTGCTCTGGTCTCGAGGTGAGGCCAAACATCATAGCAGAGGGTGGGGCAGAGGAAAGCCACTTAGGACACGGTACCAAGGAAGAAGAGAAAGAGTTCCACTCACCAGGAGCCAAATATGTACCCTAAAGGTACATCCTCGGTGACCCACCTCCTCCAGCCACACCCCACCTGCCTATAGTTAATGCACAGATTAGGTTAAGCCTCTCACAACCCAATCATTTCACCTCTGAAAGTTCTTGCACTGCCTCACACGTGAGCTTTAGGGGAACACCTCATATCTAAATCATAACAGGTGACTTTCCTTGAGTTTTCCAGAAGGGGCTGTGGACTGATTAAAAAAAAAAAAATCCCTGACCCTGCCAGATTGATACTGATTTAGCTGACACTGGGAATACGGGTGGCCTATTTTAACTATAGTGTTTTGACCTTTTAAATTTTTAAATTAACTCTTAACCTACCTGCAGTCAACATTTTTTTTTTCAGAATTTGATCTTTCTTTCTTTGTAGCTTGAGTTGATTGAAGTTAGAACATTTTAGAGCTGTCATTTTCTTTTATACTTTTTGCATTGTGGAAAATCACCACCTTATTTGTTGACATGAAATGGTAAATAATTATGACTTGAAAACATTGTTTCCTAATAAAAACATTTCTGAAAAAATAAATAAATAAATAAATAAATAAAATGAAACACATGTGAAGGAGAACTTATTTACATAACTCTGGTGTTGCTCGATTGGTGATATCATGACCAACAGTTATTAGGTTTGTATGGCTTTGTGTTAGTAGAGAGACAACTGGGCCACACTGCAGCTAACCACACAGGAATGGTCATCTTAATGAGGCCAGGGGCCATTGGACACATCTGAGTTCCAAAAAAATTGTGACAGAGGCCCGAAAATGGAAGTTGGGGCAGCAACTATCTTAAACAAATTTATGATACCACATGCCTATCCCAAACTACTAAACTATATATGCTTCTATAAACACTGAAAGTTTTGTTTTCTTCCATTAAGATCTGATGTAAACCTAATAAACAGAAATATACACTGTTTTCATGAAGGATTCACACTATGCATTCAACAAACTGGTAAACCTATAACGTGCTGAGAAGGCAACTTTGTGTGTGTGTGTGTGTGTGTGTGTGTGTGTGTGTGTGTGTGTGTGTGATGTGTCCATTTCCTTTTATTTGTTAAATCGCTAAAAAGTCATTGGGGGAAACATTTTTTTTTAAATGAAAAAAACAGATTTTAAATTTCTGTGAAATCCTACATAAAGTTATGTGCCTACAATGACTGTCCCAGGGTAAGCCAACTGGCAGCCCTGAGTCGATGGGAAACACCACTCACAGCACTAGCTTTGCCAGGCATGATGGGTACACTGACATGAACCCTGGATGAGGGAGAGGAGCAGAGCAGGGAAAGAGTACACCAGAGCCAACACCGAGGTCTGCTCATGTTCATGATGAACAGGGTAAGAGGGAGCACTCACTGGTAACATGCAAACGGGCCTTCTGCAGTGCTGGGGAGGCTGCCCTGAGGGCTGGCTTCCTTCCCCTCCCAGCATGTTCATTCTCCCCACTGACTTGTGCATGGTGACACCCCAGATAATGCAAATCAGAGCACATCCCCATGCCAGGACCACCACAAGGACAAGGACAAAGACAGATGGATAAAACAACCAGGTTCATCACTTTGGAAGGGAAGGAAACAAGTGGAGCAGAAGGAAACCCAGAAAGACAAGGTGAAGGAAGGGGACATCTCCAGGCTCCCCATAGGCCAGTGGCTTTCTGTCCTCAAATTCAAGCTTTGAGAAGGCAATATTTAAAAATAAACTGGAAACAGTGTTTTGGAAACCTTTTAAGAGATCCAAATCTTGGCTTTCATTCTGATTATTCAAAACCCTCACTTGAGGTCGCACAATGGCTGTCCCCCAAAACTGGAGAGACAGATAAGCACAAAAAATCACAGCATACCTGGAACACAGATCTTCTCTGGGTCCAGGAATGGTAGAAACATTTCAAGAATAATTAGGTAATTTCCCAAAACTAGGAATGGAAAAAATTCAGAAAGAAAAATTCCCAAAGAGACCAATAGTTTCACGACTTTACTTCCAGGAGATCCACCAGGTTCTGGTAAAGATGGGGGACGCCTTCCCACATACCTCGGACAGAGGGAGATGAAAAGCAATTACTTTGATAAATTCCCAGAGTTTGGCTCCCTTAGCAAAGGCCTGGACTTAGTGAAAACTGTTTTACTAGACTCTAACCAAAGTCTCTTTTTACCAGAAATTAACCAAATCCAACCCATTGTATGCTTCAAGGTGTGGCAGAGAAAATCCCCAACTCCATTCCCTTCTACTCTTCAGGTATTTTCTGGAAGGCTGGGAAGCACTTGGAGAGGTTGCAACCCAGAGACACAGGCTCACCTAAAGACTGGATGTAATCACAGGACACAGGGAGTTCTCCCTGCCCCTCCCTTACCCAGCATCCACCAGCATCCTGAATAAGAACAGAGGATTGCAGTTGAAAGAATAGAAAAATTCAGACCCTATTTATGAAGCCTTTTTTAGAGAAAAAAAAAAAGACAATAGGAGAGACAATAACAAGGAAACCAGAAAAAAAAAATTGTCCCTGGGACATACAGCCATGCCGACAGTAGAAAAAATCTAAGTGTCAAAGTTCAACTAAAGATCCATTTACATCAGTTTCTTTTACCTAGTACACCAAGTTGGCCTTTGGACAAAACATGACAAGGATGTTAAAAGCATAACACAGACAAAATAAAGTAGGCACCAGTAACAGAACACAGGGCCCAGATTTTGTAATTCCAGGCAGAGAATTAAATAACAACAATTAATATACTAAGGGCTTAAATGAAAACACAATATTGAAGGAAAGCAAACCTGGAGAACTGACATACCCCATGTCAACCTACTCTGAAGCTACAGTGTTGGATAAAGTATGGGAAAGGCCAAAAAAGAAAAGAGGAAGCAGAAAGAAAGGGAAAAAGGAAAATAGACAAATAGATCAATGGAACAGAAAATATCCAATGGAACAAAAAATAGACCTACACAAATATAGTCAACTAAGCTTTGACAAAGGAGCAAAAGCAATTCAAAGGAGAAAGTCTCATCAACAAATGGTGCTAGAACAACTGAACATTCAAATACCCCAAAATATATCCCCACAAATATTAATTCAAACTGTTAACATAGACCTAAGTGTAAAATGCAAAACTATAAAGTGTCCATAAAACAACAGAAAATCTAGATGATTTTAGATTTGACGATGACTTTATAGATAGGATAACAAACACAGTTCATGGAGAAAAAACTTAAGTTGGACTTGATTAAAATTAAAGCAGACACAAATTAAAATCCAGCAGTCACATTCCTAGGTATTTATCCAAGTGAGTTGAAAACTTACATACATACAAAAACTTTTACACAAATATCTATAATAGCTTCATTCATTACTGCCCAAAATTGGAAACTGTAAGGGTCCGGCGAAGCGTCTGAGAAAGAGACCACCAAGAGACCACTCATGCAATTGGCAGAAGGGGATTTATTGATTCAGCATGCTGAGGCTCCGTGCCCACTCAGGAAAGGAGAGCAGCACAGAACCCAGAGCAGGGGTTGAACAATGCTTAAGTACACTTTTTGGGGAGGGCGGGGGCTTTGCATACATCACAGTCTCCTTTAACAAATCACCATACACCTCGGGAAAATCAAACAACAACTCCTAGACTTGATTAGTACATTCATTGGTGGGAACAGGGCGAGCTGGAGTGATAGGTCATTCCTAAGGAGGGGGTTACATTTAAACTGATTGGTTTAGGCCCTGAGGTGTGTACGTGCTGGACTGCACAGGGTCTTGAATGCTTACGTGAGGAGTTGCACAGGATCCCAGGCCATAAATCAACTAAATGGCCAGTAGGGCCTTGTCTTAACTGCCTCAGGAATTTAACCCATGCTTTGCAGTTTAGAAGCAGGTTTACAATGCCTGGTCCTTTACATTTTAACTTAGGCTTTGCAGCTTAGAAACTTCACCCTTTCAGAAACAATCAAGATTTTCTTTATCAAGTGAATGGATTAATTATGGTACATTCATATAATGGAATATTATTAAGTAACAAAAAGAAATTATCAAACCATAGACAAGGAGAAATCTCAAGCATGCATTGCTAAGTGAGATAAGCCTGTTTTAAAAAGACATAGACTCTATAATTCTAGTCATGTGGGAATCTGGAAAAGTCAAACTATATACACAATAAAAAGAACAGAGGCTTTCAGGAATTCTGGAATGGGGAGATATGGGAGGGTGAATGATTTCAGCCAGGATTTTGTTCTATTGTTCTGATTTGGTTTGGTTTTTTTTTTTTTTTTTTTTGTACCAGCACTGAATCCAGGTATGTTTAACCACTGAGCAACATCTCCAGCTCTTTTTATTTTTTTATTTTGTGACAGAGTCTTCCTAAGTTCCTCAGGGAGTTGCTAAATTGCTGAGACCAGCTTTGAACTTGCAATCCTCCAACCTCAGCCTCCTGAGCTGCTGGGATTATAGGAAGAGCCAGGGGTTTTTTAATGAGGTAAAACTTCTCTATATGATACTGTAATGGCAGGCGCACAATATTATACATTTATCAAAACACTGAATTCTGTGACAAAGAGTAGACTTTAATGATATTGCATGAACATTAGTTCATCAATTGTGACAAAAACTCACTAACACAAAATGTTAATAGTAGGGAAAACTTCAGTGGAAAGAAGGAGCTTGTGGGAACTCTCTGTACTTTCTGCCCAATTTTTTGTAAGCCCAAAACCGCGATGTAAATATATTATTAAAAAACAAGGGAGGTGGACTGGGTTTGTAGCTCAGTGAGCACTTGTCTGGCATGTGCAAGGCACTGGGTTCGATTCTTAGCACCACATAAAAATAAATAATAAAATAAAGGCATGTGTCCAACTGCAACTAAAAGAATAAATATTTTAAAAATTAAATAAATAAATAAAACAAAGATATTGTGTCCATCTACAACTAAAAAAAAACCAAGGGAATAAAATATCAAGATAATATTTTTTATTATAGAAAATGTGTAAGATATCAGAGATAACATTAAAATCACCTTTAGTAGTATCCCTCAGAATCAAGCACTGAAAATTTTTTCTATCTCAATTCTTTAATCCTAGCTATATGTTAAATAGGTTATGCTACATATCTACTCCTCCATTTTGCTTTTTTCCACTTTATGTCATTCCTAATATATTTTCATATGTAAATAAAATGTGTAAAAATTCCAGTTTTATAGATTTTAGCTTTTAGTGTAATTGATTATTCATATCATTGAATATTTAATTGTCTTTATGTATACATAAATATCTATATGTATCTTTTTTTATTTTTTTTTATTGTTGGTCATTCAAAACAATACATAGTTCTAAATATATCATATTTCACAGTTTGATTCAAGTGGGTTATGAACTCCCAATTATACCCCGTATACAGATTGCTTAAAACAATTTTTTGGTAAGATTCTTTGTCCATAAAATTCTACCTAATATCTATAGTAGGGTTTTTTTGTTTTGGGATTTTTTTTTTTTTTGGAAACACATTTCTAAAGAAGAAATAGTGGGACTAACATTCAAGGAATTACTTAAGAGACTGTGGTGCTCCCTTCTTGGAAAAACATTTGTGAACATTTTAACAGAATATTTAAAGCTTTTTATGTAGTGATACTACTCACATTTGACAATAGTGACCATGTCATTTTGCTCTGATGCTTGCAATTCTTTCTTGGTTAATGAAAATGCAAAGCTGTTTGAGTAATCACTCTAATATAGTTTTAGTACCACCTTGTTTAATATTCTCAGTACTCGTAAGTGAATATTTTCTAAATAGCTATATGCTTTAAATAAATTTTAAAGTATAAGATATTCAAATCATATTTTTGTCAAGAGTGAATATAAAGTAATAAATGAGATCAAGAATGAACAAAAAATAGAGAGAACATTCAAAAGAGCTAAAATTACAAAGTACCTGGATAGTTTCATTTGAAACTGGTGAAAAGGTCTGTGATTAAACATTTCAATCACATTTTCAATTCAGCCTCTCCAATTATGACAATCACCAGAGTAAAGTTTGCAAAACAGTTTCAATTAAACTTTCCTGTTTTCACTAGCATATAGTTCCTTTAAACAACCTCTGCTGACTTCTACACTTTACCTTTCCTAGTTATAGCTGAATAAAAATTTGAGTGATGTGGTGAAGTAGGCTATATTAGTTTTACTTATTAGATCTACCATTGTATCATATTAACAGACTCAAAATGAGATTTTTCTTTTCTTTTCTCATTTTGTTTCAAATGCCTTGGCATGGTAATATAATTAAATGTTGACAATTTGATGAAGAAAATAACTTGAATTAAGAAAAATATGAAAATATATCAGGTATGAACAGAAGTGCTATTAGCATTGAAAGATAGCGATAGGCATCATTCGACACTCCTACTGCAACCTATGATACCAGAAAAATATATCACATCCATTTATTACAAATATTCGTCATTATGTGCAAACACTGGTAAAAAAAATAATCAATCTTGAACTTGTGTCCTGATACAGTGATTAAAATGTAAAGTAACTTTAAAGTGTCAAAAGACAAAACTACAACTATCTAGTTTAATGATCTAAATTGTTTTATTTCCCACTCTATAATCATGCCACACTTCACTCTACAAAAGAGTAAGTTTTCCAATGAGCTGATCTGAGGATGTTGGTTTTATAGACAGAAAAGACTGAAGAAAGCAGACAGGAGACAAGGGATTTGTCAGTATGGGGTTATTCAGGATTTTGTTGTTGTTGTTATGAGAGGATTAAGACAGAAAGAACTTCATTACCATGTCAGTTGAAAGTGGTCTATTTTGCCAGCATGATGAGTGGAACCTCAGATGAGTGACACCACTTTGAGTTTTAGCCGACTCTCTCAGGGACCAGTATAGGAGGTAAGTCCAAAACAATGACCTCCTCTAATTTTTATTCAACCAAAAACTGTCATTTCAAATGAAGACACTAAATGAGTCCAAGTGACTCTCCAGGACATATTCAGCTATCCAACAGAGGTGAAATTAATATGGTGACCTCAAGAAGGAGACTTCATGTTGATTTCAAATATTTAACCCTATCCCTCCAACTCCCACCTTGAGATCCCTGGGATTTTTTTTTCATCAGATAGCATTGAAAGGAAGAAAATAAAAAGACAAACGGAGATTTCAAAAGAAAAGAGTCAAAAATACATAAGATATAAAAGAACAAAACTCATTACATTGCTATTATGTTAAGATTTATCATAGGAAACCAAAGAACTGGGTTTATCTATAGAGAAGCACTTCCTACATTTAAGGAAGGCTGGGTTCATAGCAGCAGACTCACAAGGAGAAAATAATGGGAAATCTTGCAAGGCTTCCAGTGAGGAGTAAGTCTACTAAGGGCAGATTTTCCTCATTTCTTTCCAAAGAACAACAAGAAGGCAAGAAACGTCTTCTCTATCTTTGCAAATTTAAATCTGTCTTTTCATGTTTTTCACCAGGGTTTATTACACCTTACAGACTAGCCAATAAAAAAGAGTTATTTATAAAAACTTGCATAAACCGTCTTTATGGATGTCAATTGCAGCCTCGGCATTCTGCCCTTGCCTAAGCTGTCCCAGAGTTCTGATAATTTTGCATGAACAGTTTCCTAGAGAACAGCCTGTCTCCCTTATCAGTAGGTGAATCAAGCCCTGCCTCATTTTTTTTCAACCTTTATCTATGGGGTATAACTTTTCTAATAGATCAGGTCAAAAGCACATGCTCAGGGCTTGGGTATCATCAGTCTTTTTCCCTAGGTCCTACATAAACACCTAACTCTCATTTCCACCCCTGACTTTTCTTTGGCTTTTTCCTTCTAGAACTCTCTACCTGCTACCTTGCCTAGTAGGCTTATCCTTCAAGTAAATTTCACGGTTCCGAATTTCATTTGCGCCATGTTCCCTAAGTACACATTATGTTGTAATTTATACAATTTCTTGCCTTCACAATTAAATTATTCATCTTCTTTTGCATTTCTTAGTGCCTAATATGGCAGCAACCAATTAAGAAATCCTGTTTGATTCAATCTCAAGGTAATATTTCCTGGCAGCCGTTTCATTACCTGTGTGCATATCCAGGTACACGGTGGCCTTATATTATTATACATGGAGAATCAAATCACACTGTTCTTTTTTAGTAAGCATAAATTTTAAACATTCATCTTAACATGTTTTTAAATAAAGAAGTTGCTGTTTGACTGCCCTTCAGAATGATCTAAAATCCTATTACTTTTATTTCCAGAAAGAGCAAGTCAGATAAAGCTAACCCTTTTATTTTTTCCTGTTTACTTCAGCTCTATTACTCCATTTCTCTAGGTATAAGCATAGCTTAGCTGATGAGACAGCTCAAGTGGTCTGTGGGTGTATCCTATTTGGGAAGGAGATAAATAAAATATAATTCTACATTAGCCTCGAGTTATCCTTTTTTACTCAAATTAATTCCACATAAATGCAGAATATCCTGCAAAGAGATTTAGAATATGAGTATTACATGATTTACTATGAACTGATTTTGTTGGAGGGAAAAAAATCCCTTATAAGCCTAACCTAGATATGTTTCATTATGGTGCTTATTTCTTGTTTATAAATAAATAATTCACAAATTTGTTAGAAATATTTTATGGAAGTGTCTTTGAGTAGTGCCTCAAATAATTCTAATAACTGAAAATTCTTTAAAAAGCAGATTAGAAATTGTAGAAAATTACAACTTTTAATAAACTATAAAAACAATGTAAACTATAGTCATTTCAATTAATATTGTTACAGGCAGTTGAGCAGAGTAAAATTTTCAGCTTCACAATGCCCTTGTCACGTTTGACAAACAAAAAGTAAGACACATAGCAGCTTATTACTTGGAAAGATACTGAAGCTTGAAGCACATGTATTAAATTTGAGCAGTCTTGGTGAAAATGAGAACTGGTTTCTTAATTATACAATCTGACATCCTTCATCTAAAACCGAATGAGATAATAAAGGAAGAGAAACGAGAGATATTTTCTGCATAAAGAACCATATAATCCTTTACCTCATTTAAATAATAGATTTATAATTTTATTCCAACTAAACTATTCTGTGACACATGAACATGCTTAATGATACCACATGCTCAAAAACATGCTTGATATTTCTGGAGAAATATGTGCACAAGTACTCACCTTTAGATTTTCATCTGTCATTTTTATAGTTTTTCATGTGCCATTTACTACAAACTTGAGTGTATAACAAGATAATTTTCAAAACATGGGATGACAAACTACTTTCAATATAAAATCAAGTCAGTGAGACTGAACTGACAATATTTAATGCAGCTGTGAAAATTTTAAAAGAACTAATGTGCACCATTACTAGAACATCCCATTTAAAATAAGACTTTCAATTCTTGGGATTAGCCTTAAAGAATCAACTCAAATTTATAAAAACTTGATGAAAATATGTAATTTTACACCAAAAAGAGTTGCTTTTTTGCTTTTACATTTAAATTTTTTTCCAAACTCTGAAGCAAATTGTGTAGTAGACACATAGATATTCTTCCCTATTATCTTACACTTTTCTGTATACTTGAAATTTTTTATTATATGAAAATAATTTTAGATATTTTAAGGTTTTTTCATTCCACAAATACCAAGTCTCTGAAATAAAATTTTTTGAATGACTATACCTCCACATGCAGATATTTAATTCAAAAGAAGAAAATAGATTTCACAAGACTGTATGTTATGCTTAGTACTATATTATGCATTTAAATGTGAAGAAGCAAACACCTCCTAATCTCATTAGGAGCCTTGTCAATTAGCCTTGCCAATTTTTACCTAAAATTCTTTAAAAAATAGGTAAGAACAACCATAGTTAGCTTTCTAAAATTATTGAGGCTCTTAAAATTTTCGTCATCTAAAATTTACACAGGAAGTTTTTGAAGTCAAAAAACAGAAATTTCACAATTCAGTTCAGCAAAAACAATAACAGAAAATTATTAAAGGACCCTCCCTCTAGGAATTCAAAATCTATGAAGCCATCAAAACACTATAGCAGGGGGATATTTATGAAACTAACTAGTTTTTATACTCAGTAACTTAGGTTAAATAGAATTCACATTTACTAACCTATGAGGAAAAAATATTTTGCCTTCTAAATCAAAATAAGGAGAAAAGTAGACCCCACTCCCATCTTTTGTGTTCCCATTTTTACTTTGGAGAACAGAGAACTTGGGCCCAACAGAGAGAGGGACAGTAACTCTATCCCCTTTCTTTATCTTACCCAATCAGCACTACTGAAGCTATCTCTATGGTGAAATCCTTCTCCATTCAAAATATCCAGAATGGTTTCATTTCTCTGACTGGACCCTATGAAACAGATGTGCTGTTTTATTTTCAGTTTAGCTGCATAATGGGTATGTGAAAGAACATAGAAAAATCTGAAATGCATCACAATTGTAGACCATTATTGCTTGTTATTTTATAAAAGCTATATAAACATAAATGGAAGAAGGCAAAGACAAAAGCAGGTTAAGTCTGAAATAAAAGGCAGTTGCATACTACATTATCATCCGAGCAATATAATTTCAAATTCATAGCCAACGGTCCCAGCCTCTGCTAGGTGAATGGAGCACAATGAGCACTGGGGGACTCTTTTCCTAAAATGCAGTCCTGGGAAGGCATCCACTCGCTAATAAGCAGCCCTTTCAACAAAATTCTTGTCAGGAATAACTGCAGAAAGCTCAGTTCCTCAACAAGCTGAATAATCGCTGCCAGGAGCAGTAAATAAATCAGTGAAATTGAACATGCTAACATATGTGTAATAAAACTTCAAGATGAAAGTAAGGAGAAAAAAGCTCAATATATTTAGGTCGGCCACTAACAGTTAATTCTATGCCTGAAAATCCCAGTGGAGTGTGAATAACCCTGAAACGATTGTTATTGAACTTTTCTGATGAATATTTTATTAGCTAGGAAATATTACAATCATATTTATTGTCTTAATAATATGTTTTAATAAGTCTAGAATTCATTCCCCATGGATTTAACTCAATAATTTTTTTTTACTATTTGCTAGGAATTCTATATATAAAATCAAACAGAAAGCACACCTATTGCCCCAGAATACCATTGTTTCCCCATTAAACAATGATCTCTCTAGCAACATTTGAATTTTAAATTATGAAGAGGTGACGTTCATTTCTAAAGAAAAAGATCTTAGTGTGGTCTCAAAGTGATACTTTACATGAAGTGTAGAATTTATTTATCCAACAAATGATTATACTTTACAAGGCACAGGAAATTTATCTAAGATAGACATGTACATATGAAAACTGTTAATCATTAAAATAACAAGTAAAGTGCTAGAGATTATACACCAGTTGGTGTGAATATACTTTATATATAACCAGAGATATGAAAAATTGTGCTCTATATGTATAATATGAATTGTAATGCATTCCACTGTCATATATAAATTTTAAAAAATTAATAAAAAAGAGATTATAAAAATCTAATGATCTATCAACATATTTCACTCATTTAAAAATTGGTAAAAAAATAAAATAGAATATTTAGATAATAAATATTTCTTTCCTTTTTCCTACATGCCATGCACTTTACTAGACACAGCACAAAGGAACCTGATGTAGCTCTAGGCCAAGGAACTCACAGTCCAATATAATCCACTTTTACATGTTTAAATGATTCATTTTAAGGCCTCTCTGAAAGAAGAAGGCAATGTTCTTATTTAAAATGATAATTGTTATCATTTCCCTCATAATGCCGGTTACTGGTGAAGCCTAAAACATGGCCATTTGGTATTCTTGCTTCCTTTCACCCATATGCAAAATCATATTTTCAATTCAAAGAAAAAGTGTACAATGATTGTTTACTTTCGTTGGCCCATTTTTCTTAATGAATACATATTATAAAACTCATTTCATAAAAATTATAGTCTTTTTGGCATAAAAGGCAAGGAAGAAAATGTGATTTAAAGGAGAACAAACTGTCACCTTGAATTCATCTCAGTTCTTCATTCCTGCCAAATTTTAATTGGCTTCAATGACTTGTGAAAGGAGAAACTTGGTCATTTTAACCGGATATTTTGAATAGCTTTTACCCACACTCATGGCCAGGTTTCATACAAGCAAATGTTTTCCTAAAAACCAAACCAAAACATTTATATATAAATATACACACACACAACTAATCCTAAATCTCCATAGTCTAGTTGCCCTGGACATTTTTTTTATATATGCTTTTATTGATCAATAAACTTTCAAGTTTAAACAAATTCTCTTCATTGAGAAACTTCATACTGACCACAAGGGTCAGCTTTACTATGGATTAGTTGATCAACCTTTGTTAAACAACTGTCTGTTCAGAAGAGATTGCATTTGGCAACAAACTACACTCTCTGCAATTGATTTATTTCACAGTGTGAACTGGTGAGCTACAAACAGAAAATGTTTATTGTTTGATTATTCTTTTCCTCAAAAAAAACCCTTTGATTTCAAAAATGCTTTCTGACCTTTCCTTCCCAAGATACCATAAGACAGATTCTATAATTTATGGGTACTTTAATTTATTAAGTCTGTATAGATTCTCTTCCAGTAATAGTAGAATGACTGACTCTCCCATAGATAACAATTATAAACTCAAGACAAAACGTGAATTAAAACATTCAATTTAAAACACAGGTCAGTGAGCAAAGTTCACAGAACATAAGGGGGGAAATTCTTAAAAGAAAGTAAGTGTGCTGGAGAAAATTTATGGTTTTGCATTTTTTTGTGTTGGGTTACTTCCCTGGCTGAGAAGCTAGAGGGCATTCTGAATGCAAAGGGAGCTCAGCTCTGAAAAATAAAATCCCCAGGGAACAGAGCTATAAAGGAGTGGGACCAAATCTGTTCACAAACTCTATTTACCTCCTTGGCTAATCCCAGAACTATATAAACTCCAGGACTCCAAGTGAAAGAAATAGTTTGAGAACTAAAGAACTGAGGGGAAATTTCAACTGCTTTGTTACCAAAGGGAGAACACAGTTAAGAGTTATGATTTAGCTGTTAACTGTCCAATAAAAACAGAGAGAGACATTATTACCCTACTTACAAGAATTTGAGATTCTTCATTGAAAGATAACAAAATCCAAACTCTCTTACAGTATGTCAATCATAATGTCTGATAAACAGCCCAAATACCTGACATTAAAGAACAAAGCAAAATCAAGACAAAAACAGAAATAAAGTTGTCCAGTCATCGAGAGAAAAACCTGTGAATAAACACCAACCCCAATCTCACTTAGATGTCAGGATTAGCATATACTGCAGAACATCTACTCTGAACATGTCTGAACCATTAAGGAAAATATTATTAATAGAGACTACAGAATTAAAATTTACAATGTCTAAAATTAAAATTTGGCTGGATTGTTAAGGTCTATAAATAAGTAAAAAATAACACCTGGTATTTTGCCAGAGAAATGTTGGAGTTCGTAAACAAGTCTGGATGGTGCCTGGCAAAATGTCAGAGGGAGTGGTTTGAAAAGTAACAAAAGTGAGCCATTAAGTGTGGAGATTCCTTATTGGTTGACTGATGTATCTAGTTTATGCTAATTAAGATAAGCTGTGCAAAATGTATAAATAGCTCTGTTGTCCTACAATAAACGGCTCCTATTCCTGCTGCATCAATCTACAGAAGTTATTCGTCACCCCCCGGTTATTTTGCTGCAGCTGGCCTGCAGCACTGGATAGGCTTAATACCAAAAGAAAATCACAATAACTTGAAAAGAGATACTATGATTTGGATATGGTTTAAATCTTTCCTTCAAGGGTTGTGTGCTGGATGGCTGGTCCTCAATGTGGAGCTATTAAGAAGTAATGGGGAGCGAGCGCGGGCCCGGGAGGGCGGAGGATGGTGAGAGCGGGCGGCGCCCGAGCCCAGGGGCGGCCTGGCGAATCCCTGCCCCCGGAGTCCACGGCTCCGCGAGGCCACACCCGGAGGGCGGCGCGGAGCACTGGCGCCTGGGCCGTGGGCGACAGTGTCCCAGCGCCCGTGTCTGAAGACGGTCGGGGCGGGAGGAGCTGGTGGCTAGTTCGGGGGTGGCGGGGCGGGCAGGGGCCCCGGGTCAGTTTGGGGAGGGACAGCCGAGGAGCTTGAGGGGTCAGCCTGGGGCTTTAGGGAGCGGATCGGACCCGGGGTGACCTGCCCTGCCGCTGTCTCGGAATCCAGCAGGGAAGGAGAGGGAACGGGAGCCGTGAGGGGGAGGCCGGCGGGGACAGGCGGTCAGGTTACAGTTTTGTGCTGGCTCAGACTTGGGCGCCACCCCACGTTCCCCGAGTGACGATTGGTAAGGGGGGATTGGAACACTGGTCGAAGCCCGTGTGAAATAAAACATCCAAACTTAAAAAAAAAAAAAAAAAAAAAAAAAGAAGTAATGGGATGCATTACAATTCATATTACACATATAAAGCACAATTTTTCATATCTCTAGTTGTATACAAAGTATATTCACACCAATTTGTGTCTTCATACATGTACTTCAGATAATGATGACCATCACATTCCACCATCATTTCTAACCCCATGACCTTCCTCTCCTACCCTCTGCCCTATCTAGAGTTCGTCTATTCCACCCATGCTCCCCTTCCCTACCCAATTATGAATTAGCCTCTTTATATCAGAGAAAACATTCAGCATGTGTTTTATGGGGGGATTGGCTAACTTCACTTAGCATTATCTCCTCCAACTCCATCCATTTACCTTCAAATGCCATGATTTTATTCTCTTTTCTTTCTGAATAATATTCCATTGTGTATAAGTGCCACATTTTTTATCCATTCATCTTCTGAAAGACCTTTAGGTTGGTTCCACAATGTAGCTATTGTAAATTGAGCTGCTATAAACATTGATGTTACTATGTTCCTGTAGTATGCTCTTTTTAAGTCCTTTGAGTATACACTAAGGAGTGGGATAGCTGGATCAAATGGTGGTTCCATTCCCAGTTTTCCAAGGAATCTCCATGCTGCTTTCTATATTGGCTGCATCGATCTGCAGGTCCACTAGCAGTGTATGAGTATACCTTTTCCCCACATCTTCGTTAACACTTATAAAAAATAAAAAAAATAAAAGATAGGTATGATAATGTATTATACAGTTTCCATGAAGCACATACTCAAAATATTTTCTTTGAGTGGATGAATGAACATATGAGCACATGTAAAGTACTCATTAACTTACTTCATACTTACATTTTGTTTTAATTAACTTTTCATTATTGTAACAGAATAAATAATAAATTGAAAGAGAAAAAAAGGAAACTCTACACATGTTTAGTGCAGACATGGTATTTTTCTTCAATATTTTTTAACAGAGGTGGGTTGAATTCATGAATACAGAATCCACTGATATGGAGGGCAAGGTATATTTCACTACTATAAAGTATGTGTGTAAGTGTATATATACATATGTTTATAAAACTCTGGAGTAGACCAAAATCACCATCAGAGATGCTGAGGGATTGGCAGGTTGGGCACTGGGAATGTGCTGGAAGGAGATGACATGGTACCCACTCACCATCCTACAGATGAGCAGACTAAAGCCCAAAGGCCATCTTTGCAGTCAAGACTGGAATCCAAAGGGCTTCACTTAGAGTTGAATGCTGTCTACACTTTACCATCCAAGGATCCAGCTAGGTGCCTTGTTTACAGAAACCCTCTGGTGGGTTGGCTATGCCTCCCCACCTCTTACCTAAAGAAATAAATTCATGTCCTAAATCCCAGAGCCTGTGAACATGACCTACTCAAAAAAAAAATGTAGTTGGCAGATATAATGAAGTTAAAGATGTCAGAATGAGATCATCTTGGATTATTCAGATGGGTCCTAAATCTAAACCCAAGTGTCTCTACAAGAGATTTTCAGAGGAGAAGCACAGATATGGGAAGAGGAGACAGCCAGGGACAATGGAGCCAGAGAATAGATTGATACAGTCACAAAATGCCTGAATCCACCAGAAACTGGAAGAGGCCAGAGAGGCTTTGCCCAGGAGCCTTTGGAGGGAGCATGACCTTGCCAATAACTTCCTTATGGACTTCTAGACTCCAGAACCATGAGAAAATAAATTTCTGTTGTTGTTGTTGTTGTTGTTGAAGAAGAAGAAGAAGAAGAAGAAGAAGAAGAAGAAGAAGAAGAAGAAGAAGAAGAAGAAGAAATAGTAGTGAGACCCAAATAGTGAGACTCAAATCAATCATCTTGTTGGTTTAGGATCTGACTTCCTTAACAAGACTCCTAAAGTGCAAGAAGTAAAATTAAGAATCAATAAATGGAATGAATTCAAACTAAAAAGTTTCTTCTAAGCAAGGGAAGCAATCAATAACATAAACAGAGAGTCTACAGAATGGAAAAAAAGTCTTTACCACCTGCAGTTCAGAAAGAGCACTAATCTCCAGAATAGATAAAGAACTTAAAACTACTTAACACCAAATAAACAAATAGCCCAGTCAATAAATGGGCTAAGGAACTGAAGAGACACTTCATAGAAGAAGAAATACAATTGATTAACATATGAAAAAAAAATGTTCATCATCTCCAGCAATTAGAGAAATACAAATCAAAACTAAGATTTTATCTCACTCCAGTCAGAATGGCAATTTTCAAGAATACAAGCAACAAAAAGTGTTGGTGAGGATGTGGGGATAAGGTACACTCATACATTGCTGGTGGACTGCAAATTGGTTCAACCACTCTAGAAAGCAGTATGGAGATTCCTCAGAAAACTTGGAATGGAACAACCATTTGACCTAGCCATCCCACTCCTCATTATATATATCCAAAGGACTTAAAATCAGCAAAGTACAGTGACACAGCCACATCAATGTTTATAGCAGCTCAATTCACAATAGCTAAACTGTGGGACCAACCTAGATGCCCTTCGACAGATGAATGGATAAAGAAAATGTGGTACATATACACAATGAAATATTACTTAGCTTTAAAGAAGAATGAAATTGTGGCATTTGCAGATAAATGGATGGAACTAGAGAACATCATGCTAAGTGAGATAATCCAATCCCAAAAAAACCAAAGAGCAAATGTTTTCTCTGATAAGTGGATACTGATCCATAGTGGACTGTGCAGAGGGGAGCGAGGGGAGGGGTGGGGCTTTGGGTATGGGAAGGACGGCAGAATGAGACAGACATTATTTCCCTATATACATTATGATTACACTACTGGTGTGACTCTGTGCCATGTTTAGCCAGAGGAATGAGAAGTTGTGCTCCATTGTGTACAATGTGTCAAAATGCAGTCTACTATCCTATATAACTAATGAAAACAAACTTTAAAAAATAGATGGGAAACAGTAGAATAGAAAAGGGGGATCAAGGAGAGAAATGAAAGGGAAAGGAAACTTACTGAGGAATGAAATTGATCAAATTATACTGTTTTATTGTGGGCATGTATGAATATACTACAACAAACCTCACTGTTATGCAATTTCCCAGTAAAAAGGGGTGGAGGGAAGAAGTAGTGGGGCCCTTCAGAGATGGGGCCTAGGTGATTAAGAACTTAAAGGCATGCAAAAGATTAATGAAGATCTCTGGGGACTCTAGTTAGTTTCTGCAAAAACAAGTTGTTAAAAAACAGTTTGGGCCGAGGCTGTAGCTCAGTGGTGGAGTGTTTGCCTAGCACTTGTGAGGCACTGTGTTAAATCCTCAGCACCACATAAAAATAAATAAATAGGTCATTGTGTCCATCTACAACTAAAAATTAAAAACAAAAACAAAAGAGCTAGGCTAGACTCACCTTGGACGCCCTCTTTCTTCCTATCTTTCCATAAGACTACCTTCTCCATCTCATACATGCCCCTGTCATGATGCCACCTACCATGTTGTAATGTAGTCAGAAGGCCCCCACCAGAAACTAAATACATAAGGTCTCCCAGTCTTGGACATTCAGCCTCCAAAATTGTGAACTTCACCTCTTTTCTTTAAAAGGTACCCAGCTTTAAGTATTTTGTCATAGAAACAGAAAATGGACAAAGACAAGAGATAACTAAAAATTGTTTTCACCTAAAAAACAGAAGGAAAAAAAATATTGAAAAAAGGACTAAAACATAGCTTTAGTATAAATATGTGGGAGAACACAAAGTCGTGTTATATAATTGGAACTGGAGTCTTAAGAGAAAACAAGAAAGAGGAAGAAAAATATTATTTTTAAAAACATAGCTGAGGGCTGGGGTTGTGGCTCAGTGGTTAGAGCGCTTGCCTAGCATGCATGAGGCATTGGGTTCGATTCTCAGCACCACACACAAATAAATAAAATAAAGGTCCATCAACAACTTAAAAAAAACACACACAAGAGCTGAAATTTTTCCTAAATTTGGTGAAAATTAAAACTCAGAGATAGAAAAAATTGAATCAGATGACAGGAAGGATAATGCAAAAAGCATACAAACCTCTAGCTGCATCATAGTCAGATGACTAAAAATCAAGAGTAAAGAGAAAATCTTTAAATCACTCAGAGGAAAATGAACATTACATACAGAGCAGCAATAACACAAAATATTAATAGACAAAACACAATGGAACATCTTTAAAGGGCTAAAAAAAACCCAACCTGTCAATGCAGAATGCTAGTACACTGAAAATATCCTTTCAAAAATGCCAGCAATGACTCAAGTTTGAAGGTGATAAAGGAATTAGAAGTCTATTTCTCGAAAGAATATAACCATAGATGTGTGTGTGTGTGTGTGTGTGTCTGTGTGTGTGTATGTGTAGTAATAAGCACATGAAAAGGTACAGGACATCAATAATCATTAGGGAAACAGAAATCAAAACCACAATGAGATATTACCTCATATTTATCAGGATGGCCACTCTCCAAAGAACAGAAAATAATAAAGAAGTTGGAAACTATTGGTGGGAACATAAATGGTGAGGCCAATATGGAAAACAATGTGGAAACTTCTCAAAAAAATTAATGACTAAAAAAATCTAAAAATCTTCCTTCTTAGTTTTATCAAAAAGAATTGAAATCAAGATCTCAAAGAGATATTTGCACACTTACGTTCAAAGCACCTTTATTACAATATCAATAGGCAGACTCAACCCAAATGTCCATGGACAAATACAATATAATATTTAGAATATTATGCAGCCTTAAAGAGGAAGGAAATCATGTCACATGGTACAGTATGGAAGAATTTTGAAGAAATCATGCTAAATGAAATTTAAACAGGAACAGATACAAATACAAGAAAGGAAATACACAAAATGAAAGAACAAATTCAGTGTTGAATTATGACACTCACATGAAGTATCAAAAGTAGTCCAAATCAAGGAAGCAGAAAAACCTAAAGAGGATTGCAATAGGCTGGAGGAATGAATGTGGGAGAATCAATGTCTAATGGGCACAGAGTTTCAGTGCTGCAAGATGAAAATGTTCTAGAGATTGTTGTGCAATACTTAACAATACTGGATTGTACACTTAAAATGATTAAGAAAATAAGTTTAATGTTTTTAACCAAAATAAGGTGAAGTGCCAGAAAAAAAATTAATTTCAGACATATGAAAATGATGTTAGTCATCAGCAAACATGCATTACCAGAAATGTAACATGAAACATTCTGCAGAATAGACCACATGCTAAGCCATAATACAACTCTTGAGAATTTTTAAAAATATTTAAATGATGCAAAATACAAATCTGTCCAGAATTAAATTAACTTAGCAATCAATAAAAAGAAATATGAGAAATTCTCAAGGTTTTAGCAAGTAAACAATACATCTCTGAAGATCACAAGTTGAAGAAATCACAATAGAAATTTAGAAATATCAAACTAAATGGGGAAAAAGTCCACTACATAACAACATTTAAGTAATGTAACTTCACATCAACCTGTTGGAACTGTGCCTAAGAGAAACTGTGCCAGAAAAATTATTAAACTATGCCTACTGCTAGTATTGTGCATGATAAACTGTTCTCTGCCTCTAAACCAGGAGCCTTCTATCTTTTTCAAGGATCCCTAAAACTATTGCAAGATAACTTGTTAACTCAGGAGAGCAAAACCTCAGACCCCTTCATAGTTCTTGACTAATATCTGCAAGACATAGTCCAGAAATAGACATAGTATATTTTCAAAGTTAATGTTTGACGAAGAAAGAATTTTATGTCAGTGGGAAATTGTGACTTAATTTTTAAAAAATGGTATTGGAGCAACTGGCTTTCCTACTGGAAGACAATGAAAGCGGACACATTCTTTTACCATATTCATACAGAAATTTCAGAACAAAACACTTAGATGCTAAACTAATTCCTACATACTATACAATCTAAAGAGATCTTTATCATGGATAAAAACACCCAGTATATAAAAGAAAAAGAAAAACTTATTTGAGGTCTAAAAATCTTAAATGTATAACAGAAGATACCATAACCTCACAGATGAATGAGAAAGCTTGAAAATATTACAGGGCAAACATAAACAATTAACATGGATAATATATTTTTCAATGGGAGATACTGAATTCTTATGAACACCAAGGATGAGATAAACTACCCTGTAGAAAATTATACTATGAATATGGAAAGGCAAGTCCCAAAAGATCCCATGCAAGAGACCAAAATATATATTAGAAAAAATATCCAATTATACTAGCAATAAAAAAGAGCAAATTAAAGTTGTTAGGGGATATCTTATTCCCATAGGCAAAAATTAAAAATTATTTTATCATCTCTTGCAGGTAGAATGTAAGGGAAAGGGAATTCTGGCAGGTTTCCTATGCAAATATGGCTTATCACAACCTTTTCTGAAGAGCTTTTGGAAATAAATCTACGGATAACTATTACAAATAATAACATTATATCTGTACATCTTTAAAACAGCAACCACTGGAAGATATATGTACCAGAATGCTAATTGCAATACCGTAAATAGTGACGAAAATTGCAACAAACTGAATGGCCATTGTCAAGGGAATACTGAGCAACTTACAATGTATCTGAACATAACACATTATCTATCCAGTGAAAAGAACCAGTAAGAATTAAGTCCTTGAATTTAGAAATTTTGAAAATGCATGGTTAAGTAAGAAAAGAAATATATAGAAAAATGTATATAATAACACGCGATTATGATCCCAATTCATACATGTAGATTTTATGTGGATGTATAAACATGAAGAAAATAGATCATGTTGTTCACATGGGAGAAATGTAGAGATGGAAGGTCAGGGTGATTTGATGGGAGAAGGAAAAAAAAAAGGGGGAAGAGAAGTACAGAAAAATAAAACATGGGGAAATGCATAGTCTGACAATTTAAATACGTACAATATGTGTACTTATGTGTAAAATTTAACCATCAGACAGCAGAGGACTGTTTGAACAAATTATAAAAATGAATAGACTCTCCAAGTCATGGTGCTAAAAGGGAACACATATTCATTTCTATTAAGTGACCTGGCCCGAGATTTTACCTTTGCCAATTACAAGGTTTGCAACTTTGTAGAAATTAAATAATCTCCCCAAGCCTCAGTTTCCTCATCTGTAAAATTTAAATAGAAATGTCATTAATCATACACTTTCACAGGATCATTACAAGAGTTAAATTATAAAACATACATAAAATTTTAATAAATGATAAAATGTTCACTACACAACAGTTTTTATTGCCTTATATTTAGAACCATATGACATTGGACATTTCATTCTGATATCTCCATAAGCCACCAATGTTAATGTTATGCAGAAATTATCCAGCCTTACTTCCAAAGTAAGCAATATTGGCAGCAAAATGAAAATCAATGTAAAAATCAAAGACATGAATGGACAGTAATTTACCATACACTTTCCCTATAACCACTAGCACCATCATCATCACCTATTCCCAGAATTTTAGGTTAAAGCTTGGCCAATTTGAACTACATTCATCAGAAATGTTGGCCATGCATAATTTGTATTTGCGTTCATAATAAAATGAAATATTGAATAGGAATCATTGTGCATTACTGCTTTCTCACTTAACTCAGTTAACCGTGGAAAGGCAAGAACAGACAGGAAAGATGAAGAAACAATCAACAAATCCCTGTAAATATCCTGGTGCCACGCATATTGGCCTCCCACTGATAGAGAGAAGCCTCTGCTGCATTGTAAGCCTTGGATCCACAGTGTGTCCCACAGACCGGTAACGTCGCCATCAGCTGGCAGTTGATTAGAAATGGAGCATCTCAGATCCCGTGAAGAATCCACATTATAACAAGTTTCTCTGGGTGATTCATTGGCACATGAGATTATGAAAAGTTACATATCTATCATGGAAAGTTGCATCTGTCTATCATGGAAAGTTACATATGTCTGTGTTTAAATGCTTGAACTGTGGGAAGGTCACATCAGAAGTTGATTTTCCTGATCCACTTTGAAGAGTCTTTTGAGAATGGAGTTGAAAGGGATGTGTGCCTGTGTGGGCAGTGGGTGGGGGTGGGTCTAAGTGAGGAAAGAGTAAAAAGAACCTGGGTAGGAGGGCTTAGCATCTGCTTGCTGTAACCTGCTTAGCTCTACAGACTCATGTCTGAGTGCTAAGGGAAGGGATTTCAGGCCAAAGCTGAAGGTCTGCTCTTACGAGACATTGACAAGTCATGTAGTCTTGGTTCCAATGTCACAGAGTAGGGAAAGAAACTCAGTCTTCATACTTCAACATGGAATAGAGTCCAGTGATGGTCAACCGGTGACTTCAGGAAAAGATGCACTTTGGCACCTCAAGGGTGATGGGTGAGAAGGGAGAACCATGCCCACACGAGTTCTTTCAGCCCCCACTAATGTCTTGGTCAGCCAGCATTAATGAGGTATTGTTGGGATAATGCTGGGAAGAACAGAAGCAGCTGGGTAGGAGCTTTACTGGGTAGAAGGTTCTACCCATCATCAGGCTTCTACTTCTTAGCTGGGTAGAAGCCTTGCTCTTGACACACTTCCGGGGTGCTGCTAAAGTAACGGGGGAAGGGCCACGGGGTTCTGTATAAGCAAGGAATATTCAGTCAACAAATAAAAGGTGGTTATTTTTTAAGAGATCCCCTTGTACCCTCAGGTGCCTTCTGGACTTGGAGAAACACAGTGATATTATGTAACATTTCTGATTTTTTTTTCCTTCTAAAACAGCATCTAAATGTGGCTAAACCATGATTTCTCAGTGACTTCTAAATTTCTGAGAAAAAGAATTCGTACGTATTTAAACAATTTATGCACTTGGAAGCACAAATATAATAGATGGATTTATATATTGCTAGCAGTAATATTTATAGTTAATGAAAGAAACAGCTTTCAATTTTTTAAGCTGTTTTTCCCGGATGGCAAAATATGATTACTAATATGTTCTCCTGCTTCAGACTCCATTTTCTTTCCTGTCAGTGACAATGAAAACATGCTGTTTTTATAGAGAGCAGATTTAAAAAGATGTTTTCTATGTTCCTAACTTAATTTGGTGATTATATAATCATCTCTCCTCTAAGGAAGACCAATGGCACTATATTTTTTTTTCTTACTCTGTGAACTAAACTCTTACAATCAAAGAGAGAGGAAGCAGGGCAAAAGTGTCTATTCATTTATAAGTAAAATAAATTGAACCTTGACTTATTAGGAAATTCAATTTGAGAACAGAAAAAAAATTACTTTCTTCAAATAATGGCTTGGCGTTTCTCATCCTTGCCTAAATCTGTTCCCTTTAAACTCTTTAGCTTTTAGGCCTCCGCTGTTCTCATTATAGTTAGGAACATTGTCTTCAATTACACGACCCCAAAAAAGGCCCTGGGCTCTTTAAAAAGTCATTTTTAATGTGTCAATCTCTATTCTGCACCTTAAGGACCCTTATAGCTAAGACTGAATGGAACTGCAGAATGGAAGAGAATTGTTATTCCCAGCATTTTAAACACTGAATGCATTAGTCAAACAAAAGAGAATCTTTATCTATGGAAAACTGTCCCCAAGAACCTAAAATCACAAGATTTCCCAGGCCTCAAATATTAACCCACATTCTTCTGTCAATAATTTCTGTTACAAAGAAACTACTGTGCAGGCTATAACCCATATTTGGCATTTAGTCAATAAAAAATTTATTAAACACCTACTATGTGCTAGGAACTGATTTATATACTGGGGTTTGAGCATGAGTATAACATGGAATTGCTGATGATTAATATGTTTCAGTGTCACTTTTAATTAATTCCATTTTTATTTGAATATCCCTGAAGGAAATAACTACATGTGCTACATTTTTTTAAGCCATAAGTAAAGTACTAAGAACAAATAAACACAGAATAAATTTCAGTATTTACCTAAAATTATGTATGCATCAGTTCCTTAGTTACTACTTCTTATTGGACCTACTTCAAACCACCAAGAAGAACAAAAGAGATAAACATGCTCTTTGTTTGCTCTGATTGAATGACAAGTCAAAACCCTAACTTGTGGGTAAAAAATGTTACCTCCAAAGGCAGAAAGTAGTGAACTGGGTAGAAACAGTTTCCTTCTTGTATTTCGGTAAAAGGTATTTTACTAAGCCTACTTTATTTTTTTTTTCAATGAAAAACAGATTTCTAGATTTTCTTGGAAGAAAAAATTAAGTGTGGATATAAAATATGTGTTTGAGCATGTTCCTCAAAGCAGTGAAAACTAGCAGTACCCTCAATGTCTATCATGGGATTTAGATTAATACATATTGTAAAATCCCACATAGAATCAAGATCATGCTGTATTTTGGTAAATTGTGTTAATCACACCAAATTTTTTTCCATTTCCCACTATTCATGTCCTTTCTTCAAACGTTCTCATGCTTATGTGGGCTGGAACTTGTGATATGCTCCTGTTGATAGGCTTGCAGTTAATTTGATGCCTACAAAGGTTTGACAAAAATCTTGTATATTTCTGCATGAACGCTTGGATCCCTGCCTCCACAATTATATCATGCCTGGGCTAGCCTGCTCACAGATCTCACAGAGAAAAGCCAAGTTTTTCAGCTGAGACCATCATAGACCTTCCAGTTCTTGGCCCATTTGCTAACAGGTACATGAAGAAACCAACTAAGATCAGCTTGTAGCCAAAGAACTACCAGCTGACACATAAGAAAAAAAATAGATGGCTATGTTTGTTTGTTTGCTTATCGTTCATTTTTGGTTTTTCCTTTTTAAGATTTTATTTCTTCTTTTTAGTTATACATCACAGTAGAGTATATTTTGACATATTATATATATCTACATGGACTATAACTTATTCTAATTAGGATTTCATTCTTGTGGTTGTACATGATGTGGAGTTCCACTGGTGGTCTATTCATATATGAACAAAGGAAAGTTAGGTCCAATTCATTCCACTGTCTTTCATATTCCTATCCCCCCTCCCTTCCCTTCATTCCCCTTTGTCTAATCCTCTGAACTTCTATTCTTCCCCACCCATTATTGTTTGTTAGTATATACATATCAGAGAGAACATTCAGTCTTTGTTCTTCAGGATTGTCTTATTTCACTTAGCATGATAGTCTCCAGATCCATCTATTTACCAGCAAAACTCACAAAATCATTCCTTTTCATGGCTGAATAATGTTCTATTGTGTATGTATGCCACATTTTCTTTATCCGTTCATCTGCTGAAGGGCATTTAGGCTGGTTCTATATCTTTGCTATTGTGAGTTGAGTTGCTATAAAACTGATGTGGCTGTGTCACTATAGTATGCTGATTCTGAGAAGTGGGATAGCTGGATCAAATAGTGGTTCCAGTCCAAGTTTTTTGAGGAATCTCCATAGTGCTTTCCAGAGTAGTTGCACCAATTTGTAGTCCCACCAGCAGTATACATGAATATACCTTTTCTCCTGTGTCTTTGCCAAAATTTATTGTTACTTGTATTCTTGATTGTTGCCATTTTGACTGAGGTGAGATGTAATCTCAGTGTAGTGTTAATTTCCATTTCTTTAATTGCTAGAGATGATGAACATTTTTTCATGTATTTGTTGACCACAGATGACTATTTTTAAAAGTCATTAAGTCTGGGGTGTTTTATTACACAGCATGTGTTAGTCTACTTTCTGTTACTATAACAAATACCTAGATAAATAAACTTAATAAGAGGAAAGGTTAATTTTGGCTCATGATTTTGGAAGTTCTAGTCCATGATCTGATAGGTCCATTTCTTTTAAGTCTCTGGCAAGGGGGACAGCCCATCATAATAGGAGCACAAATCCTAGCAAAGCTGCTCACTTCATGCCTAGAATCCAAAAAAAGAAAGAAAGAGACTGGAAACTCAAAATCCCCTTGAAGGACATACCCCCAATGACCTAAAATCTTTCACTGAGTCTCACTTCTTAAAATATCTATCGCCTCCCAATTGAACCACACTAGGGACTGAGTCTTCAACATGTGGGCCTTAGGGAAACATTCCAGATCTAACGCGTAGCACAGCATTATGCCAGTAATCGAGAACAGAGATGTACTAACTAGCATGTAACAACCACAAAGAACAATAGATCATTGAGTCATATAAACAAATCACAGGAAAATCATTATAAGGGTGATTATATTTAATTAAAATATGCCTGATTTATTTTTATAAAATATAGATATAGTATAGAAGGACATATTCCAACATTTATCATATTTGCCCCGATGGAGAAAAGTAGATGGAATATCGAGGATATGATAAATTCTCACTTTAAAATCTGTATCATCTTTCAGTTAAAAAAAAATTCCTTAGGGAGCATATGTTCATGTATTACTTATGTAATTTAAAGAACATCTTCAAATTAAAACAGAGCTATGGGAAATAATTGCAACCAAATTCATTTTCTTTCTGCTAACTTGATTTATTAAAAGGACATTAACTATGGGGTGATAAATATTTTAGTGAAATATCATCTGGCTTGCAGAACACTTAAAGTCTAGGTGATTGAAAGAGTCTCTTCAATGCAGACATAAGATAAATAGGAAGACACTAGCCTAATAATAAGGAGCTCCCGTGGTGCAATTGATTAGCATAGAGTATTTACACAGGGTATTTACAACATAGGGTATTTACAACAATAGGTCCCTGGCTTACTGAATTCTTAATACTATTCAACAGGATCCCTGACTGGGGTCAAGGGGAACAATCCTCCTGGATCACCTTTGAGGCCACACATCATTACTCCATTAGAAATAAATAAATACTGTTTCCTCCATTAGATATAAATACTCTTTTCTTCAGTCCAGAATTGGTCTGATTTATCAATATTTCTCATTTATATTAGAGCATTGAAATTTTGCATTGAAATTTTACAGAATAATTTACTTGGTTTAAGAATGTTCCACTTGAAATTCAAAACTTCTCAAGATGAAATTGAAACCTTAATGGAAGACTAGTGAAACTAACTGTTACTAGCCATAGCATGATGACTACAATAAACAACTTATTTTGCAGGCCAGTGGGAAATGAGATACTGAATATAACCATGGCTCATATTAAGAGCAATAAACATTCTGTTGGTCATTCTGTCAAATCCACTCATGCTACAGTAGAACCCTAAAGCTTTTATAAATTACTCTGAAAAAAACTGTTCAATCAAACACAATGTGGTCATTGTTCAATATTCACAGGGAATGGTTTCAAAACCCTCATGAATACCAAAAGCCACAGATGTTCAACTTCCTCATATAAAATAATGTGGTATTTGCATGTAACCTACACACACCCTCTCACATCCTTTAATCATTTCTAGATTATTTAGTGTTTACTATCATGCAAATGATAGGTAAATAGTCATACAGTACTGTTTAGGAAAGAAATATAAGAAAAGTAAGTCTCTACATGTCAAGTACAGATACAGTTTTAAAAAATATCTTCAATCCATGATTGGTTGGATCTGTGGATGTGGAATTTGTGGATAAGGAGCATGAACTAGATTACTCTCTGCCATCCACAAAGTGCTATAATAGCTCTAAGTTTCCAAAATCAAATAAAATAAAAATTACCACCTCCCCCAAATTCACTACAGGTCAGAAGAAAATAAAGAAATAAGAAGTCATTAAACAGTGCACTAAATACAAGAACACAATTATGTTTGAGGTGCTACGGAACTAGCTGACATGACAAAGTTAGATTTCTAGTCCAGTCCTATCCACATGTGGCTAGTGTGACTAAAAAACTGAATTTTTATTTTACTTAATTTTTAATAATTCACATTTAAGTTTTAATAGCCACAAAGAGCTAATAGCTTTCATATTAAACTGCACAAATTTAAATATTTCTGCCACTACAGAAATTTTATTGGAAGATGCTGCTCTAGACAAAAAAAAAGCAGCATTTTTTTCCTATAAAAGGTCAGATATGAAATAATTTAGTCTTTATGAGACATTTGATCTCTTTTACAGCTGCTTAGCTTTGCCACTATAATTAGCAGCCATAGACTATGTATAAACAAATGAATGTGGCCATGTTCCAATAAAACCTTATTTATGGACACTGATGTTCGATTTTTATATAATTCTCATTAATCACATTAGTCCTCTTCTTTTGATTCTTCATCAACCATTTAAAAATGTAACATCCTTCTTAGCTTTCAGGCCATACAGAAAATAGACTATGGGTCTGATTGGTCCTTTGTGTCACACTGTCTCTAAGAATGTGTACCAGAGGGATAATGTATAGTGAAAACTTAGAGAACTTAGCACTCAATAGACTAATTGTGTTCTGGAATAAAGTAGAGGAGTAGGAAAAGAACAGCAGAGAGAAGGTGAAGAAAGGAAGAGGAGGAGGAGGAGAAAGGAAACACAGAGATGAGGATGAAAGAGTCCAACACATTCAGAGAACTATAAAGAAAACAGTGTATAAGACATGGGTTTGAGAGTAGCTGGAGATAAAGGTGATAAGGGACAGGAACTTGCATGCCACTGCAATGTCTTCTCTTGCTGGTCTTTGCATTTGGCTCAATGGTCAAGACCACAGTATTATAAAAATTTGCACTGGGCATGAGATTAATGAGGAGGACCTGACCTAGCAGCAATCCAGTGTCAGGAATGCTTCCCCAGTAGGAGTCTCCCCAGCAGCCCACTGTCGGGTCTTCTCCGATCCCACCTCCAACTAATGCTTCATATGCTGAAGAATAGATCTCACTGGGGATGTGATTTAGTAACCTCATTCCCCAAAGAGGAACCAATGTGCCTTGTCACACTCCTATAGACCTACAGTCTACAGAGATCCAGAGACATGCCCAATTAGAACCATCATTACCCTTAAGGAGCAAAACTAAGGTTTTGCACTTGTAATTCTCCTTGACCAGATGCAGTATATCAATGATAGGCCATTGTTACCATTATCAGCATGACCCAGTAACACTGTTGGACATTTCTCCTTTATTAGGTTTTCCAGGGAAAAGAGCTAGAAGCACTTAATTCAAGATGAATTTCTCATGAAGAAGGAAAAAGATTTTGTTAATCCTGTACTCATAGCTGCGCTAAGGAATTTGGTCTTTGTCTCATAGGCAACAGGAACGAACCATACTTGGATTTTACAAAGATCATTCTGGTAGCATCACAACAGATAGACTAAAGAGGAAGGAGAGCCTTGGATTTTGAACAACAACGAAACTAATAAAATCCAAGAGACCATAATGCCCCAAACTAAGGCAGACATGATAGAGAGAGACTTGACAGGACCTGATGACAAAATCAAAATGAGAAGTGAAAAAAGGGATGTCTCTAAAGTAGCTCCTGGATTTCTGGCTTAGATGACTAAGAATTTAGTGGCTTTAGTCACTGAAATAGAAATTATGGAGAAAGGAATGCAGCCAGAAGTATTAACTTTACAAGCAATAGAAATTTCTCACCACCTACAAAAGAAAAACACAAAGTAATCTTGATTTATGTAACTTATTTGATATCTTGACCCAGAAAGGCTGATTAATTTTCAGTCTTTGAGCTATCTAAACACGGAGAAAAGTGTTATAAAATACACCCACCTAGAACGAAGCAAATATGATATTTTTCCATTCAACTCTGACCTACAAAAAAAATCTCTATTAACCAAACTTATTTGATGAGGTGTTTTAGAGGCCAACTCATTAACATAAGGCCCAAAGATGGACCTGATGCTGAAGGGAAAATCATGCCTGCTGCTTAACTCACGTTCCTGTTTACACTCCAAATCTAGGTGTTTTTTTTCTTATCCAGGTCACATATGCTTTGTCCTTGAAAGATCCTTAAAGTAAGGAAAATAGCCCAGTCATAGCCTTATGGAGGCAACAAGAAGATGTCAATATAAAAATCAGACAATATTCTTTTTCTAGATCACAATTCCTTGGATTAGTACGTCTCAACAATTTGTCAGTCATGGAATAAATACGACAGGGTCATGTTTGCAAGGAATACTGGGGTAAGTGGCAAAGGCTACTCCATGCCCATTCTGGCAACTGTACAACTCTCCAGTTTGGGAACTCAGTGCCAGATGACACGTGTAAATTTCACTTCCTAGTGTCTCCCAGTTCCCACTGCACTTGTGACTCATGAACAATCATCACCAATCCTAACTGTCTGTTCAAGGACAGATAAGTCAAGACCTAGTGGGCCTAGGCTTTGGGAAACATCACTAGATAATCAACAAAGCCAGACTTTTTCTGTTATGGCTGATTGTATAAGTACCTTTTAATGTCCCAAATATCAGAAAGGCAGAACAATAGAATCCAGCCCCAAAATGAAAAGTCTTACTATTTGAGCTACTCCTTCACACTCATGGAATCTAAAATAATGCACAAAATAATTCTTTCCTTAAGGGAGTCATCTACTGTTATCCACAGTCAGTGGAATGGATTCTCTACAGTATTTAACTCATCCTAGCAGAATCTTAGCAATGCAAGGAAGACTTCCATCCTGCACCCAGAAAACTGATACCCTCATTTTGTACTTAATATTAGACTGGAAGGGAGGTACAACCCAAAACTGCTCTCAAAATCTTACTGACAGTTAACATGTTGCAATATTCAGTTCTGCACAGATATGACTACGAGTTTATGGTACATTGAAATCTATGAGTTGCCCTATTCAGCTCAACCTACCTCTTCTTAGCGACTGAACAGGTCTTTATTTAGGACATTAACTATTTCTCAACTTTCTCTTTTCCCCATTCTATGTTAAGGAAGATGTTTCCATGCCCTACAGGCAGCTTCCCATCTGATTTCTTTCCCTCCCCTTATCAATGAAGATAACCTGTCTCTATCAAACTTTCTTTCTTATTATTTCCTTTTCTTTGTTAGTGAAACATCCTTTACAGGGCAGACAATGAGAGTGGAAGAGTGAAAGATGGCAATATAAAAATCAGAAAATATTCTTTTTCTAGATCACAGAAGTGATATTAATTTCAATACATAATGTTTTTAACACACAATGTTTTTAATTTGGGAGAGAATGGGAATCAGGAAAAAATCTACACTGGGGCTCTCAGCACCTGTCATTCCTGGAGAACAGTCAGCAGGGTGTGCCTATTGGCACAACCACAGCCCTATCTCACAAATCTCAAGGTTGCCAAAGGCTTTTATCTTCTGCTTTAATGTTTCCTTTATACCTTGCAATGAAGGGTTTCTTCACAAGTTAACAGCTCTTACTGCTGAGCAGCAAACATTCATTAGATGTTTCTCTTTGCTACTGTGAGGGCCAAGTGCTTCTCCACCACAGTCAGGAGTCTAGAGACCACCAGGGAATGAACAGGCACTGTAGGAACACTTCTGCACAATTCTGCCAAGATGGGCTAGATGAGAGGGTGAAGGCTACACCTAAACTCCACGAAATCCTCCGTCTCTAACTGTATTAGCCCTGCTTTTAGTTTTTCTAATTTGATGCACTAACAACAGCCTTACACATAGGTGTGCACAGGCCTAGTTCTAGACAACCCAAAGATACACTTGAATCATCTGTCTTTGATCTCTTGTCTCCCACAGCATCTTTTTCTCCTCAGAAGGAGTCCTCCACCTGAAATGCACTTTTTAAATAGAAAACAAACCAATCCAGAATCCATGCCCCTAACCATTAACCGTGTTCTCACATTCCAGGTCTCTATACAACATCCTTAATCACCCCAGGACTAGATACCACCCTGGATAGCCTCTAAATCTCAGAGGCTGCCTAAGTTATTTGACAAGCCAGTCTGATGCCTGCTTACCCTGCCTCGTGTATTCCTTCCTGAAAAACCACAATACAGGCTCTTTCCCAACAGTCCTCCCTTCTCCCTTGGCCTCAAACCATTCCCAGGGCTATCCCTCCTGATGCCTCATGGTTTGCAACACCCCTTTCTCTTGGGAACCATGAATAATAAACTATCTTTTCATGGCAGGTAGCTCCTGATCTGTTGGCCTTACTAGACCTTAAATTTTCTATTAATGCGCTATACTTTAGAATAGCGACTGGCTCTCACTATAATAATAATGCATAGAGGAGAGAAAAACCCCAGTCAGTGAAAGGGAGAATGCATAGATCCAGTGCTAATATTAATATGCCACTCTCTAGTAACTGTCTTTGAGGGTTAGGCTTCTAGGGAGCTGCCCATCTCCCAGTGGCCCCATGCAATGAGCATCACCTCATACTTCAGAGGGAGTGGGAAATGTACCAAGAGTCACCCCACTGCAGTGAACAAGCCCAGACTAGCTCCACTTCTTCTCTAACTTATCAGTTTCCTCGACTGAGATATAAATAAGATAATGGTTTCCAACTCATGGTGTGTGTGAGAATTAAACAAGCAACTAATGTGAAAATCCTGATCCAGCACTTGGCACACAATACTGACCCAATCAATACTATCACCAGTATTATTAATATAATCATCATTATTTTAAATTTCGAATTTAATGTCTTACTTGATACTGAAATTGGACTTCACATACAAATTCTAAATTTTGAATTGTTTCAAAACAAGTTAAAAATAAATAAATCTTCCATATGCTTAAAAGAACACAAGATGTATTGCTTCTTAACTCACAAATATTCTGAAAGACAGAATTTCTCTGCCAAGGCAAGAAACCCTTTAATTATTCAGTAATAAAAAAGCATGATCTTAGCTGTAAAACCTTCTAATAAGATATATAAACATCAGTAAATTTCAATCAAAAACATCAGAGAATATAGACTAGCTATGTATAGTGTTAGTATATGGTTTCCATACCCTGGCAGTTAACATGCATGTCAACTTGATGAACTATGGGTACCCAATAGTTGGTCAATATTTACTTAGATATTTATTCTGGGTGTTATCTGTGAGGGTGTTTGGGGGTAAGATTAAAATTTAAATTGGTAGATTGAATGAAGTAGATTGCCTTCCCTAACATGGGTGGGCCCGAGCTGAAGGCCTGAATAAAGCAAAAGGCTGACACTCCCCTGAGCAAGAGAAAAATCCCTCCCCCATGACTGCCTTTGAACTGGAATCAGCTTTTTCCATCCTTCACACCAGTATGAAACCATTTGCTCTCCTGGGCCTCCAGTCTCAGTCTCTCATCTTACCCTTGGAAATCTTAATTAAGGCTTGTCAGCCTCCCTAATTGTATGAGCCACTTTATTTTTTTTAAAGTTCTCTCCCCCTCCCTCTTCTCTTTTCTTCTCTCTCTCTCTCTCTCTCTCTCTCTCTCTCTCTCTCTCTCTCTCTCTCTCTCTCTCCATATAAACATCCTATTGGTTGTTTCTTTGGAAATCACTAACTAATATAAATACTTAAGAAAATAAGAACAATGACAAGAAATAATTACACCATGACTCTGGGCCCTTTATACAATTTTTCTCAGTCCCCACAAACAATTCTAAGGCAGGGACAGTCAGAATTTAAATCTATACACTGTGGTTCCAGAATCTGTGCTTCTAACCAAAATGGTGCCCTGTCTCTTATTTTGAGAAACAAAATACTTAGAGTAAGATGGACCATCCCTGAAACCTCAGTTCCACTGTGGGCAAATCTATGTGACCTCAGCCCCATGGTCTCATCTTCTAAAAAAATTATTCATGGGAATTTTGTAAGAATTGAATATTTGAGGGCTGGGGTAGCTCAGTGGTGGAGTGCTCGCCTAGCATGCACAAGGCGCTGGGTTCGATTCTCAGCACCACATAAATGTAAAATAGAGATATTGTGTCCACCTAAAAAAAATAAATATTTTTTTAAAAAGAATTGAATATTTGACTCACCATATGTAAAGTGCGTACTCTACTCCCCTGACACACAGCTGGCAGTCCATGATTGTTACTTCCTTTTCCACTAAGAATGAAATTTTCTTGATTTGGCTTCCATAAACCTGGATTATATTAATTTACCACTATTTCTCCTTGCCAGAAAGTAATACATGGCTGTTTTCTTCCTTTCTTTTTTGGATGATAAACCTTTCTACACTTTCAAAATTAGTAGTAAACATAAAAGCAGCTAAGTTTTAATATCCATATTTCTGTCAAGTTGCACCATGATTTCCCACATTGTAAAATAAATTTTCATAATTTCATTATCATAACAAGCTGCAAAAAAATTTACTTTCTGACATTAAAATAATATACCTTCTCTAAGGGCTCTAACTCTGGTTTCACAAATGTGACAGATTATTTTCTTATTTTATTCATGCTTTATGTGGGGAATTAACTTGCAATTGAAGTATATACAAATTGCATTGTTCTTCATTATTCCTGATGACATAAACTACAGGAACTCATAATTTTTATAGCATTTAAATTGATATCAATAGCACTAATGTTATGTATACCTTGTATTTCTTTACAGAAAGCTAACTTACATTAGCATCATTACCACATTTCATCTAGAAAGCATTCAAGGACATACCCATAGGCTGTCTGGCTACAACTGAGGAAGTACCAATGTTTTTCCCTGAATTATTCTTGCTTGGTTTCAATTTGAATCTAGCTATAGAAGCAACACAATTCTTTCTTTTTTAAAGGACTTTATTGATGTATAACTGAAATACAATAATCTGTACATTTTGACTGTATACAGTTGGCTCTCTATACCCATAGGTCCCACATCCAGAGATTTAGCCAATATTAGATTACAAATACTTAGGGAAAAAAAATTACATCTGTACTGAGCATGTACAGACTTTTATACTTATTATTCCCTAATCAATGTATTATAACAACTATTACATGACATTTACATTGTATTATGTATCATGTTAATCTAGGAATGACATAAAGAATTCAGAATGATGTAATAGGCTATATGCAAATAATACACCATTTTACATGAGGGACTTGAGCATCCTTGGATTTTGGTAGCCATAAAGGTCCTGGAACCAATCCCCATGGATACTAAAGAATTACTGTGATTTAATAAGTTTTACCATATTTGTATATCTGAAATAACATCAAAATCACGATCGCCACAGTCAAGATAATGGGTGTATCTATTGTCCCCACAAGTTTTCTTGAGCCCCTTTGTAAATCTACTCCTATCTCATCCTTCATGGTACTCTTTCCATCTCAAATATGACTACTATTGTTAATTCCTTCTCAATGAGTGTATGCTGAACCTGTGACTTAGTGGTCACCAGAAAAAATGTGGCCAAGGTGGCACATGATAATGCAGCATTGATCAAAATGTCCACCTTACCAGGAGAATCTGCCGCAGTCTGGCTGGGCACAAAATCACGAGCCACTCAAGCAGAAACAAACTTTATTTTTGAAACTGCCGCCAATGCCACATATGCTCCCGGGAAGATTGCCAACCGACCCCCCCCCCCACTGCAACAGGAAGTCCCTCCTCTGGAATTTCCTCCTACCACACTTCCCCAACCAATGGGAACTCTCCAGGAGTCCCGTAGCAGGCTGAGGTGGACAGCAGGAGTCCAATATCCATATGAATGCAGATCTTAACATAATCATATCGTCTCAATGGCTTGCTGGAGTCACCTTTCAACCAAAAATGCCATGCATCATATTACTTGGCTGTGGCTGTTAGCAGAATCTCTCCTTTGCTGGTTTCAAGGAAGTAAGGTGTCACTGTGTGAACTGCCACAGAGAGAGAGCCATAAGTCAAGCACCTGAAAACAACCTCCAGCCAAAACCAAAAACTCAGGCCCTCAGTGGAGCAGCCCACAGGGGACTGCACAGTATTAACAATTACATGATGTTGGAGGCTGTCTTTCCCAAGTTTAGCTTCAGATGAGAACCCAGCCCTGGCTAACACATTGGATGAAGCCTTGTAGTGGACCTAGTTAAGCTATGTTATTCCACAATGGATATAAGGAAGACTGTGTCTAGAATACTAGAGATCCATGCTGGTATATTTTGGATCTTGACTGTCTCCCAAAGACCCATATTTTAAAAACTTGATCACTAGGTTGTGATACTGGGAGATAAGGGAAACTTTAGAATGTCACTTAGAGTGATAAATCCTTAGGTCATTGACAGCATGCTCTTAAAGGGACTTATGGGACCCTGGTTTGTTCCTCTTCCTCTTTTGCTTTCTTGTCATGAGGTGAGCAAATTGCTGCTCTACCACATGCTCCCCCCACCATTGCCATCTGGCACCCCTACCAGAATCCTAAAAGCAATGGGTCCGCCAAATAGACTAGAAAAACATCTAAAACCATAAGCCAAAATCAACCTTTATACGTTAATTCTCTCAGGCATTTTGTTATAGGTGTGGGAAACTAACTAATATATATGTCCCATGACGTAGGTCAATGAAAACTTAGAAAAACTCAATCAAGGCAGGACTACAAACAAACTCTTTGAACAAAGATTTGGGTCACCAGAACAATAAGGAATAATCATCAACTGAAGTATTTGGGAAGACAGAGAGTATGGAATAGATAATGAAAGAAAATATTTATAAATAACAGCAAAGACCACCTGACAAGGTGCTGAAATAAAGACTGTAATTTTGTTGAGTGTTTCCTTCTTATTCTGTATGAATAATAATCAAACATCTTTTTTTTCTTTTTTCCTTATTGACTTACCCGGTTGAAAAAGATGTATTGACTTTACATCACAGTATTTATCATCATCACAGTATTTATTATATCACTGAAGGACTTTATTTCCTCTTCCTGGAAAAGTGTTAGTAAATTTTTTGTCATACACATCATGTTAAGCAGACACTTATTATTGTCTTCATTTGAAGATTAAGTGTGGTTTAAACATTAAATGTCATTTCTGGGAGTGTCCAAGAGGGTGTACCTGGGATGAGATTAGCATTTGAAACAGGAGACTAAGTAAAACAGATTTCACTTTCCAGGGCTGGTGGGATCATTCTGTTGAAGGCATTGCTTCTCTCTCTCTCTCTCTCTCTCTCTCTCTCTCTCTCTCTCTCTCTCTCTCTCTCCCCCCTGATTGCTGAGCTGAAACATTGGTGTTTTATTTTTGTTTGTTTATTTGTTTGTTTGTTTGTTTCTGCCCTCAGACTGAAACTCACACCACAAGCTCTATTAGGTTTTCAACTTGCCAACTGCAGGGAATGCACTCTCAGTCTCTGAAGATCACATATGCAACTTCCTTATTATTTATCTATCTACCCATCTATCCACCTAGACTACTGGCTCTGTTTCTCTGGAAAATCCACAATAATGCATCAGATATCTGATTTGATTTGATTTGATTTGATTTCAGTCACCATAGATTATTTTGCATTTTCTAAAGTTTTATGTAAAAGAAAATACAGAGCATGTTCTCTTTTTTCCTAATTATTTGACATTCAACTATGGTGATGGATGCATCAATAGTTCATATTTTTTACAGTTTTGAAGTATTCTATTATATGGATACACAATATTTTATATATTCACCTAATGAGGGACATTCAACTTGTTTCCACTTTGGGTTTATTATAAACAAAGGCGCCATGAAATTTGGTGTGGAAGTCTTTGTATGGACACACACTTTAGTTTTTCATGGTCAAATCTTTAGGCTTGAAATGGCTAGGATCAAATAGGTAGGTTGCATTAGTTTACATTCTTACTAGGACTTGACATTCTCACTAGGACTTAACATGTTTGACATGCTTAATCTTTAATTAAAACTACAGTTTGAAGCAGGGCATGATCTCAAGGTCAAGGCCAGCCTGGGAAAATTAGTATTTTTTTTTTTAATGGCTAGCTCGGTAGTAGAATACTCCTTGTTCAATCCCCAGTACTGAAAGAAAAAAAACAAAAAACCTGCAATTTGAATTTCTATATAACTAGTGATTTTGAACATCTTTTCAAATGCTTTTTCTTTTATTTGTATATCTTCTTTGATGAAAATTCTGTTTAAATTGTTAGCCTGTTTTTTATTTAATTTTTGTCTTATTTATTTTCAAGATTTTTTTTAATATACTCTGGAAACAGGTCTTTTACCAGCCAGATTCATAGCAAATGTTTGCTTTGAGTATTTTTTATTCTTGTAACAATGTAGTTCAAAAAGCAAATTGTCTTAATTTATTGAAGTTTAATTTATCAATTTGCTACTTATTAAACCATGCATTAGGCATTATATCTAAGAAATCTTTGTCTAACTCAAGATCACAAAGATTTTTTCTTATGTTTTCTTGTATAATTTTTATAGTTTTGGGACTTACACTTAGTTTGACCATCCATTTTTAGTTAATTTTTATATATGATATGAAGTATTTACATATGAACAGACAATTTTTCAGGATCATGTCAAAAGGATTATCATCTGTCACTGAACTCTGCATCTTTAAAGGAAATCATCTATCCATATATGAGTGGCCCTAATGTTTCCCTCCCTCCCTGTCTCTCTCTCTCTCTCTCTCTCTCTCTCTCTCTCTCTCTCTCTCCACACACACACACACACACACACACACACACACAATCATTTTAATTGTCTAACTTGGCCTTTTTTGTTGTTATTAATGTTGTTTTCTTTTGCTTTCCTTTCCCCTACCCCACAAAAAAAGGTGCTTATTCTTAACTAACCTCTATCTCTCCCTTCCAACCTATTTTTCATTCAACCCATGCCAAAACTTTGTGTCTAATCAAATTACTCATCTCCAACACTTTATCCTCCCATTTACATAAGCCACACCGCTATTCAATGCCATTATTCATGCCACTATTCAAATTCTGCCTCGACTTTGAGACCTAACCATGTCAGTCTTGAGCAATGATGACTGACTCTGAGTCCACAGAGCTTAACTTTAGTGGTTTCCAATTATCCATCCAAGATTCAGTCAAGCGTAGTGATTACCTCCTAAATTCTACGAAAACCATGACCTTGTCTGCTCAGATCACTAACGTGCCATAAGGAACTGAAGTAACACCTGACAACTAGTAAGTGATGATGAACATATATAAGAATCAAGTAATGTCATCTGTCTATGATGATGATTGGTAAGAAAAAAAGAAAAATACAAGAAGGGGAGATAACATAGCAAAAGAAAATAGAATTCATCGAGACATGCGGTGACTGCTTCTTTCCCTACCAACTCAATGTGCGTTCTTTTATTTTACCTGATGGCCATTGTCACCATACCAGATAACATTAGGCAATTTGTGTTTATACTTGTACACAATATTTAAATTCTCTTCAGTTTACATGTAGTTCTTTATGCTAAGAGCCATGGGACCTAAACTGTCCAAAGTCCTTAGAGAGTTCACTGATCTCAAATTCACAGTTTGCACTTCCATCAGGTGAGGTCAATAGCCCCATGCTGAGTACTAACTATACAATAATCATGTTAATATAAGGAGGAAGGATCACTGATCCTGAAGAAATTTTATTTGCATCATGATGTTAAATGTGGTAGATAAAAAGCCCTAACTGGTTAAAAAACAGTTAAAAAACAGATATATGGATATTTTATTTCTTCCAGTGGGTGTATTTCAATCCTCCCCCAACAGTAAAATACAAGTAGAGATTCCAATGCAGTATACTAGAGTACAGCTACAAGGACTTACTGTTCACCTACAAGGTAGCATCTGTGGGACTTTTTTCCCAGGCTTTATCAGAAATATTTTCATATTATCCTCTTGGTATTAAAAATCTGCCACCTGAACTAGGAATGGAACCACCCCAGGTCCCAGCTATCCTGCTTCTCAGTCTATATCCAAAAGATCTAAAATCAGCATACAATAGAGATGCAGCCAAATCATTGTTTGTAGCAGCTCAATTCACAACAGCCAAGCTACAGAACCAGTCCCTATGCCCCTCAACAGACAAACAGACAAAGAAAATGTGGTGTATATACACAGTGGAGCATTATTCAGTCATAAAGAAGATTGAAATTATGGCATTTGCTAGTAAATGAATGGAAATGGAGAGCATCAAGCTATGTGAAATAAGACAGACCCAGAAAGTCAAGGATTGAATGTTTTCTCTCAAATATAGAAGTTAGACAAAAATAAGGAGAAAAAAGAAAAAGGATGGGGAATTCCATGAAAACAGAAGAGAGGTCAGTAAAGGAGAGGGCTGTGGGGGAGGGAAGAGGGACAGGAACAGGGAGGAATGGTGGAATAAAGCTGACCCAACTTTCCTATGTACATGTATGAATATGCCACAGTGAATTTCATCTTTATGTATATCCATAAAGCACTAGTTTTTTTTTAAGTTATAAATAGAGAAAAATCTGTGACCTTCTAATATAGGTCCTAAATCAGAATGTATAAACTCTATGATAAGGAATCTCAGGAAAAAAATTAAAGAGAAAAAAAAAATCACACATTTCTCTTCTTTTACTATCCTCACAGAATTCTCTCTCTATACACCATGGAAGGTCCATATATTCTATGAATGACTAGTGATATTAAAATAACGTAGAGAAAAAGTCCTAATTAGATTTTTTGAAATTCAATATTAAAAACTTAAAAACAGATATTTGGAAAGGTTAATTCTCATATGAACAATCCAAACCTCCCTGAACAGAGAAAGTACAGTCACGCATACGAACATTTGTTTATTTGTTTGTTGTTTTTAAGATCTGTAATTGACAACGGCTGTGGTTTTGTTATGGTTTGACTTTTTCAAAACTCATATTGAAGTTTAATCCCCATTGGGAGGTAGAAAGAATGTGGAAAAGTAAACTAACTATGGTGTTTAAAGATAGGCCCTCTGGGAGGTGATTAGGATTATAAATGAATTATTCATCAGGGCAAATCCCCCAACTAGAAACTGTGGCTTTTTGAGAAGAAGAAGAGAGACCAGAAGATACACCCTGTCTATCTGCTGTGATGCCCTTTGCCTCTTCAGGAGTCAGCCAGTACAAAGCCTGTCACCTGCCCCTCGACCTTGGACTAGAACTCGGGGCCAAACTAAACCTATTTTCTTTATAATTTCCCCAGTCTTCAATAGTGTGTTATTAGCAACAGAAATGAACTAATACAACCACAAATGGCTAACAAGGTAACAAAAACAATTGCATGGCCAAGACCAAGTAAAACGAGGGCAAGGAGGGAATGTGAGGGTATCTTTCCCTGGAGATACTTACTAATTTCAGAGGTGGCAGATAAGAGGTGGAATAGCTGAGCAGGAATTTACAATGACTCCAGGAGCTAGAACACCAAAGGTTGGAATGCAAGACTAAGAAAGGACCGAGGGCTTTTTCATGACCTTTCCACCAGACTTGAGCCTGTCACATCACATTAACTAAGTTCCAGGGGGAAGCAGCTCAAGGGTAAGCACAATAAGAGGCCCAGGTGGGACCTACAAAACCTTCCTGTGACCTGTCTCTGTAGTCACTCAGCATTCTGTTTAGCATATTCTACTTGTAAAAATTTGGTCACAGGATCAGCCAGACTCAGGCAAGAGAATACATGCCATCCTGTGAATACTGAGGAACACTATTCATTGGAGAGGACATCTTTGGGGGTTATTTACTGACCAAGGATGGTTTGGTATTAAAAGCATTAATTTATATTGTGTGCATGTATGAATGTGTAACAATGAATCTCAATATTATACTTAATTATAATGTACCAATTTAAAAAAAAAGATTTTTAAAAGAAAAGCATTTACTCAGTTGAAATTCTTGGATGACATCCAGCTGACAACCAACATCAACTTCCAACATATGAAGGAGCCATCAACACTATCCGGCCAGGGTCCAGGGTCAGCAGAAAAGGAGAGATGTTGATCAAAGGGTATAAAGTCTCAGTGTCACAGAATGAATCACTTTTGGTGATCTACTGTGGAACATGGGGACTATAGCTAATAATAATAATGAATCGTATACTTGAAAATCACTAAGAGAACAGACCCTAAATATTCTCCCAAAATGAGAAGTAGACTGAGTGTGTTAATTGACTTGATTTAATCATTCCACAATATATGAATGTGTCAAAATACCTTGTTATATACCACAAGTAATTTTTATTTGTCAATTATACCCTTAAAAAAGCTGAAAAAATAGAAAAATAACTATCCCTTACAATCAGAATGTGAAAGTTAATTTCAACATGCATAGAACAAAAGAAAATTAGAAAATACATTAAAATATCAAGAGGATACAACAATTTAAAAAAAAAGTATTCAGTCTTCAGATGATTCTAGCCCTATTCATCATTAAGCTAGAGTCAGTCTCTCTCTCTCTCTCTCTCTCTCTCTCTCTCTCTCTCTCTCTCTCTCTCTCTCTCACACACACACACACACACACACACACATACATCCCAAGTGAGAATTTTCCAGGTAAGCCTCATTTACCCCAGAAACATTAAATGATAATAAATTGTTGGTTTATGGCATTTTTATGATAGTCTCTTATGCAAAAATAGAAAAACAGCTTGCTTCTTCTAAGCAAAGAATAGATTCTGCATTATTATACCTCTAAGGTAACTTCTAAAGGAATAGAAAAATGACTGTATAGCTAAAAGTCATTAGGGGAAAGAAGGGTTGTAGCTCAGGGATAGAACACTTGGCTTGCATATGTGAGGCACTAGGTTCCATCCTTAGCACCGCATAAAAATAAAGATACTTTGTCTATGTACAACTAAAAAAAAAAATGACCAACCCATTCAAATTTTAGTTCCTAGGTATTAGAAATCTGTGGAAGAACAAAAAGTTAAAGAAATAAAATTCTAAATAATAGTACGTAAGAGGGAAAACTTTTTGAGGGAAACTAATAATATCCATGTTCTCTTCTCATTGAGCATGAGCTAATTCAGCTGTACACTAACGATCTGGTTTGTCCAAGCTTCAGGCTTGCCTAAACACAGAGCCTCTAATGAGGGAAATATAAACCTGAAAAGCTCTTGGTAATCATAAAGGAAATAGTGTGGCAAATTGAAAACTTGCGGGAACTGAGACCATAGCTGATGTACTCATGGACATTTTCTGCATTCTGATGCTGTAAAGGAGTAAGGGGAAATAGGTGAAATTCTTCTAGAGACAGACTGAAATTCTCTCTGTTGTTCCATGCTTAGAAAATAGAAACTCATTTCAAGCACATTGTCCAGGTTCTCTTTAAAATATTTGCCACATTTGGAAAATATGCAGGGTATGAGCCAGGAGACCTGGATTTTGAAGCACAAAAGTAGAAATACCACAGTATTTCACACCTGTAAAAAAGAAGAGCAACCAGGATCTAAAATAAGAGCTATCAGAGAGACACATTCTAGAGACAAAGAGGAAGTTCTAACTCAGCTCAAATTGGCATTGGAGTCTACTAACAAGATTCACAGAGAAACGACAGAAAATTCTGTGTGGAAATTTAGAAAATTAGGATACTCTATGGTTCTGTCCAGGTCCATCATACATAAATGTTCAGTATACAATAAAATATTACTTATTTGGAAAGAAGTGAGAAAATGTACCCTATTTTAAAAGAAATGACAAACGTTGGAAACAGAGATGCAGAAAATTCAATGTAAAATTAACAGAGTTCATTTAAAACAACTGTAATATGTTCACAAAATGAGAGAAATTGGGGGGTCAAATAGACGAAGGAATGCAGAAATTTAATAAAAAATTGGGGTCAACAGAAAGGAATGAAATGTAGATTCCATACCTGAAAATATAAAAATAGAATATTCAAACTGAAGAACTCTACTGAGAAATTTAGTAACAGATGGGATCCAGCAGAATACAGAAATAATAAATCAGAGGGCTGGGACTGTGGCTTAGCGGTAGAACACTCACCTAGCACGGGCGGGACCTGGGTTCGATCCTCAGCACCACATAAAAATAAAAGTCATTGTGTTGTGTCAATCTACACCTAAAAAAAAATAAATAAATATTTTTTTTAAAAAAATAAGTATTTTTTTTTCTTTTTTTTTATTGTTGGTCGTTCAAAACATTACATAGTTCTTAATACATCATATTTCACAATTTGATTCAAGTGGGTTATGAACTCCCAATTATACCCCTTATACAGATTGCTGAATCACATCAGTTACCCTTCCATTGATTGACAAATTGCCTTTCTAGTGTCTGATGTATTCTGCTGTCTGTCCTATTCTCTACTATCCCCCCTCCCCTCCCCTCCCCTCCCCACCCCTTTTCTCTCTCTACCCCTTCTACTGTAAAACATTTCTTCGATTTGTATTATCTTGTCTTGCCCCTCCTTTCCTCTTATATGTCCTTATGTATAATCCTGAGGATCGCCTTCCATTTCCATGCGATTTCCCTTCTCCCTCCCTTTCCCTCCCACCTCTCATCCCTGTTTAATGTACATCTTCTTCTCAAGCTCTTCGTCCCTACCCTGTCCTTGTTTACTCCCCTTATATCAAAGGGGTCATTTGGTATTTGTTTTTTAAAGATTGGCTAGCTTCACTTAGCATAATCTGCTCTAATGCCATCCATTTCCCTCCAAATTCTATGATTTTTGTCATTTTTTAATGCAGAGTAATACTCCATTGTGTATAAATGCCACATTTTTTTTTATCCATTCATCTATTGAAGGGCATCTAGGCTGATTCCACAATCTTGCTATCGTGAATTGTGCTGCTATGAACATTGATGTAGCAGTGTCCCTGTAGCATGCTCTTATTAGGTCTTTAGGGAATAGACCGAGAAGGGGAATAGCTGGGTCAAATGGTGGTTCCATTCCCAGCTTTCCAAGAAATCTCCATACTGCTTTCCAAATTGGCTGCACCATTTTGCAGTCCCACCAGCAATGAACAAGAGTGCCCTTTTCCCCGCATCCTCTCCAGCACTTATTGTTGTTTGACTTCCTAATGGCTGCCAATCTTACTGGAGTGAGATGGTATCTTAGGGTAGTTTTGATTTGCATTTCTCTGACTGCTACAGATGGTGAGCATTTTTTCATGTACTTATTGATTGATTGCATGTCCTCCTCTGAGAAGTGTCTGTTCAGGTCCTTGGCCCATTTATTGATTGGGTTATTTGTAATCTTATTGTCTAATTTTTTGAGTTCTTTGTATATTCTGGTTATTAGGGCTCTATCTGAAGTGTGTGGAGTAAAGATTTGTTCCCAGGATGTAGGCTCCCTGTTTATCTCTCTTATTGTTTCTTTTGCTGAGAAGAAACTTTTTAGTTTGAGTAAGTCCCATTTGTTGATTCTAGTTGTTAACTCTTGCGCTATGGGTGTCCTATTGAGGAATTTGGGGCCCGATCCCACAGTATGTAGATCATAACCAACTTTTTTTTCTATCAGATGCCGTGTCTCTGATTTAATATCAAGCTCCTTGATCCATTTTGAGTTAACTTTTGTGCATGGCGAGAGATAGGGATTCAGCTTCTTTTTGATGCAAATGGATTTCCAGTTTTCCCAGCACCATTTGTTGAAGATGCTATCCTTCCTGCATTGCATGCTTTTAGCCCCTTTATCAAAAATAAGATAGTTGTAGTTTTGTGGATTGGTTACTGTGTCCTCTATTCTGTACCATTGGTCCACCCTCCTGTTTTGGTACCAGTACCATGCTGTTTTTGTAACTATTGCTCTGTAGTATAGTTTGAAGTCTGGTATCGCTATACCGCCTGATTCACACTTCCTGCTTAGCATTGTTTTTGCTATTCTGGGTCTTTTATTATTCCATATGAATTTCATGATTCTTTTATCTATTTCTACAAGAAATGCTGTTGGGATTTTGATTGGCATTGCATTGAACTTATAGAGAACTTTTGGTAATATCGCCATTTTGATGATGTTGGTTCTGCCTATCCATGAGCAGGGTATATTTTTCCATCTTCTAAGGTCTTCTTCTATATCTTTCTTTAGTGTTCTGTAATTTTCATTGTATAAATCTTTCACCTCTTTTGTTAGGTTGATTCCCAAGTATTTTATTTTTGGGGGGGATATTGTGAACGGAGTAGTTTTCCTCATTTCCGTTTCAGAGGATGTGTCGCTGATATACAGGAATGCCTTTGATTTATGCGTGTTGATCTTATATCCGGCCACTTTGCTGAATTCATTTATTAGCTCTAATAGCTTCTTTGTAGACCCTTTTGGGTCTGCTAGGTATAGAATCATATCATCTGCAAATAGTGATAATTTAAGTTCTTCTTTTCCTATTTTTATGCCTTTAATTTCTTTCATCTGTCTAATTGCTCTGGCCAGTGTTTCGAGGACTATGTTGAACAGAAGTGGTGAGAGAGGGCATCCCTGTCTTGTACCAGATCTTAGAGGGAATGCTTTCAATTTTTCTCCATTCAGAATGATGCTGGCCTGTGGCTTATCATAGATTGCTTTTACAATGTTGAGGTATGATCCTGTTATCCCTAATTTTTCTAGAGTTTTGAACATAAAGGGATGCTGTACTTTGTCGAATGCTTTTTCTGCATCTATCGAGATGATCATATGGTTTTTATTTTTAAGTCTGTTGATGTGGTGAATAACATTTATTGATTTCCGTATATTGAACCAGCCTTGCATCCCAGGGATGAATCCTACTTGATCATGGTGTATAATTTTTTTGATATGTATTTGAATCTGATTCGCCAGAATTTTATTGAGGATTTTTGCGTCAAGGTTCATTAGAGAAATTGGTCTGTAGTTTTCTTTCTTTGAAGTGTGTTTGTCTGGTTTCGGAATCAGGGTGATGTTGGCCTCGTAGAATGAATTTGGAAGTTCTCCCTCTTTTTCTATTTCCTGAAATAGCTTGAAAAGTATTGGTGTTAGTTCCTCTTTAAAGGTTTTGTAAAACTCTGCTGTATACCCATCCGGTCCTGGGCTTTTCTTAGTTGGTAGTCTTTTGATGGTTTCTTCTATTTCCTCTATTGTTATTGGTCTGTTTAGGTTGTCAATATCCTCCTGACTCAATCTGGGCAGGTCATAAGACTTAAGGAATTTATCTATGCCTTCACTATCTTCTATTTTATTGGAGTATAAGGATTCAAAATAATTTCTGATTATCTTCTGTATTTCTGAAGTGTCTGTTGTGATATTGCCTTTTTCATCCCGTATGCTAGTAATTTGGGTTCTCTCTCTTCTTCTCTTCGTTAGCATGGCTAAGGGTCTGTCAATTTTATTTATTTTTTCAAAGAACCAGCTTTTAGTTTTGTCAATTTTTTCAATTGTTTCTTTTGTTTCAATTTCATTAATTTCAGCTCTGATTTTAATTATTTCTTGCCTTCTACTTCTTTTGCTGTTGTTTTGCTCTTCTTTTTCTAGGATTTTGAGATGAAGTATGAGATCATTTATTTGTTGGGTTTTTCTTTTTTTGAGGAATGAACTCCAAGCAATGAATTTTCCTCTTAGAACTGCTTTCAATGTGTCCCATAGATTCCGATATGTTGTGTCTGTGTTTTCATTTAACTCTAGGAAGTTTTTAATTTCCTCCTTAATGTCTTCTAAAACCCATTGATCACTCAGCAAGCTATTGTTCATTCTCCAAGTGATGCTTGATTTTTCCTTCCTTCTTTTATCACTGATTTTCAGTTTCATTCCATTATGATCAGATAAGATGCATGGTATTATCTCTACCCCTTTATATTGTCTAAGAGTTGCCCTGTGACATAATATATGGTCTATTTTTGAGAAGGTTCCATGTGCTGCTGAGAAAAAAGTGTAACTACTTGATGTTGGGTGGTATAGTCTATATATGTCAATTAAGTCTAGATTGTTAATTGTGTTATTGAGATCTATAGTTTCCTTATTTAACTTTTGTTTGGAAGATCTGTCCAGTGGTGAGAGAGGTGTGTTTAAGTCTCCCATGATTATTGTATGGTGGTATATTAGACTCTTGAACTTGAGAAGAGTTTGCTTGATGAACACAGCTGCACCATTATTTGGGGCATATATATTTATGATTGTTATGTCTTGTTGGTGTATGGTTCCCTTGAGCAGTATGAAGTGTCTTTCTTTGTCCCTTTTGATTAACTTTGGCTTGAAATCTATTTTATTAGATATAAGTATGGACACTCCTGCTTGTTTCCGCAGTCCATATGAGTGGTATGATTTTTCCCAGCCTTTCACCTTCAGTCTATGAATATCTTTTCCTATTAGATGCGTCTCCTGTAGACAGCATATTGTTGGGTCTTGTTTTGTGATCCATTCTACTAGCCTGTGTCTCTTAATTGGTGAGTTTAAGCCATTAACATTTAGGGTTATTATTGAGATATGGTTTGTTCTTCTAGCCATATTTGTTTATTGATGTTACTAACCCTGATTTGTTATCCTCTTTGACTACTTTCCCCCCTTTACTGTCCTATCTCCCATTGTTGGTTTTCAATGTTATTTTCCATTTCCTCTTCCTGTAATGTTTTGCCAAGGATTTTTTGAAGAGATGGTTTTCTAGCTGCGAATTCTTTTAACTTTTGTTTATCATGGAAGGTTTTAATTTCATCTTCTAATCTGAAGCTTAATTTTGCCGGATACACGATTCTTGGTTGGAGCCCATTTTCTTTCAGTGTTTGAAATATGTTATTCCAGGATCTTCTAGCTTTCAGAGTCTGTGTTGAGAGATCAGCTGTTATCCTGATTGGTTTACCCCTAAATGTAATCTGCTTTCTTTCTCTTGCAGCTTTTAAAATTCTCTCCTTATTCTGTATGTTGGACATTTTCATTATAATGTGTCTAGGTGTGGATCTCTTATGATTTTGCACATTCGGCGTCCTGTAGGCTTCTAGGATTTGGGATTCTGTCTCATTCTTCAAGTCTGGGAAGTTTTCTCGTATTATTTCACTGAATAGACTTTTTATTCCTTTGGTTTGGAGCTCTGTGCCTTCCTGTATCCCAATGACTCTTAAATTTGGTCTTTTGATATTATCCCATAATTCTTGGATATTCTGCTCATGGTTTCTTAGCAGACTTGCTGAGCTGTCTATGTTCTTTTCCAGTTGAAATACTTTGTCTTCATTGTCTGATGTTCTCTCTTCTAAGTGATCTACTCTGCTGGTAGTATTCTCAATTGAGTTTTTAAGTTGGTTTATAGTTTCCTGCATTTCTAGAATTTCAATTTGTTTGTTTTTTATTACCTCTATCTCCCTGTGAAATTGATCTTTTACGTCCTGGATTTGTTTGTCAATGTGATCTTTCATTGTCTGATTTTGCTGTCTCATGTCTTCCTTGAGACTCCAGATCATCTGAAGCATATAAATCCTGATGTCTTTATCTGACATTCCATCTGTTGCAGCTATTACCTCTTCTAAAGTTGAGTTGACCTGCATTACTTGTGGTCCTTTCTTTCCTTGTCTTTTCATACTGCTGACGTTTCTTTCTGCTTGGTGCCACTGTTGTGTTTTTGAAATTTACCCCCTATTTACTTATGTTGCTCTTGTATAGTTGGGAAGTCTCCCTTGCTGGGCGGGTATTGGCTGTGCTCCTCCTCTAATTATGGTGGTCTGTCTACCCCGCTGATCGGTCGCAGGTCTGCCCCCGCTGCGGGCACTGGTGGTGGCTTTGCTCTGCCCCCACTCCAATTGTGGTAATGTAACTACCGCGCCCTGGGATCCTTGGTCCTGATCTGGATGTGGGTGGCGGCTCAGCTGGGCCCCTACTCCAATTGGTGTGACGAGTCTACCGCGCTGGCAGACCTCTAGGCCGGTGGGTCGCAGTTCTGCACAGCCCCCACTCCCAATGGGGGTACCTGACTACCTCTCCAACGGGTTGCTGAGCCCCCTCCGGACCCGGGCGGCGACCCTGCTCCACCCCCACTCCAACCAGTGTGATGCGACTGCCTCGGTTTTACGTGTCCACCACGCTGGCAAGCTACCTGGCCTGTCTTGCCAGTTGGCGGCAGGTCTGCCTGCCCTGCTTGCTCGGATGGCAGCTCCGCACAGCCCCTACTCCAAATGAGGTTACTTGGCTACTGCGCCGCGGAATCGCTGGTCCTATTCTAGGCGTGGGCGGCTGCTCTCTTCAGCCCCAGCTGCATTTGGGGTGTCATGGTACCACGCCGGCGGGTCACTTGGCCTGCTCTGGGCGCAGGAGGAAGCTCCACTCTGCCCCTACAACACCCCACCAGACCCTGATTGAGAAGCAGTCACCGCGGGTTCCCTAGCCTTGGGCCAAAGCAGCTTAGGTAGCCGGAACCCCGCCTCTCCGATCTGATACACTCTCCGCTGGGAGCTGGCTCCAGGGAGCGACCCCCACGGGTTCCCCAGCCCCAGGCCAAAACTGTTCCAGGAGTTAGAACCCAGTCGCCCCAAGCTCAGCGCACGTTCCACTTGGAGCTGGCCTCCGCCGGCAGTCTCCGCAGTTTCCTCAGACCTGGGCCAGGTTAGCCCCGGGAACCCAAATCCAGCTGCTCAGTGCCCGGCGCACGCCTTGCCAGGCACGAGCCTCTAGGAGTATTCTCCACAAGAACCCCCGCCCCGAGCCTGAGCAAGAAATCTGTCTGCTAGACGCAGGCAAATACCAGCCTGTTATCACCTGTTCGTAGTTGAATGGGCTGAGATCAGTAGAACTTGGGGATGATTACATCATCTCTCCGAAATGGCGGCTGCTGTCCTCCACTGTGGTCCGACCGGTGTCTGGAACCAAACTGGGCCGCTTCTCTCCTCTGTTTCAAAGCCGGAACTCAGCACTAAGGGCTCCGATGTACCACTGGCGGGAGCCCCCCCGGATCCGTATCGCTGTTCCCCCGCTCCGGCACCCTGCCGCTCCCCGGCGTGCGCCACAGACTCCAGCCTCCGGGCGATCGCCTGTCAGGCTATGCGACCCTCCGTGCGGGGAAATGGAGCTCTCAGAGCCGAACTTCGCACGATGGAAATCTGTCCACTAGATTCTGGAGCACCTCAATTTCACTGGAACTTCCCAAAGATATCCTTCAGCTGTTTTGCATCGTCTTTCTCCCACTTAGTGACGCGGCGCCCTGGGGTGATGCAGTCCCTTCGCCGCCATCTTCTTTATCAAAATAAGTATTTTTTTAAAAAATAAATAATAAATTAGAAAGTAAGTCAGTAAAAATACTGAGTAAAACAAGGAAAAAAGAAGGAATGGGCGTGGCAGTAGACATAACATAGCCACCGAATGAGAAATGTCAAAAATACTATCAAGTATATAATTGATGTCTATAAGAGAATAAAAAATGAAACAGAAGCAACATTTGAACAAATCATGAATGAGCTAATTCCAAAGCTTTTGTGAGACAGCAATGCCTGGATTTAGGAAGCTCAGTGAACACTAAGCAGGATAAACCAAAGATAAAGAGGAAATCATGAAAGTAGACAAAGTGAGAAAATATTGCCTTTAAAGAAACAATAATGAAGACAACATGCTTCTCAGCAAGAACAGTGAAAACAAGTAGGAAATGCAAAGGCCTCTCCAAAGGACCAAGAAAAAACACCTGCCGACCTAGAATCCTATACCCAGTGAAAATAACTTTCAAAATGAAGGTTAATATAAGCAGAAGTGCAGACAATAAGTGAGACAGCTTAATTCCAGCTGTCACAAACAAAAGAAAATTACTGAGGGTCTTTGGGGCTGATGAAAAATTATTCCAGAAAGAAACATGAAAATACAAGAGGAAGTGAGGGTCACCAGAAAAAATAAATACAAATGAATAGTGGGTTTATATGATATGTACTAATAAATAGGAATACTGCATATATAATATATATGAAGAGTGATATGGATAAGCATAACAGAATACTGAATATAGATAGCAAAAACTGTAATACTTTGTGAAATTTTAATTTATTATCATCATCATCAAAAAATGATAATATAAGAGGTAGAGAAAGATTTGAGATTCTAAAGAAAGCAGTGTCAGAGAAATATGGTGCTTAACATCATTCTTACCTTCATTAGCCATCAGGAATATGAAAATTAAAACTGTAGTGAAATGCCAGTAGCCACTCACTGGAATGGCGAAATTTTAAAATGCTGAGACCACCCAGTTTTGCATATGATGTGGAAAAGAATGGGAACTCTCCTACATTTCTAGGAAAAGTATAAATTGGTAAAGCAGCTGCGGATAACTATTAGGCTTTATCGGCTAAAGTTAAACATAGTTTTTCTTACGATGCAGCAAGTTGATTTCTAGCTATGTGGCCAATGGAATAGTATATACATGTGCATCCAAAGACATGTCCAAGAATGTCTGTATTAACATTATTCATGGCAGCAAAAACATTGGTAGCAATCCAGATATTAAAAGTACAATAAGTTGTCTTATATTTATATAATAGAATATATGAAATAAATAAAATAAACCCAGCTAGTTTCAAACATCTGAATGAATGCCATAAACACAATACTAATCAGCATCAAACAGACTCAAATAATACACAAAAATACATGATTCCAATGATACAAATATACCAAAGCTAATAAAAATGAAACTGAACTAAATGAACCTGAACTATAGTGCTGGAGGTCAAGGTTCTGGTTATTTCTACAGAGAAAACAAAAAAATTAAGAGGGGACATTAAGAACCTTTTATGACATTGGGAGTGTTCAACTTTTTTTTACCTGGATGGTAGTAATTCATTAAACTGCATATATAAAATTCTTTTGTAATAGGTATGCCAATAGAGAAATTTCAAAAGCCATAGATGTAGACTTGTCTTTAAGAGTTAACATTTGGGATGGGCTAACTTCACTTAGCATTATCTTCTCTAACTCCATTCATTTACCTGCAAATGCCATGATTTTATTCTCTTTTATTGCTGAGTAATATTCCATTGTGTATATATGCCACATCGCAATGCATTCTTCCATCATATGTAAATTTTAAAAAAGAGTTAACATTTGAGGTTCTAATGAAAGAGCTGAAATATTAAGAAAATATTTATTAAGTAATTCTAGCAGATATCCTTTTGGTAGACAAATATGAAGGTAATCAGACAATGTGGAATTTAGAAATAAGAGTTTAAAGGCCAGTTCCATGGAAGACCAATGTACTGGAAGATAGCTGTTAATGCAAATCTATGAAATTTTCTCCATATCAGATAATAAAACAGCAATATGAAAATAAATTGAATATTTTAACTTATTGTTTAAGACTATATACAGGATTCATTCTGACCGAATCACAAAAGCATGGAATATCATTTGCTCTAATTAAGTCCCCAGCACTTTGCTGCTCCCTTCCTCTGCTCCCCTACCTCTACTCTACTGATTTTCTGCAATTCATTTACGGTTTCTGTAAATTAGTGTCCTGTGAATACACTTGATATTGACATTCACTGTGGTATGTTCATGTATGTACATGTGGAAGTTCAGTCAGATCCCTCCCACTGTTCTTCCCTTATCCCACCTCTCCTTCCTCCCCCTGGATCTCCTCATCCACCCTACTGATTTTTACTCTACTTTGATGAAATTCCCTATACTTTTTGTTTATATTTTTATTTATTTACTCTTTCTCTCCATCCCCCTCCTCTTCATCGTGAATTAGTTCCCAGATATCAGAGAAGATACCCAACCTTTGACTTTTGGGGACTGGTGCATTTCACTTGACATGATAGTGTCCAGTTCCATCCATTACCAACTGAGTAATACTCCATTATGTATGTGAATTAATTCACATTTTCATCTGTTGAAGGCTCCATAGCTTGGCGATTGTAAATAGTCCTGCTATAAACACTGATAATGACTACATCACTATAGTATGCTGATCTTAAATCTTTTGGATATATATATATATCAAGGAGTAGAGTAGAGGGGTCAGATTGTAGCTCCATGCCTAGTTTTTTTGAAGATTCTCCATACTGTTTTCAAGAGTGGTTGCACGAATTTGCAGTCCTACCAGCATGTATGAGTGTACATTTTCCCTGACATCCTCCCCAAGATTTATTATAATTTGTATTCTTGATAATTGCCTTTTTTACTAAAGTGAGATGAAATCCCCAAGTAGCTTTTGCCAACATCTAATTGCCAGAGATGTTGAACATTTTTTAATATATTTGTTGACCATTTGTAGTTATTTTGAGAAGTGTTTGTTTAGTTCTTTTGCCTGCTTATTGATAGGGTTATTTCTTTGGGGGGGGGGTTCTTTGTATATTCTGGAAAGTAATTCCTTATCTGAGGAACAGGAGGCAAAGATCTATTCAATTCTGTAGGCTATCACTTCATGCTCTTGTTTCCTTTGCTGTGCAAAAGCTCTGTAATTTGATGCCATCCCACTCATTCTTTATTTCTTGAGCTGTAGGAGTCTTGTTAATGAAGTCAGTTTCTGAGCCAACATGCTGGAATGTTGGACCTACATTTTCTTTTAGCAGGTGCAGGGTTTCTGGCCTAATTCATAGATTGTTGGTCCAGTTTGAGTTGACTTTTGTGCAGGGTGAGAGATAGGGGTTAAATTTTATTCTTCTGTGTATAGATTTCCAGTTTTCCCAGCACCATTTGTAAACAAAACAAAAAGCTACCTTTTTTCTAAGGTAAGTTTTTGGCATCTTTGTGTAGTATCAGATAAATATATTTATGTGGGTTTGTCTCTGTGTCTTCTATTCTATTCCATTGGTCTTCATGTCTATTTTGGTGTCTGTACCATGCTGATTTTTACCTACAGTTTTGTAGTATATTTTGAGGTTTGGTATTGTGAACCTTTTGCTAAAGATTGCTATGGATATTCTGGGTCTCTTATTTCTCCAAATGAATTTCAGAACTGCTTTTTCTAGGGAATAATGTCATTGTTGTTTTGATGGGGATTGTGTTGCATGTGGATAGCACTTTTGGTAGTATGAGCATTTTGACATTATTAATTCTGCCTATCCAAGAACATGGGAGATCTTTCCATCTTATAAGGTTTTCAGCAATTTCTTTCTTTAGCATTCTATAGTTTTCATAGTAGGATGTCCTTCACCTCTTTCAATAGATTGAATCCCAAGCTTTTTTGTTTTGTTGTTGTTGTTTCTTAGGTTATTGTGAATGGGATAATTTTCTTAATGTCTTCTTCAGAAGCTTCATCATTAGAGTATTGAAACATGATTGATAAATGTATGTTGATCATGTATCTTGCTACTTTGCTGATTTCATTTCAGCTCTAGAAGTTCTCTAATGGAGGTTTTTTTTTTTTTTTTTTTTTTTTTTTTTTTAGTCTTCTAAATGTAGTATCGTGTCATCAGCAAACAGAGACAATTAAAGCTCTTTTTTTCCCACTCGGATCCCTTTAATTTCCAAATCTTGCCTCATGGCTCTGGCTAGAGTTTCAAGAATCGCATTGAATAGGAGTGGGGAAAGTGAGCATCCTTGCCTTGTTCCTGATTTTAAAGAAAATGCTTTCAGTTTTCCTCTATTCAGTATGATGTTGGCCTTGGGTTTGTCATGTGTAGCCTTCACAATGTAGAGGTAAGTTCCTTCTATCACTAGTTTTTCTAGTGTTTTTAAACATGAATCAGGACTGTACATTGTCAAATGCTTTTCCCACAAATATTGAGATGATCATGTGATTCTTGTCCATAACTCTATTTACGGGGTGAATTATATTATTGACTCCCATATGTTAAACCAACACACATACCTGAGATGAAACACACTTAATCATCATGCACCATCTTTTCAATGTTGTTTTTTTTTTGTATGCAGTTTGCCAATTTGTTATTAAGACTTTTTACATTTATGTTCATCCAGGATATTAGCATGAATTTTTCTTTCCTTGATATGTGTTTGTCTGGTTTTAGTATCAGTTGGTACGGGCTTCATAGGAGGAATTTGACAGTGTTCTTTTCTATTTCATGGAATAAAATGAGGAGGATTGACAGTCATTCTTTTTAAAGCTCTGGTAGAATTCAGCTGTGAATTCATCCAGTCCTGGGATTTTCCTCTTTCATGTAACATAATGCTCTCCAAGCTCATTCATATTTTTGCAAATGGCAATATTTTCTTTTTTTTCCTGGAAGAATAGAATTCTGGTGTGTGTGTGTGTGTGTGTGTGTGTGTGTGAGAGAGAGAGAGAGAGAGAGAGAGATACACATGTGTATATATCATATTTTTTATTTATTCATCTATTAATGGACACTTAGTTTGATTCCATGACTTGTTATTTTTAATAACCCTGCAATGAACATTGGAATGCAGATACCTCTTCAACATAATAATTACATTTCCTTTGGATATATACCCAGAAGGGATTTCTGGATCATATGTTAGCCCATTTTTTTTTTAATTTTTGGAGGATCTTCCATTCTTTTTCCATAATGGCTATACCAATTTACCATCTCCCCAACAGTGTGCAAGTGTTCTCTTTCCTCCACACCTCACCAATACTTCATCTTTTGTCTTTTGTATAAGTGCTATATACCAGATGTGAGGTGGTATTTCATCTCATAGATTTGTCAGAAAGACAAATTATCTCACATACATGTAGAAGGGAAAAAAGTTAATCTCATTAAACTAGAGAATACAATGTGGTTAACAGGGACCAGGACAGTTAACTTGGGCTAGGAATGATTGGGAGATGCTGGTTTTAATTCATATATTTCTAATGATTAGTAATACTGAGCTTTTATTTATTTATTTATTTATTTATTTATTTATTTATTTTTGGAGAATTGGTATTCAGCTCCTTGGCCCATCTTTCAATTGGTCTGTTTGTTTTCTTGCTATTGAGTTAATTGAGTTCCTTATGTATTTTGGATATTAACCCCTTATTTAATATACAATTTATAAATATTTTATCCACTCTATAAGTTGTCTCTTTGTTGGTTGTTTTCTTTCGTGTGCAGAAGCTTTTTGGTTAGATATATAATTCCATTGGTCAGTTTTTGCTTTGTTATCTGCCAAAAACTATTGCCCAGACCAATCTCATGTAGATTTTCTCCAGTTTTCTTCTGGTAGTTTCAGAGATTGGAGTCTTCAATCTACAATTGATCCATTTTGAGTTGATCAATCAATGTCTTTGATCTGTTTTCAAGTTGATTTTTGCATGTGGTATGAGAAAAAAAATTAACAATATTCTTCTATGTGTAGCTAGTCCAATAAATGACACCATTTATTGAAGAGGTTTTCCTCTCCCCACAGACAATTTTATCTAAACTCAGATGGTATAAATATGTGAATTTATTTCTGGACTTTATATCCTGGTCCATTGGCTTAGCTTTATATCAGTGCCATGCTGTTTGAGTTACAATAGCTTCTTAGTATATTTAGAAATCATGTAGTGAAATGCCTCCAACTTTGTTCTGTCTGCTCAAAATTTCTGTGCCCATTTAGGGGATTTGGTGGTTCTATAAGAATATTATGGATGCTTTTTTCTATTTCTATAAAGAATCTCATTGGCATTTTCATAGGAACTGCATTGAATCTGCACATTACTTTGATTGGTATGGATATTTTAACAATATTGATTCTTCAACCCATGATCCAGATTATCATTCCATTTATTGTGTCTTCTTCAATTTCTTTCATCAATGTTTTACAGTTTTCAGGGGACAAAGCTTTTTACAGGGCTTTAAGCAATCTATTTTCTTATGCCTGTGAACTTCAGAAAACCATAATAAATATGTCGGCAGAATTGGTTCCTTCTGGAGACTTTCAGGGAGAATCTGCTCCTTGCTTCATCTAGCTTCCATTTAGTTGCCAATGGTCCTCAGTATTCTTTGGCTTATAGACACTTAACTCTGATCTTGGCATCTGTCTTCACATACCTTTTCCTGTGTGTATCTATGCATCTTTAAAGGAATATATATATATATATATATATATATATATATATATATATATATATATATATCACAGTCATTGAATTTAGAGCCTTCCCATTCAACATGAACTTGACTTACTAATTCTGTCTACAGAGATTTTATTTCCAAAAAAAGACTGCATATCCTCATGTTCTAGGTGGACATGAACTTTAGGGGAAAACAATCCAACCTCAAACAGTTGTTATGCACCAAAAGTATAAACTGCATTTCTATACTATAGAAAATTCCTAAATTCATTATCATTATTGTTCAGAGGCCATTTAGGAAGTCAGAACCCTCTCTAAATATTTAAAAATAAAAGTAATTGCTTACAGTTGCACTATTGCATTTGGAAGGGTAAAGAAGGCAGAAGGGATGGTAAAGCAACCCAGACATTGGCATAGAAGGAAGACATTCCTAGATTCCCGTGATAAGAAGAGTGATGTTCTCAGAATCTAGAAATCAGAATCACCCAGCAGCAACTAGAGAGACTGTGAGCCCACCAGGTCAACATGGGAGTCACTGAGAAGACAGAGCAGCTGGTTGGGACAGATTGGTTGAGGTGGGAAGACAGGGAGGACAGCAGGTGGAGATACCCTGGCTTCTCTAGTTTTCCACCCACCTCCCATCAGCCAAGTCCAGTTGGAAGTGAGTATTATAAGGATAGAGGGGACTGTGGGTGTTGACCTCTTTGTGACAAACAAGAAGCAACTAAGGAAAGTCTAGAAGAGGGTTGGAGAGCAAACAGGCCAGGACCAACCCAGCAAACACAAAAAAAGGGTTAAAGAAAAATCCTCCAGGTATAATTTTGATGGAGGATTAAAATCAAACATTTTAACAAGGTGTGTATGGACTCAAATGTTTTCAGTATTGCATTGCTCTCACTGACAGGAAATTCTGCTTTATTGTTGATTTTTAGAAAACTGGCAATCTAATAAAATGTGTTTCATGAACCTAGGAAAATCTTTAAAAGAGCTTAGTACATTTTTTAAGTGTTGGCTATTGTGCACAACTCCATATGATAAATATTGATCTAGGATTCTAAATGCCTATTTTCTAATTGGACTCCTTCCTTGAGCTTGGTTTGGACTTTTATAAAAAAAGCATTCTCTGTGTGAGTAGCTACATTAATAAATGGAGAATAAAATGTTTCCTTTTCCCTTCCTCCTTCTTCCTCATTAGAATTAATAAAGAGCCAGGAAAATACATTCTTCCTTGAAAAAAAAAACCCTCTATACATTCATACTCCAACTTTCCAAACAATTCTAAAGTTGTTCAAGTTTTATTGATTATATCACATCTTGGAAAGAAAATGTTTAAACAATGCATAGAGCAACAAAGAGTATGAAAATGTGATCAATGTTGACACTTTATAAATTGCCTATAACTAGAGTACAATTTAGTATATAAAGAAAGTCTTTTCAAAAGATCTTTGAAGAAATTAATTAACTCCTAAAGTATTTAAGTCCTCCACATTTTGAAGAGATAACACTTTGCTCCCTGTGCATTTGAAATACTCATTGATATTAGAACAGCTTTGATGCAAACCTGTCCCTGGAATGATGCATAGCAAATTAGGCTTGTTGGACTTTAATGATGGTGACACAACATGCAGAGAAACTGAACAAATTGAGGTGGCTGAGGCATAGACTTTGTAACGAAATTTACAACCTAATACATAATTAACAACATCCTTGGCAGCTGGCACAGGGTTGTCCAGTCATTTTTGGAAAACAGCAAGGGATTTATTTAAAGCTGCCCTTTAGGTCTTAAAACTTGACAGACAGTTAAGAACTCATAGGCATGGAGTTCTTTACCAGTGAAGCTTTTACTGATTATTTGCCTCAATCTCAGTAAAAGCATAAATAGATGTTTAAACAAATGGCTAATATATTGTTTAAAGATGACATTTATGAAAAGTTATCGATGAAATGATTTTTCAATAAAATTATCCAGAAAAAATAATTTAGACAAATTCACTGTCAAGTTATCTTGAAGAGTTTCTTAAAATTTAAATAAATTACATAATTTCATGCTTTAAGACTACAGAAGAGATGTATTTGAACATTGCTCTGTGATCTCCAAAGGTATAACTGAAGCACAAAATTAATGGGCTTTTAAGCCCAGTGAAGTGTGAAAAGAAGTGGCATTCACATTTAAAACAAAAAGTATTCTGAAAGTAAGGAGAGGCAAAAAAAAAGAGCTATTTAAAATATAATTTGTTGATCAAACAAGTAATTTACACATATAAGCACTTAGTTACATAGCAATTTAGCAAAATTGAACTATGCCTTCAGTATGAATTGCTAGTTGTTTTGAGGGCTGGCTCAGCCAGGAATGGGTTTATACTGGTTGGGAAGCAAGGATTTCCAATCAAGTACATCAAGAAACTAAGCTCTATCATTTGCAGTCTGTAACCCTGGAAAGTTATTTAAACTAAGCTTTAGTTTCATTGTTTTTCAAATGAGACTATAATTTTACCATATTCATTTCTTCTAAGAAATAAATGTCATGTGCATATAAAACACTCAAAGCCTGATATTAATTGCTCAGTGTCTTGGTCTGTATTCTGCTGCTATAACAAAATACCACATACTGAAATTTTTATTTTAAAAATAGATATTTGGCCTATAGTTCTGGAGGCTGAGAAATCTAAGATAAAGAGTCTACATCTGATGACACCTCTGATGAGGACCTTCTTGCCATGTCATAGCATGGCAGAAGGAATCAGATGGCAACAAGAGACCTTGAGAACGAGAGGAAAGGGGAGCCAAACTCCCCTCTCTTATAACTAACCCACTCTTGCAATAATAGCCTTAATCCATTTGTGAATCTATTCATGCCCCTCACTACTTAATCACATCTCAGAGGTCTCACCTTATAATTCTGTCATGCAATAATTAAATTCCAACATGAGTTTTGGAGGAGACTCTCAAACCACAGAATGCTAAATAATTTTACTGTGAGGCACAAGTTCATAAAATCCCCAATTATCTGGTTGTTCCAAACTGTAGCTAAAACAAGTGACTTCAAATGTTAATCAGGTCAATTCACTTCCAAAGTATGTTCTTAAAATAACCAAAGACAATCTTTTATAAAAGGAGAAAACCCAATAGATTCAGTACTGAGAATTCTCTGTTTGTTTGAATTCTCAGAAGCTTCTAAGAAATAGGTTATGCTAACCGTAAGTCAGGGCGGAAATGAGTTGATGGTTCTGCAGATGTTGGATGGAAAATTTGGGTTTAACAAGAGGTAAGGAAAAATATCTAGGGATAAAAGTCTTGCAAAAATTATGCAGAAAATGTTTAGCCCTTCAAGGTCTTTTATACTTCTAATTTTATGATGACAACAAAGTGACACCTTCAAAGCTAGTGAATTTACATTGGAGAATGAATCATAGTTGGCATCCCTCTGTATCCAAGTGTTCCACAGCTGGGAATTCAACCAACAATGGTAGAAAATATTCAGAAAAAAAAAAAAAAAGTGTACAAGCTTTTTTTTTTTTCTTTTTCAAAAGAGTCTAACAACTATTTACATAGCATTTACATTGTATTTGGCGAAAGAAAATGAAAGAGAATGCAAAAGGAAAAAGAAATGGAGACAGACCTCAATGCTTTAGTAAGCAGTGGAGGACCACATTGACGAGAACAAAATGGTGACTGGCTGCAAGAAGGGTCTGAGTCTCACAGGGTTAGCAGGAGTAGGTCGGGCAAGGAGTTTGTCAGTTACTTTTTGGCAGGCTTACTTTTGGCCGGCAGGGGAATTTGGGTGAGTAGGGGAACTGCAAAATTCAGAGTCCTTAGAGTGCCAGCCCCTCCCATCCCCATTATAAGTTTCCACCTCCTTCATTTGGTATTATAAAAAAGCTAGAGATGATTCACAATATATTGGAGGATATATGTAGGTTATATGCAAATACTACACCACTGTATATAAAAAACTTGAGCATTCTCAAATTTTGGTATGTGCCTAGGATCCTGGAACCCATCCCTTGTGAATACTGGGGAGGACTGTATAATCTAAGTTCAGGTGTCTTCAATATATTGCAGTTTACAATTATCAGTGTTAATACATACACTCAAGGGTAGAACAGGAAGAACAGTAAGAAAACTGAGGAAGAGAGAACAAAATCTCTAAAACTAAGAGGGAGATGAAAGGGTTGTTTTAAGATAAGGGCTGGTGTACCCATCCAGTTTACATTAGTTTTGTTTGTTTTTCTCATCAGAAGCTCTGCAATCAAGCACAAGCCTTTGGTTTGCAGACCTTGGGCTAACCTTCACAGCCTCCATGTCCACAAGTGCAAAGTGGGAATTGTAATAATCTGCTCAGAATTGCTCCAAAGCTTGAAGGAGGTAATGTATGAGAAGTCTAGTATAAGTCATTAGTCACTCTAGTGATAACTATTATTCCATTCTGTGTCAGCCATTGATGTGCTTCTATAATTCATGTTGAACTCCTCACATTTGCATTTGAAAGGAATAATAAAAGACTCTCCACCTCTTGAATTTCCTACATTCTCAAGGATTATGCAAGAACTATTAGGAACAAATGCAACTAGAAATGACCCATTCATTTCTCTTCTAGTAATATATCCTAGGGGAATAATTTGAAATATTAGCAAAGGGTTTATGTACAAAGACATGAATATGCTTAAAAATTGTGCTTACCGGGAGTTTTTATACTACAGAAAAATTCTAACACTGCCTGAGAAGAATAAAATTCAAATTTTTATCTGCAGTCTTGGCAGCTATTTTTAAATGCATAGAGAAAAAGGACAGAAACCAAAATGTGCTTTGAAATTGACCTCTACCTTCCATAAACTATCTCCTACTATAGGTTTTTTCTGTATGTGCTGAAAAGTTTTTTAGCTCCTCCTAGCCTTAGGCAGGGACATGGTATCTTCTGTGCCAAACATTGCCTGGAAGAGTCTCTTACATTGCTCAAAATCTCATGCTTAGATTGTTTCCTACACATGAACCAGTTCTATTAGCTGATACTAAAAGTGGTTTGCTACTACAATGGTGCATTGAAATAAATGAAATTGCATTTTATCCCATGTACTAGAATAATTTGTTCATCCTTTGGCAATAAAAATCATTGCTCTTCTCCAATTCCTTCTGTTCCCACTATTTCAGGAGTGTCTCAAACACAGGCTGTTGAATAGTTTGCTCACTACTGCTCTATTAATACACTCAATTCCCTCATCCATTGTGCAACTATGGGAAATAATCCATCCTAAATCAATTTTTAATTCTATTATTACCATGACAGATGCCTATTTCTTTATTAGAAAAACCTATACTTTTTGCCATTTTGTGATAGATGAGTCTCAATTTTTCTGTCATCCCTTCCCCAGAACACAAGATTACTACTACATCTGAGTTCATCCCCATTGTCATTGGAACAAATGCTAGACAAAAATGTGTCCGATGAATAAATGAATAAGCAGCTTTTCTGAATACAATAGCTTGAATGCACCCTTCATTCTTCTGCAGGCCCATATGTATAACTTATGTACATGTGTAGACCCTATCAGACTGCGCTGTAATGTAACTATTTATGCCCCAAAGTTCCATACTGTCAATTACTTGAATGCAGAAAATGGTTTATACTTTTTTTACATATACACATACAGTAATAACTCATGTTATTCTTTACTCATGTCTCTTGATTATCTCATGCATGACAGTCTTGTCTCTGTTTTCATTTCTATTCTGCGTCAACATATGATATGACGTGAGTCAGAACTAAGGTGAGTCAGAGCTTCTCTAAACTGCAGTTTTCCCTGTCTGTGAAAGGAGACTGTTGAATCAAGTGATTATTTAAGCCTCTTCTACCTCCAACAAGCTATGATTATCTCAGGGTATGAAGGTAAAAGACCATGAAGGCAAAAAGACTCCCGGTTTCCAAATGACTTTCCATTCAGTGGACTGAATTCTGTTAACATGCAAGTTTTAAAATCAGTTGTTATGCAATGCAGGTAAAACTTATTTATATTCAGAGCATTGGGGAAGATTCCATGTAAAACATAAGAAATGTCTAGCATGCCAATGAAGTTTCTGTCCTCTGAGGACTCTCCAGCTTGAAAAACAGAACAACAAAACCAAAGAATTGCTAGAGGTAAATTGTGTCAATCTTTTATGTCTTAGGGTAAAGACATCAAGGGGCTTCCTACCAGACATTAATAAAGGCCTTTTATACAGGTAGAGTTTTATAGTCTCCACTAATGAAACAACTCAATAAAGAAAGAAAAATGCATTGATATTAAATGTAGAATTTCCGAGATTTTTGTATTTGTTTTACTTTAAAAAACTACCTAATATTAATTTACTACATACTTAACATATATATTTACTGAGTATGTACTATATCCTAGCTCTGCATTCCTCACTTTAGGAACTTAAGCAAGTCATTTAACTTACTTGTAGTTCAGTTTCCTCATTAGTTGAATGGGGATAAAGGCAGCATCCATTTCATGGATTGCATGGGTTCAATGCACTAATATATGCAAAACCACAGGAAAAAAAACAAGCACATAGTTAATAATATTTAATATGTATTAGTCTTGGTGTTAGTCTTGTTGTTATATTGTTGTTTTTCTAAATAAGGCACTCTGCTCAAAGTGTTAGAAGATTGAAAAAGATATCACAAAACACAATATTCATGTCTTGCCTCTCAAAAATCTTTGAGATTTCAGGGGAGATAAATGTGCTAAAGAGATAAAGTACTATTGTCATATAAAGATAAAATTTCATGAAAATTGGAAAAAGAAAGGATTATATGTAGAAATTTCCATTATAACACCTACAACACCATGTGATTTCACATGCTTTTTTGATGTCTCATTTCCGCTCCTCCATCACCCTATAAAAGTCAACTGGAAGATAAGTTCCCTGGCTAATTCAACTCCGGCTCATCCTGCCCTTCATAAAATACAATATAAAAGAAGTCTTCAATAAATTGGTTTAATGAGAGGAAAAATTTTTAGATTGTTTAAGGGTACAAAGGGAGCATACAGATAGAAATGTCTAAGAAGGAATTAGAAATAGCAATTGATTCAATTTATTAAATGGAAAAAGAGTCACACACTGAGTTTTTTTTCCTTAAAATATTCTGATAGTTATCTGTACGATGAATTGGAAAACAAAATTAAGGAAGCCATTTAAATTCCAGTTTTATTAAATTCCAGTATTATTAAGAAATTTAACTCAAAATCTTTTCAATTTCCCTGGTGTTTTACATATTTAATAAGAATTATAGAAAACACTTCAATCCCATTGCTGAAATGGCCTTGTTTGGCTCGTTATTAAAAATTCAATCAGTGCATGCTAACTATGAAGTCATTCAGTGAATATTGAAGTTATACAAATTTTGAGATAAAATTTGTGATGTAGGTCTAATCAGAGAGAAAAAATCTTAGAACAGAAGCTTATATAAGAAAATTTTATTAGGGATTCTATGATTAAGGATTTAACTCTAAAGTATGGCTTTTAAAACATGATTTAGGGCAGTAGCTTCACTATTACATAGAGAAGAGAATTAGTAAGTCAGTCTCTCCCATTCTGTAGACATTGCTGTACTTTAAGGAAAATGCTACATTTTAGTGATATCTAACCAGGTCTCCACCCCTCCCCCCACCAAAATTTTGAATCATTTGCAATGTACTTTCTTACATTTATTTCCTTTTTCACTGGACACTCAAAGTTATGGAAATATTGTTTTGGGTTGTATTTCTAAAAATATAGTGAGACTTGTTGCTGGCTACTTGGAAAATAAGATTCTGAACACTCTATGTCAATCTATTGCATAAAAAAGTAGATACTAATTAAAATGCCACTTTCCCAAAACCATATTTTTAAATGTATTGCTTATCTAAAAATAAAATCTGGAAAAATTCCCCAAAACAACAACAAAAAATAGTGATGATGGTTAAGAAAAAAAAATATTAAAAATTGGGTGAAAAAGAAATGAAGCTAGAAATGTCCTGGGGGCAAATACCAATAACAAGAGCTTGGGGTTTTGCTAACAGAGGTCTTACCATGCAGATAACAGGATTAGGCTGTGGGCCTTTCCAGGAGAGGGATGAGGATATAAGAACCCTACTCAGAAGAAAGGACTCTATCAGGGTAAAAGGATGAACTGGACAACATAGTCCCGCATCAAAAAGGCTAAGAAAACTAAGCAAAAAACCTACCTGACCCAGCCCCCTGTTCCAAGAATGAAATAAAAATGAGGAATAAAAATAGTCTTATAGATTATTTCTTTTGCTTAGAAAAAAAGCTTTTTTAGAAGGCTGGATGTTCTAATAAGTGGATGCTGACCCATAATGGGGGCGGGGGATTGGAAAAATGAATGAACTGTAATTCGGCAAAGGGGAGAGAGAGTTGGGAGGGTACAGGGGCAGGAAAGATGGTAGAATGCGATGGACATCATTACCCTATGTATATGTATGACCACACATATGATGTGATGCTACATTGTGTACAGCCACTGAAATGAAAAGTTGTGCTACAAATGTGTACAATGAATCAGAATGCACTCTGCTTTCATATATACCTAATTAAATTAATGAATTTTTAAAAAATAGTCTCATAAAAAATTAATCACAGACCTGCCACCACATACATATGACTAGGAATGTGGCTCAGTGGGTAAATGCCCTGGATTTAATCTCTGGTGCCCAAAAACTTGGAATGGAACCACCATTTGACCCAGTTATGGCACTCCTCAGTTTATACACAAAGGAATTAAAATCAACATACTACAGTGATGCAGGCACATCAATATTTATAGCAGTTCAATCCACAATAGCTAAACTATGGAATCAATTTAAATGCCCTTCAATAAATGAATGGATAAAGAAAATGTGGTACAAATACACAATGGAATATTAAATTCAGCCTTAAAGAATGAATGCAATTATAGCATTTGCAGGTAAATGGATGGCACTAGAGAATAGCATGCTAAGTAAAATAAGATAGTCCCCCAAAAACAAAGGCTAATGTGGATGCTAATTCACAATAAGTGGGGGGCTAGGGAAAAACAGAGATACTTTGGATTAGGCAGAGTGGAGTAAGGGAGAGGAGGGGATATGTATAGTAGGAAGGGGATATGGATAGTAGGAAGGATAGTAGAATGAAGCGGATATTATTACCCTATGTACATATATGATTACACAACTGGTGTGATGTACAATCAAAAAAATGAGAAGTTATACTCCATATATGTATGATGTGTCAAAATGCATTCTACTGTCATGTATAACTAATTAGAACACAAAAATTTAAAAAGCTGAAGAGAAATTAATAAATAATATCTGTCAAAATTATCCAAATGTATCATGAATAGATAAGATAATTTAAGAGGTTCAGAGAACAGATTGAGAAGCTTTAACATACAAGAATTATTGTTCTAGAAAGAACATGAGGGTACAGGCAATATCTAATGATTTTCATGAGAGATGGATGTCTCAGAATTTTCTAGAGATGACAGAAATACTCAGCTCTCAAAAACACCATCAAAAATCGAATCAATTCTAGGAGATTAAAGGCTTATATATAAAAAAAATTAATTTTAAAAATGTATAGATTATATCTTCAGGACCTTGAGATAAGGAAGACTTTCTCAAACAGAAGACAAAGGCACCTATCACTGCTGAAAAAATAAATAAACTTGACCATCAAAATGAAGGGGTTTTCTTTTACTCAAAGTTATGTTAAAACAAAATGTAAAACCAAATCTCAAACCTAGCAGATATATTTGCACTTGGTAGTGCATAAATCAGATTATGTACACCATTCTTGCAAATCAAAAGAGAAGAAATAAATAATGAATGAAAAACTGGGGGGAAAGGAGAAGTATCACTGCCTTAATATAAAAGTGAAAAACATGTCCATTGTTATTTTTAATCAGAGATATAATAATAAGGCACATTTTACACACATCAGACAGACAGGAATTTAACTGTTGGACTTTAGCAAGTATCAGTGAATAAAATGAGCAATAATCAACTATTAATATAAGATAAATTGGTTCAAAAATTTAGAAAATGATTTTGCATTATTTTATAAGGCCACTTCTATAAGGTGATTCTATTTCTATGCTAATAATTTAGAGCTATTCATTGTATACTTGCACCCAAAAATGTTTTCAACAGCAAAAAAATAATAATAATTTAGAAAAAAAAAATTAGAAAAAAAAATCTAGAAATAAGTCAGATGTCCATTGAGAAAAGAATACCTAATAAAATTACCTTTTTCTTCTTTTACCTTTGTGGAGAGGTTTGCTTGGTCAACAGGTATATTTCTCCAAAGAAGAGAACCAACTGAGAAAGATTCATTTAAAGGAATTGGCTCTCGTGATTATGAAGGATGAGAATCCAAACTCTGCATCAGAAGCCAGCAGGCAGGAAGCCTGGGGAATAGCTTAGTTACATTCCAAGTCTGAAGGCTTTCAGGCTGGAAACTGAGGAGTCATGTTCCAGATCAAGTCTGCAGGCCATTAGAAAGAGAGCTGGGCAAGAGAGGATGCTGCAATTCAAATTTGAAGGCCAACTCCTGGCAAACTTCTCTCTTCCTTAAGGTTCAATCTTTCCTTCTGCAGAGGCCTTCAGCCAACTGAATGGGGTACGCCCACTTTATGGAGGATATTCAAAAGTCCATCTGTTTAAATATCAATCTCATCTGAAAACTTCACCCAAACATCCAAACTGGTGTTGAACCCTGTATGCAGGTGCCCCATTGCAACAGGGGCTCTTTTAAACTGAAAGATTTAAAGAAGCACCCAGTTCTTCTAAACTGTTTTCTCTAACTTCAACTTTCAGCTTTTTTTGTGCTATAAGAGAAACTTCCCCCTTCCCTGATGCTGAGAGCAATAGCCCAGTCTGAATGACCATGGCATTTTTGCCATAAGGGAGTGGTTGAGAGGTGGCCAGCAAGCCATTGAGATGATAATGGTTATGTTAAGCTGTGTATATTAGACCCCTGCTGTCCACCTGGGCCTGCTACTTTGGATAGTTCCCATTGGTTGGGGAAGTGCCAGAGGCAGGATTTCCAGTTGGTGTGGGGTGTGTCCGGAGAGGAGCTATGTGTGTGGGGTTAGGGAGAATTCTGGGGAGCATGTGTGGAGTGTGCTGGTGGAGTTCAGAAATAAAGTTTGTTCCTACTTCAGTGGCTTGTGATTTGTGCCCAGCCAGACTGCAGCACCCCGACCTATATAAGGAGACCTACCATGCATAGAAGGACCTCCTGGTTCCCTGCTTTGGTTCTTCCTCTGTATATCACTCAAGAGCTGTTGTTAGTACTGGGAAGACAGATTTCTGGACTAGCTGTCTTCCTGATTTGGTCAAACCGAGAATAAATTCTTTTCTTGCTTCAATATCATTCCTGTCTTCGTTAATTCAATTCTAGAAGCAGCAGGTGACCACATCTTGTCTTTTGGGAACCTCAGAGTCAACATCTGGCCAGGGTTCCCGGTAATACCATGGCCTAGTCAAGTTAACACATAAAACATTTTCTTGTGCACCTATTTCACATTAACACCTATGTTGAGAGCCACAGCCAAAGGGGCCCCAGCAAACTTCCATCTGCCAGCTCATGATTGGCTCACAGTGGCCCCAGCAAACTTATAGCTGCCAACTGATTGGCTCCTCTGCGGTGATGCTCATTGGGCTGTTTCCCCACCCTTTCAGACCACGGAGCTACTCATTGGGGGACTTTTTTTGGCTCTGCCCATGCAACCCAGTCAATCAGCCTCAAGAGCAGGAGGAATGGGGGAGGTTGAAAGGCTTGTGGGAAGCTGGTGGTGGCAGTTGGGCTCTGAGGGTTTTCCTGAGGAGCTGTGTGGTTTGGTGTGTGGGTTCTAAAAATAAAGTTCATTTCTTTTGACAAGTGGCTCCTGAATTGTGCCCAGCCGGACTGCGGCATTTGGTGGCCCATACAGGGAACGACTGAGGGTAAGTAATAAGGTAAACTGCTCGCCCCTGAGGGAAGGGAGAGAGGATGGGTAGCCATTTTAAGATTCTTCTTTTGTTTTGCTTCACTTTTGTTTTAAGTTGCCTGTCCCTGGAGATGTGTAAGATGGAAGAAAAACTGTTCACACCTGAGGAACAGATAGGGAGAAAGGACGGATGGACATTTCAGGAGGCTATTATAATGATTTTTTGTTGTTCCAATTTTGTTTCACTCTGTTTCAGTTTTGTTAGGCGTTATCTTGTTGGGTTGTATTATAGTTATAGTAGAAAAATTCAAGTAAAAGAGAAGGTCTCTCAAGATAGAGAAAAAAATTCAAGTAAAAAAAAGGGTTCCTCGAGCTAGTCAGACAGAGGAAAAAGTTCAAGTAAAAGAGAAGGTCTCTCGAACTAGTCAGACAGAGGAAAAAATTCAAGTAAAAAAGAAGGTCTCTAGAGCTAGTCAGACAGAGAAAGAAAGTTTAGAGCAGAAAAAGCCATCAGGGGAAAAGTTATAACAGTAGACTGCTATTAGCACCTTTCTATCACCAGAGGGCGTAAGTGTCCAACCAACAACACCACCTCCATGTGCTGGGAGGCTCCTAACCCCCGCAGTTGATAGATGGGATCCTGAGACAGGATCTCAAATATTAACATGCCCTGTATTTGAGGTAGGAGGGCAGTGAATTCACCATGCTTTAAATTTCAAAACAGTGAAGCAGCTAAAAGAGGCTGTAACAACCTATGGTCCTCAAGCACCCTTCACTGTAAGCATGGTCGAATCCATTACCAACTTGAACATGTCGCCAGCAGATTGGGCTAATATGTGTAAAGCTGTGCTAAATGGAGGACAATACCTGTTATGGAAGGTTGCCAATGAGGACTTTTGCAAGGAGATGGCTAGGCAAAATGCAGCAGCTGGTTATCCTCAGAGAAATCTAAATATGTTGTTAGGAAAGGGACCTTATGAGGATCAGTAGCAACAAATTGCATATGATCCTGGCGTATACTTACAAATTGCTGTTGATGCGGTTAGGGCATGGAAGACTTTACAAGGACATGGAGGTTTACAAGGTCAATTATCTAAGGTAATACAAGGAGCTAATGAACCTTACGCTGAATTTGTAGATAGGCTTATTCAAACAGCTACCAGAATTTTGGGGAATATAGAACAAGCAATGCCATTAATAAAACAACTGGCTTATGAGCAAGTGAATTGTTGGTGCAGAGCAGTCATTAGACCATGGAAACATGAAGATTTAAACACATATATTAAATTATGTAGAGACATTAATGAACAAGGGCAAGCGTGGCAGCTGGAGTACAACAGGTTTTAGATGCCAGGCCAAAAACATGCTACAATTGTGAACAAACAGGACATTTTAAAAGGAATTGCCCCATAGGAGGAGGGTTTAACAAAACTAGGTTTCAAAGGAGTAGAATACCAGGTATTTGCGCACGATGCCATAGAGGGAGACATTGGGCCAATGAATGCCGCTCTCAAACCACCATAGAGTGTACTCCATTATCAAAAAATGAGCAAGGACCAGGTGTTTATCCACAATATCATGGAGAAAGGCATCGGGCTCTGTTGCCAAAAAATGGACAGGGGGGCCCAATGCTCTGGGGCCCAAGACCACAAATATATGGAGCACTGGAGGAACCCAGCAACCCCATCAGGGTAGTGCCCAGGACACATTGTCCATTAAATCCCTCACTAGACAAACAAGAGGAAGCACAGGATTGGACATCTGCGCCTCCACCAGAACAGTACTAACTCCAGAGATGGGAGTTCAAATCATTCCCACAGGGGTAAAGGGACCTCTTCCCAAAGGAACAGTAGGCTTATTATTGGGACACAGTTCTTCTACTCTAAAAGGACTTATCATAAGTCCTGGGGTAATTGATCCTGATTATGAAGGTGAAATAAAAATTATAGCCAGTTCTCCAAAGGGTATATCAGTAATTTCACCAGGAGATAGAATAGCACAGTTACTAATAATACCCAGCCTGCATGATAAATTTTCCAGTGGTACTGTAGAAAGAGGTTCCAGGGGATTAGGCTCCACAGGTGTAGATTGGGCTATGCTTTCTTTAAATTTAGATTCTCACCCCATGCTAAAACTTAATATTCAAGGACATGAATTTAGTGGGCTACTGGATACAGGTGCAGACCTTAGCATCATCTCTCATCAAGAATGGCCAAAACATTGGCCATTACAACAAGCCACTCAAATTCTTTGAGGCCTAGGAGTGGCGACTAATCCCCATAGAAGTGCAATGGTATTAGATTGGAAGGATCCTGAAGGATGTGAAGGAACTATACAGCCATATGTATTGGATCATCTTCCTGTAAATTTATGGGCACGAGATGTCCTAGATCAATTAGGTTTGACATTAACAAATAACATCAATCAAAATGTGCCCACTACTAGGGCTAGACAAGAATTTAGGAAAGAAAAAAGATTATAAGAACAAGAACAAGGTATAGCAGCACCAATACAAATAGATCAAGGAATGGACAGACATGGGTTGGATTTTCAGAAAGGGCCACTGAGACAATAAAAATTACTTGGAAATCAGAAAGACCAGTATGGATGGGTTCCTCAGTGGCCCCTGACTAAAGAAAAGATACAAGCAGCCCATGACCTGGTCAAACAACAATTAGCGGAAGGACATATACAACCTTCTGTATCTCCCCATAATACTCCCATTTTTGTCATCAAAAAGAAATCTGGTAAATGGAGATTATTGCAAGATTTAAGAGCCATTAATAATGAGATGGTTATTATGGGACCTGCTCAATTGGGCATTCCTCAATTGTCTGCTTTGCCAAAAACCTGGTATGTTTTAGCTATAGATATTAAAGATTGGTTTTTTTTTCAATTCCAATTCATCCTGAGGATAGTCCACATTTTGCATTTACTATCCCTGCAACTGAATCATGAAGGTCCTGATCAGAAATATGAATGGAAAATACTCCCTCAAGAGGTGGCTAACAGCCCAACTATGTGTCAAATTTATGTTAACAAAGTAATCCAGCCACTTAGAAATCAAAATCCTGAACTACAAATATTTCACTATATGGATGATGTATTATTAGCACACAAAGATAAAAACACATTACTAGAATGTTATGCCACACTTACAAATTTATTAAAAAATTATAGTCTAGAGACAGCAATAGATAAAGTATAATTAAATCTTCCAATTAATTATTAAGGAGTTCTATTATCCTCAACCATGGTCCATCCAACAAAAATTCAAATACTAGTAGATCAACTCAAATCACTTAATGACTTTCAAAAGTTATTAGGAGACATAAATTGGATAAGGCCTTATCTAGGTATACCAACAGGAGATTTGGGACCTTTATTTGATATCCTAAAAGGTCCATCAGATCCAAATTCACCCTGAATGTTAACACCTGAAGCAAGAAAGGCATTAAAAATCATTGAAACATATATGGAAAATATGCATTTGGATAGAATTGATATAAGTTTGCCTTTATTATTTATTGTACTACCAACAAAAAATATTCCTACAGGAGTATTTTGGCAAGAAGGTCCATTATTATGGATGCATTTATCTTATTCTCCTAACACTATTCTTACTAGGTATCCTGAGGCTGTAGGACAATCAATACTCAAAGGAATAAAAGCAGCAGAGGGAGTGTTTGGAATTTCTCCCTATAAAATTATTACTCCATATACTATGAATCAAATTGATGAGTTAGCTAATGAGTTAAATACTTGGGCAATAATCATGTGCAAATCTAATGTTTCATTTGTACCATCTAATCCTTTATTGTCTTTTTGGTCATTGCATCCTGTAATTTTTCCAAAAATGATAAGAAAAACACCTATCATGAATGCTCCAAATATATTCACTGATGGGTCAAATAATGGTACAGCAGCAATAGTTACACCTGATCAAACTTTTACATTTTTAGTACCCAAACAATCAGCTCAAAAGGTAGAGCTTAATGCAGTATTACAAGCTTTTGTGATGTTTAAAGATTCTGTATTTAATTTATTTTCCGATAGTCAGTATATAGTTAATGATATACTATCCCTTGAAGATGCTGGTAGGATTTCCCCTTCCTCTACTGTTTTCTCTTTGCTTTCCACTATACAAAGTCTAATCTGAGACAGAAAAGATCCATTCTTTATAGGACATATCAGGGCACATACAGGATTGCCTGGAGCCCTTAGTTTGGGCAATAATTTAGCAGATAAAACTACACATGACATACATATTTTCTCTACACTAGAAGAGGCTACAAATTTTCATAAAAGGTTTCATGTTAATGCTAATACTTTACAAAAGCATTTTAAAATAACTGAGGAACAAGCTAGACAAATAATAAAACAATGTCAAAATTGTGTGACCTTTTTACCACAAGTTAATCTTGGAGTCAATCCTAGAGGATTGATACCTAACCATATTTGGCAGATGGACATCACACACTTGCCAGAATTTGGAAAATTAAAATATTTGCATGTTACAGTTGATACTTCTTCTGGATTTTTGATGGTGTCCCTTCATGCCGGAGAAAAAACTAAAGATATTATAGCTCATTGCTTACAAAATTTTGCCACTGTGGGTGTTCTAAAACAGTTAAAAACAGATAATGTCCCTGGTTAAACTTCTACCTCTTTTAAACAATTTTGCTCATCATTTGGCATTACTCATATAACAGGAATCCCATACAATGCACAGGGACAAGGCATAGTTGAAAGAGCTCATCAAACTATTAAAATGTACTTATTAAAGCAAAAGGAGGGAATTGGGAAGGGGTATATATTCCCCAAAGATAAACTTAAAATAACTCTTTTTACTCTAAACTTTTTAAATTTGGATTTATCAGGACTTAGTGCTGCGGAAAGGCATATGTGTCCAAAAAATGTACATAAGCCCAAGGTACTTTGGAAGGATATTCTAACAGGACAATGGAAAGGTCCTGACCCAGTAATTGTCTGGAGTCGGAGGTCTGTTTGTGTGTTTCCACAGGAAGAACAGCAGCTGATTTGGATTCCAGAGAGATTAACTAAAGCGATTTCTACAGACCAAAGAGAAGATGATTTGGCTCAAATCCATAACAGCTGATATCCAAAACTCCAGTTTGGCTATCCTTACATCTGCGACAGAACCAGGATGCTTTTTTCAATATCTATTTTATTATTACCTTTTCCCACATCATGAAGTTCTATTTTGTTTTTTGAGCTCATACAGACCTAGGTTAATGTTTTGCTGATCAGTTCTATTTTTTGACTATAGAGTTTTTAAACATTGCAATGGAGATTTCACCTGTAAAAAGTTATAAGGCCTTTACTATTATGTTATGTGTTGTATGTATTATATTATGTGTGCACACTTGTGTTTTATGTTGTATGTTTGTATGTATGTATGTCCATATATCATATATGTTGAGCGCTCATGAAAAAATGGATCCAAATATTTTTTTTATTCACGTGATTTAAATGGTTTAATTTAAATTGGGTAAACAGCTGTTGAGGATTGTTTTAATATGTGAACAAAAAAGGAGGTTAACAGATCTGTTTGTTTACTTTCACCTTTCCTTTTCATTATATTTAATAATTCTGTTCAAGATAATATAAATTGTTCAGAAAATTGTTTTCTTTTAGTGCCTTCTGGAATGTTACATAATTTTTCTTTAGCCATTATTGCCAGGATTCCTATCTTCATCCCAGTGCCAGTGAAGACAAAGATAAAACCAATCTACAGCTTCTACAATAGCTATCACTGAACTGCTTGCAGAACTTGCCTGGACTATGTATCACCTGTATGCATTGTGAAGTCACTTGTATGCATTGTGAACTATCTGTTGATGCAGAGACTTGTGGTAGTGTTGGGGTATTTTTGCTGATGGTGTCATTGGTGGTACAATTTTTCCAAAAGGAGCCGTCAATTGACTTGGTGTATCTTCCTCCCTTCTGCTTGTGATGGTCGTTCAGCTAAAATTTGGGGGCCAAGAGAGGTGAGGCAAAGAACCTCACGCCCCCCCCCCTGCTGGTACAAAGACCTATCCACACGTGTGGCCATATGCTGGACCAGTAGTCAATGATGGGTAAGATCCAATTGCAATAGTACCAACCTAAGACAGGAGGCTGACGCCTTGAGGTCAGCTCATCCAATGATGGGTAAGAACCATATGTAGTATTGGACAACCTAAGGCAGGCACTGTCCCTAAGCCACATGCTTGTTGTTTAAACAGAGAGGGGGACATGTTGAGAGCCACAGCCGAAGGGGCCCCAGCAAACTTCCAGCTGCCAGCTGATGATTGGCTCACAGCGGCCCCAGCAAACTTCTAGCTGCCAACTGATTGGCTCCTCTGCGGTGATGCTCATTGGGCTGTTTCCCCGCCCTTTCAGACCTTGGAGCTAGTCATTGGGGTACTTTTTTTGGCTCCACCCACGTGACCCAGCCAATCGGCCTCAAGAGCAGGAGGAGTGGGGGAGGTTGAGAGGCTTGTGGGAAGCCGGTGGTGGCAGTTGGGCTCTGAGGGTTTTCCTGAGGAACTGTGTGGTTCGGTGTGTGTGTTCTATAAATAAAGTTCGTTTCTTTTGACAAGTGGCTGCTGAATTGTGCCCAGCCAGACTGCTGCACACCTATACACATCTTTTAAAACATATTAATCTCCAAATATAGGTAATAACAAAAATCATACTTTTTCCCACAGAACAGTTATGGTTTAGTTGTGAGATTTCCCCCAAAAGCACATAAATGAGATAATGCAAGAATAATCAAAGGTGAAATGATTGAGTTATGAGACCCTTAACCTAATCAGTGGATTAATCCACTCATATAGATTAACTGGGTAGTAACTATAGGCAGGTAGGGTATGGCTGGAAGAAAGAAGTCCCTGGGGTCATGTCTTTGGGACTTACAGTTTGTCCTTAGGGAGAAGAGCTAGCTCATATTCTCATTCTCTCTCTCTCTCTCTCTCTCTCTCTCTCTCTCTCTCTCTCTCTCTCTCTCTCTTCCTCCCCCTTCCTTCCCTCCCTCCTTCCCTCCCTCCTTCCTAAGCTGTTTTCCTCTGCCATAACCCCTCACCATACTCCCAAGATCTTCAGGATCACCTGGGTCCCAGAGGTATGGAGTCAGCCAATCACAAACTGAAGTTCTGAAACCATATGCTAAAATAAACTTTTCCTCTTCTATGTTATTCTTGTGAGGTATTTTGGTCACAGAGACACAACAGTTGGTTGAAATAACAATCCTGCATACAACCAAAAACATGCTAACCTCTTCTCCAGAAGAGCATGGAAAGGTTTTGAGTGGTGTTAACCTTTTTTAAAAAAAATCTATGACTTAAATTCTATATCATAAATTTCATAGCACTTAAATACTATGATAAAATGTCAATACCTCTATGTTACATAATTAGGATATAAGAGAAGAAAGAAAACAAGATATGCACAAGCACATATTCATAAGAAAACAAGGGGAAAATATTCATGACAATTACAGTCCTCTTTTCTGCAACTGGTCCCGTGGTTATAACTGGTATTTTAAACATGTTTTCACTATTTATTCTAATTCCTTTATTATAAACTAGCACCTCAGGAAGTCATAGTACTTTACCTGGAGGGTGACACAAACCTCCACTCCTGAAAGGTTTGGGCCATTAGTAGTCTTGCCTGAATTGGGTTGTTTGTATTTTTCCTTAACTACAAAGTAAGAGATGCCCTGAATAGCCTCATGTATTCTGCACATATATTTCCTTAATTCCATTGTGGAAATGCTGTCTAGTTTCCCTTTTATAGTCAGAATCAATAACCCCAGCAAACACCATAACTCCATTCTTGGCCTATGACTCAGAGGGTGAGAAGCCCAAAGTGGTCTGGTATTATTCTTAATTTACAGTTCAGTGGACTCATTGTTGTGTGTCCTGTTGAAAGCATTCCTCCATGTGAACTTAAGACCCCTAGACGAGCAGAGAACAAAGTCATAAGAACAGAGAAGAACAGAAAGCAAACATTTTGCTCATGGATCACTAGAGGTGATAGTAAAGGTGCTACTTCCATTTCCACCCCTACATTATTGGACTTGTGAATCCTGGCTAGGAGAGAAACAGCACCATATGTCAGTTGCTGATTCAGAACAAATATATCCCTCTGGAGAACATTGCTCCAGCCCTGCAAGGTATTTCCACCAGCTGATACCGTGTCTTCAAAAGACAGTTTCATAATTCTAACAAGACAGCTGCTTTGGGATGGTGGAGAATGTGGTAAGAACAGTGTATTTTATGAGCATAGGTCCATTATATTTCATTTTCTGTGAAGTAGATACTTGATCAGGAGCATGATAGTAGAGAAGGCATTTTATTTTATAATACCACAGATGGTAGTTTTGGCAGAAACATGGTGTGCAGGGAATGCAAATCCACATACAGAAGGTCTATTTCAATAAGAACAAAATGACACCCCTTTCATGATGGACGTAGTCCAATGCAATCAGCCTACCCTCAGGTAGCTGGCTGATCACCCCAGGGAATGGTGCCATATCAGGGACTCAGTGTTAGTCCCCACTATTGGCAGATTGGGTACTTAGCAGGGGCTATTATCAGATTGGCCTTGGTAAGTGGAAGTGCATGTTGTTGATCTCATTCCTAACCTCTCTTTCTGCCACCAGAGCCACCTTTTCCATGAGCCCATTGGGTAGTGACAAGAATGGCTGGGGAAAGAGGCTAAGTGGCCCACAGAATGGGAAATACTAGACTGAATTATTAAAACCCACCTTTATGAAGGTGACCCTCTAGTGAGCATTCATGTGGCACACAAATATCTTCATCTTTTAAACCCAGTTAGAGAAATCTAATTACCTTTGCCCTAGATTTCTCTGTCACCGATTTTCGAATCACATTTCTTCAAAGTCTGGACCACTTGGCCAAGCCATTGGCTACAGCCAATGAATGAGTACACAATTATGTATCTGGCCATTTCTCCTGGAAGGAGAAAAATGAAGAAGCAAAATGAAGAACTAAATGTGTTGCTTGGAGTCCTGTCCAGTGAGAGGATTTCTTTTTACCACTGTCCTTCAGGTACATCCCAGAAAGAAATTGAATCACCATAGCTGTCCACTTTTGGATAGTGTCTATATATCATGCAAAACCATCTACAGACCAGGCTTAATTTATTTTTCCTCTCTCAACTGATCAGAAGGAACTCCTCTAGAGGCCACAGGTGCAGGCTGGAAGAGAAAAATAATTGTAGCAGGAATAAGGACCACAGGCATTTGGGCCATTCCTTCATGTAATTTATTTCTGCCTTCAGGACATACTCAGGCCAGATCACATGTGAACCACTTTCGGTTGATGATGAAATGCTACTGTGCACACCCAACATTATGGCTTGGTATATCCGATAATGCTGAGTTCATAATGGGAAGCTCAGTTTACATAATAACTATCTGGCTCATGGTTAAGCATTCAGTCTTTAGTACAACCTAATAGAAGTCTAAGAACTATCTCCCCAAAGAAGACACACTATCCACTGGGTTAGTCAGCTTTTTATCACTGTGATAAAATGCCTGAGAAAAACACATTCAAGGAAGGAAGATTTATTTTGACTCATTTTTTCAGAGGTTTTGGTCCTTGTCCAGCCAGCTCCCTTAATTTTGGGCATGAAGCTAAACAGAACATCATCACAGAAGAGTGTAGTGATGGAAAGCTGCTCACCTCATGGTAGCCAGAATCAGAGCAGTTGTGAGAAAGGGACTGGGGACAAGATATACTTTTCCACCTCCTACAATTTCCACCACCACCTCTCGATATTGCCATCATATTGTGAATCTATCAACAAATTAATCCACTGATGAGGTTACAGCCCTCATCATCCAATCATTGCCCCAAGCCCCACATCTGAACATCGCTATACTGAGGACCAAGTGTTCAACACTTGAACTTTGTGGGGACATTCTAGATCCAAACCACAACATTCACACAAGTGGGTAAGTCTTTGTTTCCACACCCTAAAGGCCTGCGCTGTGATTCACTCACAGGGGCCAATGGCACTAAACAGCACCTCTATCTGCCACTGATGGTTCAAGTCTCCTTGGATCCACTGGATCACATGGCCCAAGCATCAGAGCAGCTGGATGTGGACCTGTTGTAGAATCTTCTGTTTTCAGGAGTCTCGTTGAAATATGATGACTACAGAATCTACAAAGAGACCCACTAGGTCTTGGGCTATTTATTTATTTATTTATTTTGGTGGCATCTGGGGCCAGAAGCAACTTATACTTCATCTTATAAGGGATATCTTGACAGGCCCTAAAGCACTGGATCCCTAGAAATTTCACTAAATAGAAGGCCCAAAATTCTTAGACTAATTTCTTTTCCACACTCAAAGATTTACCAATAAGTCTATGTAATTCATACTTATTTCATGCTAGAGTCATAATGTCATCAGAGTGTCATAATGTCATTAGATTGATGAAACAGTGTGATAGCTTGTGGAAGGGAAAGCCTAATGAGATCCCTGAAAACTAACCTGTGACATAAGGCTGAAGATCGCATCTACCCTTAGGGCAGAGCAGTGAAATTATATTGTTGGCCTCCTCAGCTGAAAGTGCATGCTGGTGGGCCTTTTGAGCAAGTATGGAGGAAAAGGATCTGCACACCAGGTACCAAGAGATGCGTTAACTGATTCAAGCAATAAAAACAACACCACCTTGTTGACAATAATCCACTGTCATTCTTCAACATCCATTTGTCTTCTGCACAGGACAAGTGAGTGAGTTGGGAATCACCACCCCTGCATTGTTCAAGACTTTGATGGTGGCACTGATCTCTGTAATTCATTCAGAAATGTGGAATTGATTTTGGCTTACTATGTTTCTAAGTAAATTGCTTACCCTTGTCTTTTCTTATCATTATAGCCCTCATTCCAAATGTTAGGAGAGTCAATATGTGGATTTTTTGGAATTTATTTTAATTAGGTATATATGACAGCAGAATGCATTTTGATTCATTGTCCACAACTTTTCATTTCTCTGGTTGTACACAATGTAGCATCACACCATATGTGCAATCATACATGCACCTAGGATAATGATGTTCATCTCATTCTACCATCTTTCCTGCCCCCATGCACCTCCCTACTCTCCCTCTCCTTTGCCCAAAGTAATATGTGGATTTTGCCAGTTGCTAAGTATGTCTCTTCCGATTATAAATTTTAGAACTGGCAAGTGACCACAGGATGGATTTAGGAACCCACTGGGCCCACAGACATAAGCTAAAACTCCATTGATCACCTGATCAAAAGTCCCTATTTCGACTGGGAAACCACAGTGATACTTTGGGTCTCCTGAAACCAGTGTTAGTTTACGGTAAGTGTCCAGTAGTCCTCCAAAGATCTGAGTATTACATGTTCTCCAGTGCACAGCTACCATGATAAAGGGTTTACATCATTTTGGAAAAGGATAAAAGAAAAATTATCAGTATATTTCTAACAATGTACTGGTATCACTCTTCAAAGTGACCTCAAAAAACCCCTTCCTTTCAGAGGTTTTCTGGGTCTACAAACTTGCTGAAGTCTAGGGATGGGAGGCCATAACTCTGTTTTTTTTGTTTTTGTTTTTTGACTCAGGTTAGACTTTGGTTCTCTTGATGTAGAACTTTTCTGCATATACAAAGTAAGGAATTAGTACTACTCCTCATTATTTCATCTCTAGGAACACAATGTTTAACTAGCCAATGCCACAGGTCTGCATGTGTCTGACTCATCTGAAAACCTAACCCAAATATCATCCCAAAAGGGACCAAAATGCAAGTTGATCCAAGTCTTCTAAGGATCTATTTTTGAAGGGAGGGTATTGATTTAAAAAGTAGGGTTTGGGATTCTGAAATTTGAAGAATGTGTGAATAAAACATGTTGAAGCATCACGTCACTAAAATATGATGAGTTTTCCCGCCAGCAGAAGCAACCACTCCACCACTGAGAAGCCTCCCTTGAAGCTAAGAACATGGAACCCATCCAAACCACTCCTCTTTGCTTTTCAACCTATAACTATAGACAAAAACTCAGAGGATCCTAAAGATGAGGTACAAAGTTTGATCTATGGGGAAGTTTGCTGCACTGAAAAGAATTACCTGATTTTTAAAATTTGTACAAATAAATTTGTGGAAGATGTATGAGAGATGAATGGTGTTAGAAAATGGTGGAAGGAACTCCATTTGGATTAGGCTGAACTTATTGATATGGGCTCACCAAGCAGAGACTCTAAAGTTACAGTGATTTAAAATTACAGCTCAGAGAATTAGAAAGAATTCTTGCAGGTTGGTTGGTTGGTTGATTGGTTGGTTGGTTGGTTGATTGGCTGTTTGGTTGAAACATTAAATAAAAAGTATCCCACAGGGAAAAAATTTGAAAAGCTAAATCTGCCTTGTTTTACTGTTTAGACACCTGAGCCTAAAGAAGATAATCCATTGACTGGAGTGAACCAAACAGACTCTAAATTCCAGGAATTCAGAGCCCAGACATCAGACACTTTAGTATTGTATTTTGTTGATACTAAGGTGTACAGTTTTGCATATTTTATCTTTTCAAATCATAATGCATCCACAGTAGCATGTTTATCATTATGTGATATATAGTATTTTGTCTTACTAATACATAAAGTAATGGGGCATTTTAGAATATTTGGAATAGGCAGTATAGACCTAGTATGTGTCTCTTTGAACACTTGGTGAAAGACCACACATCGATTGCTGCAACTGTACTTTCTGTACACATAAGTAAAGAGGCGATTTTACAAAGAGAAAGGAGCAAGCATACATAGCAAAATCAGAAAGGAGAAACACTGTGGTCCAAGAGGTAGATAAAAGAACATTTGTCTGAAGGAGTGAGATTTGCTACTTTGGCTCCTGACAATATTTTATTTGTTGATCTAAGTTTTTGTAGCCCAGTGACAATTTCATCTTTCAGCTCTACAATTTATGTTCATAATTTTAGTTACACTTGCATGGCCACTCCTTCCTCCCCACAACTCCTGAAGGAGACAGGTGAGACTAGATGCTTTTGCCTATAGTTTAGATGTAATTTAGTGTCCTCCACGTGTCCGTGTGTTAAACAATTGGTCCTTGGGTGGCAGTATTGGAAATTTTAGGAGGCAGAGCCTAATGGTGTATTTATATAATAATTTCTCAAAGACTGACCACTACCCCTGCTCTAGGGTTTCCTTTTGATGACATATTGATGTCACATTGAGAATTCCCCAGAAACATGTTTTATTTTCCTTACTTCAAGTTGTATTGCATACATTATTATAAATGCCTTAAATAACTTTAAGGTAAGGGACAAGTAGATGGGATTTTTCTTCTGTCTTCGAGTTCTTTGTCCATTTACTTCATTAGAAATTCTTATATAAATACATGAATAATGACTATAATTGTGAGGGATCATCAATGGAGACTATCAAAAGAAATTCATATTTTAAAGGAGAAAAGTTAATCGGATGTAAGAAATCCTATTTATAATGATGTGCAATGTGGTAGCAGTGGTTCAGAAATAGTTTACGTGTGATGGCTTTAATAATAGCATCCAAATTTTTTGACATGCCTCTCATTGAAAGGTATTATCTATGTTCCCTTCCCTTAAATTGGGGCTTTATTTTTTAAAAAATGTTTTTGTCAGCTTTTTATTACAATGACCAAAATATAACCAGAACAATTTAGAGAAGGAAAAATTTATTTTGGCCTACAATTTCTGAATTTCAGTCTATTGTCAGCCAACTCCATAGTTCTGGGCCTGAGTGAGGCAGAGCATCATGGCAGAAGCATGTGGTAAATGGAAGCAGCTCAAGACATGAAAGCCATGAAGCAGAGAGACAGACAGTGAGTGAGAGAGAGAGAGAACTCTGCTCATGAGGGACAAAATACAAACCCCAAAGGCTTATTATCCCCAGTAACCTGTTTTCTCTAACAAATACCCACCTGCCTTCAGTTACCACCCAGCTCATCCATATCAATGGATTAACCCACTAATGAGGTTATACCTCTTATAATCTGATCATTTCACCTCTGAAATTTATTGCATTTTCTCATGCATGAAATTTTGGAGAACAGTTCATATCTAAACCATAACACAATGTATAGCAAAGATAACATTGTGCCTATTTCTGAGCCAAGGCTTTGAGAAACTAGCAGCTTCCTTTTTTTTTTTTCTGTCTCTTGCAATACTTGCTCTTGGAACCCAGATACCCTGCTATGAGGTGCTACAAATAGCCCATGCAGAGGTCCAGGTGAAAAGGAACCAAACTCCAGTCCACAGCACTGGGTGAGTTCCCCGGAAATGGTTGGCACAAACTTGCTGGTCGTGTAGGTAAGCATCTTATAAATGGATCTGCTAATCTCCATCCAGGAAACCCTAGAAGACACCCAGCAGAGATGAGTTCCCCACTGTCAAGTCCTGCTCAAATTACAGATCTATAAAAATACATAAAATTATAATATGTGAATATATATGCACATGTATGCATGCACACATATATGTGTGTATATATGTATATGTGTGTGAATATATATGTGTGTGTGTGTATACACATACACACACACACACACACACACACACATATAAAATTTTTTGTTTCAAGCCACTCTATTTTAGGGTGATTTGTTTTACACCAGTAGAAACTAAAATAGATAATTTTATAAAAATAACAATGCATGCTTAAGTACTACACAAAGACTAAAAAGAAATGATATTAACAAGTGACGAAAGAGGTTATAAGCATACATCAATTTTAGAGATGTTCATGTGTTCTCACTGTAAATGAGAGAATGGTCACAAAAAATATTAAGGGATTTGCCCACAATTAAGGATTTAATGAGGAGAAGTATTAGAATTAAAATGCAATTCTCCAGCCTCTGACTTTGATGTTTTGCCAATAGCCTGTGCTCCTCTGCACACAGCCTGTGTTTGAAAGGCGTTTGTTTTCTAGGGAAGGTCTGTACTTAATTGGCATTCTTCAAAAGATAACTCCATTGCTAATCAAGGCAAAGGAAACTCACGATACATTATAAGTCAAATGCATGTCCCAGGTGTAAACATTTATTTTAGGATCAAAGTTCCTTCCATAGCCTTAAGTAATAGTATTATTAATTATTGGCAGCAAGACTCTCTCCAAACATCTGGGTAGTCCAGTCAATTATACTATTAAGCAAGGAAAACAGAACAGCATAAATTCCAGAAATCACAAAAACAATATCCAACCAAATCAAAAATTTAAAGGTTAGCAAAACAAACTTGAGAAGATGCTGACCTATCACTATAAACAAATTTTAGATAGAAATAGCCACTTGCCGTCCTAGAAGATATCACTGGATGTTTTCATTTCTATCATAAATTTACTGAGATGGGACAATATGTAGCTAGTATTTTCTGTAGTGTTTAAGTTTCATTAACACCCAGTAAATATATACCAACAAAACCAAAGAAGAAAATGCCCAGTGGAGGAGGACAGACTAGCCTGATAAAGTCAAGCACACAAAGGAGAACTTGTACTCAGACTGTAAAATCTGATTTGTATACACAACAGCATTGCTCAGGACTTCCTTCCACACCAAGCCAAGGAAACAGGAAACCTTCTGCCCTTTTGACTAACAAAATAAAATACCACCCCCCCCATCTCTGTTTTGGCAGATATTAATCAAACAAAATATTTAAATCTAAATCATAGTTCATATTACTGGCTGTTACAGCCAAACAATTCCATCTGCTAATAAAAAATGTGGAAGGATACATAAATGCCAATTTCTTTTTTATATTAATTTTCTAAAAGCAACTTCTATAAGAGATGACAGATACCTCTTTTCTATAGATGTATCTGATGTATATAGTCTATAGATTTCTCTAATGTTAACACACTACGTCATATTCTGTTTACAAGGAATAGTCATTGACTAAATTTCTTCAAAAAATTCTGACTACTAGATTGAAAATACCTGTTGTTGATTATACCATGTACTTCACATATATTTAATAGTGTAGTGGTTATCAATAGCATTGGTACTTTTCCAAACCCTGATTAGCATAATTTTGGACCAATAGCACTGACTAGAGTGCTGTATAAACCCCTAGGCCAGCATACTCAGATGGCAAACCCTATCAGGACTACCTATCATCCCTGAAAGTGTTCTGTTTCTATTCTTCATACTTGAATAAATCCTATTCCTTTCAAAAAATAATAATAATGTAGTGCTTACAAATTCAGGAATATGAGATAGGGAGATCTGGGTTTGAGTCCTGACTCTCTTTCATCAGCCCTAAAACATTTGCAGAGATATAAAGGTATCTAATCTTCATCTAATTTTGTGATGATTAAGTTAAAGTAAAAAAGAAAATTTGAAGATTTCATGTATATAATATATGTGCTTTCATTGTACATTTTAATGTGACCTAACAAATACATGGACTTGCATAACTACCACCACAGTCAATGTACAGAGCAGTTCCATCACAACTAAAAATTCTGAGGTGCTGTCCCTTTGAAGTCAGAAGATTTTTTAATCTACCAATGGATGAAGAAATCAGTGATAAAACTCAACTTTGTGACCCATTTAGTGGTAGAACTCGATTATTTTGTCTATCTCCAAAACTCTAAGACTGACATACTATTTCTATAAGCATGCATGAATTATACACTGAAGTGCATGGTTCTAAATAGGGATTTTTTTACAAAATATAAATATGTTATTATTGTAAAAACTTTTAGCAAAATAGCACTCTTTTTTTTTTAAACTACAGCAACCTCAGAACAAATTCTTTTCCTGAGAAAACATTCCCTCGTAATAAGTGTTGGAAAACAATTCCCCAGAGGTCCCTCATAAGTCTGTATGCCTTCCAAGTGAGGTGCTAACTGGCCTTTGTTCTGAAATATCTTTTCAAGGAACTCTGTATAAAAAAAAAAAAAAGAAAAGAAAAACAGCCTTGAAAGATAGAGATAATTTCTCCTTCTGGAACAAAGAGCAATTTTGCCCCTTTGGAAGATGAAGATAGTGTCTTCCTCCAGAGCAAAGGGCAGGTGTGCTTACTAAACAGTATAATAAAAATACTTTTGCTGGGTGAGGTGGTACGTGCCTATAAACACAATGACTTTGGAGGGTGAGACAGGAGGGTTGAAAGTTTTTGGCCAGCCTCAGCAACTTAGTAGAGACCCTATCTTAAAATAGGAAGAAAGGGAACAGGAGGAAGGAAGAGAGGAGGGAAAGAGGAAGTACTGGGGAATGAAGTGGAGCAAATTATATTCCACGCACATATGAATATGTCAAAATTAATCTCAATATTATATATAATGATAAGGCACTAATAAAAAACATTTTAAAAGTACTGGTAATGTAGCTTAATGGTAAAGTGCCCCTGGGTTTAATCCATGATACCATAAAAAGAAAAAAAATGTTCCCTCTGGAACACGGAGCAGCCATGCCTACCACCTATTACAAAGAATTCAGTTTCCTAAACTCATCGTTCCTCTCCTGTCGTTCAACTCATTTTGTGTGCAAGTGTCATTTCATTCTCTTTACATCACAGTGTGAAAACTGGGGCTTGGGAACTGATGCAAAAATGCTGATAGTCTTGCTACTTCTATTGCTGTGAGTAATAAACTCTCTTTGCTCTCTGACCCATGATGTTTGCTTGCTCTATGAAACTGCCACAGGCTATCTTGTCAGTCTTCCAGGAGGGTGATATCTTTCACAATTCAAACTACACATTATATATTCTTTTTTAGTATTGTGCCTTAATTTTTGAAAAGAGAGGCAATTACAGAAAGTTCAGTCATTGATTTCCTCATATGGCTAATGAAATTAATTAAAAATTAATTATGTTCACGCCTCAGCCCCAAGTCTCAAAAAAATCATGAGCACTAACTAATCTACTAAAGACATAATAAACACTAAACTAAAAGATTTCAAGGAGTGATTGATTAAGGGAAGAAGTATGAAAGATTTTGGTTCTGTGTGACCATTAATCTCTCTGCCAGCCCTTGGAAAGTCTACTAGTAAGAGGAAAAGAATAAAAAAAAAAAAAAAAAAAAAACTCTTATTGTTATTTTCAGTCTGAAAAGAAATTTCTTGGAAAACAAAGAAAGAATTCTCAGAAAATGTATAAAAGAGAAAAAAAGCTCTCAGAAAAAAAATGGAACTAAAACCAACATAGGATATTTACTTAGGTTTACAATGAACACCAGCAGGATTCGGCATTTCCCTAACTGCTATGGGTTGAATGGTGTCTCCCAAAGTATGTTCATGCCTCAGCCCCAGACTTCAGAATGTGACCTCCTTTGGATACAGGAGGACTGCAGGTGTCATTAGTTAAGAAGTTGTACTGCAGTAGGGTGAGTCCCTAATCCAGTATCATTGGTGCTCTTACAGGAGCAGAGGACACAGACCCAGAAGATAGGAACATCAAGGATGGCTGGCTGCCATCACGGAAACTAGGAAGAGGCAAGGGAGGATTTTCCACAAAGTCTCAGAGGAAGCATAATAACAGCAAAAGCAAATGAACAATCTAAATCTTGAGGAAGACGTCCATGAGGCTGTTTTATACAAATGTTGCATAAAGCCCATATTGAATTCTCCAATATTCCACCCACCTACTATGCCCAGACACTCTATCCTAACACCACCTCCATAAAAGACAAAGAGAATGCACCAAAACTTGTTGCGGTATGCAAACCAGAGAAAATACATCTTAGGGCAGCCTCTTTTTCTCACTCCCCATATCCAGTCCATAATGAAATCATACTACCATCAAAAGACATAGGAAAGTTTTCTATGCCTTATCCACTTTCTATTCCTTATCCTTTCTATTCCTTATCCACTCCACCAATAGCCCCTCCAGCATCCACCCTCTCGCTCAACTGACTATTGCAGTCTTTTTTTTTTTTTTAACTGAACTCTCTCTTACCCTCTTGGGCCCTGAATATTCTATTTCCATACTTCAACTCCAGTAATCCCATTAAATAGAAAATAGATCTTGTCTTTCTGCTCAAAATTCTTCAGTGACTTCCCATCTTTCTCCATACAAAAACCTAAGTCCTTACAAATCACGGAGTCAGAATCAGGCAAAGTCAGGTTGCCCGCTACTCTCTGACTTCCCTCTCTGCTGCTCTTCCCCTACATTGCTCCCTGGATAACTGTCAATCATGCAAGCCCACTCTCTTCTCCTGGCATTTCCTCTGCCTAGAAGATGCCTCCTCTAGATAACTGGATGGTGTGTTCCCTCACGTTCTATAGCTCGTTGATCAAAAGATCCCTTATCAAACAGCCTGTCCCTAACTACTCAAAAGCAATTGCTTTCTCTGTCCTACACTTCCACTTTATTTTCCAAGCTTATCCATCCAAGCTTTACAGATAACCATTTATTGATTAATGATTATTAGTTTATTGTCTGATTTTTCATCTAGGTTGTTAGCTATTAAGGTGAAAGATTTTGAATGCTTTTCCCACAGCTATCACTCCAAGGCCTAGAACATTACCAGGAACAAAATACCCACTGAACAAATACTTATTAAATGGGTGAAGATGATCTCTGTGTATTATCTAAGTAATCTCCTTGTAAGGTCTAGAGAGACATCCTACATGAGCTGAAAAGATGAAATATGGTACAGTTTAAAACTATAAAAATAAAGGGCTTGGGACGTGGCTCAAGTCATAGCTCGCTCGCCTGGCATGTGCGGGGCACTGGGTTCAATCCTCAACACCACATAAAAAAATAAAAATAAAGATATTGTGTTCACCTAAAACTAAAATATTTAAAATATATATATAAATAAAAAATACAAAATATGGTCTAGAGTCTCAAAAATAAAGAGAACAAGATAGAGAGAGGGTATGTCTTCTCCTTGAGTCATGATTCTTACTTAAAGCATACTTAAAGACTTTGTTTTGTGAATATTACAAATTTTGTTCTGCTCATCATAGCAACAATAAGATCACTGGGGAATTAATAGATTTCCCTTCCTATGATTTATACATGACAGTTATTTTTAGGTGATAGCTTGACTGGGCTAAAGGGTGCCCTGATAGCTGGTAAAACATTTTTTATAGGTGTGTCTGTGATGATGTTCCTGGAAGGGATTGGCATTTAAATCAGCAGAAAGATCTCTTCTCACCACGTGGGTGTGTCTCAATCAGTCCCTTGAGTGCCCAAATGGACCAAACCCTTGAGTGCCCAAATGGACCAAATCCTTGAGTGCCCAAATGGACCAAACAATGGTTAAAAAGGGCAAATTCTCTCCTCCTCTTGAGTTGAAGTATCTATTTTCTCCTGCACTTGAACATCAAAGCACCTGTTCTCAGGCTCTCAGACTCCCACCCCTCATTTTCACATTCTTCTCAGTCCTCCAGCCTTAGCCAACTGTATCATTGGTTCCCCTGTTCTCAGCTCTTTTGACTTGAACCATTTATAACACCAGCTTGCAGATGGCAGTTGATGAGAATTTCTGCCTCCATAATTTTATAATTTTTATTTTTAAAAATCTCTGTGTGTATGTACTTTATGCATGTATCTCCTAGTGTTTCTGCTCTTTTGAAGAACTTTTTTTTAATTTAATTTTATTTTTTACACAAATGGAGTACAATTTTTCATTTCTCTGGTTATACGTGAGGTAGAGTCACACCATTCATGCAGTCATAACCATACATAGGGTAATAATATCCGTCTTATTCCACCATTTTCGCACCTACACACACCCTCCCCTCCCGCTACCCTCTGCCCAATTCAAAGTTCCTCCATTCTTTCCTTGCCCCCCGCCATAATGGATCAGCATCCACTTATCAGAGGCTTACTTTGCTTTGCATGACATTCTCCAACTCCATCCATTAACCTACAAGTGCCACAATTTCATTCTTTTTTAAGGCTGAGTAATATTTCATTGTGTATGTGTACCACAGTAACCCCACCAACAATGAATTAGTGTACCTTTTTTCCACATGCTTGCCAGCACTTATTATTGCTTCAATTCTCAATAATTGCCATTCTGACTGGAGTGAGAATAAATCTTCTATAGTTTTGATTTGCATTTCTCTAATTGCTTAAGATGTTCAATATTTTTCATATATTTGTTGATAAATTGTATATCTTCTTCTCAGAAGTGTCTACTCATTTCCTTAGCCCATTTATTGATTGGGTTATCTTTATTATTTATTTATTTATTGGTGTTAGGTTTTTTGAGTTCTTTATATATCCTGAAGATTAGTGCTCTATATGATGTGAGTGTGGTAAAGGTTTTCTCCCATTCTCTAGGCTCTATATTCACTTTATTATTTTTTTGTTGCAAAGAAGCTTTTTAGTTTTAATCCATCCTATTAATTGATTTTTGATTTTATTTTTTATGCTTTAGGAGTCTTGTGAAGGAAGTCAGGTCCTAAGCTGACTTGATGAAGATTTGAATCTGATTTTTCTTCTATTAGGTGCAGCAATTCATAGGTCCTTGATCCTCTTTAAGTTGAGTTTTGTGCATGGTGAGAAACAGAGGTCTAATTTAATTTTGCTGCATATGGACTTCCAGTTTTCCCAGCACCATTTATTGAAAAGGCTATCTTTTTTCCAATGTATGTTTTTGGCATCTTTGTCTAGTATGATTTAACTGTGTTTATGTGGGTTTGCCTCTGTGCCCTCTATTCTATACCATTGGTCTACATGCTATTTTGGTATCAATACCATGATGTTTTTGTTACTATGGCTCTGTAGTGTAGTTTAAGATCTGGTATTGTGATGCTTCACTCTTCTTGCTAAGGATTGCTTTGGCTATTCTGGGTCTCTTATTTTTCCAAATGAATTTCATAATTGCTTTTTCTAGTTCTATGTGGAATGTCATTGGGATTTTGATGGAATTTCATTAAATCTGTATAACAATTTTGATACTATAGTCATTTTGATAATATTAATTCTGCCTATGCAAGAACAAGCGAGATCTTTCCATCTTCTACAGTCTTCTTTAGCATTCTGTAGTTTTCATTGTAAAGGTCTTTCACCTCTTTTGTTAGGTTGATTCCCAAAGTTTTTTGTTTTTGTTTTTGGTTTTGGTTTTTTTGAGGCTATTGTGAATGGGATAGTTTTCCTAATTTCTCTTTCAGAGGATTCATCACTGATGTACAAAAATGCATTTGATTTATGGGTGCTGATTTTGTATCCTGCTACTTTCCTGAATTCTTTTACTAGTTCTAGAAGTTTTCTGGTGGAATTTTTTGCATCTTCTAAGTATAGAATCATGTCATCAGCAAATAGTAATAGTTTGAGTTTTTCTTTTCCTATTCATATCTCTTTATTTTTTTTCATCTGTTTAATTGCTCTAGCTAGAGTTTCAAGGACCATGTTGAATACAAATGATGAAAGAGGGTATCCCTGTCCTGTGCCAGTTTGTAAGAAGAAAGCTTTCAATTTTTGTCCTTTTAGAATGATGTTGGCCTGGGACTTAGAATAGATAGCTTTTACAATGTTGAAATATGTTTCTATTATCCCTAGTTTTCTAGCATTTTTAATATGAAGGACTGTTGTATTTTGTCAGATGCTTTTCCTGCATCTATTAGGATGATCATGTGATTCTTATCTTTAAGTCCATCGATGTGATGAATTACATTTATTGATTTCCATATGTTGAACCAAGCTTGCATCCTTGAGATGAACTCCACTGGATCATGGTGCATTATATTTCTAATATGCTTTTGTATTTAACTTAGCAGAATTTTATTGAGAATTTTTGCATCTATGTTCATTAGAGATATTAGTCTGAAGTTTTCTTTCCTTAATATGTCTTTGTCTGGTTTTGGTATCAGGGTGATCCTGTCTTCACAGAAAGAATTTGGAAGTGTTCTCTCTTTTTCTATTTCATGGAATAATTTGAGGAGTATTGGTATTAGTGTTTTCTTTGAAGGTCTCTTAGAACTCAGCCATGAATCTGTCTCGTCCTGGGCTTTTCTTGGTTGGTAGGCTTTTGATAGTGTCTTCTATTTCACTACTTGAAATTCATCTGTTTAAATTATGTATGTCCTCCTGATTCAGTTTGTGTAGGTCATATGATTAGAAATTTGTCAATGTCTTTGAGATTTCCTATTTTATTGGAGTATAAATTTTCAAAATAGTTTCTAAATATCTTCTATATTTCAATAGTATTCATTGTGATATTTCCTTTTCATCATGAATTTTAGTAATTTGAGTTTTCTCTCTCTTTCCCTTGTTAGCATAGCTAAGGGATTATCAATTTTATTTTTTTTCAAAGAACCAACTTTTGAGTTTTTCAATTTTTTTCAATTGTTTCTTTTATTTCAATTCCATTGATCTCTGCTCTGATTTTAATTTTTTTTCTGTCTCCTACTACTTTTGGTGTTGATTTGTTCTTCTTTTTCTAGGGCTTTGAGATTAATATTAGCACATTTTTTGTTGCCTTTTAATTTTCTTAAGGAATGAACTCAATGCAATCAACTTTCCTCTTATTACTGTCCTCCTAGTGTCCCAAGATTTCGATATATCAGTGTTTTCATTTATCTCTAAGAATTTTTTAATATCCACTCTGATGTCTTCTACTAACCATTATTCATTCAATAACATATTATTTAATCTCCAGGTGTTAGGGTAGCTTCTATTTTTTATTTTATCATTGATTTCTAATTTTATTCCATTATGATCTGATAGAATGCAAGTAATATCTCTATTTTTTTGTTGTTTTGTATTTTCTAAGAGTTGCTTTGTGTCATAATATATGTGTATTTTAGAGAAGGATCCATGTGTTGCTGAGAAGAAAGTGTATTCACTCGTTGATGGATGAAATATTCTATATATGTCTAATAAGTCTAATTTATTGATTGCATTATTGAGTTCTATAGTTTCTTTGTTTAGTTTTTGTTTGGAGGATCTATCCAGTGGTGAAAGAGGTGTATTAAAGTCACCCAGTATTATTATGTTGTGGTCTATTTGAATCTTCAAATTGTGAAGTGATTGTTTGATACCCAGTTACTCCATTGTTTGGGGCATATATATTTACAATTGTTATGTCTTGCTGATGTATGTTTCCTTTCAGCAGTATGAAATGTCTTTATGTATCCCTTCTGACTAACTTTAGCTGGAAGTCTACTTTATCTGATAAAAGGATGGAAACCCCTGCTTGTTTATGCAGTATGTGTGAGTGATATGCTTTTTCCAACCTTTCACCTTTAGTCTACGGATGTCTTTTCCTATGAGATCAGTCTCTTGAAGGCAGCATATTATTGGGTCTTTTTAAAAAATCCAATCCGCCAGTCTATGTCTTTTGAGTTTAGGCCATTAACATTCAGGGTTATTATTTTTTTAAAAAAGAGAGAGAGAGAGAGAGAGAGAGAGAGAGAGAGAGAGAATTTGATATTTATTTTTTAGTTTTTGGCAGACACATCTTTGTTGGTATGTGGTGCTGAGGATCGAACCTGGGCCGCACGCATGCCGGGCGAGCGTGCTACTGCTTGAGCCACATCCCCAGCCCAACATTCAGGGTTATTATTGAGCCATTGTTTGGATTCCTGGACATTTTGATTTAATTTTGGTTTTGCACTTGACTTGATTTCACCTTTGATTGGCTTTTCCTTTAGTGTAGTTCCTCTCTTTGATTATTTTCATTGTTGTTTATCATTTCCTTCTCATGGAATATTTTGCTGAGGATGTTCTGTAGTACAAGCTTTCTAGGTGTAAATTCTTTTAACTTTCTTGTATCATCATCAAATCTAATGCTTTTTTTTCTAGATAAAATATTCTTGGTTGGCATCCATTTTTTTTTCAAAGCTTGGTATATGTTGTTTGAGGACCTCCTCGCTTTGAGGGTCTGTATTGAGAACTCTGCAGAGATCCAAATTGGTCTCCCCCTGATTCCTTTCTTTGAGGTCTTTAAAATTCTATCCTCATTCTGTGTGCTAGGCATTTTTGTTATGATTTCCATTGATGTAGATCTGTTGTGATTTTGTACATTTGGTGTCCTGTAAGCCTCTTGTATTTGATTTTCCAATTCATTCTTCAGGCTTGGGAAAATTTCCATTATTATTTCGCTGAATAGCTTGTTCACTCCTTTTGTTTGTATCTCTATGTCTTCCTCTTTCCCAATAATTCTTAAATTTGGTATTTTCATGTTATTCCAAAATTCTTGGATATTCTGCTCATGATTTCCTACCATCTTTACTGTTTGGTCAACTTTATTTTCAAGATTATATGTTTTGTCTTCATTGCCTAAGGTTCTGTCTTCCAAGTGATCTAGTTTGTGAATGATGATTTCTACTGAGCTTTTAATTTGATTTGTTGTTTCTTTTTTCAGAATTGCTCTTTATTGAAGTAATCTTTTGCTTCCTATATTTGCTCACGTAGCTCTTTATCGAAGTGATCTTTTGTTGCCTGTATTTGCTGTCTTATATCATCCTTTCCTTCACAGAACATTTTAATTATGTACATCCTGAACTCCTTCTCTGATATTTCTTCTACTGTGTTAGCCATGGATTCTAATAATGTAGTATCTTCCTTTGTTTGGGACACTTTCTTCTCTTGTTTTTTCATATTGTCTGTGTGTCTTCCCTTCTATCAGTGTGGACCTGAAGTATTACAGTTTCTACCCTATATATTTATAGTGTCCCTGCAGGTTTCCAATACCTCTCCTTTAAGTGGGAGATCAACATTAACAGATCCCAGTGCAATCTTCTGAAGAATTTTGACCAAAACATTGTAACTGTTTTCCCCCTCACAAAACAACCAATATTTTTAACAATTCACTCAATCATAATCCCATTTAGTGTCAAATACAAAAAATTAATGCTCTGCAAAAACTGATTATTCAGAACAATATAACAAAACCAATTGTAATATTTTGTATACAAACTTAGGAAGTGGTTCTCTTTCAAATTCAATACATAACTCAAACATAATTTATATTGTATATTTCATATTATTTATTAAAATGCCTAATATGTTAATTCTCCCTAATAATATAATTCATCTTTCTCAAAATCAATTTTATCTTTATTATGCTTTTTAATAACTGTGTATATAATAAAATAAATGTTAATGTTTCTCTATACTGTCTTCTCATTTTCATTAGACACATATAAAAGCATGATTTTTATTTAAAATAATTTTGAGACATATACTCTAAATTCATCAAGTTGTGTATATTAAATATGTACAGCTTCTTATGTGTCAATTACACTTCAATATAATGGGGTTTTTTTGCAAGGTAGGGAGTAGAATTTGCAGTTATATTCTTCAAAATAAATTCCAAAGCTTTTTGAAAAGAGTAGAGCATTCTTCAAAATAGTAATTTCAAACCTTGAAATTAGGCAAACCAACATAAAATTTAAAAACTTGACTAGTCAGGATATTACCAATGGATAGTGTATAAAATTTCTGTTACTCAAAGTTAATGTATAAACTTGTCAAATACAATAATGAGCCAGATACAATGGTGTACATCTCAAGCCTAGCAAGGCATTTACAAGTGTACAAACTGTTGGGATAAATTATTTCCTTGACTTCTTGGATTACAATGTTATTGGAACTTGGCATTTGGGGGAATTGGAACTTAATGAACTTTAGATGAACTGGGATATGGGTGGTTGCCTCTAATGAATCACTGTGACAGGGGCTGATTTCCTTCCTTCTTTTTTTAATAAAAAAGTGAGCTGTGTTGAGAGTTACAGTTTCTCCCATCCAAAGCTCAATGAGAGTTTGCAAGGTGAGTGAGAATAAGCCTTTGTTTTGATGAATAACTAAAAGGTCCACTTGCTGAGCACTAGATGCCCAATAGTTTGCTGAGCATCTAAAAAATATCACCTTCCATGGCATTTTACAAAATAAACCTGGAAGCAATTGAAAGTACAACATATCTCCGAAACAGTTCATCAGTCAGAAGCAACCTACTCCCCACTGACATGCCTTGGACTCCAAGCAAGGGGACAGCCTTTCAGTTCTTGAATATAAATAGGAGATTTTGGTTAAATTCCTAAGGAAAAAAAATTCAAGACAAAATAAATATGTATTAATTGCACAATTCTGTACCTCAAAGCAGGAGTATCAAAATCTAACATCAACTGACTCCCATAAGAAGAATTTCAGTTTTAAGTGACAGTTACAATTACCCAAGGCCTGATTCATAATATCATTAGTCTTAAAAAAGGAGAAAAAAATTATTCTACTTCCCTCTCATTTAATTTCCTCCTCTTTCTTCTCTCCTTCCCATACCAACACTGTGGCTATAAGTTTGCATCCCCATCACTTGCCTTTGAATTGTAGGGTAACAGAACTGCCATTTAGTCCCCAGAGCGGGGATGAAAATCACTGCTAATCACATAAGCAATTAATCTGAGTGTATGTCACATACTATCTGAATATCCATGGGGAACTGAGAAAATAAATCAAGAAGAACATTTCCTTCCTGATGCAATTTTTTTCTATTCTTCACTACTGCAGATAAAAGAACAAAGCCTTTAAAGACTGAGTTATTATTTAATTTAAAGTAACATGATGATATGGTGAACATACACTAGATAAAGCCCAGCTCATTGGAATTCAGCCTGATTGGAAAATGTCTAGCTGGCAGTTAAAGAAAACTCTAGTGTTAATACCCTGAAGGCTTTTCTGAGGCTGGCTCTGCCAACTCATACTAAACGTGTCCAATCATACACATCATTTGCTAGCAGATTCTTAAAAAACAAGATGACTGAAATCTGTCATTAACTCATGAGTTTTCTCTTCTTTCTTTTTGAGTTAATTACACAAGTTATGGGGATGATAGACCTAGATCATACTTCTTATGGCAATGAGGGTGCTATCATACAAATGTTTACTCTCTTTCAGAGATTCTGTATCTGGAGATGGAAAATGGAAAGACAGCAGAAAGATGTGCCCACTGACTATAAGACCAGAAGGTTGTACCTTCCAGATCCTTTGATCATATCCCTAATCATTCCATATTATTGATAGGTCATTCTTCCTACCTGACTATATCTGTTCCAGAGCCAGATCATCTGGGTTAGAATTCCAACCTTCCCACTCTTAAGCAACTTTCTTACCCTCTCGGTGACTCAGTGTCCACATCTGTAAAATGCAGGTAATCATTGCCAGTCTCATAGAATTGTTGTGATGGATGAGTTAATACCTATAGGAAAAAAATGGCTAACGAATATATCTTGCTACTTATGGTGGCAGTAAAAGGGACCAGAGCTCATAATTGTATTATTTCTTTTACAGTGTTGCAATTATACTTTCATTTTTTAAAAAAGAAGGTTTCAGAAATATGATGGATTGGGTATAATGAAAAATAACATTTAAAAACAGTCTTTAAAAACCACAGTGCTGCTGGGCACGGTGGCACATGCCTATAATCCCAGTGGCTCAGGAAGCTGAGGCAGGAGGATCTTGAGTTCAAAGCCATCCTCATCAAAAGTGAGGCACTAACCAAGCAACTCAGTGAGACCCCGTCTCTAAATAAAATACAAAATAGGGCTGGGGATGTGGCTCAGTGGTTGAGTGCCCCTGAGTTCAATACCCAGTTTTAAAAAAAAAATCCTTCCTCATCACCTCTAAAATGCATTTAGCTCTAATATGAATACAATTATACCATTCAGTCATGTTAAGGCATTTTTCAAAAATGTTCTAAGTTAGAGCTATTACACTGGCAACACTACTACCTAAATCATTCCACACAGCACAAATACCAGCAGTATAAATGCTTATTAATGATGATATAACTGTATAGCCATATGACATGCAGAGAGAATCATTAGTTTTAAATAGTTGCAGACATTCTTCTAAAGAGGAATTTTTCAGATATACTGGAAGCATATCCTTTTAAGTACAATCATCTTTTTAATTGCCAGACCTGGATGACAAAACATGCCTTGGCAAGTTCCACCGTTACAGAGAATCCCTTCAAAATATAGGTTTTGCACTGCTTTAAGGTTTTTTTTGTCTTAATATGACTGTGACTGAGTAAGATCAGGTAAAAAATCCAGAGATACAAGCATCATATCTTATCACTGCTTCCCCTGAAGTTTAATCACAGGAATAGCAGTGAAAGCACACAGATTAATCTTTTCTATTTTTGAGACTACATGAGAAAAAGGCACTTTTCTAAGGTAACTTAAGTCCAATCATAAAATTTTTCTTTCCAACTCAACATCTCAAATTGCAACTTGGAGGTGAATCACAAATCCACAATAATGTGTATAAGCCTCATATTTCTTACAGAAATGGATCAAAATGTCCATCTTCAAGGAAAGGTGCTAGTTGAGAGGTGTCATAAGGCCTTTGCTTAAACAGAAAGGAAAATCTGAAAAAGCAAATAAAATACTTTGTGTGATTTATTTGGTTGATTGGTTTTTATATATTTTATATTTTTACTTTATTTTGTGCTGAGGAACAAACCCAGGGCCTTGTGCATGATATGCCAGTACTCTACCATTCATTAAGCTACATCTCCATACCTGTGTGACATTTTTAATAGTACTAAAAGGAGGATTGTGAAAGGAAATTGCAGAAATTATGGAAAGGAAAAACAAAGAATGTAATAATAACTAGCTTATTTATATGGTTTCTATCTTCATTTGATAGGCCATTGGTGCTACTGAACACAGAGTATCCATCAAATAATGATGATTTTCAAAAATATATTCTAAATTTTAAAACATAAAATTTAGAAAAAAAAGTAGCATTTCAAGGTAGAAATCCCTTCCCCACCTCTGTCGCTTATTATGTCTCCCACTATCCAAAAGCAAAAAGAGGAAAGTTGAATCCCAAACTGTATGAGTTTTGCTTTTTACTCCCAGTTCTCGAGGATGTATGGGGGGTAGCCAAGGCCAGCTGTGTCACTGTGGGGGAGGTGGTTAAAGGCCCGAATATTGAGATAGGAGAGTGAAATTACTTAATCTAGCCCACACTTTACTGTCCAAGTACCATAGAAATACTGTTCTGAATTCTACTCAGTTGCTGTTTCAGGGGAAAAAAAAAGTAGATGTCCTAACCAGCACAAGTGTACTATGGAGTTAGTAGGTATTGGCCACCAAGTAGTATCGTGATGGAACTATCACCAAGTACTATGATAAAAGTCTCTGTCTAACAATTTTAGTCAAATGTGAACCTCTTTTGAGATAACCTGTGGAACTCGGGAATGGACTGAGATATGAACAAAACTTTCAAATACATTTGATTGACATTTGTGTCCTATTCCATATTAATTTTAAGACCCTCTGTCTTTATTTTTTTTCCAAAATATGTGGGCTACACATATTTCTTAATTAGAAATAAAAATTTTTATATAACTCTATAACATTACATGAAATTGAATGTTTTAGATAGACCTAAAGCAGACTCTCAAAGAAGATAATATTGATGTCTGAGGAAGAACAATTCTTCGAAGCTGGTTCAGTCTTAACATTACTTAACTGGAGCAGAGGCCATGGTGATGGGATCCCAGGGGCCTGAACTTTCAAGGAAAAGGCAAATAAGCAACTCATCATTCCAAGTTGTATTTCATTCCTTCAAATCCCCATCCTGACCCCAGGCAAACACTGTTCTACTTATCAACACTATAAATTAGTTTCCATTCTAAAAAAATTTATATAAATGAAATCACATGATGTATAATGCTTTCTGGTTTGTTTCACTCAGTGTAATGATTTTAAATAGAGCAATAGTTCAATCTGATTTATTGCTGAGGAGTATTCCACTGTATGGCTCCACCATAATTTATCCATTCGTGTGCTGATGGACATTTGGGTTATTTCTAGCTTTTTACCATTATAAATAAAATTCTTACAAACATTCACTTACAAGTGATCATCTTTCTATGATCATAAGCTTTATTTTTTTTGTTTTATGAAAGGTTTGTGGTAGGTTATATGGTAAATATGTGCCAACTTTTTAAGAAACTTAGTGTTCCAAAGTGGTTGTGATATTTTTATATCCCTAGTAGCCGAGTATGAGAATTTCAGTTCCTTAACATCCTGCTACAATTTGTTTTTGTTTTTTTTTTTAATTTTTTGATGCAACTTTAGTGGTATTTCTTCCAATTGTTACAACTAAATGATTTTTGCATTTAGCTCTTTTATCTTGAAACCTTTTCAAACTCACTTGTTAGTCCTAATGGGGATTTGTTTTTTAAAGAATTCCATCACATTTTTAAAAAATAGATGATCATCAGGTCATGTGTGAATAAAGATATTTTTATTTGTTTTCTTCCTTATTTGTTTCTTTCTTTAGTTTTTCTATCGTGTTCATGTTTATGGCATGGCAAGAAGTTCCTCTGACATGCTGAAAAGTGGAGAGAGCAGACATAATTTGTTTTGTTCCTGGGCACCAGAGAAAAACCTTCTGCCTTTTACTGTCAAGTACATTTGTGGACTTTCCTACCTGCCTGCAGATGTTACTTTCCTCCTTTCTGAGAATATTTAATAGAAATATGTTTAATTCTATTTTATGTGTAAACTGAAATGATCATATGGCTCTTCTTTTATAGTTTGTACCCTGAATTACATTGACTCATTTTCTAAGATAAACCCACCTGGTATTGCTGAAATAACACCCACTAACAAATGCTGTGCGAACCTTCTCATTATTGTTGGGTTTGCTAATATCTTGTGAGAGTTTTTACATATAAATTCATGAATGATGTTTGTAGTTTTCTTTTCTCTTAATGGCTTTCAGGTTTGGGGATAAGTATATTGTTCACCTCATAGAAAGGATTGGGAAATATTCTTTGCTCTCTAATTTTCTTGAAATATTTGTGTAGAATTTACATCCTTTATTGTTTGGTATAGGGCTGGGGTTGTGGCTCAATCTCGAACATGCGAGGCACTGGGTTTGATCCTACATATAAAATAAATGGCATCACATAAAATAAATATGTTTATCTACAACTAAAAATAATGTAACAAAAAAAATGTTTGTTATAATTCACCAGTGAAGTCATCTGGACTTATGGTTTCTTTATAAGAATGTTTTCAACTATAAACTCAATGTGTAATTAAATAGACATATAATAAATACAGGGTTATTCTGGCTATATTATTTCTTCCTGAGTAAGATTTATAATTACTTATTTTATCCATTCCTTCTAAATTGTTGAATTTACATGTACAGAGAGCTACTTATAGTATTATTCTTTTAATAGTAAATTGATAGTGATGGCCTTTATTTTATTCACTGTATTGGTAACTTATCTCTTTTTATTTTTTTTTCTAATGAGTGTGGCTAGAGATTTGTTGATTTTATTAATTTTCTCAAAGAATCATAGATTTCTGCTCCGAAATTTATTTTCTTCTCTTTACTGTGAGTTTCATTTGTTGTTGAGTTTCTTAAGGTAGAAACTGAAGTCATTGATTTGAGAACTTTCCTCTAATAAAGACCTTTGGGGCTATACATTTTCACGTTTTGCTTTTGTTTATTTGGCTCAAAATATTTTCAAACTTTTCTTTCAGTTAGTTCTTTGATTCATGGATTATATAGAATGTGTTATTTAATTTGCAAATATTTGAGGATTTTCTAGAGGTGCTTCTGTTAGATTTCTAGCTCAGTTCTGTATGGTTAGAGAATATCCTTTGCATGACTTGAACTGTGGCTCAGAATATGATATATTATGGCAAATAGTCCGTGTGACTTGAGAAGACTGTGTATTCAACTCTTATTATATGGAGTGCTCTGTATTAACTAGATCAAGTTGGTTGAGAACGCTCATCAAGTCTTCTATTTTCTCCCTGATTTTCTGTTCTTTCTACAAAATTGGTCTGGCCTTTTAACAAAATGACCATTCAAATTATTTATTGGTAATATTTTTCCTCTTAATTTTACTTGTGTAATTTAATAGAGACACTTTCTTCTAACCATTGTTAGAATTGTAGATAATTTTTGTTCTTTTAACCTATTGATGTCATTGTGTTTAAAATGAATTTTTTTTTTTCTCTTAAACCCTGGTCTTGTACATACCAGGCAAACACTGTGCCAGTGAGCTACCTCCCCTGGACAAAAGTGGGTATCTTAATAGCAGTATAGAAATGGGATCTTATTTTGTATCTGATGTAACAAACGTGTCCTTTATTGGGGTGTTCATACCATTTACACTTAAATGGTCAGTAGTACAATTAAGTTTATCAGCATACTATTTGTTACTATTTACCTCATCTGTTTTTGTTCCTTTTTCTTCTTTTTCTGCTTGATTTTATATTATTATTACGGATCCACGTTATTTCTTGGCATATTAGCTATAACTTTTTGTTTTAGTATTGAGTGGTTGTTTTAGGACTTCTAGTCTACATTTATAATTATCAAAACATACCTTTACCTGGGCACAGTGGCTCATGCCTGTAATCCTTGTACCTCAGGATGCTGGTGCAGAAGGATTACAAATTTGAGGCCAGCCTGGGCAACTTATTGAGATCCTGATTCAAAATAAAACATAAAAAGGTCTGGGATTGGAATTGTAGCTCAATGGTAGAGTACCCGTAGGCTCAATCCCCAACACTTAAAAAAAAAAAAAAAAAAAAAAAAAAAAAAAAAAAAAAACTTCAAATATAGTATGCTATGATACATTTAACATACTTTAGAAAAACTATAATAGTATATTTCAATTTCTTCCCTCCTAAAGGAGTATGTATGTGTGTATTTTTTTAAATATATGGATATAGTTAAACCCCACAATACATATTTTCATTTAAATAGTCAATTATATATTTAAGAAATTTAAATAAGGGAAAAAATAACTTAAATATGTCTATTGTGTTACCATTTCCAGTGTTCTTTATTTCTTGGCTTGGGGTTTGTTGAATTTCTTTGCTCTAAGAATCTACAGTTTTCAATCAGATTTGGCAAATCTTTCGCCATTATTTTTTCAAGGATTTTTTTCTACCTAACCACCTTTGGGAACTAAAATGACATGTATATTGAGCCAATTGAATTGTCTCATTGCCCACTGATGAAGTTTTGTTGTTGTTGTTGTGGTTTCTTTTCTTGTTTTCAATTTGGATAGTCTTTCTGTTATGCCTTCGAAATCACTAATCTTTTCTGATATCAAATCTTACATTAATTCAATTCATTTCAATTTTTAATCTTATATTTGTGGTTTTGATCTCTTTAAGTTTTATATCTTCCATATCTCCACACAAGTTTTTTAATATTTGAATATTTAAAAGTGTTTACTTTAGAGCGAATTGTTCCACACTTTGGAGGTAAGACCAAGTAATCTACCAAGGCCCCACTAACTGTAGGGTTTTCCAGGAACTAGGTGCTCTTCAACTTTGATTAATGACCTCAGGCTGATCCTGCTAGTTCTTTCCTCTGGTAGTCCCCAGGTCCATAGTTTGCTTACAGGAATGTGATTGATCCCTGCTCTGCATGCTCTCTGGGGCTCTCTTGTAGATCTCAAGGCTTTTTTCTTTTAGCCACTCCCCGATATTCAGGCACTGTCCTGTGGACTTTAGATGATCTGGCCACAGTGAAGTCTCAGCTGCGTTTCTTCAGTTCAGGATGCCCAAGTTCCTACTCTCCACTCAGCATTCTAGAAATTCTCTTTAGGATCCTGTGGCCACAGGCCTCACCTCATGAGTTTCCTGTCTCTAAAATACCACGGTTTTCCCATGATCTCGTATCCAATGTTTTCACAATTGTCATTCATTTATTTTACCCAGTTTTTGCTTCAAGGGTAATGTAAATCAATAGGAATAAAATTATTTTAGTTTCAGAAATAAAATTTTGCTCATGACAAATGAGAGTAAGGACTCCAACTTCCCAAGACAACCAGATAGAGGCTCCCAGAATTTCAGTCAGGGCAGAAGAAAAATCAGACCCACCAAATAATTGTACAGAGATTATTAGAGGGAAAAAAAATAGATTACATCCCAAAAGTAGTTCTTGTTCATTGTGCCAAACTACTAGAAAAACTTTAATAACCCCAAGTTTGGGGCTCACTCATTTATACCAATTTGGACTACTATTACCATGGCCTCTCTTTATTCAACAATACTGTAAAACATTTTCACAGAATGTGGCATTTACTTTTCTCTTTGGAAGTTTTTCCAATCAACATTTTCTGCCCATCAGCTGTCATTAGAACTTAAATAAATCCTACTATACCCTGGTCATATTTACTGCTCTAACAAAAGGGTTTGATGATGGAATCAGGCTTCCTCCTGCAAGTTATTTCTGTAGGGCCACAGATATCAGAATCTTTACAAGACTTACAAATTGGATTTTAGCTCTCCAGATACTACTTGATAGTCCTTTGACATAAACTAATCTGGTCTATGTCTTTGACTCCATGGAACCCATGAATAAAAGGTTTCAGGGAAGGAAATAATAAAATAAAAATGTTTCCAAAGGAAAGGAAAATATCAGTGTTTCAATCGAAAAGTCAAAACTAATTTTCTACTTCAAGTTTCTAGTGCATAATTGATTAACAACTAGTGTATAAAAAGGGAATTTTGGATGTTTTTCCTTTTTTCCATTCTTTTTTTCAGAATTAGTATTGCACTTAATGCATCCTAGAAGTGTTTAAATGCTTGATATAAAATATGCTTCGAATAAAATATCTATTAAGTATCAATTTAGTGATGGGCACTGTACATTGGGAACAGAGAATAAAGTAAATTCATTCTACCTTTACAATGCTTTTAGGATAGAATGGGTCTCCATATCATACAAATAAATCAACAATTAAAAGGACCTGTTTTATTTCCATTACAGGTCACACACATTAAGAACTATTATAGAATGCTTAAAAGCTTATTAAAATCATCAAGTTAAAAAAATCAGAGCTAGAGCTCACTTATTATTTATGTTCCTAAACCCTATCAAGCAAATTTTTGTGTCTTCCACGGGCAATCTACAACAGACTTAAAGTCAGTACATTATGGCCCAAGAACCAAATCCCTCCTCCTACTGTTCTTATAAATAAAGATTGATTGAAACACAGCCATGATCATTCATTTACACATTGCTTATAGCTGTTTTTATTAGGCCACAGCAGAGTTGAATACCTGCAACAGAGGTTACATGGTCCTCAAAACTGAATATATTTTTGATCTGTCCTTTATAGGAAAAGGTTTTCTCTATGTCAAATGAGTAATTTTGCAGCCCTGCATCTAAAAAGAGCTCTACCCAAACTAACATTAAAATTTAGTTGCTTTGAAATCTGCAATAAAGGAAACTAGAAGTCACATTAGTCAATTTTGCATTTGATAATTTGACAAGGTCTTTCTTTACACATAGCCCACATAAGTTTTGCCTTTACTCCACTTAATGAAGTTAGAGAACATCTGACTATTAAACCCTTCCTCATAGTTCTTCATAGATGTCTGCATATGTTACTGCTTTTCTAAAATATATATATATATATATATGAATATGATGAAGTCCTTAGAGTTATAGTAATGCAATAAATGGCAATGAGAACTTTGATTCCAGCTCCACCTGCCATGGGACTCTCCAAATAAGTGATTCTTGGCAAATCTTCCTTTGCATTAGCCCGATTTGGTAAATATCATTAAAGAGTGTCAACTATCACTATTACTATTTTCTCAGAAGGTTTTCTTGGAATCCCTTTGTCAGAAGGAAAATATTAACTCAAAATCAATTTCTTACATTCTGGCTTCCTCGCTTCACCTTTTTTGCCAATAACACAGGTGTTCCTGATTGTTTACAAATACTTCTTCAAAACAATTTAGCAATGACATAGCACAGTTCTTAATGCTATTCCATTTAAAATTGCTTCTAGTGGGTAGAACTGCATTAAAATGTTATCAATTACTCACAAATAGATTGTTAGGCAGCTGAACAAGCTATAACAACTTAAAATATCAGCAAATCTAGACAAGATGTGTTAAGAATATAGTTTGAACTATAAGTAAGCTTCCTTCAATAGTTTAAGTCCTTGGTGTTAACATGTGTATTTCTCATAAACGTGTAGTGGCAGAAGTGATTTTTCATATTTCTATTTGGATAGCTTCAAATGGATAGTAATCAACTGCTTAGATTAAAATACATTTAGATAGGAAATGTCCATCCTTACAGACCTCATATTTATAGGTAAGCTTTATTTCTATTATGATTAACCTATGACTTTTCCAAAGTAATTCTGAAGTCTAAAAGCCCACTTTCAAAAGTGAAATCAGCCAACACTTCTGCAGTGATATAACTCGATAGATTTCAACTTACAAATTTGAGTCAGTCATTGAGTAAACTGACAAACTCAATGACTTATTTCCTGTGCCTAACAACTGTATTCTTAAACCATAATTAGACTCATTAAATGGTTTTGTGAAGTTTCAGGGAGTTTTATGTAATTGCTTCTGTACTATTATACTTTAGCCATCTTTTTAACATTTCAACCTTTTTTTTAACAGGTCTATTCTCTGAATTAAACCACATTACTTTTCAGAATAGTAAAAAATACATTCTGAAGTCTCCAATCTAAACAGTCAGAACCAATTTTCTACTTTATGTCTACTGGTTTCTAGTGCATAATTAATTAACAACTAGTGGCTTAATTAATAACTAGTTTAGTTAATAACTAGTTTATTTCAAGACCAGGTAATAAGATAAAGCCCAATTAGATTTTTTGATTAGTTGTATATTTTTTTCACAGCAACCCTTACATACATTATGTGTAATAATATGCAAAAAATAAATGAATGCAATTACTCCAGCTGCTATCTTAACTGAAAAAAAAATTCTCCATGGTTTTACCCCTGAAATGCATTGTTTATTAGGAATTAATTTACTATTTATTGATTATCCTTTAAATACTCATTTTAAAGTAATTTTTTACTTTAAGCACTATTCAACTAACTATAAAAATCCATTGCTCTCATATTTCTAAATTTATTGTTTTAAAAAATCACTGGCTAAAGGTCACTAGTTTTATTTTTGTAATTAGAAAATTTTTTTCTTGACCTTCTGATAACAGAAGGGAAATAAGAATCATGGGCTGCTTTCTCCTAATAATTTTATGCTTAAGGATACGGGTGTTCTATGCCAAAGAAAGCCATGTAAACTGCTTAAAATATCAGTGATGTGCTCTAAGCACTGATACTTTAAAATAGCAAGTCAGACATATAAATGGATTTTGACATTGTCTATTGCCTCCAAAGTGATCTTCTTTAGTGCACAGACCAATCCACTAATATAGTATCCATATTGCAAAAGACTTGTGCAGAGTTTAGTTGAAAATATTAGTATCTGTAATGGAAAATGTAAACCCTGTGTTTCTAGTAGTATTTACCTGTGCCACTCTGAAATCTTACTTTTTCTTTCAGAAATTCATTAATTGTGGAAAGGATGGAAATGAATAGTGATAACTATAATAGCTATCATTAATAAGAACTAAAATGTGCCTAACTTATAGTAGATACATTAGATATTTATTTAATCTTCACAAAATTCCTACTAATAGTTCCTTGTATACATAAAGAAGTTGAGAATCAGAGAGATTAAATTCAGTGATCAAGACCCCAAACTAACAAGCCATGATCTAAAATATGCATCAATACCTGAGTCCCAAATCTAAACCCATGCCATCCACTATTAGAATACTATCTCATTAAAAGGGACTACACTTTGCTTGACTGCTTATGATTTCCATATTAATTCCAAAATGTTCCAAAAGTGAAACTTTTATCAAAGAATAGTCTAAACATTTCTAGGTAATCCATTATAATCTCTGTAACTTACAATGGTACTGAGTAGTTTAAGAAATCCAAATGGCAGATTTAACTTCAGAGGAGTCAGATTCCACTGTGAACAACTTTGTTTCCTAAACTGAATGTAAACATTTCTTAAGAAAAATTTAGAATGTAAGACTGGATATCTCCCATTTGGAGTTTTAGAAATTTCTGTAAACCACTAGACATTGAGCAGACCCTCCTGATATATCTGCTGCCCCTTGCTATTTTGCTTACCTTTTTTACTACTTCTCTGTAAAGGTTCTGCTAGGTCATTTCTATTGACTTCTAGAAGGTAGCACAATAAGTCTTTGGATCCACATAACACTATGCATTGAATGCAGGTGGACTGAATAATGTGTTTCACGCACATTTATTATATTTCAAGTATCACAGATTTTACTGATTAATAAATTATAATTTATTTGAAAGTGTTTTTAAGTGCACAACATTTTTCTTATGTCATCCACCATTTAAAAATACAAACAAAATAATAGGAAAGTTTCTATTAATTTTTTTCTTATTTTAAAAAAATTCCTGGGCTGGAGACGTAGTTCAGTGAGATGGTGTTTGTCTAGCATGTGCAAGGTCCTGGGTTCAAGCCCCAACACTGAAACAAAAATTCTCATAGTTGAAAAATTTGGAAACCCATTAATATAGAATTAGACACACACATTAATCATTAAACAGTAAAATTTGCATTTTACTTGTCTATTGTAATTTTGCCAGTTAAAGTATGGAAATATTTTTCTATAATTATTCAAGACTATAGCATTACACAAAAGGGGAAAAAAAAAGAAAAAGAAGAAGCCCCTGAAATATACTACTTCTAGAAGGTAGCACAATAAGTCCAAGATATTAATGCAAGAACTTAAAAAACAAAAAATAAGTTCCAATACTGATGTTTAGGACACCTTCTATCCTCTTTCCTATCATAAATAGTATCCATTGGTGCAGCCCTTTGGTACAAAGAACTGAATTGAAGAGCCTGAAAAGAAATATAATATGCTCTGTGTTTCCTCCCAGTTGAAAAGCATGAGCTTTTCAAAGAAATCAGCAGTATAAAAGTGAGGCATAGATATTTTAAGCAAAATATGCAAGAGTCATTTTTAAGTAATATCACCAAAGATATTCAAACAATAACAACAGTAATTAGTGTAAGAAGCCCTAAAGAATATCAAGACTTTCATTATTTATGAAGCTGCAGTTTTTTTCAGCCTTTCATTTCACTTGCTCAAATTGGTTCTGAAAAGATATGTAAGAGTGTGTGACTCTACAACAAAATGAGATCCTTTCAAGACTCCAGTATATTTTCATTGCTAGAAATTGCATAGATACTTACTGCGTAGTCAGAAGAGATTAACTTTGATGAACTCTGAAATAATGTCCCCTCAACAGTTATTTGAAGAACATAATGAAGCTAACCCCTTGTCCTAGAGCTGGGAATGGCAGATCAGGCAGGCTGGAGTGAGAGCGGTAAGCATGAGCCCCAGCTGTTCAGAGACCGCCATGCCAGCAGGGTCTGAGGCCAGCAAGCCAGAGGGCACTAACCTTTCCCATCCCCACAACCTGGCCCAGGCCAGTGCAGATGCAGGTCTCACACAATGCCACAGCCCTGAATGCCCAAGCATCCATGATCCAGAGGGAAGCTGAGATTAAAGACCAGTGGGGCCCCCGGGGCAGGGTGGGGTGGGGCAAGGGAGGGAGCAGACTTGTATGGAAATTCAGACTCAAGGGTTAACCAAGAGTGTTAGTACTTTTCCTGTACCTTTGTTAGTATAAATTTGGGCCAAGAGCATTAGACCGAAGTGCTATAAAAATCCTAAATAGCATATTCGAGCAGCAACTTCTCTTGGGTCCCCTCTCGACCTGCAGGAGTTCTGATTTTATTCACATTTGAATACAACCCTACTATTACACTCACTCATCCTCATCTGTGCATTCATTTTTCAAATTTGCCAGGCAATAACCCAGAAAGAAGAAATTGGTGGTGAGCCGCTGGGTTCTACTACAGCACAGGAAGGCACAGCCTACCATTAAGAACTGCAATAAGAGGCCTGCAGTTTATGCAGAACCCACCTGCCAGCAGAAGTGCAGAATCTAGTTTTAATCTCAAACTCCAGTTTCAGTTGAGTATTTACTGATCTTTGATCCATGTAATTTGCCTTAGTCTCTTATTCTGAACCAGTAGAAAGAAGTTAACTTTGGAGCTAGACCTGCCTGCTCACCTCTGTTCCATTACCTATTATTATATGATCTAATGCAAGTTGTTCAGTTTCTTTGAATTCCCTCCCTTGCAGTTTTACTTCACTCCTAATAAGAATTACATGGAATGTTTCTTTGTACACAAGTGGCATACAGGAAGATTGAAAACACATGGTTCATTTCCTCAAGTCATCCATATCCATACCCACCTTTCCATAGGTTTTGTATGCATTCTCCTCCATGGCTCTGAACTTGGCTTTGATCACATCTAGGAAAACTGGGTGTGGTAGGTATTGGCTGGAAGGAGACGAGTCAGTGAAATCATTATCATGGGGTCTTTGCCAGGCCCGTTCACAATAGTTTCTCTTCATTTTAAGAAACATTCAAATAAATGTTAGTCACAACATGACAACATGAAATTCACAGCTGTTTCAAATCCAGTCAAATGAACTAAAACAGAACTTTTTTTATTTGTAATACTGTAGGTTAATATTTTTTAAATGTTGCCAAAATAAATGCTTCTGAACTTTACAGAAGTTAATAGTTAAATTTTTGAATTCTATGAATCAGTTATGCAAAGATTATGAATGAACATTTTCCTTTAACTTCCTCCAACGTATAGACTGGGGAGCTGGGAGACCCTTCCTAAATACCCTACAGGTGAGTTTAGCTCCTCATCTCACACCCAATCAATAAAATGTAAGTAGAATTCATTGGATAGTTTTTTTCAGAAAATAAACAATGGTATAAATTGTGGCAATTTGGTTTACTGGTTTTCCTTTCCCCTTTGATCCAGAATATGGAAACAATTCATAGAGGTAGAACAACCTTACTAAAATCATGTGGTTGAAAAACATGATAAAAGAATAAAAAAGAACCCAGGTCAATGGTGAAACCACTAAACTATCAGAATAAGACATTCTACTTTCAAATTTCTTATCACAGAACAATAAACCTTGTATTTGTTTAACCATAAATAAAAGCTTTACTGAGTTTAGTTTTCTGCTACTTGGAGCCAAAAATTATCCAAGGTGTTACTGTTACTAGTGTTTTATCCCAGCTGTTACTAATTCTAGTAACTTGCTCTATGTTCTATGAAGCAACCTTGATACTTAATCCAGAGCAGTACTAGGGAGAGATCTCAAATAATCAAAGTAAGAATTTTTATCCCTTAAATGTTTCTACTCTTTAAATGACACATAGACTCTTTATTTTTATATTAGCCACCAATATCATTTGCAACACTAGCTGTTTTTATAAGTCAAGGCTGCTATAACCAGATATCATCAACTGAGTGGCTTAAACAGCAGAGATTTATCTCACAGTTTTAGAAGCAGGGAAATCCAAGATCAGAGTGTCTGCAGGTTTGCTGCCTGGTTAGGACACCTGCCTTGCCCCACCTTGGTGTGGGTGGTAGGGAAGAAGAGATCAGAGAAAAGGAGAATGAGGTGGAGGAGAGCTCCTATCTCTCTTCTTATAAGGGCACTAATCTCCACTGTTTGGTTCCATTCTCAGACCTAATCACATCCAAAGGACCCACCTTCAAGTGCCATCACACTGGAAGTTAGGGTTTCAAAACACGAATTTAGGAGAGACGAAAATATTCAGTCCATAGCACCAACTAATGCTGTAAATAATAGCAAACAATCCCAGCCTCCCCTGCATCTGTAGAGTAACCCAAATTTAACTTCATCACTTTATCCTCCATTCTATTCAGTGGAAGCACCTGTGGGGTTTCAGTTGGGTTTCCCCAGAAGCAGACATTTAAGTGCAAGACTTTTGTCTGGGAAGGAACATAGGTTGGAAGTGAAAAGGTCAAAAACTCCATCAGTCAGAGGCTGGGAACCACTGGTGGGCAATGTCAATTCTACTGACGTTTGTACATTCTGTGGGCACAGGCAGCATTTTATTCTTTCATTTCACAGGATTTCCTTTGTAAGTCCTCTGGCAGAATGCAGCACCTGTCATGCAAACCAGAGTGCTGAGGCCCGGAAAACACGAGTGGACATCCAACAGCAACCCCTACAGCAAGTGTGAGCTCACCAAAGACCAAGAGTCCAGTCAGCAATATTCTAGTTCTGCAGAAACTCTCCAAATGACCCAAACACAGGAAATGAAGACTCTGATTTTCTTTGTTGTACTCTAGAAACCAGATATGAAATCCAAAATCACTCTGAAAGGTATCAAAAAGGAAATACTCAGATGGGCTTGCTTTATTTGATTTTACTTTATTTTTGTTGATCATGTTTCTTTTATTTTTTTATTTGTTCTAATTAGTTATAAATGACAGCAGGATGCATTTTGATTCATTGTACACAAAGGGAGCACAACTTTTCATTTGTCTGGTTATACATGATGTAGAGTTGTGCTGAGAGCCATTGCCAAGTAAGAATGACGCATCGTAATCCTTGCCAGCGTACCCCATGTTAAATGGACTTGCCTTGGAAATTTGCTGCGACCTTGCTTGTGTGTTTGAGAAAGGTGACCCTGCTCAATGACCAGGGTGGATCCAGGATTAGGGTGTATCCTGCAGGAAGTATCCCTGTCCTTGGGTTTAGGGCGTGACAATAGGAGTTTTAGGGAAGTTGGAGGTTGAAGATTATTCCTGCTGGGAGTAGGGCGTGCCTGCTGCCTGAGTTCCCGCTGAGTTCTCTTGGAGAGAAAGTATTTAGGACGTGAATTGTGCGGGAGATGGGGATTTGCCCCTGAACCTGTGTGGAGGCGGTGTGAGATCGGGAATAAAGAATTGCTGTTTGAACCTACAAAGCTGTGTGGTGGCTCGTGATTCTGTGCCAAGCCGAGACATTGGCATTTGGCAGAGTTGCACCATGTGTGCAGTTATACATGTACCTAGGGTAATGATGTCCATCTCTTTTCACCATCTTTCCTGCCTCCTCCCCTCACCCCTCCTCTTTACCCAATCAAATCTCCTCCATTCTTCCTAAACCATTCCCCCAGCCCCCGTTATGGATCAACATCCAGTTATCAGAGAGAATATTCAGCCTTTGGTTTTTTGGGATTGGTTTACTTCACTTAGCATTATCTTTTCCAACTCCATCCATTTACCTCCAAATGCCATAATTTTACTCTTTCTTAAAAGCTGAGTAATATTCCATTGAGATTATATACCACAGTTTCTTTATCAATTAATCTATTGAGGGACATCTAGATTGGTTCCACAGTTTAGATATTGTGAATTGAGCTGCTATGAACATTGATATGGCTGCATCACTATAGTATGCTGATTTTAAGTCCCTAGGGTATAAACTGAGGAGTGAGATAGTTGGGTCAAAGTTTTCTGAGGAATTTCCATACTGCTTTCCAAGTTTTCTAAGGAATCTCCATACTGCTTTCCAGAGTGGTTGCACCATTTTGCAATCACACCAGCAATGTATGAGTGTACTTTTGCCCCATATCCTCACCAACACTTATTATTATTTGTATTCTTGATAACTGCCATTCTGACTGGAGTGAGATAAAATCTTAGAGTAGTTTTGACTTGCATTTCTCTAATTACTAAAGAAGTTGAATATTTTTTCATATATTTGTTGATCAATTATTCATCTTCTTCTGAAAAGTGTCTGTTCAGTTCCTGAGGGATGGGCTTGCTATTACTGCCTTACATTTATAGTAGTCATTATTAGTCAGCTTTGTATTGCTATGACCAAAATACCAGACAAGAACAACTTAAGAGCTGGGAAAGTTTATTTTGACTAAAAGTTCAGAGATTTAGTCCATGGTCAGCCTAGTTCACTGCTCACTGCTCTGGGCCCAAGGTGGGGAAACGCAACATGGCGATGTTGGAGATATAGAATTGTATGCAGAGGGCATGGTGGAAGAGCACTTCTCCATTCATTGCAAAGAGGAAGGGGGCGAGGGGTACAGAGAGGATGAGTTTTTCTCCAGCATGCCCTCAGTGACCCAATTTCTGCAATCACCATGCCTACACTTACTACCCAGCCTATTCAAACCAGATGGACTTATTAGGTTACAGCTCTCACAGTCCAATTGCTTTATCTCCAAATATTACTAAATGAACACAGGAGTCTCTAGAGACACCTCATTTCCAAACCAAAACATAGTCCAATTGTCACAAGTGCCCAATGAATGAAAGTTAAAAATCTTAGAGAAATTAGCAACAGTTGGGATTATTCCTTTCATTTTTGGCAAACCCGAGAAGTCAAACTATGTAAATATGTGGTAAAAAGTAGTTCAAATACTAAGATTAGAGGATAATACCTTAGTGAGTCAAGACTGAGGAGATGATTGACTTGGTTCCCCAAATGGGCTATGGGCTTTTGCAGTCCTGACTTGCTTTCTCTATTTAACAAATATTAATATGTTTCCTATATGCCAGGCATTGCTCCATAAATAAAATAGGATGTGACTAAAATAAATCAGAATGAAGTAAATAAAACCAAATAGAATAAAAATAAAACTCAGTTATTTCTCCTAAGTCTATGAAGTACTTACTATAATTTATCCCCCTTTTATAGATAGATGTTAAGTAACATCCCAATAAAAATCCCTTCCAAAATAGCCTTTTAATTATTATAATCTTCTGTCTTAGACATGGCATAAATGATAAATTGATAGATGTTGGAGATATATAGTTGTACCTAGCATTCCTCTTATAAGGTGACAAAAGCTTGCAGACAGATTAGCCTATCCTCAGATTACAGAGGGATGATCAGGAGAGTTAGCTAGGCTGATGTAATGCTACCTCCATCTTTGAAGTGTTTGATACAGTAGTAATGGGTTTAATGGGCTAACTGGCTATATTAAAAGAAAACCAACTAAGAATCATAAAGAAATTTGAATGCCTGCCAACGAGTCTATATTCTATAAACACAATAACAAAGAACCATCAAGGAATCCGTGCAAGACTTTAAGAGCATGCCCATGTGGACCAGTGTCAGTCTGAGCAGCAAAAAGAGTGGATGCGTAGTCAGGGACAGGCAAGAGGGATTTCAGGAAAGCACAACTGTGTAGAATGGTCCACTGAATCACAAGGGTTAGAACATAATTGCTACTGTCTGTCTAGCCTTGTAAAATGCAAAAATACCAGTAAGCAAACACAGGTAGATTCATATTTTTTTTAAAAAAGTTCAGGATTATAGCGTGAACTTTCACAATCACAGACACTGGTTGTATTCTCTGAGTGTTTGAATTCATTCTCAAAACAAATCAAAGAGAAAAATGCTATTGTCTTTCAATAAGAACCACCTGGAAAAACAGAGATAAACATTCTCTCCTCAAGGATGTGGTTCAGTTAGAGACAGAAATGTGTCCTACAACAGTTTTTTCATGTTTCCATTTAATGCCAAAGACTTTTGGACAGTACTTGCTTTGGCACTAATGGGCTTACAGCTTGATAGCTTGACTTATGTCTCTAATGATATAATTTCTAAAGGTGATCACCATTCTCACTTATCTTCATAATTTTCTATGTGAAAATATACTCATAAAATTGCTTCCCATAGTTAACCATACCTCACAATTATGTGGTTTTCTTCTATACATGTCCAGGTTCCAATTCCAATTCCAATTTTCATTGATGGGTTTTGGGTAGAACCTGAGCATATATGTTTTTTCAAACTCCACAGGTGACTGTATGCAAAGCAAGGCTCAGAACTACTGAAGTCAAAGTCATAATAGTTGGTAACACATTTTTGCATGCTTGGCATGCACCAGTGACTCTGCTAAAAGATCTGCATGTCTCAATCCATTTGACCTTCATCACAATCTTGTGATGTTGGGACTGTTTTTATCTCTATTTTTTAAAATTTGTTTTTATTTGTTCTTTTTAGCTATACAAGACTGAGGAATATATTTTGATGTTCCATTAGGATATATTTTGATGTTTCATGCATACATGGAGTATAACTTCCCATTCTACTGATTGTACATGATGTGGAGCTACACTGGTTGTGTATTCATATATGAACAAATGAAAGTTATGTCAGATTAATTCTACTTTCACATTCCCATCCCCTGTAAATTTCCCCTGTTCCCCCATGCCCCAATCCAATGAACCTGCACTCCTCCCCCTGCCTTGTGAGTTAACATCTGCATATCAGAGGGAACATTCAGCCTTTGTTTTGGGGGAATTGGCTTATTTCATTTAGCATGGTAGCCTCCAATTCCATCCATTAACTGGCGAATGCCATAATTTCATTCTTCTTTATGGCTGAGTAATATTCCCTTGTGTATATGGTACCACTTTTATCCCTATTTCTCAGCTAAAAATGTGCAGGTAAACTGCACAACTTTTCCAAAGTCACATAGGAAATTCATGGTGGAGCCAGAATTGAAATCCTAGAGGTTTGCTGTAAATATATATACATATTCCTTAAACCAAATTAGAGAAGGCAGTTTCTCTCTGTAGCCCAAGTGATAGCTCAAGATCTTAATTCTTAAAATCTCAAAGTTTAAATAACTTAGGATCTAAGTGAGATTGGTTTGAATCTCTACAGTATTACCTGTGGAAAGTCTAATGGTCTCCACAAGATTTCTACACAGGGCCTGACAGGGTCAGTTGTGACTGCATATTCTGGCTTTTACTGAATTCATTCAATTCAAGTAGTACCCCATCCACTGACTTGCACTTGCACTTGCCCTGTTTCATCCTGTGCTGACCCATTAGACAACATTACATGGCAAACAACCATTTTCCACAATTAAAAAAAGAGAAAAAACTAAAATAAGTTATAGTAGATTCTTTGGATAGCATGTAGCAAACTTTTTACTGATGTCTTGGGTGAAACATAAAGTTTAATACTTTTATAATTATAGCAAGATAAACAACATAAAAATTGAATAATGATGTCCTTTCATTAAAATTTCCCCAGCCACCTGACTCTGCTGGTTCCTCAGCCATACCACATTGTCTTCTTTCATTCTCTCTCCCCTCCCTTCCCTTCTATTGTCTCTATTTTTTGCTTTCCCCTCAACCATGAATTTCTCTGTAAAGCAAGGGGCGTTTAGCCAATGCACTGACTGCCTCGGGGGTGGTTTTTGGCTCATACCTGCCCTCAGGTTCCTACATTCCAAATCAACTCACTCCCATCTGGGATCCAGGTATTCCTCCCCTAAACTACCTGCATTCCAGATGCAAAGATCAATTCTCAGAGCAAGAACATAACATCGTACAGAGCCTCAAAATTATAGTTTTCACACAAACAACCACAAAAAAGTCATTTCTGTAAAATGGGGATAACAAATGTATCCTACACTCTATCCAGTTATGAGAATTATGGAAGAGGTTTCTAGACTAGCTGTCACAACCTAGCTCAACAAATGAGAACCCCACTAGTATTCAATGAGAAAATATTTATCCAATAAATAATTTTATAAAAACATCTCCTTTTATTCATTCTGCCTGAGAAAGACATTGGAGAGTTGATTAATATCCTTGCCTCTGTTATATAAGAAAAATGAACACAAGTATCAGGACTTAGAGATGGATACTTTCTGTTGATATATCCTAAGCAAGAAACCAGAAGTCAGCAAAGACCAGACTTCTACATTAATAAAACAAGCACAGCTTGAAAAGCACTTAAACCTTACTTTTTTAGCCATTGTCACTGTGTCAAATCCCAGGTCATTCTGTTTATAATTAAACAAAATTTTTGCACACAGCATCACAAAGCTAATGTTTCATAATCAAGAAAAAATAATTACCCTTTCTCTACGGGTGTCCCTTAATGACTGAAAATGGAAATGCATTATCCATGCTTTTAAACATGTGTGTTATACTTCACTTAGACTGTCAGAATATAGCACTGATAGTAGGAATTAAATGTACTTCAAATTTATTAACTGTTTTACAAACATTTGAGACTTTATTCTGTGAGGTAAGAATTGTGCTTTGATCTTCATACTCTATTGGCTAAGAATATGATGCATAAGAAACCTAAGAGCCAATAGCAACACAGGTAAAAATAAATTTGAGTAGCACAAAAACTAAAGGGAATAGAGGTAGTGGCTTCAATTTTACTTGTGCCATTTAGGCATGGAGTTTGCTTTTGTTTTGTTAATTTTTTAGTTGTAGTTGGACACAATACCTTAATTTTGTTCATTCATTTTTATGTGACACTGAGGATCGAACCCAGGTTCTCTCATGTGCAGGGCAAGCACTTTACTGTTGAGCCACAACCCCAGCCCCAGGCACTGAGTTTTTAATGAGACTTTGAGCTAGATTTGAAATATCCAAATACTACTTTGAATAGATTCCCAAGATTTTAGAAACATAACAACCTGAAAAACGTATTGGTAATATATAGAAGATACAAAAAAAAAATTTGAGATTACATGGGTTTTTAATGTAATAAACAGTTGTGTACTTCATGAGATAATCCATTATTGATAACTATTATGTCATAAGCACTGCATTAGCAGTGACAATCTGAAAGTGGCCAGAATAAAAGGGTTGGAAGAATGATGACTCTCTGAGTCATAGTTTTCTTATATTGCTCACTCTGGAGCTAAAATAAAGCATTTCAAGAAGTATGATTTTCCTAAGGACAATGTAATTATTGTGCCAATTGGGACAAATTTATCTTTCTCAAAGGATAAAGAAAATTGAGAGATGCAAGGAAGGACCATGACCTTGGATGAGTGCCAATAATCAGACAAGGAGTAAAACATAGACATTGATGGTGGAATGTGATGGAAATCATTATCTAAAGTACATGTATGAAGACATGAATTGGTGTGAACATGCTTTATATACAAACAGAGATATGAAAAATTGTGCTCTCTATGTGTAATAAGAATTGAATGCACTCCACTGTCATGTATTTAAAAAATAAATCAATTTTAAAAAAAAGAAAGTGGCAATCATATGCGTTGATAGTGTCACGAGGTATTTGTTATACCAGACAGTATTTTTTTGATGACAGAAAAATCATATATTAGATCCTTGACTTTAAAGGAGTTTTAAAAATCCACTTAATATTAAAATACATTCTGAGACTTGCGGACTACTATTATACATAATAGTAGTTGAATATTTTAACAAGTGGACAATAATTTTTTAACTGAAAGATATAATACTTTAAGAAAGATTCACCTCATAGTAACAAGAAAAACTATGAAATATCTAGAAATTAATATGAGAATTGATATATACAAGAGATGCATAAGAAGAAAAATGTTAAGTTAAAACTTTATTCATGGACATAAAACAGGATCTAAACACACAGAGTTACATCATGCTCTGAATTGAAGGTAAAAATACTGTACCAAGTTTTTATAAATAAATTTATAACATCAATAAAATCTTAAAAAAAACTCAAACCAAAATTTTATGAAACGCTACAAAGGTATTGTAGAAAACAATTGAATAACTAAATGGCAAATAGGCAGTAAAAAGGAATTAATTATAATAATTATATTTCAGATAATGGGGGAAAATAGTATTAAAATAATTTGCTATATACTTGAAAAAACAAATCACTATATCACTCATTCATAAAAATTAATTCCTGTCATCCTAAAGACCAAAATGTAAATAATAAAATACAAACTTTTGGTAAAAATATCTAAGAAATTATATTTTGGTATAGAAATGATAAATTTCAGTCATAAAATTTTATAACTTGACTAAAGAAAAAAAAACCCTAAACAAAAACACCTTAAAGTAAAAATGTAAGAGAACAAAAATTATAGTGTATAAAAGGCTTCTACCAATTTATTTTTTTAAGAAATAGAACTGTCTTTAAAATGTGTGGATAAGGAATTTACAGAAGAATAAACACAAATTTCAAATAAAAATATGAAATGTTGACCAAATCATTAGAAATCATGGGAGCTTAATCACCATCACCATAGCATAATTTTTAAAACTGATAAAATTCACTGTTGGCATACCTTTATATTACTGAGAAGAATATAAAATGTCACAACCATTATGGGGGACACTTATTAGCATCAAGATGGCAAAAAGTTATGGTCAACCTGTTTTATTAACACTGAACTATGTACCTAACCAATCTGATACTGTCAATAAAATTATTGTTTAAATCATAGTATGTGTGTGTAACTGACCCTTTTTTTTTGTAACTGACCCTTTACATTGACTTTTATTAACACAAGAGGAAAACAATATTAACATGCACCTATAAAAGTATAATCAATAAAACAATTTTCTTTGTGTTTTCATTTAAATTTTCATTTTATAGAAATATATCTATGACATTTGTTTCCAAGTGAATAAGTAGCTATTAATGAAGTAAAAATGAATCCAAACTTAAAATCATTCTTTTACTTCAATTCTATAATATTCAGATTCAAAATTAATTTTCTAAAGAGTAAATAGGTTACCTTTAATTATCTTTAAAATGGTTGTTTTACTTTTATATTTTGGATACATCCATAAGGTTAACTTAAATAATAACACTCTAGTCTCACATTTTTATTTTAAACAATATTTCCATGCACTTCAAAGAGACTGGGTGCATATCCTATAATAACAATCCAAAATTGGCCAACATAGGCCCTTCAAATCTTTACAGTAAATACAGTTTCAATCAAAATCAAATTTCCAACACATGTTTCTTTTTTGATTTGGGGATAGCAAGCTGAGAAAATAAGTATTCAAGAATAGCCTATATATTTTTGAAAATAGTGAGAAATTTCAAAACTTACTATAAAAGTTCAGTAACAGTCTGGCATTAATGGAGAAATACACCACCACATTATTTTACTACTGAATAAAAATGAGCCCATTCTTAAAAGTTTTATGTCTATTAAAAATTTTAGATATAAGTTCTGAATAAGTCTAAATCTATATGCACACTATAAGCAAGCAACTTGTCTTTAATGATATAATAAACATTAATTACTTGCAAAGACAAATATTTCAATAGAAAAAATGGACAAAGACTTTAAGTAAGAAATTTAGCAAGAAAAGTATGTGAATGTACACAGCCGATTTGCTTCTAGAAGTACACTCTAGTGAACATTAGCAATTAGAAGTAAAAGGGAAACAGAGACCAGTTACTTTTTCTCATATATAGACCAATACTGTTTGAATTTTTATCAGGCTATAGTTTTGCACTATACTTTTAAAATTGAAAACACTAAAAACTAAAAAGTGAGTTTGAGAATCAAAGAAATGAAACGTCTCCTAATGAGCTTGTCTTAATCAAAGGATTAATATATTAGCATTCTTTATATTGAGACTCATAATCAATTATTTTTTCATTAAATATAAATATTGGTATGATTACCAATATCTTTCAAAGCATTAGAGCAAACAAATCAAGGAATATTTAACTCATATAATAAAAATAGGGGAAATATTTCAAAATACGTAAAAAAGACACCACGCATCAAAACAAATAAAGATGAAGTGTCAGTTATGGTCTGATCTTTAAAAATTAGAAGAATTTTTAGATTAGAAAAAACAGAAGACACAGGATAGATGGGTGTAGGGGGCCACCCCTGAGCTATTTGAAAAGCCTCTACTTGACCTTGGAGCAAAAGAGACTTTGGTCAGGCATTGCAAGTCATTTTGTGGATTCTCCCACTTAATGGATTACACAAAGCATATGGTGATCTCAGTCTTTGCTTAGTTAGAGAGGCTGCTATGTAGTCCGTACTTGGGCTTGGACAGCCCTCTTGCTACCTTATTTGGAACAAGAATATTCCATGAAAATCCTTTGAAGCCCCCTTGTATAAACAAAGCAAGCCGGCTCTTCTCTCTCTCCTTCCAATGTGGAAGCAGGACCCCTAAGGTCGGAGATCCATCTCACCCTCACTTTTCAAAATTACTTCTGTGTTGTGTGATTTTTTTACTGTATTTCTCAGCCATCACATTTCACACAAGGGAAACCCAAAATTCATAGCCCACACAGGACATCAGCAAGAGATGGTGAGAGGGACGTGTGGGGCAAAAGAGTGGTCATGATTTAGAAGTCAGTTTGACGTGGATTAAAAGTTCTGATTTAAAGGTCACAAGCAGCACTATTAAATCAATTATTAGACCTCATCCACAGGTATACCAAGGTAGTAATGTGTTCACAAAGCAGAATGCATCACAAACAAGAAAAGAAAACAGCCCCTGTTATAGTTTATATATGAGGTATCCCCAAAAGCTCGTGCACGAGACAATGCAAGAAAGTTTAGAGGTGAAAGGATTGGGTTCTGAGAGTTTTAACCTAATCAGTGCATTAATCTGGTTGAGTGGATTAACCGAGTGGTGACTATAGACAAGTAGGGTGTGACTGGAGGAAGTAGGTCATTTGGGTATGCCTTTAGGTTATATATTATGCCCCTGGCAAGTGGATTCTCTGTTTCATGGTACCATGCTCTCTGCTGCTTTCCTCTGTCAAACACTTCCACCATGATGTCCTTCTGCATCTCAGGCCCTAAGGAATGGAGTCAGCCATTTTTAGACTGAGACCTCTGAAACTGTAAGCACCAAAATAAACTTTTCCTCCTCTAATTGTTCTTGTCAGGTCTTTTGGTCATGGCAAAGAAAAATCTAACTAAAATAGTCACCCATCCCAATAATGGTCAACACGTCCAGTTACCAACACAAAGGAGAACTAAAAATGCCCCTCTTGGATCTAGTCCCTGTACTACTGATCTTACACGTATAAATATGCCTAGCTAAGACATAGCTAATGTATTCTTGCCAAAACCTGCACTCCACAATGTTTACTCTGAAACTCAAAGAAAAAGACACTTGGTGTCATAGGATTAATAGACCATAAAGAGTAGGATTCAAGAGAAAAAAACATAAATGATAAATGACCTCAAAAGATTCATTTTGTTTTTAACAGAGGACATTTTTCCAATCAGAAGAGGACAGTGTTGAATTTGCTATTTAATATATAATTAATGCCTATTATATAAAAACTATTAGAAAAATAAAAAATAAGTTATTAAAAATACTAGAATTATTTTATATTTCCACATATTTCAAATTTTCATGATGTAGACCAAAAAATGTACAGGTATAAATAACAATTTACAGATATTTTAATAGGACTGATTCGAAGGAGATGAAAACATGTTTTGTTACTTCTCATCTCTGCTATAATTGGAGGATTGAACACAGGTCTTTGGAAAATTTTAAGTTTTAGTCCCATATTTCTAATAATTATCAGAGGATTTCTCAAATAAGCAAGTGTACATATTTGGTCAATTATCACATGAAATCAATACATTCTTCCTCTCTTTCTGAGCTGTCTCCTTTTTTGGAATATTCTACCTCAATTATCAAGTTGAGATATGGATCATCCTTTTCCTGATTGCACAGAAGAAAATATTTAGCTGCTACTATAAGGTATCTTTCAACACAGGGAAATGTAAGGGAAAACATAATATAGCTATGATATTGGTGCACCTGGGGGTTAAAACTTATAACTGAAAAAATTAAAATGTAGAAAGTCTTTCTGTTCAAAAGAGTTCCTGAAACATGACCTGCTCTGGAATTTTCTGGTGTATTAGCTAATTAATCTCTGCTATCATTTAAGCAACCTTGATGGGTTTCTTATTATTATACTTCTTAGCATCTTAACCAATAGAAACCTAAGGAGCTGAAAACCACAATGTGTTAGGGGAAATAGGAGAATATTTCCTTAACTTTTTTGTACAACACTAAAGATGATTGATTTGCATCAAAATTTCCTTATCTTAAGCATTTGAGTTCACTGACAATTCTATAAAATGAATTTTAATAAATAATACATTTTTAGATCAACTCTTGATTTGTAAATATCTCCATAGGTAATGTCTGCATACCCCTTTGTAAATGTACTCCTTCTTATATAATCTTGTGCTACTAAAAGTTATGCATGAATAAATCATGCATCAATTTTATCACATTAAAATTACAATAAGGTTTATATCGTTTCACATTAAAACTTTAGAACTGAAAATAACTAATATGGATATAGTCTACCATATGTTGTGCTTCATAAAGATCTCAAACTAGCTTGCATTAATTTCATGTTGATGTATAAAATCAAATCTCAAAGTCTTGGGATTAATTTTACAACATCACATATGCCTTGAAAACTTAAGCTTTCATCATCAATTGCCCACTATTAATGTTTAAAGGAGGTTTAAAAATGCACCATTGTTCACACCTTCATTTTATTTACCATGTATGCCTTTTACCCGTCCTTGAAATCCCTGAGCTTTTTAATTATGTAAAAAAGGTTTATACCATAATATATTAGCATCAATGATAGCAGGATAATTATTTGTAAGATGGTCTAATCAAAATCTTACTACATCTAAGAAATAAAGTAATTTTGGTTATCATACAGCTGTAAGGCTAATTTGCAGGTCAAGGAGAAGAAGAATGAGGTCCATTTTAGAAACAGGAAATTTTATATATAATCTTGAATTTCCAAATACAATGAATGATGTGAATACTTGGTAAACTCTGATTACAGAAATAATAAACAGTAAGGCAAATTTCATTAGATCATCCTCAGGTTGACTGGAGTCTATCATTACATTAATATTTCTAATAATGTAGAACTTGTTTCTGAATATACTTGTTTCTGAATTGTAATCTATAAGGAATGTGGAGATGGGACTATTAAAGGGTAGGTTAACAAAGTCTTCTCTACATTGGACATTTTCTGCCCACCTTTATATGAAAAGAAATGTCTATAGTCTACAACTGTGAGTAAAGAGTACATTCATCACTTGAGAATATATATGTCCTTCACTTCATCATTTTCACTCCAGTTTGATATCTGTCCTCTAAGCAACAGAAGACTGCAATGATAGAAATAGCAATTACCAAAAAATTGACCAAAGCATTATGTTTTTAGCAAAAAAAGCATCTGAGGAATTTGTCTAATAAAACAGAGAAGCACCTTCAGAATCCATGATGGAAATTTCCTTGAACATTGTGCCCCAAATTCAGAAATAAAAGTTTTAACATTTAGTTATTTGACCTAACCTTCAAAATAATATATGGATTATAATGGTCTTCATGGTTGTACCTGGACTCATATTTACTTTTTTAATAATCAAATTTTTATCAATGGGATTCATTAATTCGACAGCAATAGCGAAGTATAATGATATACAAAGTAAGCATTTGAAACAAAATTAAAAGCTTCCCCTACATAAGAGAGATGCCTTCTGACTTTGTTATAATGTTGTGTCCTTAAGAATGGCCTTGAAGCCACAAACTGTCCCATGCCTACCTTCTAATTCTCAGGTAGGGTAAAATAAATCTTTTCAGCAATGCTGTTAGAAAAGAAGCAATCAACATGCTTAAGCAGAAAAGGTAAATTGCTCTATAGATTACCTATTGTGGGGAGGTTACTGAGGAGAAGGCCTCACTGCTCAGAGTAATGGTTTGTAAAGTGTGGTCCAGATCATCAGCATCCCTCAGCATCACCTGGGAGATGATTAGAAATGCAACTCATCTAATCCACAGTTTACACTGTGAATCACAAACTCTTAGAGGTGAGGGTTTGAGAACCACTGTATCAGAAATGACAGAATATGATTATTCCAATAAGAAGAACATACCTGAAGTCAATTAATTCTGATAATTTTAAACTATCAGTTTCAGCAATCTTCATAGTTCAATAAATAGTCTATCAGGAATTTTCAATTATAGGAACACAAATTGACTATCAAAAATTAGTGACTGGCATATTGTCATGTTTTGGATGATTTATGTCATGTCGTTTCTTTTTCAAGTTAAATGGGATCAGTTTAGTTGAAGAAAAATCAGTTAAGGACAAATTAGTTAAATAAACAAAGGATATGGAAATGAGATAAAATTCTTTTTATTTTCCAGTACTTTTCAAGAGGGATATACTTACTGTGATTTCATAAGATTAATCTGGATGAAAACAAGGCTAACAAACATTTTGTTATCATGCCTTTACAAACTCAAAATTACACAATATGAGTCTAGGAGCTTACCCAAAGAATAAGTGATAATTTTCTTCTTTTAAAGAAAAGGCTAAAAGAAAATGAAGAATTGAAATATTAGCCAGAAATACAGGGAAAGAAAGCTAGCAAGATAGTTAACAATGCAATTTAGTAGAACTCGATACAAAATGATTGTTGGAAGACAATCTTGACAAAATGTGGAGTATGAAACAATTTCATAAATTCAAGTTCTTCTTACATGGAAGGGCTCCATGAGTTTACAGCTGTTTATACTTTTGCTTTTCTCTACACTTGTGGAATATGAGTATCCAGGATGTCATAGGTTTAGATCATATGCTCCAGTCTTCCATCTCCAGATTCTACATCCTGTTCTCATTCTTGGACAGGATGATAGATAGATAGAAATGATGATGAAGGAGAGAGAGAGATTGATTCACAGGACTTTCCAACAGAGAGTTAATTACGATCACTTCCAAACACTCTATACCTAATGAAGCTTGTGAGTGACATTTCCAAGTGCATTTACTAACCTATGAAAAATCTTAAGCACAAAAGCACAAATTGGTAGATAGAAATTCTAAAGGAAAAAATCATTTGCAAAGAAAAATGACTTTTTCTGTGTGCATTTTATACATTTTGTTGTCTTAGAGCCATATATAATCAACATAGTTCAAAACGTGCTATTGCTAGGATTATGCTATTTTAAAAAAAAGTGGAATCATTTACTTAGATATCTAGATTACTACAAAATAAAGCAAAGCACCACCAATTAGTGCTAGCCTCAGATACTCAGAACTGAAATTGCTTTGCCCAAAGTAAATCTCAAATTTAGATGATATTTTTGTAGAATTATTAGAAGAAATGACCCAATTATATTTATATTGCATAAATGACTAATTTTTACATCTCTTACAGAAAAACAAGCCATAAAAATGTGTGCTAAAGAGTTATTTGCTGATGTATTTTATGATATGATGTTTATTACAAAGGATTATTTGCTATTTTATAAGCTTCATATATGAGCTACAGTTATCCAGCAACTAGGAAGACATTAAAGTAGAATTAAAAGCTAAATTTCTCTCTTACTTTTTCATGCCCTTTTTCCTAAGACCCCTCATTCTTTCCTGGAGCAAGCCAGAGAAACTAGAATTCCTCTTCCCCAAGGGGGGTCATAGAAATCACAATCCTTATACACAAAGCCAGCCATAAAACTTAAAACTATTACTCTTACTTTTCTTGACCTTTCTGTTTAAGAATGGGACATAAAGAAATTCTCTGACCTATCTTGATTCATTGTAGGTCAAAAGACCCCCAGTCCAGAAAGCATCCTACCCAATAACTTGAAAGAAGAAATGTTACATAGAAAACGCAGGAAGAGGCTCAGGATGTGGCTCAGTGGCAGAGGGCTCACCTGGCATGCGTGAGGTACTGGGTTCGATCCTTAGCACCACATAAAAATAAAATAAAGATATTGTATCCACCTAAAACTAAAAAATAAACATTTCTAAAAAAAGAAAAAGAAAACACAGGAAGAATCTTAACAGGCAGAACTTGCTAAGACTTCCCCCTTAGTCTATTATGATTAGATCATACCCTTTTTGTCAATCATATTTCTAAATGGCTGCCCATGCATCACTGACCCTAAGCACAAAGGTCTTTGATTCTTTAAAAAAAATGTCTCCTGTGTCTCACACACACACACACACAAAAAAAAAAAAAAAGATCAAATAAATTTATTTTGTTTTTCTCTTGCCAATCTGTCTTTTGTTATAGAGGTGTCAGCCATGATGTTTTGTGATGGGCAGGAAAGGGATCACCCCCTTTTCACCCCTACAATATAAATAAATATATAATAACAAATATGTGTATTCAAATAAACATAACAATAAGTTAGTATAAACATACAAATATGATGTGCAAAAACAAAAATTAATTTTCCACTTGTTGAAACAAGTATTTAATAAATACAATGCACAGAAATCAATTATTAATGTATGTTAAACATACACCTGCTTAAGAAAGGAAAATATAAACAAAATAAAAATAATAAATGTATTCCTCAAACAAACCTTCTTCATGTTCAGAATTCACAGCTTCTGAATCATTTTCCATTTACCTAATGATATTCATGTTTTCCCTGCACAGTCTAGATGTGCCACAAAGAAGATTGGTGAGACAGTATTTATACAAGAGTTTATTCTTCCCAGAGATCCCTTCCAAGCTGCTGACACTCATTCTGCAAGACTTGATGCCAATAATTTCTTTATCTTACCTGAAGACACCAGGAGTAGGCTTTCAAAGGGCTAAAACTTAGATTTCTTTCAAATGATCTTAATAATATGTTGCCTGTAACATCAAAAGGTTGCTATTGCCCACTTACACCAGCAGGAACACTAGGCAAGCTGCATGGTACAAACCAGTGTGAATACATCACCAGTGTTGCCTGGATAATATAAAATGTGTGTACTTTCAGAGTGAAGATAATATACACCAATTAATAAAACATGGTGTTTAGTTTTATTTTCTTTTATGAACATGAGAGATCATGATAATGGCTTTAAATCTATTTCCTTTTTTTGTTTTGTTTTGCTTTTAATTTCTTTATTTGCCTTAATTAGTTATACATGACAGAATGCATTTATGCACTTTGATATATTATAAATAGAATGGATATCATTTCTCATTTTTCTGAGTGTACATGTTGCAGAATCATATTGGCCAGGTAATACCATATATACGTACAGTAATCATATTTGTTTCACTCTATTATCTTTCCTATCCTCACATCCCCTCCCCTCCCCTCCCATCACTTCCCTCTACCTAATCTAAGGTAATGCTATTCTTCCCTAGTGCCCCCCACCACCATCTTATTGTGAATTAGCATCCACATATTGGAGAAAACATTCAGCCTTTGGTTTTGTGGGATTGGCTTATTTCACTTAGCATGAGATCCTCCAACTCCAACCATTTATTGCCAAATGGCATAATTTTACTTGTTTTTTAAAAGCTGAGTAATATTCCATTGAGTATATATACCACATTTTCTTTATCCATTCATCTATTGAGGGACACCTAGGTTGGTTCTATAGTTTAGCTTTTGTGAATTGAGCTGCTATAATTAATGTGAATGCAACACTATAGTATGCTGATTTTAAATCCTTTGCGTATAAAACAAAGAACGGGATAGCTGGATCAAATGGTGGTTCCATTCCCAATTTTCTGAGGAATCTCCATACTGCTTTCCATAGTGGTTGCAGTGTATGAAAGTACCTTTTTTTCCCACATCCTCGCCAACATTAATTGTTGCCTTTATTCTTGACAATTGTCGTTCTGACAGGAGTGAAAATGAAATCTTAGAGTAGTTTTGATTTGCATTTCTCCAATTGCTGGAGATGTTGAACATTTTTTTCATATATTTGTTGATTAATTGTATTTATTCTTCTGTGAAGTGTCTGTTCAGTTCCTTAGCCCATTTATTGATTGGGTTTTTTTGTGTGGTGTGTGTGTGTTAAGTTTCTTGAGCTCTTTATATATATCCTAGAGATTTACTGATATGTGTGGGTGTATTTCTGTCATTCATTTTTTGCATGTTTAAAATAGTAACAATAGGTACATGATGAAAGTCATCAAATCACAAAGGAAGACTGCAAGAAAGGAAGAGAGGAACCAAAAAAAAGAAAGGAATAAAGAAAAGAAAAGAAAATGCGTAACAAAATGACAACAGTAAATCCTTACATATTGTTAAGATTTGAATGTTTAATGTCCCCAAGATTTCTTCAGGTGGTACTATTGGGAGGTGATGAAACCCTTGGAAGGTGGAGCCAATTGGAATACCCTTAGGTCACTGAAGGCATTCCCTCAAAGAGAATTCTGGAACTCCAATTTTTTTCCTTTTTCTCTTCTGCTCCCTGGCTTGTAATGTAAGCAGTTTTGTTCCACATGTTCCTGCCACAAGGTGCTGACTCACTGCAGGCACAAAGCAAAAACAAACCCAAGCAATTATGAACTGGAACCCGCAAAACTGAGCAAAAATAAACCTTTATTCTTTATAAGTTTATTATTTCAGGCATATTATTATAGTAATTAAAAAACTGACAAAGCATATCAATAATTAAGTGCTAATAAAATAAATGTCCGGATTAATAGCTATATAATGTCTGAATGAATTTTTTTAAAGTATCTAAATTTATGGTCATATTATCTCCTACAAGAGACTCACTTTACATTTAAGAGCACAAATAGGCTAAAATCAAAGGGGCAGAAAAGTGAGCAAAGATGGCTATATTTATATTAGAAAAAATAAATTTTAAATCAAAAATTTTCTAAAAGGTTTTTCATTATATAATGAAAAAATGCCAATTCAACAGAAGACATTACAATCTTAAGTAGGTAGTTACTCAATAGCAGAGCAATTAATTTACAAGGCAAACATTCACATATATGAAGGAAGAAATAGAAATAGAATTATAGTAGGAGACTTCAATTCCTACAGGAGCACAGGTGCAAATTTTGTCAACAAATTAACAAAGTGAGTTCAAAAGTACATTTAAAGAATCCTCCATCATGACCAGGTGGGAGTTATCCCCAGAATGCAAGTATTAATACATGCAAATCAATAAATAGGATATATCAAATCAATAGAATGAAGGGTAAAAATTACATGATCATCTTAATAGGTACATAAAAGGCATATGACAAAAATCAAGACCCTTTTATACGTAAAACAAGACTCAACAAAATATAGAAAGAATTTAGCACAATAAAGCTGCATAGCTAACATCAAACTTAATGGAGGAAAAAATGAAATGTTTTTCTCTGAGACCTATAACAAAACAAGGATGCCCTTGCTTATTATTTTTTACTCAATATAGTACTAGAAGGTTTAGTCAGAGCAATTAGGAGATAAAAAGAAATAAAGGCATACAAATAAGAAAGGAAGAAGTAAAATTAAATTTGGAGATAATATGACCATATATGTAGAAAAAACCTGAATACACCACACACACACACAAAAGTGTCAGAATAAAAGGGGAAAATTATATTGTCTTTGATAAATGGTTTTGAGAAAACTGTATATACATGTGTACAAGAACAAAATAACTCTTATACCAGACACAGGAACTACCTTAAAACATAATAAAGATTAAAACTTGAGACCTGAAGTCATAAAACTATTAGAAAAAAAAAAAAAGAGAAAAAAATGCTTCTTGACATTGACCTTAGCAATGGTTTCTTACAAATGGTACCCAAAGCACAAGCATCAAAAGCAAAAATAGATGAGTGAGATTCTATCAAACTAAAAAGCCCCTTATTATAAGGGGAACAATCAACAAAACAAAAAGTCAACTTACAGAATGGGAAAAAATACTTACAAATTGTATATCTGATGAGAGGGTTAGCATTCAAAACATACGGACAGCTTAAGAGCAAAAAAAAAAAACAAAAAAAAAACAAAAAAAACCTTCATTTTTCAAATGGGCAAAAAATCCTGAGGATATGTTTCTCAAAAGAAGACATACAAATGGCCAACAGGTGTATAAGAATGTACCCCAAATCACTAAGCATCAGGGAAATGAAAATCAGAACCACATGAGATGTTACCTCACACCTCTTAGTATGGCTGTTATACAAAGGAGGAGGAGAAGGAGGAGGAGGAGGAGGAGGAGGAGGAGGAGGAGGAGGAGGAGGAGGAAGAGGAGGAGGAGGAGGAAGAGGAGGAGGAGGAGGAAGAGGAGGAGGAGGAGGAAGAGGAGGAGGAGGAGGAAGAGGAGGAGGAGGAGGAGGAGGAGGAGGAGGAGGAGGAGGAGGAGGAGGAGGAAACAGAAAGATAACACGTGTTAATGAAAATGTAGAGGGGAAAAGGAACATTGGTACAGAATGGTGGTGAGAATGTAAATTGGTTAAACACTGCGTAAAACAGTATAATTTTTCTTAAAAAACTAAGATATAAAATACCATATGAGCCAGAAATTTCTCTTCTGGGTTTATATCCAAAGGAACTGAGATCAAGATCTCAGAGAAATAATTGAACTTTCATGTTCATCACAATGTAATTTTCCATGGCTAAGATATAGTAGCACCTAACTCTCCATCATGGATAAATGAATAAAGAAAATGTGGTATATTTTCTTTATACCACACTTTCTTTATTCATAGTATTAAAAAGAAAGAGAATCTTGCCATTGAAAAAAATCACATATATGAACCTGGAGGACATTATGCTAAGTTAAAAAGCCAGATGCAGAAAGACAGATGCTACATGACCCCACTTATATGAAGAACAGAATAGTCAACATGTAGAAGCAGAGATTAGAGTGACCAAGGGCTGGAGGAGGGGAAATGGGAAGGTATTTGTCAGTGAGTGCAAAGTTTGAGTTATTAAAGTTGAATAAATTCTGGGAGCTACTGTACATACAGCATGGTGCTTAAAGTTAACAAAATAGTATTACATATTTAAAATTTCACTAATAATATAGACCTTGTGTTAAGTGTTCTTATAACCACAAAAAAAAGTAAGGAGGAAGGAAGGGAGGGAGGGAGAAATGGAGGAGGAGAAGGGAGAATGAAGGATAGGGGGAGGAAGAAGGACCAAGAGGGACAAAGGGAGATAAGGAAACTTATTTGATGGATAAGTTTATTGACTGATGGTGGTTTTATGGGTACATACTTATCTCCAAACTCATGGTATACATTTACTATGTATGGTTTTGTGCTTCTCATATCTCAATAAAATGAATTTCTTTCCAAATAGTTACAAGAAGTTTCAGCCTCTTTTGAATCCAGTATCTCTGACAGAAATTTTCTAATATTTATAACTTTTTACTTAAACCTAATGTATTAGAGAAAACATATTTTCAAACTCTCCTTTAATCATTTGTTGTATCAAAACAGTTCACTTCTTGCCAGGCATGGTGGTGCATGCCTGTAATCCCGGCAACTTGGGAGGCTGAGGCAGGAGGATCACAAGTGCAAAGCCAGCAACTTAGCAAGGCCCTAAGCAACTTAGTGAGACCCTGTCTCTAAATGAAATTTTAAAAGGGCTGTTAATGTGGTTCAGTAGTTAAGTGCCCCTGGGTTTAATACCTGGTACAAAAACAAAAACAAAAATCCTCACTTCTTAATGAAACCCCAATGTTTTATTCAACATGTGATGAAAATTAAAACCACCAAATAATTTTTTTTCATTATGCAGATATAAAATATGTAGATAGAGGTCTTCTATATGGGTCAGTGGTATAGCATTTGCCTATTATGCACCTGGCCCTGGGTTCAAAAAAAAGAGAAATAACTACACTACTGCTTTCAAGTGTAGCTCCTGTACCTTAAAAACCTAACAGGTAAATGTCTCTGATTTGTGAAGTGCCTGTATTAAGGTGATTTCTAGTAAGAATGTACTCCCTGTAAAAATAAAATAGATTGATTGAGTCTTTATGATGTCAATTTAATGCAAATAAAATCTCACTTGAGTGAAATACTTAATATCTCCCCTCAACATGGGTTTAATTACCTGTGTTACCTTCTTTTCTGAATAATATCCATAAAAAGAGAAGAGTTCAGAAATTTTATAAAATTATGAATCCAAAACTGAAATCTTATTTGAATTCAGCTTGGAGAGTAAATGCCACCTACCCACAGGAGCCATTAGATTGGGTGCAGTTGCTATTTACTTTAACCATGACTGTGTTTTTCAGGCAATGTTAGAGCAGGAAATAGTTGTCATTTTCCTTGAAAAAAAATGCAGCTTTACTCCTATGGTTTTCCAACCCGATATTTTTTCAAAGGAAGAACATTCTGCATTTAAATGCAATTTGTGTTTGTTCCCAAAAGAATGCAAAGAATGGTGTAAAGCAGGAAAAGATTATTATTTCCACTTTGACTATTATTCCCTCTACTTATGCCACTAAGAGTATAAAAAAATGGAAGAACTTTAAGGAGCATCATCAACAAGCACAGAGAGTGAAAAAAAAAAAAAGCTATACTGAAAAATAATACCCAGAGGGCAAATTTGTCCTCACAATCGGGGACCCGTTATAATGCTGTCTAATTTTTAAAAGTTCAGCAAGTTATAAAGCATCTTTTCTATTGTCTCACCACATATCAAATATTCTCTCTATATACTACATATTCACTGAATACCAAAAACCACAGACTCTCCAAAGATAAAATCTAAAGAGATGAGCATTCTTCTATTTTTCTCAAGAACTGTGTCAAGCATAGGGAATGAAAAAGTATTAGATCAGCCTTCCTTTTATCTCTTGGAATTATAGAATCATTTTAAAGTTCCAGGATGACCTTGATCTAAGTTCTTAAGGAACTCATGATCTGTCCCATGAAATACAAGTCAGAGAATTAAAAAATAATAATAATAATAATGACAAAAATCACAGTGAGTTTCTTTCAAGCAAGATTTTGCCTGTTGTTTTTTTTTTAAAAACTGGATGAACATTGCCTTGCACAGAATCATGTTGGATCATTAATTAGTGTTTGATGTCTGTTGTTTGCTGAAAGAATTTTTACCTGAGCTGGCCCAAATACATAGGAAAATGGGGATTGCCCTTCTCTCTCAAGTTTTCACTCCTTTACACACACATACAAATACACACAGCAACTCCCAGCACTCCATCCAAGAGAAGTGAGCAATAATTATTTTGTTAATTCTCTCTTCCTCAAATTTGGCAACTATTTCCGTTTTCCCTCCCATGCAGATTTTTACATTTCTCTCATTATGCTTGAAGAGAGTCAAGGGAACAAGGGTTTTGGTGGAGGAGTCTGTCTGTTTGAATGGTACTATAAATTGTCTCTGACAATGACACTTACACTCGCCAAAAAATGCAGTTAGGCAATATGACTGCAGTGGCAAATGTCAATTTATTCAAACCTATATAATTACTGATGATAGAGAAAAGATAATTTAACTTAATAATTGAATAGAAAGACAGAAAAACCAATGATCCCTTCTAGTCCCCAATACACTAGGTTCCCAATTATCAGGATTGAAAGCTGAAATTCACAATAAAATGAAAAGATAATACCAGTGGTAAGTCTTATCAAGAATTAAAAACAAAGGCCAGGCACAATGGTGCACACCTGTAATGCCAGCTACTAGGGAGGCTGAAGCAGGAGAATTGCAAATTGGGAGCCAGCCTGGACAACTTAGTGAGATCCTATCTCAAAATAAAATGTAAAAGGGCTGAGGATGTAGGCCAATGGTATATCATTTACCTAGCATGCACAAAGCCCTGAGTCCAATGCTTAGTGCCACGAAAATAAAAATTATAAACCAGCTACAGGAGAGATTGAAACCAGCTAAAATCATCAAATAGTTGATCCAGGGAACTCAGCCAGGTCGAAATCAGAATACACAGAATGTCTTTGTCACTGAATTAAGGACAAAGACAGAAGCTGTAGGACAGGGACAATGGGGGATGGGGTTGATAATGGCCAGTCTACATGCCAGGAAAACACAACAAGCAGCATTAGCCAATAGAGCACAGAAGGTTGTTCATTTCCATTTAAATGCCCACTTGCCAGTGGTTCCCATTCTATATATGCAACAGAACCCAGGATGGGCACCTGGCTGCTGGACTTGAGATGTGATCAAAGCAGCTTGGCAAGTTCATGGGGGTTTGTTCTGGGCGTGTGGAAACCAGACTGTCCTTGGCACGCTGCACCTGGATTGATTCCTGTATGCTGCTACTTCAGTTGGGAAAGTCTTCAGTATTAGCAAACTCTCACCTCCCAAAATAAATATCATTTTACACACAAGTCCATTCAGTTGGGCTTCACTAAGCCTTTCCAATTTAGAAATGAAGAATTTGCTCTTATTAAATGGTGTAACATCAGAAGCAGAAGCTTTTTGGTATGAATGGAGTTTAGAAATAAATACAATTTAAATATCATTATATGACTGGGATTACAGAGATGATTTTTCTGAGCCTATAACATTCTAGTATTCTAATATGTAATCATCACAAATTTCAAGATATCCATATTTGGTTGTGCACCTTGCAAATTTTTATGAAAAGATATTGAGATGCTTTTTTATTTTCTAAATTTGTTCTAACTAGTTATACATAACAATAGCATGCATTTGGGCACATTGTACACAAATAAAGCACAGCTTCTCCTTCCTCTGGCTGAACATTATGCAGAGTCACAATAGTAGTGTAATCATAATGTATATAGGGTAATAATGTCTATCGCTTTCCACTATCCTTCCCATCCCCACACCCCCTCCTCTTCCCTTACCCCCCTCTGCACAATCCAAAGTTTCTTCATTTCCCCCATTATGGATTACCATCTGCTTATCAGAAAAAAAAATTAAGCCTTTGGTTTTTTGGATTTGGCTTATTTCTCTTAGCATGATATTCTCTAGCTCCATTTTCATTTCCCTGCAAATGCCATAATTTTATTCTTCTTTAAGGCTGATATATATACATAATATTTCATTGTGTATATGTACCGTAGTTTCTTTATTTTTTTTTCTTAGTTGTAGTTGGACACAATACCTTTATTTTATTTATTTATTTTTATGTGGTACTGAGGATCAAACCCAAGGCCTTGCATGTGCTAGGTGAGCATTCTACCACTGAGTACCATTTCAGTCTCATGCACCATAGTTTTTTATCCATTCATCTGATAAAGGTCATCTAGGTTGGTTCCATAGCTTAGCTATTGTGAAGTGAGCTGCTATAAACATTGATGTGGACGATTCACTGATTTTAAATCGTTTGGGTATAGACAGAGGAGTGAGATAGCTGGGTCAAATGGTGGTTCCATTTCAAGTTTTCTGAGGAATATCCATACTGCTTCCCATATTGGTAGCACCAATTTGCAGTCCCATTAGCATTGTATGAGTGTGCCTTTTTCCCCACATCCTCACCAACACTTATTGTTGTTTGTATTCTTGATAATTGCCATTCTGATTGGCGTGAGATGAAATCTTAGAGTAGTTTTGATTTGCATTTCTCTAATCACTACAGAGAATGAACATTTTTTCATATGTTTGTTGATCAATTGTATTTCTTCTGTGAAGTGTCTATTCAGTTCCTTAGTGCATTTATTGATTGGGTTTTTTGTTTTGTTTGGGTGTTTTTTGAGTTCTTTAAATATCCTGAGATTAAGTGCTCTATCTGAGGTGCATGTAGTAAAGATTTTCTCCCATTCTGTAGGGTCTCTCATCACATTATTGTTTCCTTTGCTGAAGAAGCTTTTTAGTTTGAGTCCTTCCAATATATTGATTCTTGACTTTTATGTCTTGTGCTTTAGGAGTCTGATTAAGGAAGTCAGTTTCTAAGCCAACATGGTGGAAGATTTGGATCCACTTTTTCTTCTAGTAGGCACAAGGTCTTTGTTCTAGTGTCTAAATCTGATCCACTTTTAGCTGATTTTTGTGCAGGGTGAGAGATAGAGGTTTAATTTCATTTTGCTACATTTCGCTTTTCAGTTTTTCCAGCACCATTTGTTTGATAGGCTATCTTTTCTCCAATGTATGTTTTTGGTGCCTTTGTCTAGTATGAGATTACTATATTTATGTGGGTTTGTCTCTGTGTCTTCTATTCTGTACAATTGGTCTACATGTCTATTTTGGTGCCAATACCATGTCATTTTTGCTGAGATACTTTTTTTTATTATTGTCTTTTTAAGTATTTAGGTAAGGTCTTTGTTGGACTTGATTATTTGATCTCTAGTGATATAAAAGTTAATAATGGTAATGCTATGAGTTAAGTAATATATTGAGGAGAATATAGATGTGTATAGATAATAAATACATGTTGTATATCCATACCTACACATAGAGATAAAATGTTCATTTAATTTTTAACCATCTGATCTCAGTTGATTCTGATATTATATTCATCAGATTTCATGAAATAAATAATATGTATCTTTTTAAACAACAAGCTTCTATTTTGAATTTGCTCTCCTTAGACAGTATGGTCACATTTGCCTCACATGTGAGGGAATCTCTAAAGAGAATTGGCCAATAAGATAATACACCAACTTCACAAATGCCACACCCTCTTTTTTCACCTTGGACACAACTGCAATACCTCCTGTTACATGGTCTAAGACCCACCTTCTCATATATGCTACTTCCTATAAATGGTTTCCTGAGGAAACTTGAAAAACATAACTGAGATAAATGTGAGTCCTCACATTGAATCTGATGAAATGCTAAAGATCCCTTGATCTCCCAGTTTCACTGAAGCAAGAAAAGTAGTCTCTAGCCCAGACCAATGAACTAAACCTGAAAGGTCTGTATTCTCTTGATTCCGTGTATTAGTTCTCAATGGCTGCTACAACAAATAGCACAAGCTTGGCAACTTAATTAAAACAATAGGAATTTGCTGTGGTGACTCTGGAAGCCAGAAATCCAAAATCTACATCACTGAGCTAAAATCAAAGTATTACATCACCACATTTCTTCCAAAGGTTCTGGGGAAGGATTCATCCCCTTTCTCTTTCAGATGCTAATGCCTGCCACCATTCTGCAGCTTGTTGCTACATCATACCAATCTCCACCTCCTGCTTCACACTGCCTTCTCTTCTCTTTGTAAATTTCCTCTGCCTCTCTCTAACAAGGACACCATTAGGCCCACCTGAATGGCCCAGGATAATTTCTCCATCTCAAAATCCTTCCATCAATTTCATCTACAGAAATGCTTTTCCAATACACAATAACATTTCCAGTTTCCAGATATTAGTACTCAATGTTTTCGAGGACCATTAATAAGCCTATTCTATTCACATTATATAATCTTCCAAAATATTCTTCAAAATCAACACCTCCCATTAACACAAGAACCCAGCTCCCATAATAAGAGGCAGGAACATCATTGAGAGAAGTGAGATAAATGATGCCTCTGCTCCCATTTCAGAGATGTGTGTCCTTAGAAGAATTAAGTGATTTTTCTTATTATATTATTGATTATCAGTTTAGAAAGACATGCAACTACAGCCAACTTGTTCTGAAATGAAGATCCAAAGTCTGTATCCAAGTCTTATCTGACAACTTCAGATACCACTGAGTCCATATATATCTTTACAATCATCCAGATTAGGTGGTTAAAGGTGAATATTCATCTCCCTACCTCCCTGCAACTAGTTCTAACCATCTAGAGCAGTGACTATCTAAAGGTTTTCCACATATTTCTTTGGCCCTAAAATGTTAATAGATGTTAATGAGGAAAAATATGATTCATAATCAAGTCAGGAAAAGCCAAGTTTAGGAAACGTTAAACATCCATTTACTCCAGGTCTGCCGGAAGTCTTCAATGGCCTGGTATCTGGTGGGACTCTGTAAGAAGATATTGGTAGATACAACACATTCTAGATGTGAAACCCATTTTGTGGGGATTAACATCAAGAGAAAGGGAGAATGCATAGATAATAGTTTGTGAAACTCTCATCTGGACCATACAAATGTTAAAAAGTAAACATAGAATGGTTGTTTCTGTAAAGAAATGCAAGATGTTACAGAGTTGAAGATATATTCTCCTGGAAGCTTTGGAGAAAAACCAGGTCTAGGGAAAGTTTGATATATTTCTTGAGTTCAGCTCTCCATTTCTTTAAGTTTGATGCTCAATATATCTACCTAATGTTGTTTAAGCCATCACCTATTTTAACTTGGTATGCATGGTTCATTTATGAAGAATAAAATAGTTAATTCTACTAATAACAAAAATTATAAAAATATGCAATAAGGTATATCAATATATATGGATACTTAACTCTCTGAATAAAAATATTGAGAGTGTGATCTGCAGAGTTTTGTGGTCAATTTTTACATTATGGAGCAAAAGAGGAGAAAAATGTTCAATGGTCTTTCGTACATAGAAGCACAGTCCATTCTGTGACTTGCCCACTGTATTGGAAAAGTGGTCTAATTAAAAAATAAATAAATAAAAGCTCTAGGATATCTTTAGGGATGATGGACTAGAAGCATTCAGTGCTTACTGATTGCTTCCTAAGATTGAACCAAATCAGTAGGTATGAGGCTGCATGATCAGGTAGGAGAACATTGGAGTGCAACTTGGGAGAATCAGTGACCTGGTAAAAATATTGGTTTTTAGAATGTGTGGCATTCAGTGGAGGAAGGTTAACCTCCCTTTGAGCTGAAATGGAGAATTCCAATGACTTCAAGGAATATAGATTCTATAACCAGGCAAATATTCAATTTTAGCAGATAGTAGTGCTGAATTCTTCTGAGTGAGCTGGCACAGATGAAAAGCTTCCCTGTACTTCCCTGTGGATTCAGAAATGTCATGTTGAGGAGCCCCATCCCCAGGTACAAGAACAGAAGTATTGAGTGTGGATCAAGCTATGCAGGGGACAACTTTACCTTAGCACTAGCTGGTGAGCAAGGAAGGATAGCATTCATCCTACAGACTGCCCAAACAAGCTCAACCCATTTGGGCTGGAGCTGAGAAAGGACTAAAATGAACTGTAGTTGCATCCTACAATACCCACCCATGCCTGATAGATCTGAAATTAGAAGTCCTTGGAAGCAGTACCTCCATTTTAAAGGCCTCAACAAGGACAAATCTTAGTCTCTTTTTTGTGTTTTCACTTTCTCTTTTTTGTCTATTGGTTTTGTTTTCCCTCACTATTTGTTTTGTCATATTATTATCTAATTGTATTTTTAAAAATTTTAACTGGATTTTTTTTCTCTTTTCTTCTTTTTCATTTTTAATCCTTTCCATTTTCTTTCTCCTTTCATTTTTTTTCTGTCTCTCCCCTTGCCTTTTCCTTATATATTTTAGTATCAGTTGTACTACCATTAATCCTAATCTTTCAGCCTATTTAATATTATTAACCCACCTTTCTTCTCATTGATGAGTGGAGTTTTAGAAATCATTTTAAATAATTTTCATTATAACTTTTTACAAATTTTTTAGATGTTAATGAATCTTTATTTTATTTATTCATTTATATGTGGTGCTGAAAATTGAACCCAGTGCCTCACACATGCTAGGCATGAGCTTTACCACTGAGCCACATCCCCTGCCCTCATTACATCTTTATATATGGTTTGCTTTTAAGTTGTCACTGTCACTAGTGGATATTCTTTCCTCCTCTTAAGGTAGTACTATGGACTGAGCACAGAACTTTAAACACACTGATTGGGTGGATTTGATTCTGAGATATACCTGCAGCTGAAGACACACTGTAAAGAGAAAACTGCTCACTAAAAATACCTTCACATCATAGTGGAAAAGACATCCATACCAACTGATATGAAAATCTCAACATAAAAAAACAGGAAACATGAGAAAACAAGCAACAGCAGCTCATGGGACATCTCCAAAATAGATCAATTTTAGGCCACAAAGCAAGTTTTAGCAAATACAACAACCAGAAAAAAGTAAATAATTTCCTGCGATTTATCTGATCATAATGGTCACAATGTAGTGATATAATTTGGCCAATGTCATTCCCCTCCACTTCCTTGCTTCCCACCCCCAGTCCTTTTATTCTATTGTAATGATTTCTCTTTGCTTTATGAGATCTGCCATCTCCTGGCCTACTGCCTTTCTTTTCCTTTTTCCATCCTTGCTTTCACATATGAGAGAAAACAGACAACTCTTGACCTGAGTTTGGCTTGTTTCACTTAACGTAATGATCTCAATTCCATCCACTTTCCTGCAAAGGATATAATTTCATCTTTATTTATGGCTGAAGAAAATTTCACTGTGAGCAATACACTTTTGAAATTATTAGTGGGTCACTAAAGAAATCAAGAGGAATATTTGGAAACACAACATACCAGGATTCTTGGGATACAGCAAAAATAATTAATTCTAAGAGGGAAGTTTGTATCTATCAATATTTAAATATATTTAAAAAAATCAGACTAATCTCAAATAATCTAATGATATATCTCAAGACCTTAGAAAAACAAGAACAAAACAAACCCCAAACCAATGGAAGGAAACAAATAATAAAGTCAGAGCTGAAATTAATGAAATAGAATAAAAACGAAAATACAAAGGATCAATGATCTGGTTCTTTAAAATATAAATATTGATAAGCCCTTAGCAAAACTAATCAAAAGGAAAAAGGATCCAAATAAATAAAATTAGAGGATAATTTTAAAAGGGAGGATATAACAACATTACCACAGATATCCAGCGGATCACTGGACATTATTTTGAAAACTTATAGCCTAATTAATTAAAAAATCTAGAAGAAATGTATGAATTTCTAGATATATGCAACATTCCAAAATTGAATGAAAAAAACACCTGAACAGACCCCTGTAAGATTTTATTTTATTTATTTATTTTTTAATATTTATTTTCTAGTTCTCGGCAGACACAACATCTTTGTTTGTATGTGGTGCTGAGGATCGAACCCGGGCCACATGCATGCAAGGCGAGCACGCTACTGCTTGAGCCACATCCCCAGCCCCAGGATTTTAGATATGATAAATAAATTCAGTGAAGTAGCATGATACAAAAATCAACATACAAAAACCAATAGATCTTCTATACACCATTAATAAATCCACTGAGAAAGAAATCAAGAAAACAATTCCATTCATGGCTGGGGCTGTGAATCAGCAATAGAAATCTCACCTAGCATGTGCGAGGCGCTGGGTTCAATCCTTAGCCCCATGTAAAAATAAATAAATAAAATAAAGGTATAAAAAAATCACGACAATCTTTAAAAAAAATTCCATTCATAATTGCTTCAAAAAATAAAATACCTAAGATAACTCTAACCAAGAAGGTAAAAGACTTCTTTAATTAAAATCACACAACATTGAAGAAAAAATTGAAAAAAACTTTAGAAGATGGAAATATCTCCATGTTCATGGATAGACAGAATTAATAGGTCATAATATCAAAAGTGATCCATGGATACATTACAATATCTATTAATATAGCACTTACATTCTTCACAAAACTAGGGAAACAATTCTAAAATTCATCAAACAACACAGAATAGCCAAAGTAATCCTGAGCATAAAGAGCAATGCTAAAATTATCATGATAACCAAATTCAAAATATACTACTGAGCTTCAGTAACAAAAGGAGTAGCGTACTGATATAAAACATGCAGAGGAAATGGGACAGAATAGAGGACACAGAAATAAACCCACACAGTTACAGCCAACTGATTTTTCGCAAAGATTCTGAAAACATATATTGTATAAAAGATAGCCTCTTTAAAAAATAAATAGTGCTAGGAAAATTGGATATACAAAGGTAGAAGAATGAAACTAGATCCCTCTCTCTCTCCTTGTACAAAAGTCAACTCAAAATGGATCAGAGACCCAAATATAAGACTTGAAACTTTGAAATTGCTAGAAGAAAACTTCAAAATATGAGAGTAGAAATCAACTAAATTGAAACAAAAGAAACTATTGAAAAAATTGACAAAACTAAAAGTTCGTTCTTCGAAAAAATAAATAAGATTGACAGACCCTTAGCCATGCTAACGAAGAGAAGAAGAGAGAGAACTCAAATTACCAGCATACGGGATGAAAAAGGCAATATCACAACAGATGCTACAGAAATACAGAGGATAATTAGAAATTATTTTGAAACCCTATATTCCAATAAAATAGAAGATAGTGAAGACATCGATAAATTTATTAAGTCATATGATTTGCCCAGATTCAGTCAGGAGGATACACACAATTTAAACAGACCAATATCAATGGATGAAATAGAAGAAGCCATCAAAAGACTACCAACCAAGAAAAGCCCAGGACCTGATGGGTATACATCGGAGTTTTACAAAACCTTTAAAGAAGAATTAATACCAATACTTTTCAAGTTATTTCAGGAAATAGAAAAAGAGGGAGAACTTCCAAATTCATTCTATGAGGCCAACATCACCCTGATTCTGAAACCAGACAAAGACATTTCAAAGAAAGAAAACTACAGACCAATATCTCTAATGAACCTAGATGCAAAAATCCTCAATAAAATTCTGGCGAATCAGATAAAAAAATATATCAAAAAAATTGTGCACCATGAAAAGTAGGATTCATCCTGAGATGCAAGGCTGGTTTAATATACAGAAATCAATAAACATTATTTACCACATCAATAGACTTAAAGGTAAGAACCATATGATCATCTCGATAGATGCAGAAAAAGCATTCGACAAAGTACAGCATCCCTTTATGTTCAAAACACTAGAAAAACTAGGGATAACAGGAACTTAGCTCAACATTGTAAAAGCTATCTATGCTAAGCCTCAGTCTAGCATCATCTGAATGGAGAAAAATTGAAGGCATTCCCTCTAAAATCTGGAACAAGACAGGGATGCCCTCTATCACCACTTCTATTCAATATAGTTCTCAAAATACTGGCCAGAGCAATTAGACAGACAAAAGAAATTAAAGGCATAAAGATAGGAAAAGAAGAACTTAAATTATCACTATTTGCGGTGACATGATCTTATACCTAGAAGACCCAAAAGGGTCTACAAAGAAACTACTAGAGCTAATAAATGAATTCAGCAAAATGTCAGGATATAAAATCAACATATATAAATCAAAGGCATTCCTGTATATCAGCGACAAATCTTCTGAAATGGAAATGAGGAAAACCACTCCATTCACAATATCCTCAACAAAAATAAAATACTTGGGAATAAACCTAACAAAAGAGGTGAAAGATTTATACAATGAAAACTACAGAACCCTAAAGAGAGAAGTAGAAGAAGATCTTAGAAGATGGAAAAATATACCCTGTTCATGGATAGGCAGAACTAACATCATCAAAATGGCGATATTACCAAAAGTTCTCTATAGGTTTAATGCAATGCCAATCAAAATCCCAACAGCATATCTTGTAGAAATAGATAAAGCAATCATGAAATTCATATGGAAAAACAAAAGACCCAGAATAGCAAAAGCAATTCTAAGCAGGAAGAGTGAATCAGGCTGCATAGTGATACCAGATTTCAAACTATACTACAGAGCAATAGTAACAAAAACAGCATGGTACTGGTACCAAAACAGGCAGGTGGACCAATGGTACAGAATAGAGGACACAGAAACCAACCCACAAAACTACAACTTTCTTATATTTGACAAAGGGGCTAAAAGCATGCAATGGAGGAAGGATAGCATCTTCAACAAATGGTGCTGGGAAAACTGGAAATCCATATGCAACAAAATGAATCTGAATCCCTTTCTCTCGCCATGCACAAAAGTTAACTCAAAATGGATCGAGGAGCTTGATATCAAAACAGAGACTCTGCGTCTGATAGAAGAAAAAGTTGGCTCCAATCTACATACTGTGGGGTCGGGCTCCAAATTCCTTAATAGGACTCCCATAGCACAAGAGTTAAAAACAAGAATCAACAAATGGGACTTACTCAAACTAAAAAGTTTTTTCTCAGCAAGAGAAATAATAAGAGAGGTAAATAGGGAGCCTACATCATGGGAACAATTTTTTACTACTCACACTTCAGATAGAGCCCTAATATCCAGAGTATACAAAGAACTCAAAAAATTAAACAATAAGAAATCAAATAACCCAATCAACAAATGGGCCAAGGACTTGAACAAACACTTCTCAGAGGAGGACATACAATCAATCAATAAGTACATGAAAAAATGCTCACCATCTCTAGCAGTCAGAGAAATGCAAATCAAAACCACCCTAAGATACCATCTCACTCCAGTAAGATTGGCAGCTATTATGAAGTCAAACAACAATAAGTGCTGGCGAGGATGTGGGGAAAAGGGTACACTTGTACATTGCTGGTGGGACTGCAAATTGGTGCGGCCAATTTGGAAAGCAGTATGGAGATTCCTGGGAAAGCTGGGAATGGAACCACCATTTGACCCAGCTATTCCCCCTCTTGGACTATTCCCTAAAGACCTTAAAAGAGCATACTATAGGGATACTGCTACATCGATGTTCATAGCAGCACAATTCACAATAGCTAGACTGTGGAACCAACCTAGATGTCCTTCAATGGATGAATGGATTAAAAAATGTGGCATTTATACACAATGGAGTATTACTCAGCACTAAAAAATGACAAGATCATGGCATTTGCAAGGAAATGGATGGCATTAGAGCAGATTATGCTAAGATTATGCTAGTCAATCCCTAAAAAACAAATGCCAAATGTCTTCTTTGATATAATGAGAGCAACTAAGAACAGAGCAGGGAGGAAGAGCATGAGAAGAAGATCACCATTAAACAGGGACGAGAGGTGGGAGGGAAAGGGAGAGAGAAGGGAAACTGCATGGTAAAGGAAGGAGACCCTCATTGTTATACAAAATTACATATAAGAGGAGGTGAGGGGAAAGGAGGAAAAAAACAAGAGAGAGAAATTAATTACAGTAGATGGGGTAGAGAGAGAAGATAGGAGGGGAGGAAAGGGGAGGGGAGGGGGGATAGTAGAGGATAGGAAAGGTAGCAGAATACAACAGACACTAGTATGGCAGTATGTAAAAACGTGCATGGATAACAGATGTGATTCTGCAATCTGTATACGGGGTAAAAATGGGAGTTCATAATCTGCTTGAATCAAATGTATGAAATATGATATGTCAAGAGCTTTGTAATGTTTTGAACAACTAATAATAAAAAAATAAAGTACAACATTGATTGACAAAGATAAATAAATAAATAAAAATTATAAATAACAATAAATGTTGAAGAGGATGAGAAAAAAAATGGAACACTTGCACAATGTTAGTGGGAATCTAAATTAGTGCAGCCACGGTGGAAATCAGCATGGAGGTTCCTCAGAAAAATTAAAAATAGAAGTACCATATAATCCAGCCAGAGAAATTCCTCAGTATATACCCCAAATAATTAGTCAGCATACTACAGAGGTACCTGCATACCCATGTTTGTTGTGGCACTATACACAACAGCCAAGTTGTGGACCAGCCTAGGTGTTCATCAACAGATGGACAAATAGAGAAAATGTGAGTTGTATATATACATAATGGAGTATTATTCAGACATAAAGAAGAATGAAATCATGTCATTTTTAGGAAAATGGACAGAACTAGAGATCATAATAAGCCAGACTCAGAAAGTCAAGGACATATACATTTTCTCTCATATGTGTAATGTAAGAAGAAGGAGAAGGAGAAGGAGAAGGAAAAGGAGAAGGAGAAGGAGAAGGAGAAGGAGAAGGAGAAGGAGAAAAAAGAAGAAGAAGAAGAAGAAGAAGAAGAAGAAGAAGAAGAAGAAGAAGAAGAAGAAGAAGAAGAAGAAGAAGGAGAAGAAGAAGAAGATATCAATGTAGAAGGGAGAAGCTAGTAAAGAGGAAGGAGATCAAGGGGAGGAAGTTAAGGTAACAGTGGGTTAGGAAGTGGTAGAAATGATCAAAAATATATGCATAACAAATTATGCCACAATAAAACCCATATTATAAAGCCCATTTTCTGTACAATTACTATGCATCAATTCAAAATTTTTTCAAAAAAAAAAACTATAGGAAAACCAATGAGTAGCCTATCTGTTATGTCTCTATAGGCAAGTGGCAAAGTCTTTTTGATTATAAGATCATGTTGTTAATCAACACACTCGATAGCAAAAGTAAATATGGGGACATTACAAACATGATAAAATCTTTTATGTAAATTATTTGGATTACCTGGGGAAAAAAATCAACAGACTTTTTCAAAAAAAAACATTAATCCTTAGAGTACTTAGGATAGGGGTCTCTGTAAGAAAGTGTCATTGGAGCTTTTGTGGATCAGGCCAGTGAAAATCTCCATAAGAACGCTCAGACACATGGGGGGAAAGAAAAAGAAAATGTTATTTTTTTTTTCCATCCACACATTTCACAAAGAAAACAGTCTGATAGCAAGGATCAGATGGGCACCATCACTGGGTCTTTTTTTTTTTTTTTTAGAGAGAGAGAGAGAGAGAGAGAGAGAGAGAGAATTTTTAATATTTATTTTTTAGTTCTCGGTGGACACAACATCTTTGTTGGTATGTGGTGCTGAGGATCGAACCCGGGCCGCACGCATGCCAGGCGAGCACGCTATCGCTTGAGCCACATCCCCAGCCCCATCACTGGGTCTTTAACAGGGTCAGCTACATAACTGGCCAGGCCCAGGGAAAATGAAAACGCAGGGCCTGGTTCACAGTGCTGACAGTCTTGTCTCATGACCCACTGGGGCGTTTTCTACTTGCTATTTAAAGTGGCACCAGCCCACCTCCATCCTCTTCCCACACAGAGGTGACAAGCAGTCACCTAGAGGGAAGCAAAGCAGGTGCCTGTGGGTCTATTCTGAAGCAGCACAGAAGTGGCAGAAGGTGGACCTCACATGAAGTCCAGTTCCAAGTCTCTGGTATGTAAAGGCCATTGTCTCCTCAGACTTCTCTAGAACTCAATTCAAAGAAGGAATTGTTCAGTATGTTGCAACTACCATTTCAGAGTACTAAATGCCAAGTGCTACGCAACTGCAGGGTCACATGCCCAAGAAGGCCATCCTAAGAACAGAGGATCACCTAAGCCAAGGGCATGATGACAAATGTGAACTGAAGGAGCCCATGGAAATGGCTCCTCTAGCACCTCAAAACCCTCCTTCCCACATTTTATCTTGCTCTGCTACAGGTGGGGGGAGAAAATGAGATTTAACCAAATTTTCAGGAAGAGTAGGGACTTTCATTTTCCCTCCTTATTTTTGTGATACACTTAATTAACAGTTTTGCTGTTACTAGATAACTATAAAAAGTTTTCAGAAGTATTTTTTTTTACCAGTTTCTGCCTATTTTAGTCAAGGCAGATTTACTTTCTTTCACTATAGTGACAATGAGATCCACAAGTTTTAAAATGATTTTCACTGACTTTACTTCTCTCTCTACTTGAACATTAATTGTTGAAGAAGAGATAGAGAAGAAGAAAATATAATTATAAGAATTTTTTTAAAAAGTCAGACAGTGTTTCACTATGTTACCCAGGCTGGTCTTGAATTCCCAGGTTCAAGCAATCCTTCCTCAGAGCATGCAACACCGTGCCTGGCTCGGTAATTTTACCTGGTTATTTGATATGTTTTCTGGGGTTACATAAAAAAAAAATTTATATTTGGCTGAACATTTTCATCCTCTTAGTAAAAATTCACAAAAACAAAGATTGAGGCTCATAAATTTCAGAAACAAGATAAATTAGTGATTTTTTAATGTAAGTGTTCTTTGCCAAATTTGGAGAATCCAGAGCACATTAAATAAGTCATCAAAAAGATTAAGTTCCCAAAGCTAAAGGAGACTGTCAGTAACAAAGGGCTGCTAATGAGAGTAGCAAAGTTTTATTATAACTTCCTACAGTACTTTGGAAATTGTGAAATGGCTTATTATGTTCTGACCAGGGAATAATACTGCATCAAATGCAGTCTTATTAACTGTAAAGCATTTAATTTTTGAGGGACATCTGTCTTTTGCCTATTCAACTACGTACAGGGACTAATTCAGAACCACAGGGTTTAATTTGAGGGAAAAAAGACAGTACTTTTTCCTTTTTGATGTTACAGTTCCAGCCTACTCTGCTTCAATTTTAAAAAGAGAGAGAGAGAGAGAAGAAGAAGGAGGAGGAGGAGGAGGAGGAGGAGGAGGAGGAGGAGGAGGAGGAGGAGAAAAAGAACATATTTTTTTCTATAAAAAATAGCATTGTTTGTGTCCCAGCAGCAAAGGAGATGAATCTTTCCCAGAACTTTTGTCTATTATTATTTTCAACTCAGCTGTAGGGATCTGAAAAGATCAACTTAGAGTTTAAAGTGGATAAAAGTATATTGGAACTCGGTTTCTAATGGGGCAGACATTCAGCAGGAGACAGAATTCATAATCTTTGCAGAGCCAGTTGATAACACAGGATTCCTAGAAAGAAAAATAGGAATTGTGTTCTTTAGAATGAACTCCTCAGAGTACCTTCATTTCTTTCCTTTTAATTTCAAGCAGAACAAACAGAGTAAATACAAATGTTGATTTACAGTTGGTATGATTAACACACCTACAAAGATAAATAAAGATGGCGAACCTCAGCTGTTCAGATGTGCTTCAGAGATAACAGGTTTGTTGAACACCTGTGTCTCCTTAATCATGATCATCAAAGGAAATATTAAGCACCCTGATCATAAAACACAACTCTAAAAGCTAATCTTTCTTTCAGGATTGCAAATCCTCCAAATCTGATAGGGAACATTTATTACCTGCTCTTTACCCTACGGAATATATTATATTCTCTGGAGGAATGTTACAGACCTATTCACGAAGACCCCCTGAAATAAAGTTCTTGTAGGCCCATGTATGAAGCAGAAATATAGATATATTTTATTAGGCAAATTCCTTCTTTTTTATTTTGTGATCACTAAAGATCATGTAACAGCATCATTAGTCATTGGAGAAACACAAATCAAAGTTACCATGAGAAACCATTTCATATCCACTATGATAGCTAGAATCAAAACATCAGATAAGGGTGGAGGGATATATGGAGACACTGGAGCCCAAATACACTGCTGGTGGGAATATGAAATGGTGAAGCCACTTTGAAAAAGAGACCAGCAGCTCCTCAAATGATTAAATATGAGGTTATCATATGACTCAGCAATGTATGAGAACATTTGCTAGATAGAAACTGATATGAATGATGTTGCTTTAAACAGTTGTGCAAGCCAAAATCTGGAAACCACCCAATGGGCACTGATAGATGATGGATAAACAAAATGTGTTACATTCACATTATAGAACATTATTTATTATTCAGCTATAAAACAGGAATGAAGTACTGCCAGCATGCTACATGATGGATGAATTTGAAAACATTACACTAAGGAAACAGCCACCAAAATCACATACTATGTGATTCCTCACATAAAACTCCAGAAAGAAAGAAATCCATAAATACAGAAAACAAGTTATCTGAAGGATAGGTTAAAGCTGAAGTGTTGCCCTTTCTTTCTTTTTCTTTTTTTTTTTTTTTAAGGTGTTAAAACCAAAGTGTTGCAGGGTTTTTTTTTTCCCCAAGGTGATGAAAATGTTCTATAATTGATGGATGTGTATATTTGTAAATATACTCAAACCACCAAACTGGACATTTTAAATGTGTGAACTCCACGGTATATTATATGTCCATAAAGCTACTAACTTTTAATTGAAAATTGCATAACCTATTTTGTTTCCTACTAAGAAGGAACGAGATTCCAAGTTCCATCCAACTTTGGCAAATACATCAACTTTTTAGATTGTTTTCAAATACTGACTTCATCTGTACTTTACCTTCCATTTCTTGACATTTGTCCTTCCATCCATCTCTCCTACCACCAGCTTCTAATCTTGACTTTCCCACTTACTTGTTCTGAGTTTGTCTGAAAATTCCAGACTCCAGAGTCAGGGGTAAATGTGGGGCAAGGGTTTGAGGGGGTTACTCCTGTTACCTTGACTGGAGAGCAGGCCTTCTGTCCAGGAACACAGCACGCAGCTCTGGGAAGGATGCACATGGACTGGTAAGGGGGGGAAGGGAACACCAGCCTCGATAGCCAGATCAATCGCATCATCCCTGGCAATCAATGGGGTGACAGATGTCCCAGCCCGAGAACCCTTACATCCCCTTTATTTGCATTGCATTTATTTGTTCTCTGGATCAACTGGTATATTGCCTCATTTTCTCTTTGGAATGATGTACACATTAATTATTAATTAAATTGTCACTGCTATTATTAATTTAATCAAACTGTATCCTAGTTTGCTTGACCCAAACTAGTATTATAATAACAACGTTTACTAAATTTGTAATTTCTTTTTAAATAAAACAAAATATTCATATAAAAATTTGTTGAGCTTTACTTATTTGAATTTATTTAATTCCAGAGTCATATTTTCCTCTGTGGCTAGTATTTATAGAGCCCTGACTAAATCTGTGCTGTCTCATCGGGCTCTTCATGTTTGAACACTATCAAAAGCATTCTGTCTTTATTTATTTATTTATACATTCATTCATTCATTCATTCTAATCAGTTATAAAAAGCATTCTATTTTGAAGCAACTAATAGATTACTTAAACATTGTCATTTTTACTGTGCTCTTTGATGCATACATTTGCAGGTCATGCAAAATGAAAACAGCCTGTTCTTAGAAGTGGTATGCTTTAGTTCTAAAGGTATTGTGTGAAGTTAACTCTAACTTTCAAATGAACATATAATACCCAAATTTTAAATAGAAGAGAGATTGTCACAATTCAGCTTTTTTTCTCTGGAAAAAAAATATATAGAAGAATCTTTTTTGTCGAACATGTAAACATCAGCACCACCACACTTCATTTTTTGAAAATCAGATATACCTTCCAGCAGTTCAGCAGAAAGCAAGAAAAACTACGAACTTCCTGACAGTTAACATGAATAAAACAATACTTTATTGCCACATTTTCTTCAGTTTGACAATTTCAGCCTCGTGTCTCATTTCAAAAGGGCAAGATGCAGAGATTCTACTGAAACAAGGCAATTGATCCTGGTGCCCCAGGTAGTTGGCACTCTTCTTTGATTTTTTTTTTTTTACCCTTTTATGATATTTTTACTCCATAACAACCTGTAAAACGTTAGCACTATTGAAAGTCAGTTAACATGGACTCCCTCTGCTGGTTAGTGCCTGTCTTCCTCAAGCTTAAGGACATTCAAGTTCACTGTCTCCTTCTCCAATACTTTATGCTTCTTTAAACAGAACCAAGTTACCTAAATTACCTAGGAATGGACAAGTAAATTCAGGCTTCTTAGTAAAAGTTTTTGTTGAGCTCCTTATCTCTGAAGTCATTTTCTTTCTTGGCTAATTCCAACCATCCTAAGGAATTTGATAGTGTAAATCATATTTTTACCCTCCCCCTTTCCTGTCTTGTGAATTAATCTGATGGAAATTACTGTATTTTTTTCCTCATTTACAATGACTACTTCTAAAACCTTTAATGAAGTATTCCTGCTTCTAAGATATTTAACTACATAACCTCTGATATAAAATAGTTCCAAAAATATTGGAACATTAAATATAAAAATCAAAACATGTATACACAAAATTATTCATTATATTCCTTCTATTTAAAAACTCATCTACAGTTAATTAACGAATAATATCTTTTTCTTGCAGTTTAATCTTCATGCCCATAGCTCCCTTCCCAATACAAATTATCTTTTCATATTTATATCCTCTACTTCCAGGGCTTTCCACACACTAATCATTCCAGTTATATTGCTACTTGGAAAATTTCCCTACACTAGGAAAGTGTCCCTAAACCCAGTATAATAATTTCGTTCCCTTGCTCACAATCTGCAGTTATTTTGAAACAAACCACATATGATTTATATCCTCCATTAACTTTAAGGAACTTGTAAAGCTCTAAAATTACAAAAATTTGCATTTGTGTATATGTATGCATTGCTCTGGAAAAGGGTTTATGTAGTTTTCATTCAAATGCCAAAAGGAAGCCAGGTGCAGTGGCACATGCCTGTAATCCCAGTGGCTCAAGAAGCTGAGGCAGGAGGATCATGATTTGAAATCCAGCCTCAGCAACTAAGCAACTCAGTGAGACCCTGTCTCTAAATAAAATACAAAATAGGGCTGGTATTGTGGCTCAGTGGTTGAGTGCCCCTGAGTTCAAGCTCTGGTACAAAAAAAAAAAAATTGCCAAAAGGATTCACAAAACCTTTCCAAAATGCAAGTACTCTTCTCTGTGTCTGCAGGTACCTTGTCCCAATATACATACAGGTGATGCATATGCCTCATTGGTATCTTCTCTGTGCTGGGTTCCCTTGGTCTCCTTTTCTACATTTGTTCAAATCTATTCTTCCTGCAGGAACAAATAAAAGACCACCTGCTGCATGAAGCTTATTCCAACTGTGTCAGCTTGTACTGGACCCTCTGCTTTCTAAATTCCTATTACCTATAAATAGCACCCGTCTATGGATCATTTAATTATCCTCTAATAATTTCCCTATTATGATCTAAAACATTAATAATATTTATATTATGCACATTGGTGTTAGTTCCCTAACTAAACTGCATATATAGTATCTCCATCTTATCCCTTAGAACATCTCCTTCATTCATTCAACTGTGAATGCCCATGTGCATAAAACTCTCTTCTCAATCCCCAGCCTATCTGGGGATTGGCAATCCCTGAATGTTTAACGAATAATAATTATAAATTCTCACAAGGAAACAAATATCTTATTAGTTTCCTTCCTTCAATTATACAAGTATTTGAAAAAAATATTTAAGGGTTTTTAAATCATTTGTTAAAATATTCACATTCTAAGTTTTTTTTTTACTTGGAATGTAAATGAAGACTAATGGGATTTCATTGTATATATGCTACGGCACATCAAGACAGTTATAAGTCCTACTTCACAGAAGAAGAAATATGAATGGCTAACAAATATATGAAAAAATGCTTGACGTTTCTAGTAATTACAGATGCTAATTAAAACTACTGTGAGATTTCATCTCATGTCTGTCAGAATGGCAATCACCAAGAATACAAAGAACAATAAATATTGGCGAGGATGCATTGGGACTGGTGGGACTGCAAAATGGTGCAATTATTCTGGAAAGCAGTATGCAGATTCCTCAAAAAAACTAAGAATGGAACCACCATTTGACCCAGTTGTACCATTCTCTGGTATATATATCCAAAGGAGTTACAATCAGCATACTACAGTGATGCAGTTAATTCAATGTTTATAGCAACTCAACTCACAATAGGTAAGCTATGGAACCAATATAGATACACCTCCACAGATGAAGTGATTAAAAAAATATGATGTATATACACAATAGAATATTATTCAGTCTTTAAAAAAGAATGCCTATGGCTTTTTCTGGTAAATGGATGGATCTGGAGATTATCATGCTAATAAGCCAATCCAAAAAAAAAACAAAGGTCAAACGTTCTCTCTGATATACATAGAACACATCTGTATTAGTTCATTGTCTCTTTCTCAAATATGTGGTTCCTTTACACATACACTTTCTACTTTATGCTCCCTTAAACAGAACCAAATTACCTAAATTACCTATGAATGAACAAGTAAATGCAAACTTTACTTGCAAACTAAGAAATTCACTTTGCATTTATTTGTTCATTCAAGGAGGACAGGGAGAAGAAGAGACGTTCAGTGGATTAGACAAAGGGGAATGAAGGGAAGGGAACAGGGTTAGGAATATGAAAGACAATGGAATAAATTGGACATAACTTTCTTATGTACATATATGAATACATGACCAGTGTCACTGCACATCATGTACCACCACAAAAAATGGTATCCTAAAATGTTATACTCCATGTATGTGTAATATGTCAAAATATACTCTACTGTCATGTATATCTAAAAAATAAAAGGAAAGATATTATAAGGCCTAAATTCTTCAGTCTCCAAGATAGGTGCATAGGTCACTACAAAAATATTTGGAATTATACAGAAAAAAAATGAATGGTAAAAGAAAATCCAGAATCTTGTATTTGTGGGAATTATAGCTGTGAATCCCATGAGTAATGGTAAAAAGTGCTCAGGTTACAAGGTACCAAAAAAAAAAAAGTGTCTTATAATCTTCTATTGTTGGTCTTCATGCATCAATTACCACCTCTTTAGAGGCTAAAAAGATAAAAAGGGCAACAATAAAAACCAAAAAGAGGCAGAATGCAAAAGAGTTTAGAAACGTGGCTGCATTAATAACAAACAGAGAACCAGCTATATTCAACCCAAAAAATCATTAGAATTACTTAGAAAGTTTTCAAAAAAAATAAAATACCAGGACCCCAAACCCAGAATTAATTACACCAGGGTGGGGATAGTGTAGTTTTTAAAGTTCCCCAGGAAATTCTAATGTAAGATGAGGTTTGAGAACCTCTGCTCTATACCTAATCAAAACTGTATCAAATGTTTCCTGAGATAAATTATACAATTTGGTAAAGCTAAATTCTGTAGTATAGATTGTAGGCAGAAATGAGAAAAGGAGAGCTCTGGTGTCAGAAAAATGAAAAAAGAAAGAAAGAAACAGAAAGGGAAGACTAGAGGTGTCACAAATGAAAAGAAGATAAGGTAGTAAAACTCATAAAATTTGGCTCACTGTCCTCAGTCCAACTGTAGAATTCTACAGCTTGCCAAATGTTAGATTGAGATCTATGGATCTTTCAAAGGTCTTTTTAATAAATTGTTTCCTAAGTCTTTCTTCCAAAGTCCCTGGGTATTTCAGATGAGTTGTTCCCAAACCTGGTGGATGATCAGACTCAATTCAGATTTTTTTTTCTTTTAAATACAGATTTCTTGTCCTACCTCCAAAGGATTCTGTTTCAATAAAATTGCTTTATTATTTTGTCAATTAAAAACAAAATTGAAGTAAATAAACACTAACTATAACAGGTTTCAAAATTTCATCATTAGATGATTCCCAGGCTTGTCACCCTCAGTGCTACTGATGTACATTACTGAATAATGAGCTTTTCCAAAGCAAAGGTGTACATACTTCAGGGTTTCTCAAGTCTAGAAGTTTTTTAAAACATACACACTTAGACTCAACCCAAGAGACACTCATTCGGAGCAAAATGTTGGGGCTGAGGCATTTGCATTTTTTGAAGTACCATAGATCATTCTGTGGGACCCAAAGTGGAGACCTTCCACCATAACACACTATAAATTTTCAAGGGAGAAATGCTGGGTAAAAAAAAAAAAAAATCAAAGAATGCTTGGTTAAAAATCCCTGTGGCTTTTGTCTACTTTTATTCTTAAACAGTGCCTTGCTTTTGATTTGTAATTGTATTTTACATCCATTTCACACTTTGGATACTAGACAATCTTTCACTAGCATTGGAGTCTTCGTAGGAAGACTTGCAAAAAACCATGAGCCATTTGTCTTTCAATACCTATACTTAAAACTGTATCAAATGTTTCCTTAATTAAATTATACAACTTAGTAAAGCCAAATTCTGTAGTACAGATTGTAGGCAGGAATGAGAAAAGGAGAGTCCTGGTGTCAGAAAAAAAGAAAAGAACTGCACAGATATTTTCTTCCTGGAGCCAGAATTCCAAATGGTAGTGGATGGTGCCATGCCTAAATCCTGCCTAACAGTACTCCAAACATTGGAAATCATTGAAAAATACCAACTTTAGTAAATATCTTGGAACAAAATGCATGGCTTGGGGGGCTGGGGATGTGGCTCAAGTGGTAACGCACTCTCCTGGAATGCATAGGGTGCTGGGTTCGATCCTCAGCACCACATAAAAATAAAATAAAGATGTTGTGTTCACCAAAAAACTAAAAAATAAATATTAAAAACTTCTCTCTCTTTCTTTCTCTCTCTCTCTCTCTCTCTCTCTCTCTCTCTCTCTCTCTCTCTCTCAAAAAAAAAAAAAAGAAAAAAGAACCAAAAACATGGCTTGGTCATTTCTCAAACCTAGTGTCAATACATCAGGAGAAATCTACAATAACATGCAACCTTATCATATCATCCACTTATCTAGAGGATGTCTGGAGATTGTGTGTGTGTGTGTGTGTGTGTGTGTGTGTGTTTTAATTTGTTCTAATTGGTTATACATGACCGTAGAATACATTTTGACCCATCATACATAAATAGAGTACAACTTCTTATTCTTCCAGTTGTATATGATGTAGAATCATATATGTACAATATATATAGTCATATATGTGCAATAGGGTAATAATGACATTGTGTATTTTTTAACAAGCACTTTTAAGTAATCCTATGATTAGGCAAATTTTGAAAACACTGAACCAGAGAAAAACAAAATCAATCAAGGCATGAAAAAAATGCAGGATAACCAGTCCAATAAATAAAGAAAAGCAGTTAGGTATCACATTACTCAGTATAGACTGAAAGGTATTAAAACAGTACCTTCAAAGTAAAGCACAAAGAAAGAACTATTTTTCCAGAGCATGTTGGACATCAGTTAATTAGTACAGCTTTAAAACTAATCATTCTCCTTAATTCTGATCACCCCTTTCATTTTGATAAATGATTTGGATTCTTTGAGCTTCCTGTAACCAAAGTAAAGAAGAGATTGTGACATGTCACATAACTGTCATTGTGCAGTAGAAAAAAAGCACACAAATTCTGAGGAGAAACATTTTCTTAAATCTGCATTTTAAGAAAATTTATCCTAAGGGGCTGGGGTTGTGGCTCAGTGGTAGAGTACTTGCCTCGAATGCATGGGACACTGGGTTCGATCCTCAGCACCACATAAATAAAAAATAAAATAAAGGCATTGTGTTCATAAACTAAAAATTTTTTTACAAAAGAAGTTTAAAAAAGAAAATTTATCCCAAGGATCTTAATACAAGGAACATTGAAAAAATATTAGGCTACAAATTCTAAAGCATCAAAGAATAAAGAATACTATTCAACACATGGCTATTTATAATCTCAAAGACTCAATGAAAGCAAAGGGCACAATGATTTTGTAAAAAATATGAAAACTTCTGGTAATTTTCTCCAATAGAAGAATGATTAATGTCACACTGTAACTCAGAAAATCTTGGGAAATTAAGTCCATTGAAGCTGTGTTTCTCTAAATTAATCATATTGAAGAATTACACATTTGCTATTAAAAAATGCAAATTCCTATACTGTTGCCTAGAACTTCAGAGTTGGGAAACAGGAATCCATACACAGAATAAATGATTCTCAAGTGATATGGATCCACCTTTGGAGAATCACCTCCTAGAAATGCCACTTTAAAAAATCAGTTGTGGCTGGGGATGTAGCTCCGTGGTAGAATGCTTGCCTAGTATATGCAAAGTCCTGGGTTCCATCCCCAGCACTGCCAAAAAAAAAAAAAACTAAAAATCAGTTGTGGCTGCTGCAGAATTATTCCAACTCAAGATAATGGAAGCTGGTGAGGGGCAGGCTGGCACATGGTTGAAGGGAAGAGAAACCATGGTCTCTGGAATCAGTTTGTCCAACTGCAGCCCATTCCCCTTGGGAGCTTACCAAAAATACAAATTCCTCTTACTCACCCCAGAACTGGGATTCCCTATCTTATTGGAAGAATGTAGGCACCTGCATTTCAATTAATGCAAGTGCACAAGAAAGCTTAGAACCTTTGTTCTGTCTACAGGACATGGGAGAAGGGATAAAAAGATACTTTTTATGAAAACTGAAATGATCTATAACAGGGTCACATGAAAGACTTGCTGGAGGAGTTCTCACAAGCAGAGCCAAGATTTCTTAGAAAGCAACTTCATACCTATCACAGTGCACCATCCAGAAATCAGAGAATTTATTGTACTATCCATGATGAATAATTAAAAATTCCTGGCACCTTTCACCTGTAGGAAATGTCTGAATTTAGTATCAGTGGGCACCCCAGACCTCTGCTTCAAATATCATCATCCTTCCTCTGAAATCCTCAAACACCACCAGAGCCAGAAGAGACTTTTCCATTCATCTCATTAAATTTTCTCAATGAAAAAGAAAAAAAATCTGAAGACAATGTCATGACCAAGGTGACCTGGCTAATTCAGCACACGTATCTCAAAACTCTAGGCTTCAGAAACAACCTTAACCAGACCCTTCTATTACAGACCTGCTAATTCAAATCAAGGCTATTCCTGGGTTATTTTAATTAAAGCCTTAAACTAGGGGATTTGAAAAGAAGAACTTAATTCTTTATAATATATATATAATATATATATATATATATTATATATAATATATATAGAGAGAGAGAGGGGGAGAGAGAGATTTATAGATAGATCTTTATTTATATAGATTTATAGATAGATATTTATATTTGTAAGTGGACACAATATCTTTATTTTGTTTTAGTTTTTTTATATGGTGCTGGGGATTGAACTCAGTGCTTCACATGTGCTAGGAAGCACTCTACTACAGGGCCCTTTAGATGCTAAGAAGATCCTGATCTATCCTCAGTTTAAAAAAAAATTAGAGGAGATGGGGTTTGGCTTAGTTTTGGCCTTGATTTTAGTTTTATTTGCTGGTTGTCATGCTATGTTTTGGTTTGATGGAATACATTAGCCCTTCTAGCTAATCTCTTTACCTGGATTCCATATTTGTAAAATTTATCACTGTGAGCAGGTATAAAACTGGAGCCTTTGAACAAAATGACCCTCAGGGCTTGTTTATTCCTCCTAAGTTTTGTCCTGACCTTTGTGGTTTAATGGTATAAAACTAGCATGGCTCTGGGTCAATCCAGAATCTGCACCTTCATAAAAACAGCTCCTTGCTGACATTTTCTAACACTGCCCAGCTTTCCTCATGTGAACAACCCTGCCTGTAAATACATTTTCCCCAAGTAACCCCAATATAGATCTAACCCTGGCATTACACATTCTGACTTTATACTCAAAAAGAACTCAGAAAGAATGATATTTTACATGATGGTCTTTATCTACAACTGCATTATTCATGTCATCCTAATGAGCTATCAACCTTTTTTTTTTAAATATAGAGCTCATAGCAAATGCTATTTTTCTGAAACTTTTAGTGGAGTTATGCATACGTGCATGTACATTTGCTTTAACATTCATCTGAGCAACATCATCTTTAGGGTTTAATTGGCAAGGTCCCGAAAGCCTAATAGGGTCAGCTTCAAAAGGAAAAGAAAGCATTAGGCCATATCAGGGGAAAAGACTTTGCAAAGAAGCCCCAGCTCTTGCCCAAGGCTGACTCTGGTCAGAAGTGCTGTTCTACCTGAGACTGTATTCAAGGAAAGGACATTTAACTTAAATAATGTGAGGATAGATATCTCTTTACTAGGCTTACAGAATTTTTAAAAAGTTATCAAATGGGACAATCATACTGAACAAGTTCCACCAGAAAAAAAAATGAAAATTGATGTGATTTCCATAGCTATGATGGAAAACTTGTTAACTAGGATAGGTAGAATTATTCTTGAAAACTTTGATTCACATTTTTATTAGAATTTTAGAAGATATAACCAAAATATATATACACATCTAGCAGAAATTATATTTGTTAGCCTATCCTGTTGGCTCTATCATTTTACCTATTGGTCATACTATACAAATCAATTGATTATTTACTTGTTACCCTGTATCATTTCTCCTCCCACCAATTAGAAAAAAAAATCTGTCGTATTCATTTGACAAACATTTCTTGTAAATCTTATTTGACTCTATAATTCAGAATACAAAAAATATATATAAAATCTAAGCTCTTCCTGTGTAGAATTTGTTGACATGCTAGAAAATAACTACAATTCCTTGTGGTGAGTGCTAGAAAATGTTTAGGTGCTAAATAAGCCCTTGAAACAATCAACTTCATTCCTGGGATGAAAACACAGATTTATTTCAAAACTCTCCCCAAAGTGAGGTTGATAGAATTGTACAAGTCTGAAAAGGCCTTCCTTGCAGAGAGAAATCAGCACCACATATACGAAAGAGCTCATGAAAGGGTTTAGCATGTTCAGAAGATAATAATCATTTCTGCATGTACATGTATATGCATGTGTGTGTCTCTATGTTGGACAGGGGAATGGAAGGAGATTAGGGAAGAAGAGCAAACAGATGCCAGACTCCAAAGGGATTTATATACTCGGTCTGCTATGTGGTGACATTAAAAAATGTTATTCCATTAAGTGTTAGCAATAAAAGAAAACCTAAATTTAAAGAGTGGCTATAGGGATAAAGAGGATGCAAAAATATATACAAGATACTTATCTGGTTGTAATATGATAATCTGTTGAGTTTAGCAACAAATATGTCCAAGTTTCTGAAGTTACATCTGTGAACAAAATTAGAGAAATCCTTAACTTGGATTTCATTACAAAACTATAAATTTGGGGATGTTTTAAGGACAACAAATGATAGCTATGCTGTCTTGAGGCTAATATGTATGCATTCACCAATCCTAGGGTTTCTCCCCTTTTATGCCTATAGTCCATTCCTGTTCCACATTTCATCATTCTACATTCTGCCTTCAACCAAAAGATCCCTCTGCAGTGGGCCTCAAATGGCCCTGAGTCATCCCTCTTCCTTCGCATCACCAACAGACTTCCTCTGTAAGGCAGATCAGGTGAATGTCAACCGAACACTCATCTAAAAATAAAATAAAAATACATAAATATGTATTGAGCACTTTAAACACCGAACTGTAAACACCCAATGCTGAAACAGAACATAAATATAAAAATGCAATCTGTAAGGACTTTTCAAGGTCTAAGAGAAGTCATTATCACAGCATACTGATTGATGAAAGTATTGACTCCCAATCAGGTCCTTCCAGGACTTTTGAAGTTTGGTCCTTTCTATGGACCAGTTACTGATTTCAATCCTTCCCCTACTTTATTACCTGTTTTAGACACACACACACACACACACACACACACACACACACACACTCACTGTTATGGTTTAGATGTGGTGATCCTGAAAAACTCACATGTGAGACAATGCAAGGTTTGGAGAAATGATTGAGTCATTTCTAATCAGTGAATTAATCCCTGATGGGAGTAATTTGGTGGGAACTGGAGGAAGATGGGGTTTGGCTGGAGGAAGTGATTACTGGGGACGTGGCTATGGCTATATATTTGTATCTGGCAAGTGGAGTCTCTCTCTGCTTCCTGATCACTATGTGAACTGCTTCCCTCTGCCACACTCTCCTGCCATGATGTTCAGCCTCACTTTGAGCCCCAAGAAATGGAGCCAGCCCTCTGTGGACTAAGACCTCTGAAACTGTGGGCCCTCAAATAAACGTTTCCTCCTCTACAATTGTGCTAGTTGGGTCCTTTAGTCACAGCAGTAAAAATAAGCTCACACACACACACACACACACACACACACACACACACACACAGTTAAGAGGAAGTTAGCAAGGCTCACCTAAATTGTAACAAAAGTGAAGTTAATCTGTTCTTTCCTGACTCCGTGGCTCTTCAACATTTCTTTCCTTCACTGATAAGTTCTCAGTCTTTTTTCTCTCACTCACCAATTCTATTTGTTAGCATGTTCTATTGGCTCTGCTTTTAGAATCTATCTGAATACTCTGACCTCTCGCCATCTCCACTTGTATCTTCCTTTTCAGAGAACATTGTTATTAAAAAAAAAAAAACCCAGGGGGCTGGGGTTGTGGCTCAGTGGTAAAGCGCTTGCCTGGCACGTGAAAGGCACTGGGTTCAATCCTCAGCACCATGTAAAAATAAATAAATAAAAATAAAGGCATTGTGTCCATCTACAACCAAAAAGATAAAAAGAAAAACAAAACAGGACAATGATTAATGAAAGGATATCCTGAAAGTTGTATTTGAAAGTGTTCCTTCTAAGACTTCTCCCAATGGAGTGCTCTCTGTGAGGAGCCTCTGTGAATCCACACTGAGTTGCCAAGTCCTATCATTTCTGCCTTTGGATCATCACATCAATCGTGCATTAATTAGTTCACGATAGGAAGCAAGGACACACTCAGATAGGACAAGTGGAAAGGAGGTTAATAAAGATCCCAATACAATAATTCAGGAACAGGGGAGACTCTGTCACTACTCCTAAATCTGAAGGGCCAATAGATGAGGCAAGGTTAATGAGGGAGGAAGCAACTTGGAGAAGGCTTCCTGACAGGCACGATGGCCTTGAGTCATGGCAAGATCATGATAATCCCTTACAGAAAGCCCTGGGGCTGTGGTGGGGATTATAAATATCCTGACCTCTTTCTCATCCCTCCAATAGCCATCTACGACACCTCATTGCCAAATGTCTGATATGATTCTCCTTCTTACCTAACATATACCTGATCAGAGTGATGAATTAAATCCAAATGAAAGAAGTAGCTTTAATGTAACCCAAACTAACATAGAGGCAATCAAGGCCTCCACTTGTCCCTGATACAAATGTACCAGAAGACATGCCCATTGACAGTGTCTCCTGGTTCCCAACATCAGTAACATCAGTATATCACATCTGCTACTGTCCTGTCCACCTCAACTGCAGCCCAATTCTTAGATAGCTGAGTCCCTGACAAGAAGACAAATGGAATGTTTCAGCAAGTACAGAAAAGACTTGGTATCATAATAGAACTCCTAAAAGGATGAAGGCCATAAATCAGAAAGTATCTCTAGATTGAAGTCCATCTCCGAACATCTGCTTTCTGTAGCCCTGATAGAGTACCCAGGTCTGGGGAACTCCTTGTGTTCTTTCTCAGGTTTCCTTCATGGCTACTTCCATGAAAATCCAGCCTGTGTTCCACCAGACCTTCTAAGTTTGGTTCTACTGGAAGTCTCCATAGTAGTTACAACTCCTTGGTAGAAATGTCCTTACAAAATACTGAGAATGGTAAGACTGCTCGAAGCTGTAAAATAGGTTTTAGAGAATTTGAGATCCTACTTCTCCATCACATTCTTTCCCTTCTCATATTGTTAGGAAAACCAAATCCAGTCCAGAAAATCTTTAAAATTTGTGGCAGGGGCTGGGGATATAGCTCAGTTGGTACAGTGCTTTGTCTCAAATGCATAAGGCTCTGGGTTCAACCCCTAGCACCACAAAAAAAAAAAAAAGTGTGGCAATCTGTCTCACCAATTAATAACCCCAAAATTATTTTCAATAGTTAGTAGAACTGAAGTCACTAATGTTATCAGTGGCTGCAACACATCATTTTGCCATGTAAATGCCTGGGTTATCAACCAATTGAATCCTCCACTGCAGATCTGTGTCCAAACCCATTTTCATTACTCTCAACTGAAACGCTTGGTACAAGTGAAACAGCGCCTTCACCTAAACCCCGAGGTGACTGATACAAAGGCAGCATTGGAAAACAATTACAGAAGTGGAAACCTAAATTTAATTATTCTTAAATCCATTATGTGCCAGCAGGTCATTTGTAGAAGGCTAAGCAAAACTATGAGCGTAAATAAGCTGTGTGGAGTTATTTATTTCAGTGAAATAGAAAGCATATTTTCTGGCCTCAAGGAACATATAATTTAATAGAAGAAAGTGAATGAACAAATAAGACAACTAAATACTGTGTAAAAAGAAAAGCTAAGTACAGCTAAATACAATTACCCATCCTTCAGTTTTCATCTCCAATGCCAGTTCTTCAGACTTTTCCTGACCACAGCGAATGTGTTCCTCCCAGAGCTCTATAATAATCTCCCTCTTTTCACATACCTATTTGTTAACTTTTATGTCTGTGATTATTGGACTAATCTCTGGAACCCATGCTGCTGCTTGCTCACTTGTGCTCTCACTGCCTAATATAGTGCCTGACACCTCAAAGGACTTCTCAATAAATAACTTGTGGACAAATTATTAACTGAAAAGTACCTTCATCATATTTTGCCATTCAAAATTATAATATGGTGTAGTCCATGTGGCTTGGGAGGCTGAGGCAGGAGGATTGGGAATTCAAAGCCAGCCTCAGCAATTTAGCAAGGCCCTGAGCAACAAAGTGAGACCTGTCTCTAAATAAAATACAAAAGAGGCCTGGGTATATGGCTCAGTGGTTAAGTGCCCCTGGGTTTAATCTCTGGTACCAAAAAATGATAATAATAACCAAAATTATATTGTAGAAACAGTATAGAATATGTAAATAATCCATGATTAAGCTGACATTAACTTATTAGGAGACACTATCTGATACTTAATTTTAAGTGTCAAACTGACTAAGACTAGGGGGTGCCCAGATGGCTGATAAAACATTACTTCTGAGTGTGTCTGAGAGATTATCATGTAACTCAGAAGATTGTGTAAAAAAAAGATCCTTTCTCACCAAAGTGTATGGGCATCCAATCCATAGGGTCCTAAAAAAGAAGAAAAAGACAGATGAAGGTGAATTCTCTCTCTTCTAGAGATGGGACATCTGTATTCCCCTGGTCTTGGACATCTCAGGCTTACTGATTCCAGGAATTACGCCAGCACTCTATCCCCACTCTTCCCACCTTCTGATAATTAGACTTGCCAAGGCAGATGGAATCACACCACACCACACACTTCCCTTATTCTCTAGCTTGCAGATGGCAGATGGTGGGATTTTTCAATCCCCACAGTCACATGAGTCAATTCCAATTGTGTATGTGTGTGTGTGTGTGTGTGTGTGTGTATACGCGCGTGCGCATGCACGATTTCAGAGTATATCAGTCAGGGTTTCTCTGGAGAACCCTAATATATGAAAATGTTACTCCCCTCTCTCTTTGCCCGTTTTTCCTGAGCACTAAAATTAAAAGATTAAAAATATCTGACCAGGCTAGGCATGGTGGTGCATGCTTATAATCCCAGTAGCTAGGGAAGCTGAGGCAGGAGGATCAAAAGTTCAAAGCCAGCTTCAGCAACTCAGTGAGGCCCTAAGAAACTCGGTGAGGTCCTGTCTCTAAATAAAGAATTAAAAAAAAAAAAAAAAAAAAACCTAACCAATCTACTTCTCTTTGTATGGTTACTATTCTAGTAACTCTTACTGCATAACAAACCACTCAAAACTTAGAAGCATAAAACAATGATATTATTACACCTATAGATTCTTTAGATCAGAAATTAAACTTAAAGCAGATTGTACTTGGTTGTTTACTGATTCAGCTGGAAAGACCTGAAGGGTGCAGGTGACTCAATTCCTTACTCAGAGGTATCGTCACTCACCTGTTTGGCAGCTGATGCTGGTTGCTGACTCAGACCTCAGCTGGGATGTTGACCAGAAAACCTACCAATGGCCTCCACAGTGAGTTAGCTTGAACCTCCTTTGCATCATGGTAGCTGAATTTTCAGAGTGAATATCAAAAGGAACCCTGGCTGGACGTGCAGCATCTTTTATGATCAACTTTAAAAGTCACATTGCCTCACCTGTACTTGCAAGTTTATTCAAGTTCAAGGTTACAGAGTTATAAACCCACTCAGTAGGATTAATGTAAAATTTACATTGTAGAAAGAGATTCTAGAATGGACAATATTATTGTGGCATTTTTTGGAATGCAAAATCTTCCACAGTGTTAACAAAGAGGGTCAAAGAGGATAATAAGAAAAATGCCAAACTTCACCCTTAAGAATTATTTTTTGTTTGAATCTTGACAATGTTAATCTAACAAAATCCATTATGCATCTCTAAGACTTCCTCATGGCATCTATTGGCAATTTTATGCTGCTGTATTAATTTTTCCCTTAAAATTCAACCCAAGAAAAAACTGAAAGAAAAATGGATGGATATAAATCACCAAATAGAAGAAGAAAAAAATAGCAGATCAAAATATCAAAATGTGAGTCAAGCACTGTGGCACATGCTTATAATCCCAGCAACTCAGAGGCGGAGGCAGGAGGATCACAAATATGAGGCCACCATTAGCAGTTTAATGAGGCCCATCTCCAAATTTAAAAAAAAAAAACATTTAAAAGGGCTGGGATGCAGCTTAGTTGATTGAACCTCTGAGTTCAATCCCCAGTTTCAATAAAAAAAAAAAAGTGAAAAAAATTTTAAAAGATTTTACCAGCCAAAATAACTGAAAAGTGACAGTGTAGGCAAGGATTCTATTATAACTGTTGGTAATATTGGATATTATCTATATATCGATGTGTAACAAACTGTCACCAAAAATCTAAACTGATATATATTATCTTACCAATATCTGAGAGTCAGGAATGGATTAGCTAGGTGGTCCTGGCTCAGGGGCTCTCCTTTGGTGGCCATGAAGATGTAGTCAGAGCTGCTTACAAGACAGTTCACTATTGAATAGAGGACACAGGTTCTTCCTGGCACCTGGCAGGAGGCTTTAGGGCCTCTGCTCAGGGCTGGTTAAGTGTTCCATGACATAGCAGATGGATTCTTCCAGACAGGACATCCAAACAATATTAAAATGAATTCCCTTTATGATCAGCCTTCATTTCTATAATAGCCAATGGATGAACAGGATATAAAAAGGACTATGCCAGGGTATAAATACCAAGAGGAAAATATATATGGCAGGACCACCAATAAGTTGGTATGACCGCTCCAGAGAGCAGTGTTAACAATATGTATCAAAAAACTTCAAAATATTTCATAGCACAAAGCATTCAAAAATATATTTGTTGCAGAAATTATTACATAAATGAATTCTAGTCATTCCAATTCTAAGAATAAACCCAAATGAAATTATGAGATGGAGATTATAAGTATTGATATGTCAAGGTAGTCATTATACATTTTTGCAATAGGAATGAATTGGAAATAGTATCCAAGTAATGAAATATTAAAAATTGAACATATATGTCTTGATTACTTTTTAGTTATTAAAAAATAAAATTTCAAAAAAAAATTAACATGTTCCTGATATGATGTTAGGTAAAAAGTGAATTCAGAAAAAGAATAATTAAATATGATCCCAATCAGTTGCCTTCATTTATGAAAATAAAACTAGAAATAAATACAACAAAGACTTAGGGAGAGTCATTTCCAGGTTATGTTATAGTTTTTCTTTCTTTTTTCTGTTTTTCTGTACTTTCATGTTATAAATCTATTGTTTTACATAACCAGAGCTATTTCTATGTTTATTTATTGCTCTTCCTCCCTATGTACTTTCTCCTTACCAGCTCATTTAGTCCTATATAACTTTGGCAATAAGGTTATAGCCAAACTTTTGCATAGGAGAGTCAGAAATAGACATAGCAACTTCTCAGACTAGTTTTGCCAATAATAAATCTGACCCGCTTTATTTGCATGGCACAAAATTACTATCTGTTCAAGAAAATTGAATTTCCTAAGTCATAGAAATCACTACTTGATTAAATACAATGAATATCGTTTGTGGACAAACAGTTCTTTTGATTGCCTCTCTTTTTCTTTAACCTTCCTCTAGATAAGTCTAGGGTGACTGAACTTTACAAAAGTCAGTTTTGATATTTTATCTTCTAGCAATTCTCAAGTTCATTTTGCCTGTTCATACAAACACGAACTAAAGTTTTTCACCCAGAATCTCTAAGTCTTTGAACCAACAGTTGGAGCAAACCATATTCTTCTGCCTGGAAATAAAATAAAGTGATTGCATAAGTACCGTAATGCAAACAAGAGTTAAATGCCCAACAAAATCTCAAGAGCAAATTCCAATAAGCCCTGGAAGAGGAATCTTTTTCCCCGAAAGACAGGCCTCTTTCATCAAGAGTATTTAATATTCTTGTCCTCCTTTGCAAATAACTGCAAATGGAAGAAAGAACTTGAACCTTTGCAATGGAATAGCCAACATGTCCAAAATAGCTTAATACAACAAATGAAAAATCTGTCATTCTTCAGAGTAAGTTATTATGTTCTACTACATATTAATAAGAACATTTTTTGTTCTTTAAAATTATAGTTAACTCATATGAAATCCCTTGTTTGAAGTAAAAATAAGCTTGTAACTAAGAACAAATTTAAAAGAAATTATAATTGGAACAAGATCGATACAATGTTTTCATCAATTTGTTTGGAAAGCCTTAATATTTTCCCTTTCTCATCATTAAATTCAGAACTACAAATCTAGTCATATGACATCTTCATTAAAATGTTCTATCTGTGTTCATTAGTTATTGACATAAAACTATTAGGATTTTATAAAACAACAACTTCCCCTAAGGAAAGACGGAAAGTACATATTTAATAACAGATGCTCAATGTGAGATTGGCCTCTCTTTAGAAATGTGATTCCCCACTTAAATAAAGGATAATAACTGAAGAACTAATAAAAATACTTTTCTCTGAATGTCTTTTTCTGTCTTTAGAAATGAGGACAGAGCATCTAACTGCAGTGAAACTATAAACCTGCTATTTATTGGCACATTACTAAGTTGCTCAAGCTTCTTGGCAAATTGTCCACTTTAGAAAGGAAAATGTTTGGGTTTCACTACAAAACATCCGATCTATTAATCTGATATATAAAAAGGTCTCATTTGTGTTCTGTGCATAGTATGAATCAATCATTTTACACTTAAAATTCCAACTTGCATTACGGATAAACCAACAAATCAAAATGCAGAATTTATTTCTGCAAAATATAAACGACGCTCACCATTTTGGAGACACTTGAATGGATTTAATTATCTCTACCCTTTTCAAAGCCAATTAAAGAAATTGTAAAATTGATCTCCAAATGGTCCCTTTAAAAAGTCTAATATCCATCCTTAACTCAAAACAACACACTATGTTGAATAAACAATTAAAATCTACCCAAAGCATAGTGATGCCGCTGCCTGTTCTTACATGCAATACAGATCTGGCAAATACTATCTATATTTCTTCATAAATGCCCCTCTTCTCCATCCCAGAGACAGGGGGATTTAAAGCAGACAAAGAAATAGACTGTGTAGTCAGGTTGCCTCCATGGATCCAGTCTCTCCTTCCTATTTAATAGATAGGTGCCATGGAGATGTTACACAACCTCTGGTTGCCTCGGTTTTCTTATCTGTAAAATGGAAATTATTATAATAGTACCAAAACCTAGCACAGAGATTTTTACAGAGTAAATGTCAAAGACATTAAAAAGTGTCCTTCTATAAGTTCTGTAAGTTAACTATTTTTTCTGATCATTTCTATTCTTATTGCCATAACTTTAATCCAAGAATATTTCATTCCCCTGAGACTGCTAAACCAGCCTTCCAAATAGTCTTTCCATTTAAACACTTCTTATGCCACACATAATGGCACATTCCAGCTACTTGTGGGGCTTAGGCAGGAGGATCACAAGTTTAAGGCAAGCCTGAACAATTTAGTGAGACCTTGTCTCAAAATAATTAATTCATTAAAAAGACTGGAAGTATAGCACAGCGATAGAGCACCCCTGGGTTTCATCCCCTGTAACACAAATAAATAAATAGATACAACATTCCTTATTTCCAAAAAATTAACAAATAAATTCAAATAAATTCACAAGTTTCCTGGTCAAACAACAATTTTCAACTTTTCCCAGAACAAAAAAAGAGAGAGAAACCATCTTATCTCTATAGTCTCCTACCATTTAACTGTAATATGATGTCTTAGTCCATTCTCTGTTGTTATAACAAAATATATATTACCTGTATTACCATGAAAACACACAGAGCTGACCTACCTATGACACACACACACACACACACACACAGAGAGAGAGAGAGAGAGAGAGAGAGAGAGAGAGAGAGAGAGAGAGAGAGACTAAAGTTCCTTATCTTGGGTGCTTATTTAGGTCCTTTATTGTATATTGCCCTGAATTTTAGTGTTTTACTGAAGCTAAACATAAACTATTACACCCAATTTTTAGCATTCTCCCTAAACAATTAGCCTGCTTCTATTGGGATCAGGACTGTTATTCATCTTTTACTGGAGCTACAGCGGGCACAACATGGAATTGATTAGAGTATTTATGATCCCTGTCCAGGCAGACTTCATCACATTAGCATCCTTCAAATAGGGCAATCTCGTGCCATTGAAAAGACAGGAGTGATTTTTCTGCTGGGAAAGCTCAAGAAAAAGTGCACAAAATTAGCTTGTTGATCCCCTCAGGTTTGTCTGGGAGCCAGAGGAGCATATCAGAGCAAATTCAGGAAGCCTAAATTCAGGCAGACTGTCATGTACATAGATCTACACTAGTGGGCGCAAATCCATTCCCAGTGGGATAGGTCTCACCCAGTGCTGTCACACTGATCCTTGTCAACAGTGTGAGGCTGTGACTCTACAGCAGCATGGTGATGGTTTTAATTTATTCCTGTAAAGGACTACAATGTCTGGGCTTCTTCTTTCCAATACTTGGGTTGTTTGACTGGAGGGTTTAGTTGGTTTGCTATTGTGAAGGTGGCTCCTTCAAGTCTGTCTTCAGGCCCAGAAGAACAGCAAGGAAAGTTCTACCTCAATCACTCCCTTCCCACAGCCCAGAGAAGGGCAGGTGTTCTCTGAACCTGCAGCCTCTGGATGGGGATGCCACACCTCACTCCTCTCCGAATGCCCCTTCCCCCTGTTTTCCCACAGTAGTATGCAGCACAGCTATTTCCCTGGACAGAACTTTCTGTCAAACATATGCTGCACCAAAAAGGTAGGTGGAAGGTCTAGCCAAGTTCATTTGTAAAACTGAAAGATATATCAGGGCTGGGGTTGTAGCTCAGTGGTTGAGCAGCGCTTAACCTCACATGTATGAGGCACTGGGTTCGATCCTCAGCACCACATAAAAATAAATAAATAAAGATATTGTGTCCATCTACAACTAAAAAATATTTTTAAAAAAACCTGAAAGATATCATGAGAGAGGATTTGTGTCAAGCATTAATAGACATACTTTTAAAATATATTTTTACATTTTAAAGACATAATTTTATATATTTATGGTGTATGATATTTGAATACATGTATATAAATTTTTATGATCATAGAGTGTGACTGCCATATCTGTCACTCAAAACATTATTTCTTTGTGTTGGGAGTGTTCAAAGTCCTCTCTACTTGATCTTTTGAATTATAGAATTAATTACTGTCAACCACAGTTACCCTGTACTATAAGAACACCAGAAGTTATTCTTACTCTCCAACTGCACCAATGCATTCATTAACCACTCCCTCCCACCTGAACCTTCCCCAGGCTTTGGTGGCCATTACTCTACTCCTAGGAGATTAAATTGTATATATTTATTAATATACAGAATCTTAGAGAAGGGAGTTTAAACTTTTTATTGTAAAATAAATGTTATTGAGTCATAGTTGCAATATATTTGACTAGACAACCAATATATATTCATCCCTTCCCAAAAGACTTTGGAACCACAATTTTTATATATATAAATTATATATATATAAAATTTAAATATATTTAAATTATATGTTTTTAATTAAAAAATACCATGGTTTGGGGTGTAGCTCAGTGGCTCAGTGGTAGATATGAAAGCTGTCATGTACATTAAACCGCAGCATTGGGGCTGGGGTTGTGGCTCAAGCGGTATCGCGCTCGCCTGGCATGCGTGCGGCCTGGGTTCGATCCTCAGCACCACATACCAACAAAGATGTTGTGTCCGCCGAGAACTAACTAAATAAATAAATATTAAAAAATTCTCTCTCTCTCTCTTTAAAAAAAAACGCAGCATTGAAAAAAAAACTATTAGACTATATACCATTTTACTCCTTTCAACTTTCAGCATATAATTTTTTCCTTTTTTTTCCCATTGACCAGTTATATCTTTGACTTTCTTTAAAGTCTTGAACTATAACATTTTGGAAAAGTCCTTTGGGAAAGGATGCATATCCGTTGGTTGTCTCCTTCTATGCAGATGTGGACCCAAATACAAGTTGAAGAATTACACTGAGCCCCAGCTGGTCATTACATAGGAATAAGGAGGAATGTGAACCTAGCAGGAGTTGAAGGAGGTCCGCAGGGAGCCATGGCAGAGAAGTCTCAGGTAAAGGATTGGCAGTACACGTGAGGTATGAAAGTCTAAGAGGAGGCAGAGTCATCAAGTAATAAAGAGGCCAACAGAATAATAACACTAAGCCAGGTCATCCCAAAGAGTCATATGAATTGATTTTTTTTTTTAATGTAGGATAGCAGTCACTTTCTAGAAGTGGGGCTGGGCTGGAACCCCCCAATCCTGACACCCTACTAAGACATGGCACTCCATTCCCAACAGGGTACCACCCGAAGGTAAGAAAGAGGAAGCACTTGTTCCCTCTTAGTTAGGAGCAGGCAGCAGCTCAGCCATTCACAGCAGAGATTTCAGGTTGAACTGCCTGAGCCATGTTCACGTGAAGCTACCACCCCAAATCACCTTGTGCCCCCTCTTCAGCTGGACCCTGGGCCTGGAATTTCAAACCCCATTTCTTAAGTTGGGAAAGCTGCTTTTATCTTTTAGTCTCCAATGTAAGCCTCTCCCCGCACCTCCTGGAGAAGGCATCTTTCCTGTGTGCTCTGGTAATATTCACAGTGTAGTCAAGTTATATTATTCAGCACTATTCAATAGCCTGAGTGCCTTGAGGTCAGAAGTGACATTTGTTCACATCTGTGTATCCTCAGAAATGCCTTACACATTGAGCTCAATATATATTATGAACAAATGAGTAAATCAACAAATAAAAGAAGGAAAGCATGAATGAATGCATTCTTCAGCGTGTGTCATTTTAGTCAGACAGCCACCGTTTCTGAATGCTGCTGAAGACTGAGAGCTTGAGAGGGGGGCACCAGATAACACTGGTTGTAGCCCTCTTTCTGATCATGATCAGAGCTGCCTGAGACATTCAGAAAAACGGGGACTGCAGTGCTGACAGCCCCTCTACTTACTCCAAGGCTTCTCCAAGAACTGAAATCTCTTTCCTTTTTTTCCTGTCGCCACCCAGTTAAGGAATAAGCAACCATGCACGACTGATATTTCTCATTTAGAGAATTTCACACTGGTGTGGACTTTCTGCTTAGGCGGTAAAGCCTTTGGGAAATGACTGCAACTCTATTCTGTACAGCAGAATGCATGTTATCACTGCAGAGATAACAGCAAAACTACCTCTAAGCTCAGCGATAAGAAGTTAGTTTAAACTTCTACTGAAAGGACTGAGACTAAAGAGAAGAATAATTACAATCTTTGGGGGCAAATCTATTCCACAACCTTGAAGAAGAGAAAAAGAAAAGATCGTAAGTCACCTCTCAATAGTTTACCAGCCTCTGCAGTCAAAGAGTTGAAATGCAGTAATGGTACTATAACAAGTGAGTTCTTGCACAAAACCTAGGGTGAAGGAAAAATGATGGCTTTATAATAAGAAGAGATGATGATTGCTACCAAAAGTGAAGACCTGATTCTTTTTTCATCTACTAGTTTGATCAATGTTTCCTAGAACTTCTATTTAGAAACATCTCGTCTGGCTCCTCCACCTCAAAGTACTTCTTGCTTGTGCTTTTAAATGACAGTCCCTAGACCCTGTAAGAAAAATTCATATGACTAGTAAAACTACCAATTTCACAAAAGAAATATTAATGGTATTAGTAGATCTTATCTTATGCATCTATTTCTTCAATATGAATGAAGAAATTATCTTTAGAAGTGTAATATTTTAACTTACACTATAAAAAGCCAATAGCAAAGTCCAAATACAATACACTTTCTTCATCCCTAATCTTAAAAATTCCCTAAAAGGAATTATATACACATAAATAAACACATATATCTCTTTTAAATTTAACAAAAATAAAACCAGTGTTGTTACTATGTCTTACTGGTTAGAAAACTTACATCCAGAATCACTAAGCAGGATGTCACATGCAATAGAATTAGATTTGGTCTTTGAATTAATTAAATGTAAGTAAATAGAAAGTTCTGATAGAGGATAGATCAACTTTCATTTAACTATGATGTTATTCAAATTTTTTAGGGTCTTTCACGTACAAATAATATATAAATAAATAAGAACATGATGTACTATAAATATTTAAAATGGCATAAGCAGAACTCTCCAAAGGATGTAAAATAGCAAAAAAAGTTCAAAGAAAGATTCTATAATACAATGTATATATCCCTTTGGGCAATATTTTCCAAACTTATTCTTCACAACACTAATTTTATAGGATATAAAGAGATATTTTATGAGATTTAAAGAGATTCAACAAAAATCAATTGCATATCTATACACTAACAATAAATAATCCAAGAAAAAAATTAAGAAAGTAATTCCATTTACAAAATTTCCAAGACATTGGACCATAATAGACTTAACCAAGGATATTTAACTCTTATACTTGAAAACTATAAAACGTATGGAAAGAAATTGAAAAAAAAAAATCACTAATACTTGAAAAAAACATCCCGTGTTCATGAATTGGAAGAATGAATATTTTTAAGTTGTCAATACTATCCAAAATGATCTACAGATTTAATCCAATCCCTATTAAAATCCCAACAACTTTTTTTGGCAGCAATAGGAAAAATTACCCTAGCATTCATATCGAGTCCTAAGGAACCCTGAATATCAAAATAATCTTTAAAAAGAACAAAGTTGGAAGTCTCACATTTCCTGATTAAAAACTCACTGCAGTAACCAAAACAGTTGTGGTACGGCCATAAAAATAGACATGTAGACCAATGGAATAGAATAAACAGCCCAGAAATATGATTTTGGCAAAGGTGACAAGACCATTCAGTGCGGAAAGGACAGTCTTTTCAACAAATAGTGCTAAGAAAGTTGGCTCTTCCCAAGGAAAGAGAACAATGGTCTCCCATCATCTTACACCATAAACAAAAATTAGCAGTATGGATCAAAGACCTTAACAGGAAAGCTAAAATCATAACACTCTTACAAACCTGGAGCTCTGTGACATTAGTTTTTGCAATAATTTCTTGGATGTGACATGAGAAGCTCAGGTCACAGACCGAAAATAAATCAGACTACATCAAAATTTAAAATTTCTCAGCATCAAAGTAAAGAATCAATAGAGTGAAACGACAGCTCAGGAAAGGGGAGAAATATTTGCAAATCCTGTATCTGATAAGAGGTGACTATCCAGAATATATCAGGAACACAGACAGCTCAATAAAAATAACAAAACAACTTAAAAGTGGGTAAAAGACTTGAAAAAAAAAAAACTCTCCAGAGAAGTTATCAAAATGTCCAACAAACATATAAAAAGATATTCAATGAATATAATAATGTTCAATATTCACAAATTATTAGGTAAATTCAAGTCAAAGAACCACACAATACCACCTTACACCCACGGAGATGGCTACTATTAAATAAATGAACAAGCAAACCAAAATAAATAACAAAAAGTAAAGATTTGAAGAAATCAGAACTCTTGTGCATATTGTTAGAGGCGATATAAAGTAGTACAGCTACTGTGGAAAACAGTATGGCATACTGAAAAAATATTAAAAATAGAATTACCATATGACTTAGCAACTCTACTGCTGTTTTTTTAACCAATGAATTGAATGCCTGTCTCAGAAACATTTTATACACTCATGTTCATAGGAGTATTTTTCATGACAGCTGGGGGGCGTCCATTGATAAATGAGTGTCTAAACACCATGCTGCTATACACGCAATGATTTATTATTCAGACTTTAAAAGGAAGGCCTTGTTTACACATGCTACAATGTGGATCAACGTTGAGGACATAATGCTAAATGAAATAAGGCAGTCAAAAAAGGACAAATATTGTATGATTTTATTTATACCAGGTACCTAGAATAATTAAATTCATACAGAGAATAGAACAATGGTTTTCCAAAGACAGAGACAGTGGAATTAGGAGTTATAATTCATGGGTGGCGACTTTTCAGGTTTGCAAGATGGAAAGAGTCCAGGAGATGGATGGTGGTAATGACTGCACAGCACTGTGAATGCACTTAATGTCACTAAACCGGACACTTAAGCATGGTTGAGTTGCTAATGTTTATGTTATGTGTGTTTGACCACAACTAAAAATAATGAGAAATTATATCCCATCTATGTATGATATATTAAAATGCATAAATGCACTCTACTGTCATGTATAACTAATTAAAACAAATTAAAAAATTTAAAAATAACACCCAAAGTAACATTTTTTTAATACTTAAAAAAAAGTTTATTTTGAAAATGTCACAAATTTTTCATTACGGTTTATCTGGTTTTTTAATTTTAATTTGTTATATATGACAACAGAATGCATGACAATTTATATTACATACATAGAGCACAATTTGTTGTATCTCTGGTTGTACACAAAGTAGAGTCACATCCTTCGTGTCTTCACACATGTATTTAGGGTAATGATGACCATTGCATTCCACTGTCTTTCCTACCCCTATGACCCCTTCCTTCTTTTCCCTCCCCTTTTCTTCTTTGCCCTTTCTAGAGTTCATTTAATCCTCCCATCTGCCTCCCCCTGTCCAGGCCCCGCAGCATCTTATGGATAAGCATCTTTAAATAAGAGAAATCATTCAACATTTGGTTTTGGGGGATTGGTTAATTTCACTTAGCATTATCCAGCTCCATCCACTTACCTGCAAATGCCGTTAATTTACACTTTTTTAATGCTGTATAAAATTCCGTTGTGTATATATACCACATTTTCTTTGTCCATTCATCTACTGAAGTGCATCTAGATTGGTTCCCCAGTTTAACTGTTGTGAACTGTGCTGCTATAAACATTGATGAGGCTTCATCACTGTAGTATGCTGTTTTTAAGTCCTTTGGACCAAGGAGTAGGATAGTGGTCAAATGGTGGTTCCATTCCCAGTTTTCCAAGGATTCTCTATACTGCTTTCCACATTGGCTGCCGCAGTCCGGCTGCAGCAGAATAACCGGGGGGTGATGAATAACTTCTGTAGATTGATACAGCAGGAATGGGAGTCGTTTATTGTAGGGCAACAGAGCTATTTATACATTTTGCACAGCTTATCTTAATTAGCATAAACTAGATACATCAGTCAACCAATAAGGAATCTCCACACTTAATGGCTCGCTTTTGTTACTTCTCAAACCACTCCCTCTGGCATTTTGCCAGGCACCATCCAGACTTGTTTACGAACTCTAACATTTCTCTGGCAAAATACCAGGTGTTATTTTTGACTTATTTACAGACCTTAACAATTGGCTGCACCAATTTGCAGTCCTACCAGCAATGTATGAGTTTGCCTTTTTCCCCCACATCCTCGCCAACACTTATTGTTGTTTGTATTCTTAATAGCTGTCACTTTGACTGGAGTGAGATGAAATCTAGAGTAGTTTTGATCTGCATTTTTCTAATTGCTACAGATGTTGAACTTGTTTTCATATATTTATTGATTGATTGCATGTCCTCTTCTAAGAAGTGTCTGTTCATTTCCTTGGCTCATTTATTGACTGGATTATTTTTTGGTGTTAAAATTTTTTAGTTCTTTATATATTCTAGAAATTAGTGCTCTATCTGACATGCATGTGGTAAGAATTTGTTCCCAAATAATAGGCTCTCTATTCACCTCACTGATTGTTTCTTTTGCTGAGAAGAAACTTTTTAGTTTGAATCCATATAATTTATTGATTCTTGATATTAATTCTTACACTATCAGAGTCTTATTAAGGAAGTTGGTACCTAATCCAACATGATGAAGATTTGGGCCGCCTACTTTTTCTTCTAATAGATGCAGTATCTCTGATTTAATTCCTAGGTCCTTGATCCACTTTGAGTTGAGTTTTGTGCATGGTGAGAGATAGGGGTTTAATTTCATTTTGTTGCATATGGATTTCCAATTTTCCCAGCATCATTTGTTGAAGAGGCTATCTTTTCTCCAATGTAAGTTTTTGGCTCCTTTGTAAAATATAACTGTAGTTTTGTGAGTTAGTCTCTGTGTCCTCTATTCAGTAACATTGGTCTGCAAGTCTATTTTGGTGCCAATACCATGCTGTTTTTGTTACTATTACTCTGTAGTATAGTGATGTTCCCTGCTTTACTCTTCTTGCTAAGGATTGATTTAGCTATTCTGGGTCTCTTCTTTTTCCAGATGAATTTCATGACTTCTTTTTCTATGTCTGTGAGGAATATCATTGGGATTTTGATTGAAGTGGTATTAAATCTGTATAATGCTTTTTGGTAGTATGGTCATTTTGACAATATTAATTCTGCCTATCCGAGAACAAGAGAGATCTTTCCATTGTCTGAGGTCTTCTTTAATTTTTTTCTTTAGAATTCTATAGTTTTCATTGTAGAGGTCTTTCATCTCTTTCATTAGGTTGATTCCCAAGTATTTTATTTTATTTTTTATTGTTATTGAGGCTATTGTAAATGGGGTAGTTTTCCTCATTTCCCTTTCAGAGGATTTGTCACTGATCTACAGAAATGCTTTTGGTTTATGGGTGTTGGTTTTGTATCCTGCTACTTTGCTGAATTCATTTACTAGTTCTAGAAGTTTTCTGGTGGATTTTTTTTTTTTTTTTTGGTCTTCTAGGTATAGAATCATATCATCGGCCAATAGTGCTAATTTGAGTTCTTCTTTACCTATCTGCATCCCTTTAATTTCTTTCATTTGTCTAATTCTCTGACCAGTGTTTCAAGAACTATATTAAATAGAAGTGGTGAAAGAGGGCATCCCTGTCTTATTCCAGTTTTAGAGGGAAAGCTTTCAATTTTTCTTCATTTAGAAATGATGCTGGCCTGGGGCTTAGCATAGGTAGATTTTATGTTGAAACATGTTCCTGTTATCCCTAGTTTTTTTAGTGTTTTGATTAATTGTGGTCTATTAAAAATAATGAGAAATTATATCCCATCTATGTATGATTGCCACAGTCTGGCTGGGCACAAGATCACGAGCCACTCACACCTTGTAGATTCAAATAGCAATTCTTTATTCCCGAACTCACACTGGCCCTCTACAAACACGTTCTGGGGAAATTCAAGTTCTGCTCGCAAAATTCATGTACTCCACCAGGCTTTTAATCCCCAAAACTTTCTGAATTCCACGAGAACTCAACGGGAACTCAGGCATCAGGATACGCCCTATTCCCAGCAGGAATAACCTTAAACCTGGAACTGCCCTAAACCCAAATTGTCCTAAACTGGGAACGCCCTAAACCCAAGGAGTGGGATACTTCCTAAAACCTGCAGGATACACCCTAAACCTGGATCCACCCTGGTCCTTGAGCAGGGTCACCTTTCTCAAACATACATGCAATGTCACAGCGAATGTCCAAGGCAAGTCCATTTCCACGAGTCCTTCCTCTAAGCAACATGGGGTATGCTGCCAAGGAAATTTCAATGCGTCATTCCTACTTGGCAATGGCTCTCAGCATATGATATACTAAAGTACATAAATATATTCTACTGTCATGTATAACTAATTAAAGCAAATTTAAAATTTAAATAAAAATAATACCCAAAGTAATACTTTTTAAAAGATTCAATTGCCAAGTCTTGGAGAAGGAAAATGTCCCATTATGCCCTATTGTTCATTTATGGAACACCTGAAAATCTTATGTTGACGAACAAGTGAGAAACTAATGTGACTCCATTTTTGAGAAACCAGCCTCTACCTCAGAGCAAAGCCTGTCCAAGGAAGGCAGAGTGACCCTTGTCCTTGGAAAAACCCACATAGCACTCCTAAGCACACACCCACCCTGCTGAGTTGTTTGTCTACAAATAACAGGAGAGGTCTTAGGCGCCAGGTGTCCCTGACTCAGTTAGGCTATAAGGACCTATGAGGACCCATAGCAACCCCCCTAACAACCTCCAATCAGCATGAGACAGGGAAAAATACCTGGGATGCGAGATGACGCCCCCCCCCAGTAGTTTATGGTGGTTGATAACATGTTGGGAAACCATGTAGTTTAGCATGTAAACCCCTTGTGGCCTAAACCAATCAGTTCAAAGGAATCCCCCTCTTGTACTAACCAATCACCCCTACCCTACTTGTTCCCGCCAGTGAATGTGCTAATCAATGTTAAGAGTTGTTTGATTTTTCTGCGATATGGAATGATTTGCTGTGTGATGTTGTGACACATAGAGTATCCGCCCAAAACCTATAAAATCTCACTGAATAAAGGGACCAGGACTCACTTCCTGGGACCGCTGCGTTGGGAACTGTTGTGAGTTCAGGCTTGAGCTTGCAATAAAGACTCTTGTGTGATTGCATCAGATTTGGCTCCTGGAGGTCTACTGGGGTCCCATGAATCTGTCATAACACAAGTACACCACTTAGGGTGACTTTGAAATAAATTTCAGGTTTTGGAGTTCTATTCTTTTGAGAAAAAGCAATAGGTGAATTATTAGTGATGATATTTATTAATATCATTAAGGATAATAAATTATCTAACAAAGTGTAGGTTATAATTTCCAACCTACAGTAATAGCACTTGTGTCAATTTTATTGAAATATTCACAGAACAGAAAACTTAGGACTTAACTGGTTTCTTTACTATAGACACCAGTTTCTTATTAGGCTTGTGCCTCAGCAAAAGAGAAGAATTATTAAGCTTCATGATTCAATAAAAGAGAGATATCATAAGCTGTGTTATTCAATCTTTATTTGACCACACATTATTTAATTGGCAGATTTTCATCTATGTTATTGTTCCATGGAACACTTTGGAAAACACTGCCTTTGGGGATGCTGAAGGAACAGCACACAATCAGAAATAGAACTTTAATATCTAAAATGAATATTTTTAATGGTAGAACTTGTGCACTATGGACAAGTAGAGATAGTCATAAAAATGATGAATGATAGAATTGTGTACTATATTAAAATATCCCTGAAATGAACTCCTGAAATGAAGAATAAGTTTTAGAGGACAAGTTTATAAGTTTGATCCTTTTGTAATATAAATAATTTTTCACCACTCTGTACCATTTTCTAAGTGCCTTCCATATATAGCCACAATATGTGGCATAGCACCTATATTACCTAATTTTTAACAATCCTTTTCACAATGCCATGAATTATTTTTGGATCACCATATTCTGGGTTTAAAAAAATGATGCTGATACTACAGTGACACAGCCACATCAATGTTTATAGCAACTCAACTCACTATAGCTAAGCTATGGAGACAACCTAGGTGTCCTTCAACAGATGAATGGATAAAGAAAATGTGGCATGTATACACAATGGAATATCATTCACTCACAAAGAAGAATGAGATAATGGAATTTTCTGGTAAATGGATGGAAGCGGAGAATACCATGCTAAGTGAAATAAGCCAGTCCCCCCAAAACAAAGGCCAAAGGTTCCCTCTGATCTGTGGATGCTAACCCACAAGGGAGGGTAGGGAGGTGAATAATAGAAATCCATTGGATTAGACAATGGGAAATGAAAGGAAGAGAGAGAAATGGGAATGGGAAAGACAGTAGAATTAATAAGACATAACTTCCCTAGCCTTATATTTAAATACATGACCAAGGTAACTCTGATTGTATAACCACAAGAGTGAGATCTTAAATAGCATAAATTATACTCAGTGTATGTATAATTTGCCAAAATACATTCTACCGTCATGTATAACTAAAAAAGAACTAATAAAAAATGATGCTGCAAGAATTCAGTATGAGCCTTAAAAATACTGAATGAGGATAAAATTGAACAGATAGTAAAATAACCAGGCAGTCAGGATAATAAGCCCCATTCAACCACACCTGCAAGCCAACCCACAGACATATTAATGGGCACCATCAAGGCCAATTTCAAATGTAAAAGACCTTGAGGGTCACCCTTGAGAACACCTCCAACCAACCCCTTTGTACCAGCGGTAAAAAAATGAAAAATGGGGATGAACCCAGATAGACGTTAAAGGAAGGAAGTGGGTAGTGAACACAGATGATAGTCTTGATTCTTTTTCAATGCCCATTTTACATAGATTTTCCTCGAGGCTGCGCCCTGAACCATGTATAAACTCCTAAGCTGAAAAGTAGGATTTACTGAAGAAAGAATTCTATCTCTTCTTTCTTCAGTAAATCCTACTTTGTTTACTCTTCTCTTCCATGATTATCTGTGGATTTTATTCTTCAGAATTAGTAAGATAAGAACCTAGAGGAAATTGGCCAAGCAGCAAAATCTAGTCTCATCTCAAAACTCCCGGTTTCAATACTATGCCAAGTGAAATAAACCAGTCACAAAAAGACAAACACTGTTATGATTCCACTTATATCAGGAACCTAGAATAATCAAATTCATAGAAAGAAATTAACTTCAATTTTATGTAATTTATTGAGGTTCTACATGGGCCAAGCTCAAAGGAAAATCTGTTTCCTGGCTGTACTCTAACAACTAATTATAAAATAAGTTAAGTGCAATAAATCACCTCGGAATAAGAAGCACACCCAGACAAACTGGGTCATATGTCTAAGGGCAGGTCCCTTGTGGTCTGTTGGATCCTCATTCAGGGTCCCCTAGAGTCATGTTTCACCATGAGCATGAGGATATTCATTTCTTATCCCCAGGTCCTGATTAGACAGACCCAACCATGCTACACTCTTGCTCCAGAACAGACTTGAAATATTTGTACCTTCAGAAAACCACTGAGCTTTGGGTTTACCTTAAACTGTTTATGCATCATCTCCGTGTGGCTGGTTAGTAAACATCCTGAACTCACATTTCCAAAACCAAACTTTTGGTCCCAGACACACACACACAACAACAACCACAACAACCTGTTTCTCTCACACTCTTGTATATCAGCAAATGGCAGTCCCCTCCTATCAGTGGCTCAGGCCAAATGTCTCATATGTCCTTGTCTTTTCACTTACTGGTCACATTCCACAGCCAATCCACCAGAAGACCTATCAGCTCATCCTTCTGAATCCTGAACACGACCACTTCTTCCATGTCAAACCTACAGTACTTCTTTTCTGTACAGAGATTGCTAACTGGCCTCTCTTTTTTGCATCGGATGTATCCTACTTCCCACACTACAGTCATTCTTAAAAAACAAACTAGAATGTCTTTCCTTTGATCCAAACTCTCTAATGGATTCTTATCTCACCCTAACTAAAAAAACTAAAGTCATTAAAATGCTCTGCCAAAACAGCATACTACAGGGACACAGTCACATCAATGTTTGTAGCAGAGCAGTCAGAGAAATGCAAATCAAAACTACCCTAAGATACCATCTCACTCCAGTAAGACTGGCAGCCATTAGGAAGTCAAACAACAATAAGTGCTGGAGAGGATGTGGGGAAAAGGGCACTCTTGTTCATTGCTGGTGAGACTGCAAATTGGTGCAGCCAATTTGGAAAGCAGTATGGAGATTTCTCGGAAAGCTGGGAATGGAACCACCATTCGACCCAGCTATTCCCCTTCTCGGTCTATTCCCTAAAGCCCTAACAAGAGCATGCTACAGGGACACTGCTACATCGATGTTCATAGCAGCTCAATTCACGATAGCAAGACTGTGGAACCAGCCTAGATGCCCTTCAATAAATGAATGGATAAAAAAAATGTGGCATTTATATACTATGGAGTATTATTCTGCATTAAAAAATGACAAAATCATAGAATTTGGAGGAAAATGGATGGCATTAGAGCAGATTATGCTAAGTGAAGCTAGTCAATCTTTAAAAAACAAATACCAAATGACTCCTTTGATATAAGGGGAGTAAACAAGGACAGGGTAGGGACGAAGAGCTTGAGAAGAAGATTTACATTAAACAGGGATGAGAGGTGGGAGGGAAAGGGAGTGAGAAGGGAAATTGCATGGAAATGGAAGGCGATCCTCAGGGTTATACAAAATGTCATATAAGAGGAAAGGAGGGGCAAGACAAGATAATACAAATGGAAGAAATGATTTACAGTAGAAGGGGTAGAGAAAGAAAAGGGGAGGGGAGGGGAGGGGAGGGGAGGGGAGGGGGGATAGTAGAGAATAGGACAGACAGCAGAATACATCAGACACTAGAAAGGCAATATGTCAAGCAATGGAAGGGAAACTGATATGATACAGCAATTTGTATATGGGGTAAAAGGGGGAGTTCATAATCCACTTGAATCAAACTGTGTAATATGATGTATTAAGAACTATGTAATGTTATGAACGACCAATAAAAAAAAAAAATGTTTGTAGCAGCACAATTCACAAGAGCTAAACTGTGAAGCCAACCTAGATGCCCCTCCATAGATGACTGGATCAAAACAATGTGACATATACACATAATAGAATATTACTCAGCAATAAAAGAGAATAAAATCATGGCATTTGAATGTAAATGGATGGAGTTAGAGAAGATAAAGCTAAATGAAGTTAGACAATCCCCAAAAACCAAATGCTGAATGTTTTCTCTAACATAATGAGGTTGATTCATAGTGGGATAGGGAGAGGGAGCATGGGAGGATTAGATGAACTCTAGATAGGGCAGAGGGATGGGAGGGAAATGGAGGGGGTATGGGGTTAGAAATGATGGTGGAATGTGATGATCATTTGATGAACCCAGCCTAATTCCATTTTAAGATTGGGAGCCATCTTGTCACAAAGTCCCGAAAAGTTAAATTCTGTTTTACTCTAAATGCCTGCTCGTTCCTTGAACTTACCCATGCCTGGTTTTCCCTGACCAGATAACTACCCTCTCTGAAATCCTAATGGTGTCTCAGAAATTCTGATCTTGGGATCTAAATTTACTCCCTAAATGCTGAACCATTTAGACCATTAACCTACTATCTGCCTTTGTATTATGCTTGTCAAAATCCTGTTATCTGTAAGTTCTCAAGGCAGCCCCCTTTTTGCAACTTTTTGTACTATAAAACTGAGCTCCTAGAGAGCTGAGGTAATGTCTTCTATTCCATAGATTTTGGGAGAGACCAGTCCCGGCTAGTCAGAATTACAAGCTTGCTTTAATTTGATTTAAAATTGGAGTCGGTGGTCTTTTCTTTGTGTCATAGTTCAAAACATTATTATCCAAAGTACATGCATGAAGACATGAATTGGTATCAATATACTTTTAAACAACCAGAAAAAAAGAAAATGAGCACCAAAAGTGATAACTACCTTGGTCAATATAAAATATTTTTCTTGTGACTTAAATGTGTTCAAGATAATAGATTGTTTAAAATTAAATAATAAACACTTAAATAAGAAAAAAAGTAAAAAATAAAGTGCTCTGCCATCTGCACCATCTGCTCCATCAGCCTCTCTCCCCACACACCATTCCTACCTCCATTCACTCTGTTGTAGCCACACTTGCTTCAGTGATTTCTGCAGGAGATACCCAGTATGTTTCCAGCTCAATACCCTTGGCACTTGCTGTTCTATCATCTAGACATTCTTCTCCCAGATAACTCAGGCTTATTCCACTATCCCACTTGGAGATATATATATATATATATATATATATATATATATATATATATATATGATATTGTGTTTATATATGTTGTAGATGAACACAATATCTTTATTTATTTTTATGTGGTGCCGAGGATAGAACTCAGTGCCTCACATGTGGGAGGTAAGTGCTCTACCACTGAGCTACAGCCCCAGCCCCCCACTTAGGTCTTAATTCAATTATCTCAGATATAAAAAATAAAACCTTCTATACCTCCCTATATAAAACAGACACTCTTGCCGCATTTTCAGTTATTTTGTTGCTGTGCTTACAAAAATTTCCAACTTCATTATATGTGTTTGCTTAGTGTCTCTCACTCTACCACGAATATAAGCCCCAGAGGATAAGGACTTGATTCATCACTACATTTCCCCCAGAATTGTGCCTGACAATTCTAATTGTGCCATACGAAAGGCACAAAAAATATTATTACATGAACGAATGAACTAACCCATATTTATACACATAATTTACAATTTATGTAATTTACAATTTGCTTCGTTGCTCCAATTAAATTTGTAAGATTGATTTTTATCATTTTGGTCATAAATGACCACAGTTGGACCTCCTATGTGAAAAACATCAGCTTGTAAATTACAAGAGCCACTGATGAAAAAAGAGATAATTTAATTGGTCCTTGCGAAATTGCCTTACAATTGAGATAAACCTTTGTTCCAGTGATGTCTTGGTCATTTGGCTGTGAAAGAATCTTAAGACAACAGATCAGTGTTCAAAATATTGCCGTTCACTGGTATTTTCTTCATGATTTAATGAAAACAGAACTGAGAAGCAAGGTTCTGACTTCACTGATTTGAACCATTGTAAGCACAGTCATGCTCATTTATTGTAGAAAATTGCTGATCAAGTAAAATGTATTAATTTTTTTTACCCATACTGTGATACACACTGTGAATCAGAAACCTATCCCCAAACTTCCTTCAATGCAAAGACAGAAAAAAATAGATAACTTGTAACTGTTTCTCTTTATAGATTCTTTCCATGTCTATGCAAAATCAAACTTCATACAAATCATATGTTTTTATACCCCACCCAATAATAAATATTATGTTGCAAATAAGGTATTCCCTATGACCTTCTGGGGTATCCATTCTTACACAAGATCCTTTCTCAGGTTCAACCCACCAGATATGGTCTCTGAGGATGAGTCTGGTTTTGAGCACTATTTTGTGTCTCCTCTGTTCAAAATGCATTTCTTATATTTTGGCTAGAATAATACGCTAACTAATTCAACTCAAGGTATAATGATGAATAACAACTTTACATGGAAATTTTGAAATGAGAAATCATTTTCATCACTACTGTAATCATACCACATAGGGAGTTTATTTATTATAACTAAATATTTTAAGTGCCTACTCAGGAAGCAAACAGAATGTGACCCAATCCAGCATTTGAATAGGAGATTAAGGGCTGGGGGAGTAGCTCAGTGACAGTGTACATGCAAAGTTCTAGGTTCAATCTCCAGCAGCATGAACACACCCCAAAAGCAAACTATAGTAATCAATGGACTATTAAGTAACCATTAAAAATTATATGCATAAAGATTGTGGAACAAGGTAGGACAGTACATTTCAAATGAAAATCATAAATATAAAATTGTATGTGCCTTGTGCTTTTGTCTGTGAATAACATATGCATGGATTGAAATGGGGGGAGGAAAAAAGCATACCAAGAAAATGCATTTTATGTGTCAGAATGTTCAGAATTCTTTCTTTTAAAGTTGTTATTAATTTCATAATAACTATAAATTGAAAACAATAATTTTAGGGACAATCTTTAATGGTTTTATGATAATATGTTCTGTTATCTACATTTACTTCTATAACTACCTCTTATTTTCTTAAAAAATATCTTTATGATAATATTTTGGCTTTTATAATCTAAAGAATTTTAGGATATATCATAAAAATTTAAAAAACACTTTTCCTACTAAACATGAAACAGTTTTAACAAATGAAATAACATACATTAATATTTATTAATTTTATAAATATCTGTGATGTTTATTTGGAGAACTATAATCAACTCCCTGTTATAGTATTTACTCCATTATGACTTTTCTGTCATTAGCGTTAATGGTTTCTTTTACTAAAAGATATTCTTATCTCAAGCAGTCTTTAAAATTATTTATTTATTTTGGCAGTGACATTCACTGTTAGAGAATAACATATCTTTATCAAATATTGAAAATTATAGATAATTTCTCCTGCCTCAGGATTCATTTGAAATGATAGATTTAATTTAACTTCTGTCAAGTTGTAACTTGGAGAGATATATATATCACAAAAATCCTATAAAATCTTGAATTTGTACCAGTAAAATGTATCCCTCTGATTGACATTTTATTTTGACTGCAAGTGATTTGATAAGCACTAAATATCCAAAAAATAAAAAAAACATTGGCTCTAAGGTCAAATATGGACAATTTCTCCACAGAGGAAACATTTCCAATTTATCCTTCTTTGAAAGCAGAGAGCAGTTTAAACAACTTTCCCTAGCATCCTTCCCTACAAACACACACACACACACACACACACACACACCCCAAAATAATGATTCTACACAACTAGGTTCCAGAAAAAAATTAAATGGGCATGAAAATAAATCATCTGCTCTTGGGAAGAAGTGACCAAATAATCTTGACCATGTTCAATCCCTGATCCGGGATTGCTGAAGTAGGAGAGATCCTCAACAGAGTTGCTAAGGACGCTAAAGGGCAATCATGTTTCCCCACAGTGGTGCATCAGTTTTTCAGTAGAACTCCAAGCAGGAAGAGATATTTCTAGCGAAAAGCATTTTGTTGACCCTACCATTACTCTTGCATGAGCCCAGCCGAACATGAAATGCTCAGGGTGAAGCTTTCTAGAGTTGATTGATTAGTCATATCACTACAATCAGCATGTAATCGAACACACTCAAGAGAAGACAAACATTTCTATACCAACACACTAAAAAACATTCACGATGTCTTCCATTCATTCATTGAAAAAAAAGAATTTCTAAGCACCTGCTACTTGTGGGTCAGGCACTCTCCCAACACTGAGGACATAGCTTTCAAACACTAAGGCAAAATGTCTGCTATGAGAGTTTACATTCTATTGGAGAAAGGAAGCCAATAAATCAACTGAATCAATATAATTAATGCTGATATGACCTCAGAAGAAAAGGAAGGTGAGTAAGATGAATAATGGCTAACTGGCTGGCAGATTCCATGTTTTTGATGGAGGGCCAAGGAATTACTCCCTGACTGGATGACATTGAGTAGACACGTAGGTGATGTGACAGTTAACTCTGAAGTTATCTGGTGCATGTGCTTCAGACAGAAGCAGCACCATGTGCTAAGGCCCAAGCAGGCTTATCATGATTAAGGACTGTAAGGTCCTTGCTTAGCATCTGGATGGCCATCTTAAGTGACAGCTGCCATCTTAAGAAGAATTTTGCTTTCCTGCCCAAGGGCCTTTCTGAGAAGGGCTCACCACTCCCTCAAACCAACCCAATCCTTAACTGACTAAACTCAAGCCTGTGTTGCCTCTCTCCATCTATGGAGAGATGGCCTTTATCTGTCAGCTCGACAAATAAACTCTCATGTGTATCTCTGCTTGGTCTTTGACTTTCATTTCTCCCTCGCCCATCTCCTGGATCCTCGCTTTCCTTTTAAGGATAAATGTGGCTGAAGTATGTGAGGAAGGCCAAGAAAGCTAAAAGATGCACCTAGAGAAATAGATGAAGTCCATTTCTTAAAGGATATTCTATGTCACAGTAAGCTCCCAGGATTCATGAATGAAATTGTAAACCATGGTTGAGGCTAGATTGAGGGCAAGAGGGGATGCCAGGAGACTCAAGAGAAACCAACTGCAATAGACCAACTGAGCGTCATAGTGCTTTGGACTAAAAATAAGTAACTGATAGATCAAAATTAGGATCATTTCAAGTATTTCAAGTAAAGGTGGATAATTCTCTACCCTTCCTCCCACCCTGTTTCTTTATGTTTCCCAAGCTGGCCTCAAACAAACAATTTTCCAGACTCGCCTCCCAAGTAGCTAAGATTACAGGTGTGCACCATCTTGCCCAGGTAGCAGATAACTTTTGAGAGTCAAATCTCTGGGTCAAGATGAGTTAAAAGAAATACAGATTTAAAAAAAAAAATACTGAAAGGCTCTACCCTGGAATACTTCAATATTTGAATTCAGAAAGCTGAGCAGGACCCAGCAAAGGAAACACACAAGAAAATACACAAGCAGTAATACAATGAGTCAGATAGAAAACAAAAAGAGAAGGATATTCCACTGACTAAGTGCAGGCACTGCTTTGATGTAGAAAGACAAACGAAAGACCCTAAATGTTGAAGAAGATGGGGACTAGGAAGTGATCACTGAACACAGCAACACATAAGAAAATAGAAATAGATAGAACTGGAGAATATTATGCTAAGCAAAATAAGCCCATCCCAAAGAACCAAAGGCCAAATGTTTTCTCTGATATGCAGATGCTGATTCACAATAAGGGAGCGGGGAGAATAGAGGTAATTTGGTAATTTAAACAGAGGGAAGTGAAGGGAGAGGAGGAGGCATGGGAATAGGAATGATAAATGAATCGGACATTATTACCCTATATGCATATAAGACTACATGGCCTGTGTAACTCTACATCACCTACAACAAGAATGAGAAGTTAGACTCCATTCATGTATGATGTGTCAAAATGCATTCTACTGTCATATATAACTAATTAGAACAAATAAAAAATGAATTAGAAAAAGAAGACATGACTAGAACAGGTTGCATAATTGTGGGGGAAAAAAGCCCTACTAGAGGGGTTTCTATAGAAAATAAAGACAGAAAGTTATGACTATTTCAAAGAAGTTTGCTAGAGATAGAGAAAATACACAAGAACCCATGGGAAATGAGGGCATAAAGAGAAAGTTTTAGGGGATAAGAGATATACTAAACTGCTTTTATATTTTCAAAGATATAAAAAGATTCATCCTCATCTTATCATGTGGCGAATACCAGCCTATATAGCTTTATTGTGATGTCATTTTTAAGTAATAAATAAATAAAAACCAAGTAGATATTTTTCTCAGGCCTACAATTTCCACGGCAATCATTAAAGCACACTTTTAAATGAATCTTTAAGATTTCATTCCTTTATAAAAAGGTCATTTTGTGGGGTTGAGAATGTAGCTCTGTGGTAGAGTGCTTGCCTAGCATGTGTGAGGCACTGGGTTCAATCCCCAGCAACACACACACACACACAAAGAATATACACACATCTATTTAATTCTTGATATAAAATCAGCTAAAACAAAGTTTAACATTTTGTTTAACAAAAGAAAGAAAGAAAGAAAGAAGGAAAGAAAGAAAGAAAGAAAGAAAGAAAGAAAGAAAGAAAGAAAGAAAGAAAGAAAGAAAGAAAGAAAGAAAGAAAGGTTGGTGATGTAGCTCAGTGATAGAGTGCTTTCTCAACACATGTGAGTACTTGGGTTCAATCCCCACCACCACAGAAAATAAAAACAATAGTTTCACCAATGTGATTCTGTAATCTGTACAATCAGAAAAATGAGAAATTATACCCCAATTGATTCAAATGTATGAATTGCCAAGATCATTGTAATGCCATGTGTAGCTAATAAAAAAAAAAAAAACAATAGTTTCAGCCCTCTTCACTTAACATGGCCTGATTTGGAGGCACATCCCTGTTGAGATTTGTCACTTTCCTCAGTGGTCACCAACTCATTCTGCCACACAAATGACGGTGCTTACAATGTTATGTCTTTCACTGGAAATATCAAAAGCTTTCTCAAAAAACAAAATCTAAAGCTATAGCATTTTCTCCTAAAGTAACAACTACTAAACGAGTTATTTCCCTATGGAGAGTATCTGTTATTTGTTTGGAATTCAAAATGATGCAGGTGTACCTCCTACACTCAGAACAATGGGTAAAATACTTGGCTTAACTTTTTTTGAAACATATAATTTTCTCCCAGTGTCATCAAAAGCAGGTACCCAGTAGGATGCAAAGCCCCTTCAATATAATGATTTTACAAAAATAAATCTAAAAGAGAAACGTGTACCGAGGTTTGCTATGAGGTGATGATAAGTGCTAAGGTCAGGATTCCAAAAGTTTCTTTCAGAGTATACAGTGTGTGCTGGGGAATCTCGAGGGAGAATGAAAACCCAATGCTGGAGCTGAGAAGGGATGGAGAAACTCTGAGAAGACTGTTATTTACACTCCCATAACCAACCTATTTCTATGCCCGGTGAAGCTAAGCACACCCACAAAAATGAAATACCATCAATGCCCAGAATTTAGTCAAGTATATTTTTATCAAGTACCACAGTTCAGTATGAAATGAACTCACAGAGGGATTGCAGGCTAGGCTTGGAAGCTTTAGATCACCGACTTACCAGTACTAAGACAGGACACAGCACTTACAATGCTTCAGGGTGGAGAAGTTTTCAAAAGTGCAGCTCCTGGCAAGTTTGAGCTTTTCTATTTCTTTACAATTAATACATGCATATGCTTAATAAAGAAACTTTTTAAGAAACAGCTTCTACCATTAAAGAAAACAAAGCAAGGATTTTTGTGGAGTTTATAGTGCTAAGAAGAATAAACACATATCAGTCAGAGACTGATGGGTAGCCTTGGTCCCTTTATCCTTATCTGGATGAAACTTAACACACTATAACTTATCCAGTACATAGCTATGCATGTGTGTGCCCGTGCACGCATGCACACACACACACACACACACACACACACACACACAACTTAGCATATCTAACATCACAAGACTGCTAATTTTAAAAATGCAAAGTGTTCAACAAAAACAAGAGGAACATCTTTTGGAACTGATTCAATTCAGATTCAGACAGTTAATGTAAGAATGAATGCTTCATTGCCAGAGAAACAATCCCATTATAAGTGTTATATCTGAAAGACCCACAAGTTTTTATTATCTCTTTATTATGGGGATGCTTGTAATGGGCCAAGACTGATAAATAGGCCCTGTGATTCAAACGCTGTTCTCTGTGTTTTAGTCATATTTGTAGAAACTTGCAGTACCTTACAATGAAAATACTATGAACAGTTAGTAGACAGTAAAATGTATAGAATACAGTCAATAATGACGAACTACTTACAAAGTGTGGAGTTCATTTAGAAAAAGCAAAATAGAACCGATGATTCAAGGGTCAAATTCAAAACCTGTGTGTTTGACAATAATGTAAGTGCTCTTTTCTTGCTCACAAAATAATTCTTCCCAAAGAATTCAGACTTTGAGGACTTTGCTCTAATGGCCATGAAAAGCATTCAAACAGTTTTCACATGGATAGAAAAGTATAATGTTTAGTTTAAGCCAAAGACAATTACCTTCATCTCTAGGTTGGGCAGATTTCTCTCCCTTACCATGTAAAGACAGGCAAGCAATTGTAGATAATAGCTTCATGACATATCATATTAGATTTGTCCATATGAGTCTGTGTTAGTCCATTTTCAATCACTATAACAAAATACCTGAAATAATTAACTGGCTCACAGTTTTGGAGCTGCCACTCTGTGACAGATTAGCCACCTGTTTTGAGTCTGTGATGAGCAGCACATTATGGTGAGAGCACGTGGCAGAGCAAATAGGAAGGGGCCAGGGTTACACAATTTGGAACCATGCCCCCAATGACCTGAGCACCTCCCATAAGGCCTCACTTCTCAAAGGTTCTATACCTCCCAAGGACACCATCCTATGGATCAGCCTCTTAACACATGGGCCTTTGGGAGGCATTCAAGATCCAAGCTGCCTGGGCGCGATTCGCCTGTAATCCTAGCAGTTCAGGAGGCTAAGGCAGGAGGATCCCAAGTTCAAAGCCAGTCTCAGCAAAAGCGAGGCACTAAGCAACTCAGTGAGATGTTGTCTCTAAATAAAATGCAAAAATAGGGATGGGGATGTGGAGAGAGAGAGAGAGAGAGAGAGAGAGAGAGAGAGAGAGAGAGAGAGAGAGAGAGAGAGAGAGAGAGAGATCCAAGCTGTAGCAGAGCCTTTATTGAATATAATAGGTCAGATATTCATCTGCTCTGTCCAAAGTTTCAAAACAGTCTGTCACCTGCATTTCCTGCCACTTGCCCTTGACACTTCCTGAACTTCACTATATTTACCTTTCATGCAGGTACACCTGGACTCATTATGGTCCTGCTAAGGACTGCAAAGTTTTTTCACTGCCAGGAGAGTGAAATACTAGATACATTTGGACTAAGCTAACGTTTTAGCCTAATTTCCCCAATCTTAAATACATGCACATATATCCACCTGAAGTACCTCAAATTCCTCAGTAGTTTCCCAAATGCCACAAAACCACCCCTTCCAAAGCTTTTGTGCTATTTTTCTTTCTAAAATGCCTTTTCTCTCAAGTCCTGTAAAACTCCTACTCATTCTTCAATTCACAAATTAAGCACTGTCCTCATTGTGATGCCTCAGAGCTTCCAGGAAGAATAAATCAGTCTTTTCTTTGTTTCTACAATGTTTGACATCTTTCTCTTATAGCGAGATACTGTAGCTGTCTGTTTTCTTAGTTTGATTTTTAAATCCTTGGGAATAAAGAATTCATTCATTTGAAATACTATTCTGATTATATTCTAAATAATATTTAGAATAAATAATAAAATTATTATTCAGTACCTCCTACTAGCTGGGCACTCTTTCTAGGGCTGAGGATACAGCAATGAGCAAAACAAACCAAATCTCTATCCTGTTAGAGCTTATATTCTAGTATGAGGAGAAAGATAATAAACAAAGTAAGTGAGTATTACAATAGACAGTGATTAAAATTATGGAAAAAGTTAAGAATCAGAATAAGGAATACTGCAATTGAGAATTTTAATTTTAATTTTAATGTGGGTAAATAAACAGGAATGCACCCACCAAGAAAGTGATGCTTGAGCCAAGATATAAAGATGGTGAGACAGAAAGCTATAGATTTATCTAGAACAAACATACTGTAGAAGGAACAGCAAATGCAGAGGCCCTGAGATAGCCATGTTCAATGACCACATGTACCTGCCATGTTCAAGGAACATCAATGAAGCCAGGGTGACTGGGAAAAAATGATCAAAGGGAAAAATAATAGGAAATAAAGTCAAAGAAGAAATGGTACCAAATCATATAGAGCTTCATAGTCCATTGTATGGATTTAGCTATTTTACTGAGAATGGAAACCATTAGAAAGTTTAAAACAATAAAGCAACCTGATACTTACATTTAACCATGTATGCTATGTGTTCATCAAATAACTTTATTTCCTCCCTTTGCACATAGCAAAAGGGTATTTCTCAATTTCCCTTGCTAGATGGGACCATGCAACTGATTTTTGGTCAAAGGAAAGTAGTCAAAAGTGACATGCTACTTCCAGTCCTGGCCTCTAAAAACAAAATTTACACTCTCTGCAAGATACAGAAAACAAAACAGAGAACTGATTCCATGTCACAGAGAAAGGTGGATCCACCGTATGGAAGAACACCAGTCCCTGAATGGCCACATATACCAGAGTCTCTGCACCCTCTCACTTTCATAAGAAAATAATAAAACATTTATTGCATTAAACCACTGAGATTTTGGAGTCATTTGTTATAACAGTATCATGATGAACAAAAGAAGCTATTGCAATTATTCAAGTCTAACATGATGTTGGCCTGGATCTGAGAGGATCATGGATAGAAGCAATCAGAGCCTTGACATATCTTTAAAAAGAATCAATAGAATCTACGGATAGATTCTCTTTGGGATGTGAAATTAGAAGAGAAGACAAAGGTGTCTTCAAGATTGTTGGCCTGAATTTGGCCAACTAGAAGGATGGAGTTGCCTTTACTTGTGTTGGGGAAGATTCTTAGTGTATGGGGCTTTGGAGACAATTAGGAGCTCAGTTTAAGAAATGGAAGGCTTAGATCTGAGTGTAAATGTCATGTAGGTAGTTGATATAGAAGACTGTTGTGTAGGGACAAGGTCTGAGCTGTAGATGTAAATTTTAGCACTATCAGCATAACATTCAAAGCACAAGACCATATGAGGTCTGTAAAGGGGTTGGTGTAGGTAGAGAATGGGGCCAAGACTGAGCCCTGGCATTTCAGTTTTCAAAGGTTGGGGAGATTTTTTTTCATTAAAGTAGGTAAATAGGAAAAGAAAGCCAGTGAGGGAAGAGGAAACAAAGGCAGAATGAAAACTAATAAAGGTTTTTAAAGATGACGGCGGAGTTAACTGCTTCAAGCACAGATGGTCAATCCCTTAATATTATTGTTATCATTTTTTACTCTTTAGCATAGTACCTGATACACAACAGAAACGGATCAATATTAATGAGTTTTGGATGACTTTAAACAATAACTATAAATTTACTTCAGCAGAGGGAGAACTGAAAGAGCTGCTCAAAGGACACAATAGGTAAGAATTACGCCGAAGGGAAGTGTTCAAATGCAATTTGCTTAAAGAGCTATTCTTTAATTAAATAGGAGCTTCACCAGTCCCCTTCAGCAAGACACATTTTGATTCTCCAAATGGTAAGAGAGATTGCGGATTTGCATGAAAGGAAGTTTAGAAATTCACAAAGCACTCCATGTTAAGCATTGGGATTTATAACCTCAGAAATTTTCTCTTTTGAGTAATGTAGTTTTACTGTTCTGAAAAAAAATTACAATAATTGTTTCTTTAAAAGGCTGCCTGTTTGAAACTGTAAATAAGAGTTTGAATGTAGGTAATTATTTCCTTCATATCCCTGTCTTCTCTAATGGCTACCCATTGTTAAGTTTTCCAATCTTGACATACTTCCAAATTTCCCTTTCTCCTTAAGTATGTTGAAAATATGACACTGGATTTTAAGTGAAAATGTTCTAGAAAATTAAGAAAGCATTCGTAGAATGTTGAGCATAAAAGAAATGTTATTTAGATGAATTATCTATTTCTACATAATCTGAGACCAAAAGTATACAAAGAACTGACAAATACTGACAAATGACAAAACTAATCTAAAAAAAAAAAAAAAAAAGTCAGAAAAACTCCAGATGTATCTGAATAAGACCAACCATTAGTACATACTTATTGATGATATAGATACTAAAGGTATAAAATTGGGCCCAAATTAGGCCTCAAGTTTTCTGAAGGCCAACAATGCCCTCAAAGAAATAATGATTAAATCTATAATTTCCCGTATTTATATAGATCTTCATAAAAGGAGCACTGAATGATGTAATAAGAAACAACTTCAAATGTTTCCCTCAAATAAATGCCAATAGTGCATTGCTTTACAAAAGTATATGCATCTAAACAGTAATTAATTGCAGGGCATATGTAAAATTTTGTGGAAAAAAAATAATATTGCTCTTTGATGATTTTGTTATTGCACAGAAAGGAATGGGCTGTTTCAAACAATCCTTCATAGAAATCCTGGTTTCCAGTGGGACCAAAAAAAATATTAAAAATATAGAGGTCTTGAGAATTCACTGTGTACAGTCTTCTCTTTAACACCTGTATTAACTGTGCTGCAGATGAAACTTCTTAGAGATAGACACTTTCTCATTGGGAGATAATTGTGTACAGTGCCTAGCGCAGCATCTAGCAGAAAGAGGTTTTCAAAAATCAAAAAGCATATTCATTCACCTAGAAAGGTTCCCTGACAAAATATGATAGAGAACCTCCTCTTAGCTGAGGTGGTTCCTGTCTTTGTTCACAACTGGCTGCATTTTATGATGCTCTTCGATTACCACACAATGAGAGCAAATGGAATGGAGAAAGATTTCCTGAAATTAGAATTTCCTCTTATGGACCTTTAGAAAACTGTCACTAAATGCTCTACCCATAAAGTCATTTTTACAACATTAAGCATAAGTCATAGCTTCCTTTAGTCCTTGCTCAGAAATTAAGCCACTGTACAGAGTTGACCTCAACCAAAAAAAAAAAAAAAAAACTCATTTTTAAATGCCTATGTGATAGTCATCACACATATTTTACTCAACAAATGATCATTATAACCTCTATATTGTAGGTTATACTCAACCCATTTTAGATTTGAGCTACTTAAAATCTGTACAGATAAAATCCTTTTTCTGGTGCTATATAGAATTTAGAGGTGAATACACCTCAAAAATCCATATTTATTTGTGAACCTCAAAATCTGTAGTCATTTTTCTAATATCCAAAATAATATATTTTTACATCATTAAAGCAAAAAAAATGTTTAATTTAAATTTGAAATTTCTGTTTAATTTAATTTCCGTTCAGAAATCAAACCATTGCTCATTATAAAACATATACTTTTTCAAAACTGGAGTTGATATGGGTCTAGGCTCCTCCAATATAATCCAACAGGGCCCTCAACTTTCCAATATATAAAGTTTAGAAATTTGAAGCAATGTTTATGAAATGATACTTTTTCAGAACTTTAGTCTGACATAAAACTCTCATGAATCTAAAATATGAATGGAGAACTACAAACCTTAAAATGCATCGCAAGAGACAACAACTTGAAATCTTTTATTTTTAAAAAGTAAGAAACTCAAAGATTCAAGCTGGCAAATGAGAGGTAGGCTGCATTTCCAGTTGCTCCGTGACTCAGGATTCAAGTAGCAGGAGTACTGCTTCTCAGCCTCGTGGGTGAAGGAGGAATTTCACAGAAATTCAATTTTGGACAGTCCGTCAGAGTCCCTTAAAGACTCAGAATCCAGGTGTGCTGAACAAAGGACAAGAGAACACACTGGAACCAAGCTGGTTGCAGTATGGGCAGGGGCACCAGTTCACTGCAGGGGGGAGGGATAACACACACACAGAACTGAAAAAAACTGTAGCTCAGAAATACAGCCAGGGCTGGGGATGTGGCTCAGCGGTAGCGCGCTCGCCTGGCATGCGTGCGGCCCGGGTTCGATCCTCAGCACCACATACCAACAAAGATGTTGTGTCCGCCAATAACTAATAAATAAATAAATATTAAAAAAAAAAAAAAAGAAATACAGCCAAACTCACCTGCTCCAGAGTGCTGCACAGCAAACTGGTGTTTGCAAATCAGTCCTCTGTATTTCTCAACTGGGAAGCAAAGAGCTGAGGCAGGAGCCATCTTGAAAGGCCACATTGCAGCTGGCTGCTTATGGGAACCCAGGAGAGCAGAGAAAATATTGCCACACTGTCCTGGCAAGTGCCTACCATGTGCCTACAGTGCATCTAGAAGAATGTGAGTGAAATGGCACAGAGGAGATTGTATCCAGGGGGATTCCAGTCAAAGATACGGAGGGAAATGCTACTCACATTCCCTTTGACTCTGGCAGCTCATGTGACCAGCTGAAGAAGTTCAGGAAATTGAACAAGTGAGTGTGATTGCACACAGAGACTGAGCCTGGGAAGGCCACATCTGTGGGCGACAGAATGTGAGAGACCTGTGAAGGTCTGGCTCAGCTGCCCTACAAATAGAACTCTTAGGAGGCACCTGAGATCCAGCTTCCAGCAAAGACCTCATCTTCCTAGGCCTAGGGGTGTGTTGATATAAATCTCTCCAAAACAGAAACCACCCAGCAAGTTCCCAAAAGCCAATTTAGATGGAAGCCCCATCTGCCTGAACTCCCCTACTTAAAATTCTGCAGCAACCCCAGACTGGGAAGTCATCAATCTGAACTTTCCAGACAAACTACAACCTACAATGCTTCTTCCCATTGCATGCTACCTTATACTGGTGAGAAGTTGAGAGCCATTTCAACCAGCTTCACTTTTAGGCCACTCCAGCTGGCAGCTCAGTGAGCAACACAAAAAAAGAAGAATTGTTCAAAAAGCCCCAGTCCTCGCTCTCTCTCAGGAGTATATAGCCCAAGAAGAAACAGAAAGGACATTTAGGCATAGGCGGTGACCATCCATTCTCATTGATGGTTTTGAACACATCACTGAAGACAATGTTGTCATTTCTCATTAAGAACTTTTTTCTGCTGGGAGCAGGAGCTCATGCCTTGTAATCCCAGAGATTCGGGAAGCTGAGGTAGGAAGAGGGCGTGTTTGAGTCCCATCTCAGCAATGTAGGGGGACCCTGTCTTGAAATTAAAAATAAAAAAGACAGGGGGGTGTAGCTCAGTGGTAAAGCACCCTAGGATTCAATGCTTGAGGGACATGTAGAAGGACATAGGCAGCCAGGACAAGGTGGCGAATGAGGAAGCCAGGGACAGGTCCAGACAAAAGGAGTATGAAGAAGGTTTTCCAATGAGGTCAAATTCCCAGTTGACAAAAGTGTTGTGGACACAAGCTGGGGACCCAATCAGAGAGACACTTCCATACTCAAGCTCCTAAGACTAGGGGTATCCAAGAGTAAAATAAAAGCTTGGACATGGGGTGGGGGACACCAATGAACAATAGTGAGGAGAACATGGAGAGGAGAGGAGATAAGAAAGTTCCAGAGACCCATTAAAAGAAAAAGTCACAGCTTCACCACCAGAATCCTGGCTCCGGGACCTCTTCTCTTTGGAGAAATATGTTACTAACGCCTATGTTACTGATGCTTTTCTAATAAACCTGCTGCTTGCTTGCTGTCTCTATGAGCTGTTCTCCAATTCTTTGCTGAGCAGAGACCACAAACCCAAGACCCGTAGATGGTAATATCCCCAGTACTAAAAAATATTTTTTCTATTGATTTATTTACTTACTTATTTTTGTTGTTCATGCTATGTTGATTGTCTCATGGTTATTTATACATATTTGTTTTCTTTTCAATCATTTTTAGAATCTTTTATCATTGTTAATTTTCTTGTCTTGCCTTTAGGGTTTTTTTTTGTTTGTTTGTTGTTTGTCTACTTTGGTTTTGTTTGATTTATTTTTATTTGCTTCTCTTTCCTCTCCCCTCCCTTGTTATAGTTCAGATATGAAATGTTGCCTAAAGCTCATGTGTGAAATGATACTAGAAGATTCAGAGGTGAAGTGATTCCATTATGAGAGCTTTAACCTAATCTATGGATTAATACACTTTGGATTAACTGGGTGGTAACTGAAGGCAGGTAGGGTGTGGCTGGAGAAGGTGGATCACTGGGGGCCTGCCACTGGGTTTATATTTTGTCCCTGGTGAGAGAAGTGCTCTCCTGTTAGTGTCCCCCAACTCCCACTTGCCCCCTTCCTAGTCATCATTTCCTGAGCTTTTTTCCTCCACCAGATGTTCTGCTTCACCTCAGGCCCAGAGTTTTGGGAGTCAGCTGTCTACAGACTGAAACCATGAGCCAAATAAACTTTTCCCCCTTAATTGTTCTTGTCAGGTCTTTTGATCACCGTTACAAAAAAAAGAAAAAAAAATAGCTGATTAAAACATCCCTCTATTATCTCTATCTATCTTTATTTTCTTTTATTTAGTTTTCCTTCTTCATACCACCACTTGCTACATCTCTCACGATTTTGTTCACATTTTGAAAATTCTCAACTTTCTTTATCTTCCTATGTGATTTTCTTTTCCCTTAGTGAACTGTATTTTTATTGTCTTTTAAAATTATTTGGTTTATATATCTCCTGCCCCCACCATTCATGTTGTTGCAGTTCTCATACTACAGATGACATAATTGACATTTGCTCTTTACTTAATGCCAAATCTAGTTTATGGCTATTTGTTCCTTTTTGTTGTTGGCAACTGTTAATTTTACAATTCCTGTTGTTGTTATAATAGTGTTATAGATATCATAAGAGGCATTCTGTATATTATTTGCTTCTAGGGTTTTTTTTTTTCTGTTGTTTGCTTCTACCTTTTCTGTGAGGTGCTAGGAATCTACTCTGATACTAAAGTTCACAGTATAGAGAATCTGCCATTGAAATGAACCCAGTCAAGAGACCGTACACCTTGCCCCACACACAAACTAACATTACTCAGACTTCAGCAATACAAAGAATAGAAGAGACAAAACCCCAAACTGATGACCATGCCCCAAGTAGGATTGACTGAGGAGGCCTCCAGATCACACTTACAAACATACACTCCTACATTAAAAACAAAATTAACACAAAGGCTGTGGATACCACAACTATGAGGGGCCTCATTCTAGATCACTCCCATATGCCCTTAGAATATATAAAGCTGTTGAGTGAAAAAGAACAGTCGGAAAAGGGTAGAGCTCCATATACCCTGCTGTATACAACTCTCAGATCTACAAGAAGTACCCCACTCTTTTGAGGTTAACAGAGAAAGTGGAATCCTCAAGTTCTGACACAATATACACTCTATCAAAATACACTAATATTACCAAATAACCAGCTGGAAAATTATACTATCAAATATATTTGGGAATATATTAAAAAATTCACAACCACATGATATACAAGAACACTTTGGAAAGAGAAGGCTCTGCTCTAAAAAGGACCACACCTAAGAGTGGAAGATAAATCCATCCCAACAGATGCATAAAACCCAACACAGAAACACAAGAAATATGGAAAATAAGGTAATATGATGCCCTCTAAATATCATAAATCACCAAGAGACTTCAAAGATATTGCAGTGAAAGATATACCAAATAAAGATTTTTTCTTAATTAATTTTTTATTTCTATATGACAGCAGAATGCATTAAAATTCTTATTACACATATAGAGCACAATTTTTATATCTCTGGTTGTATACAAAGAATATTCACACCAATTCATGTCTTTATACATGTACTTTAGATAATAATGTCCATCACTTTTCACCATCCTTGCTAACCGCCTGCCGGCTTCTTTCCCCTCCCACCCTTCTGCCCTATTTAGGCAATTCTTTTTGAGGGGGATTGGCTAACTTCACTTAGCATTATCTTCTCTAACTGTATCCATTTACCTGCAAATGCCATGGCTTTATTCTCTTTTATTGCTGATAATAAATTTTTTAAAAAGATTGTAAAAATCATCAATGAATTCTAACACAGAAAAACAACTGAATGAATTAAGGAAGTCAGTATTGGATATAAATAAGAAATTCAATAAGGAGTTGAAATACCAAAAAAGACTCATATAGAAATCTTGGAAAAGAAAAACACAATAAACCAAATAATATGCTTAGTTGAAAGTCTCTTTAATAGAGCAGACCAGGCTGAAGACAGAATCTCAAAGCTGGAAGACAAAGTGGCTAGATTTGAACATTCAGTATTCCAGAAAAGGAAATAACCATGACCAGAATAGAGAAAAAATCTGGGACAACACTAAGAAACCAAATTTAAGAACTGTTGGAATTCAAGATGTTTGTGACATGCAGGCTTAGTACATGGATAACTTGTTTAGGGAAATAATAACAGAAAATTTTCCAAAATTTGAGAATGAGATGAACATGCAGATAGAGGAGACATACAGAATTTCAAATATTCAAAATTTAAAAAGAAAATAACCGGTCCACAACACACTATACAGACAGAAAAAGGACTGAATTTTTAAAGCCTCTAGAGAAAAATGTCAGGCCACATTTAGAGGCAAGCCAATCAGAATTATTTTCAGTTTTCCTTCACAAACTCTAAAAGCCAGGAGAGCTTGGAATGATGTGTTATAAGCCCTGAGAGAAAATAAGTGTCAACCAAGAATGTTATAATTGACAAAGTTATCCTTCAGAATTGAAGAAGAAATAAAAGCCTTCCAAGATAAAAAGCAACTGAAAGAATCCATGACTACGAAGCAGGCACTATAGAAAAATACTTATAGAAATACTATAAACTGAAGAACAAACCCAAGAATTCACTAATGGACAAATCACATTTGAAGAGTAACTATAGAAATGGGAAACAGGACCAAATTAAACACTAGAAATAAAATCAGAATGGCAGGAATTAAGAAACATCTCTAGAATAACAGTGAGTGGAAATGGTCTCAACTCTCCAATTAAAAACATAGGCTGGGGGCTGGGGATGTGGCTCAGGCGGTAGCGCGCTCGCCTGGCATGCGTGCTGCCCGGGTTCGATCCTCAGCACTACATACAAACAAAGATGTTGTGTCTGCCGAGAACTGAAAAATAAATATTAAAAAGAAAATTCTCTCTCTGTCTCTCTCTCTCTCCCTCTCCTCTTTAAAAAAAATAAATAAAATAAAATAAAAACATAGGCTGGCAAAATGAATAAAAAAACCAAGATCCAACTATATGTTCTTTGCAAGAGACTCATTACACACAGAGATACAGAAACAGAACAAAAGTGAAAGGATGGAAATTGATATATCATATAAATGGAACCCCCCCAAAAAAGCAAGAAAAGCTACTTTTACTATCTAACAAAGCAAAATTTAAGCCAAAATTAAACAGAAGAGACAAAAAAAAGTCACTTCATACTGGAAAAGAAATAATACAACAAGAAGATATATGATAGTAAATATTTATGCCCCAAACATTGGCCCACCCAATTACATAAAACAGATACTACTTAAGTTAAAGATTCTAATAGATAGCAGTACAATAAACACTGGGTGATTTCAACAAACCTCTCTTCAATAACTTTATCTTCTCATCCAGTCATAAATTCAATTAAGACTTTTCAGAAATAAAATATATTATAAATCAAATGGAGTTAAGAGATATCTATAAAATATTTCCTCCAACAACAGCTGAATTCATTTTCTTCATAGCTATGCATATAAACTTCTCTAAAATGGACCATATCACAAAACAGATTGTAAAATTAATATAATTTCTTTTATCTTATTGAATAATAATGGAATGAAATTAGAAATCAAAAGTGAAAATATCTACAGAATCTATATAAACATGGAACTTGAACAATACACTTTTAAATTATTTGAATGATGAGTGGATAATAGAATAAATCAGGGAGATTTTTTTAATTCTTAGGATAAAATGAAAGTTGTGATACAACATCTCAGAACCTCTCATGCACTATGAAGGTATCTATAAGAAGAAAGTTTAGAGCTGTGAGTACCTATATAAGACATTCAGAAAGATCTCAAACAGCCTTTAAAAACAAGAATAAACCAATTCCAATAATAGTATAAGACACCAAATAATTAAGATAAGAGCTAAAATTAGTTAAATAGGTATTAGAAAACCAATGCAAAGGATCAATAAAACAAAAAATAGGTTCTTTGAAAAAATAAACAACATTGATAAACACTTAGCCAAACTAATCAAAAGAAAAAGAGAGAAGTTCTAACTTGATAAAATTAGAGATGAAGAAGGAGAAATCATAACAGGCATCACAGAAATCCAGAGGGTCATCAGGGACTATATTGAAAATTCATACACCAATAAATTGGAAAAACTGAAAGAAATAAAAACATTTCTAGACACAGATACCCTGCCAAAATTGAATCAATGGAACATAGAAAACTAAAACAGACCAATAACTAGCAATGAACTAAAAGCAATAACAATAAATAAAAGCCCATGACCAGATGGATTAGCATTTGAATTCTACTAGACCTTTAAAGAAGAACTAATGCCAATGTTCCTCAAATTATTCCATGAAATAGAAAGTGATGGAACACTAACAAAATCATCCCATGAATCCAGTATCACCCTTATACCAAAACCAGATAGGGACACATCAAGAAAAGAAAACTACATACCAATATTCCTGATGAACTTAGGTGCAAAAATCCCTAATAAAATATTTGCAAATCATATTCAATAACAATTAATGATATTGTACACACCGTGACCACATAGGTTTTATCCCAAGGTTGCAAGGATGACGTAACATTCACAAATCAATAAATGTAATCACCATATAAATAGAATTAAGGAAAAAATCATGCAATGATCTCAATGAATGCAGAGAAACCCTTCAACAAAATTCAGCACACATTCATAATTAAAAACATTGAAGATCAGTGGCTTGAGAGGCTGAGGCAGGAGGATCACAAGTTCAAAACAGCCTCAGCAACTTAGCAAGACCCTAAGCAAATTAGTGATATGTGGTCTCAAAATAAAGAATAAAAAAAGGCTGAGGGTGTGGCCTAGTGATTAAGCACTCCTGGGTTCAATCCCTGCTTACCCCTCTTCCTGTCCCCAAATTGAAGGCAATCAGTAGAGTAGAGGGAGGGAGGAAGGAAGGAAGGAAAAAGAGAGATACTGGGGAATAACATTGACCAAATTATGTTGTTATATCATGTGCACATACAAATAAGTAGCAATGTATCCCACTATTATATATAATTATTAATGTACCAATAACATATGAAAAAAATAAATAAACAGATTTGGTTTTTCTCCAAAAATTTAAGAATCCCTTCCAGAACAATTCAAAATGAGATATAGGTTCAAAATCTCCTTCCTAAGCACTAAATACTGAACAACAAACGTAGGATTTTTATAACAGTAATAAAAATAATAGACATAGTAGCTCCTTTCCAGGGCAAAAAAAAAATGTGAATATTGCATTGACAAACATGTTTGTGTGTGTATCTGATCAATTTCACAATTCAGTAGTTATTTACCTTAGAGATTTGTGAATTAGCTGAAACTGTAATAGTAAGCATAAGATAGGATGATGACCAGAGCACATCAGGAATGCTAGTGCTCAGATGCAGTTACCACTTCAATATCTAAAGTTCAACATGTTAGACGGTAAGGTAAAATGATTATGAAGTCAAACTCAGCATTAATTGTCAAAATATTGAGATAATTACTCTATTCAATATAAGCTGGAAAAAAGCTTGAATTGAATAATAATGAAGTTAGAACATTTTATCTCTAAGACCTATCATTTCTAAAATATTACTTTACTAAACTAGAGAAAATAAAAGTATTGTTCCTTTCTCTTGTATCATTGCAACTTTCTCAAAAGATTTTCTTCACAGCTACCAGATTCTGTTTTGTGTAATTTTGAGATCCATTCTGAACCAGAGATATAAGTTTCTAATGAGAACTGTTAAGAAATGGTACACTTTTCACAACCTAATATTCTATTCAATGTGAAACATCTCAGGTTTCATTGCAATTCATTCCAAGTGCACCTTAGGTTATTCAATACCACCAAAACAAAATCTCCCTGGTTGTGTTTTGTGTTAATAAACTATTTTTCAGCTTGTAAAAACAGCTGAAACTAAATTTGATCCTGAACTATGTACTGGTTAAGGAAAAATTGGTAAAGAAACAATTTAAATATTAATGGATATATTACAATGCAATATTTAAAATTGAGTCAACTGTACCATGGAATTCCATTATGTGACAGTTCATACCAGGTTCCAAAATACATCCTGAGACTGAAAACAAATTAAAATACTAACGAAAAAAATGTTTTAAGTCTTTAAAAATTCTATATCTAGCAGGAAAACAGGGAGTATTCAGATGGCAAAAATTAAATGAAGGCAGAAACCCAAAAAAGTAAGCAAAGAATTTAAAACAAATTGTTTCTTGTAAGAGGTCAATTTTTTAATTTAGGAACTTAAACTTCAGTTTCCAAGGCTTTTAAAAGATTTAGGAACAGAACAAGTTACACAGGCACACCCAAGAGAAGGAGTTTAATAGAAGGAAGGAAGAAAGAGAAGAAAATATAATAGTTGAAGGAAAAATAACTTTGATGTTTATAAAATGTATGGAAAACTCTTCTCCTCAGATCAAAAAAATATTATAAATATCAAGTGGGGTAAAGAAAGGGAACCCATTATCACAATGACACCAAAAAACAACAAAGAAAAAGAGAAGTTAAAAATACAATTGTGGGGAAAAGTCAGAGCACCTTCTAAGGAATGACAATTACATTAACACCTGATTTATCATGTGCAACAATGGAACCCAGGTACAGTGGGATTATATGTAATGCAGAGAGAAAATAGATGTTAGCATTCTAAACCTAGTGAATAAATAATCAAATTCATTGAGGTGTAATATATTTTAAATAAATTGTATTAATTTTATTTGTACAGTTCAGTGAGTTTTGGTAGATGATCATATCCATGAACCACTCCATAGCCAATTGACAGAAAATTTCCATGATCCCAAAAGATGCCTCAGAACACCCCATTCTCCACCACTGATGCTGGACAACCAGTGGTGTATATTTAAACTAGCATATCCTTTTCAACTCTTTTTTAAAAAATACTTTTAGTTGTAGAGGGACACAATACCTATATTTTTTAAATTTATTTTTATGTGGTGCTGAGGATCACAAGTATGAAACAAGAACTCCACCACCGAGCTACAACTCCAGCTCCATTTTCAACCCTTTTGTTACATGAATAGAAAAATATTATTTTGTGTGTGTGTCTGGATTTTTTTAATTACATTTTGTTTATCCATGGACAGACATTTAAGTGGTTTCCATTTGGAGGGTAATGTGCCTATAGGTATTAGCCTGCACCCATGTTTTTATTTCATACTTTGAATGAAATTCCTGGATCATATGGTTAAGTGTATACCTCTCCTACTAATCAATAGTTACATCAGGCACTGTTATTGTTTGGATATGAGGTGCCCCCGCCAAAGCGCTTGTGTTAATGCAGAAGTATTCACAGGCAAATGATTAGGTTATGAGAGCTGTGACCTAATCACCATTCTAGAATGAATGGACTAACTTGGTGGTAACTGTAGGAAGGTGGGACATGCCCTGGAAGGATGCTTCTTCCCTGTATCTTCTTCCCCTCGCTCTCTGGTTACTGACACCATCTTGAATTGTGGTGCACTCCGCCACCACGCCCTTCTGCCATGTTGTTCTGCATTGCCTTGGGCCCAGAGTAATGGAGTTGGCCCACCGTGGACTTAATCTCTGAACCCATAGGCCAAAATAAATTATTCCTCCTCAAAGTTGATCTTGTGGGGTGCATAGTTTGGTCAGTGATGAAACCTAACATAGGCACTGTATAACAATCTTACCCCAAATGAAGGTACAAAAGGTGTACTTTCCCAAAGACCATACCATAGGTTAAAAAAAAAAAAAAAACTTGCCAAAAATGCCAAATCCACAAATATCTGAAAACTTCCACCCTCATGGATTTATCATCCCCAGCTTTTTTTTTTTTTTTAATATACCTGGAAACAATTGTCCCCATTCAGGTAGAATAAGTAACATGAAATGTGGTAATAAACTATCTCAGTTGTCTTAAGAAAATAAAAGCTTATTTTAAATTCATTTTACAAACCAATTGAGTGAGGAATTTATATGGCTACTTAGGAATCTGGATTACTTCCATCTAGTGGTTCCACCATGTCACAGGCTTTTAAATGTGTTACTGAATTTTCTGCATCCCTTAGAATTTGTGGAAAGAGAAAGAATGGAGAATTGTAAGGGATTCTTATGGGCCAGGTATAACAGTGGGATTCATAACTTCTATAGGATTTATTCTTATAGCCAGACATAACTGCAATTGAGCCTTGAAATTATCTGATAGTATGCTCAGGAGATAGACAAAATAGTTCTGGGAACACATAGCATACAATAAAACCACCCTGTTTAGAGGACAGCTCTAGAAATTTTGACAAGTACATATAGTTGTATAATCTTCGCTGCTATCAAGATAACAAAAACAAAAAATCCCTCCTATGTATACTTGATTCTTCTGGCCCTATTCCCACTCTCATCCCCTAGCAACTACAGATCTATATCCTGTCTTTTTAGCTTTGTCTCTTCCAAAAATATCACATAAATTAAATCACATATGTAGACTTTTGAGTCTGGATTCTTTTACTTAAATCAGTGTACTTGAGATTTAACCTTGTATTTCTATGTAAAACTTAAAACTTTATTTTTTCCTTTTTGTTGAGTTCAATTTTACATGACACCAAAAGTCAAATTCATAAAGAAAAAAATTGATGCATTTGACTTCAAAATGAAGAACTTCTGCTCTTTGAAAGACACTAAACATATTTGCAAATTTATTTGGAAAAAGTCTTGAGTCCAAGATGCATAAATAGCTCTTTAAACACAATATTTTTAAATTATTTAATTAGTAAAATAATTGAACAAACACTGTACAGAAGAAGATATGCAGATGGGAGTAAGCACAGAAAAAGATCCTCAACATCAATTAGTCATGATGAAAATGAAAATTAAAGCCATAATGTGATATCACCACACATCTCTTGCCTATAATAGACATGATTTTTTTAATTGACAAAATCAAGTGTTCAACAATATGTAGAACAACTGAGGCTTTCCTCAATTCCTCAAGTGGGGATGCAAAATGTATACCCACTCAATTTGGAAAAGAGTTCAACAGTTTCTTCAAATTTCCACATACAATTACAATACAACCTAGCAATTCTACTCCTTGGTATGTTCACAAGTAAAATAAATAGGTTCACATAAAAACCAGTATAAAAATGTTTACAGCAGCATCATTCATAACCACCAAAAAGTGGAAATAATTCAGCCGTCCCTTTACTACAGAAAGGATACACCAAAACTGTCATTATTCAATGCTAAATCAGGCAATGTATCGACACATACCCAAGGCTCCAAAGTTTGGTATATGAACAAGTCTATTTTACCTCATATCAAACTCTAATCTTTGTTCTACGCTTTCGTTTTAGAAAGTAAAGTTTGCTATTTTGTTTCCATTTTCTCATTTCAATGAACTATCAGTTCTCCTCAAGGAAACAGTAGAGAGAGAACAGAGCTGATATCCATTTGGCAAATATATGAGATTGAAATATCTATTAGGCTAAAAAAGATTGTGAGAAAGATTACTCCAAATGAGACAGTCAGTCATTGGCGGCTGAACAATTTCAGCTGTGTCCTAGATTCCAAAAGCAAAGTCGATACTGAACACAGTGCTTCTTCAAAAGCCCACGGAATGTCTTATTGACTATTGGGCTCTTATGATGCATATCCATTTCTCAACATTAGGCAAAAGTTGCACGTAATGTATTCTTTAGTAAAATAGGCCAATGACCATTTTAAAGACGATTTTATATATGAGCCTCTCAAATTTTATGCTAAGGTATAAACCTAAAACTAGTTGGTTTTAAGGAAATGCCTGTGAAATGTTAATCTTTGTCACCCTTGAGATTTGATGTTATTCTCTCGTTCAGTCTAATTTTTTTATTGTTTATTGTTTTACATTTAATTTTTAATTGTGTTGTAACTATTATTAAGCCACCTCAATTTCATTCTCCCCAACCTACTTGCAGAAGACTGCATGATATGTTGAGAAGTGAAAACATGGTCACTGAGCTGTTATAAAAGTGTTGACAAGAACTATATCTAATGTGTTTACAGAATCCTGGGGAAGTTGGACAAAAAATACAAAATAAATGAATAAATAAATAAATAAACAAACAAACCAAGTTCAAAAGACAAAGTGAAAGTGAGGCTGATGTAAGATGGAAGGATCTCAACCATACTCAATGCCCATGGTTCAAGGACACACAGGGCCTGAGGAATCAGTTTTACATCCTAGAAGAAGTTTGCAAAGCAAAATGAGAGAGTTGGGGCCTGGGGCGGGGATGGGGTGGGATTCAGACCATCAACTGTTGCAAGAGACTGCAATTGAGAATCTCAGTGGTTAATATGACACTCATACATACAGGCACTCTGCCCAGGTAAGTAACATCAGCAACAGGCTACAAAGAAATACCATAAGCACAGCATTAAAGAGAAACTTGCATTAGCTCCAGAGTTCAGACTCTTAGGTGAGCATTCCAAGCCTGACAGTGCAGGCCTCAATTGGAATATGGAAAATAAATTGCAGTTTATATACAATTGCAAGGACAAGCAATCCCACCCCAGACAGGAAGAACTTAATACTGAGGGTGCCCTAGAGGAGGCAGAACTGAGCTGCAGAATGCCAGGTTCATCCACACCTGACTCTTAGAGTCTCAAAATTTTACATGGCCAGGAGCAATAGCTATTACAATAGCAATATTTATTATTACTACTTAGTTGTCAGCAAAAAGGACCCAGTTGATGCAAGTATTTACTTGGACTACATACATACTAAATAGCTCTCAGAAGATGTTTCCTAAAGCATTTTAGGCTTTTACTCACACTAAAAAAAAGTTCATATTTTAAAAGTATAGAAGGTGATCCTCAGGGTTATACAAAATTACATATAAGAGGAAATGAGGGGTAAGAGAAGAATAATACAAGTGGAAGAAATGATTTACAGTAGAGGGGGTAGAGAGAGAAAAGGGGAGGGGAGGGGAGGGGAGGGGAGGGGATATAGTAGAGAATAGGACAGACAGCAGAATACATCAGACACTAGAATGGCAATATGTAAATCAATGGAAGTGTAACTGATGTGATACAGTAATCTGTATATGGGGTAAAATTGGGAGTTCATAACCCACTTGAATCAAACTGTGAAATATGATATATTAAGAACTATGTAATGTTTTGAATGACCAACAATAAAAAATAAATAAATAAATAAAAATAATAAAGAAATAAATAAATAAATTCATTATAAGTTAAAAAAAAGTATAGCATCTAGGGTACTTTGGACTCATATTTTATAATTAATTTTAACTTCTACAATGTAGTTGGAAACTAACTGCATGTTAATAGTTAAAAAAAATGGGTCACATTTCTTAAGGCTGAAAACTTATTTGTTGAGGGCGCAAGTTAAACAGCATAGGTTAACACACTATTTTGTATGCTTTTATTTATTTCTTGACACTTTTTTAACCTCTTTTAATTTATTTATTTACTTTTTTATGTGGCGCTGAGGATCAAACCCAGTGCCTCACATGTGCTAGGCAAGCGCTCTCCCTCTGAGCCACAACCTAGGCCCCTTTTGTCTGATTTTAAAAGTCAACTATACCAATTTAGGACTTATCCACAGATAAAACAGATGTTTTCCTACCATGGTTAACTTTCTCTTAGAATGTATTAGGTCGGAGCTAAGGTTGTAGCCCAGTGGTAGAGCACTTGTTCCTGGATTTGATTCCCAGAATCACACTCACACACACACACAAAAAATGTATTGGGCAAAATTACACCAGTAGACATAAGCTAATATGCACTTACATTTTAGATATAAAAGTGTATTGGCTCATACTATAAAAAATGAAATTAATTCTAAAGTGTACCTCTTTTCTCAAAAATGGTATTTGGAAATATCATCCAAAATAAAAACTCTTTTCTACTAGCTAAAATCATCAGAAAAGCAACTATATTACATTTTTTAAGAGGTTTTATACCACAGGGTTAATGACAATGTTTGAGGATAGTAAATTTTAAATTAAAATTAAAATCCTACTTCTTTCTAATACCTCAAACTTGGTGTGTCTTCTCTGGCAATTTACTTCTTTACTCTAAGACTCTAGGCTTTATTTTCCTACCAGTAAGATAAAACAATATTTTTTAATTAATTTTTTAATTTAGTTAGTTTTTGGTGTAGGGGATGATCCCAGGATTTTGCATATGCTAAACACACGTTCTAACATTCTAACTTCCTTCAGCCCCAGGAAGAAAATATTACTACCTACCTCACAGCTAAGCAAGTTATCTAATCTCCATGAACTACAGATCCTCTGGCTGTAAGAAATGGGCTACATTTTAATTTTGTCCTCAGAACTCTTGTTAGACTGAAAGAAATGTGCTAAAATACATGAAATGTAAAGAATTATATAAGTATCACAATTAAGCTACTTCTTATCATTGTGGAAATGGTAAACAATGAAATATATACATGATTGTTAACACAATTAGCCAATAGACTGATCTAGTCAATTCTCTTACCAAACAGGGTCTCAGGCTGTTGTACTAATTAGAATGTCACATTTGGAAATGACCTGATATATAGTATTCTTGACTTCATAGCATTGAATGAATTTGTTGTGGAGATAAATTTCCAATAGGTAGGAACATACAAGTTCATTTTACCTCATTCAAATCTGAATGCAGGCGGGCATGTGAAGTCAAAACGTGGCTGGCCCGTGGCCTACTCTTTTTCTCATTGGTTTTTCAGCTCAGGTCTTTTCCTTTAAAAAGCTTTATTTTGTATTGTATTGCTTCATCTCAGCCTCTCAAACCCTAGAGTACAACATTTCTAGAGATTTCTCCACAGCTATTATAATTTTTTTCCACACAGAAGCAACTTCTCAGACCTTTGTTGCTGTTCTTCTGACAGATTCCTTATATCTCTTTCTTCTCCAGACACCAATGCTAAACTTGAGGGTGGATGATTTAAACATTTTTTTACTCGTCTTTTTAACATCTGGTTGAAATTATCCAGTGCTGCCTTTTCAACAAAATTCTATTTGTGTCAGGCAATAACATAATCTGCAGGCTTAAGTACAACTTTCAGGCATTTAAAAATTAATGCTTAATTAAATACAAGATTTGCATTTAAAATTTATGCCGGCATGAAGGAGTAAAATATCAGAGTTCTGGTCCCGCTAGTCATTAAATTTCACAAATTTCCTGCTTTCCTACCTATAAAAGGCTTTATGCCAAAATCTAATTGTGTATGTGGATATGTACACATGTGCACACACATGCACAAAAGAGGTTATATTTACAAAGGGAAGGTTAAAAATGATTTGGTTACCTATAAACTTTCCAAATTGCTCTTGAAATATCCCAAATTATATCTCAAAATAAGTATTATAATAATATATATCCCCACTCCCCCCGCCCAAAAAAAGCCACTTGCAACCAGAAGGATTCATGTATTTAGCACCAATTACAGGACAGACTCAGGAAATGCTGCTGAATTAGATACTGTCCTGCCTTCAAGATTAGCTCACAGCTCCTCACAGACATGCTCTCTGGTGTTACCATGTATATGAAAAGGTTTGTAAGAATTATATACAAACCATGAGTGTCTTAGGAAGCAAGATGAACCCTAATAAAGCACTTAACAATGTCTAGAATGCTCACAAAAATTTTTGCATGATTTTTCCACTAATGACCAAACACACTGATTTCAAGAGGATCTTCCAGTTAATTCTTTATCACCCCCACCATACACACACACATACACACACACTTATTCATGATGGATAAAAAGCACTCCACAGGTATTATGTTGCACTTCTAGAGAAGGAAGGACAAGTCTCACCTATGTCTGGTAGTAGACCTTCTAGGGCCAGGACTAGCAAGGTAGTCTGAGGTCCTCATCTTTCAATATGAACCTTCCAGTGAACCCCTATTCTCTGTCCATTTCTACCTCCTCTAACTATAGATGTCCCCTCCCTAAGACTTTACCTGAGGAGTGAGAAAGATTTGTTATGGGATAATCTGTGTCTCCTCAAATTCATCTGTTGAGGTCTTTATCCCCAATATGACTAGGGGCTTTTTTCTTTTTTAAAAAAAAAGCAGATTATGCTAAGTGAAGCTAGTCAATCTTTAAAAAACAAATACCAAATGACTCCTTTGATATAAGGGGTGTAAACAAGGACAGGGTAGGGACGAAGAGCTTGAGAAGAATATTTACAGTAAACAGGGATGAGAGGTGGGAGGGAAAGGGAGTGAGAAGGGAAATTGCATGGAAATGGAAGGCGATCCTCAGGGTTATACAAAATGTCATATAAGAGGTAAGGAGGGGTAAGTCAAGAGAATACAAATGGAAGACATGATTTACAGTAGAAGGGGTAGAGAGAGAAAAGGGGAGGGGAGGGGAGGGGAGGGGAGGGGGGATAGTAGACAATAGGACAGACAGCAGAATACATCAGACACTAGAAAGGCAATATGTCAATCAATGGAAGGGTAACTGATGTGATACAGCAATTTGTATACGGGGTAAAAGCGGGAGTTCATAATCCACTTGAATCAAACCGTGTAATATGATGTATTAAGAACTATGTAATGTTATGAACGACCAATAAAAAAAAAAAAAAAAGGAATTTCTAAACATGGTATTTTTACCCTATTGTGGATCTGAAGTTTTTATTATGTGTGTTCATTGATTTTATTTAAGAAAAAATCAATAAAGAAATTACCAACTTCTGTGGAAAAAAAAAAAAAAAATTTATCTGTTCTTTTTAGATATCCATGACAATAGATCATCTTTTGATTATTATACATACATGGAGTATAACTTCCCGATCTTGTGGTTGTACATGGTATGAATTTACACTGGTCATGTATTCATATATGAACATAAGAAAGTATATCTGAGTCATTCTACTGTCTTTCCCAATATGAATGCTTTTAGAGATAGGGCCTTCAAAGAAGTAAAGTTAAATGAGATCAGAAGGGTAGACCCTAATCCAGTAGGGTGCCCAGACATAGAGAAAAGGCCACATAAGGACAAGGAGATGACAGCTATCTGCAAGCCTAGGAGAAGCCTCAGGAAGATCAAACCAACTGACTCCAGAACCATGAAAAACTAAATGTCTATCATTAAAGCCACAGTCTATGGTATTCTTTCATGGTCATCTTAGAAAACCTATATAGGACTTCATTAGGCTTTTGAGTCAGTGTTCTTTTGACAAATGCAAAGAGTCCACCCTCTCTTCCCACTGCCTTACTACCCATCTCCCTGGAAGCTGGTGTCTTCAGTTCTTTCAGAGTCCTGCAGAGTGTGTGGACAACCTTTACATCATTATCATCTTTCTGTGGGAAATTGGCTGTCACCCTTTTATTCTCTACTTAGTCCATTTCTATCTTCATTTCTTGTGATTTAGAGCTAAGCTACCCCTTGGTGTTATCAAAAGTGAAATTCAATTTTCTGTGTTTTATTCTTATGTTGGAGGTGACTTCCTAGAAGAGAAGGGGAAATTATATTTTACACTCTGACAACTTCAACCCAGAAGTTTTCTGAGGTTCCAGGTTTCTAACTCTTGGGGGGTGCTGGGGCAATGGCACACCCAGAGAGGCCATGGGGCTCTGCACCCCTCCACCATGCTTTTTTCTATGCATCTCCTCCATCTGGCTGTTGCTGAGCTGAATTCTTTGTAATAAACTGGAAATCTAAGAAGTAAACTGCTTTCTTGGGTTCTGTGAGCTGTCCTAAGAAAACATGGAAACCCAAAATGGGTTGAAGGCATCTCTGATTTATAGCTAGTCAGTCAGAAACACAGGTGACAGCCTGAGATTTCTGCCTCCAGGTAGATTATGTCAGAACTGAGTTAAATTGTAGGATAATCAGTTGGTCAGTGTGTGGGGAGGCCCACACATTGGTGACAGAAATGATCTGTGTTGGCGTCAGAGAAGTGGGATTTACTAGAACAGCCTTGACTCACAGACACACAGTTCCTGAAGAGACAGGATAAAAAGTGGAGGTAAGGAACCTCTTGAATTCTGGGTGGCCGTTGGGTCAACCACGGTGTAGAGCAGCCAATGTGCTGCAATCAAATGCTAAAGGTAAGTAGCAGTGGAATTTAGGTATGCCTTCAGTTCCTGGAAGCTGGTTCATGGGATGCATAAGGAAATACAATCTAACAAGAAAAAGGAAAAATCTCCATTTCCTTGATTATTGTTATCTATAATAGCTAAAATGAAAATAAAGTGCTATGTCAGACATCGATGCTAAACCAAGCTCAGATTTTAGTGACTCTGAGCTTCAACCATTGGCCTCAGAGCTACCCCCCCAGGGGAAAAAGTATGTAGGGACAATAGAAAGCACTTCTAAGACCTCCCTCCAGTCACCATGTGAAGGTCAGGCAAAACCAAGAAAATACTAAAACCAGGGCATGTAGTAGGAAGGTATTTTTTCATTGTATAGGTGGGTATTGAAATCAGCTAAGGCCCAGACATACATAGACACAAATTCCTCAACTTGTCTTCCAGGAAAAGCCTCCAGTCCTTTCAACAATGATTCTTACCAATCTGGAAGCCAATTTGGAACTGGATTTCAAGAATGTACATGAGCAAAAGAAACCAGGTCAACTGGTCAATGATATCACAAGCTCAAAAATCCATTTTGTGCACAAAATAACTCTCCCCAACAGAAACATGCTCTTCGTTCTCATCTAACAATGGAGGAGCTTTTCCTCTCTCTTCCTATGAATTCCCCTACTACCAATCAATGGGAAGCAGACTTGGACTTTTAGCTCCCGACCTCCTTGGGTTTGCAATAAGCCTTTTTGTTTTTTGTTTTGCAAAAACCCAATGCCATAGTATTGGCTTCTATGCAGGTCATATAGAAAGCAAAGGTAGTGAGAGTATCATTGGTGTCCTGAGGAATCTTTACTAAAACAGATTGCCAGAATAATTAATTTAATGGCAGTATATTTGGTTTAAAATATTTCGGAGTAGAAAAGCACATTCAGATTGATACAGTACCCTCAGCTCACTATGAAAAAATCAGAGATGGACATACTTGTCCGTCCAAACAGCTTATTCCTGAGACAACATCCAGGCTGGTGGACTGGATAAAAGCCACTGTAAAATCTGTTTACCTAAAGAAGGAAAACTGTTCATCTATCCCTATAAGTGCCAAATGGAACATTTCAAATGAAGTAACTAGTATGCTCCATTTGCAAGCCACATGGAATTGGCTTTATGGTAATGGGGATATTAACCCACTGGATATGCCTGCTACCCAGGTTTTGGTAAATGCTATGGTTAAGGGTGCTCCATTTTACAAAAAAACACCTTAAATAACCATACTGCTAAAACTGATGGAAAACCGGAATAAATCTTCTAGTGTTGCTTTCTTTTATCACCAATTTAGAGGTCATATAGCTAAGTGGTACACTTCCATTAGCTTTGCTATAGATATCACCATTGATATACAGGTCACAGTGGCAAGGATTACCTAATTTGTCTTTCAGGGACCTGGAGGTAGCTTGAACCAGTTAAAACAACCCATTCTTCACTTGTGCTTGTACAAGTCTTTCCATGGTGATCTTTGGACATTGGACAGCCAATGTCACCCTCAGACCAGGCTAACACTGCTATTTTTGAACATATGTCCTAGGAAGACCCCTGAAGTTTGAATACGCATGTGCAGATCAGCTATTGCTTCACTTTTCCTTACCTACAATCACCTGCCCACTCACCTCAGGCCACCCTATTTCTTTATCCCATAGATAATACCCTTAAACCCCATCTGTGGGGAGGTGATTTGAGACTTGGGACTCCCTCCTCCTCATATTTGGCCACCTCATGGTAATTTTTCTCTTTTGTAAAAGTCCTCACATCAGTGTGTGGCATACAGGGCAGCGGGCAAAATGAGCCTCCTTTGTTATCATTGCTGCAAAACCCAGAGATAGTTCAGGAAGCTTTATGAAATTTGCTATTTCAAAGTACCCTCAACGTCTTAGAGATGCTAATAAAAATAAGTTATTAATAAGAGAATGGAGAAAGGGGGTAAAGTCAAAGGAACTCTTTCCCAAAAGGATAGAACATTGCTTAAAGTGTAAGGGGGGTCCAGCGGAGCATCGGAGGGAGAGACCACACAAGAGACTTACTCCATGCAATTGGCAAAAGGGGATTTATTGGGGATCCATTCCAGCGCGCTGGGGCTCCGTGCTTACTCAAAAAGGGAGAGCAGCCCAGAGCCCCGAGCAGAGGTTCAAACAGAGCTTAAGTACACTTTTTGGGGAGGGCGGGAGGCTTTGCATACATCAGAACAAATCATCATGAGGCGCGGGGAAATTGAACAACAACTCTGAGACGTGATTGGCACATTCATTGGTGGGAACAGATCGGGCGGGGGTGATTGGTCATTCGTAAGCGGGTTACACATTCAAACTGATTGGTCCAGGCCCTGTGAGGAACTGCACAGGGCCCTAGGCTAAATGGCCAATAGGGTGTTGTCTTAACTATCTCAGGAATCTGGGTGTAACAGAGGAACTTAATAATACCTAATCTTTTACATTCAAGCTTTCCAGCTTAGAAACTTTACCCTTTCAAAAGGTTATTAACAAATAAGGTGAGTAAAGCAAATATTGACAGGAGCAAAACAAATAGGAAAGAGAAAAAGAAAGACATAGGACTATTCCCAGTGTGGTGGAATCTTGAGAGAGTTATTAAGAAATGGGGTGAATAACTAAAGTTTTGACACAGCAACACAAAAGGCTGGGTAAGCCAACAGATTTCTTGCTAGTCCCCTAACATTAAGGGACCCAAAACAACTCTTGTCTGTTTACTCAAGTTTGAAGAAAGTTTTCAATGAGAAACCTAACTTGCAGATCCCCTGGGTAGACAGGCAGATTAATCAAGATTTTTGAATTATTTCAAGATTTTTTAAAATAGTTCTCTACCATCCCTTTTATTAGACTGTTTTAACCTGAATTTACTTGATTCTTTGCTAAATTAAAGTTTCCAATGATTACTAATTTTTTTTAAAAATTTTGAAACATACTGCTTCAGAAACATATTGTTTCTCTATATGTTGCCCAGGCTGGCATGATAACAAAGTCTCCTTTGCTTTCACCCTTTCAAGAAAAATAATCTAGAGTACCGAATGACCAATCAGCTCCTTTTTTTCTTATTCTGTTTTCTAAAATTGCTCAAATTACTTTACAAAATCCAACTGTTCGGCCAGGCCTCGGGGAGCACCTTTTCTAAATCTTTAGATGAGATACTCACCCTTTCCCAAATCACCAATAAAAGACAATGAAATCTTTAAATCTGTAGACATTCTGTGTTTTTTCAAACAGGAGATAGGGTCTCTAGAGAGGGAATTAGCTAAAATGAGGTCACTGGGTGAGTCCTAACTCAATAGAGCACAGGCACCCTTCACAAGGAAGGCCACGTGCAGATAAAGAAAGAGGAGAAGGTGGCCATCTGTAAGCAAAGGAGAGAGCCCTCAGAGGAAACCAGCACAATGACAGCTCCACCTCAAACTTATGGACTCCAGAATTGTGAGATAATGAGTTCTGTTGTTCCAGTCTGAGGTCGTTGGCGATGTCAGACCTGGCCACCGCATATAATACCTAAACAAGGAAGTCTCTAGGAGGAAAGCATAGGCAATATCCTGAGTTTGAGGTTTCCTTTGTTACATACTCTAAGATGCTTCTGTTCATGAATTTGGCTGACTTTCAAGACATTTTACCACCTGCATAGCTCCAACCCAAATCTAGAGGACACAAAGTTTAAAGAACTACCCCCACTGCTGAGGGCCATTGCCAAGTAGGAATGACTCATCGAAATTTCCTTGCCAGCGTACCCCATGTTAAATGGAAATTCGCTGTGACATTGCATGTGTCTTTGAGAAAGGTGACCCTGCTCAAGGACCAGGGTGGATCCAGGTTTAGGGTGTATCCTGCAGGTTTTAGGAAGTATCCCGGTTTAGGATAATTTGGGTTTAAGGCGTTCCCGGTTTAAGACAATCTGGGTTTTAGGGAAGTTCCAGGTTGAAGGTTATTGCTGCTGGGAATAGGGCGTTCCTGCTGCCTGAGTTCCCGTTGAGTTCTGGTGGAATTGAGAAAGTATTTTCGGACGTGAATTGGCGGGCAGAACTTGGATTTCCCCAGAACGTGTGTAGAGGCCGGTGTGAGTTCAGGAATAAAGAATTGCTGTTTGAATCTACAAGGTGTGTGGTGGCTCGTGATTCAGTGCCCAGCCAAGACTGCGGCACCCCACTGTCTTATACACCCATTCAGCAAGAGACAAGCCCAGCAGGCTCACAGGTGAAAATACTCTCAGCACTCTTAGACAGCTCTTCTTGCCCAAATACCAGGCCAGGTGTTTGATGTAACAAATATTTAGCAAATATTTTCAACAATCCTCTGAACCAGACATTAACTTCCTCAATTTTAAGTGAAGCCTACAATAGTCAAAATAAATGCTAAGACAGACGTTCAACTGAGCTCTAACGCCAATGCCCAGCAGGGATTTCCATAAAACTTTGTTACCATAAAATAATCATTCCAAAGGACACTTCTGAAATTATGGAAATGACCCATTTGTTTTTGGAGGATAATTTGCTATTTCAAGTAGTTCTCAACTACATTGAAGAAGTGGCAAAGGGAACGGAACACACTAGAGTCACAGTCAACACACAAAAAGAATTTCCTTAGCTCTTTTTCTTCCTATGGTTGTGTGTACTACCTAAAAAGTCACCATGTTAGGTGGGAGGAAACAGTCACAAAACATTGATTTGTAAAGTGCTTTCACAGATTATCATTGGGATGAGATTAACTACTGAAAAGCTTTCATAAAAATAGTATTCAGTAAAAACAAATTTTCAGAGTGATAAACAGTTTTACAATCTCATATCTCATACCCGAATTAATCCTCTTAGATCAGAAGGGGAGAGTAGCCCCCAGGAGTGATGCTTTTGATGTAGGAAAAAAATCTTTCAATTTGCTAAGGGTAAGAGAATCGCTTCTACAATTTTTGCTTCAAAGACAAAACCATTCATTTTTCCCTATTGCTTACCACATAGCTTCTTTTCTATCATACATTTAAAAGTATCATTTTATAATGCAGTGCCCTTTTCTTTGATCAGCTTACTTCTGACCATCTAACAAAGGAATAAAATGACACTTGAGGCATAATAAATGGTATTCATTTACTGATTAAAAAGACATCAATTTTCTGATTAAAAATAATTTAAATATGTGTGTTTATGTTTATAAAGTACAAAATCATAGTGGTTTAATAATAAATAATTTTGCCAGGCGTGGTGGCACACACCTGTAATCCTAGTGACTCAGGAGGCTGAGACAGGAGGATCCCAAGTCCAAAGCCAGCCTCAGCAACAGCAAGGCACTAGGCAACTCAGTGAGACCCTGTCTCTAAAGAAATACAAAAGAGGGCTGGGGATGTGGCTCAGTGGTCGAGTGTCCTTGAGTTCAATCCCCAGTACCTCCCCCCAAAAAAACATAAAATCTAATAATAATAATAATAATAATAAATTTTGCAAGATTATCAAGTTTTTTATTTAAATTCTTCAAAATTACAATTGATAATATTAGAATGATTGCTCCTTTTTGGTTCTTCAGGACACATCATATTCTGCAAAATCTTGGGGAAGAGTAGGTAATCCACCTTTTTCAGAATACCTTCCTTTTTAGAATACCTGTGAATTTTGTCTGTTTGATTCCAAATATCATGAGCAAATTTCAGATATGAGGGGACCAGAGAATAAATCCATGAAGTTCACGCAGATATTTTTCAGGCATAACGTAAACCATTAGGAAGTCCTTTCACAGATTGAGCAAATTATTCTGAGTAAATTATTCCCAGCCTAAACAATGAGAAAACTATAACTTGAAGGGATTTCCTATCTCAAGACATTTTAAGGTTTTCAAATTTATGTAGAATTTTAATGTTTCTGAATGGATTCTAAGTCACCCTTGATATTCCTGTCTTAAATCTGCTACTTTAAATTTAGTCAGAATAATACAGAAACCCAGGTCACTAAGTACAAAGTTCCTGTTCCACTTTGTCCCTACTTGTGGAGGTCAGCAGTTCCCATATAATACTGTACAAAGTGGTAGCCACATTGAGAATAATGTTAGGGAAAAAAGTCTCTGATGTGAAAAAGATTCTTGGAATCTATTCAGAACATCATAACTGATAACATGACTTCATAATATTATCAAATTTGTAATGTGTAAGTAAGTTAGCATAGGCTCTCTAAGAACAAAATAAGGAGGTAAGACTAAGCCTAAAAATGCCACATTTAAAATAATTTTTTTTAATTTTAAAAGTGCATACAAAAATAAATAAAAGTTCCCAAGGAACAAGAATTTTATGGTAAAATAGTTATTTGGCATGTGCAAAATTCTAGAATTTTTCATGAATGGCTCATGTGTATACCCATAAACACATAGATATGCAAACACAAATACCACCCCCTTCCCAGAGAGAGGAGGTAGAGTTGATGGATAGTAGTTTCAGTGTCTGCCGGAATTCAGTTTATTAGAAAGGGAGTACTAGGTGTTATTCTCAAACTGACCATACAAAACCTGGAGAAGAGAAGAGAGCAAAAGTCCTTAAAGAAATGAAGGCAGGAAAGTAGGAAAGTAAAGGCCTTGGAAGTCAGATTATTCAGCTTTGTGAAGACATTTCTGAACTCTGACATTCTGCAATGCTGTCTGAGTTCTATGAGGAATGAACAGCTAGAGTGAATCAGAGAATGACATGTTGATGTACATACTGAGACTAAGAAGGTGACAAAATCTTGATGCCTGAAGATCAGCAAAAGCCAAGTGGCAATTGAGTTGCAGAGCACAGTAAAGCCTCACTTTGCCCTCCTAGATCCAGGGAGCAGAGGTAGCCTATTTTAAACAGTGCCACAAGGGCAGAGGGGACAGATTTGCTGCTGTTAGGACCCTCTTGAGACTGTCTGGGATGGGGGGGGGGTAGTTTGAGTGACAGTTGACTTCTAGATTTAAGTCTTTTCTTATCAGATAATAACATGAAGTGAACAGCCCAAGAGGTTTCCACAGAGAATCTGCTGGGTACATTTGAAGGTGCATTTGAGGTAGGAAGGTTTATATCCTCTACCTTGAGAAGTGTCATCTGAGAACTTAAGCAGAGGAAATTAAAAGAAAAAGAGTAGTATAAAGGATTTTCAGCTTCTGCTGACTCAGATTAATGGAACTGGTCCCTTTTTTTTCTATTTTAAGTAGGTCATTTTATGTGATACAAACTCATTGGTCTCTATATATCTTTAAAATGCCCACAAAATTCAGAAAGAAAAATTCTCTTAACATCCAAACTGACCCAAAGGTTACATAGCTCTCAGAAAAGAAAAAGTGTGCTTTTCTTATCTGTTATTGGATTGGACATGCTGTTTCTCATCTTATCTTTGCAGAGTAGAAAAAGGATAACATCAAGCTATATTTATGAAATCTGATTTTCCCAGTGTCTAGGCAACTCCCAGGAAGAAGAGGAATGGACTTTTTTGGGCCTATGTGGCAATGCTTATTTAAAAGACTCTCCAATGATTTATATATATATACACACACACATACACACACACACACACACACACACACACACACACACACACACACTAGGATTGAACCCAGGGATGTGTAACCACTGAGCCACAATGATTTTTAAAGTTAACATATCATCTGCAAATACTCAAACACTAAGTGAACGTAAGGAATCACAAAAACATCTTGGTGCTTCTAATGTGCAACCACAACAATTCATTCCACCCAATATATCAACATTTTGGAGCCAAAATTTCTGAGATGTTTCCTAATGTTTTATAATGAATTTCCAATAAACACTAGTGAGTTTTCACAGAATAAAATTTCACCAAAAGAGTTGTTCAGTCATTCTAAATTATAACAATAATTGAAGTTACAGGTCCCTTGAAACCATTTATTCAAACTAGTGTGTACCCACCATAAAAAGCAGATCAGCAATCCTTTTGCCCTTACTATGAATGTTGAATCCACTGACATTTTTAAAACAAGGGTAAGAATAAAAATATTTTTCCTGTGCTTATGGTGACATGAAAAGACATGGAGAAATTACGCATTTCAAAAACACTGCCATCAGATTTTCTGGCTTCTAATAATAGTTAGCATCTACATCAGAAAGACGACATTTTCTCTCTGTTTCTCTCCTTTAAATTGTTTACTATCACAATGTCAATCAAAATCAAATTTATAGCCCAGACAGATGCAAAGAAAGCCTTTTCCACACCATTTTTTAGGACAATGAATCATTTGTCTATCAATCAGTCTATAGCCTTATTCATGCTGTACCAGGAACTCTCATTGCAAAATTACTGATAACCAGAGTTAACTTCAGAGGAACAGGACAGTTTTCCCCTATGCTATGACTCACAAAATTTACCAAGCTGAACAAAAGCTTTTAGTACCAATTTTGTCCCCTTGGTGGATCTAGGGGCCCTCTTGATTGTCACTACCTAAGAGAAAAGCAGTAAAGTTCTCTCTTAAAAAGGATGTTATTAGGCAAAGCCAGACAGAAGAGTAGCTTGCCCTTTTGAAGATTCACAAATCCTGAGCTGAGGATGTAGCTCTGTAGTAAACCACTGGTCCAGCATGTGTGAGGCCCTGTGCTCAATGAACGAGAGAGAGAGAGAGAGAGAGAGAGAGAGAAGAAAAAATTTTAAATAATTTAAAAAGTCATATTTTTTAAGAAAGAAAATGAAAGAGAGAATTAAAAATAAATACAAGAATTTTAAAAAATAAATAGAAGTCATCCCTTTGGGACTCCAAGAAAAATTATGAGTGATTTCCAAGGCTATGAATATATACACACTAATCACAATTCTTTGCATGGGGTTTCAGGAATTCCTCAGAATTGGTATTCCTTGAATTCTCTCACAGACTCCAGGTTCATTTGCTCATGGTTTTTGAAATGGGTTCGGTTGCACAGGAAGAAATTGCTTCACAGTATTTTGCTGCCATGTCTGCACAGTGGCTCAAAGCGACCTCTGGGCAGAACACATTTCAGTCAACTGTCTATAACAGGATCAGGGTTTTATTTGCCTGCCACCAGTCTGCAACTCTACATTACATTTCTCCTCTTTCATTCTCATTAAGTACAAAGTTTGAGCCAGCCCCTTCCTCCTTCCACACACAACCTTCACTTCCTTTCTGAATTTATTTTCCCTTTCAGGGAACACAGACTCATCTTCCAACACTATGCATTGCCGGGTCTTGACATTACCATTTTTTTTTTTTTAGCAGAAAACTTTCCCTCAGCATTCTTTGATGGTTATGTACTCAGATTGGCTTTGTCACTCTGTACCTCACAGTACCCAGTATTCCTGGCCCATCTAGAGAGCATCACTACCAGGCTCTGACAATGCCCCTGAAGTCCCAAGTCTTGCAGTGAGAAGAACTGTTGTGGCTACTTTATAGACACAGCCACTTCTGACCTCAGCTAAAATCCCTACTTAGACCTCTTTTGACATCTGTGTTGTCTGATTCATTGAGCTGAAGAAAATGTATTATTTTTGCAGGGGGGAGGGCATACTGGGGATTGAACTCAGGGGCACTTGACCACTGAGCCACATCCCCAGCCCTATATTGTGTTTTATTTAGAGACAGGGTCTCACTGAGTTGCTTAGAGCCTCATTTTTGCTGAGGCTGGCTTTGTACTCGCAATCCTCCTGCCTTAGCCTCCCAAGCCACTGGGATTACAGGCATGTGCCATTGTACTCCGCAAAAATATATTCTTAATAAACCACTAGTATTTTTTTTTTCTAAATTCAAAGGTTTACTCTTTCTAAGTCAAATCTCCTAGTTGTTGATAAAGATGATGAGGTTCAGGACACGCTGCCCCAAAATACAGCAACTTGGCATATTGAAGAAAGTAGCAGAAGCAGGAAGGTTGTGCCGAGCTTTTCTGACCTTCTTCTGAAGCAGGTTACAGAACCCAGGAAGAATTTTGTGACCTTCTCCTGAAGCCAGTTATAAGACCCTCAAGTGAGAGTACTCTCCCTAGCTCTAAAGGAAAGAAATTTTCTTATTTCTGAAAAGGGGACACACAGGAATCTGAAAGCAGGCCTTGCCAAGTTCCCCCAGTTTATCACCATTAGATCATACCCCCATTTCCCCCCCATACTTCTGTACAACTGTCTGCTTATCATCGAATTTAATATAAAAAGTATACAGGTTTTACTGTTCCTTTGGGTCTTCATTTTCTTATGAAAGCTCTGTATTGTGTAAAACTTACATTAAATAAATCTAGATGCTTTTCTTTTGTTAATCTATACATTTTAATTTCAAACACAGTCAAGGAAAATCTCTTCCTTTCCCTGCAAGAATGATTGTCAAACTGTGCATACAAAATTGTCAAAACATAAAATCATGGCATTTGCAGGTAAATGGATGGAGTTGGAGAATATAATGGTAAGTGAAGTAAGCCAGTCTCCAAAAACCAAATGCCAAATATTCTCTCTGATTTAAGGATGCTGATTCATAATGGGTTGTGGGGGACATGGGAGGATTAGATGAACTCTAGATAGGGCAAAAAGGGAGGGAGGGAAGGGAAAGGGCATGGGGGTAGGAAAGACAGTGGAATGAGATGGACATCATTACCCTAAGTACATGTATGAAGACATGAATGGTGTGACTCTACTTTATAGACAACGAGAGATATGAAAAATTGTTCTCTATATGTGTACTATGAATTGTAATGCATTCGGCTGTCATATATAACAAATTAAAATTTTAAAAATTAAAAAAATATTTTAAAACATTATTGAAACACACATAGCCTAGTATGGTATTGGTGAGCTATCAGTTAACCAAGAAAATAAAAATTTATATATTTACCCATTCAAAAAATATGTATGCCATTCTTGCTACAAGCTACACACTGTTATCAGTCTGGGTGCATGGGAGGGGGGAGGAAAGATAGATAATGGAGATATCCTTGTGAAGGATGACAAACAATAAACAGAGGATTGAAGGAGATGATTTCAGATAATGAAAAATGATATTAAAAAACAAACAAGGCTGGAGATGGCCAGACACTCCTTCCCTCTGGAGATGGCCAGACACATTCTCCCTTAAATGTGTGTTCCTTGCTTTACCCTTAAAACTTCTGTCAAGGTAACTGCATTCTCCCTTCAATGTGAACTTTTTACTTTACCCCAATAGTGTCCATTGAGATAGCCCTTAGATTTGTCTTTAATTCTCCCTTAAATTTGTCTCTGGTTTTCTAAATAAGTGTCTGCATTCCTTAAAAAAAGAAAAAAACAAGTACACAAACAAAAAGCCAGGTGACTGGGAGCGAGTTATGCTTAGGTTTAGAGAGCAAGCTAGGTCTTGCAAGATAGGTAACATTTGAGTGGCCCCTGAGTGATAGTAAGTCACAGTCATACAAATATCAGGGGACAGAGCTCTCTATGCTGCTTTGGTAGCAGGGGTGAAGCCCTAATGCAAGGATGAGGCAGGGGATTTATGGAGGGCAAAATGTGGTTGTAGGGCAGATGACTATAGTCAATTTTCCTGACCAAAGCTTCCAGTGGGCTATGGTTTTAGTATGTAGCCAAGGTCATAAATACCCTAATTCAGTGCATGTACTCAAGGTTATAAACATTTGTATGTGAGTATGCACCCAGTTATGTAACCTGTTGGCAGGGTGTCTTCTTTGACCTTCATATATTTAAAAAAAAAAAAAAAGTCCTATAGAAATGGCTCAGGGAGCTAACTGAAATTGCTTGGGCTAAATGGAACTGGCTGGGACAAAAATGGGCTGCAGCTGGGGTCTGCTGCCACCTCTGAATAATGAATGTTCACTATCCCAACTGCACCTTGCATCTTCTTCCACCTGCTTGAATCTGGGATTTGTTTCCCAGGGTCTGAATCTCCACTATAGAGTAGTCTACATGATTGGAACACAGTACGCCAACCGGAAAGTGTAAAGATAAAGAGATAGGATTCATTGTTTTTTTGGTTTTTTTTTTTTGGTTTTTTTTCACCTTCATTGCAAGAATAAGGGAGTTTGAGGGCTGTTTTGTTTTGTTTTGTTTTGTTTTGATTTCTAGTACTAGAGATGGAAGCCAGGGATGCTTTCTACCACTGAGCTGTATTCCAGCCTTTTTTATTTTTTATTTTGAGACAGGATCTACACTAAGTTGCTGAGCCTGGCCTCAAACCTGCAATCCTCCTGTCTCAGCCTCTTAAGTAAATGGGATTACAAGTGTGTGCCACCACCCTACCTGGAAGTTTGAATTTTAAAACATTGTCAGCCTTCCATAATCACAGGTCCCACATTTGCAAGTCAAAAATATTTAGGGTAATAAAGTCTATACTGAGCATGTAAACTTATTTTTCTGGTCATTAATCCCTAAACAACACAGTATATCAACTATTTATGTAGAATTTACTTTGTGTAAGGTATTTGTATCATTAAGAGATAATTTAAAGTTATTGGTAGGAGGGCTGGGGGATGTAGCTCAGTGGTAAAGCACTTGCCTAGTATGTATGAGGCCATGGGTATAATTCCCCATAAAAAGGAAGGAAGGAAGGGAGCAAGGGAAGAAAGAGAGAGAAAGAAAGAAAGAGAGGATATGCATGTGTCCTATGCAAGTTGTATGCCATTTGATACAATCCACTTGAGAATTTTCAGATTTTGATTTTGGTGGAGCATTGTGGAATCAACCTCCCACAAATGCAAGGACAACAATACAAAGAAAATCAATCAAAAGTCTGAAGCATAAAGTGACATATTTTGCATTGTTAGATTACCTCTCATTGTCATGTGCAAATATACTAATAGGGTAAGAGTACTAGCAGAGGATGGGAGAAAATTTAGGTACTCTGCAGAAACTATTATTCCTCATCCAGATTTTGTTCACTTTTTCTGTATTGGGAATTGAATCCAGCTACCCCTGAGTTACATCCCCAGCCTTTGTAATTTTTTTATTTCAAGACATGTTCTCACTAATTTGACAAAGTTGATCTCAAATTTGCAATCCACCTGCCTCCATCTCTTAAGTAGCTGGTGTAACCAGTGTGTGTCATCATGCCCAATATCCTCACCCAGTTTTCAAATAGTGGAATTTTTCTTGGGGGGGGGTATTTTTTGCTTTTTAATTTTTTTTTTTAACTTGGTAGTGCTAGGGATTGAATCCAGGGTCTATGTGCATTCGAGGCAAGCATTTTACTGACTGAGCTATATCCCCAACCCATTGTTGGTATTTTAACAGTACAAATCCTAACAACAACAACAAAAAATCACTACCAAATAATTACATTATAAAAATTAAAAACCCAAGTTGGTACCAATGTTTAATGAAATGCTGCTGAATTTCAAATAAAAACATGGGGTCCTTTTTCCATAACCTTTTTAACTAAGTGTTCTTTGTAGTTCTTTAGAGCACTTAATTTTCAGATGCAGAAAATCACCTAAAATTAATAATGGTTATATGAAATATTTTATTGCTTGATTTGCTTGAAATAAAATACACATATTTTAGTGGTGGTTTACATAAATCTTTAAGGCTTTATATAATAGTAAATTGCTTATAATATCATATAATTAGATACTAACTTCTTAGGAGTCACCTAGTATTTATGCAGAACAAGAATCTGAGTAAAATGGTTTCTACTACCACTATTCTGTAATCATATTAATTGTATTTTAAATAAAAGAAATAAATAGGAGTTATAGCTAAGAAAAATAAAAAGGAAAAAATAAAATTATTATAATAATATGTTGCAATGATACAAAAACCTATTTTTCATTCAACATACCTAAAAATTTGAATTGTCAAAGTCCATAGCTGGAGATCTTGTTCTGGAATTATCTATATGTCTGTTTTTGCCCCTCTTTCACTTTCAGCTGAACCAGCCTTATATTTGTAATCATTGAGTCCTAGCCAGAGTACCCTCATTCCTTTTTTAGTGACTTTTTCCCACTGCTGGAAGGGAAACAGTTAATTTAGAATTTTAATGGTTATTATAAGATCTTTCTCTGTCCTGATAACTAGAGTATTTGGAAATCCAAGCTATGATACAAAATGATGAAGGTTATTCTAATGGGAGAAATTTCAGACAACACTGAAAGTTCTAGAAGCATAGGGACACCGATGAGCCCCAAACACTGCACAGATCATTCCAGAATAGCCCTACTCAAATCCTCCATTGAACATTACCTCGTAAATCTCCAGCACAAGGACAACGCTCAATGTATTTCAATGTGGACTTACTAGAGGACAAACCATGTAATAAATATCACCAGGTTTTTCCTCCCTTATAAGTTCAGAAGTTGCTATCTTTGTAACTTTAATAGCTCTTCGTCCTCACCTACTCCTTTTCACAGATTTTCTTTCTGAAATCTCAACTCACTGTGCCTAACAGCAAAAGGCACAAATTCAGTCCTGTAAATTTTTCAGCTTACTAGCTATTTTCATTATTCGTATTTAACAGGCCCATGTTTTGTTTTTAATTCGATTTCTGCCACTGATGATATATAAGTAAAACCAAAACATGGTGAAGCAGTTCTGCCAGTGCTTAACGGACACCACACAACAGGAACACCCTGATTTATCTATTTTTCTTAGCAATCAAAAGTCCCACTCTTCAGTTTCACATTAATCCACTCTGCATTAAGTTCTAGAATTGCAGGTGAAGGCTCTAAAGTATCTGTACTCATTCCTCAACCTGTTCTGTGTAGTGATATTTCTTATAGACATTGAGCAATCGTCGGTTGTCCCTACTTTTCACCAACTCCCTGCAATTAAGTTAGTTGCTGCTATGTGGACCTATTAAGCTCTCCTTTGAGAATGATCTATGAGTCAGTGAGTCATAAAAGCTTGAGAGCATTCAGCAAAGGGTGGTGAACAAAGGAAAACAAAGCTCAATTGAAACTGACTCGGACTGACCTGCTAGATTGCTGACTCCACCACACTCTCATTTTGAGCACAGACTTCAATGAGTGTGTCTTCTATATCCGCTTTTGACTTTTAAGCCACATTTGTGACATAGGTTGTCACAGGCCTTTGGAGCCAAGGTCAAGGTGGGTTTGATGAGAGAGAGGAGTATACACACAGGAGAGCCAGGCATGGGCTAACATGGGCTGTTTTCATATCAAGCTAACAGGTCTCCTATGAGGAGGGCAGAGTGTTGCCTTCTACCCAGGAGCAGCTGGGATGAATTAACAGGCAGGTGACAGATTTGGTCCTAATCAGGATTTCAAAGTGGGCTACTTGTTGAGACCAAAAGAGGAATCAATGTAGAGTCTGCTTGGGATATGTGCTCTACCCATATAGAATTGACCTCTGGAACTATTGATTACATGATAAATACATTGGAATCTGAAATAAATCATTCCTAGAAGATGTGGGGCAACCCCTGTCTTTATATGTGAACATGTCTCAGGGGAAGAGATTAAACCTGAGATTCCAGATTTTAAATATAACTCACATTTGCCTGAGAAACCTTCATAGAAAAGCCATGTTGTTGGGTGGTTTCCATTCTCTAAGACTGAATCTCAAGATGGCTGTGTGGCCTGTCTCGATTCCCATTCCATTCTACTTTATTAGTAGTTATTGCTACTAATCTCTTACTGTGACTCGTTTATAAGTCACAGTAAGAGATTAGTAGCAATAACTAATATATAACTTATATCTAACTTTATCCTAGGTAGTGGGTATATGCATATGTATAAAAATACACTATGTATTTTTCCTATACTTTCATACCTATGAAAAAAATACATAGTGTATGTAGGATTCAGGGTTCATTCAGTATTATCTATGGCTTTAGCCATCCATGGGGGTGTCTGAGAAAATATTTCCTAAAGATACACAATGTGTTGTGCGCGCACACACGCATGTGCACATGTGTAGAGAAAGATAAATACAGCATATTCACAAAAATAGATATTGCTATATTTCTGTATATGTGTATACATACATAGGTGTACACATTTATATGCATATATATATTGTTTTCTAATCAATTATAATTGAGTGGATAGGAAAAATACAAGGTGGGCATTTTTTGGTGGCATAAAGTAAGAAAGTGCTGAAGATAATTTTAAAAAGATGCTCAATATAATATGCCATCAGAGGAAGGCAAATTAAAACAGTAATGAGATAGATATTACTATATACTTATTAGGATGATCAAATTTGAGAATATCGATAATACCAAGTACTGGTAAGGATGTAGATTAAAGGGAGTTTTTAATCCTCCCTGATGAGAATGAAAAATGTTATATACACTTTGGAATACCAACACTTCTTTTAATTAAACATACACTTACCATGCAATTCAACAATCAAATTTCTTGATATTTGTCATTGTAAGTTGAAAATTTAAGTCTACCCCAAACCCTAAACCCAGATGTTTATAGCAGCAAGTGCCAAAATTTGGAAGCAATGAAGATCTCCTTTAATAATTGAATAAATAAACAAGCTGTGGTACATCCATACAATGGGATATATTATTCAGTGCAAAAGAGAAATGAGCTATTAAGCCCTGAAAGAATTTTAAATGTGCATTAGTAATGAAAGAAGTCAATATGAGAAGGCTTGATTCCAACAATATGATATTGTGGATAAAGCAAAGCTTTATGATTGCCAGGGAATGGGGGTGGAGTTGAAGAGATGAATAATCATAGCATGCTGAGACCAGGACAAAGGAGAGATAGTGGTAGATGAGGATTGATGCTGTCGGGAGGATAAGGGCTAATTCAAAGAAAAGAAAATGAAATGCTAACACCTCCAGTGAAATTCCTCCCCTTCAAAGGTTACCAAGGTTACCTGTATACCTCCAGGGAATTGCTCCTCCCAATGCTAGGAGTTGCTAAGGACTGTCTTCTGTGCTGCTCTTGTCCTGCCTTTTGGTCACACAGGAAAGATAGGAGGTGGAGGGGGCTCGAGAGGAAGGAAACCTGAGGTCTATAAAAATGCAAGATACCCCACTCCCTCCAAATACCAGCTCTGGGTCCCCTTCTCTCCAGACAAGTCTATTTCTGTTTTATCCCCTAAATAAAACTTGTTTTCTTGCCTCAGCATTTCTCAGGTGTTTAATCTTTAACACTGGGGAACTGAGGACCTGGTCCTAATTTCCAAGTGAAATTTCCCAATTTACTAGTGATGGTAGTGGAAGCTTAGCATCGTGCAATTGTCCAAGCCCATAGAATGCATGACACCAAGAGTGAACTAAGGGCTGGGGGTGATGATGTGTTAATATAGGTTCACTGATTCAAACAATTGTAACCACATTGAGGTGTGTGACGGTGGAGGAGGCTGTGCTTTTGGAGAACTTCCTGCTTAACTTTGCTGTGAACCTAAAACTGCTCTCCAAAATAAAGTAGATTAGTCATGTTCAGTGAAATAAGCCAGATCCAGAAAAGCAAGTATCAGGTACTTTCTCTCATATGTGGAATCAGGCCAAGAGACATGACATGAAAGAAAAGGAAGACTATTAGAGAATTGAAAGAAGATTAGGGAAGAGGTCCAGGGAGGGGAAGGAAGCTATTGGCAGGTGAGTATGATCAAAGTGTGTTATATGCATGTATAGTTATGCCACAATGAAACCCGTTATTCTGTAAATTAAAATGCACTAAGAAAAAATAAGATTGACCTGGGATAATAAGTGAAGAAAATGTATCGAGAAAAAAAAAAAAAGTAGCTTAATCATTTTTGAAAGGTGGTACAATTACCTGAACCTCTGGGTTACAGGCATTCAACAAGCTTTGCATACATAATTATACTTAATCATTACAACATTTGTAGAAGTAACTACCTTTATAATTACTACTTTACAGATTAGGAGACAGATTTAGGGAGGTTAAGTAACTTGTTGAGAAGGCAGAAAACCACAGGAACTGGTAAAGGCTGGCTCGCTCTTTCTGGGAAAATGAAAGTTCTCTTCCTCAAAAGTTAACTCTTTCAGTTCAAAAATATAGCTGAATTTGGGGACATTAAGCAGAGTCCTTCTCATAATAAGCACTTCAAAATTTTATACTTCTTAGGCTAAACTATAAGTCTGATTGAAGGATCAGCTCATACCTGGAAATACAATATTCCCCACAGAGATTCACATTGTTTTTCTATGGATTCAGAATGCAATTTTTTTTCATACATCATTGCCTTAAACTTGTGCTTAGCTTGCATAACAAAGGAGCACTATTTCAAAAGAATGCCTATTTTATGCTAATATAAGCAAGTCAACAACTAATTAACCTAGTTGATGGTCCAATATTTGACTAAAGGCAAACTTGATCTAGTAGGTGTATATACATTCAAACTAATTACTAGAGAAGCTCAAGTCATTAGAACATTTATTATAAAGGATGTTCTCTTTGCACCCATCATTTAGGATGCATAATGTAAGTTAAGGGCACAGTGGATATCAGAGGACACACAATACTCTTTTCCCAGAGAGCCACAAAAAGTCTAATGCTAAGGCAAAAGGAAAGCCTAGGTAGGATTGATCAACCATTTTTTAATGAAAAGCAACTTTTCCATCAGTGGTACAGATAAAGAAGGAACAAAATAGATGGAATAGAATAGGAAGAAAGAAAAAAGATTGATTTTTCTTCTCCTTATTCTTCACTTTTGGTGATGTATCATTACCAGCAAAATAAGTTCTAAAGTCTTTAGGATAGTTCTTCTGTCGCTGATTCCTAGGCTGCCATTCTAGGCAGGGTTCCCTAGGTTCCAAGTTCACAAAGTTACTGAAATTCTCCAGATTCATTTTTTTTTTCTTCTTCTTCTTTTTTTCTTTTTTTGCCTTCAGGCCTCAGTATCTTGGTGCTCACATGTTCCCCTCATCTTAAAATGTTCTCATGAAAAGTCTAATGCAAAGACCACACCACCGCTGAAAAGCTTTTCCAGGTCATATTTCATTTTGCAATTGAAACTTATCTCTCCTCTCTCTTTTTCTAATACCCAAGCATTTTATTCATATGTAAAAGCATTTATTGCATTCTGCCTAATGCTTCAATTAGCTGAGACTGCCCCCCCCACCCCTGTGTCCTTTGCAGGAGCTGTAATCTGAGAGCAGAGACCACTTCATATTCATCTTACACCTTGAACACATGGAATTGCAATGAATGAAATGTACAAGAATCCCACAATCATCAACTCGGAAATGGAAGGCAGCCATTCTTGTGTGATGCAAGGATGAATATGTAGGGGAAGGCTAGGAAAAGAAAGTTGGAAAGAACCAAAATAATAATAATAATAATAATAATTGTATTTCTTGTGTAACTTTAATAACAACTCAACAAGGTATTTGTAAGGGGACAAATAGATGAAGATGATGAGAACCCCAAGTTAAGGGAATAATTCTATAAAATGAGCTCACTAACGAACTCCCCACATGCTTGCTTTGACAAAAAAGCAATCTGTGTGCAACCGGGCAAGACCTGACAGGGAAGGGAATGTCACATTCCTCAACAAACTGAGAGAGGGGGTAGAAGTTCTAGCAGGCAGTGTAGGTAATGAATGATAGGGGTTTAAAAGATGAGAGCTGCTTATCAAAGAAAAGAAAATGGGTTTTGTAACAGTGGCCCCTTCACCTTCTGAAGGTAGCCCTCATTGTTCTAAGGCTTATTCCAAAAAAAAAAAAAAAAAGTTTTTTTCTCTCTTCTCCCTTCCCCACCAAGCCCAATAAGATTAGGGAGACAGTGTTATCTTTTATTCCCCTAGATAATTGCCCTTGAACACACCCCCAATAGGAAGGAGATGCCTGCTGAGGATCTGGGAAGTGAATATCTCCCAAATCAACAAGTGAATCCAAAGGGGCCATTAGGGCACCCTAGGACCCCCTACCAGAGCACAACCTTGAATGTAACCCTTGAAGTTCCCCCGTCCCTCCGTGACACAGTCACAGCCTTTAGGGCAGGAATTCCCCATGTTTCTCCTTTGCTAGCAAAGTAATAAACCTTCTTTTTCCTTTTTCTCAACACCTTGTCCTCATTATTAAATTGGCATTGATTGGCATTGGGGATAGAGACCCAGCTTTTGGTTACAGGTTGTTAACAGATAACCTTCAGGATCCCACTTCCCCACTCCAGGGTTTGCTAACACCTCCCACTAGGCCACTGGGGATTATGGTCCCATCTCAGCAAGACACACCCACTCCCTCAGGCACCCAGCTGGGGGCCCTCTTCTCTCTGAAAAAGTCTGCCACCTCTGTCTTTCTTACCAAAAACAAAAACTTCCCTTTCTACACTCACCTTGGTGTTTCTTAGGTGTTTAATCTTCAACACTGCTGTGAAAGAAGATAAGGACCTCTTCCTGATCTCCAAGACCTGTATCATAGTTACCATCTCTTCTCAACAGAGAAGCAAATTAAGATACATCGGTGTTGAATAATTTGCCCAAGGTAGAGCAGCTAGAGATGCTAGATGGAGCCAGAATTCAAACCCAGGGTGTCTATGCCTGTCAAATTGACCATCAGACTTGAATGTCAATACCTGTCAGTAAAATATGATTTACGAAAGGTTCATTTCATACAGGGAGAAAGAATCTTCAGGAAACATGGGCAAATAAAATATACTTTCCATTCTGCTAAACTTTGGTATCTATACTGAGTGCAATTATCTTAAAATTAAAATCCTTACTCAAAATGGTCAACATTCACACAGTGCTATAAAACATTCATATTATATGACATTTTTAGAAAGCAACTTTCTGTGATTTTTTTTTTTTCCTTTTTGTAGTACTAGGGATTAAACCCAGGGCCTTGTGCATGCTGGGCAAGTGCTCTACCACTGAGACACATCTTCAGCCCCTTCTGTGATTCTTAATGCACAAATCCCCATGAAAGAAACCCATTTAGTCACCAACCTAAGAATCATAGCCACAATGGAGGAAACCCAGTGAATGTAATTAAAAGCATCTATGCTGCCATCAGGCCCCTTTAGGAATGCTTACTAGAAAAACCACATGGAGTCTTCATTTTCTATCATCTGGCCCTAAAGTATCCTTTATTTCTTCTGCTTAGTAATTATTCAAAGCAGGTTGCCTGTAGCAATAATTTTTTCAAAGACTATTTTTTTATAACTTCAGTGCTAGACAAATTTTTCACAATTTTCCATTTTAATCAAAGCTCAATAAAATATTTATTATCTCCTGAGTCTGGTGGTTTATTTCTAAATTTTTAACTACAACGGAAAACACAAAGTATTGATGTCATGAGTATTCTCTGTGGTTACTGAAGGATATGGAAAATAACAACCCCCAGGGAGAAAAGAACAATAGGCCCAAAGGAACTTCCCTTCCCTACAACTGTTCCCCTGCCCACCCTCTGAACCCACCTTAACTGGGCCCACCACCAGCTACAGACAAAATTTCTCCTACTGGCCCTGCTAATCCCTATAAAACTCAGACCGTTGTTGTAGCCTGTTATGGTTTGGATGCAACGAGTCCCCCAAAAGCTCATTGTGAGACAATGCAAGAAGGTTCAGAGGAGTAAATATTGGGTTGTAAAAGTCTTAACCCAATCAGTGATTTAATCTCCTGAATGGGATTACCTGAGTGGTGACTGAAATGGTAGGGATGTGGCTCCAGGAGGTGGGAATTGAGATGTGGCTTTAGGTATGTATTTGTATCTGGTGAGTGGAGTCTCTCTCTGCTTCCTGATCACAGAGTAAGCTGCTCTCCTCTGCCACCCTCTCTCCCGCTATGATGCTCAGCCTTATCTAGAGCTCTCAGGAATGGAGCCAGCTTTCTATGGACTAACACCTCTGAAACCATGAGCCTTCAAATGAACTCTTCCTTCTCTATAATTGTGCTGGTTGGGTCCTTTAGTTACAGCAGCGAAAAGGCGATTAAAACATAGCCCATTGTCATTTTTCCCCTTGAAAATTTCCCCCTTCATTGCTTAATGAAGCATCTCTGTCTCCCTTTCTTGCTCTTTTTCTATTATTCTCTTTTGTTGTTTTCAGCCACAACATGAACAAGTTGTTAAGACCATTTGACTTTAGGGAATGTGTGCATTTGTTCATGATTCCAAAATCTGTTTAAACCTAGTCCAGTGTAATAGTAGGGCAAACTTTTAAATTTGGGCATGGAAATGACTGTGAAACTGATTAAGAAGTATTTGATGAAGAAGCAATGTATGTCCTCAGTCTCAGTAACTCTTCAATTACACACACACACACACACACACACACACACACACTACTTGGCCCAACTCCCTGCCCACCACTGTTCGGAAACTCCCAGGGGCACCGTTCATATTGTAGTCTAAGCAACATGTTTCCACCGTGGATTGTTCTCTTTCTTGGTTATAATCTCTCCCATCAAGGACCTCACAGTGCCCACATTTCCTAGGAATGCCAGATCTCTTATCTTTCATTCATATTACAAATACCAGGTCTAATTTGGGGCTTAAAAAAATACCTTCTTGCATTTTAGCAGGAGGTAAAAAGTATATTTTGATAGTGTAAGAGCTTAGTGCTTAAGCCTTGAAACTTTAGGCATCACTTTATGAAGAACAGAAAACATCTGGGGATATCCAAGCATCTCATTTTTTTTTCTTTGTTCTTTTAGTTATATATGACAGTAGAATCTATTTTGATCTATTTATCCATCATTCTTCATAATATATCTTATAGATGAGCATCTTATATGAAGCCAGCCCTGCTCCCCATTTTTCATGAAGTTTCAAGTTCCTTAGTTCACATGTTTTGGTTGTTAAACTGGAAATATGCTGTAGCCTAAGGCCAGGTGGGTAGAAAAAAGGCTTAAGCCAATTGTCACTTCTCCTGAGTAGTTCCAGCCTCAGTTTCCCCATCTTTGGAAAGTGTATTGATGGTTTATTTGTTCCTTCATTCATACTGATAAAACTCCAACTGTAAATTAAAAATGATGATAATACTATTCCATCGGAGTCGGATGAGTTTTCACTGAATTGACACATGTAAGCATTTGATACAGTCCCTGTGACATCCCATAAATGTAACTAGTATTTTTAAATATCAACAAACGAATATGGAATTCCATCTTGCCACACCACTTGCTTCCTGTTTACAGAAGCTCACATTTTCTCTGCCCCAGGTTTTCATTATTTTCTCCCACCAAGATGACAGGATCCCAGATGTTGTTTCTCCTTTCTCAAATTGCATAACACCTCTGATGCTTCACTTTCAATCAGGCCTAATAGACCCTAATTGCAAACATTATCGATGCGAATGGTGCTGCTTCCTGATAGATGAGCTGCCTGCACAGGGTGTCCTGCCACAACATGCAGATGAGCAGAGGGAAAGTAGCGTCATTCCACAAATCATTCCTGGCACCTAGGACACGGCTGATGGCACCTGGCAGTCTCCACGTTTTGGGCCACATTGCTTTCTCAGCAACTGGCTGTCATCAAGGAATACACTATGGCCCTATTCTATGGTTCACTTTTGGAAAGAGATCCTTTCTAAAATAATCCAGTTGATTTAATCCCAAGACACTTACAGAGTTGCATAGAGTAGACAGAATAGCTGAACATTTTGGTGGCTCTAACATGTTCTGGGATGAGATTAGGAAGAATAAGAGACTGTTTTGACTATAGGCATTTTCAGAGTCAAAGGGCAGATATACACATATGGCTTTGCAGTGATATATTTTGCAAGGATTCCGAATGAAACCTTTGATTAATGTTCACTCTAAAAATTAAACATATCTTTACCACAGAATTTATTTTGCAACTGTTTAAAGCTTCAGTATTTAACCTTTCAATTTCACTGACATGTTAATATGTTACAGATGATTTTAAATAAATAGAAAGGCCTAGGAATGGGAGCTTGAGCCAAATACAATAACCATTGCCATCAGTGAAACTGGGGTGGTGGGGGGAGTGAAAGTGATACCTTTGATCAAATTCATCTTACAGAACATGGACAACATGGAGGAAAGTAGTCAAGATCAGAAGGGAAAAAATATCTTTTAGCTTCCTATTGAATTTGGAGGCCTCTGGTCAGGGAATCTTTTTTAACCAAGCTTCTCTGACCATGTGAGATGTTGTTGGCAAGGTAAAGCTCTGGAAGATGGACTTATTTCAGTTCCTCCAGCCATCCTCAAAGCCTGGAACATTCTGCATGCCTTCCTCTTTGGCATGGACTCCTGCTTGTGCTTCTGTTTCAGTCCCTAAAGGATCATCTCTGACACAGTGTCCCCACTTGGATGTCTTTCCCTCCTACCCTTATCCTAACAGAGGCAATCTTCCCCATGGCCTCTCTAGTCCATGGTGACTGAGAGTGGGTACTTCTTTACCTGAGTGTTCCCAACATTTGACATGAGGCCTGGCACCTTTTAGGCCTGAATAAATGTTTGTTGAATTTGTTAATTAATCTATGAAACAATGTGTCCTGTTACTTTGAAATACTTTTATAGGGTGGATATGAATTGGAACTAGTAGACTGTTATCTTTAGAAATATGATGCCAGGAGGTGGGGGGATTTCCCAGGCCCCTCCATTAGAGATTTCATGTCTAGAAACCCAGGGGTTGATGTAGATTTCAAAATGAAAGTGAAGCAAAAGGCCCACACTATGTTCTGGCTGTTTCCATATCAATCCTCAAGACTAATAAGCAAGCTGTTTCTTTTAGTAAAGCCCATAGTTTTTATATTAAAACACATATTCTAGCCATTTATCATTTTTCTAAAGAGTTGAAGGAATCCAAAAATGTATACAACTAAAATAAAAATGAACATATGAAACACCACTAAAAAAACCCAGAAATCCAAATGTAAATAAACTATGCATGGTGAAATGGAAGATGAGAAGAATATGCAAGTGACACTAATTTTCATGGGTACAGTCTTCACCTAGATCCATTCTGGGATGTTTAGCTAGGCCACTGTGGAGGAGGATAAGATTCTTCTATTTGGGGGAAAACGGAACCTGTCCTACACCACCAAAAACCTGTCCTACAAATTGAACTAGTGATAGTGTCTCCATATACATGAGAGCAGTCAGAATACCTACACATTATTATTATTCCAGTGGTCTTTGTTTTAAAATGTTGGGTATAGTAGTCCTGATATGACATGATCAGTAAAAAATAAAACCTGAAATTTTTGTGCAAGTTTATGTCTCCCTGTTGTCAATACCTTGTCTAACTGGGGATCCCATCATCTTCTGACTTAGAGTGTAACTAGAAGGTAGTGTGAAAGAATTAACCCAGAAGTAAAATAGTTTACTTCTACATCTACTCCATGGGACAGAACTAGTCACATGGTGAGTCCAACTCTAATCAGGGTGAGTAATGGGCAGGAGCTCACAGATATAGGTGGGCATTAACAGTCTCTACCACAGTATATGGAGATATTATCAAGCAATTCTGCTTTTTGAGACTTGGTTTGGATATTTATCTAAGAGAACCATTTTCTTTAAAATAATTGGATTTAGCCCAGATACTTTTAAAAATACACTTTCAGAAACCTCCAGCTCTGCAGGTATATTCTTTGGCATTGTGTTCCAGTATATTCTTAAGATACTGTTTTACTTAGTTATTTCTACATAAATTACCTCAAGACTTAGCAGCAGCCTAAAACATCAAATTTTTATTATCTCACAATTTCTGTGGACCCAGAATACAGAAAGCTAAGTCGTGAAGCTCTGGCTCTGGTCTTCCGTAAAGTCACATGGTTATTACAGGAGAATCCAGTGCCAAGCCCACTCACATGGTTCTTGGCAGGATTTAGTTCCTCCCAGGATGTTGGACTGAGGGCCTAAGCTCTTCACCTGCTGTGGGGAAGAAGTCCCTCTCAGTTCTTTGTACACAGAACTTTTCAAGGGGCAGTTCACACCAGGGCAGAAAACTTTGTTGCCTGTATCATCAGGGACCAGTAATAACCAACCTCAAGTGTACGCGGCATAAAACTTCCAAGATTCATTTCTTGCTTCTGCTTCATGTTCTTCACAGTTGAGATGAAGGGAGTTGCAGGGGATGGGGGGAGATGAATCAGTGTGTTACACAGAGAACTTGGCTAATTGAGGAACACTATTGTCAATGTAGTTCACCATGTAAGAAGAGAAGGAGAGTTCTGCAAGGTCTTAGGCCAGCAACTGGACATTTGGTTGGGAAGTGACAGATAATATTTATACTTTCAACTCACTGGCCAGAACTGTTTTATAGCTTTCCAACCACAGGGAGTCAAGAAGTCCAATTTTTCTGTGTGCCAGAATCATGGAGAATGCTTTGCAAAACAACACCAACAATAAGGCCTGTCCTACCATCAAAAACCACTACGAAGAAACCTTTGATCTTTATTTCCAACTTGAAGGTCCAACAACCCTAATAAAATATGCAAATACAGGCTTATAACATTAACAATTAATATTCTTTCTTCAACACCCCATATATTCTGGAAATTTCTATCCAAACTGCTTGGACCTTCAAGTCTCCAGATGTAGGTTTGGCTGAGACCTAAACACAACTGCTTCTGTTATCCATAGTCTCAAACTAAGCATCCTTGGAAGTCTGGTAAATGGGGCCTGGCATTTATTCTAAGTCTCTGAATATCTCAATTAAGAAATCACTGATTTTTATATGTTCTCTATGCTCTATAATGTAATATAAAATATGAATATTTGAGCTATATTAGACAACACAAGATGAAGGCTAATCAGCTTAGAATTTCTTAAAAGTGCATGAAGTTTTAATCTCAGAATTTTGACAATAATATAAACAGTTGTACATAAACTATAAAAATGTTTAAAAAATGTAATCTTGTTTATCTCTTTATATATTACAGTTTTATTTTCTGATGTTCATGCTTATTCTTAGTTTCTCCCCAGTCTAACTGTATTAGAGTGAATATTTTTAAACAAATTCAGATTGTTTCAGGTCCCTGTTTATCAATTCCTTTATTTTCTCCAGTATCTTCTGAAACACTTTAAATAAAACGTAAAGTCCTTCTGATGGCCTAGCTATCTTGCTACGTCTCCAGCTGTCTATCTCATCACCCTCCACTGGAGTTGAAAACCGTGTAGTCTACTCTATGGTAATCACACTTTCTAAGCACAAGCCTCTTAACCTTAGCCCTCACACAAGTCTTATGACCTTGGACCTTGTTGCCCCTCTACATTTCTTCCAGTGGGTTTTCATGAAGGTCTCTACTGCGTTTTATTCATATCTCTTAAAATATTAAAACTCCACTGCCCTGAGCAGCCTTCAATTCTTAACTTCTGCTTTTCTCTCTAGTATACATCAGTGACATTACAGTATATATTTATTCATTGATTCTTCCTGCTAAAATGAAAGAGCTTCCTGAACTCGAACTTTTAGTCACCATTGCATCCCGGCACCTAGAGTAACAGATGAAGTATTATAAGAGTCAAGTGGACTTAGAAGACCCATTCAATATGGTAATTTTAGAGGAACTCCAATTCAAAAGAAAACTCCAGAAGGGCAAGATCTGTTTCCCCAGCACTGTAAACTTTCATACTTACCAAAGCAAACATTACAGAATAGACTTTTATATAAGTACCTGTTGTTAGAATTAATGAATAATACCAAAATTGAAAATAATCATTGCTACTGATTCTTAAGATGTGTATTAGAATATTTTTCTTAGCTAATACCTTCCATAAGAAATAAAAACAGACAGGCATAGTGGTACATGCCTGTAATCGCAGCAACTCAGGAGACTGAGGTAGGAGGCTGCAAGTTTGAGGCCAGCCTTAACAACTCAGCAAGGCCCTAAGTGACTTACAGAGACCCTGTCTAAAAATAAAAAAGGGAGTGCTGGGGATGTAACTGGGGATGTGTTCCTGGGTTCAATCCCCAGTATCAAAAGAGAGAGGGAGAGAGAAAAATAACAAAATCTCCAAAACAGAATATGCAATTGCAAAGAAGCCTGGCAAAGGCCACTTAGGGGAACTAGTCTAATCCCCCAGTCTAACAGCCACATTTCTGAATTCCTTTGAAGAAGTGAACTTGAAATCCCTCTGATTTCACAGCCAGAGCCTAAAGGAAAAGGCAAATTCCTAGTGCACCTGCCTGCTCCCCACTCTTCCACCATGACAGGAAATGATCATCAATCATCCTGTCTTTGGCCTTGACCCCAGAATCCTCAGCAAGATTCTCCTGAAGCCATGACTGTCCATACTCTAGACAACATATATGGTCATTGTTGCTTATATATATTAGTCGGTCTTAGGCAAAATTACTAGAGACTGAGAAAGCACAAATCATTAGTTTTCTTTGTTGCTAAAACAAAAGTCATAGACATCAGACTTCAATATAAAATTAAAATCCAGAAATTAGTTTTTGTTACCTTATTCCCTCATCAGTAGATAGAGTGACCTTTATTTTGGGAGACATGAGAACCAAGGTGTGTGTGTGTGTGTGAAAAGACAATCTCTATTAAAAAGAAAGATTAAAATTCAACTTCTTGAGTATATCTCTATATTTTATTTTATTTTGTTTATTTGGGCTTTAGTTTTGTTTATTTTTTGTTTTTGTTTTGGGTACTGGGAATTGAGCCCAAGGGTGCTTTACCACTGAGCTACATCCCCAACCATTTTTATTTTGTTTATTTTGAGATGAGGTATTGCTAAGTAGCTGCAGGTTTTGCTAAGTTGCTGAGGCTGGTTTCAAACTTGTGATCCTCCTGCCTCATGCCACTGCACCTGGCTTGAGCACATCTCTTTAGAAGATTCAAATCAAAGAATGTGACCGGTATTCAAATGAATTCAAATTCCTAAGAATTTATAGAGTTTCTACTATGTGGAAAATTTATTCCCAAGTAGGAATAGGTTATTGAGAGATGAAAGAACGCTAATAGATTCCCAGTGGCAACTCTAATCAGGAATGACACTTCATAGTATGATAAACTCTTATAAATAAATGATTGCTTAAAGGGCTATATAAATCCTATCTTTCAAATGTGAATGATCCAAATTGCTGATAACTAAGCCAACTGTATTCAAAAGTTTAGTTTCAAAATTTCTTTGGAAAACAATGTGTCAGTAAGCAAATTTTTAACATAGAGGCAAATGGCACCACATATTTACCTGTGCAATAGGATAATCTTCAAGGACTCCAGCAATTTTCATTAAGTAACAACAATAAATATCAATTAATAACAAGTCTTATCTATCTGGTAAAGCCAGTCCAATAGGATTTTCATTTCAGCAAGGTAATTAGCAATTGATTCAAGATAGTACAGGTTGAGCATACTTAAACTTAAAATACAAAATACAAATTTTTTTGAGCACTAATGCTATATACTACAATGAAAAATGTCATAATTTCATTCACACTTGCCCTCTTTTGACAAGTCAAATTCAAAATACAAGCTCACAGATGGGTGGGGTTGGTAGTACACACCTGTAATTCCAGTGGCTCAGGAGGCTGAGGCAGGAGGATTGTGAGTTCAAAGCTATCCTCAGCAATTCAGCAAGGCCCTGAGCAACTTAGCAAGACTCTATCTCAAATAAATAAATAAATAAATAAAAAGCTTAGGGTTGCAGCTCAGTAGTAAAGCGCCCTTGGATTCAATTCCCAGTATCAAATAAATAAATAAATAAATAAATAAATAAATAAATAAATAAATAAACAAACAACAAGCCAAACAAACAAACAAACAAAAACAATGCACACATTAAAAATATTGTGCAATACTCAGGCTATGTGTAGAGGGTGTATATGAAACATAAATACATTTTGTTTAGATCCAAGATATCTCATTATATATATGCAATTCGAAATTTGAAAATTCTGGAATAAAAAGCACTTTTGATTCCAAGGATTTTGGATACAGATACCTGACTTGTATAGTAAATTCAGTCCATCAAACATTGCATTGTTTTTAAAAGAAATTCATTATTTAGATTTTTCCAGGAATATATCATGGCTGCTTCTTCCTGTGGCATTGGATTGATGAGGTGATAACTGTACAAAAGTTTATAAATGTGTTGGTTATTCAATAACTAAAAACTGTATAAAGGGAAATCTGCAATTAAATAGCCAAGAGGCTTCAACAGTGCAAACTGAAATCCTGTTCTGCCATCTAGAGGACACACACTAACTGGGAGGGAAATAATTTATCAATAGATGATACACAGGTTTCAAAAAGGGAGATGGAAGGAGTTGTGAGAGGTTTATGTATTTTTCTTTATGTTATTATATCAGGTTTGCTCACAGAAGAAAATTACTTATTTCAAAAAGCACTTTTGAAAAAAATCTGTGGATTAAACTTATGTATCGAGTTTTTTTTTTTTTTTTTTTTGGTACCAGGGATTAAGTCAGGGGTACACAACCACTGGGACACATCCCCAGACCTTTTTAGTATTTTACTTGGAGGCAGGGTCTCACTGAGTTGCTTAGTGCCTCACCATTGCTGAGGCTGGCTTTGAACTTGCCTCATCCTCCTGAGTCGCTGGGATTAAAGGTGTGCGCCACTGCGCAACTGGGCCCAGCCTCAAGTTGAGTTTTGACACTTCATCAAATTTGTGTCTCTACCTATTCTCAAAGGCTTTGCCACTTGCAAATGCAGAGCTCTAAACCTGCTCCAGCTCCTCACACTGGCCCAGTCACCCTAGCACATCAGCATTACTTGGTTGTGACAGGCATTGGTGGAATCATAGCTATTTTGGTCACTCAAATTTAATTTCAATGGTTCCAATTGTCAATCTTTCAAATATCCCAGTTGATGTTCTCATTGACTGTGTCCATTGAATACCTAATCCCAGATTCCTCCAGTAAACTCTCATATTTTGATAGTATGTGTCCATTCAGTATTCACCTAAGTCCCTCTTTCAATATTATAACTATATCTAAACTCCTCTGGAGTTCTTAGTGAAATGTCCAATGACAAAAAAATGAGGAGAAAACAAGAAGGCCAAGAAGTAGATCCTTCAACTTATTCTGTCATGGATTTGCTGAATCTTGCCCTTCCCAGCATACGGCAAAGAGGAGGGGATGAAAAAGAGTGAAAGAAAAAGGTAAAAAGAAAATGAGGAGGAAGAAGAAGGGCAGAAGGAAGAGGAGAAGCAGCAAGATGGGAAAGAAAAGGAAAGAGAAGGCTGAGAAAGAAGAGGAGGAGGAATAAGAAAAAAGGGGGGAATAAGAATAAAAACCTAGATTCTCTGATTGCTGCTGATGTACTTCATTGTACAATTTGAATTATTTTTTCATGTTTAAGATTATTTAAGTTTCCTTAGTGAATGTATATCTACTATTAAATAATATTATAAACCACAGTGTACATATTTACAAAATATGTGCTTTTCAGAGTGTATTATACATATGCACATGTTAGCATATTAATCATAGTCATTTCAAATCCATTGTATGATAATTGCAAAAATTCTGCCATATCTGTGTGTTTTGGTGCTTACTTGCTTTGTGATTTACACTGTTTGTATTTTTCTGTTGCTTTTCGTCCCGTTTTGTTACTTTTTATTGAAAGCCAGACATATAGTATTTATAAAAGCATCTGAGATGATAGACATTCAGTGTGAAATTTTGCATGTATCTGGCGAGGATTTAGGCCATGGACACCAGAGCAGCTGTGATGTTGGAGGCTAAACTTTCTTATAGCCCTTGATTTGGTCTTACTGTCTTTTGTTTTCCCTAGAGGCTCATTTTTAAATATGGTTTGAGAAGCCGACTTCTGGTAAATGGTGATTTATTTCCTACACTTACCTGTCTCCCCACTTTGGAAGCAACAGTTTGCTCTGTGACCTCAATTCTCTGATGAATCAGAGAAAAGTGGTTAGTTTTCAGGTTGCCCAGCAATTTTCTTGTTGTGAAGTGGCATTCACTATTATATATTCATACATGCACAAAACATAATTTGGTCAATTTCACTGCCTGGTAACCCTTTTTTTTTTCTTTTTGCCTCTCCTCCTCCCTCCTTCCATCCCCACCCTTCACTCTACTGATCTGTCTCCTATTGTTATGATCCCTCCTTTTTTTTTCTAGCTTCCACATGTGAGAGAAAATATTTCACTGAACATGGACATGATGTCTGCCAGTTCCATTTTCCTGCAAATAACATAGATGCATCCCAGTAACATTTTTTTTTTTAAACCAAAATCTTATTGCAAAGAGGCTGTTTTCAGATCCACTCATTACAAGGGAAAGTTGAAGTCTGTTCTGGCACATCAAGCAGATAGCTTTGAAGGATATAGGATAATAGCCCTGTTCCAACCACCTGTTTCTACTAATTTTGTTCAGTTTCAGTTCCGAATTTTAATATTTTTGACCAAAGGCAGTTATGAAGCTACTGAGATGAGACAAATGAGTTTTTAAGCTTTGATTTCTATAGTTCAAAAAGAACTATAACTGAAACATGTTCCAAAGTGTGATGATAAATCGCATTCCAAAACCAGTTTGTTAAATAAAATTTTTAAACTGATTTCTGCAATTTTTTTTTGGGGGGGGGGATACAGGGTATTGAGCCCAGGGGCTCTCTACCATTGAGTAACATCCTCAGTCCTTTTTATTTTTTCAGACAGGATCTCACTAGTTGCCAGAGGCTGTCCTCAAACTTGGAATCCTTCTGCCTCAGCCTTCCAAGCTGCTGGGATTCAGGCAGGTGACAAGCTCCTGCATGTTTCTTTAGACTCTCAAACTTCAGTGTGCTTTCAAACCATCTAGAGGTACTTGAAAAAATGAACCTCCCTGGGCTCCACCTTCAGAGATTCAGCAAGACTGAGGAAAGACCCCATGATATGTGTTTTGACCTACAAAAGCCAGGTGTCCTGGTGGTCTGCCGACCAGTCATTAAGAAGATATTAAAAAAGCAGTAGATTCACCATCAGAAAACCAGAATTAGAATTCTAGTGCAGTCACTTAGCAGTACTAGGCCTGTGGCTAATATATGAGAATTTGGGTACAAAGATGACAACACCTGTCTACTCATATTAACATTTATTTAGCAATTAATATGTTCTAGGCATTCCTCTAAGTGCTCTTCCTGACATACCTTGTTTAATGTTCTCAATAAACCTGAAGGTTTTTCAAGAAATTGAGGCACAAAATGGACAGCACACAGAATTATACATAGCTAGAACATAAATTACATGAATAATAGAACATAGTAAAGCTGTGATTCAGATACACTTAGCCTGCTCTCTTTACCTCTAAGTGCATCATACTTCAAATTGTCTGGATCAGTTCATTTACTCAATAGTTCTATGTCAACTCTGTAACCTTATTGGGTCCCTACTTCATCATAACTAACTATTGCATTTACAAATTCAATTTATTATATTTTTAATTTTTTGTTAGAAATTCATATTGATTTTAGAAGCAACTGATGAAAAGGAGTTCATGAATTATGAAATGTCTATGTCAGAATTACAGTTTTCTAAACTGCTCCTTGAATCTACTTTTGAAATAATATCCTTAATAGCTTCTAGGATGGAGTATATTTAGAAGCTGTGGAAACTGTATTCACACAACCATATGGCACCTTTTGTTGTTGTTGTTTGTGATAATAAGTGGGAGACATATGGTAATAGCAGAATGCAGGGTGGTGCCAGCTCACAATATGACTGTTTATGGTATTATGGTTATTCTTTTTTTTCTATTCAGTTTCAGCCTCCACCAACCCACTACACCCCCCCCCACACACACACACATATACACATTCATGTTCACATTTGCATATGCTTCTGCTATCTGGCCAGAAGCTGGCCACCTGATCCATTCTGGACCAATCACAGTGCTTCTCCAACATGCTGGAAGGAAGTCTTTCTTTCCAGTGTTCTTAAAGTTGTTGGAATGTGAATCTAGAGTTGGTGGGATGTGAATCTAGAGTTGTTGGCAATAGGATCTATGTCATAGGAAGGAAAAAAAGCCTGCAAATGGTAGGAGGGAATGAAGCAGTGATCACCATAGTGGCAGAGAAGACCCTCTTGGTGTTTGCATCTCTAGATATGTTGTCCATAAAGCCAGATACCATTCCTGACTTCCCTGAAATTTGGTTATGAAAACCAAAGCTGTCCTCTTGTCTTTCTTTTTTTCTGTATTGTGGATTGAATCCAGGGATACTTTACCACTGAGCCACATCCCAAGCCCTTTTAAAATATTTAATTTAGAGATGGGGTATCATTGAGTTGCTAAGTGCCTTGCAAAATTGCTGAGACTGGCTTTGAACTCTTGATCCTCCTACCTCAGCCTCCTGAGCGGCTGGGATTACAGGTGTGCACCATCACACAGGCTGTTTCTCATGAATGTTCGAGAAAACATTCTCATGAATGTTCCTGCCATTTGCAATCAGATGCTCACACTGAGCATGGAAACAGATTTCCCAAAAAGATCAGCCGGTGAAAGTTAAGACTGATCAGGAAAATTCATTATATTTGAGCATCCCACAACATTTGGAGAAATTTGGAAAAAACCATTTTGCTCAAAGACTTACTCTCAAAGATTGAGGCTAAGCATGGTTGTGTATGTCTGCAATTCCAGCGGTTCAGGAGGCTGAGGCAGGAGGATTGCAAGTTCAAAGGCAGCCTTAGCAACTTAGCAAGGCTCTAAGCAACCTCATGAGACCCTCTCAAAAAAAAAAAAAAAAAAAAGGCGGGGGAGGCGCTGGGGATGTGCTCCATAATTAAACACCCTAGGTTCAATCCCCAATACCCCCCCCCCCAATTAAATTATTGACCTGTGCCTGCTGGTACATGCCTGTAATTCTAACTCCGGAGGATGACAAGTTTGGGGTCTGCCTGGGCAAATTAGCAAGTCTCTATCTCAAATTTTTAATAAAGGGCTGGGGATTTAGCTCCTCTGGGTTCAATCAATACCAAAAATAAAACAAACAAACAAAAAAAGGTAAATATTTGAAAAAAGTGAGGAGGGGGAGGAAAGGAAAGGGGACTGAATTAGAGTGGGTCACATTCCATGCATGCATGATTTTTTGGGATGAACACAGCTACCATGTATAACTAGAATGCTCTACTAAAAATAATAATAAAAAGAAAGTGACCTGAAATCCACAACAAAGAAATTAATTTAAAAATTATGATAATTGTACTAGTTTGCCACACCTGCTGAAACAAAGTATCATAAATTGGGTGGCTTAAACAATAAGAACCTCAGTTCTGGAGGCAGAAGTTCAAAATCAACATGTCAGCAGGGTAGATTTCTTCTGATGTCTGTGAACAAAGGATCTGATCAGGCCTCTTTCCATGGTTGGTAGAATGCTATCTTCACATCATCTTAATGCTCTATATATCTTGTGTCCAAATTTCTCCTTCCACAGGTACACCAGTCACAGTGAATTAGGGCCTACTGTGTGACCTCATTTTAACTTTATTACCTCTGTAAATAATGTTTCTAAAAAAGGTCATATCATGAGGTACTCTGGGTTAGGACTTCATATAAATTTTAGGGGAGACACATTTCAACTCACAAGCCAGTTCTATTCCTAGATGTGTGGTTTTGTTTTAAATAAACTAATACTTAACTGTCCTTCAAAAGAAGTTCAACTTCTTTCTCAGGTAGTTCTTTCTATACTTCTGTTCGTCCCTCCTAAAACTATGTCTAATTTAGGAATATGATTGTATATGCTTAATGTCTTCTATTCAAAACTTATGGGTGTGGAAATGACTATGGCCGTATTAATTTACCTCCAGCAAACAGGTCTTTGGTTCGTATTACAGTGATTTTAATTTGCTTACCTCTCCACTTATATTGTAAGTTCCAAAAATGAAAGGTCCATGTTGAAATTTTTTTCCCATTTTATGTACCCCCAGAGTTTGAACAAAGATGGGGCTCAGTTGATACTGAGGAAAAATTTTCTAATTTTACTCTCAATGCCATAGGCTCCAGGAAACAGAAGAGATGAGTAGAAGATCAAATCCTCCTTTTTATTGGGTGAGGCAGTGGCATACAACTATAATCCCAGTTACTTTGAAGCTGAGGCAGGAAGATCACAAGTACAAGGCCAATCTGGGCAATTTAGCAAGACTGTGTCTCTAAATTTTAAAAGGGGACTTGTGAACGTAGCTCAGTGGTAGAATGCTTGCCTTGAATGGCAGAGCCCTGGGTTCAAGATCCAATACACAGAGCCTTTTTTCAACCCCATCAGATTTCTCCTTATCACAGTAATGTGTCCTTGGGTCATTCTGTGGGTTTTAGGGGAAATTAGTAACAACCCTAATCCCACCTCAGGAGCCCTTGAACATGAAACAGCCTCAAATACCCCTGAATGAGAATTGTTAACCATAACCACAGGAAATGGTCTATTTCTGGGGATACTGAGGACAGTAAGAAGTGGTAGGTATACATGTGTTCACTTGTTGAATTGTACACACTCCTTTATGCACTTTATAAGTTATGAATTTACAATAAGACCTCTAAAGTGCAAGAAGTAAAATGAAGAATCAATAAATGGGATGGTATGAAAGTAAAAAGCTTCTGTACAGGAAACAATTAAGGACGTGAAGAGCCTACAGAATGGGAAAAAAATCTTTACCACCTGCATCTCAGATAGAGCATTAATCTCCAGGTTATACAAGGAACTCAAAAAACTTATCATCCCAAACCCAAATAACCCAATAAATAAAGGAGCAAAGGAATTGAGCAAGCACTTCACAGAAGAAATATGAATGGTCAAAAAATACATGAAAAAATGTTCAACATCTCCAGCAGTTAGAGAAATGCAAATTAAAACTACAATGAGATTCCACCTCACTTAAGTCAGAATGGCAACTATCAAGAATACAAGTAATGGCCTGGGATTGTGGCTCAGTGGTAGAACACTTGTCTACCACCTGTGAGGCACTGGGTTGGATCCTCAGCACCACATAAAAATAAATAAAATAAAGGTACTGTATCCATCTACACCTAAAAATATACATTAAAAAGTAATAAAATAAAAGTTTTATCCATCTATAGCTAAAAATAAATGTTGGTGAGGATGTGGGGAGAAAGGTACTCTCAAACATTGCTGGTGAGACTGAAAATTGGTGCAACCACTCTGGAAAGCAGCACGGAGATTCTTCAGAAAACTTAGAATGAAACCACCACTGGACTCAGTTATCCCACTCCTCAGCCTATACCCAAAGAACTTAAAATCAGCTTATATAGTGATGCAGCCACATCAATGCTTACAGCAGCTCAACTCAAAATAAGCTATGGAAACAAACAAGGTGTCCTTCAACAGATGAATGGATAAAGAAAATGTGGTATATATGCACAACATAATATTACTCAGCTGTAAAGAAAGAAATAATGGCATTTGCCAGTAAATGGATGGAACCAGAGAATATATGGCTAAATGAAATAAGCCAGTCCCCCAAAACCAAAGGCTGAATGTTCTGATATATGAATGCTAACCCACAAGGGAGGATGGGGAGGGTAATAGAAGTCCATTGGATTAGACCAAGGTGATGAAAGGGAAGGGAGGTGGGGGAGAATAATAGGAGGGACAGTAGAATTAATCAGACATAACTTTCCTACCCTTGTATTTGAATACACGAACAGGGAATAGCATCCTAATTAGAATAAGTTATACTCCATGTATGTATAATATGCCAAAGTGCATTCTACTGCCATGCAGAAATAACCATAATAATAAAAAAAGAACCTACAGAATGGGAGAAATCTTTGCCAGTTACTCCTCTGACAGAGAATTAATATTTAGAATATATAAAGAACTCAATATCAAGTCTGTAATCCCAGTTACTTGGGAGACAGAGGCAGGAGGATCCAAGTTTGAATCCAACCTGGACAACTTAATGAGATCATTTATCAAAATAAAAAATAAAAATGGCCAGGGATGTAGCTCAGTGATAGAGAGATGCTGGCTGGGTTTAATCTCTAGCACCGCACAATAAACAAACTAATAAAATATATTTAGAGCAGACAAAAGGAACTCTTACATATCTATGGGTAAGAATGTAAATTAGTAGCACCACTAGGGAAATTAGCATCAGGTTCCTCCAAAAAAAGAAGAAAGAAATCACCATATGAAGCTATACCACTCTTTGGTAACTATATTAAAAAAAAATTAAGGTTAGTATATAGAGATACATGCATACCTATGTTTATAGCAGCACAATTCATCATAGAACCAGCTTAGGTATCCTCAACAGATGAATGGATAAGGAAATTTTGAGCTGTGTGTATATATATACACACACACACAAACAGTGGAGTTTTATTCAGCCATAAAGATGAAATTATGCCAATTCCAACAAAAGTGAATGAAGCTGGGAAACATCCTGTTAAGTGAAGTTAAACTCAGAAGTCAAGGTCATGTATATTTTCTCTCATGTGGTAGCTAGAGAGGAAAAGGTGGGGGGAATCTCATGAAATTAGAAAGGAGCTGGACATGGTGGTGCATGCTGTAATCTCAGCTATTCTGGAAGCTGAGAAAGGAGGATCACAAGTTCAAGGCCAGTCTTGACAACTTGGCAAAAATGTCTCCAAAAATTAAAAGGGGTAGAGATGCAGCTTGATGGTAGAGTACCCCTGGATTTAATCCTCAGTACCGCCACACACACAAAAAAAAAGGGGGGGGGAGAGCAATGGATCAGAAGAACTGGACCAGGGGAGGAACAGGAAAGGGGAGCACTCACCTGGGATATTAAATTAATCAAATTGTTATGTGCATATTATGAACATGTCACAATGAAACACACTATTCTGTATAATTATAATAAAACAATAAATTAAAATAATAAGATTGAAGAAATGAGCATTCTTAATACTAATAAAAAACAATAAACAAGCTGGGTGCAGTGGTGCACACCTGTAATTCCAGTGACTCTGAGAAGCTAAGAGGAGGATCAAAAGTTCAGTCAGCCTTAGCAACATACAAGGCACTCATCGACTCAGTCACACCCTGTCTCTAATATTTTTTTAAAGGGCTGAGAATGTGATTGAGTGCCCCTGGGTTTAATCTCCAGTACCAAATCAAACCAAACCAAAACCCACAACAACAACTACAAAACAACAGTAAATAATTTTGAATTTTTATATAAAGATTTTATACATGAAATGTTCTGGATACTTTATTTGTAAAAGCAAAACAATTAGAAACAACCCAAATGTCTACCAACATGTGAGTGGATAAGCAAATTACAATACATCTATATGATGGAATATTATTCAGTAATAGAAAGGAATGAATTCCCCCATCCCCCGCCCCTTAGTAGGAATCAAACTGAGGGATGCTTTACACTGAGCTATATCCTCAGCCTGTTTTTAATTTTGAGACAGGGTCTCCCTAAGTTGCTCAGGTTGGCTTTAAATTTATGATCCTCCTGCGTCAGCCTTTGGAGTTTCTGGGGTTAGTGGCATGTGCGATAGCCCCTGATTCATCTCAACGTTTTAAAGAACATTAACTCAAGTAGATATACAGTGTAGATGATCCTGATAACATCCCAAAATGGAGTATACACAACTCCTTGGATTTCCTTCCCCAGGGATTCTCCTTCTCTGATGAATGTACCTTCTACTTAACCAGTTGTTTGGATCAGAGAGGGTAACTGACCCAATGCCAGCTAATAAATCAATTTTCCTGGAAAATACGGAATTGTGTTTAAGAATCTAACAATAATCTGACTTCTCCCTTACACAAAAATAAACTTATACATTGTCTACCATGTGGACTAGGAAACAGAAATACAGTTGGAAGACTGAGAAAGAGGTAAGCAAGAGAAAAGCATAATTTCCTGGTTTTTCCCCAGTGTTACAGTCTGGTTCCAGTCTGTTCTAGAAAAATGACCTTGGGTGTCATGATCCCTTACTACGACTTTTCTAATAAAATTCACCCTTTGTGAGCTTAGATGAATTTCTATCACTTCCAATAAAAATATTGTTAAAACATATTTTATCGTTAAAAGAAAACACTGGGTCACTTCATATTGGAAAAGTAATTATTTATTATGACAAAAATAAAACTGTTGACTGAAAACAAATGAATGTTACACTATATTGCACCATGATTGTAAATGACCCAAAACCTGTTTAAAAGATGAACATTCCAGAGCAAACAGCATCCTTTTACTTAGATAAGTAGGCATGCAATCAACTCATTATGACGTAATTGTAGAAATAATCATGAGAACCAGCCACCTGAACTTAACATATAAAATGCATTTCACAATAGTAATAAAGTATTAAAATGACAAAAACATGTCTTTTAAACAACCCACCATCAGAAGAACATGCTTTGAACCATTTGCAGGAAGTGATGATGTGAATCATTAATTACCTTTGCAATTTTCTTGGTTAATGCTTATAATCTTGAACCAATGGCATACATTTCAGTTGCTTGGTTAGGGTTCAGAGCAATTTGTGGTGTGAAGATATTTTTTCTTTCCTCAGAACTACTGCAGGGGGCCCACAGAGAGATCTGACTCAAAATTTTGACCTTATAATGCCATTTGTATTTGTTCAGGCTGATTAACTAAGATATACTGTTTATTGCAAAAAGCTTGAATCTTTATGGATACAATTTAAATTTTAAGAAATGAACATAAATATAAATACACACATTTTAATGTAGTTGTACATTCTGAGGCAAGAAGTATATTGAATACGGGACCTAATGCTTCCTCTTTAATGGTCTAAAGCACCAATTTATGTTAAGATGGCAATGTGTGATTATAATCATTATACTCTGATTAGAATAAGTGCAAGAGCAAGGCTGTAACTGCTTTTAATTTTTTTTTTTAATTATGCTCTGTGGACTAGATGAACATGATAAAGTTTATAACAATCCAATAACTGAAAAAAATAACCATCATTTCACACTTTCAATGAAACAGTAGCTCAACTTTTTAAAAACCAAAATTAAAAAAATTTCATAATCCACACTGAAAGTTTACTCCAAGAGAATAAAAGAGGGGTTTCAAGTCCCTGAATTTCCTGAGGGAAAATGTAAGATTAAAATGATTATAGTCTTTTAGGGGATAAAACATGCAAAGAAACTGAGATCAAATGATAGTCATTTGCTATTTTAACCAATAATGACGGAAATATATTCACAGAATACTACAACCACTCAAATTAAAGGATTTTCCTTTCCCTTATTCTATTTAACTAATTAAATATTGAATGAGTATTGGCTCATTTGCTTTAATGAAAACTGTATGTGAATCTGATGCATCATGTTAGCCCTGCTGGTAATAAACAATTAAGAATAAAACAAAAATCTCTTAAGGAATTCGATTCCTTAGTTGTGAATTTTGCATATTTCAAACACAGTTTGGGTGAATGGGGTATTATGGGATGGTGTAACATCCCACAAACTTGAGCAAAGCACCTTGTGGACTGAAAAATGAGGTAACTTTTTAATAAAAAATTTCCAAGTTGGTGCAAGAAAACATTTCCACTCTTTCAGAACGTTGTTTTCCTTTTTCTTTTCTTTCTTCTTCCTTTTCTTTAGGGACTGAACCCAGGGGCACTGTACCATTAGTGACATCCCCAGAACCTTTTTGTTTTTTTATTCTGAGATGGTCTTGCTAAGTCACTTAGGGCTGGTCTTGAATTTATGAACTTCCTGACTCAGCCTCTCTAGTTGCTGGGATTGTAGGCATGTGCCACTGACCCTAGCCAGGACTTATGTTTTCTATTCCAAAAGCCACGCAGAGCACATTATATTATCTCTTCATTTTCAGGAGAACATTTAGATCTAATGTCCTTTTGAAGATTTTATATCTTTAATTTCAAATATTCAGAATTTGTTTCTAATAGCATTCAAATTAACACTATCCAAACATTTCATCAAAGCACATATATTTAAAGCTGACTCTAGGCCAACTGAATACATTTCCCCCCCTAAATTTAAAATGTAGAAGTTGAACATATTTTTCACATTGACCTTTTCTAAAATAGCTTTGGTTACCCAAAATTCTTAAACTATACATTTTTTGAGGAGGAGCCTTGCTTTTGGGTTGTCCTCACAGTTAAAATCAATGAATAATGATGAGACACTATTGGAAAATTTAACCTTCAATATAAAATGTTTCAAATTTATGCAGACATTTATAAAACAAGAACAGTCTGTCTACAGTATATTTTCAATACTAAAAAGTTAAACAGAATTGTAGTTTGGGGTAGCATTTATAGGCAATAAACTGAACTAACCACTTCCATCCAATTAGGAAAGCCAGGAAAATGAACGAGATAAATTTTCCAGAAGAAGGTATTTCCAATATACACCAATGTTTTTTAAGCAGTATATTATTTTCTATGCAATATGGCTTGTTTTCTCTTTTGTATTATCATTAGCCATTAACTCGATTTAAGTTAAATAGTAGTTATTAAATTTCCTACTTGTTTGAATAATAAATGAGTGATAAGGGGGTAGGAATCAAATAATAAATGAGTATGATTTAAAAATTTTTTGGTTCAAAGCCATAAATTAAGAATTTAAGAGAAGTGCCAATAAAACTTATACATATATATGTACAGGACTAGTACACTTTCCTAAAGTACATTTATGGATTAAGTGAGTGCTATTCAGAAACAATTTCATCTATAATTTGTCCTACAACACTAGAGCAAAAAGAAAAAAAAAGAAAAAAGCTTCTATTGTTTTCTACAAAATTTTCTTTGCTTTGAGCGTTCCATGGCTCTTCAGAGGCTACTGTAAATGGCATTGCCTATATTACTCACTGCTTCCATAAGAAAATAATTATTTTCTCTTTATTTTATAGATAATAAAAGTTCAATTATGCTTAATCAAAGTGATTATGGCTATAGTGGTGGTGACATTTAGAAATTTTCAGCACTGAAATTTGTATTATCTTTCCTCTAATGAATACAGAATAAAATATACCTTTAAGCATACTAACACAAGAACTTAAAAGCAAAAATTACATATTTAATTCTCAGTTTTCAATAATTTTATGTATGTGTGTGTATATATATATATATATATAATATTTCAGGTTTTAAGAAATTAAATTACATTAACAATATCAAGTATATTCCCTTATTAAAAAAAAGGACAGTTAATTCTAAAAGAGTTCTCAAGTGAGTTTCAAACAGCAAAATCTCAGAATTAAGAAAGATGCCATATTTGAACTTGCAAAAGCAAGTACATTTTAATTTTAACACAATGAAAATATTTTCCTTAAAATTTAAATTCTTTAGGGTTAGGGTAGAGTGCTTGCCTAGCACCTGTGAAGCACTGGGTTCTATCCTCAGCATCACATAAATAAATAAAAAATAAAGGTATTGTATCTATCTTCAACTAAAAAACAAAACAAATAAACAACAAAAAAACCCACAAAACTTTAAATTCTTTATCCTCCAATTAAAAATAAAATGTATAATAATCTCTTGAAGGTAATATGTGTTGGGTTTCTTACTTCCCACTTATTAGAAACTTTGCTAGGCAATATGTGGAGTGAACAGAGAGGGTAAAAGCTCAAATTATTCCCTTGTTGAACTAATTAGCTGCTGACTTCTAAAGAACAGGTATAATACAAAATTAAGAACTTATCTCAAATATGAATAAAGGCACTAATCACAAATTTACATTTTTCAAATAATATATGTTGGCTGTTTATAATGAATAAAATCAATGCTTCAGTAGTAGATATTGCTTATGTAAAGACATTCTCTTGGAGTAAAGGATGATCAGTTTTCATACTATGTAACAGGAAAGATCTAACGAAAACCTTTTAAAAAGTTTTGTATGAACTTCCTTATTGAACTTTTCCCAATCGTTGGCACAAAGTCTACTTGAATGATGACTTCCTCCTCAACAAACAGCTAACACAGATCACTTCTAATCCAAAAATAACAAAACAGTTTAAAAAAATTACTTAGAAAATTAAATAGTGAATCTTAGACTCTACTAGTATAGCTGTTTGACAAAATACAATCAACTATTAAAAACACTTTCAATATAATGCTGATGTGGTAATATAAAAAATAAACATGTAATTTGATAGAAGAGAACTGAACCAGCCAATCTTATTGGATACATGAAGGCAGATAATTATTTCATAAGAATACTGGAGTACTAAATATACTTTTTCTCTCAGGATAGGTTCGAGAATTTTTCTTAGTACTTATGGTAAACAATAAAACCAAGTAGAAATTCAGGCAAAGTGTGCTTTAGGCAAATGGTATTTTCTTAATTTCCATCTCCCTCCACCACCATCACTCACAACACACACACACATACACACACCCCACAAAGCATCTGTATTGATTTATATCTGCTTTTCTCACTTGTTCTTGATTATGGGTTATATTAAAACTAAACTAAACTAAGCCACTACTTGGTATAGAATAATTAATTAAAAGGTTCAAAATAAAGTTAATTATTTTCCAAAGTCCAGAAAGCTTTCTCTTGGCCATTTTTCTGTTCGAGGGCATGCTACCACTAAACAACTCAGAAAAGTGTTATCAAGTTTATCTCAATTAATTAATCTCAATATAGTAAACTAAATATACCTGAAAACAGCAAAATTTAAATTCATTTACAAATAAAACATTAAAATTAAAATACCACTTTTGAACAGATATTTTGATACTCTTATGAACACTGAATCTTATTTTTGATCCAAAAGAAAAAAATACTGCAAGAATGGAATAATATTCTCTAAATATATGTTCTATACCTTCTTTAGAGCAAAATCACACATTTGAAATAAAAGAATTCAAATTCCTGTCCTCCCTCTTAAATGAAAATATGCAATGCTTACATATTCATATTAGACAACTGCCTCAAAACCTTTTTAATGCTATCCAATAAATAAACTTGATTATGACGTTTCCTGCACTTTGATTTCTGAATTTATGTGGTGTTAAGAATACTACTTTGAGTATTATAGTAATATTATAAAAGCTAGGATTAAATTTAGCAGCTTCCTATAAGATTTTAGAACATGAAGTATACATAACTCAAAGATGGCAACTGTTTCAAGGCTACTCCATACAACATTCTCAAAAATATTTAAAGAAAGCCCCATATTTTTTTAATATTCTGCTGGTGGCAAAAATGCTATTACAGACACTAAATTTTAAGGAAAAAACAAGGACTATTCATACTTCTGCTTTAGTTACTGTCCAAAGCAGATGTGATGTTTTCTTCAAATAATAGCTGAAATTTTGTGGATAACAGAGTTTTGCAAATTGATAGTAAAATAGATTCAGATGTCATATTTTAACTTTAGTGCTGGTGTGCTTTAATAATTTCTGATTATTACCAGATTAATCCAACAGTATTTACCATCCATGCCAGGCTTTCAAATAAATATTTTACCTGGATTAGTTTTTACCAAATGTTGTAAGCACAAAAGTGAACTCAATTTCTTTACATAAATTAATAGTCCACTTAATTTCCATGCTAATAGCAACTTACAATTCTTCCATGAAATGCAATATGTGAGGGAAATAAAGGCAAATATTCATGATGTTTAATCTTTCTAATATGTATCTTCTAGGCAGATTTATTTCTTTAAAGTCTGTCAAAAAGATAAATGATTCATAAAAAGAACAAATATTTAGTGCTGGAAAAATTTGGAAGTAGTACCTGATAATTTCCACTAAAATTCTGTCAAAACTGGAAGGAGGGAGTGGTGATCATGAATGGAAAGAAATTGGTCATAAAGGTTATAACAATACTTTTGAAAACATTAAACATATGACAAACATTTTTTACAAGGCAGTCACTGAATAATTAGAATACAGAATAAGCAGTCAGAAGAGTTCTGTTGCTGAAAACAGTTATGCATTATGTTCATCCAACTGAAGATTAGTGCATTTAAAAAAAGTTAAGAAAAAATCTTTTATGTTCCAGTTCAGCTGCACTTGATTCAAGTGTTGCTCATAGAGGTTTGTGTTGTTATAAATTAAACATGCTGCTGCCTCAGCAGCCAAAGGTACTAGGAAAAATGTTCATGTCATAGAATAAATAGAGCAGTCTCTTTCAAGCTAAAAAGTTATCTTACGCCAATCCGGGAGGTCATCCACTCTAGACCTTGGCATAACCTATACAAAGAAAGAAGTATTTTTAAAATTAATAAAAGATTCACTTAAAAAGATTTTAAATCATTATGAGTCATTGTGGGAAACTGCTTTACTTTCATCTTGAAGATACAGCTTTGGCAGTTTTGACATGAAGACTACAAATGCCCCTCCCCTTTAACTGAAACCACTTGGAAAAAAAAAAAAAGAGCAAGAACGTCACCTTACCCTCTTAAACTCCTAAGAATGAAATACCTACAGACAACCTTAAAATCATGGGTCAAAGCATTTCTATAACACATCTATTATACTGCAAGCATTTCTAAGGAGAAAACTAAGAAGTTAGGTTGATATGAAGAAAAACAAGTTCCTAGATATAAACTATATAATCTATGTATAACACACCTTGGCTTAATATCCACTTTCAAATTCTTAGAAAAGAATACACCACAATGGCATTTATCTCAAATGTTTCTTGTCTAGAAAAATTTCTTGTCTCCCAAAAAGGCTTCTGATAATAAAGGAGATGTATACTTGTGAAAAACTGGAAGCTTGGGTTTAAGTCCTTGCATAAAATATATAATTTCTTTAAACATTCTGTTCCTTTATAGTTCAGGTGATATAATAGTTTTCTCTCACTCAAAAAATTATAAAAGTTAACAAATGAACAATAAAAATTTTGGACTGTGAAAATTTAATTCAAAACTTATTATTGCTAGACATGGTGAACCACACCTGTAATCCTGGTGACTCAATAGGTTGAGGCAAGAGGATTCAAGTTTGCGGTCAGCCTGTGTAACTTAGCTAGATATAAATAGATAAAATAAAAATTATTGCTTTTTTCTAGCTAAATATTACATTTACATTAAAAATTATAAAAAAGTTATAATTTTGTTTACTAAAATAATGCAACCCTCTAAGTCTGAGATACAGTATAAAAACCACCTTAATAACAGTAAAAGAAACAAAGATCCAAGAAGGAAACAGGTTTGCCTAAAAAAGTTGAAAGGATCCATATCTCCCCTCAGGTTGATTAACACTTACCCTTCTCCTGTTAAAGCACAGCAAGACTGAATGTGCCATGGATGATCCTTAATTGAACTAAGGGTGAGGTATTTAGAGATTTCAGCTGCCGTCATACACCCTTTCATATCCTGTTTATTTGCAAAGATAAGGACTGCAGCTTTCCTTAAATCCTGCGATCAATAAAAAATCTCTATTATGTGAGATATTATTAGTCAAACTAAAATAATGAAGTAAAAGTGTAAAATATACTCAGCAGACAGTTATAATGGAATGTTCCTACTTTAAAATGATCAGGCACTAATAATTAATTTTAAAATTTTGTTGAAATAAAAATAATCTCCATCACAATTTAATGGCCCAGTCTAACAAAGACAGATTAACATAAATCAGATAGTTAAAAGTTTTATCTTTATATTTGGGCAAACGGAGTTAAATTAAAAATAAAATATACAGATAGTCTTGGTGGTACACAACCATAATTCTAGCTTCTCAGGAGGCTGGGGCAGGAGGATTGAGTTCAAAGGAGCTTCAGTAACTTAGGGAGGCACTATGCAACTCAGTGAGACCCTGTCTCTATTTAAATATAAAAAAGGGCTAGAGATGTGGCTAAGTGGTTAAGTGCCCCTGGGTTCAATCCCTGGTGGGGTGGGGGGGGGGGGAGAAAATATACCAGAATCTGAAATATAGACATATGGCTAAATTTCAATGTTGTGAAAAGAACTGAAATAAAAAAATACACATAATAAGTATAAGAGGTTTAAAGAACATGGAATATATTTCCTACAACTTAGGTACAGTAAAACACAGTAAAAGTATAAAAATAAGCAAAGAAATAATAATCACTACTTTTAGGATACTGGACAACCTCTGAGAGAAAAATCACATCAAAAGGTTTCATAAGAATATTTGTTAGAGGGGAGTGATGGGAGGCAAGGGAGTATGGGGGTAGGAAGGACAGTAAAATGAATCAGATATTATTACCCTATGTGCATATATAACTACACGACTGATGTGATTCTACATCACCTACAACCAGAAGAATGAGAAGTTATCCTCCATTTATGTATGATGTGTCAAAATGCACTCTACTGTCATGTGTAACTAATTAAAGGAGAATGTTACAATTATCTCATTATTCATTAAATAATTTAATAATTATAATACTTGGGGAAAGCTAAAGGTTTTCTTTTTTCATATCTCACTTATCACACTTTATTCTAAGGCATGCATAAGAAATTTCAACGTGGAAAAAAACACTGCAGAAACAGTAGTAGCCTATAAATTAATGTCAGGCTTTTTTATGTTTGCAAAAGTAATCAAATTTTGATGTCAAGATTTTCAATATGTACTCATGATTTTCTAATATATTGGAGTACCGATTTTCAAAGTAGCTTCTAATTATCAATTGTATTTCAAGCAATGTCTGTGGTGTTATTTCCTTTTTCACATCAGGAATTTTAGTAGTTTGAGTTTTCTCTTTTTCTTCATTAGCTTGGCTAAGATTTATCAATATTATTTATTTTTTCAAAGAACCAACATTTTATTTCATTGATTTTTTTGAATCTATACTCAAATAAAATAGAAAATCATGAAGACATCAACAAATTTCTAGACACATGATCTTCCTAAATTGAATCAAGAGGATATAGAAAATTAAACAGATCAATTTCAAGCCATCAAAAGCCTACCAGCAAAGAAAAGTCCAAGTCTAGATGGCTTCTCAGCCAAGTTCTACAAGACCTTCAAAGAACTTAAACAAATACTCCTCAAATTATTCCATGAAACAGAAAAGGAGAGAACCCTCCAAACTCACTCTAAGAAGCTACTATCACCCTGATACCAAAACCAGACAAAGAACATCAAGGAAAGAAAACTTCAGACCCTATAAATATCCTTGATGCACATAGATGAAAAAAAATCTTAAAATAATGGCAAATAGCATACAAAACATATTTAAAAGATACTGAACCATGATCGGGTAGGATTCATTTCAAGGATGCACAGTTGGTTCCACATACAGAACCAAATAAAAATAATATATTACATCAACAGACTGAAAGACAAGATCACATGATTATCTCAATAGATGCAGAAAAAGCATTTGATGAAATTCAGTAATCATTCATGTTCAAAACAGTAGAAAAACTAGGGATAAAAGGAACATATATCAACACTATAAAAGTACCTGTGCTATACCCAAGGCCAATATCATGCCAAATGGAGAAAACTTGAAAGTATTCCCTCTAAACTCTGGAACAAGACAGGAATCCCCTCTTTCACCACTCCTATTTGATATAGTCATGGAAACCCCAGCAGGGCAATTAGATAGAATAAATTAAAGGAATATGAATAGGAAAAGAAGAGCTCAAACTATGCCTATTTGTCAATGACATGATCAGCAGAAAGCTTCTAAAACTCATAAATTATTTCAGCAAAGTAGCAGGGTATGCAATCAACACCTATAAATCAATTGCATTCCAATACACTAATGATGAATCAGCTGGAAAAGATCTCTACAATGAAAACTACAAAACACTAAAGAAAGAAATTGAAGAAGACCTCAGAAAAATGGAAAGATCTCCCATGTTCTTGGATACGCAGAATTAATAGTCAAAAAGGCAATACTACCAAAGGCACTATACAGATTTAATGCAATTCCTATTAAAATTCCAATTATGTTGTTCCTAGAAACAGAAAAAGCAGTCATGAAATTCATTTGGAAAAATAAGAGGCCCAGAATAGCCAAAACAATCCTCAGTAAGAAAAGTGTTGCAGGAGGTATCACAATACTAGACCTCGAATTATACTATAGAGTTATCATAACAAAGATGGCATGGTATTGGCACAAAAACAGACATGAAGATCAAAGGAATCATGCATACAGTTTCCTCATACTTGACAAAGATGCCATAAACATACATTAGAGAAAAGAGCCTCTTCAACAAATGGTGCTGGGAAAACTGGAAATCCATATGTAGCAAAATGAAATTAAATTCTTGTCTCTTGCCCTGCGTAAAATTCAACTCAAAGTGGATCAAGGACCTAGGAATGAGACCACAGATTCTGAATCTACTAGGAGAAAATGTAGGCTCAGCTCTCTATCATGTCGGCTTAGGAACTGACTTCCTCAATAAGACCCCCAAAGCGCAAGAATTAAAATGAAGAATTAATAAATGGGATGGTATTAAACTAAAAAGCATCTGCACAGAAAAGGAAACAATCAAGTACATGAACAGAGAGCCTACAGAATGGGAGAACATTTTTACCACCTGCACCTCAGATAGAGCATTAATCTCCAGATAAAAACTCAAAAAACTTAACATCAAAAAGCCAAATAACCCAATAAATAAAGGGGCAAAGGAACTGAACAAGCACTTCACAGAGTAAGAAATACAAATGGTCAAAAAATATGAAAAAATGTTCAACATCTCTAGCAATTAGAGAAATGCAAATTAAAACTACACTGGGATTCCATCTCACTCCAGGCAAAATGGCAAGTATCAAGAATACAAGTAACAAACAATGTTGGCAAGGATGTGGGGAAACAGATACACTCATACATTGCAGGTGGGACTGCAAATTGGTATAACCACTCTGGAAAGCAGTATGGAGAGTCCTTAGAAAACTTGGAATGGAACTACCATTCAATTCAGTTATCCCACTTCTCTGTCTATAACCCAAAGGATTTAAAATCAGCACACTACAGTGACAGTCACATCAATGCTTACAGCAGCTCAATTCATAATAGCCAAGCTATGGAAACAACCTATGTGTCCTTCAAGAGATGAATGGATAAAGAAAATGTGGTATATATACACAACGGAATATTACTCAGCCATAAAGAACAAAATGATAACATTTGCCAGTAAATGGATGGAACTGGAGTATATATGCCTAAATGAAATAACCTAGTCCCCCAAAATCAAAGGCTGAAATTCTCTCTGACATATGGATGCCAACCCACAAGGGAGAGTGGGAGAGGAAGAATAGAAGTCCACTGGATTAGAGAAAGGAAGGAAATGAAGGAAAGGTAGGGGGAATGAGAAGGACAGTACAAATTAATCAGACATCACTTTCCTAGCCTTGTATCTGAATATATGACCAAGGTAACTCTGCATCATGTACTATCACAAGAATAGGATTCTAATCAGAATAAGTTATAATCCATGAATGTTTAATATGCCAAAAGACACTCTATATTAGTCATATATATCTAAAAAGAACAAATAAATTTTTCAATATGTAAAGTTTTACTAATGATGAAATAACCAATACCACTGTACACTAATCATTATAAAAAAGCAAAACCAATATACAGAGACCTGACACCATTATTTTTTGAAGATATGTTTTCAAAACTTACCTCATGAGCCAACATTCTGTATAATTCTTCTTTCGTAATAGCTAGTCGTTCCCTGTCAATACTATCAACAACGAGAATGATGAACTAGAAGACAATTAAAAAAAAAAGAAAGTAAGTTGAATGTGATGGTGAAAAATTTTCTAATTTACTCAAGTGATATTAGTAGCTTCTTCACATAGCATCGTCATTCCTATAAAATAGATAGTGCTATTATTAGTCACCAAGAGCTTACAGAGTACAAAATGTTAATAATAAGATGATAACTGATAATTTTAATAAACAAAAACTGTAACCAAGTTTATTTGTTAAAGTGCTTTTTGAATATATACTATGTAATAATATTTGCTTTTAAATGTGAATAAAATTGATTTATAAAAAGAAACAGTAATTTAAAGAATACTTTCACTAAAACATTACTCTATTATTCATTTACTAATAATCAGCTACATATTTGAGACAGTCTCCCACTTATTGGAAAGAAAAAGTTAAAACAAATTAAGAATAATACTAATGTATTGGGAAGGTTTGCATTTCTGTAATCACAGCTACTCCAGAGACTGAGGCAAGAGGATCTCAAGTTCAAACTTAGCAAGATCCCTTCTCAAAAAAAAAAGTTTTAAAGGGGCTGTGGATGTAGGTCATGCATCATTTGCGTAGTATGTATGAGGCCCTGCATTCTATTCAGTACCACATACAAAGAAAGTGCTAAACTATGTTAAATTATATGTATTGGTGTTAATATGCTAAAGGATCATGCAGGTGAGATGAGAGAAAGGCAAGAGAGCCAGGACAACTGGAGTAATCCATTGGTGAAGGTGTACACGAAAAAAAATTTGGTCTTGCAAACAAAAATACAAGGAACTTCAAACAAAAATAAAAACAAAGAATGAAAGTAACTTTGCTAGGTAAAAAAAAGATAGTAAGAAAAGGCATCTAGCTCAAACACCTTATACAGAAGATAAATTTAAAAAATGAGATTATATGGTGCTAAAGATTATGTAAAGTAGGGTGGTAATCTAAAATAAGATAGAAAAGATGGAGTTAAGTTATAGAAATGACCTTAAAACTAGAGAGAAACAACTAGAGCAATCTAAATGTAAACTGAGAAGGGTTTAAGACAAAAGCAAAGAGAAAGAAATACAGCAAAGGAAGAATGGACAGAATACCAAGAATTACATGTGAGTTAATGAGAGGAAGATGTCAGGAATTAACTCCTTAGATTATAATGTACCTTTTGGATGTCAGTCACTTCAATGCATAGAATTTTTAAAAAGCAAGGGGCTGGGATTGTGGCTCAGCAGTAGAGCGCTTGCCTAGCACATGCAAGGCCCTGGGTTTGATCTTCAGCACCACATAAAAATAAATAAATAAAATAAAGATATTGTGTCCAATTACAACTAAAAATATTTTTTTTTAAAAAAAGCAAGATGACAAGAGTGAACAAAAAGATTAGTGAAATACCACACAGATCAGATCCCTGTCTGGAATCTAAGAGTGCAAATGCTAGGTGTCATGCTGGTGTTGCAACAAAGGCCTTTATTTTTCATAGTAATTTTGATATTCTTACAGAAATAGTTTATTGAAAGAACATTTCATGCATATGGTATCAGTAATAAAATCTTTTTATGAACTAAGGGCAAGTCGCCTAGAATTTCATCAATTTCAAAAACTACCCTTCTGAAGTGTTTTAAATACACTTGAAACATCTAGAATTAACTTTGACCTATTTCTCAAAGGTGAACTGCTCTTTCACAGCTGAATTTAACTGAGCTTTGGAAAAAGTTATTTATGCTGTTGACAAATGTATATTAATCTAACCTATAACAAAAATATTTGCTTATCTACTCTTCTGCCTCTCCTCACCCCCAACCTAAATAAAATAAGTACTACCACAAGTGCTGAATATTTGAAATAACTCATCCTGGTTTACTACTTACACACTGCATTAGAATATAAGCACACATACAGTTATGGTATTACAATATATATCTTTTTCTTAAAAAGGCAACTTTGTACACCAAAAATTCTTTCCATTTCACTTTCTCCCAAATCCAGTTTTTAAAAGGCTTCATTTTAAAAAATAATTCCTGAGGAGTACCTCTTTGCAAAGAAAAATTACATGGATTCTATTTACACTAGCATTCTCAAGAAAAACCTCTCATCATCACTGTATGACCTAAGAAAAAATAAAGCAGAAACTGTAGATATTCCAGATTTGTTCCACAGGCTATCTCTGAAGTAATAAGATAATTACATAAGTGATAAAGAACTCTGAGGGATGCTGCAAACTCATCTTTTTTTTTTTGTTTTTAAACATTACAATACAGTCTCACCAAAATTTTAAATATTCATTTGATGCTATTTGAAAATATTATGTTAAATCATACTTAAAAATATTTTACTCCTTCTTTAATCATGTCCTATTTTATTTTTGCAAGATTTTGGGAAAAGTTGTATAATTTCTCCTAATGTTAAATTTCTCCAATACTTAGAGATATTATAATATTGCTAAAAGAATAAACTGTGAGCGCCTACTCAACAGTAAGAACTCAATAAATAATCACTCCCAATACTCTTTTCCTTGCCTTTTCTATTTAAAAAATCTGAATTCTGTATAAAAAAACCAATCTTATTAAAAGATAACTGTCAATAATCCTAATTTACATTCTATTTTCTGTTTCTGTTTCTTGTTAAAATTCAGAAGTATTCTTGGCATACCTCTGTGTTTGAGTAATATGTGTTCCAAGATGACCGTAGGGACTCTTGACCACCAATATCCCACATAAGAAAATGAGTATTCTTTACAACTATTTCTTCAACATTGCTTCCTATAGTTGGAGAAGTATGGACCACTTCATTCATTAAGCTGTTGAAAAAGACAAACACTATAAAAACTCTCTTGTACATTTTGAGAAGAAAAGTAAGTTTTATCCCTATATTTTAAGAATGAATCAACCTTTCTCAAAATAAAAACCATAAGCATACAAAATAAATACTTGGAGAACATTTGTGCCAATAAAGATCTAGACAAATGGGGGCTAGGATTGTGGCTCAGCAGTTGAGCGCTCGCCTCACACGTGCGAGACCCTGGGTTCAATCCTCAGAACCACATAAAAATATATAAGTAAAATAAAGGTATTGTGTCCAACTACAACTAAAAAGTAAATATATATAAAAAAAAAGATCTAAAAAAGAACAAGTACTGAAGACTTTTTTGTTGTTGTTTTTTGGTATTGGGGATTAAGCCCAGAGACACTTAATTGCAGAGCTATATCCATAGCCCTTTTTCTATTTTTATTTTAAGATGAAGGCTTACTAAGTTTCTCAGAACCTCGCTAAGTTGTTGAGGTTGGCCTCAAATTTGTGATCCTCCCACCTCAGCCTCTGGAGTTGCTGAAGACTTTTGTTTTTTTAATAGAATGAGATGTAAACTTGATTTGGATAGAAGGGAACACTGTAGTGTGAGTCTGCATTTCTGTGGGGAAAAAAATTCATATACCACCAATTTTTTATTATTTAGGTCAGAACCAATGCCTCATCCTCAACCAAGTTTCTAGGTGACTGACCATCAGTTTCTGCAATGGCAATCATTGGAGAGTAGGCTATCCATACGCATGGTGGTACACACCTGTAATTCCAGTTACTCAGAGGCTGAGGTAGGAGAATTAAAAATTCCAGGCCAGCCTGGGAAACCTAGCAAAACTTTGTATCAAAATAAAAAATTAAAGGAGCTGGTGATGTAGTTCCATGGCAGAAAACTCCTGGGTTTGATTCCTAGTAACACACACATATGCACAAACATGCACATCAAAGGCTATGTGAGAAATTTAAGACCTAGGTCAAAAAATTAGTGCAGTTGGGTACAGTGGCACACACTTCTAATTCCAGCAGCTTGGGAGGCTGAGGCACGAGGATTGCAAGTTCAAAGCCAGCCTCAGCAAAACAGAGGTGCTAAGCAACACAGTGAGACCCTGTCTCTAAATAAAATACAAAAATGGGCTGGGGATGTGGCTTAGTGGTTGAGTCCCCCTGAGTTCAATCCCTGATAACCCCCCCCTCCCCCAATCAGTGTAGTACAACCCAAATTACAGACTTAAAAAGACCATGGGCAAATAAAAATCTTACATAAAAATGAACTGTATATTTATACTGCCATAATCATTAAATTATTTAATTCAGCATGTATTTGCTGACAATATGACAAAGTACTGTGTTGGAAGAGGCTTCCAGTTTTCTCCTGAGTTTTATATATATATTTGAAGCTACATGAAATTATAATAAAGAGAGAAATTTCTTAAATATATATATTTGTTGTTTAAAGACTTTTAAAATATTAAAATACACAATGGATAATGAATGAAAATGTGTTAAAAGAAGCAGTTACTGAACTCTGAAACAAACCACAGGTAGTAAGTTTTTAGCAAAGTAACTGAAAAATAACATGTATTGCTTAAGTGAATATTTCTGGTGAGCCACAGACTGATGCACATTTGTCTTTTTATTTATTTATTTTTTGTGAGGCTGGGTTTTGAACCCAGGGCCTCCTGCATACTAGACAGGAGCTGTGCTGAGCTACACTTCCAGCCCTAGATTCATATACTTTTAACACAAGATGTGGAGGGAAGAGATGAGAGCTATGCAATCCTGTAAAGTACTGTATTATTATTTGTAAAAATGCTTGAGATCCTGATCCATTTTTGTAAGTTAACATCTCATTGGCACTGAAAGGATCACTGTATTAGCACTTACAGAATAATAAGAGTTACTTGGATGAGTGAACTGAACTCTTAATTAAATTTCTTAAAGCATTAATATATTACTCTTAAAGTTTCAAGTTTCTCCCTTTTGTGAGCTAATAAAGCAATACTTTGATCATCAGTACTTCAGACAAGTCTGGTTATGCTAACTAATTCCAAAGCTATTAGTCAGGAGAGTAGTAAGTTCCCAGAAATATCAAGCTGGTGTGAGAAGAACTAAGTGAAATCCACTTTATCCACTTACCCAGTGCTATAATTTGTGTTTTATTTATTTTAGTTTAATATTGGTTCTTTCTTTTAAGGACAGAAAACAGAAAGTTCTTGTAGAAATATATATTTATCAAAACATGACAGCTTATTTACTTGCTATTTTGGTAAAATGCTGAAAAAACATATATATATATATATATATATGTCTTCCTATTATATTGAAAAAGTGAATAAAAATGGCATCTCATTTTTGTTAATTACAAAAACTATTAAATATCCATACTTACAATTGATAAAGAATGGTGGTTTTCCCCGCATTATCCAATCCCACTATAATTACTTTGTGTTCTACAGAAAGAAAGCAAACCACAAACATTTAATACTGTTGCATACTACAATTACATGTATTCATACAATTACACATTTTCAACAATGATTATTACTTAGCCTGTCAATGAAAAGTATTTACTGGATTTCTACTTCTGAACTACTAAAATAAATTTAGAAGCACCTGTCACTTTGGGTATAAACATTAATGTAGACAAAACATATGACTCTGCTTTACACAGCTACTTAAAGTCTCTGCTAATCAAGTTAGCTTTTTGTCAAGTTATGTTTACTTGTGATTTTCCACCTACATGTACCAGGATACTTTTCTTTTATTCACTTAAAAATCATTACCCTAAGTACATATATGAAGACCTGAATGGTGTGAATATACTTTGTACACAACCAGAGATATGAAAAATTCTATATGTAATATGAATTGTAATGCATTTTGCTGTCATATATAAATTAGAATAAAAAATTTTTAAAAAACCCCCTTTTAGCTGAAAACTGCAATAATTTTTGTTACCAAGACACACATATTCTTAACTAGTTTTTCATTGCTTGTACTAATTTAGAGAAATATAAGCAGTTACTCAGTCTAGTGCTTTTTTCAATCTGAATTCAACAATTTTCCTGTGCAGATATTGTTTTTTGTATAACAAAAGTCATTTCAGTGCTTTTCTCCTTCTGGTGCCATGCACTAACTAGTCACTTCTTTATAAGCAGTTATTAAAGCCTGTCTAATTATTCTGGTAAGTGGTACATAATCTAAGATCTTCTTTGAATGAAAAAGAGAAAACCTCTGGATACCACACAGAATATATTAAAGATTTCATTAATCCAGGGCAGAATGCTTAGAAAGCAGGATATGTATGCAAGCTGTCACAAGAACCAGAATACAAATTATTTTGAAGTCAACAATTTAGCATTTTGTATCCTGTTTCTCTTGATAACCTCTGATGAGTGTCAAAATTCTGATAATACATTTACCTGAATTCAGGTCATATTCCTATTCTAAAGCCTTAATACTGTATCAGTCAAAAAAAAAAAAAAAAGAGAGAGAAAGAGAGAGAGAGAGAGAGAGAGTGAGAGAGAGAGAGAGAGAGAGTGAGACACACACACACACACACCAGAATTAATGGGCAAATTCTTGAGATCACAACCTACTTTTGTATCTTCTAATGATTTATGCACTATAGGTACTGCCTATAATATTGCAGGACAAGTAGATGTGTTCCTCTGGAAAGGGTATTTTCATTATAGGAGAAGCTGCTTTGTAAAACAAAACTAAACCAAATGAAACTAGTTTACTTATTCTACGTCACTATTAATTCTTTTTCCATTCTTTTGGTTCATATCCCCTAATTTCTAATGGAGGCACTCTTGACGTGTTGTGCTGTTTGTTCTTGTTTATAATATAAGAACAAGAATACTCTTAGCACAGGCATTTTAAATTTTGATAGCAGCTGAAAACTTTACTTCTTCAGCATCTGGAGACCAGTTAGAAGAAAGTCACTAATCAAAGGGTAAGCAAAATTTAAAAGTATTTATGTATTTCTCTGAAAGTTTCAAGTCTTCTCTTTTGCAAGCTACCAAAGCAGTATTCTGACAATCATCACTTTAGATGATGCCATGCTACTCAGGAGTATCAGGGGAAGAGAATGGACAGACACTACCAAAATGAAGTGAATACCTGGAGCCATTTTCTTTCCATTTTTTTTTTTTTTTTTTTTTTTTGTAGGGTTGGGACAGGAGGAACCTGGGATTGAACTCAGGGGCACTCAACCACGGAGCCACATCCCCAGCCTTATTTTGTATTTTATTTAGAAACAGGGTTTCACTGAGTTGCTTGGTGCCTTGCTATTGCTGACACTGGCTTTGAATATGCAATCCTCCAGTCTCAGCTGCTGGGATCACAGGCCTGCACCACCGTGCCCCACCCTGGAGCCATTTTCAAACAATTCTGCTTCACATTTTGATGATGATGACAACTAGAGTATTAAAAGGCCTAACAGTAAAAATCATGCATCATTTTGAAAGTTGGTCTCCCAAAGGTTGGTCTCCAAAGTGAATTAAGGAGAGACAAACTCTGAAGGTGGATAGCATATAGATTTCATTCAAGTTGTATAAAACTGCTTCTAGCCCACACTGACAAGGAATTCTGGCAATTAAAACACACAATTTCAACTCTTATGATGAAGGTATACACAATTATCCTTAAAATAAACTGAATTCTATCTTCTGATGTTAAAATTACCATCAACAATCTGAGTCTATCTATAAGAGAACATCAACTATAAAGGAATGCCTATGTGCTTTTAAAAAGCACAGAATAATAAGGTTTTAGATCTTTGTTCTGAAAAATATATTTATCATCATCTGTACAGTAAGAATAAAAGCAGTTCAAAAGTCATTGATTAAAAACCAATTAAAAAATGCACTCTGTTGCATAAGAGTTGAAATTGTGTTTTGGGAAGCTACTAAATAATTGCTAATTGAGTATGTTGATGATCATATACTGGTTAGTAAAGTTTTTACCCATTCAAGGAAAAATTAATTTGCTGTCACAGAATAAAAGGTGCCCATGCTCAGGGCAGGAATATTTGTGTTGGGGATAGAAATGTGAGTAAAAATAATTTTAGGTTAAGACATTACCATAACTATCAGAGTTACAGTAAATTAGAATGTTTTCTTTAAAAAAATGTGTGTGCATACCATGAGATCATTACCAAGGACATCATTTCACTGGAAGTAACTTCCAGGAGAATCTCAAGTTCAAAGCCAGCCTCAGCAACTTAGCAAGGTCCTAAAGCAACTGAATGAGATCTGTCTCCAAATAAAATGTAAAAAAAAGAGCTGGGGATGTAGCTCACTGGTTAAGTACTACTGGTTTCACTCCCAGAAAAACAAGAAAAAGAAATACCTTCCTGGAAACCAAATTGTGCTTCTTTCTCCAACAAGAAGCTGGGAGAGATTCTTCCAATGTTATTTATCTATGCATCTCCAGACCCCAACATAATGTATGTTTATTTGTACTAAATGAAGGAAAGCTTCAATCGCAAAGTTTTAATTTTGATGAACTTTTTTGTATTCTTGGCTATGGTGTTAGTTCTTTTGGATTTCTTTAAAAATTGGTCCACGTTTTTATTTTGTAAGTAGTACAGGGACACAGACTTACACACAATGAGGATCCAAAAGAAATAAGTAAGAGCCCTTGCTTGTACATAGGAGCAGGTTAAAAAACAATGGCTAATAAAAATGAAAAAAGAAACTTCAAAGAAAAAAAGTGGGAGAAAAAAATCAAAGAAAGAAAAGGTTGGGCTGGGGATGTGGCTCAAGCGGTAGCGCGCTCGCCTGGCATGCGTGCGGCCCGGGTTCGATCCTCAGCACCACATACCAACAGGGATGTTGTGTCCGCCGAGAACTAAAAAATAAATATTAAAAATTCTCTCTCTCTCTCTCTCTCTCTCTCTCTCCTCTCTCACTCTCTCTTTAAAAAAAAGAAAAAAAGAAAAAGTTTCTCCTCGATTTTTAAATTTTACTCAGTGGAAAAAGAATTTATAGTTTTAGTATAGAATACCAATTGATGCCCAATAGACTAGCATCATGGGTACTAAACAGTAGTGGTATTAAAAAATAAATTGTAAAATGTGTCAAAATTTATTTTATCACATTAAAATTAATATTGTTAAAATATAATCAAATGTCCAACTTCTCATTTTAATGTGTAAGAAAGATACCATGAAATAGGGACTGCTACATTCTAGTAGAGCACATCTATCCCAATGCTATCATGTAACTAGAGCAAGTACTATAAATATAGTTTGTAAACAACCATAAAACCAAACAAAGGAAAAAATAATCAAATTTAGTGATTTAGAAAATTTGGGATACTATATTTATAAAATACATGTTTGAATTATTGCAAAGGTGTAGACAGAAAAAAAGTTAGACAGTAAAAAAGAGGAAAAAGCCTACATAGCAATGATGGCTGAATCTTGAAAATAAATACGCTCTCAAACCTTCTTTATCTCTGCTATATTAATTATAGAGTCATAAGATGTTATAGTTTAGAACAGAATGTAGAATCTGAGAAATATTTCTCTCTCACATAACTCACCTCCAAATGTACCTCTAATGAACCACCCCCCCCCCAAAAAAATCACAAAATTACTGACATAAGAAAAGCTAGAACTTGTTTCTCTGTTAGGTTACACTATATTCACTTCCCTCTCCTTTTCTTTAACCACCAACAATAACCACATTTCTGGATGATTCAATGTTTTCAAACCAACAATATAGATATGATGATTCAACAATTCAACATTTATTGAGTTCACTAAATGCTTTGACTATGGGATATTCATGATTAAAATGAACAGCAAAAGACTTTAACCTCAAGAATCTTAAAAGTAGGGTAAACAAGCACTTAAAAAATAGCACCATTAATACGAAGTAATAGAGGTATAACATGGTAATATTCTTAAAGGTAAGAAAAAGCTAGTATTCAACTTTCAGATAAGGAACAAAATGTCAAGAATAAAAAGAGATACTGAAGATTGTAATGTCAATAATAAAAGGAGATACTGAAGATTGTCATTAAGTATTTTGCATACATTATCTAGGCCAATTTTTGTAATTATCCCAGAAGAAAGTGATATTATTTCTCATTTTACTGATAAGAAACTGGAGTCTTAGGCTGAATAATTTTCCCAAGGGCATACTGCTGCAACGTAAACAGAACCTCATCCAGCCAGGTATCTGGTTCCAGAGAAGCAATTTTAACTAGTAAGGCAATATATTGCCTTCATGATCATATTATAACATTATTAGCAAACTACATATACATAAATAAAATGCTTAAAAAGACCTTACTTTTCATCCCTCATATACACTATTTTTAAAGTTTAAAAAAACATTTAAATATATCTTCATGGGTATTTAAAACATAGTTTTATTTCAAGAAGTATAGAGCCTATAGAAAAAGATAACCATGTTCCATATCTTTACTACTTCTCAATTTTTTTTTAACAGGGATTAAATTTAGGGGCACACGACCACTAAGCCACATCCCCAGCCCCATTTTGTATTTTATTTAGAGATAGGATCTCATTGAGTCGCTTAATGCCTCGCTCTTGCTGAGGCTGCATTTGAACTCTCAATCCTCCTGCCTCAGCCCCAAGAGCCACTGGGATTACAGGTATTCACCACTGTGTCAAGCTTCTTCTCAATTTTTAAGTAATATTTTACTACTAAAATAGTAAATACAAGTGTATTCATTACTTATCGGTTACTCCTTACTACTTAACTTATTATTAACACTTATTACTAAAATAGTAAATGTAAATAAAACAACAGGAAAAAATTTAAATAGTAGTAAATATAAGAAAACATTTTAGTAAAATGTGTTAATTTTTTCAAGTTTGGCTAATGGTTTCCCAATGTGATACTTACCCACTTTTGTGACAAAATTGAGTTTTACAGTGTTCTAAAAGTTAAAAAGAATCCAAAGATGTACTTCCCCAACTCACTGAATAATGATGAGAAGACTTTAACAAGAACATACTGAAAGAGAGCTGGTGGAACACACCTGCAATCCCAGGAACTATGGAGGCTGAAGCAGAGTCCATAAATTTAAGGCCAATCTCAGCAATTTAGGGAGATATGTCAAAATTTAAAAAGGTTTGGGGATGTAGTTTGGTTGCAGAGCATGCCTGGATTCTATCCCTGGTACCAAACAACAACAACAACAACACAAAACAAAATACTCTTATTGATCTAACATATTTAATTATCTAGAAAGTTTAAATGCTGTCCACAGGAATGTAATGATTTGAAAAGCAAATGTTAAGGGGCAAAGACAATCTAGTCCACAGCCTTTAAGCTTCTTTGACCATGTTCACAGTTGAAAAAATGTAAGTCGTACAAAGAGTAAAAGAGATCACAGATGGGCCACTAAAAAAAAAACTCAATAAATTTGAAATAAAATTGAAATCTTATAGAGTATATTTCTAACCACAAGAGATTACATTAGGATCTAAGATTAACCTATCTAAAAATCAACAAATATTTGCTTAACAAAACAACATACTCATAAGTAATCCATAGGTCAGAGAAGAAATCACCAAAAAAAAAAAATGGCAAAAAATATTTCAAACTGAATACTGAAATACAACACTAAAATTTATGGAATACAGTTAAAGCAGTAGTACACAAGAGAGACATTTATAGCTTTGAAACACTTCCATTTGAAAAGAGAAAATCAGTACTACTATGTTTAATCCTTAAGAAGCGAAGTAACAAAAAAAAGAGTAAAAAGAAGGAAGTGGCAGGAATTAGTAAAATATAAAACAAACAAACAAGACAATACTAAAATTTTCTATCTTAAAAGATTAACAAACAAAGTTGGAGAACTCTAGAGTACAAATTTCTAATTTTACCACAAAGCTGGGCATGGTGGCATATGTGATGTAACCACAATAACTAAGGACACTGAGACAGGAGGACAGCAAATTCCAGGCCAGCCTTAGCAACTTAGCAAGGCTCTAAGCAACTTAGTGAGAACTAGTCTCAAAAATAAAAAAATAAAAAGAGCTGGGGTCTAGCTCAGTAGTAAAGCATCCTTGGGTTCAATCCCCAGTACAAAAAAAAAAAAAAAAACCCACAAAAATTACCATAAAGTTATAGTATTTGAGATAGTGTAATATGGCTTAGGATTAGACATAGACCAATGGAAAGGAAGACATATATGATCATTTGAATTTGGACAAAGGCTCCAAAGTAATCCATCTGGGGGAAAAAGTCTCAGAAAATTATGCTAGAACAGACAGATAGCCATGTGAAAAAATAATGAAACCCAATTCCTAGTCATAACTCAAAAATAATCTGAGGTGGTTCACTAGCTTAATCTTCCAGATGAAAGGAGCAGGTACCTTAAAGATAAAAGTTATTGAGCTTTTGTTTGTTTAAGAAACACAACTTCACCAAAATTAACAATTTCTTCTCAGGACAATTCCCATTAAGAAAATGAACAGAGGTGGAATAGGAGTACACTTCAGTGGTAAAGCATTTGCCTGGCATGCTTATTGCCAGGGATTTGATCCCTTGCATTGCAGTCGGATGGGGAGGATAAAGTCACAGATTGGGGAAAAATATTCACGAAACATAAATCTAACAAAGAACCCATTTCAGAATATAGTAATAATTTCTAAAATTACACAACAAACAGATATATGTTGTTTTTAAATAAATAATGGATTTGAACTGTCTTCAAAGATATATATATATATATATATATATATATATATATATATATATATATATAAAATGGTAAGAACAAGGAAATTAGCATGCCCACCAGAAAAATGTAGCTTAAGGCTATAAAGAGATACATTACACATCCAACAGAATAACTAAAATTAAAAAGACTGAATGGCAAATGTTGGTAAGGATGTGGAACAAGTACAACTCTCAAACATTGCTGATAAAAGTATAAAGATATATAAAACAAAAGATGAAGCAGTTTCTTAAGAGAAATAAAAATACCTACAAAAGTTTTAGGAGTAGTCATAGTATAGCCCATCAAAATGCAAATCTATAAAACAGTAGTTGTATTCATGCAATGGAGAGAGCTATAGGTCAAGTTTCCATTGTGAAAGCTTAATTTAAAAATATAAACATAATATTAGAGAACTGGAAAAAAACCTCAAAAAAACTAAAGAGGGAAAAGACAATATTCATTGAACAGTGGCACAAAAACAGTAAGAAAATATTTAGCAAGTTAGAAAAATTTCTTTTATATATACAAAATATAGTAGCTGAACCAAAATACTCCATGGGGAGATTGGAAGACAAAGGAAATAACCCAGAAAATATAGGTAGGAAAAAAGGCAATATGAAAAGGAATCTTTGAAAACCAATCTACCATAACATAATCAATAATATTTCTAGGGAAAAAACCCTAAGAGAAAATTTTTAAAAATTTCCAACAGATGATGGCGTTGGGATTGTGGCTCAGTGAAAGAGCACTCGCCTAGCATGGGCAAGACCGGGGGTTTGATCATCAGCACCACATAAAAAAAAATAAAAAAAAAATAAAGGCATTGTGTTGTCCATCTACCAAAAAAAAAAAAAAAAGTATATTCTCTCTCTCTCTCTCCTGTAAAAAAAAAAAAACAAAACAAAAACAAAAACAAACAAACAAAAAAAACTTTCCAACAGAGCTGTTTTTTTTTTTTTTTGTGGTGGGGGGGTAATGGGTATTGAACCCAGAGGTATTTTAACACTGAGCCACATTCCCCATCCTCTTTATCTTTTATTTTAAGATAGGGTTTCACTAAAATGTTTAGGGCCTCACCAAATTGCTGAGGATAGCCTGGAACTTTGAATTCTCCTGCCTCACTTCCCTAGAAGTTGGGATTATAGACACACACCACCACCGCATCCAGCAAAAGAACTACATCTTTATCTTTAAACTGAAAATGTCATGCCTATAATCTGAGCTACTCTAGGGGCTGAGGTAGGAGGATTACTAATTTGAGGAGAGCTGTGGCAATTTAGTGAGACCCTGTCTCCAAAAAGAAAAAACTAAAAGAGCTTGAGATGTAGTAACTTGGTTTAAGGAAACAAACAAAAAACCGTACAATAATGGCAAAGACAAGTTCAAACCAGCAGAGAGGTAAATGTTGGATTTGGAGCAGGAACCTCTTAGCCAAACATACAAAGAAAACTAAAACAATTTTGTAATTATTTACACTGGGGTAAAAATATTAAAGGAAAAACAGAAACAATTATAAGCATGCTATGGCCCAGGGGTAACAAGACTTTAGTCTTCAAAAAAGAGATTAAATTATACCAAAAACCTATACTATGATGATGAAGGAATTGAACAGGCATAATAGTATTCTCTTCTACCATAAGTTAGCAAATGATAATGTTTAAAATTTCCATACAGGCATAGTATTCAGAAATATGGAAGTATGTTACATTAGAAGAAAAGTTTAGAGAGACATGACTGACATACTTATCAGTTTAAGACTAACATTATTCGATTTTTTAAAAAACAATTTATATGCTACTTTGATATAAAACTTCACGTTTGCATAAAATAAAGCAAAAAAATTGACAAAAATTAGCACCACCTATTTGCCAGTCACTGTAAATATAAGAGTGAATAGGAACAAGTTAATTCCACAAGTTTATTTCCATTGAAAGAAATAGAACAAGTAAATAAACATAATATGATTGTGGGTATAGAAAAATATTATTCAGAAAAACAGTAAAGACACAGAGTGTTAAGACAGGAAGAGTGCTGTTTTTAATAAAATGACAAAGAAAGTCTTCTAAGGAATGGGGTGATCAGAAATCTGAACAAATTAATGGACTGAACCTTGCTAAGGTATGGATAAATAATATTCTAGAAGATTCTAGAAGACAGGAAGCAGACAGATAAGTTTGGTATATATGAAACCAGCAAAAAGTCCAGAATTACGAGCAGAATAAGCAAAGGGGGAAAATGTAAGAAACAAGATTTAAGAGGTTAGAAATGTATAGTAACACTCATAAAAAGATGGATATCAAGCTGGATATGGTGGCACATGCTGTAATCCCAGCAACCCAGGAGGCTGAGAAGGGGGGTCACAAGTTTGAGGCCAGCCTCAACAACTATGCGAGGCTTTCAGCAACTTAGTGAGAAGGAGAAAAAAAAGAATTGAAGATGTAGTATCAGTGGTAAAGTGTGTCTGGGTTCAATCCCCAGGATCCAGGAAAAAAAAAAAGAAAGAAAAAGAAAGCTAGATACTAATGCTCAAAATGATAACATGAAAATCAACAATGAGAAAGAAATGATTAATGAAATTAATGTTATTGTTATTTGATTATGAAAATGAACAACAAAAAACTTATTTCATTTGTCTTTCTGGATTACACTAGGAAAAAACTGATGAATAGTATGTACAATCGTAACAGAAAAAAAGGACCAGGCCTATAAAAGTTAAATGATATGTCAAACTTTAGATGTAAATTTAAAGATAGCCCCCACAAGTATGTTTTATGAAAATACACATATACAAACACATAAATATATAAAATAATGTTTGCAAAGGCAATCGGATTTTGAAATTATTTCAATGATAATTGTGTCAAAGTATTAACCTTCTAGCTTAAAATTAAAATAATACAAATTTGCAAGGATTAATTATGTTTAAATTGCTTTACTTAGATAATACATACATGTTTTAGTATACTTATTCCCAAAAAGACATTTTGTTTATAAGAAGATGCTTGGGGCTCTAAAATGCTACCAAACCAAAGAGGAAATATGGAAACAGAGTTAAGGGAAAGCAGTACATAAAATCAGTAGTTCTTAGCACTACTTCGTATTAGAATTATCTTGGCACCGATGCCCAGGACACCCTCCCTCATTCTGATTTAACTGGTCTAACATGGGATTGTGGGCATTATTCTAATATACAACCCAAACTGAATACTTCGGGATTAGGTGTGTATTGTGATGAAAATGGAAGATACTTCGATTGGTAGTTTTGCTGATATAGTAAAAACAAAAAAACAACCCCACGCTGGACTAAGATATAAGTCTCATCACATCATTCTGTTTTAAACAATTATCCAAAGACCAAACTCTTCAATGGCTCTCACTGCTTGCTCTACATATTGAGGCCCTATGTGATTTGGTTCCTGCTGTTAACTCTTCACTCTCATCTCTTCTAATTAAGCAACAAGCAAATCAATATATTATACGACCAAATAAAACTATTCAGCTTCCTTAAATGTACCAAAGTATTTCATTTTTCCCCTTTTGTATTAATTAGCTCTTCTCCAGAGGAGAGTATGCCCATTTTACCCAGCGTATCTAGCACGCTTCCTAACCTACTACTCATCTTTAAGTCCAAGTATCTTATTCTGCAAAGTATTCCAGGAACCACCTAAGAAAAATTGATCACTTCATTCTTGATGCCACCTACATTTTTAGTAATATCTGGGAAGCAATTTACCATATTGCTTGTGCTCTAAGAGCATGTGAGGTTTGTATTTTTTTTTTTTTGGTTTGTTTTTAATTTTTCTATCTCCTATGCCTAATTCCCAAGACTGGTTTATGGAATATGAGTAAATTTTGCAGAATGAGAATAAAATTAAATAACCATTAATTCTAAATTTTCAACAAGAAAGTTAAATAAAAATTCTAGGTAGAAATGGTGATTTAAGAGGCATAAGCAATTCTGTGACTATAAAATATAGCCCATGAATGTCTTTTATTTTCTATACTTTATATTTTTTACTACTTTCCAGTTTCAGCCAGAAAGCCTCAAACATGATAAATGACAGTAATACAAGAGAAAAGGGAGAAAAGAAAATGGAATAGGGTGCACAAGGAATCAACTACTTCAGTAATTTCTATTTGTTAAGCTAAGGGGAATAATAAACAGAAGTGATTATTAATCTTTATGCTTTCAATTATGTATTTAAACACTCCTTAACATAGTCATTTCTTAGAACAAGATTCAGAACATTTTAGCTGTCAAAATAATAAGTATTAAATTTGTAAATAATACCCACAGGTAGTTAAAATTCTGATCACTCTGAAATCACTTGAAAAGTGATACTTACATATATATGGGTACACATGTTGCATATATGTTATTTTATCTATATTTATAATCTGGAAAGACTAGTGTTCTTACCAGTTTAAAGAACAAGTGAAGCATCACACATTCTAGTTCATGACTTCTTAAATCCAGAAAAAGGATTTGTACATTAACTAACAAATTGCTACTAGCATAAAAAAAAACCAAAATGCTTTAAAAATTATGCCTGGCAAAATGAAACTTGATGAATTTAAAAGTGGTTTCAATTACTAAGAAATCATTCTGCTAAAATAATCCTTAAAACTTTACTGTTGCCCCCCCCCCTTTTTTTGTCTGGGTATTTGCTCTCTTCACAAGAAACCACATCTCATTCTGGCTCAGAACAGGTTTTACAACTTCTTGCCCCTTTGGACTTGCAACTTCTACTTGTCTCATAACCTGTTCTCGACTAATTACGGACACGTAACATGTTACACAAAACCGAAAACACTGAGGGTTTTTTTTTTTTTTTTTAACGCCTAAATAAGGTGGAGAGGTTAGCATGATTTCCGGAAACCGGTATAAAAGAACTAATTCCCTAGCGAAATCGGAGAACAAGAAGGTGCAAAGGCTTAGACAGTAGGATGGACAACAAAACACCGAGTTTCGAAGAAGGAAAAAAAAAAAAAAAAGGAAAGATAAAGAAGTTTTAGGTTCCTGGGCGAACACTTATCCTGGGGCAAAATACAGACTCCAGGATGCCTAATTGAAATTGAATAGGCCCTCAAATATGCCTCCAGGCATCGTTAAGTGTTTTCCGCTTTGCTCCACTAAAATCCAAAAATACTGTCTGGATTCTGGGAGACCAGATGCCTTCTCTTCTGAGTCCCTCTTTCTCCCCACACGCCAGGTCTCTCCTGCACATTCTCCAGGTCTAAAATACCGAGTTTCTGCCCACCCTCTGGACTAAGTCACTTCTCTACGTCTAAGAATGTTTCGGTCCACCAAAAGCACTGCCTCCACTGTCCCCTTTCACGGGTCGGACCCCGCTGGCTTGGATTCCAGCCGCTGCGCAGCTCTATCGCTCTCACCTTGGTTACAGAAGAGGCTCCACAGTTTAGCGAAGATCAGCCCCATCATGAGCACCTGGGCGGGCCGCGGGGTCCCTCAGCAGCAGGTGCCGCTGCGCGGGGTCCCCCAACGCGGCGCTGGCTGTATGGAAGCGAGGAGAAACCGGCTGAGACCGCGCCGCGAGGGCACTGGATGACCCAGAAGCCTCGACCCGCCGCTCAGACACTAACCAGAAGGTGCCTAGTCGAAAGCCTACCGGATAGTCCTTTGTTTCGAGTCCGCTGAGCCCAACGCCGACCCGTAGTCCCCTCAGTCTGAACCCACCTACCCACCAGAGGCTCGACCAGCCCCAAGCCCCGCCTCCGCTCCGCCTCTCCCCCCCTATCCCAGGACCACCCATCGCCGGAAGAACGACGCATGACGTCAGCGCGCTTACGTCAACCCACGCGTTCGACGTGGCGTTTCCTCCAGTTTCACTTCCGGTAGGCGGAACCCAAAGCGGTTAGAAAGTGGGAGATTATTGATTGAGAGTTGGGGATTTCCCTGGGTGCTCGCGTGTTTTCTCGTCACCGTTTGGAAAGTTGATGGGGCTCACTTGGTCTAGAGTTTTGTGTGGAAACGAGGAAAGTCCTAAGTTTCCCTGATTTAGCAGCCACTGTTTTGCTATTCTTTGTTGCGCTGAAGTGAAGTTTTGTCTGTTGACTCTTGCCGTCACTTGGGCAGGTAGTGTTGGGGTTCTGCCACGATTCTTAATTCTAAATAGGATTGATTGGGAGACGAACTATGGAATACCAGCAGTCACGGAGTTCAGTTGGTGGCTCCCTCCCCCAACAGTTTTGCCAAGCACCAGGTAGGTTCCTGGAGCCTAAATCAAAATCCGTGCCTAAAACAATTCAAAAGGAGAGCCTCAGCTAGAGGTGTAATTCAAGGGTAACCCCCTTGCTTACCAGGCTCAGGGCCTTGGGGTTGGGGGGGCGGGGAAGCCTGGAATGAGAGAAAACTGATTTTGAAACCATTTGACCAAGCAAGCTTTGCATAAGAGACTTTGAACTTTAGTCAGGAGGTAGGGTGGCCTTTAAACATGCTAAAATATTTGGTCACCTGTACTAGAAGAAGTGTGCCGTCTTCCCAATGCTAGGGTTTTAAGACCCGTTTAAAACTTCCATGCAGCTGGGCACTGTGGTGTGTGCCTGTAATCTCAGTGGCTCAAGGCTGAGGCAGAAGGATCAAAGTTCAAAACCAGCCTCCACAATTTAGCAAGGTCCCGTCGAAATATAAAAAGGGCTGGGAATGTGGCTCAGTGCGTAAGCACCCCTGGGTTCAATCCTTGGTACCCCCCCCCCCAAAAAAAAGTAGTAATTCTTCAACTTTATGATATTAAAGGCAAGCTTCAACTTACATAGGAAAAAAGGGATGTGCTGAATCTTTGCAAATTAATTTTAATGACCATCCTTTTGACTATATAAACTATCGTGTGTTTGTAAACAGGCTTAATCCGTTATATCCCTGAGTCCTTTATAAAGGACACTTATAAAACTTGAATTGAACAGCAATAATGTTTTCAGTTTTTATGAGTGTCATGTGGGACACCAGGACATAATGCAATGCGCCAAAGAGATATTTCTAGTCCTAGTTTCTTTGTTGAAACTATAACAGCTTCTTTAGTTGTTAGACAAGAAGATAAACCACATTTTACATATTTTCCCCCCTGGATTTCAGATTTCTAAAAAACAGTTACCTTTTTAAAAAGAACTATCTTTATATAAAGGGAGATCTTTCAAGCAAAACTTTATAAATTTTATTTTGTAAAAATTTTCATGATAGCCTAATGATATTTTAGAGACAGTAATATATATGAATTGTTCTTTCATTTTTAATAAAATGGGATTAATAATTTGAGCAGTGCTGTTGTCATTTTTATTCATTTTAATTCTTTAAAATATTGGAAAATTTAGGCTCAGCGTGGTGGAACATGTCTGTAATCCTAGCAATTTGCGATAGGATAGCAAGTTCCAGGCCAGCCTCAGCAATTTAGCAAGGCCCTTATCAACTTACAGACCCTGTCTCAAAATAAAAAATAAGGTTGGGGTACATATGTAGCTTGGTGGTAAATAACCCTTGGTTTCAATCCGGGTGGGGTGGGTGGGTTGGGGAAACAAAGTAAAATATTTGAAAAATTTGTTAAAAACTTTGTTAAAAACTTTGTTTTCTTCTTCTTCTTCGGGTGGGTTGGGGAAACAAAGTAAAATATTTGAAAAATTTGTTAAAAACTTTGTTTTCTTCTCCTTCTTCTTCTTCTTCTTCTAAAATATTTGAAAAATTTGTTAAAAACTTTGTTTTCTTCTCCTTCTTCTTCTTCTTCTTCTAAAATATTTGAAAAATTTGTTAAAAACTTTGTTTTCTTCTCCTTCTTCTTCTTCTTCTTCTTCTTCTTCTTTTTTTTTTTGTTATTTGTGTTTATTAAGCCCCTGGGTACTTTTCCATTCAGTTACACCCGCAACCTATTTGTTTTAGACTTGGTCTTGCTAAATTGCTGAGGCTGTTCTCAAACTTTTGATCTTTTTGCCTCAGCCTCCAGAGTGGCTGGGAATACAGGTTTACAGCACCATGCCTAGATTTTTAACACCTTTTCTATGAACAGTTAACCTGGTAATGGGACAGCTCTAACATTAGAATTTTTTTTCATTTTAAAAAGTTATATTTATAGGGTTTGAGGATGTGGCTCAGTGGTATAGTGCTGCCTAGCCTGTCTGAGGCCCTGGGTTCAATATAAAACACTCCAAGGGGGCCTGGGAAAGTTTTAGTTATAGGTCAAAGCAGTGGCATGTGTTTATAATCCCCATCTACATGTGAAGCTGAGGCAGAATGATTGCAAATTTGAGGCCCGACAGGGAAATTTAGTGAATCCATGGCCTGGAACTTGCTATCCTGTCACAAATTGCTAGGTGCCCATGTCTCAGTGCTGGGGATGTAACTAAAAAATAAATAAATAAATAAGTAGTTTATGGTATAATGTTCCTGGGTTCAAACCCCGGTACCACTGGGGGCAAAAAGAAAGCAAGGAAACAAAAAAGTTTTATTTAAACTTTTAAATTTGAGATTTTTTCTAACTGGAAGGAAGAAAAACTGGCCCCAACTAAAAACTGAATATTATTGGTTTAAAGAATATATTGTATATTATCTAAACAAATCATGCTGATATACTGAGTTGTTAGAAAAAACACACCTCAGTTCACATTGAATGTTTTATCAACTGTAAATTGTAGTAGGAATAATTGTAAAGAACTGAAGTAGAGAATTGTGAGAATCTATTTTTTAAAATAGCCCTTAACAACATAATTTCTCCCTGAATTTTTTTAAATCCCTTAAAATCTTTAAAACTAATTTCAGTGTAGTCCTTGATCTAGAGGAGATAACAAATTCTATGGAATAATACTATTTGAAAATAAATATATTTTGAATACAGGAAATCAGAAAAGTCCTGATAGAAAACAACCTGATGAAACTGAAGCCAGATTTACAGATAGGTAGGTAAGGTTAGCAAACCAGTAGGTACTAGTCAAAGCTGCCCCAGGCCCTTCCTGCCCAGATTACTCCTCCAGTCCACCTATCTCCCACCTTTCAGGCCTTCCCACCTATATTCCATCACTGAAAGATGAAGGGAAACAAAAGAGTGTGGGAAAGCTGAAAGAAGACCTTAGCTATAAAAAAGGGAAGACCTCGCCCTTCCATGGATTCCACCTTTTGGGTCCCCTTCTTCCTCCTAGAGAAGTCTTTTTTTTCTGTCCTTTAATAAAGCTTTACTCTCCACTCTGCACTTGCCTGGAGTGCTTCTCTGGTGTTATACTTCAGCATTCAGGGAAGCAAGGACTCCTCACTGGTAAACAGCGGTAACAAAACTATCATTAGGATTATGACTTTTCTTAACTAGTTATTGTAAATTACTTCATTGAATTAAAAGGGAACTACAGTAAAATCTCTACAAAGTACAACAAAATAAAGAAAAAAAAAGAAAAAATATGTAAGTGCATACGTAGAACAAAACTGAAACTTCAATGAAGGAAAATATTGGCCAACTCCAGGAACTTAAAAAAAAAACTACATCTAATATTTCTTAGAAAGAACTATTTTAAACTATAGATAATACTTGGAAGAACCAGCTGCAGCTAGAATTGAATTTATTACTCAGATCAATTTGCTCATGACTTTAAGGAAGCGTTCAAGAAACAGTGTGTTCTGCCAGCTAGGAAAAAAATCTTTAAAAAATAATTTGAAAAACTCCTCAATCTTTAAGGTAATGTTTATTGTGATTTTAGTGCAGTTGGTCAGCTTTCAGATGAATTGGGATTGATAGATTTCCCATCATGAAATTCTCTTTTGCCATATGGCCCAAGAAATCAATATAATTTCATTAATAAATGTCTGTAGAGAGACAAATGCTTTTTAGATGGTATAGGTTATTCAAAAGAAAGTTAATATTTCTTCCCTATCAGTAGGAAGAGTATGTTAGTAAAAACCTAACAAAGTTCCTTTATTTTCACCAAGGGGACCCATAATATCCTGAGTTTCAAAACATCTAAGTCATCTTAGGTCTGTGACTTTGGTCAAGAGCCAATCAATGAGTATTAACATCTCTTCTGTATTTTCTAGCTAAATATGATCAGCCTTCCCACATTTAGGAAATGTGTCTCTTCAACAGGTGCATGAAAGCATTTACGTGAATACATGTGGTCTGCAAGGGATCTGCTGATTCTCTTCTTGATCAGTAGCAGTCACTGTGGCTCATAAATTACCTGTGCACAGATTTTTAAAGCTGATCCAATCTCTCAAATTATCTAGGTACTCTCCTCGTTAGAAACCAACTGTAACCCTCTTTCCTTTGCTACAACCCCCATTCCTTAGGTTGGAACCTCTTACACATATTTCCATAACACCTAAAACTTGCTATCTTCACTCCTCCTGAGATAGAAAAGTTAGTTCTGGTCTATCAGAATTTACTTGACTTTAGTTTTTCCCTCCTGAGTGGTCTTCAAATACATGGATAAACTATCTAATATTTATTAAGGTCTAACTTTGCTTCAGTAGTGTTTAAAGCATTTTACCTAATTTAATTTTCAATAACAATATCAAGTAGGAAAATGAGTTACAAAACTATAAGCTTTCCTGAGGTTACAAAGTGTAATTTAAACTCTATCAAGCCCAGCACTAGAAGTCACATACTTCACAATTACAGAGATATGGGTCACCCAAGAATCCTGATAAACACCACACTTGTAAGTAACAAAAATTTTATTTTTCCCAATCTGTTCCTTTCTCAGGTGGGAAAGATATATTCACAATAAGGCAGGCAGGTGCTAGGATGCTAGGCGTGGTTCTCCACACGTGCAATCACAGCTGATGCAGGAGTAGCCTCCATTACAGGTTAGCCTGGGCAATTTAGTGAGACCCTACCTTAAAACAAGATGCGGGAGGGTGGGGGGTAATGGGGGTTCCCAGCAGTGGAGGGGCGCTTGCCTAGCAAACAATTCCATGAAATCAGAGGGAGCTGATGCGGTCAAATAAACTGGCCTCATCCTATTCTTGGAGGTAACTCAGAAGAACAATGATGGCCTGCCAACGTTGTTCAGGCTAGGAACGTCTTCCACTGGATCCATGCCAGTCCACACATTGTGGGACGCAGCGCTCTCTGCAGTCTCCCCAAAAGTCTTGTCACAAGCGCGAGAGCCGCCTGCATCTCCGCAATCGTGACGTAATATAGATTTGCGGCTGTCAATTGGGTAGTCAGAGGGGAGGGGTGTGCCGCTGACGACGGAAGTGACGCAGACCGGAAGCGGGTTTCCGCTGCGAAGTTGGGGGCGCGGGTTTGGAAATTAGGATATAAGGCTGAAAGGAGCTGCTGCTGACAGCCTTGACAGCCTCGTTTCCAGTTTTTTCTTTCTTTTTCTTTTTGTTGATTCTGTCACTAAGGCTTTTTCCTTAGTTGTCTTTGCAAAGTGAGTGGCATGGCCTCTCAGTGACTTCCCCGAGCGACCTGGAGGATCAAAGCCAGGTGTGGTGGAGGCGAGGAAACAGCTTTCAATTTAGCTAACACTCGGGAAACCAAGGACTGTCCTCCTCCTTTTGGAATTTAACTCCGCAGGATCGTCGCGATTTCCTTGAGCACCTGAAGGTCCCGGGACTTTGTGGGTTGCTATTCATTGTGAAGATACTGCACACTGTAATTGGCACGGAAAAAAACGTTTCTCTTGGAGAACTGAATACGAGAAAAAAAAAATGCCTATTTTTCCTAAAATATCTTTGAGGCCTGAGGTTGAAAACTATCTTAAGGAGAACTTTATGAATGAGGAGGTGGGTCAGACAAATACATCTGATAACTTTTTAAAAATTCAAATATTTACATATTCTTCAGGAATAGAAAATCTGAATAAAAATCTTGATAACTTTCTCTTTACCATTCGTCTATCTGAATATAAGAGAAAAGCTAATGACTTTTCACAGGAATTAATGCTTACTGAGACAAGAGGTGAATAAGGCATGCGTTTTAATTCTAAGAGTGGGAAAGGGGATAAAAAACGTATCCTCATACCAGAGAAAACATTCGCATTTTTTTTTTTTTTTAGATTGGCTTACTACACTTAGCATAATATTCTCTAACTCCATAGTGTTATGTCACTGAAGGGGATACCAGAATAAACAAAAGATCCCTGTCCTCAAAAACTTAGTCCTAGATAGAAGAAAACACCTGTCTTGGAGCACTGCCTCTGACAATTAGGTTAAAAGGATTTTGTAATTTGTTGAGTGTACCTGTAAATGTGATCAGTTGTGCTAGATGATCTACAAACTCGTTCACTTTAATTTTTACGATTTTTTGACAGTTTTTTAAATTTTTGCAGTATTGTTGACTAAACCCAGCTCTTTAAAAAGAATTTATGAAATCGTCTGCCTAAATTGTAGAGGCAATTGGGATTCTTCTCCCTCAGTCTCGGATTGCAGGCAGCTGTTCTCATTCTAATAGGTGAGAAGACTGGGGTCCAAGGAATCATGTAACTGACCCAATTTGAAATCTGAAGGCAATGAGTTTAGGTGTAATGAAAAAAAAAATTCAGATTTAGAATCTAAAGCAGTTGATTTGCGTTGTGGTTCTCTGAGTACATTAATTCTCATGGTTTACCTTGATTTCCTCTTATGTGAAAATAGAGAATGGCTGAAAATACAAGGCTGTTTGAGGTGTCACACTTAGGTGAAAGCACCTGGAATCCATTTGGTGCATAATAACTCTTCAAAATGTTAATTGTTTGCTAATGGCAGTGTCTAGCATGGAAGTCCTCTTTGTTAATTCTTTGTTAGCAAAGGCTGTGCTCTATTCCACTTTACAGTGTTTACTATAGTAACTTTGTTTTTTTAAATCTTTTAACTTTTCTAATCAAATTAAAGTCACTTAAATGTTACTTGCTTCTTTTTTGAATATGTTAATGAATCCAGGACCTTTTGATTTGATTTTTGCATTTTATATTCAAAGATTAAAGGACTATATTCTATGGAAAACATATTTTCATTTCAAGGGAATTAAAATATAAAGTGTGTGTTTAAAGAAGTGGAGGCATTTAGCAATTATTTTCAGCAGTTTTTTATTCTAATTTGTTATATATGAGGCAGAATTCATTTCAATTTATACTATACATATAGAGCATAATTTTTCATGTCTCTGGTTGTGCACAAAGTACAGTCACACCATTCTGTCTTCACACAGGTATTTGGGGTAATGATGTCCATCACATTCCACCATCCTTGGCCCATGGCCTCCCCTCCCTCCCCCTCCCTCCCCCTCCCTCCCCCTCCCTCCCCCACTCTCCCCCACTCTCCCCCTTCCTTCCCCTCCCCCTATCTAAAGTTCCTCCATTCCTGCCATGCCCTCCCCCATCCCCATAATACAGATCAGCATTCTCATATCAGAGAAAACATTTGCGTTTGTTTTTTGGGATTGACCTACTTAACTTAGCTTTATCTTCTCTAACTCCATCCATTTACCTGCAAATGCCATTATTTTATTCTCTTTTAATGTTGATTAATATTCCATTGTGTGATATTATACAATATCACAGTTTGAAGGGCACCTAGGTTGGTTCCACAATTTAGCTATGTGAATTGTGCTGCTATAAACATTGATGTGGCTGTGTCCCTGTTGTTTGTTGTTTTTAAGTCCTTTGGGTATAAACCAAGGAGTGGGACAGCTGGGTCAAATGGTGGTTCCATTCCCAATTTTTCAAGAAATCTCCATACTGCTTTCCAGATTGTTTGCACCACCTTACATAGTATGAATATGCCTTTTTTTCCCAATACTTATTTTGATTGTTTTCTTGATAACTGCCATCCTGACTGGAGTGAGATGAAATCGTAGAGTAGTTTAGATTTGCATTTCTCTAATTGCTAGAGATGTTGAACATTTTTTCATGTATTTGATTGATTGTGTATCATCTTCTGAGAGGTGTCTGTTCAGTTCCTTGGCCCATTTATTGATTGGGTTATTTGTTTTGGTGTTAAGATTTTTGAGTTTTTTATATCCTAGAGATTAATGCTCTGTCTGATGTGTCTGATAAAAATTGGCTCCGTTCTGTTTCTTTTGTATTTTCAGCAGCTTTTTAAGTGAACATTCTTGTATAAAAGATTCAAATATCTTTGACACCATCGCTTTTTTTTATACCCACTAACTACAAAATATTACAAAAACAAAAGCCATTCCTTTGCTTTTAAAAAAAAGTACTGAAGGGAAAGAAATATTAAATTTTAACAGTACTTACAGAAAGTAAATTTTTAAGACCAGTGACTTAGTAGGCTGGTGAGTGGCTTATGAAAATTTAGAGTAGTCACAAAAAGGGAAAATAAGTGCCTTAAAAAGCTTTAATGGCAAGGGTACCCGGGTGAGACTTTATACCTTCATTTCTGACAGGTATGTTTGCTACTCTGCCAGTCTTTTTTGGATGATATCTATTTGTTATATTTAACACTACATTAAAAAGCGGATACCCTGGAGGATCTTTGACAGTGAGTATATCAATGATATTTATTCTGTATATATTGATATTTCCAGTTTGCTCTAGGATATATTAGTAAATAACTGTTCCATCAGTGTTATAGTGTTATTGAAGTAGAATGAAATCCTGAATTTATATGAACAGATGTAGAAGATATTTATATTTTGAAACTGTTACAATGTTTTTCTAAGTCCTTTATGTCAGGCATTTTGTTAGTTGTCTACTACCACAATCAATCCTAAGAATTCCAAAGTATTGTGTGTTTCTTAAGGTTGCTAACATAAGACAACAAAATAAAAGGGAACTGAACAATTGTTAAAAGGTGTTTCATTAGATGGAACAAATGTAGAAGCATATTTACTATATTTTTATTTTGATGAAATATAAACATTCTTTTTCCCCCCCCACAGGTTTTAGCTGTTTCAAGTAAACAAGATGCACAAGGAAAATTTGAAGCTCTGTTAAATCACCTGTCACATCCTCCATCATTCACATCTGTCAGAGTAAATACACATTTAGCCTCAGTACAACATGTAAAAAGTCTGTTAGTAGATGAACTTAAGAAGGTTTGTGTAAATTTTTTGTCATATATCAAATTACATTATCACAGTGTGTCATGTTGGTCCACAGTAAAGCTCAATGAATGGTATAATGATATTGCAGTCTTATAAACAAGAAAGTTGAATAATGGATGTTAAATTACACAAGCTTGAATAATAAGTGGTAATGCTACAAATTTGAATATGGCACTTCTCATTCTGAATTAGATGAGGAAAATACTTTTAAAATAGGACAAAAAGTCTTTTGTGTTGTTTTGACAAAATATTTTTGGCATGATACTTCGTAAGTGAAGACAATATTATAAAATGACTGTTTTTTGATTTCTAGCCAGAAAAGTAGTATCTTATTTAACTTGTATTGTCGTCTTTGCTTTCAAAACAGTTATCTAGCAATGGTATTGATTCATTTCTTCTTTTTCCTTCAATCTTATTACATTATTGAATGTTTCATGGTCTCTTTAAGAATCATTCGATAAGTTTCATGTTGTAAGAAGATAAGTATATGAGAACAAAACAATATAATAAATAGAAAAAGTAATATTGAGTGTAATAACAGGTAAAATATAAGCAGTTCATAAAATGACTAGGCTTCTTAAATGACTACTCTCGTACATATATTTTTGTCTAGTAGAAAAGAAACTGTTCTGAAGCCCATCTGAGGTGTGTATAATTCAAGTAGATTAGATCATTTTCATTTCTAACAAATTGTTCCAAAAACTTGGGTGTATCACAATCTGATGGAAATCTAAGATCTCATGGACTAGGATTTTAGGACTGTCACTCTGAGATTTGGGTCTCTTTCTTTAAAGGTTAGGATTGAACAGTAAAGCCTGGGTCTTAGGCACTAGATGGGAAACTGTATACCTAAGTCTAGCAAGAAAGGGGACTTAGAAGAACTAAGTCTAGTTTTGACTAGTCTAAATTTCTATTTCCACATTCCAAACTCCAGGTGTGTCCTGCAGAGATGTCCCAACTAGTATGGTACTAGGTAATTTGTCATAAATTTCTCTGGAACATATATTGCAATTCAAAATTTTTAAATTTCATATAGCTGATAGAGTTGTGAGGAAATTGGTTGCTTTTGTAAATTACAGCTGGTAATATAAAATGGTGTAATCTCTTTGGAAAACAGTTTTGGTAATATCTTTAATACAAATTTACTGTGTAGCCCAGCAATTCCATTCCTATGAATCTTCCCCAAAAGAAGTAAAAACATGGCCATACATATTCTTGAACGTGGCTATTCATTGTGGCATTATTCACGAGTCAAAAGGGAATAAATCCAAATGTTTATCAACTAGTGATGTACAAATGTAAAATATTCATACCATGGAATATTGTTCTACAGTACCCATAATTAATCAATGCAATAAAGTGGATTAACATCAAAACACTATTGATAAAAATGAGACATAATATTACTCTATATGAAATTTCCAGAAAAGGCAATTTTATTTATCTATTTTTGTACTAGGGATTTAATTCAGGAGCACTTAACCACTGAGCCACATACCCAGCTTTTTTTTTTTTTTTTTTTTTTTTTTTTTTGAGACAGGGCCTTGCTAAATTACCGAGACTGGCTTTGAACTTGCAATACTCCTTAGTTACTGGGATTACGGGCCTGTGCCACCAGGCCTGGCTCAGAAAAGGCAAATTTATAAAGAAAGATTAGTGTTATGAGAATGGGAACAGGATCGTCATGAGGGATTTTGTGGGGTGGTGTAAATTATCTAGAATTGGATTGGAATGCTGATTGCACATTTTTTAAAAATTTACTAAAAAAAATCATTAAATTTACTGCAAGTTATTCTATATTTAAAATGGGTGAGTTTCTGATATGTAAATTATACTTCCTAGGACTGTAAAAGCAGATCATATGCTTGTTTTTTTTTGTGTGTTGCTTTGATAGTTAGTCACATGTATGATTTTATGAAAGTTTTGTTTTTGTATCCTCTTAACAAGTTTCTGATAGAAAAGGAAAGAAGAAAACCTTTGATTTGGGAAGGGTTGATCTCTATATAAATTATTTCTATACTATAAAGCAAATAGTATTTATAAAACAAAAAGAAATGACACAATTTATTATCTTCTCAGATCTGTTTAGTTGATACCCAACAGGGAGAGAGAAAAGGAGTTTATCCATCAGATTACTCATTGTTAGATGTGGTTACAGTCAAAAACATCCTTTGGAAAATGCAGAAGTCAAGGGAGATACTGACTTGGTAGAAATATTAGAAATTTTAGAAACTTTCATTTCTAAAATATGTAACATGTTTACATTTATCTAGTTAGAAATAAGTTGATTTTACAAGTGTTTTCTAGCTAGAACACTACATAGCAAGTATTATTGTTATTGCTCTTTCATATAGTATGTGAAGTTGAGTTGTTAATTTCTAGCCTACCTGGCATAGACTTGTTCTCAATATTTGCATATTTTCCTGTAATACTGTACATAGTCCTGTTATCCAATCCATTGTTCCATTCGCTCTTCATTCTGCATGGAGTGACAAGTCATCTGCCTGCAACAGTGGTATGCTGCTACATATTTAACAGGCAATTTTCTGGGAAATATAACCTTATTGGTGGTTTAAATACTCCCACAATGGTCAGTTTCAAGCTACCAGTGTGGCTGTGGAATTTGGGAAGGACACACACTGTGGGCCTATGTGAGCTGATTCCATCCACCACCTGTAGTGCTGGTTTTGTGCTTATTTCCAGTCTAACCAACCAAATATAGAGGATACTGAAAATTCTGAACTGCCAAAAGCATTTGTTTCCTTCATTAAAATTGACATGGCTTCTGGTGTTAATATTGTATATTAATTTCAATATTTAATATCCTATTCAGAAACTTTTAAGTGACTACATTTAATTCTATATTAGAGGTATGTATTCAAAGTAAGTCATGAAAGGTAAACGTGGTTTGTGTTCATTTATTTTTGGTACTGGAGTTTGAACTTTGGTGCTCAATCACTGAACTACATCCCAGTTCTTTTTTATTATTTTTAATTTTTTTAAGTACTAGAATTGATTATTTTTTATTTTGAGAGTTGCCTCAGCTGGTCTGGAGCATATAATCCTCCCCTTAGGCTCCTGAGTAGTTGGGATGATAGGCATGCATCACTATGACCAGCTTATAGTTTGTGTTTGTGAAGTGTAACAGTAAGCAAAATTCAGTCTTACAAAAGAAGTCAAGTTAGGGCTGGGGATGTGGCTCAAGCGGTAGCGCGCTCGCCTGGCATGTGTGCGGCACTGGGTTAGATCCTCAGCACCACATAACAAATAAAGATGTTGTGTCCTCCGAAAACTAAAAAAAAAAAAAAAAAAAAAAAAAGTCCTAAAAATAAAAAGGGCTGTGTTTATCTAGCTCAATAGTAGAGTACTCTTAACTTTAATCCCCGATATCTACCTTCCCCCTAAAAAAGTCAGAATACATCAGAATTTTAAAGAAAATGTTATTTTGAGGTGCCCCCCCCATATCCCATGGAACAAAATGGAAGTGCCCCAAATCAAGCTTTATATTGATTTCTTTATAATTTTGTGTTTGTTTTAAACAGCAGCTTAATGGATTAATTGTTCCTGTTCTTCAACATCCAGACCTTCAGGATGTCTTACTTATTCCTGTTATTGGACCTAGGTTTGTGACTGTTTCATTTTCAAATTATATTTTTTTCTAAATAAAGATTTATCACAGGATTGTTTTTTACTCTTTGGTGATAATGTGAAGTTTCTCCATAGATAAACAGGAATTTATAAATTGATAAATGTAAACTTTGTCATGGGAAACACTAAAGAAGACTAGGAATGGGTGGTAGGACCTTGGTAATAAAACACCTTAACTTTTTTTTGTGTGCAATGATTAATTTTTAAATTTTTTCCACTTTCTGAGAAGCTTTATTTCTTTTATTTATTATGAGATTCCAGTGGTGAATTAAACTGGTTTTTGAACTGCACCAAAATACTATTTTTTTTTTTTTGCTTTTAGAACTGATGTGTTTATAAAATTTTATCCACAATTCACAATTATGTTAACTTACTGTGTACCAGGCATTGGTTAATTCATTTATATATTTGGGAGACATATATTGAAAAACAGGCTTTCAGAATTCTTTACCTAAGGACCATTTTTTTCTTTGTTTGGTCCTGGAATTGAACCCAGGAGTGCCATACAACTGAGCTACATCCCCAGTCCTTTTTCATTTTTTATTTTGATAGAAGATTTTGCTAAGTTGCTGAGGCTGGCCACAAACTTCAATCTTCCTGCCTCAGCCTCCCCAGTCTCTGGAATGATGGCTGCGTGCTACTATACAGACTCCAAGAAGAATTTTAAAGTCACTATTATGGTAAAAAATAAAGATTTTTTTTGTTAAAGCTTTAAAGTAATTTAGTGGTCAGTAGAAGAATGGTTAATTATTGGTTTATCCATGCAATAGAATATTATATGTCTTTTAAGGTAGAAGAATTTTATGTACCAATAAGATGAGATGTTAATGATCTGTTAAGTGTTGAAAACAAATGGGCTAGGGATACAGTTCAGTGGTCAAGGGTTTGCCTAGCAAGCACAAGGACATGGGTTTGTTTCCCCAAACACACACATACACAAAATAGTTGTACTTAGAATAATTACTTTATTTGCAGTTAAGAAAATGACAGCTACACATTTGTGTATGCTTCTTTACATATGAAAAAAAGTTTGGAAGTTATAACCAGTTAACTATGAACAGTAGCTTAACTCTGAGGAAGTTGGATTGGGAGAAAGGGGAGGAATAAAAGATTTTTACTTGTAACACTTCTGTTTTGTTTTTTACCACAAGCATAGATTTTTACAATTAAAAAATAGATTAACTTCAAAATCTGATTAGTTTAAGGTGAGATTTTTTTATATGTGAAATAGTGAGATTTTCAGTGTACAGTTTGAGCTTTGCCAAATATTCAACTGTATAGCCAAAACTCACCCCACCCAGGAACTGAGCATTTTTATCAGCCCAGAAAATTTTCTTGGATTATGCTACCCTACTAGGAAACTACTGTTCTGATTTCTGCCATTTATTGATTTTTGAACTGGTCAACTACTGTAATACTGTAGTATTACAGATAGATCTTTTAAGACTACACCCCTTATGAGGATACAACATTGCTGTTCATAGGTTCAAAACTTTGCCACTTCTCATTCTGTTGAAATAATCTTATTCTTCAGATTAATACTTTTTAAAATAGGTAACACTTAATTAGGGTTTCCTCTTTATAAAAGGCAAATTTATTGTACAAACTTAGAATTATACATAAATTAAAAAGCGACAATTTAATTTTTATCTACTTTCTCACCAATTCTGATTATCTTAGCATCAAATTCATATTTTTCCAGACAGCTTATCTTTACAACTGCACACCTGAATGCATGTTTGCATTCATTTGTATATATTTTTAGAAAGAAGAAAATCCTGTGTGTAATGTTTGACAATTGTTTTTCCGTTTATTTAAGACTTTATTATGAATATTTTTCCATGATATAATTTTCTGTGATTTATGTATCATTATATTATTTTAAATAGCTATATATATAGTACATCTTATGATTGAGCTTAATTTTTTCAACTGTCTGTTGAAAGACATTTAGTTTTTTCCTGCTTTCCACTGTTGCTAAGTGTTGCATTGATTATTTGTGGACTTGCCTAAGCATGTGCACAGAGTACTACATATTACCTGGAATTCCTGGGTCAAAAATCTGTGCTTGTTTTGGTCATGGACTGTTTTATTTTTAAAAATTTTTTTTAAATACTTTTTTTTCACTTTTTGTTGATGCATAATAGTTGTACATATGGTGGAATTTGTTGTTGTATATTAGAACATGCACACAGTGTAACAACATAATTTGGTCAATAATGGACGGTTTTAGAAGTGGCTCTCATAAATAGTGTAGCACATAAGTTGTCTGTCTCCTCCGTACTTTGCTTTCCTTATCTCTACTTATCTCTAAAATGGAAATTAAAAATACTTTCTAATCATAGGATTGTTCTGAGGCTTACATAATTGCTTAGAATAGTTCATGATACATTGTATATATTCAGTAAGTGTTTGCAATACTTCTAATTTTTTATTTCATATGTTTTGCTTTTTGCATTCAGTTTTACTAGTTCACTTTTGTATTTTGTTGCCGTTCTTCCTTTTTAGATGTTCTTTAAGCTTATTTAAAAATAGACATTTGAAACTTTATTCATATTTATGTGCTTTTTGCTTATTAAGGTTTTTTTGTACTACTCACTATAGGGTCTGTGTTTAATGTTGACTGAATCTTTTTTACTTGTAACTCATGAATGAACATGGTTGCATCCTAGTATGCCATTTGCTAAAGAAGGATATAGAATGTGGTGAAGAGAAAGCCTAGACAATTAATTTGACTTTTTTTTTCAGAAATACTTTCATCAGATATTGTGATAGCACAGCTCTAGTCCTGGTGAGCAGAGCTGATTAAAAAATGTAGGTTCTCTGTGAAAGTTTGTAGTTCACACTGTTTTTTGTTTGGGGCTTTAGTTAATTGTGTAGTTAACTGAGGTCACAAGAGTATTTAGAACATTGTATCTGAAACATTTTGGGGGGTGAGATGGTACTAAGGATTGTCCCCACAGGTGCTGTACTACTGAGATACATCCCCAGTCCTTTTCATTTTGAGACAGAGTTTTCTTTCCCCCTTATTTTAAACTCATTTGAATGAGAACCTCTTGATACGTACGTTGTTGAGGCTGGCCTCAAATTTGTGATTTTCCTGCCTCAACCTCCTGAGTCACTAAGATTACAGGCATGCACCACAGTGCCTGACTTGAATTTGTAATTTTAAATTCTATATTTTCTTAGTTCTCCCTTCTTCATTAAAACAAAATTTCAACACAATATTTCAAATGGGTTAGAATAAAATTTCCCCTTTTTTCATAATTGAATACATATTTCTTGATCCAAATGAGGCCAGATTTGCCTTCTTTAGCTAGCTTGATTTCCATCTTTTAAAGTTGCGTTTTCACCAATATCAGTATTGTTTTAGTTTACAGCTTACAGTTCTGGAGCTTAGAAATCTGAGATAGGGTGACAGGGTTCTGGTGAGAGTCCACTCCTGGATTGTAGGTGACTGACTTCTGGTCCTATCCATACATTGTGAAAAGACGGTGAGCTGTCTGGGTTCCTCTTATGAAGGCACTGATCCCATTCATGGGATTCTACCATCTTACCTAATTATCTCCCAAAGCCACCTCCAAATATCATCACATTGGGATTAGGGTTTCAGTGCAGATTTTGGATAGGATGCACAGTCAGTCCATAATAAACACTTTAAAATTTTAATTTATATGAATTCATAAGGTAATCAATAGAATTTCAAAGTAATTGCATAAAGACTGCTGGTTCAATAAAGATGGCAGTCTTTCTGAAAAGAAATTGGTTGACATATAACAGTATCATTTAATATCACAGTTTTATCCATCTTCTCTTAAAGAGTTGTTAAAATGTGCAGTTAAAAAATAAAGTGTCACAAGAAAAATATTTTTTTAAGAAAAAGCAAAACAAAGATAAAAAGTGCCATGTAGTTTGTTGTTTGTTTTAATGAGACATTCCCATAATTGTTTAATTATTATTGTTTTTTTAATTTTTTAGTATTTATTTTTAGTTGTAGTTGGACACATACCTTTATTTCATTTTATTTTTTTATGTGGTGCCTCACACATGCTAGGCGAGCGTTCTGCTGAGCCACAACCCCGGCCCCTCATTTTTAATTATTTTAATAGTTAAAATAATTTTTTTATTTGTTAATAAAACTTTATTTTACTTATTTTTATGTGGTGCTGAGAATTAAACCCAGTGCTTCACACTTATGAGGCAGGTGCTCTACCACATAGTCACAACCCCAGCTCTTAATAGTTTTAATTAGGTGTCTTTGTACTATTTTTCCTCCAGTTTTTATTGTGTACTATTGCACCTTATTATTGGTTTACTCAGTAAATATAAGCTTTTAACATGTTTTATGGCCTATGCCAACTCTTGCATTTCCTCTTTTGTATTTCCTCAGTGTCCAAAATTTCTATTCAGAAAACATCATCATGTAAACATCCCCTGCGTGGTACATACCCAAAGTCTGAACTGGAAGAAGGAAATCTGGTGTTCCTCTTAAACACCAGTTTTTATGGCTTTAGGCACAGTGAACTATTCTTATCAGTTAATAGTAGGGTCACTTCTGAAATCTAAACTGCAGATGCCAGTCAAGGCCAGCCTTAAAAGCAGACCCTTCAAAGGGAAACAGGCTTGTTAGGTTAACTTTTCTCTGTAGCTATCCATTCTAGAATTCATTATTTTCTCTCCTTAAATTCATTAATTAACATTACAAGTTTCCATTATACAAATTTATGCTGTGGGTAAGGTGCAAGTATTACAAAGACAAATGGGTCATACTTGTTCAGCTTAATGGCAACTGTAGTACAAGTCAGATGTATGATTAACATGATGAAAGTGTAAGTGAGGTGCTATTGGGTAATGAAGGACTGAGTACATAGAAATTTGTAAAGATTTTCTCTAAGCAGGTATTTTACTTGAGCTTGAAGATGAGTAGAAATTAGGCTGATAAGATTAGGTGGATAAATGAATGTATGCTAGGTACAAAGAAAGCATACCCAAAGATTTGAAATCATAAAAATCCTGATGGTTCATGATAAAAGAGATCAGATTTGGCTGCTGAATTGATTTTTTTCAGAAAGGTAGGTGAAGGACAGATTTTAGTTAGGAGAGACAGGTTATGAAATAGGAAGGATATTTTTAACTAAGAATATTTTCCCCCCATAGACTCTAGGAGCCAAAGAATTAGTGTTAGAGTAACGATTAGATCTGTATTTTAGAAATATAATACTGGTAATAGTTTTACATTAGTGAGTTGTGAAGTTAATTTTTTATGAATTAAATGGATATTTATGTCCTTAAAATTTGTATAACAAAGGAGTTGTTTCATGAAATGATAAAAATGTGTGTCCACACACATGGAGCCATGTAGGTGGGAGTGGGTTGTTGTATTTGGTGTTTTTTTTGTTTTGTTTTTTAAAATTTTTAGTTGTTGATGGACATTTATTTTATTTATAAATAAATCGAACCCAGTGCCTCACACATTTGAGGCAAGCGCGCTACCACTGAGCCCCAGCCCCAGCCCCTGTATTTTGTGTTTCTTAGACTACAATCAAAATTTCAAAAAGCTTTCTTTAAAAAAAAATGAATTGCAGAGCTGGAGAAGTTAGGAATTTTAGTTTTTAGTTCAACAGTATGGTAAATGAAATAACCTGAATACATTTCTTCTACATATACCTAGGAATGTAATAAAAAAATAAAATGGGTCATAAAATGCATAGCCAAGTGATTAGTAATAAAGTAAAATATTTAGGAATTAGGAATGGAGAGTAATGGGGAAAATAAAGCAGTCGAGTGATGAGTAATAGTAAAGTATTTAGAAATTAGGAATGGAGAGTAATAGGGAAAATAAAGCAGTAAGCATCTAGAGTAATATTAGGGGGGTGAGATTTGGAGAAAGAATGTCATTCATGGTTTTTATGTTTTGTTTGTTTTTTTGTTTTGTTTTTGTTTTTTTGGTACTGGAGATCTAACAGATACTTTACCACTGAGCTACATACCCAACACATTTTTTCAATTTTGAGACGGGGTCTAGCTAAGTTACTGAGGCTGTCCTTGAACTTGCAGTCCTCCCATCGAAACCTCCTGAGATGCTGGTATTACAATAGTGCACCACTGTATCTGGCCATTTATTGTTTTTTAAATTTAGAGTCTTTGATTTTTAATATGGGTTTAACACTGGGTACTGAGATCTGTCCAGCAATCATTATGAGACAGGAATTAGGAGGCAAGGAGTGTCTCTGTTAGGGTCTAGGTTAGAGAAAAAAAATTCTGATAATGCACTATGGTTCCATACCTCACAAAGGCTTGGAATTCAAATCTTATTACTCAAATGGTCTTGAAATCTACATTCTGGGAAATTGACATATAAATTGGGTCCCAAGCCAATTCTTCCACTACTTGGCACAAACCAATCAAAATCATTCTAGAATGGCACACTTTTAAGCCAAGCCTCACACTTTTCTCATCCTTAAAAGATAATTTAGGAATCAGACTATCATAGTGAAAATTAGTGTGTTCAGTAGACTACAGAAATAGAGTCCCCTAAATTCTAACAGAACTTTCTGGTAGAGGATATAAATCAGTTTTCCTAACTGATTAAAAACAAAAGAATAAGACAAAAAGGTAGAATTGATAAATAATTCATAGAAATATTGTTAAAATTAAGAATTCACTCCACAAACTAAACTTAGACCCAACTGATACAATTATTGAATTAGGTGATGATTCAGGAAATGATCCAGAATGCAGCAGAGATAAAGAAATTAGAAATATGAAATTGAAATTGATTAATGGTAAATGGAATGAAAAGACAGCTTATATTTCTAATGAGTCCCAGATATAAAGAACAGAAATAATGGAGAAAAGACTATAATGAAAGCATTAAGAATTTTCTAGAATTGATGAAAGACAAATTTAAGAAGTACAAGTCTGAACCCAAAAGTAAAACAATGCATGTCTAAGTACTTCAGAGTGAAACTGTAGAACACCAAAGACATAAAGTTCTGAAAGTAATTAAAGGTAAAAGGAAACTGCATCAGTAACAAGTAAAGAGATGATGTATGTGTGAAGTCAGGTGCTAGACCCAAGAAGTCAGTCAAGCTGGGCATGGTGACACACATCTCCTAGTGTCTCGGGAGGCTGAAGCAGAAGGATCGTGAGTTCAAAGCCAGCCTCAGCAACTGTGAGGTGCTAAATAATTCAGACCCTATCCCTAAATAAAATACAAAATAAGGCTGGAGATGTGTCTCAATAGTGGAGTGTCCCTGAGCTCAATCCCTGGTACCCAAAAGAAAAAAAAAAGTCAAAACTTGAGGTAGCATTCCATAACTCAAGGAAAGTCAAGGCTTAGGAAGAAGAGGTTCAAACGTATTTTGGGATAGTAATTTATAAAGAACAGAAGTTTCTCACAGTTCCAGTGGGTGGGGAATCTGAGAATAAGGTGCAGGTGCTTGGTGAGGTCTTGCTGTATCCTCACATGGTTGGAGGGTGTTAGAGCAAGAGAGGTGTTAGAGCACCCCTGGGTTTAAACCCTGGTACAAGAAAAAAAGATTTGAGGTCATCTGAGGAATATAGGAGAGAAAAATATTGTGTGAGACTTGCTGAGTTTGAAGTTACTCTGAGACATCTATATATAGCTACCTGCAAGTAATTCAAAATATCAGTCTAGAAAGACTGAACGTTAGAATTTGTGGCTTTATTTTTTTAGTAAAATTGGACCTTGCTATGTTGCCTAGGCTGCTATTAAACTTGTGGGCTCAAGTGATTCTCCTATATGAGCCTCCCAAGTAGCTGGTACTACTGGCATGTGCCTGATAATCTCAGCTATTTGGAATTATCAACCAAGTGATTATTGAAATAATGAACTTGCCAATGGGTAGAATGCAAGGCAAGTAGAAACCATGGTGTGCTTGAGCAACGTGAATAGGTGGGATCAGGTAGTGTAAAGTTGAGAAGTGTAGTGAGGTTTGATAATTGGATTTCAAGGAAAGATTATGGGACACGATTTATGAGTGAAATGTTGCCAACCAGGGAAGCTCATGAGAGACTCTGCTCAGAATTTTTATTGAAGATTGATCACATTAGGACCTTTGATCTTTGGAAAAAATCTCACCTAATATTAGAAATGATGCCAGATTTTAGTGGTATAAAGAATATGAGAAGGGCTGGGGATGTGGCTCAAACGGTAGTGCGCTCACCTGGCATGCGTGCGGCCAGGGTTCGATCCTCAGCACCACATACAAACAAAGATGTTGTGTCCGCCAATAACTAAAAAATAAAAAAAATCTCTCTCTCTCTCTCCCTCTCTCCCTCTCTCCCTCTCTCCCTCTCTCCCTCTCTCCCTCTCTCCCTCTCTCCCTCTCCCCCTCTCCCCCTCTCCCCCTCTCCCTCCCTCCCTCCCTCCCTCTCACACTCTTTGAAAAAAGAAAAAAAAATCTTTTTTTTTAAAAAAAAGAATATGAGAAATTGAAAAAGAACTAAAAAATGTTGTATAGAAAAGATTTATCTGTCTAGATTAAAAAAAAATCACAATTTTCCATGCAACAATTTACCACTTTAGAAATCTTACTCTTTCCTCTTCTTTTGTGTGTTCTCTTCGGATTGATCCCAGTGCTGCACTCATGTTAAGTACTGTACCACAGAGCCACATCCTCAGCCCTAGAAATGTTTTTAATTTCTTGCATATTTTTCTGTTTTAGTCTTTGAAAGCAGCAAAAGTATCACAGTGCAATATTAAAATAGTAATGCTTAGTAAGTGATTAACAGATTTTTATGCCACTCTCCTTCCTTCCACTAGATGGACCTCTTTCAATTGTTTTCTCAAATGCTCAGTTTTTTTTTTTTTTTTTTTTTTACACTAACCCTCTATTCCTTTCAATTCAGCTTTCTCTTGTTTATTCAGGAAAGTCGAGGCTAAAGAGGTTATTTATGTAGAGTTCATACTGAAACATTGAAAATGTTTGTAGGCGTTGGAGGAATATTACTGTTAAATTTCTTTTACTATTCATAGAAAGAATATAAAAAGACAGCAGTATGAAGCCATCGTTGGAGCCCAATGTGGTAATGCAGTATTAAGAGGAGCTCATGTCTATGTTCCAGGAATCATGTCAGCTTCAAAATGTAAGTATAAGTTTCAGGGTTCCCTAAAAATCATGTGTATTTTCAAATGGAAAATTTGGTATATTTCATTGAGATGTTGTTCAAATTTACCTTTGTTATGTATTTTTCAAGCTTAGCATTTAACATAGCCAGTGAGGATTTTACCTGATAAGGACTAACAAAGTAAGCATGCACATAAAGCTTTCTGACAATTGTTTTCTCTGCACATAAGTATTTACATGGTGATATTTGTTTAAGGAGTCATTACTGATTAATAGACAGTGTAAGTGAGATTCTGTTTTGTATTCTCAACTCTGTTGCCTTAAAACCTCAGTTTTCTCTCATGTAATTTGTGAGGGTAATATGTAGAACTTGGAATCTGAACATTAGGTGAAATGTGATATTCTTAATTTATTCACTCAGTTGACAGCATATTGCATATGCTTACTAAGTTAAGACCCCATGGTTAACTGGTATCTTATTGGATTTGAAATCACAAGGCACTATTTATTTATTTTTATGTGGTACTAAGGATCAAACCCAGTGTCCCACACATACAAGGCAAGCAATCTGCCACTAAGCCACAAGTTTTAATCTATTGCAATCTTATTCTTCTCTGGGCTTTGATTATCTTGCATAGGAAGTAAATATTTTGATCCACATCAGAATTGTCAGACTACTTCCTGCAGACCAGATTGGGCCTATGTTTGTTTTTGTCTGGCCTTCAAATTAATTTCTTTTTTTTAGAAATTTTGTTTTGAGGAATCTTAATATATATTATTTTTGTTGTTGTTTTTCATATCGAGGATTAAACTCAGGAGCACTGGATCACTGAGCCACATTCCCAACACTATTTTGTATTTTATTTAGAGACGATGTCTTAGGGCCTTGGAGTTGCTTAGCGACTTGCTGTTGCTGAGGCTGGCTTTCAACTCAGTATCCTCCTGCCTCAACCTCGCAAGCTGCTGGGGTTACAGACATGTGTTCCATGCCCAGCTCTTAGCATACATTTTTGAGGAATCTTCCTTTGGAAGGAAACTTAAAGAGCTTTTGCATATTAAGCTAAGATACAAAGATTTACAGGAAATCTTTTAAAGAATGTGAGGTTTGGGGATCATAATTTATATGGAAAATATCTTCCTTTGCTCAGTTGAACATTTCCAACTAAAAGGATGTTTTAAAGACTACGCTTTTGTTTTCACTGAAAAATTTCTCCATTTAGATTTATTGTTGGGAATATTTTAAAGCCAAAAGATTTCTCTGTAAGGATTATATTGAGATAATTAGCAAATTTAAATGGCTTATTTCCACTGTTTATGTCCCTAGAGACCCTGATTGTAGCTTGAAGTTATTGTTATTCTCCTAGAACATGGGTTAATGTAATCTGGTTTTCTTCCTTTCCTAGTTATGAAAGCTGGAGATGTTATTTCTGTGTACTCCGATATTAAAGGGAAATGTAAGAAAGGAGCCAAAGAATTTGATGGAACAAAAGTATTTATTGGAAATGGGATTTCTGAACTAAGCCGCAAAGAAATCTTCAGTGGGCTACCTGAAATGAAGTATGGTATTCAGTGCTATGGGAGGAATAAACATCCTTTGGGTGGTTTAAAAATAGTGTACACAATGTAAAAAAATTAAATGGAAAAAAATTATTTAATCCATAATCCCATGATTTTTTGGAAAAAAAATACCTTTGGGTAAAAACAGTAAATAGGTTAAAAAGCCTACCTAAGCAACCAGTCAGATGCTAATTGTCAAAATTTTACTTGTCCTTTGAAATTTAATAATTTTCGCATCTTTGAGGAATAGTACTTACCTTGATAGAGAGTGAATTAGATGACTCATCTAGATCAGTTTAACATTCAAATTTTGTGGGAAAAAAAGTTTGTGATTTTAATACAAAAAAAAAATTTCCCTTTGATTCTAGGGATTGAATGAAGGGGCACTCTGCCACTAATTTATATCCCTATCCCTTTATTTTTGAGACAGGGTGTCACTAACTTACCAATCCATGAATTTATAAGCCTCCTGCCTTGGTGTCTTGAGTAGGTGAGATTACAGGTGTGCACAACCACACCCAGCAGAAATAGGTCTTTTAAATAAAAAAAAATTTACCAGAAAATCAGTATTCACATGAATATTTCTGTGAACAATTTATGTTTGTTCTTATTTTACTTAGTTCTTTCAGCTTGTTGTAAATACTGTAGACATCTTCATTTCTCCTAAGTTGACATGGACATACTAAGATCTCTGCATTTATCCATCTAGAACTAGACCATATCCCTGATTCCTGGAACAGTGTTTTTCATGTTACAGCAGTTTTTCTGACTAATTGAAACTCCTCTGAAGAAACAAATTATTGAATTTCCTATATTTAGATAGCAATACTTTCTAAATTGTGTTCTCCTTAAAAGGCTTTGGGAGTAAGAAAATCATGCAAATGTCTTCTGTTTCTCTTTGAGTCTGTAATAGGGGATTGATATTTTAGTTCATTATTAATGGTATACTCTCAATTCTTTTATTTGATGTGGTGGTTCCTATTACTGTGTTGAATAATGTTTTCGGATTGGTGTTCTGAATGTTTCCTTTATTGATAGGAGTAGAAAGCAGCTATTACAACAACAAAAAAAAACTATTGACTTTCTCTGACAGTGTTTGTGTGCCCTCTCTCCCCCCTTTAATAGTCTCTATCTTTGATTGCATTGTTTGTCTTTATGAATCACTGTCTACCATGCCATCTGTGTCCTGGCCCCTTCCTGTTCTGATCAGCTCTACTGCCACTCATAAAATGGGACATAGGTAGAAAAGGTCATATTGGGATTGTGTCAACACTTGGGCAGTTATTCTATAAAAAGTTGATAGGAGAATGTAGTATGTAGATGTGCAGCCAGGGGAGCCTGATTAACCCAGGGGTGGGAGCCTGGTTAACCCGGGGGTAGGAGCCTGGTTAACCCAGAGGTGGGAGACTGACAAAGCAATAGTCTTTGCCATTGCTCAGCATGATTCTAGGTATTTTTTTCATTTTTCATACAGGTACTGAGTAGAGTATCTTATAAACTCGATCATTCATGAAATGTTGATTAATTAGATAGACTAAGTTACCGTAAGTCAGTTACCAAAAAGATTAGAATGAATCAAAAATCAGATGTTCTTGGCTTTTTAGTTTATTAAGATATCTAAAGAAACTCTTGTGCCTAAATTAAAAACTTATTTATTTTTTTCCTTTTGATTCTGATGGGCTCTTTTACCCTACTCAAGGTAAACATTCACAAACAATTCTCAGGACTATTCAAAGTATTTTAGTGTTAAAAAAAGGCAAATAATTTTATATTTGACATGCTACTTGAATATATTCATAGAAATATGTACTATGTAGTTTGTACACACTAATGTTAGATTTCCTCTTTTTCAGAGGTATAGGCATAAGAATGACAGAACCAATATATCTCAGCCCTTCATTTGACAATGTACTGCCCAGTTACTTATTTTTACAGGTAAGTATCTATAGAAGAAAAATATGTATGACATTGAAATATATTTTGGTGGATAACTCTAAATCTCAGTGTTTTTATGAAAAACTTATATTAAAATATTTCTTGTGGTCTATTTATATATATTTTGATTAAACAAGGAAAATCTGAGTGTTCCTGCTTTTTTCCTTAGTACATTTTTTGAAAATCTTTTTCTCTCTCCTTTATTCAAAGGTGACTTTATGACACTAAAATTACTGCTTTCCATCTAAGAATGTCAGTCCCTAAATAATGCACACATTTGATGTTCATTTAAGTGTTCCATTTGTCTCTTTTAGTAAGATTCTAATGGTTTAATGATATCAGATTTATGAGATGGATATCAGTTGCAGTAATAAGTCATCTGGTTTGCCTTTTCCAGTTTAGTAAGCACTTTCATTCATTAACTCATTTCTTACTATTTGCTGGTTAGATGATGATTTTCTCAATATAAGATGAAGATACTGAAAACTAGATCTGTTTTTGGCCAACTTCACACCACTAGTAATTGGTAGAGTCTGACTACAAACCTAAGTTCAGTTGCCATGTGCTTTATTCTCTTTCTGGTATTAAACCAAAAGTTATTTACAAATTCAGAAATAATTCCCGTGGTGAATAATCAGAAAATGATTTATATTGTCATCTATTGGCACATTAGTAATAATGTGAAATATTAGACTCTATAACCTAATACACAATGGCTTGTGGATCATTTTTGGTCATTTTGTTTGCTTAGTTTTTGGTTTTTGCTTATTTGTTGTATAATCCATTTTCAAACACTTGTGATCATCTGACAATACAGCCATGCATCATTGCTTGCAGAATCTAATACAATATTATTTCTCTCTTCTGTAAAAGAAAGGGCCATATACCTGCTTATCCCATTATTTAGTTTTGACTTTGGAAAAGAGAAAAATCAGTATAGTGCAATTTTTATATATTTTTTGATACTTATACTAGGATCACTACTTTCCCTCACCTGTAACCTTAAGATCAACTTGACAACTACATAAAATATAAATTGTGAAACAGTTTATGACTCAAAATATTCAAGTAGCATCATAAAGTCATATTCTTTATCACTTAATGACAAGGAACATGAGATGTTACAGCTAGAATGAATCTTTTGTATCTGAGGGTAGAATTTTTGTCACTTCCCTAGTGAAAGCTGTTTTATTGTATAAAATGTACATTGATCTTTGGCCAGTAAACTTATTAAAAATGAAAATGGTAATACCAGCTAGCACTTAATTGAGTGGGTGTTGCATTCCATGTGTCATGCTGAGTGTTCTGGATACACTTTTTCATACGCTACTTGTAAACCTTCAGTTTCATAGACAAGGAAATGGAAGCCTAGAGAATTAAAGTGTGTGCACATAGTAGACACTCAGTAATTTTCTAATGGCTAAATTAGGGTTTGCTGATTGCCACATATAAATCAAGAAAGCCAGAATTTGAATGTAGGTCTTTCTGACTTAAAGCCTTTGCTCTTGACCATATGCCAATGTTTACAGAGTGACTCTTGGAAGATCTGAATCACTTGCAGGACCTGTTTCAAATGCAGGTTCTGAGCTGAGTAAGTGGGAGCTCCAGGTAATTCACATAGTCCTTAAGTTTCCCAAATACTTCTTTTACAACTTCCCAGAAATCCTTGTCTAGTGTTTAGTTTGCACATGATTAAATTTCCTTTTACAAGCTAGACAAGAGGATACACACCTGTAATTCCAGACTTGGAATACTGAGACAGGAGCCTTGTTAAGTTTAAGGTCAGCCTCAGCAACTTAGCAAGATGGTGTCTTAAAATAAAATTGACTGGGGTCAGGGCTCAATGGTAAAGCGCCCCTGGGTTCAATCCCCAGCACCAATCAATAAATTTCTTGCCCTTTACAGACTAATTCAGAACCACCACGTTTTTAATTGGGTCATATCTGATACAGTGAAATCTAAATAGCTTAATTTAGTGCAGGCCAGACCAGGAAATAACAGTTTCCTTAAGAAACATATCCAGTGGCTGGGATGTGGCTCCGAGATAGAGTGCTCGCCTAGCATACTGGGTTTGATCCTCAGCACCACATAAAAATGTAATAAAGATATTGTGTCCACCTACAACTAAAATATATATATATATATATATATATATGACTCAATATAAATATATATATATATATATTTTTAAAGAAACATTTCCAAAAGAAGAATAGTAAGTTTATTTTAAGAAGAATGTCCATCTTAAAGAATCATTATGGAAAAGTTCTCATATTTACACATAATGGTAATAGAACAAATTTGGAATTTCTAAATAATCCAATAGCCTTTTCAGACAAACATGAACAAAGGACTATAAAGTCTAGATGTCAATTAAAAGACCAAAAGTATAATGATGTGAGAAGTATCATCTCAAAGCACTTTTCAAGAGCTTCAGGTCATTGAAATAGATACTGACACTTCAATGTCAAATTGAAAATTCTGCTTGCTTTTAGGTGTCAGTTTCCATTCTTCTCTAAAAGCTAAGAGGCTGATAGTAGACATAACATATCATTGCATTGTGGTTTTAGGAACCAACATGATGTCATAAAAGATATTCAAGTTCTTTCGTAGGTTTCAGCCTACAGAGTCTTGATGTCTCACAAATTTTATAATTCCTTCATGCTGGTTATCAGGACTCTGGAATAAATTAGTATGCATCAAAACACTTCTAGAACTTAAAAGAACTTGTAGGTACCTAGGATCTGTTCTTGGAGATTTCCTAATTAAATAAAGTTTTATTTTGGAATTATAGAGTGGAATTTAAGAATTACAGAGATAATACAAGAATTCTTGTATGCTCTTTGCCTAGTTTCCCCTAATAGTAACAATTTTTTTTCTTTTTTCAATATTTTTATAGTTAAAAAATTCTAATTAGTAACAAATTATGATGGTACATTTGTCATTGCTTAGAAAACCAACAGTGGTTCTTGGGAAGTTAAGCTGGGAAGAACACTAGAGCCCACAAGTTTAAGACCAGCCTGGGTAATAGTGAGATTGCTATGTCATTCAAAACAAACAAAAACTGATACATTAAACCATTAAACAGTATCCCCATGTATGTTACAGCACTCCAAATGTGTATACCATATTACAATAAACTCTAAATTTTATTCATATTTCACCAGTTTCTCCCTTAACCTCTTTTTTGTGTATGTGTCTGTAGGATCCCAGGCTGCATTTAATCATTGTTTATTCTTAATCTCTTCTGGCCTGGGTAGTGGCTGTCGTTCCTTATTTCTAAAACCTCCATAGTTTTGAGACTAAGCTATTTTGTAGACTCTCTCTCTTAGGAATTTTCTAATGTCTTCTTTGGATTAGACTGGTATTACTTTGTTTGGCAGAAGAATACCGCATATCAGGGCTGATATCTCTCTGGAGAATTTAATTCAGTAGGTCTAGAGTAGATACTAGAAATCTTTTATTTAAAATTTTTTTTTAATTTTGAACTTCACAAAAAGTATTTTTTGCAATTTTTATTGGTACATTGATTATACATAATAGTGGAATTTATTGTGATATATTTGTATGTGCATTTAACATAAATTTCATTCCCCAGTATGTCCCCTTTGTCTCTCCCTGGTCTCTGTCGTCTTGTCTACTAGTCTCTTATTTTCATGAGACACCCTGCTTTCTTTCCCCTCCTTTTTCTTTATAGCTTCCAGGTGTGAGAGAAAACATGACCCTTGACTTTCCAAGTCTGGCTTATTTAAGTCAATATCATGTCTTCCAGTACCATTAATTTTTCTTCATTCTTCTTTATGGCTGAGTAAAACTCCTTTGTGTGTGTATATATATCACATTTTCTTCACTCATTCATCTGTAAATGGACAGACACCTAGGCTGGTTCTGTAGTGGGGCTATTGTGAATTGTGCTACTATAAACGTGGGTATGCATGTTTCACTACGGTATACTAATCAGTTTTTTCACTACAGTATACTGATCAGTTTTTTTTTTTTTTTTTTGAGAAATACCAAGAAGTGGTATTTCATATAGTGGTTCCATTCCTAGTCTTTTGAGAAGCCTCCCTATCAATTTCAATGTGAGTACACTAATTTACAGTTCCACCAACAGTGTATAAATATTACCCTCCCACACACATCCTCATGTATTATTGTATTTTTGATGATTGCCATTCTAACTAGAATGTGATGAAATCTCAGTATTGTTTTGACTTGCATTTTCTGACTAAAAATAGTGAACATTTTCTTCATATTTGTCTTAAATTCATATTTCATTTGAGAAATGTCTGTTTAGTTCATTTTCCCACTTATTAATTGGATTATTATTTTGGGGGGTCCTTTTGGAGTTCTTTATATATTCTGCACATTGATTGTGTCAGAAGAGTAATTTGTAAATACTTTCTTTCATTTTGTATGCTTTCTTTGTACTCTTAATTATTTCCTTGCTGTGCAGAAGCTTTGTAACTTGATGTTATCCCATTTATTCTTGGTATTTGCTATGCTTTGGGAGTTCTATTGAGGAAGTTGTTGCCTGTATGTATATATTAGCATGTTTAACTGATGTGTTCTTAGAGACGGAAGACGAAAAGACCTCTGCTGTTCTTGTTTAGACTATTAATATTATTAAAAAGGTAATACTACTAAAAACAATCTACAGATAAAAATGCATTCCCAGTTAAGATGGCAATGACATCCTCAGGAACTAGAAAAAATTAATCTTAAAATTCATATGGAAGAATAAAAGACCCAAAGTAGCAAAAACAATCCTGAGCAAAAAGAGCTATCCTGGAGGCATTACAATACCTAATTTCAAATTATACTATAGTAACAATAATTGAATGGTACTGACATAAAAACAGACAGCTTGAAAGTTTCTGGTGTAATTCCTAATTTTGATTCTTTTTTTTTTTTTTTTGGTGGGGTTGGGGGTAGTGTACTGGGGATTGGCACTCAACCACTGAGCCACATCCCCATCCCCATTTTGATTTAAAGACAGGCTGTCACTGAGTTGCTTAGCACCTCGCCATTGCTGAGGCTGTGATCCTCCTGCCTCTACCTCCTGAGCTGCTGGGATTGCAGGCATGTGCTACCATGCTAGACAAGTCTGATTCATTCTGAGTTGACTTTTGTGCAGTGTGAAAGATAGTGATCTGGTTTCATCTTTCTATATGGGTACATAGTTTTGCCAGCATCATTTGTTAAAAAGATTGTCTCTCTTCTAACATATTTCTGATCCTTTTGCCAAGGATCAGGTGACTGTACCAGGGTGGACTTGTCTCTGTGTCTTCTGTTCTGATCTACATGTCTCTCCCCCACCTCCTTCTCTCTCTCTCTCTCTCTCTCTCTCTCTCTCTCTCTCTCTCTCTCTCTCTCTCTCTGTCAGTACTGTGTAATTTTTGTTACTATAGTTCTAATATAATTTGAAATTAGGTATTATGCCCCTGGTATTGTATTGCTCTTTTTGCTCAGGATTGCTTTAGCTACTCTAGATCTTTTATTCGTCCATATGAATTTTAGAATTTTTTCCCCTGGATCTGTGAAGGAGATCATTGCTATTTTGTCATTACTATTTTAGAATTTTTTTCCCCTGGATCTGTGAAGGATGTCATTGCTATTTTGTCATTACTATTCAATATGCATTGAATCTGTAGATTGCTTTTGGTAATGTGGTCATTTTAACAGCATTAATTTTGTCTGAACAAGAACAGGGCAGGTCTTTTCATCTAGTAGTGTTGTCTTCAATTTTTTTCTTCAGTGTTCTGTAATTTTCATTATAGAGGCTTTCTGCTTGGTTAGATTTGTTTCTAAGTTTTTGTTTGTTTGTTTGTTTTTTGAAACTACTATGAATGGAATTGCTTTCCTGATTTATTTTTCAGTGGATTTATTGTTGTTGTATAGAAAAGCTATTCATTTTTGTACATTCATTTCCTCCTCCCTCCCCAGTTCTGGTGTCACAATATCGTTTATTTTTTTATTTATGTGATGCTGAGAATGGAACCCGGTGCTGAGGATAGAACCCAGCGCCTCACGTGTGCTAGGTGAGCACTCTACCACTGTGCCATAACCCCAGCCCCTAATTTTTTTTTAATCCTGCTATTTTAATAAATTTATCAGCTGTAGTCATTTTCTAATGGTTTCTTGAATCTCTTAAGTTTAAGATATCATCTGCAAACAGTGATAGTTTGACTTCTTCTTTTTCTATCTGTCCCTTTTTTTTCCTTTCTTTTGCCTAATTGCTCTGGCTACAATTTCAAGTATTATATTGAATAGTAGTGGTAAGTGTCAATGTCCTTATCTTGTTCGTGACTGTAGAGGAAATGTTCTATTTTTTTGTTTAGGATGATATTAGCTTTGGGTTTGTTATATATACCTTTATGACATTGAGGTAAGTTTCTTCAATGTTTTTAACATGAATGGGTGTTAAATTTTGTTGGAGACCTTTTTTTCATCTGATGATGATCATGTGATTTTTGTCCTTAAATTCTATATGTGATGAATTAATTTATTGATTCACATATGTTGAACCATGCCTGTATCCCTGGAATGAAATCATCTTGATCATGATATACAATATTATTAACGTGTTTAATTCAAATTGCTAATATTTTATTAAGGATTCTTCCATCTGTGTTGCATACATCAGGGAATTTGGTCTTTAATTTTTGTTCATGAATGTGTCCTAGTTTGGGGATCAGGATGTCCCTTTTATTTTCTTGCCTAATTGCTCTGGTTAAAATTTCAAGTACTATATTGAATAGTTGTGGTAGGAGTTGACATCCTTGTCTTGGTCCTTATTTTAGAGAAAATGACTTCATAGAATAAATTTGGAAGGGTTCCTTCACTTTCTCTTTCATATAATAATTTGAAAAGTGTTGGCATTAGTTCTTCAAAGGTCTGGTAGAATTAGCCAAGAAACCATCTGGTCATGTTTTTTTCTCCCCTTCAGCAATTTATTTATTATTTTTCTTTTTTAAAAATTGCTCATTCTTTTTAGTTACATGAGAGTAGAGTATAATTTGTCAATTATACAGACATGGAGTACATCTTATTCTAATTAGTATCCCAATCTTGTGGTTGTATATGGGTTTCTTTGTTGGAGCTTTTTATTACTGTGTTGATCTTATTGTTAGCTTTTGGTCTGTTTAGGTTTTCTATACCCCCTTGGTTCGATGTAGGTCATATCTGTCTAGAAATTTGTATCATTCCAGTTTATTGAAATATAAATTTTCAAAAGTCCCTAGTAATCCTTTGAATTTCAGTGATGTCTGGGATAGTATCTGTTTTTCCATCTCTAATTTTATTGTCTTCTTTTTCTCCTGGCTGAGATATTTTCAATGGGGGATATTTTCCCACACACTCCTGTATTTATAATAACATGCATGGGCTCCCCTTTGTAGGTTTTGGTGCTTTTGGCAAAGGGACACATGGCAGAGGCAAAATGCAACTCAACAGCTACAGTACATGGCTGCAATGGGACACCAAGACTGTGGCCAGTGGCTAGAGCTCAGGGCACTGATTCATTTATTTACTTGACGAATATTTATTGAGCATTCATTATATGCAAGATGCATATACATGTTGATGATACAGTAGAAATATTTAGACAAACAATCCACACCCTTATTTTCTGGTGTGTCTATTCTAATTGGAGAAGGAAATAGGTTTAGTATGTTAAAAGACAGTAATACTGTGGCCCTGTGGAGCAAACTAAAGAAAGTAATGTGGGAGAGGACTGCTAGATTGTAATAATTATGAGTGAAGCTTTATCAGCTATCTCTAGATAAAGCATCAAACAATTTTTAGTAGCCACATGCTTTAATGTTCTGTTTTGGAGTTCAGTTTTTAAGTACTGTTGGAATAAATTAGGCCCATGAAGATGAACTATTTGTAAATAGGTTTTAGTCTTTAGTGTAAAGAATTGCTTTTCATATGGCCTAAATTGCATTGATTTTAATGCTTTGTATAGTCACAGGGAAAACTTGCTCATTCATAACTGCTTTTTCACCATGGATCTTTCTTTTTGAATTTCTAATCTTGGATTCCTTTGGGAAGATTGCAACCTTGTCAGTTGTAGAGGGTGTACTTATGGATATAATTTTAAGTATTTTGGTAGAAATTGAAAACTTTTGGCTTTAAAAATTACTTTATGCTTGTTGGCCAAGAAATATTTAAAAATGGATTATTTTGTGATAGTATTACACCTGTCTTACTCAGGGCTATTGTCCTGAAATAGCAGTCTTTATATAATAATTCAAATAACAATGATTTAATATTACCTACTGCTATCTCCATGATACCCACAACATTTCCTTTCTCTGGAAATGTTGTGGGTATCATGGAGATAGGAACACAAACATGACTTCTGTGTGAACTTAGTGTAAATCCAGGATTCTTACATTAGATGATGCGGTACCCGCAAATTGTAAAGTCTACTTTTTTGGAAAAAGAGCCAGAGCATTCTCATATTTTATTCTCTCAAATATTGAGAACCACTGGAAGTAAAAAAAAAAATAATTATTATTGTTTTGCTGATACCCAGAAAACATCAGGGATGGACCCTGAATTGACTGGAAAATGTGTCCTGTGTGTTTATGTGCAGGTAGATGTATTGTGTGAGGTTGTAGGATACTCTAGGAATACTGATCTCCTGACAAGAGTACAATTTCTATAAATATACTAATAACAAATTTGGGGACGCTGTACTGAATTTACACTGAAAATTTCTTTATATCCTCTGGTTCTGAAATTAAAAATGATTTAGAATCATTGATAATCTATTGCATCGATGCTTTATTTTCTTTTCAGAATTTGCCGTCTGCTGTAGTAACTCATGTTTTAAATCCTCAACCTGGAGAGAAGATTCTAGATTTGTGTGCAGCTCCTGGAGGCAAAACAACACATATAGCAACACTAATGCATGATCAGGTAAGACTATCTTCATAACAAAACTATTCACTGTATTACCTATTTCAGTGATGATGGTAGACTGTAACTTAGAAAACACATCTATACGTCTACTTCAGATTTATCCAAAGTGAAAATTGTTCAATTATGTCAGTTCACCAAACATTAAGTTCAGTAAACAATTATTTGTGAAGACTATCTAAAGACCCAATTGAATCCTCAATTTACTCTACATTATAAAATACAATTCTTTCCTCATATAATTAAGTTTGAAACATTTAAGAGATCTTTTCATATTCTTTCTTTTAAAGTTTTGCCCTTGTTCTAACTATTCTACCACTAAATATTGAGAGTATATTATCAGGGTGGAAATGTATATGTTGATATCTATACACATAGATATATATAATACATAAATAAACACATATAAATACTTACAGAATGTGTGCATCTTCAGTATCTTAAATCTTATTTAGTTTAATTATAAAATACGCTTCTTTGTAACAATGCAGGTGTGATCTTGGATAACTTTGGTTGAAATCTTATTGTTTTCCTATGAATGTATATTTGCAAAGTGCTTTATCATGGACTGGTTTTATCTGTTTTCAAAACTCATTATAGCCTTATAGCCTACAATTTTATTTAATTGGAGAAGTATTTAGCCATCTGATGCCATCTTTTGTTTCAAACTCTATAAAACTAAATGGTACCTAAAATCTGAATACTTACCAGTTTCTCAGTCTAAAGCCCTTGATTGGTTGGTTGAACACTCTTTAATACTTACTTTGTGTTAGATACTGGGGATAAAGCATTGATATATTTATGTGTTTAATTATACTCTTCTTAGGAATTTAAGTAGTGGCAGGAAAAACTCTTGAAGGATAAATATATTAAATACCAATAGTGTTTCTTTAAAAAAAAATGCCAACAGTGTTTAAAATAAAGCTCATGAAATAGAAGGGTTTATTTTGTGACTATAGATTTTAATGCAAATCCTTTTTCAGTTTTCTTGAAACTTTAAATATGCAGATTGAGGGACTGGGAGAGTGGCTCAGCAGTAGCACATTTGCCCAGCATGTTCAAGGCCCTGGGTTTGATCCTTAGCACCACATAATAAATAAATAAATAAAATAAAGGTATTGTGTCCAACTACAACTAAAAAATAAATATTTTAAAAATGTACAGATTGATTATGATATGATCTGACAGTGAAAATAACCGCCTTTTAATTTATGACATGTTTATTATATTTGCCTGATGGCTATTATTCATACATACTTTATTCTCTCTAGTAAAGTCTTTCCAAAGAGAATTTGAATATTATAGATATATTCATTTTCAGCCAGTTTTATAATGCTGGGTAAAAATCACATCTAGGTAAAGAAGACAAGTAAATATGAACATTTTGAAAAATACTCAAACGATATTAAAGTGATGAAAACAAAAAAAATATCTAGGGACATTATTAGCAAATTTTCTGTTATCAGTCTGTGCCCCTGAGGCATATATCATAGACAGATGATATATGCAAAAGGAACAAAAGAAAATACATAGAAAAGTCAATTGCACCATTTTTGCAGTAATCATTTCATAGTACATTTTAAAGTATTACAATGCATTCTTAAAATTGTCATCTTTCTTAACTTTGACTTAACACAAATTTTATCATATAAAGTAATTTTGAAGTGTTTTTAATTTCAATTCCAGAATATTTTGCTGGGATGTACAGAGGTTTTGGCTCTTCTTTTTCTGCCTTTAGTTGCAAGAATTTATAGGAATTTTGTGTGACTAGCTCAAAAATATTAAAATGACTATCAATTTTATAAGTAACCTTTATTGGCATATAAAGGCACTTTAAGTTAGATGTCTCATACATTAGTTCATCCTCTTTGAGAGGTTAGGAAGTCACATCAAATTGGTGATTTTTGATGTTTACTTTCAATAGGTGTTTTTGAGCTTCTTGAAGATTGCAAACACTATAATCAGTTTTGATTTCTATTGATTAAAAGTAGCTAACTATAAGAAAGATTAATTATTGCAAGGATATCTTTTAAAAGGAAACACTTAAGTTATTTGCTGTAAATTTGATATGTTTGTTCAATAGGTTTGTAGAGTAGGAATGAGAGGATAGTGGGGAAGACTAATTTTTCACCTGTTTTTTATTTTTTCATGACTACTTTTGATTTTTTATATTAGGGAGAAGTAATAGCACTGGACAAAATATCCAACAAAATAGAAAAAATCAAGCAGAATGCTTCATTATTTGGATTGAACTCCATCAAGGCATATTGCTTTGATGGAACAAAGGCACTTAAACTTGATATGATTGAGAACACAGAAGGTGAGTTAAATTTTGTTACTTTTAATGAGCAAATTGTAATTGCATTTTTTTTTGTACCAGGGATTAAACCCAGTGGTGCTTAACCACCAACCCACATCCCCAGCAGCCCCCTCTTTTAAAATTAATTATTTTTTTTCTTAATTATGTATATATGACAGCAGAATGCATTTTGATTCATTGTACACAGTTGCAGCACAACTTTACATTTCTATGGTTGTACACGATATAGCGTGTACAACCATATATGTTCATTATATGTTCACTCATATGTACCTAGTATAATAATATCCATCTCATTACACCATCTTTCCTGCCCCCATGTACCCTCCCTACCCTTTGCCCAATCAAAGTCCCTCCATTTTTCCCATGCCTCCTCCTCCCTCATTATGGATCAGTATCTACTTATCAGAGAACAGTTGGCCTTTGGTTTTGGGGGACTGGCTTACTTTGCTTAGCATGATAATCTCCATCTCCATCCATTTACCTGCAAATCCCATAATTTTATTCTCTTTTATTGTTGAGTAATATTCCATTGTGTATATACCACAGTTTCTTTATCTATTGAAGGGCATCTAGGTTGCTTCCACAGTTTAGCTACTGTGAATTGAGCTGCTATGAACATTGACGTGGCTGTGTTACTATAGTATGTCGTATGTCGATTTTAAGTCCTTTGTATATAGACCCAGGAGTGGGATAGTTGGGTCAAATGGTGGTTCCATTCCCAGTTTTCTAAGGAATCTTCATACTGCTCTCCTGATTGGTTGCACCACTTTGCAGTCTCACCAGCAATGTATGAGTGTGCCTTTTCCCCCACATCCCTGCCAACATTTATTGTTGTCTGTATTCTTGATAGCTGCTATTCTGACTGGCATGAGATGAAACTGGAAATCTATATGCAGCAAAATGAAAATAAACCCCTGTCTCTCACCATGCACAAAACTTGACATAAAGTAGATTAAAAACCTAGTAATTAGTCCAGAGACCCTGCGCCTAATAGAGGAAAAAAGTAGGCCCAGATCTTCATCATGTTGGATTAGGCCCCAACTTCTGTAATAAGATTCCTAAAGCACAAGAAATAAAATCAAGAATAAATGGGATGAACTCAAACCAAAAGCTTCTTCTCAGTGAAAGAACAATGAGGTGAACAGAGAGCCTACATTTTGGGAGGAAATTTTTGCCACACACACATCAAATAGAGCACTACTCTCCAGGATATATGAAGAACTGAAAAAACTTCATGCAAAAACAACAGCAACAACAACAAAACCAAATAACCTAATCAATAAATGAGCTAAGGAGCTGAACAGACACTTCTCACAAGAAGATATACACTCAATCAACAAATATATGAAAAAATGTTCAACATCTCTAGTAATTAGAGAAATGTAAATCAAAACTACTCTGATTTATTCTAGCCCCTTTTTATATTTTATTAGAGACAGGGTCTTGCCAAGTTGCATAGGGCCTCACTAAGTTGCTGAGGCTGGCTTTGAACTTGGGATCCTCCTCAGCCTCCTGAGTCACGGGGATTGCAGGCATGCACCACCATGTCCAGTTGCATTGATGTTTTGATATATGTCTAAATGTGGAATGATCAAAGCAAGCAAATTAACATCTGTCAATTCATTTATTTTTTGTTATAAGATGAAATTCTCAGCAATTTTGAAAAAAAGTATATGTATACACACACACACACACACACACGCGTGTGTGTGTGTGTGTGTGTGTGTGTATTACTGTAGTAACTATGCTGTGCAGTAGATACAAAACACCTGTTCCTCCTATTTAGCTGAAAGTGTATACTTTTTGAACAGTATCTCCCCAGCCCCTCCTCACTCCCTGAGTCTCTGGAACCACTATTCTATTCTACTTCTGTGAGTTTGACTTTTTAAATATTCCATACATGAGTGAAATCATGACGTATTTGTCTTTTTGGTGCTTTGGTTATTTCACTTAACATAATGTACTCCATATTCATTCATATTGTCACAAATGACAGTTTCCTTTTTTTATTTTTTAAGACTAAATAGCATTCTATTGTGTATATACCTTATTTGCTTTATCCATTTATGTGTCAGTGGACACTTGGTTGACTGCATGTCTTAGCTGTTGTGAATAGTGATGCAGTGAGCTTGGGAGTGTAGATATCTTTATGACATTAATCCCAGTTCTTTTGCATATATTCTCAGTGAGGGGATTGCTAGATCATAGTAGTTTCATTATGTAGGTTTTTTTTAAAGAACTGGACCACTCTCCATAATGGCTGCCCTATACGTTTCTGATCAAAAGCATGCCGGTGTTCCCTTTTGTCCATGCTCTCACCAAGTTATCTTTTGTTCTTTTGTTAGTAGCCTCCTGTCAAATGTGAGCTGATAAATTTCATTATGGATTTTATTTGCATTTCCCTGATTAGTGATGTTAAGCATTTTTTCATACATCTGTTAGCCATATCTTCTTTTGAAAAATGTGTATTCTAGTCATTTGCCCATTTTTAAATTGATCTCTTGCTTTAAATTTGAGTTTCTTATGTATTATGGATTATTAAGCCTTTATCAGATATGTGGTTTAAAGATATTTTCTCCCATTATGTGGGTTTTCTCTTCACATTTTTTCCTTTGCTGTACAGAAGCTTTTTAGTTTCATGTAATTGTATTTGTCTGTTTTTGTTATTGTTGCTTGTGCTTTATGAGACATATGTAAAAAATAATCACCTACCAATGTCATGGAACTTTTCTTCTATTATTTTACATTTCCAGGTCTTTAATCAATTTGGAGTTATTTTTAAACATGGCTTTATATAAGGATACAATTTTGTGTATGTGGATAGCCAGTTTTTTTTTTTGGTGCCATTTATCTAAGGTACTATTGTGTGTTCTTACCATCTTTATTGAAAATCAGTTTTCTATGAATGCATAGATTTATCCTCAAACTTTTTCATACCATTGATCATTATGTCTATTTTTGTGACAGTACCTTGCTGTTTTGATTATTGTAGCTTTGTACTATAAATGTAGCAGGTAGTATCATTCTCCTACCTTTGTTCTTTTTGCTCAAGATTGTTTGGCTGTATTATTTTAAGGTTCATAATAATTTTAAAATTGTTTTTTCTATGTCTGTGAAAAAGGATATTGAAATTTTGAGGAGGATGCATTGATTCTATACATAGCTTTCGGTGGTGTGGACATTTCAACAATATTGTTTTCTAATGCTCAGACAATGCACACCTTTTTGTCTTTGAATTTCTTTCCTCAGTGCTTTGTAAAAGTTTTTTTGTATATAGATCTTATTTGCAGTTACATTTTCTCTTGTGTATTTTATTCTTTTGTTTTTGTAAGTGAGGTTTTTTTTTGTTTATGAAAAGTGTTTAATGTATGGAAACACTACTGATTTTTTAATGTGGCTTTTATATCCTGCAACTTACTGAATTTGTTTATCAGTTCTAATGTTTTCTGGTGGAATCTTTAAAGTTTTCCATATATGATCATGTCATTAGCAAACAGATAATTTCACTTCTTCCTTTCCTGTTAAGGGTGCCTTTTATATCTGTATTTTGCCTAATTGCTGTGGTTAGGACTTCTAATTCTGTGTTAAGAAGAAGAGGTAAGAGTGGTCTTCCTTATTCCTGATCTCACAGGGAAATTTTTTTAACTTTTTCCCATTGATTGTGATGCTAATTGTGGGCTTATTGTGTAAGGTTCTTCCTTTTTTTTACCTATTTTATTGAGAGTTCTTAATCATGAAAGGATATTGAATTTTTGTCCTATGCTTTATCTGCCTCCATAAGATGATTATAGGGTTTTTGCCCTTCATTTTATCACATTAACTGACTTATGTATATAAATCATACTTGTATTCCTGAAATAAAATCCCACTTGATCATTTTGAGTGATCTTTTCAAAGTATTGCTAGATTTTTATTACTTTTTTTGAGGATTTTTATATCCATGTTCAGCAGGGATATTGAAGTAATTTTTTTATTTTCTTGTGGTATCCTTGTCTGACTTTGACCTCAGGGTAATGTTGGCCTTATAACTTTGGAAGAATTTCAAGATTTTGAAAAGTTTGGGAAGTACTGGTGTGAGTTCTTATCTAAATGATTAGAAGAATTTATCAATGAAGCCATCAGGTCATGAACTTTTCTTTTACTGATTGAATCTCATTACTCCATCTGATATTCAGATGTTCTTTTCATGATTTAATCTTGGTGGGTTTGTATGTAGGAATTTTTTAGGTTATTCAGTTTGTGGGTGTGTAGTCATTTGTAGTAATAGTTTATGATCCTTTCTATTTCTCTGGTATTCATGATTTTATTTTCATCTTTTCACTTTCAGTGGGTTTCCTTAAAGATGAAGTCAGTGTCTTATAGGGAGCATGTATTATTGTGTGTTTTTAAGATCATTTTACTGCTCTGTCTTTTATTTGAGAAATTTTATCCATTTGTGTTCAAAATCATTATTGATTGGTAAGGACTTAGATGTTATTTTGTACTTTACTGAATTTGTTTGATGTCCTTTGGATTTGGTGCTTTTTTCTTTCTTTCTTTCTTTCTTTTTTTTTTTTTTTTGGTAGTTCTAGGGATTGAACCCCAGGCCTTGTGCAGGTGAGGCAAGCACTCTACAACTGAGCTATCTCTCCAGCCCTGGTACCTTTTTCTAGTGGCATGTTTTGATTCCTATTTTTTTTTTTTATCTTGTTTGTGTACTGCAGTTTTTTGTTGTTGTTTTTGTTTGTTTGTGTTGGTCATGAGCCTTTGGTTAAATGTCTCATATTTATAATAGGCTATTTAAGCTACTAATAACTGAAATTAGCATTTTAAAAAACTAAGATTTTTTTACTTTATTCTCCCCACATTTTATACTTTTATTGTCATGATTAATGTATTTTATATTGTGTATCCTTACCAATTATTGTAACTTTACTTTTTTTTTTTTTTTGTACTAGGGATTAGAAACCAGGGGCACTGAGCCACATCTCTAGCCCTTTTTATTATTTTGAAACAGGGTCTTTCTAAGTTACTTAGGGCTTTGATAAGTTGCGGAGGCTGGCTTTGAACTTGCAATCCTCCTATTTTTCATAGCATTACCTTTTAACCTTCTAAAGATACGTGATTTACATACAATCATTATAAATGAGTATTCTGTATTTGATTATTATATTTATGAGTGGGTTTTGTACTTTCATATTTTTTTCTCTCTACTAATTAGCATCATTTATTTTTTTCTACTCAGAGAGCTCCCTTTAAGCTAGATCTGGTGGTGAACTCTCAGCTTTTGATTGGAACAATTTTGAATCTTCATTTCTGAAGGACAGTTTTGCTGAGAAGAGTATTCTTTGTTTTTTGTTTTTGTTTTAACTTCAACATTTAGAATATATCATCTCATTTTTTTAGGTTTGTAGTTTCTGCTAGTAAGTCTGTTGCTAGCCTATTGGAACTTCCTTATATGTGATATGCTTCTTTTGCTGCTTTCAATATGATCTTTTTGTCTTGTATTTTTGATAATTTGTGTGTCTTGGTGTTGTTTTGTTTGGGTTGAATTTGATTGGTACACCTTGACCTTCCTGTACCTTTTATGTTTTCCCCCCAATTTGGAAATTTTTGTGTTTTTTTTTTTAATAAACTTTCTGACATTTTTGTCTCTTTTCCTTCTAGAACTGCTATAATTAGAAAATGTGATCTTTGGGGGCTTTGCTGAATGTTCTATAAGATTTTTTTATTCCTTGTATTCCTTTTTCCCCCTGACTTTGTATATTTAAATATTTCTTTTTTGAGTTCACACATTCTTTCTTCTGCTTGATCAGTTCCTGCTTTTGACATTATATCATTTTTCCTTTTGTTCATTCTATGTTTTAGCTTCAGAATTTGATTTTCTGTTTTTTTGTTTTGTTTTGTTGTTGTTGTTGGTGGTGGTACTGGGGATTTAATTCAGGGGCACTCAACCACTGAGCCACATTCCTGGCACTGTGATAGACTTGGAGCCTGAGTATTCAGGCACCAACTAGTTGCTGATATAGTTATGGGGCTAGGTGTACTGGAATAGGATTAGAGCTTTGATTATGGGGTCTGGCCTAGTAATGAGTCAGGCCCATACTCTGTGTCTGTAGGATTGGACCTGGATCCTGTGTCTGAGAGGCTGGCCTGGAACTTGAGTCTTTATGAATGTAAAGCTTAGTCCATTGGGTCCAGCCTGGCTACAGTGTTTATTGGGGCTGGCTTGAATTTAGAATCTGCTAGAACAGGCCTGGACCCTGGTTCTAATATAGTAGGTATTGTGACAGGTATGGATCTTGAATTTGTGGGTACCAATCTAGCACCTGGGATTAGGATATTTGCCCTATTTGTACCTAGAACTATGGTGACTGTGATCCCTAAGGCTGCCTGGAGTCTAGGTATATATAGGTAGTCTTCTAGTGGCTGGATCCTTAAGGGTTTGCCTGGGCCCTAGGACCATAGAAGCCTGAGAACCTGGATCCTCAGGGATACTCCTAGGGTCTGGTTTCTAATACAGCACTGGAGAATACTGGAGCAAGCTTGAAGTCTGGGACCACATAGGCTGGCCTGGGGGATGGTGCTATTGGGGTCTGCTCCTTCTGGATGTTACTGGGGTGGGCCTATTTATTGAAATCTGAGGTGAAATGCTATTGGCTTACTTCCCTCCTCCTTCCAAGCAAAGGATATTTCTCTCCAGGTTGTGCTGCCTAGGATTGAAGGAGAGGCAATGTGAGTAATGTAAAATTGTCCTTCCTACCTTCTTATAAGTGAGTCTTATTTCTGTACTATACTCAGGTGCTATAATCTCTTACCTGCTTGCTTTTTTTTTGTAAAGGTATTTTCTGGTGAATAATTGTTCAAATTGATGTTTCAAGGTATGGGCATAAGTACACTAAAACCTTATTCCACCATCTTGCTGACATCCAGCCTTGCATCTATATTACTTATGATGTCACTTGCTTTTAGTGTGAAGAACTTCCATGAGTATTTCTTAAGATAGTGGTGCCTCCAACAAATAACATTTTATTTTCCTGGAAGTATCTCTATTACACCATTATTTAAAAAATAATTGTGTAAAACATAAGGTATTTGATTACCTGAGGATATTTTCTTTCTGCACTTTGAATTTGTCATCTTAGCATCTTTTGACTTTGGTTGTCCCTGATGAGGAATCGGCTATTAATCTTAGTGCAGTTCTGTAGCATTTAACAAATCATTTTTCTCTTGTTGCTATTAAGATTTCTCTCTTTGCTATTGGCTCTGAACATTTTTATAATAATGTTTTGCTGTGGATCTTTTTGCAATTTTCCTACTGAGAGTTAGTTCATCTCTTTGGATGTATATATTGAAAACTATTCATATTTGATGGAAAAAAATTCAGTCATAATTGTCTAAAAATTTCTTAATATATGCTGGAGCAGAGCAGAAATACGTCAAATAGATCTTGGTGTATTTATCTGATTTTATAATGGAGATTATTTTAAAACATGAAAGCAGCAATACAACACAATAATGAAGACACATTTACTACCCAGCATTTATCTATGCATGTAAAAAAGGACTAATGTAACAGATTGTGAAAAAAATTATAAAATATTTAATAGAGGAAATATTAATAGATGTACAAAGAGCTACTCTAACCAATGAGAAAAAGATAGTCTCAATAGATAAAGAGTAAGCAAAGGGTACCCACAAAAAAATAAAAAGTCACAAATGGCCAATAAAGTAAAAATCACCTTTGAGGATTTGGGGAAACAAATACATTCATGATAATGAAAATGTAAGTGGTATAATATTTCCAGAGGATTTTACCAGTATGTGTCAAAAATCCCAAATAATAATTTCTTTGAGCAGAATTTCTTCTAAGACAATAGTAAGAAAGCAAGAGGTAGTAGTAGATGGAAATGAGTTAAACTGATAATTGTTTGTGTCTAATAGAGCTTTGCAATCAGAAAAGCAGAGAGTGAGATTTAGAATATTACTGTGGGTCCTGTAGGATCAGCTAGCTATAACTAAAAGCAATCAGTAGCAGGTAGGTAAATAAAATGGTCTGTTTTTATATTAAAGACTTTCTCCAGTAACAGTAAATAGATCAGAAATTGGAATGGAAAAGTTATTCAAGTGAATGCAAAGGGAACCTTGATGAATCCAAGGAGGGTAATGACTCATCCTAGATCTTAGCCATACTGATGGCCACAGACAAAAGGAGGCCAAAGAACAACAGAACTAGAACCAGGATGTTTGACTACAATTCAACAGGTTCTCTTTTCTTCTGGAGCTGTCTGCTGTAGGAATTAGCAAGATAACTGTCAGTTTCCAGAATTAGTTAGAATTAATTCCAAGTCCTAGGTTTGATAAATAGTGGCTTCTAATGTTAGGGTATGGGGTATCATTTGATTAAACCTAGATCTATATGATATTAACAGAATAATTAGACACTATAATAACTATGTTTTTAACCTTTCTACAAAGTCAAATCTACATTAAATAGAAGTAGTAGGTTAACCAGGTGTACTTGATTAAAGGGAGAAATTGTTTCTAGTATTTTTTCTTCTGGATTATAATTTGTAAATTCCTAATCATCACTTCTTATATTAAAGAGTTTTCTATTGAAGACCAATATAGAAGATAACAAGTAACATTTACAATTCTCTCTGTAGGAGCACCTCCATTCTTACCAGAATCTTTTGACCGAATTCTCCTTGATGCACCCTGTAGTGGAATGGGACAGAGACCAAACATGGCTTGTACTTGGACTTTAAAGGAAATAACATCGTATCAACCGCTACAGCGAAAACTCTTTTCTGTGGTATGTGATGCTCCTTTGCTGTAATGGAAGTTGAACATCACTAGTTAAACATTGAAAGCATTAGGAAAATGTTTATAGCAGCAGTTTTCACTGTAATCAAAAAGTGGAAACAAGCCAGATGCGGTGGTGCACACTTGTAATCCCAGCGGCTTGGGAGACTGAGACAGGAGGATAATGAGTTCAAAGCCAGCCTCAGCAACATCGAGGCACTAAGCAACTCTAAATAAAGTACAAAATAGGGCTGGAGTTGTGGCTCAGTGGTTGAGTACCCCTTAGTTCAATCCCTGGTACCTCCCGCACCCCAACCCCAAACGTGGAAACAACTCAAGAGTCATAAGCAAATAAAAATTTGGTATAACTGTATGTTGAATATTATTCAGCCTTAACAAGGAGTGAAATTCTGATATATGCTATAGTAAGTTTGGATCTTGATTATATTATGCTAAGTAAAATAAGCCAGACACAAAAGAAAAAAATTTTGCATGATTCTGCTTATATTAGGGCATTAGAATAAGTAGATCTAAAAAACCAAAGTTGACCAGGGAGTAAGACAGTGGGAGGATGGGGAGATACTGTCTCTTGGTTATAGAATTTCTGTTTGGGATGATGGCAAAAGTTCAAAAGATGAATAGTAGTGATGGCTGTACAAATGTTCTTTTTTTAAAATATTTTTTATTTGTAGATGGACCTTTATTTTATTTATTTGTATGTGGTGCTGAGAATCGAACCCAGTGCCTCACACATGCTAGGCAAGCACACTACCACTGAGCCACTATCCCAGTCCCCTGTACAAATGTTCTTAATGCCATTGAATCATATATGTAAAAATGATTAAAAGGGTCAATTTTATGTATATTTTACTATGTATAAGGCAAAGACTGAAAAGAGCTCATTTTAAATATAGGGCTCTTTTTTATGTTGACTCATCTTTTAAATACATAGGCAGTTTCTTTGCTGTGACATCAGTGAATTCCAAACATCTTGATCTATCTTTGGAAAAAGAAAAGTTGCTGAGTTGTTCCTATAGTTACTAATTTTTCACATGTAGTTACCTATTGATGTGAAGAATCTGATGTAAATTAGTCTTTTCATAGCCTGGGTCATTTTTATCATACAAAAAGCAGGAAGTCTACCAGGGGCAAATGCATTAATTAAAAAATGGGAAGAACAGTGTCTAGTGTAAAATGTAGAAAAACCATAACAAATGCAAATTTATCTGATCTCCAGCGTGTTTCAAAAGAAGCCTAGGTAGACTATTTGAGAATTTGTCATTCTTGGAAAAATGACTTAATGGATTTTTACAAAGTATAGACAACATTTGATCAAAGATGACTTCATTATTTCCTCTCAGCCCTCTAAGTATAAATACACCAATGTAGCACTCTTTGTGGATTAGATAACTATTTCAGAGACCACATCCTTGGCTTTAAAACAGAAAACGCTTACCTAATGCAGCACAATTTGGTTATTATAGGTTTTAATGAGAAAATCTGTTTAAAGTATTTCACATAATACCTGGCACAGAGTAATAAAGTTTAAATTTTCCAGTGAAGAAAACAGTAGTATATGTCCTGTGTGTGTGTTCTTTTTTTTTTTTTTTACTGGGGATTGAACTCAGGTGCTTAAACCACTGAATCAGCTCCCCACACCTTTTTAGTATTTTATTTTAGAGACAGGGTCTTGCTGAGTGGCTCAGAATCTCTCTTAAGTGCTGAGGCTGGTTTTGAATTCGTGATGCTCCTGCCTCAGCTTCCCTGAGCTGTTGGGATTACAAGCCTATGCCACCAGGCCTGGCTATGTTCTGTGCTTTTAAAAACGGTTTTTGCAAAAAGTTTTTAAAATAGAATCTGAAAAAATAAACTTCAGAAAATTCACTGTAGCATAACTTTATTTCTTGATTTGACAGATATTTACTGAGCACTTGTTATATGCAAGATGCTATTGTGGATGTTGATGATATAGTAGAAAAGTTTCACTAAACCACGCCTTTATTTCCTGGGGTTTCTAGTCTAATTGGAGAAGGAAATAAGTTTAATATATTATAAGACAGTAATGCTATGGCATTATGGAGCAAACTAAGGAAAGTAAGATGGGAGAGAAATGCTAGATTGTAATACTTGGGATTTTATGTGGGGTGGTCAAGAAGAGCTTTGCTGACAAGGTGACATGTAAACAAATATAAGATTGTAAAGGTGTGAGCAATCTGAGAATTAGGAGAGCTTTCCTATGTGGTACAGAGATCCTGCAGTGGGAGTCGCCCTTGCATGTTCCAGGAACAGCAGGAGGCCACCGTTTCTGAAGCAGAGTGAACAAGGGTGAGAAGTGTACCTAGGGGCATCAGAAAGACAACAAGAGACTTGTTGTCTGTATAGGGCCTTGAAGGCCTCTTTGAATTTGACTTTGATTCTTAAGTGATAATGGAGGACATTGGAAAGATTTAGGCTGCAAGGTGACAAGTTTAGAAGGCTGTGATAATAAGAATAGATGGTAGGAGAGCAGGGAAGGAAGCAGGTAGTTGAATTAGGAGACTATAACTGTGATGCAAGCAAGAGATAAAGAAGGTTGGGCCAGAATGACAGCAGGGGAAGTATCGAAGAGGCCAAATTCTTGATATTTTAAAAGTAGTACCAGTAGGGTTTGCTGATGGATGATGAACATGATAGAGGATAATCTATTCTATAAAGGATAATCTAAGGTTTCTAGTAGGTTTCAGAGGGTAGATAACAGTTCATTTCAGGACATGTCAGGTTTGATAGTAGCAATTCCAAGGAGGCAGATGAATATATGAGGAAGAAATTCTGGCCTAAAAATGTCAATTTGTGCAATTTGGGAGTGTTTGACCTATAATTGGTATCTAAAGACATGAAAGTGAGAGTGTTGGCCCATATAGGGTATGGGAGCCCCAAAGTAATGCATCTAGCCTAGAATTAAAGTATTTCATGCTTAATAATATGCCATAGAGAACATAATTTTAATTCTCCCCAATACTTGAAAAATATTGTACCTTAAGGCTATATAATCTTTTCAGCTATTTCTGTGGCTTGGTGGTATGCCTGGTCTGACCATAGATTTCTTTAGGCAGTTCAGTTGTTGAAGCCAGGGGGTGTGCTAGTTTATAGCACATGTACTATAACATTGGCAGAAAATGAAGAACAAGTTGCCTGGGCCCTCAAAATGTTTCCTTGCCTTCAACTTCAACCCCAGGTAAGAGTAATTTCATTTTATTCTCTCTGTAATCTCATGAATCACAGAAAATGAAGTGCAGTGTGTCATATGAGGAAACATGTCAAGTAAAACTTCTGACTCAGATATCATCATAAGTCTCTATTTAGGTCCATTTTAGATACCCCATAAGGAAATTCCTTATTCTGATGACAGTTCTTCCCTGGCTTTTTACTTTGTCATGTCTTAAAATGGCACAGAGTTTGGGTGTAATTTTTGTTACATGTTTATTCTACTTATAGGTGTTGTTCTATTTTACTTGGCACTTTGTTTCCAAAAAGGCTTCCCTCCCCTTTCCAGTCCTATATTTTTGTTATGAAATTCATTAAGAGCATTTTTCTCATGTCAAATCATAGCCCATACTGACTTTACTGAGGGGTATCAAAAGAGCAACCAAGAGAGGAAAAAAAAAAAGTCATTCAGTATTATTGCTTCTTTATAATTTATTATATGAAAAATGTTAATTTTTAAATGTTCAGAGGTTTAGAGATCATAAAGCTGATTTTTATCTATTGCTTTATTGATAATAGTATTCCATTTATTGAGTGGTCACTTTATGCAAGACACAATGCTACCTCTATGAAGTTTTAGAACTAAGTAAATGGGACAGAGCTGCATACAGTTTTATGGTTCTGTGAAGTTTAGACTTTTTGTAATTTCATGGTAATTGATAAGCATGTAGGACATGTTGGGTACTCTTGCATCAGATGACTATGTGTTATTACTTTCCCACATACTATATACAGAAAACAAAATTTACATTTCATAAAAGTGAAAGGCATTTATTCACTTTTCTGTTCTTGGAAGATGTGGTAGGTACAACTTGATTTATCTTCTACCTTAAATTGTATCAGTCCTGCTTACTAATTACAGGGCATTTGTCCACATTTATTTGCTCCCAACAGGAACCACAGATTGGAGGAGAAGGAATGGTGGGAGCTGGCCTATCACTTGAACAATTGAAACAGCTGCAGCGATTTGATCCATCTGTTGTGCCATTACCGGACACTGACATTGATTCTCTCAGAGATGCCAGAATAGAAGACATGATTTGGCTGGCAAATAAGGATTGTATAGGATTTTTTATTGCAAAATTTCAAAAATGCAAAAGCACATTGGAAAAGGATCTACCGAAATGAAAATTCCAAACATTTGCTGTTGTTGGGTATTTTTTTTCCCCCCTTAGATTGTTGTCAAGCCAACTGAATGATGTCCTGGTAGCTATGGTAACAGAGAAAGCTGCCAGCAGTTTAACCAGAGATCTGAGAAAGAAAAAGTATGTGTGTTGGGGGAGGGGAGGCTGAAATTATATTCTTGAGTTTATGAAATAATTTTTTCTCTGTATATTCAGTAGAATATAAATAAAAGGAGCTATGGATATCTGGAACATTTTCATGTAGGGTCTTAATTTATAAAGAATACTAGTTATATTTAGTATGAAAAAAGTGGATCAAACCAGTGGAATAAAATTAGCAATATTTAATGTGGTTATTTAAAAAGTTGTTTTCTGTTCCCAGGATCCTAAGTAGTTGTTTCCTTAAGAATTCAGGGCCTGGGACATACAACATTTACTGTGTGCCAAGAACCAAGGGAAGTATTTTATCTTACTTTTTCTGCTTATTTGGTAAATCCTCTTTTAAATGAAGCTTGGCCTTTTCTAAATGATAGTTTTTAAACAAAAAAGTAAAATGAGTGTTTTCTTTGTGGGTAAAATAAATGAGAACATTTCACATTCTGGGTACCATTATCAACTGTTGGACCACATTGTACAAGTTTTTAGAAAGTGCTTGGTAAGAATGAGAAAACGAGCTTCTGACAACTGGTTGTCACAGCTAGATCTTGTTCTACTGAACATAATCAGTTTCACAGGAAACAGTCTCAGACAACTATGTTTCTGACTGATCAAGACAAAAAAAGACCACTTCCTATAAAACTTGAATTCATGCAAAAAACAAGATCACCATTCAAACTGCATAAATGACCAAGCATAGTTCTGTGGTGGCCAGAGCATCTACTTCTTTTAAAAAAAAAAAAAAAAAAGCTTGCTTCATTCTTCCCACGTGTTTTTGTGTGTGTTTTGGGGGATAGGGTGCTGGGGATTGAACCCAGGGCCTGATGCATGCAGGGCAAGCACTGTACTAACAGAGTTATATCCCTCTACCCGGTTTTTAGATAAACTCTAAAAATACTCAAGACCCAACCAGAGTTTAAAGGTTGTCTTATGTGTTAAATACATCAGACTATTTTGTTAGCTTTCATTCAAATCACTCAAATGTTACTGGGCCTTGGGTATAAGAAAGGAACTACTGGAAACAATTCCCTAATATTTGATTCTTTTTTTTCCCCTCATCAGTTCCTTTAGGAATTTCTCAAAACTACTTATTGTATCCATAATGATTGCAAGGTCTCTTGGATCAGGTAGGTAAGGTCTCTTCCTTGAACAAATCTTTCTTGGTCACACCCTTCTGAGTTCTCTTTGTGTATACCTCTGGTACCCATATCTTTTGCTCTCATGGCACCTAATACTTTTGTTTACCAGCCATGTCCTGAGCCCCACTCCCATGCTTAGGAAACATGTTGGAAATGGAGACCCTTTTTTATTTTTAATTGAGTCATTGCTTCAGAGTAGATGGTTAATAGATGTTTACTGAGAAACAACTTATTTCAAGCTTTACAGGATTCAAATATTGTGACCCCTGCACACTCCTCATTTGGCCTTGTGTCTAGTAGATGTTATTTGAAAAAACATTATTACTTGTGGTACTTCTGTAACAGGACTCCACATGCTCCCTCACATTTTAAATATTTCCTTCATGCTGTCTGAAAAGCCTTAGCTGGGATGGTCATGGTAGAAGAGCAGTGTAGCAAACTTGTATGAACTTTGGATCAATACCAGTAACTATCAAAATATAACTAATACCAGTGAAATAGAATCTATTTGCATATTTAAAGCAGTAAGAACAAATAATATTGTTGAAAGTTTTCCTTTAACCTCGGTGATTTTCAGTGGGTGTTTTTTCTGCAAATAATTGCAAATTGGAAAATATAACTGTTCAATTTTAAGGAACACAAAAATGTAAGGAAAATCAGAAATGTGGGGTAGAATGTATCTTTTAATATTTTTTAAAATACTTGAATTCAACAGTATATTACTTTAAATCCTATCATATTTTACTTTAAATCACAAAATGAAGTACAAATAGTTAAAAATAAACTTTGGCAGAAATTAAAGTGTTTTCTCTAGCAATGTGACTCCTGTTTTAATAAGAGCAGAGCATCTAAGACTAGTAGCAATTCATCACTGAGCAAAAGAAAAAGGATGAGAAATGAAATACATCATGAAGATGGATCTTCTTCTTAAAACGTAATCCCCAAATCATTGCACATATTAAGGCAGGAGGAAGATCACTCTGCTATAGCTCATATCTTAACAAATCCTTTATGTACTTTTATTATTATTATTTTAATCCAGGATAAAGGAACATCAAGTAGTTAGCAGTGCTCCTAAGGAAGATGCTCCACAATGGGAATTGTTGTTGAATATGTAACAAGTTCTTAACTACAAAGATCATTCCTAAAATTGGCAATTAATACTACTACTAATTAACAGTGCAGAAGCCAGCTCTTTATTTGTTTTATATGAACGACTTTAAACCAGGTTTGTTGAACAGTTCAGTGTAGCTGACAGTGCATGTTTGTTTAACAGGAATGCATAGCAGACCATGTTAAAATGTGGCATTGTCCCAAAGTACAGTATGACTAAGACATCCTACATTTAGCAGCACCTTTTTGTAACAGTAACTTAAATAAGCAGTAGAGAAAAGCATAGGAAAAAATTGAAATGGGTATGACAAAGACCAGTAAAGAACATTTCCAGCATTTTCTAGGTTGACTACAAAAATCATGATTGTATAAATGTATAGGTTAAGATTAAGCCTCTGCTGTGTGAAGACTAATTTTACATTCCACAAGTCAGTAAATATCCCATTGTCCTTGTGATTATTTCTTCATTTATAGATGTACTACACACGTTTATGCATATGCCCACTATACAGTTTTCACATAAATGCTGTATCAGATTCTTCAATATATTTATTTAAGGAATACTCTAATTTATACTAATGTGTTCCACAGTCAAGTGAGAAACTAAGAATCAGGGACAAAATTAAAAAGATGAAATCTATTAGCACTATTGATAGCAGCAGGAAAGGTAAATGCCAGTTATACTTAAGAATTCCAAAGTTAATTGGGATGAACTAACGTAAGAAAGGAATGGATTGGTAATTAATATCTTAGTGTGTGTTTTAAAAGAAATTTAAATTGGAATATATTTTTTTAATCATGTAAAGTTATGTCAAAACTAATGACTTTATATTCTGTAAATTTTTATAAGCAGTACAGAAGACTAATTCTGAAATTTTTCACTTAGCTGGTAAAACTCCAGTATTCTTGGGTGTAGGAGAAATAATGCCCAAGAATATTTGGCAAGAACTTGGAATAATTAAGAAAGCAAAATAAATTACTATAATTATTATTGTTAAATAAATTAATGTACCGATCTGAAGTTAGGCAATTATAGATAGGCATTTTCCTGGGACAAGCTTCAAATGCTAGGTATTTGCACACCTAATACTGTCTTAACACTTGAGAGACAGAATGTTTTAGCATTAGCAAAATAGCATTGGAAGCTCCTACAGCAGTATAATTGAGGCATGGAGATAGTGTCTTCTAGATTCCCCTTCAGAGTAGATGTATGAAAATATTAACATTTCATTCACTTCAAGTCACCCCATTTTGCCCTGATAACTTCTGAAGAGCAGAAACTTTGGTTGTAAGAAGCACTTCTGGGTTCTGACAGACAGTAAAACTATTCAAGTTGGTGGTGGGAGGAACGGTAGGTAACTAGGAGATAAACAACAAGATTAAAAGGCAAGGTTAGAAAATGAAGTGGGAGAAGTTATAAAAATTTATTTTCCTATGAAATACTTCCACAAGCTGTGTAAACGTTTCTTACTAAAACAAATACTCTAACACACAAAGATTGTATATTTCCAGTGAAACACTCACAGTAAAAGTTACCTGTATTTTTACTCTCTAGGAGCAAAAATAAGGAGCCAGCAGATGAATGCTTTCCTAGTTACCTTTGGCAGCAAGCTTCCTCACCTTCCCTGACTTCTCAATGGATTATTAAAGCAACATATAGCACGATTAAGTACAAAGCCAGGTGAGAATTCTAGATAGCAGACTTTAGTTTCTTCATTAGTCTTCAGCATCTCAAACATCTCAGTCACTCGTGCACATTCTTACGTACAGACACATGCACACAGCGGGTTCCGGCTCATATACTCCAGTGCCGTGACTAGCTCCTAAGTATGTGTTTGTCACAATCTGGGTGAACTGTATGGAGTAGAACAATCTCTGGAGTTTGGTTATATTTACCATAATTTATGATTAAAATTATAAACTTACAAGGATGGTAGAACATTCAGAAATCAAACCTTTTTAAGTCAAGCAATCACACATATTTACATTATATACAGACTTTTTTTTAGAATGGGGAGAGGTGTCTAGACAACATTATTACAAATTTCCTGAATGTGGGCATTTCTGATCCCTGTAATTCATAAAGCAAATCTGCTGACTTGGCATTAAGACTCTAAAATAGTGTGATCAAACTGATATATATATATATTATATATAATAAGGTGTTTGCAGAAATAACATTTACAAACTGTCTATACAGTACACAGTACTAGTACATAGAAAATAGAATCTAACTTTATGATCCCCTTTGTATAAGGCAAGACTGAATCTGTCCCCAAATTTAGTCAGCCAGAGGTACAAGCAAGAAACAGTGGTCCATGAATGAATGAATATGCCCATCAGGTATCTGGGTATTAAAAATCTGGAGAACCAAGAAATTCCACTTTTTAATCTGTGCTGAATCTGGCTTGCTGGATGTACATCATCTACATTTCTTAAAACACCAACGTTGTCTGGACGGCAAAAGATTTTGTTCATGTGGCAGCTACCTCAAACAGGTTTTGAAGAGTCTAGTATATAACCAGAGAACTGCTGTACCAGGCCAGTTTATATAGCACTTCCAAAAGAAAATAATGGATATTAATACTCTATTTCATGCTATTGCTATTTAAGCAACAGCAATACAAAATATACAAGACAGATCACATGTGATTGCAATGTAGACCCCAAAGATTGTTTGAGGGGACTTGAGGGAGGGGGAGACAAAGGGCAAAAGTCATTGGCGGATGTAAACATCCCTATTCCACTCCCCAGCATCATTCCGCTTTTTGGATATTACTTCTCCATCCTTGTCACAGTAGCGATCCTTGGATTTATGACGGCTTCGTTGTTTGTTGCACTCATTGTGGTCCTGGTCTGTGTCCCTCGAACGGTGCCGAGACTCCCTGTGTCTGTGGTCACTGCTCCCATGGGTCTCATCTCTGTGGTTATGGTCACGATGTGGGGCATAGTGGTCCACATGTTCATGGGAATAATCTTCCTTTGGCTCCACATAGGCAGAGTCTCGACTCTCCTGGGTTTCAGAGTCAAAAGTCTCTTGCCTGGAGAGCCCTCGACTCGTACCACTGCGATGGTTATGGTGTGTGGCAGAGGAGGAGGAGCGATGCTGGGATTTCTTGACTGGTTCCAAACAAGGTTCTTCTTCAGCTTGGGAAGCAGAACGGGCAGGAGCTGAGCGATCAGTCCTCTGATCACCTTGAGAACCCTGGCAGTGAAGGGAACATGCAGACATTAACCAAGGTGAGTGTGTAAAGAACTAAGATGCAAGGCCATTCAGGTGTAGTTCTTTTTACGGATCTGAAATGTTTAACCTAGGTATTAAAATTCCTTTGATAATATAGTTACAAACCTTATTAGTGACACTAAGCTGGACTTTGTTGTGTGTGGAAAAGCACACATACTTTTTTTTTATTTTAATGACTAAATGAAGGAGGGAGAAAGTTTTTATACATTGTAGTTCCAGTGCAGGTCTGAGGTTTTTCTATATGTGGGTATACACATAACTGCCTCTGTTGGAGTACATGTGAGTGGATTAAGAAAAAAAATTATGAAGTGCTCAAATGGGACATGCCTGCACAAATCTCCAGGGGGGGGCGGGGAACATATGTTCACTTGCCCTTATCATTCCAAGTCCACTGAGACAAGAGCAATTAAGGAACTTGCCCAGGGTTGTCCAGGTGGTCTTTTAGGATCACGTAGTTAGTTTTAAAGTCTGTGGATGTTGTGTTCATAGTGCTTCTCTTCAGGTACACAACTTGGTGAACCTGAGTATCCAAGTGACTCACACTTCTTAGTTAGGATAGCATTAGTATACCACGGCAGTGGTATCACCTTGGGCATCCCACTTTCTCTATACAAGATAACTCCCCTTACCTGTGAGTTAGAGGCTAGGGTGGGGCTCAGAGTTGAAGTGGCTAAGGTACGGCTAAGGAGAGGGTTGGGGAGGTTGCTGCTGGGAGGATGAGTGGCCTTCCAGTAGGCCTCCAGATAGTCAGCAAGGTGCTCACAAGCATCTTCAAGCTGGTTCTCATCCAGGATCACATCAAACAACTCCTGGGGAGGTAAATATTTAAATAACACACTAACCCAGGACTGGGTTCCCACCACCCTCCACCAACTAAGGAGGAAGAGACTGATAAACCTGTACCACTTGATTTGCTTATGTATTCTTCTTTTATAAGCTAAGACAGCCAACAGAAATGTGGCATCTCAACTCCTTGTGTAGAACACTAAGTAAACAGGTGTCATAATATTTGGTAAGGTTATAATAGTAGGTTTATCATCAATAATGAAAAACAGTGAACTATGATAGGAGATATGAGAAAGAATGAAAATCTGAACAGTATAGGAAGAAGCCTGTTCTTGACACAGTGACTGCAGAAAGGCTTAATTTAGAATTTAATGAGTTAATATCAGGATGTGAAATTTGACAAAAGCTGCTGAAAGCACTCAAATTGGCATGATTCAAACTTCATAGTAGTTTATAGAAAATGCATGCCTCACTGTTAAAATTAACAACATACATTTTTAAAAACCTTTAATATACTTCAAATCAACTTGATAACTTTTATAGCAGCACTTAATGGGGCAGGTAGAAGGGACTAGAAGAACTTTAATAGTTCCAAGGCAAATTATCCACTTAATGGATTAATAATTTGAATCTCCAGCCCAAAGAAATAGTTGGCTCACCATGGACTAACCTTCTGAACCTTGAGCCAAAATAAACTTTACCTTCTTCACATTGCTATTTTGGTCACAGTACTAAAAACTCCTTGGGCAGTTAAGAGTAGACAACTGGCTCCCTGTGATCAGAAGCGAATAATAAACCAACCCCAAAGAGACCCCTCTTACAAATCAACTATGAGGCTGCAGTCTTGTAGTTGATATTTAAGTGAGTATACCATAAAGATGCACATAGCATTTTGTAAGCCATGATCATTATCTGGCTTATTAATGTGTTCAAAATGTGATCCAGGCAGACAGTTTTTCTTTGGAGAGAATACCACTGTAAACAATGAAGATTCTCTTCCCTGACAAGCATTTATTGCCTTTTCAATGAAATTCCAGGTCTGATCTCTTCAACTGGATTCTACCATATACAGACAAAACTTACTGGAGGGCACTGAGCCAGTTTATCTGCTGCTACCATCTGGACATTGAGGTGTTTAGCTTGGGATTTCCCTCGAGATTTTATTAACCTTTGTAAAACCTGTAAAAGAGACAAGTTTTCAACAGAGAAATCTCTTCACTCAGGTAAACTACAAGGTACATTAGTGACTCCTTTATCTAGGGACCTTTTTATATATAACAAAGATGTTTATAAACAGACTTAGTTATAAAAGACAATCTCTACAAAGTCAGTATGCTAACATAAATCTCACTTGCATCTTTACATACCTGCATAGAGCTTACTGTGTCCTTTCTAGCCTAAGTTTTCAAACTGTTTGCTTCATGACCTCTTCAGGTTTAAAAAAAAAAAAAAAAAACCCCCAAGAGCTTTTTTATGTGAAATGGAAATATTAATAAAACAGCTACAATTAAAAAAATTTTTGTAGTTGTAGATGGACAGAGAGACTTTGTTCATTTATATGTGGTGCTAATGATAGAACCCAGTGCCTCACACATACCAGGCTCAGAAGCGCTCTGCCACAGCCCCTAAAACAGCTATAGTTTTTGTCATAGAATACAGTTATTCTGTATGCTTCTACAATGTATCATTTTGGTTGAAATAGGCAAGAAAAATTTAACCTGCTACACAATGTAAAAGGAATATTTTAGTTGCACCCTTTTAGATAGCATCAAAGAATATCACCTAAAATTCAACAAGTCGTCTTGCCTTAAAGACTAGTTGACATGTATTATCTGAAACCATATCAATGAACTTCTCTCTCATTAAGTTCCACTGGTATGTTTGTAACATTTACTCATCATTTGGAAAATAATAGTTCACTGAGTTGATCAGATCTATCCAAAACTGTTGACATTTATATTGAATTAAAACATGATATGTGTTATATGCTCATTTATAACAAATGCTGTTGTTCTCCTTAAAGTGATTGTCTTATTGTGCTCAAGAAAATATTGACTACATACAAACCATATTCCATGGGGGGAAAAATGTAGCTAACTTTGCTTTCCAATTAGAACAGGCTATGCCAAACAGAAAACACGTTTTAGTAAAATCTGGTTATAGAAAATCTAGCAGCAGTGTCCTCAAATACTTAATTTTCATTACACAGACTCTAGACCCACAATTTAATAAAATTAACCATAATAGCATGATGGTAATACAATGACTGTTGGTGCTGTTTTACCCAGAGTTGCTTTTCATCATTTTTGCAAATATCTTTAAGGTTTACCTCAAGTATCCACTGAAAGTGTCTCAACCCACCAGGGATCTATGGACCACACTTTAAGAATTACTGCTTTAACCCATTACAGTAGTGGTGTTTTGCTTATATCAATCATAAAAATTCCTGATAATATATTTTTCAACCTCGACACCCATCATAAAGGCATAGTCTGTTCTAATTGGAAAGCAAACATAAAACACATTTTAGTAAAATCTGGTTATAGAGCTAAGCTAACAGCAGCAATCCTCCTTACCTTAGGACTCGAAATCTTTACATATACTATGATAGGGGCCAAAGATGTTTTACTGAGTTGAGCTGGATGATTAATAGTATCCGCATCAAGAACTACCAGTTGCAATGTTCTTGCAAGTTCAAAGATCCTTTCGATTTCACTCTGAACTTCCGCTGTAAAAGGGTAAGCAGAGTTCAGTTATTTAAAAATGTCATTTTAAATGGTATATTATTTCTTCAACAGAAAGGTCAGATCAGCCAGTTTGTGTTTATAGGCAGCACAATTTTGATCAGTTATTTTTTGAAAAGAGCTATTTCTTTATAATACCTTTAGAATTTCTAAAATTTGCTTCAGCATAATACTGAGAGCCAAATGTTTTTGCTCTCTGCGGAATCATAAAAATATTATATCTTTATTTCTAACCACTTCACCCAAGCAGTCATTGCATGAGCTTATGTACATTTGTGTCCTACGATCATGCTGTTGAGATTTTATTAGCAAGCTGAACCACATGAAAGGTACCTATTACAAACTGTCCCCATAACAAGAAATGGTCCTGCAACATTCCTGGTTTATAAGGGCAGTTATCTATTAGCTTAGATTTTTGAGTGCTTCTTCTATCACCAAACATCTAAAAATCTACTTGAGGAGCTGGGGATAAAGCTCAGTTGGTAGAATGCTTGCCTTACATGCATGAGGCCCTGGATTCAATCCCCAGCACCATAAAACAAACAAAAGACCTACTTGAACTCCAAGAAAATTGCATTCAGCTCATCTACTACTCTATGATCTTTCCAAAGATTCTAAAACCTGTGATGATGAAAATATCCATGCTGCCTAGTATGGTAGCCTAGCTGCAGGGCACTTAAAATATAGCTATTATGAATAAGCAACTGAATTTTTAAAAGTTTGATTTTAATAATTAGCCAGAAGCTGCTAGACTGCATAGGCCTATAAAGTATAACTTGTAGTTTTCACTGCAATTATTGGAAGATCAATTCTATAAGACTCCTTTAAGCCAGCAAACTTGGTTCTATGAATACCTTTGATTCCTCTAATGCATCTGTATTCATACCAGAAGATTCCTAGAAATAATTTTAACTGGCATATTATTCCAGAAAAGCAAGTCATTAATCATCTGGCCTCACAGTGTTATAAATAGAGACCTCTTATTTACCTGAACTTCTTTAAGGAACCAGGGTTCAACATAATAGCTTTAAAATAATATTTGGTGACATACTGCCCACAATAAGGTCTTGCTAAAAGAAAAAAAATACACATTGGACTTCCAAATTAACTAGTTTGTAAGAAACAGATGCATATAAATTATCTCAGTGTAATACAGTTAGGAAAATTTTTACTCTCGGTGCCTTACAGAATAAGTGACAAGGAAAAGATTTATGCAAACCTGAGATTTAAGAGATCTTTGAACTATGATGTATAGATTTCATTTGAATCCTGATTTAGTCAAGTAGTAATTATAATGCACAAATGAAGAAACTCAGCAAATTATGTTTGAGATTTGCTTCTAAATAATCTAGGGATGGTTGTTGATGGAAGAAGAGGCAGGACTATAAATGAAACAGGAATAGTGTCTTTTGTTTTGCAGCTACTTGAGAAAAGTGTTCCTGGCATGCTAAATACCACATCCATCATTCTGCTAAAATGTCACTTCCTCAGTGAGGCCTTCACACTATAAAATTATACCTTCCTTCTCAGTTTAACTCTACTCCCTGGCCTGGTACTACTTCAGGACTCATCATCTATTGACTAATGAATGGTCTGTAAGTTTTTGGCCTTGTCTCTCCCATGAGACAAAAATCCCTGAGACCAAGAACTTTGTATCCTTCTATGTCTCTGGCACTTAGAATAATGCCTATCGCATGGTTGGTTCTCAAGTATTTATTAAATGAATGGACACAAATCTCTACATGGTTCCCTAATACCTTAAGCTCCAAGCTCCTTAATATTTTACCTTTACCTCTTTCTGGTGTCACCTTCCACCTGCCTCTTCTTTTAATGATATACTTCAGCCAAAGTGAAACATGTTTTTTTAAAAAATATTTTTTTAGTTGTTGATGGACCTTTATTTTTATTTCTTTATATGCGATGCTGAGAATTGAACCCAGTGTCTCACACATACTAGGCAAGCCCTCTACCACTGACCTACTTTTTTCTTGACTAAAGTACCATGCATGCTTCAAGTCTCAGCTCAGATCAGCTTCTTAGAAAACCTTCCCTTATGGCTTTTGTCCTCTACTCTATTGAGCTTTTATGTTTATCTTATTGCCATTAAGCTCTTAGGAGGAAGGGCTTTACCTAATTCATCTTTTTATTTGACTCTTCAACATTGTATTGAGTTAGATACCATTTAAAAATAATGTGTACACAATAGTTTTAGAAAGCGATGACAATCTAAATGCATCTCATTAATTAATAGTAAGTCTAATTAGTTAACTATCAGTTGAATCTATGAAATGATCATTTTATAACAATTCCTGTGAGCACTTAATATTGAGAGTAGTTGTCAGATAAGGACTCAGTGAAGAATTGTTTGGTAAGGGATAAAACAGTTTTATAAAGTACCATAACTAACCTTTGATTTCTAGTAGTTTTTCTACTTACATAATCTTACATCAGACTAAACTAAAAACTTCTCTGTTAAAAGCTAGCATCTCAAAGAATTTATTTAATATATAAATGAAAAAGAACTAACTAAAGGTTAAGTATCACACAACCCTTGGAAAATTTACTTTATAAAAATATAAACCCAACAATCTAGTAAGTTAAATGTGTAACAGTGATTAAGCACATATTTCAAAGAGAAGAAATAGTTGGGAAAGGTCTGAATTTAATCAGTATAGGTTAACAAGCAGTTTTCAGAACTACTCTGTAAACAAATTAACTAAAACCCCTATACTATTTTTACAAATAAAACAGATATTGGTATCAATGGAGAATAGCCATGAATTTACTTCCTCATTCTCATCATGTACACAAATTACATTATTCTGAATATGATTTCATTATTGATAATTCAAATTCTCAGCTCCTATTAGTGAAAACAAACCACAACCAAAATATCAGTACTGATAGTTTCAAGTTAAAAATTCCACGTGCTAACAAATCTTTCCACACAATAAAATGAAGATTGTACCACTAGCTACTGACAACACATGCCCCTTTGTTTGTGCAGTACGTGGAAGCATCATCTGGCTAGATCTCTTCATTGTCATTCTTAGGAGAGCAATGTTCACATAGCTTCAGCTCATCAGTATTGCAGACTTACCTAAGCTTGATCTTGTGTTGGATCTTTCTATTATTGCATGCTTACTGGGATTGTTTAATACTGAGCGTTTGGCAAGGGAAATGTCAGCAGTGACCCTTGTGATAGATATCCTGTTGGAGAAAAAAGTAACAAAAGACCCTAAGGTTGTTAATCTTATAAAAGGGAATTGAAATATATGCCCAAAATTCATCCCGAGAATGAAATATATATATAATGACCATATTTCCCAACCATATGTTAGGATACTTCATTGTACTTTTTTGCTTATCCTGTACTTGCCTTACTTAGCATTTATTGGTTGTATACAAGTGCCATATGTGTACTAAGCACTTTACATGAATTTTCTGATTAAATTATTCCAAAAACTTAGGAGAAGTTTAGTGGGTATTTACTAAATATACAGATTTAAACCCAGACTTCTGAGCCCTATATTCTTAGGCCCTGCACAATATATAATCATGAAAAATAAGATCAAGGCAAATCTGATCTTTCTTCTAGTGGCAGAGATGAAGAATAAAGCAATGAAAGATTATGATGATTATTGTGAAGAGAATATATAAGGTATTGTTATATTGAGTGAATTGAGTGGGTTCATTTTAGATAGGGTAGAAATGAGCAAAAAGATCTGGAAGTGGAAATAGTAAATGATATATTCCAAAAAAGTATTCAATGAGTGTTCAAGTTGGAAGGAGAAAAAAACTATGAAACAAAATTGAATGCTGACAATATCTTTGAAGAGGATGGTGAAGTTCCGACTGATTTAAAAATCACTTTTGCACCACTAGCTACTGACAGGCCCAATTTAAAAATCTGCTTCAGAATTAGAGCTCGCCACAAAAAATGGCCAGGTGAGAATTCTTTTCCTATCTTGTATGAGACCACAAATTACCTGTAGGCAGAAAGAGTGCCACCTATCAGTGAATTTTGGTAGCCAGGCTTATGTTTATATCCTCGAGGTGTAAGAAAGGAAGATTGGGTGAAACTGCCAAATAATTAAGGCATAAAGTTGTGAGCTGGGGTTATGGCTCAGAGGTAGAGCACTTGCCTAGCATGTATGAGGCGCTGTGTTTGAGTCTCAGCACCGTAAATAAATAAATAAACAAATATTTAAAGGCCTGTTAAAAACTTAAAAACATATATATAGGCATAAAGATAATGTATATTGGATATCTTCTATGTAAATTATCCATCAAGACTGTCCTATAGGTGAGCATAACATCGGCAAACTCCACTACCAGCACAGAACTTCCAATTAATTAATTTGAGCACAGCAGTGTTTACTAGGCATCTTAGGAAAACATTTTACATTAGGGGCCACAACAAATAGAAAGGTCATCCATTAATAAGGAATTATTATCCACGAAACTGGAATACAGTTGTTTAAAAACAAAATAAAATGTTTTAGAAATTAAAAGTGACAGTAGGAAGCAAAATTTAAAAGAAAGTTAAGGGGATCTTTAACAAAAAAGCCAAAGAGATAAATAGAAGAAAGCTAAGAAAATTAGAATTGCCCAGGAAGTTCAAATTCCACAGATTAGGAGTTGAGAGAAAATAGGTAAAAGAAAATAATTCCAGAATTAACAGTCTGATTTTTCAAATTGAAAGCATCTAGTGTAGTGATTAAAAGATATACACTAAAATTTATAAATTTCATGATATTTATGGGACAAAGAGAAAACTAAAAGTTTCCAGAAGAAAAACAGGACAGGAATTGAAGTGTTTTGTATTTCTTAAGAACAACAATGGAAACCAGAAGTTAATGGAGCAAAGGCTTTCAAAATTCTGAAGGAAAGCTATTCTAGTCAGAAAGCCCTGACCATTTAAGTCAACAGTTAAATGGGAAGGTTGATTATATACATTTTTAGGGCTGGGGTTGTGGCTCCGTGGTAGAGTGCTCTCTTAGTATGTGCGAAGTACTAAGTTCAATACTCAGCACCACATAAAAATAAATAGAATAAAAGTACTGTGTCCAACTACAACTAAAAAAATAGACATTTTTAAAAAGATTTTTTTTAGACATTTCGGGTGTACAGTTTCATGAGTTTTTACCAATTCATAGAATTCTTCACTCACCAGTGCATTCATGACACAGAATTATCTCATGACTCCACCGTTCCCTTATGTTGCCCCTCTGTAGAGAATCCTTCCTCCTGTCCTACTCTGGCAACCATAAAACTATTAACTGTCTCCATATAGTTTTGACTTTTTCAGAATACCATATAAATAGAAACATATATTTAACTTTTCAAGTTGAGCTTCTTTTACTCTACCTAACAGATTTGAGATTCATCTTCATTGTTGTAAGTCTGCTTGATTTTTAAAAATTTTGTGCTTTGATGAAAATTTGATTGAGCATTAAAAAGCACAACTAAGCCTGGGATTGTAGCTCAGCGGTACAGTACGTACCTAGTGTGTGTGAGGTTTAAGTCCTAGCACCACAAGAACAAGAAAAACAAAAACCCAATAATAAACCCATAAATTTAAAAAATAATTTATTATTTCAGAATGCATCCACAAGTGAAATCAGGCTAGAGGTAGGAAGAACCAGTGCTCAATGATTACTTTAAAATTCCTATTTACTTGGGGGTTGGTGTGGAATGTAAAAGGAATTTTCAGCTGTAATGCATGTAATAGGACTCCTTTATTCTAAACACCTGCATAGTGCAAAGATAGTCATTACTTTCATCCATATTTATGGAGTACCAATTATGTGTCGATCATTGTTCTAGGTGCTGTTATGGAACTTACATTCTTACAGAAGAGGGAGAGAAGCAAATAGATATCTGATGTCGGGTCATGATAAGTGCTGCTGGAAATGCAGAAGAGTGAGGATGAATATGCTGTGAAAGGTTTAATTAAATGTTCAGAGATGATCTTTCAGGTAAGGGGACATTTGTTGGAGACCTGAGGGAGGGAGGGAGTGACCTGGTATATTATAATGGGATGGGGATTCCTAACAGAAACAAGAGTACCTACCTAAAGTATTAGGCACTTGATTATTACAGCTGTTTGAGACCTGAGCACTGCTGATGACCAGAGCTCTAGTTATGAGCCTTGAAAGAGCTCTGCAAACTTATGGGGAAGCAGCTGCCCTGTGATGGTGACATCCTGGGGAAACAGACATGACACTGCTCAGCTAGGCTTCTATTGACCTGCTTATGTGGTTATGTGCATATGCTACATGAGACAGGCCACTATCTGAGTTCTTAACAGTCATGATTTGGGCATTGTCTGCCAAGTAGCAGACCTTGAAGATCTAAATAGCAAAATTCATAGGAACAATTCATTTTAGAGCAGTGAGTCTCAACTCTCATTGTATGTCAGAATCACTATATATACTTCTACAGTTAGAAATCTCACAACCTAGGAAACAACGTTCCGTCCATGAGGAGTTTATTCCATACACAGGGTACTGTAGCACAAGTTATTGGTGGTACTTGTTTAATCCAGCACATGTTTCTTTTCTCCTGTTTGCCCCCCACTTGGGCAGTGGATATAAAATGAAAGAGGATGTGACTGTGAAATGAATTATAGTGTTGTGATTAACTGATGTCTTAGATATTACAGTGACAGAACCAAAGCTGCAAGCTGTTTCCTAGTTATAATGCCCCTCATCGTTTTTCTGTTTGGTGACTAGAAGTCCACTGCTACTATCCTGAAATTTCATATTCTTAGCCTCTAAAGAACCTAATTTAAAGCCAGCACCTTCACACTTCTAAATTTAGCTCTACATCATTGACAAGAAGATTAAACTAGTAGAAATGGATTTAGTCTGTCATAAGTAAATGAAATAAATACTTATTTAATCCACAAAAAAAAAAGAAATCTCACAACCTGCCCCCAGAGATTTGATATTATTTTTTTAAACTTTTTTTTCAACTAAACTTTTATTTTTATTTTATTTTATTTTATTTTTTTTAGAATTTTTTAAATATTTATTTTTTAGTTATCGGCGGACACAACATCTTTGTTTGTATGTGGTGCTGGGGATCGAACCCGGGCCGCACGCACGCCAGGTGAGCGCGCTACCGCTTGAGCCACATTCCCAGCCCCAGAGATTTGATATTAAATAGACAAAAGTGGCAAAAGGCCCCTTGAGTTTTCTTAACATGATTCAGGTGATTCTGGTAGGTATCCAAACCAGTTTTGAAGATGTTTACTTACACCAGAAAAAAAAAGTGATACAATGTTTCCCAGGATTATTGATTTCCAATAAGGTTTACTCACACAAGATTCTGGCACTGGTATACAGTATCTTTATAGCAATTCAGTACACATTCCTAACACTTCAGTACTGATGGCTGACATTTTAAAAGTCACTGGTGGAGAAAACAATTTGTCCCAAATGGTAGCTTTCCTTTTTGTTCATGATTTTGTTAATTTACCTTTCATTGTCCTACGAGGTGAATCTGGAGATTATTTTGTTGGCATGACACCGTTTGTTAGGGGCTATTCTATTGTACACAACAAAAAGAAGATGATTTATCATGTCTTTTTTGACCTGACACACAAAACACTAATAACTGGAAGAGTGATTCCAACAATTATCCAGAGCTGTTAAATTAACTAGGTTTCAGAACAGAAAAAGAATTCCCAAATACCTAGAACCTTTATTTTCTCTCTTGTGGGCCTAAAGGAATAATCCATTTTTTCCCTTTTACAATATAATGGATACACATATAGCTGGCGCTTTCTGCTGTTGTCTTGCCTTGCCAAAAACATTATATCTTTTGAAATTATACCTATGGACTTTGTTACTTCTTTGTGGATCTTTAATTGGTAGTGCACTCCAGCTCTATGACTCAAGATGGCCCAAGGCAGGTCCATTAGTAAAGCCGTATGGAAGTTACTTCTGGTGAGAAGCAGTAGATGATCCAACATTCAGATATTTTGTTTCCTAAATGAAATCAATCTGAATGATACCATAGAACATGGTTCCGAGATACGCATTGTGACTGGAATTCACCTTCCAATCCAAATCATAGTAAGGGTTACTTAGAAGTGGTAAGTCAATAAATTCCATTCCATTTTAGGAGAGGGCAGTGAGTTAACATATGACAGTACAGTTTCTATTTTAACAGAATATTTTAGGTGTGCATGTTCATGTAGACAATTCCAAATTGTGAAAAATGACAGAACTGAGAATAAAGAAACAATTGGGCAGATTAGATGTATGCCTTTTAAACTTGGCCAGTGCCTGACAGTCCCAGGCCAAACCAAATGCCATTTCCTGGCACTTACTAAATGGAACAATAAACATCTAGTTAGTATTGATGTAGGTAGAAAAGAATATATAGTTTTTTGTATTTAGAGGAAAACTAGTTTCAATTCCTTTTAGTTCTTTGCTTGATGCTTATTAATATCTGTCCAGCCATAAAAATTTCCCTCCCTACTCTTGCCTTCCCTGTCAAAAACCAATATAAGGGCTGAGGATGTAGCTAAAGCACTTTCCTAGCATTGTGAAGCCCTGGCTTTAATCCCTAGCACACCCCTGCCTTAAAGGTCAATGTAAATTAGAATGATAGGAGGAATAAGTATGATCTAGAAAATATTAAGAAATTTATTAGAACACTAAAAACTGTCTGTTGTACTTATATTATTAGGATCAGAGAAAGGAGTGTGGCAAAGAGGCAGCAAATTTATCTTATTTAGAATGGAGAAATATGTACTAGTCCAGCATGTTCCCAAGTCCCCTATAATCTATTCTTAAATTTTGGACTCCTATCATGTCTTTGATATTTCAGGAGCTGACTTAAACTTTACTATGCTACCCATTGATTCAAGGCTGTCTAAGTCAACTTCATGAAATTAAAGTCCTTGTCTGCTTTGACACCTCACAATTCTTGGTACATGGAATATACTCAATAAAGACTTGCTTAGGCTGCAGAGGCATCACAATACCTGATCTCAAATTATACTACAAAGCTGTAGTAACAAATAGCATGATATTGGCATAAAACCAGATGAGGATCAATGACTAGAATGTGCAGAGAAATCCACAGGGACACAGTCACCTGATCCCTAACAAAGCTGTCAAAAACATACCTTGGAGAAAAGATCACCTTTTAGACAAACAGTGCTGGAGGAACTGATTTCCCTATGAACAAGAATGAAATTAGATTCCATTCTTTTCACCCTGCATAATAACTCAAAGTGGATCAAAGACCTGGGAATTCCACCAGAAACAGTATAACTGCTAGAAGAAAACATAGGGTCAACATTCCAACATATTGGCACAGGTAGTGACTTCCTTAATAAGTTTAAGAATAAAAACCAGAAATAAGTGCGATGGCATCAAATGAAAAATCTTCTGCACAGGAAAGGAAAAGAACATGAAGAGAACCTACAGAATGGGAGAAAATCTTTGAAAGCTTTTCCAAGGGGGGATTAATATCCAGAATATGTATTGAGCTCAACACCAAAAGGCAAATAACTCAATCAAAAATAGACAAAAGAATAAACAGTCACTTCTCAAAAGAAAAAAATGCAAATAACTGACAAACATGAAAACATGTTCAACAGCCCTAGCAATGAGGGAAATGCAAATCAAAATTATACTGATATTTCATATCACTCCAGTTAGAATGGCAATGATCAAGAACACAAATAATAATTGCTGGTGAGGATGTGGGGGTAAAGATACACTTATATATTGTTGGAGGGGCTGCAAATTAGTGCAACCACTCTGGAAAGCAGTATGGGGATTCCTCAAAAGGCTAGAAATAGAATTAGTGTATGACCCTGCTGTCCCACTATTGGTGTATGTATATCCCAAAACACTAAAATCAGCATACTGTAGTGATATATGCATATCAATGTTTATAGCAGCTCCATTCATAACAGTCAAGTTGTAGAACCAAGCCTAGATATCCATAAACAGACTAATGGACAAAGCAAATATGAAACACATACCCCACACCTGGAGTTTTACTCAGTCATAAAGAAGAATGAAATTATGTGATTTGCTAGTAAAAGGAAGGAACTGGGGAATATCGTGCTATAAGTGAAATAACCCAGACTAAAAGTCGAGGGTTGAATTTTATATGTGGAAAGTAGGGAAGGGGTAGCAAAAACAAGAAGAGCTCCCCAAATAGGAAGGAGACTCAATATTGAGTATAGGAAGGGAGGAGGAGAGTATATAGGGAAGTCCTGGGGAATGAAATTCCCAAATTATGCTATGTCCATGTAAAAACATGCTACAGTGAGTTTATATATAAGACGAGATCAAGTGGATCAGGGAGAGAAGAGGGAGGAAAAAGGAAGGTATTAGGGAATGAGATTGAACAAATTATGTATAATTATAAAGCATCAATTTTAAAAAATACACAACATTGGCTTTATTGAAGGGGAGGGGAGGGGAGGGGAGGAAAGGTAATGGATTGAGTCCAAGCTTACTGGTGTGCCATACTAGATACAGCTTCTTGCTTTGTTACTAATCATTCCCTGCATAGGTCCTTGAAGACCTCTAGGTGGCTTACTTCACATACAGTACATCACACCCTGCTACCTGCACACTCTTCTAGTCATGCCCTTCTCCTCTTCCTCCTGGTTTAATTGGTAAGATCTTAGGTCCATTTAAAACCCCATACTATCTGGGGACATCACTAAATCTGTATTAATTGCTCCTATGCTACCTATACCTTGTGCTACACATACTGAGGTGCCCCTTCATAGTGTACTGTTTTACTGCTAGACGTTGCAACTTATGGTATTCATATGAGTCCTTCATAAAGACAGTAGCTTCTACATTTCTTTAGCACAGAGTACACATTAGACATTGAATCAGCATTAATCCATTCATTGTTCATGTCAAGTAGCATTTTAGGTACCACAGTTCACAAAACTTTAAGAACCCTTATCCTCCTGGAGTTTTTTCTAGTCAGAGAAGGCTGATAACAATATATAGGTAAAATACATAAACAGAGAAGGTAAAGAGTGTGTGTGTACATATGCACATGTTACCAAGGAGAATATTTGAGGAAAAAGTGTTCCTATCAGAGGGAACTACAAAGTGCATATATACTGATGTGGACATGGATCTGAGCTGTCTGGGGACGTAGCAGTGAGGAAGTGAGTGGCTGAAGCAGAATGAGCAAGCGGGAGTGTAGTGAAAGATGAAAATAAAGGGAGTGTGCAGGGTTAGATCCCAGAGATCATACAGGCCACAGAAAGGACTTTGGTTTTCAATCCAAGTGAAAAGTCACGAATGGAAGAATGGTGAGCTCCAGCCCACAGTTAACAGGGACATTCTGGCTGCTGAACTGAGGGCAGATTTTAAGGGAGCATTAAAAAAAAAAAAAAAAAAAAAAAAAAAAAAGCACTGAGACAAATCTAGGGAAAATACGATAGTGTTCAGACCAAAAGGCTAATAGAGAGTAGAAGAGGTATGAGAAGTAGTTAGAGATGGATGTATTTTGAGGATAAAGACAACAGCCTTTGGATGGAGGATGTAAAAAAGAAGAGTTGAGGATAATTCAGTGATGTGGGGCTGAAGGGTTTGGGGAATGAAAGAAGAAGAAGTTATTAAATCAGGTTAGGAAGACGGGGAGGTTTGGGGGGTTTGGAGGTTAAGTTTGAGAATTCCAGTAGACATCTTAGTGGTGATGCTGAATAGGCAGTTTGGTATTTGTGCCTGGAATTCAGAGAAATGTCAGCAAAGAATGAAATGATATTTAAAAGGAGTGAATGTATTTGGAAGAGAGAAAAGTCCAAAGGGTTTAGCCCTGGGCTCTCCAAGATGTCTAGCTGATGAGGAAGAATCGACAAAGGAGTAGCTAGGGCAATAGAAGGAAAACCAGAAATGTGGTTCCAGAAACCAAGCAAACTATTTCAAAGAGGACAAAATGGTAGAGGACAAAAAATTTTGTCATCTGTTGCTTGTGGTCAAGTAACATAAGGGGTAAAAATTCACCTCTAGATTTAGCAGTGTGCAGATCACTGGTGATCTTGACTAGTTCTTGTGACAGCATAACTGGAATAGATGTGAGAGAAAAAAGGAGAGCAAGTACAGTATACACAAGTCTTTAAATAAGTCTTGCTATAAAGATATGACGAAAAGTGAGACAGTTTGAGGGGAATATGAAGTCAAATATGAGGAGAAAATGCATTTTTTTAATGTGGATGGAGTTTCCATTGGAACAGCAAATGCTGATGCAGAGATGGGGAAGGAGTGATAGTTTTTTATCTAGATAGTTTGAATGGGATCTAATGCTCCAGTGATTGTGAGGTGGGTTAGCCATTGCTAGAATATATCTTAACACTAAGCAGAACATTCTGGTAGACTTGCAAGCTGGGATAGGTATGATGAGACCTACTGGATGTTCTACTCTATTTGCCCCCATTTTCTCAGTTATATAGGATGCAAGTTCATAAAAGGAGATTGACATGAGAAAGTTTAAGAAGAGATGCTGAAAAGTCTTTGGGAAGAATAGGAAAGTGAATTGAAAGGAATATTTATTTATGATGTCTGGGCAGTGATATGAGAGCTGGTTGATCGTAAACTGAAGGCCATGACCAAGGTCAGCTTATAAATGTAAGTACAGGAACTGGATTTTCCAGGATACAGATGTAGAAAGGAAACATGACAAATATTTATTGATTCTGATTCAACTTTGAACAAAACTTATTTCTGTCATCATATAGATATTAGTGGGCAGTTTGCCCTTGAGATCATATGCCTGTCCCACTACTGTTTGGTTATCATGAAATCAAAAATCCACAAAGGCCAATATTCTGAAATACTCACCGCCCTTCAAATCTGTGTTTTAAAAAATCAAACAATGCTTTTTGCATCATATCTGTGACCTGTGAGAAAGCAATAAATTATGATAAAATATTACTACTTTGATAAAACAATTTTTTACAGCCATATCAATGTTTATAGCAGCACAATTCACAATAGCTACATTATGGAACCAACCTAGATGCCCTTCAGTAGATGGACAGGAAAAAACACACACACACAATGGAACATTACTCAGCATTAAAAGAGAATAAAATCATGGCATTTGCAGGTAAATAGATGAAGTTGGAGAACATAATGCTAAGTAAAGCAAGCCAATCCCCCAAAACCAAAGGCTAAATGTTTTCTTTGATATGAGCATGCTGAGTCATAATGGTGATGGCTGGGCAGCATGGGAGGAATGGAGGAACTTTAGATAGTGCAAAGGGGAGGGAGGGAAAAGGAGGGGACATGGGGGTAGGAATAATGGTGGGGTGAGTTAGACATCATTCCCCTTAGTACATGTATGAAGACACAAATAGTATGAAAATACTTTGTGTACAGTAACTTGAAAAATTGTGCTCTACAGGTGTAATATGAAATGAATTGCATTCTGCCATCATATGTAACCAATTAGAATAAATAAATAATTTAATAAAAAATAAAATACAAAAAAGGAAAAAATGAATAGAACTCTTAAAATTACCTTAACTTTGTATTTGGAAAAAGAAGCATGTGAGGTTACCACATTTTTCTGTTTCTAAGTTCCAATGCAAAGACAATTCAAAAGAGTTCCCCAAACTTATCCTGATGCTTTAGTGACAATAAATTAGACTGCAAATGGTTTCAGTTACTCTCCATTTAATACGATTTCCTGGATTGAGGAAACTGTAGCTAGCAGAAATATCCTAAGCAACAACCAGGAGAACACACCAAACAACATATACCACAACTTGAAAAAAACAACATGCTTTGCTGCTCTGGGCTCTTTAAGTTCAAATTCCATAGTTTAAAGTGGGAGGTAGAATCACAAAGCAGTTTAACATGAGAAGGTCAAGTGTGCTACAGAGGCAAAGGCTGCTACTCACCTCATAACCCTTCAGAGAGGGGCCCACTAGGACCACTGGCCGCATGGAAGGTACAACATCATAAGGAGGAGTGTGCTCTGTCTGCAGAGAGAGGACATGAATTTAGATGTTTCACAGACAGGGGAAACGTAGGATTTTGCATCTAATAAAATAACTTTGCTGAACTCTAATATGAGGCACTGGTTTTCCAGACATTTAAATTTTTTTCTACTTGCCTCTTTTCTAAATAAACCCAATCAAAGGTTGGTGGGTTTATTTTCCTGAATTTCACGTTACTGAATAGTGCAGAGATTTTCTTGCTCATCTCAAGAAATGCTATTATCATAATAGTTCCAAAAGCATAAAGTGCCACTTTTGAACAAAAACTAGTTGTAGAACAAACAGAAACATGCCTCATGCAGAATAGGTGCCATAGGCTTGACTGGAAGTTAATATTGCTTTTCAAATGCATTTGAGTTTTTTGAAGAGTTGAGATGATCATGGTTAATTACGGAAAAAAGATTCTATTTTCTTTGTATCTTAGATGTTTGTCTTACCTGCATAAAGCCTAATTTCAAAACATTGTGAATCTCACTACCAAATACTTGAAAATTCTGTTTTATTGTGAGCATTTAAGTTGGCATGAATGTATATTCCAGTAAACAGTAATTATGAGCACTGTTCCCAGGTTAATAATTAATGCTTTTGGATTTTTAGTTTTTATATGTTGGCATTTAAAAACATAAATGTAAGATTTGTGTCTCAGAAGGAAGATGATTAATGTGTAATAACATTCGACAGTGCTTCAGTGCCCTCCAAAGATTAATTATCAACCTGCATATCTAATATACTTCTCAAATGTAGTTTAGTTAGTGTTTCTATTACATAACTAATTCATGTTTTTTCTGAAGGAATTTGTTTCTTTTTTGGAAGTGCAGGGGAGGAGATAAATTTTGCTGTCATTTCTAAAACTATCAACATTTTTCAGCTTTCTTCAAATACAGTTTTTTCAAAATAATTATATATTACCTAATTTGATTACATTAAGACTGATTTGTTTGATTGTATTATTTTAATAACAGAAAATATTAAATTGATCCAGAAATAATCTTTTTAATAAAAAAGAAATGCAGGAGAGCAATAGATATGGTCTTAGACACTGGGAAAGTTAATATTTATTTTTTTTCTATATAACTCTTTTTTGGTTAAGGAGTACCTTTCTCCACTAAGTATATATATTCATGAAAATATATATACTTAAAGAATTACATGTACCAAAAGAACAATGCTTTTTAAGTATTTTAAGAATTTGATAAACTAATGTGCAAATGTAATTTTTGTATCAGCCTGTCATTGAAAAACATTTTATTGTTGCTTAAAAGTGCTTATTATAAAGTTTCTCACTTTGTTTGAATTCAAGTTGCTTGTGGGAATGATTTAGAAAGCATTTCAAATTCAATAGTTTCTGTCTGAGATTTCACCAATATTTGTAGACAGCATGATCAAGGGGAAGAAAAATATTACTGTGACTGTGCTGTCACATTTTACTGATTAAAATTTTACCTAGCTCTTAAAATTAATTTTAATAGACACAATTAAGGTAGGATACATTTTTGAACAGAAAAAAAAGAGACAAACATAATACAGTGACAGCACAAATGCCACACAAGCACCACTCTAAAAGCAACCTAAAACACAGAAAACAGTCTTATTGTTGAATCTCAGGCTTTTTTTTTTTTTTTCCTGAGCTCTACGTTGAAAGTTACCACAGATTTGATAACATAAGAAGAATGAATACCAGTGCCGAAGGCATCATAAGCATATTTACTAAATTATTATGTTATACCACCTGGGATATTACTGAAAATGTTTAGAAGCCAAGTCCTTATAACTATGCAGTATAAGAACACCTTTCCCACCATCATAATTAGGAATATAAATTGCATGCATTTTTAATAACAGCTACCAAGAAATTTTATTTCCAAGTCTTTAAGTCTAAAGTGGCACAGTGTTTAATAGCTCTTTCATTCCTCCAATCTGTGACTGCCAACTAGCAAAGGGTTCCCATGCTGGTAATCAATTGGCTTCTTAATAAGGTAGCTACAGAAATTACCTTATTTGATGGAATATTGGTACTTTGTTCCCTATTGATAAAAAGTATGTCTTTTTGTGGGGGAAGGGTGCCAGGGATTGAACTCAGGTGCACTCAACCACTGAGCTACATCCCTAGTCCTATTTTGTATTTTATTAGAGATAGGGTCTCACTGAGTTGCTAAGCACCTTGCTAAATTGCTGAAGTTGGCTTTGAACTCGGAATTCTCCTGCCTCTGCCTCCCGAGCTGCTGGGATTACAGGCATGTGTCACCGCACCCAGCCAAGAATACGTCTATTTTATGTTCGCTTTCCTACTTAACCTATTTTGTTTGAATCATTTAGTGGAAAATTTGTGATAAGCTCTTTTTAAAGTTGTGAAATTTAAGGGTAAGCAAACTTCAAACACTATCTTGACCAGCATCATGGTTTAAGTGGCTGTTCTTGTCCTGTGATGTCCAGAGTGGTTTACCAATGATGGTTTTCTAAGTTCCTAACCTGTGGACACTGCTGGTCACTTGGCTGCAAGATTTAGCTGTGATCAGAAGATAGGACCAGAAAGATAGGCCCACTAGAGTGGATGAATATTAAGTTGGGGCTTTCTGTATTAACACAAAAATCCAGGTGTTTTAAGTTTTGCCTTAAGTTCTGAGGTCTTCCCTTCTTAAGGTATCCTAAATTTATTTTAAAAAAAAAAAAAACTAAGTGTAGGGTTCAGTATATGACACAATAAGTTAATAAACCTAGAATTCCTCTACAGAGTAAAATACTTGTTTGCAGAGGAAAAGATTTTAGTATTGAGAAACTATGGGGCAGAGAGTATTCCCATGTTTGTGCTAGGTTGGTGATGTTAGGAAATATGAGTCTAAAAGACAGCCGAGTAGCTTCTGGAAAGTGGCTTATAAATGAAGGGGAAAAAATGGAAATTTGGGGGTATGTGTTCCTTTAAAAAATAATACTTGAAGCTACAAAACATGCCGAAAGGAATCAGGCTATCTGGTGTAAAGAGAGCTCAGGAATTCCCTGGAATTTCCAGTCAGGGGACAAGCAGCATCAGTGCGTAGCATCTTGGTTGGCCAATGGCAAAGGCTCTATGCATGGCCACCAGCCCCATTGTCCAACAGGTGAGATGCTGAAATCTGACTGATGGAGAAGGCAAGAACATTGGGAGAGTATTTATATATGACAATAGAAAAAACTCACAGTAAACCGCCAAAACAAGCCTGCAGTTTTCCACTGGTCTTGTTCATCTGCAGATTTTGCACCTAGTGGATTAGAAGTTTAAATACTGACTAAATTAAAAATTGAATCATCTTTTTTTAGTACAAGCTATGTATCTGGATATCATAAATCAGTATCTAATAACTGCTTTAATATGCTTGATTATCAGTTAAATTTCTGGAAAAAAGAAAGAAACAAAGACAGACAGAATAAGCATGCACAATTGAGGTGCATTAGATGGAGTTGTCAGTGTTGGACATCCTTTGAATGCTGAAACAAATTCCCTTGGTGGTAGATATTATTCCATCAAAAAGGATAAGTACTGTAATGGTATTTTAACAGGTCACTGAATTTAGCCGGTTTGAAATGCATGGACTCAATTAGCTATTGATAGGTTCTTTTCTTAGGACAGAAATGACTGTATTTAATAAAACTGTGGGAATTAATGCTAATGATGCCAGTGGCAGGATAAACACAGCTTATGTCAATGTAAACTTACCGATTTCTGCTTCTGCTTAGCTACAGCAGCGTGGAAAAGAAACAAAGAATAACAGAGCATGCATGTTATTGGCTTGTCAAAGGACACAGACAGTCAACAGGACTAGAAATGTGACGCAGTGCAGTTGAGCAGGTGGACAACGGGAGCTGGGAAGTTCATGTTACCTTCTTAAAGAAGGGCATTCTTTTCTCTTTGGAGTGGGGTGACGTTACACTGTTTGCACTGGGCTTAGGGGAGCGGTGGTTTGCTGGAATATCATTTTCTTCTGCATCTAAGCCAGTAGCATCTATGTCTATAGCTATATACAGACAAACAATTCAAAAATCATCACAGGAGAGGAAAAACAGGTTATAAAGAAAATAAAATGAAACCAAATAAACTAACCACTGTAAAAGAGCTATCATAAATAAGTGTTCAACACAGTACACAAAGAAAGTAAAATTTAAAGGTACAGCACATTAAGAATGCAATGTAATCAAATCTGATAAAACTGAAAGATACCCTTATCATATCTGTTTGCTTGAGCAAATCTATTCCATGTTAGATCTCTTGAATATTTTGAGAAATGTTTTTAATTTATAGTTTCAGATATAATGTTGCTATTCTGTACATCGACTATATAAAACTACAGTACAGAACATTCTGCTTCACTTTGTACAGTGTCTTAACCCAGCTTTTAGATAATAGGCAACTATATTGAAAATTTAACAGGATATGCCTCATATTTCTAATTTTGTGGAAAATAGGGGCCATGTGAAAAGATTCACTACAATTGCAACAGGCATTTGAGGGAAAGAGAATAGAAAATCCTCAATCCAAACAGCACAGAGAGGGTTTCAAGATAGACAGGATTAAATTGAATGGCAAGTGCACACTCAGAAAGGCCTGATCAAAGACTCATTGGAAAACACTGGATCTGATGATATCCCAATGAAATCAGTCTAATAAAAACAATAAGGCTTGTGGTGACTTATGAAGCCACTGGATATAACCCATTAGGCAGAATGGAGGGCACAAAGACCTAAGATAATAGGTCACTGTTCTTTTCCACTGTACAGTGAGGGTTTGGGATTGTTGCTTGACATCCCTTCCATTTGAAATCGTTCAACATAAAAATACTACTCTTAAAAAGTAGCAAATGGGAAAAGGATGCATAATCTCAGAGTTTATAAAAATGTTTCCACACATAATTATGATACAATTCTTTCAACTATAGAAGCACTTAAAAATAAGAGGGTCGACATTGATATAAGATTTAAAAGCTGAACTTAGAGTTTATGTTCTCAGTAATAACTCGGCAGGGCAGGACTCAGAACCTAGTTCTCCCATCGCAGTGAGTCCATTCTTGTCCCTATACCATGCTGCCCTCCAGTTAAGTCCTTCTCAATCTGGGCACACACTTTCAATTCCTTTTGCTTCTTCAAGGGGGTCATGTCTTTGGTATCAGGATTCAGGAGGGTATCATAGAGTTGAGCTCACTAGAAAATTATTTTATGGTTGAGATTAGATCAGGGAGATGAAAAGAAAATTTACTTACCATGTGGGAAAACACCATATCATACATGTTAGCCCTCTAACAAAAACCACAGTACTTTCAGATTGAAGGAATGATTTACCATTTGGAACAACGGATTGCTTGGTGTTGCAACACATATACATTCCTGTGACATACAAGCTGAATTGATGCTCACAATAGTCTCTTTTAACCTTCTAAAGAAGGGGATATCATCTTATAGGCATGTTATTTTTCAGTTTTGTGGTTATTATGGATTTTAGATCATTCAGCCATTTGGAAATTAGGATCTCATTTAATTTTTCTGTTTCATTTGATAAGGTCAAAAACCTGTGATGGAGTGAATACTTGGCACTGTTTGTACAGTGTTACAAATACCAGTTTGGGCTTGCATAATAGATCAGGTACAGTCTTCTATCAAGGGAAAGTAATAAATAATAAATTAAATTAATTCCACATATTTACCTAGTAAATATGTCTTTCTTTTTACTGTCTATGCATATGGAGTAACTAAAAGGTTCAGTGTGTGGTGTGCCAAGAAATTATAAAATGTGCCCAGGGCTTTGAACCTACCCTGGCTTTTATAGCACACTATGGTTAACCCTTTGCTCATATAGGTATGTTTCATTATGGGGCTTATTGAATGATTATCATGGGAAAAGTCTGAAAAATAGAAAGTCGAGGAATAATTTTCCTTGAATCCTAAAAAGGAAGACTATTGTTAGTACTTTTCTGGACTAAGGAGAGGATCTGGGCCATTATTTCATTGTTCCTGTAACAGGTCTTAACCAATATTAAATACATTTCCTTTCTGGCCATAGATTTCCACATACTCTTTTTTTTTCCACCTTTTATTTGGCTTAGTAAGGCTCCAATCAAGGGACAGTTCCCTCTAAATGCCTTTCTGAAACTGAGGGTGCCCAATTGGAGGTCAAAGTTGATAGCACTCTGGGATGGCAAAGTTCATGAACTGAATTTTATGCTTTGCTCACTAAACCCTGTCTGCTGTGATCATCAGATGAATTTGTTTTACAAGGAAGAGTGGAAATGCATAAAAGTTGTGATGTGCTCAGAATTTGGCTACCCACACACATAGCCTGAGTGAGGACTAAAATTTATCTTTATTTCAACACAGGGGCCCCATATCCCAGAGAGACAACTTTCCAACTTACTGGTTCTGAATTTAGTTAACTTAAGTCTAAAAGCATTTGGGTTTTCTCTATAACACTGATAATTCAAGAATATGTGGTCACTTTCAGAACCCATCAAAAAGAGAATCTTTTTTTTCACAGTTCTGTATAGTATGTTGGATTCACATGGTTCTCCTTTTACTAAGAGATGTTACTGCTTTTTAAATTCAGAACTGTATTTCCATACCTTGGCAAACATTAGTATTTAGTTGGAAAAAATACTTTGAAAATAGCTTTTTCAGTCCTCCTTAGTAGCATTTATGTTTATATGTGTGCATACATATATATGCATGTATGTATGTAATTATGTACAGAGCCTTGGGAACATTTTTTGAAAGGTATATTTTGTTTTATCTCAGAACTTGGGTCAAGGTGAGCAGAGCTCAAGGGTGATGTGTCTACACACATGCAGGTGTGTGGCGTACTACCCCATTATGCAAATGTGAAGTAGAAAGTTTTCCTTTCCACACCCTTGAGAACATCCATGCATATTTACTTCAGTCAGATGCTAATGTTCCTTGATCTAGCAATGATTGAGGGGAATTATAGATAGGGCCTCTGAGAAACAAAAAGATGAAATTATAGGCCAATCCACACTTGATAATTGGGGTAGTTGTTCCTGGATCCTCTCTAAAATTTTCTGAAGGTTTACCTTAGATCTACTGAGCTATTGATGTAAAAATTAATTGCTTATTATTCATTTCACAGTTGATCACATCTCCAGGCCAGTCGGTCAAATGTTTTATTCTCTTGGTATTCAGAGAAGTTATTCCAAAGTCCTGTGTCTGTATAAAACTTTGGTGAAGTTTAAAGTCATCTTTATTTTATTATATTCTTCATGGAACTTATTTTTAGTAATGATAAACATATGACTATAAAATGAAATTTTATTTTACATATACACTAACTTATTCTCCAAAATGCACGCACTGGTTTTCATTATATGGCTAGAATGATTAGATGGCTACAGTCTGGTTAGAGGAAATGAAAGAACTGTACTGGCCGACAAAAGAGGGGCTTTATCACAATGTGATGTAGCATTTTTTCCATCTTAAGAGCCTAGTAGCAGTCCTCAGGAATCCTGGAGATATTCTTTTACATATATAGGAAATGTATGAGTCTATGTAGGAATCTGTACAGCTTCACACATTTGAGTGGAGCAGGATTAGGTTCCTTTCTTCTGTGCATTCAGGGAAGACCTTCTTCCTAATGCTCAAGGGAAGATACAAGCCTCACATAATAGCTACAGTAGTTTAATCTTCCCTTCAACCACACTGTTACTTCATTTTGAGCATCTTAGAATTGCTGCAAGTTATAAGCTCATTGCTTTTGAAATCAATATGCATCCTAATTTCTCATTGTGTTCAGATTTTGCTCACTTAAAAAGGAATCTGTAGTTTTTGCTAAATCTCTAGTTTCTAAAAGCTGTCCACATTCAGGAACTTGGTATGATTATTAGTAATAGAAGAATCCTGTTCTTAAGACACTGTAGTCAGAGTGCCAACAGTTTCTTACTTTTCTATAGATGCATAATTCTCTTTATGATTTTTTTCTCATTTCCAGCTTCTTGGAAATCACACACAAGATCATTTTGCTATAACACTCTGGCAGCCAATCCTTATAATCCTACTGACCCCCATTACGTCGTATAAAATCCGAGGCACTGATTATGAGCTTTCATGCTAAGACAGTGAGTGTTCTATTTATATAGAAATGTAAGCTCTACTCAAAATGCTAGAGTTACCACATAAAACAAAATACACTTAAATTTGATTTCCAGATAAAACAATTTTTTTAGTTTAAGTAGGATCCATAAATTTTCAGTGTTAAGTATTTCCCATGAAATACATACTTAAAGATTATTTTTGTTTACTTGAAATTTTCAGCTTTAAATGCTGTCCTTTATTTTGTTTAGCACTTATAAGAATAAATCCATTACTTTGGAAAAAATAAGTAGTGTTACTCTGCCTACAAGAGTTTTTGTTTATTTCTGTGCATTGTCTATGTCTTCCACAGAGCCTGTCTAGTGTTTCTTCTGAGAAGCTGATCACTCCATCTTCACTTAATTGTCCATTCCTCACTCTATTCTAAAGTTTGAATGCTGTGTTCTCTTTTTATTTAATTCTGAAGCCCTACAACTCACACTATACTGTGATAGTTGGCCGGCATTTACTTCTTTATTGCCATGGTCATCTATAGTAACTCAGAGTAAATTGATACACTTTTTTTTTTTTTCACCCGAAGCCAGAAAAAGTTCTCCAAATTCTTGCTAACTCCACAAGTTAGTTTTTTATTTAGTTAGTTTTGATTTCTGATATATCTTAGCATTTGTAGGATTGACAGAGTGATTCAGAATATGTGAATTCATGAAACTAGATCAGACTGGGGGAAGCATGAAATGCAGTATATACTGTTCAGCACTTATCACCTACTTACCAGATGATGGAGGTGTAGATTTTCTGGAACTAGGAACAATGTCACCCAAACTGGATGAAGAATTTCCTCCTGATTTACTGAAGTAAAGCAAAAACTCATATTAAATCTGATACTTATTTCAGATTCTAAAACATTCATACTGCTTAATAGACATGCTACTTGATTGTATTTTTATTGAACTTTAAAATGTATTTTCTTTTTTCTTTTTCTTTACAAGAATGTGAACAGTAATTTCCTGGTGGAGACTCTGTAGTACTTGAAATGATTATGTGATGGTCTCTGTTCACATTTTCAAATCCGAGGTTTAATTTTAAAAAGCCTTCAGAGAATAGAAGCAAACTAGGATAATTTCTGCAGGCTTCAGGTTCTCTAGCCAGATCAGAAGTGACTAAACAACAGAGACTACTTCTGCTTTTTTTTTTTTTTTTAATTTGGAGGCCTTCTGAGTTAGTGAATACAAAGAATATTAACGCTAACACCCAAGTTCAATGTTTTCTTCTTGTTTAGTTCCAGCTCCTTTGTCTTAGCTTCATTATTTTTACTATACTAAGATTCAAAGTGCTCAAGCCTTCATGGGCAACCTATAAAAGTAAAACAAAGCAATTTTAAAGCTTCTAACCTTTAAGAATTATGCAACCTATAAAAGTAAAACAAAGCAATTTTAAAGCTTGCTAAACTTTCACATGAAGAAATGTGAAACAGAGTACTTTATGATTTAATCAGCAATTAGTACCCAGAATATTTCATAAGCATAGTTAATATGGAGAATTAAACTGGGTTAATTTAGGAATGATCTGAAGAGCATATCCTTGAAAACCACCAAATTCTAAAATTTGATAGAAAATACATTTCTGCATCTTAGAACCTTTGGAGCTAATATTAAAACAACAGCATTGGCCACATGGTGGCTCATGCCTATAATCCCAGTGGCTCGGAGCTGAGGCAGGAGGATCACAAGTTCAAAGTCAGCCTCAGCAAAATCAAGGTGCTGAGCAACTCAGTGAGACCCTGTCTCTAAATAAAATGCAAAATAGGGCTGGGGACCTGGCTCAGTGGTTGAGTGCTCCTGAGTTCAATCCCCAGTACCAAATAAAAAAGCATTTATGGTTTTCATCAGTGTACAAGAATGGAAATAACATATTACTCAGATTCACAAATGAAGATGGCAAGCAGCATCTTTTTCTTTAAATATTTTTAGTTGTAGATGGACACAATACCTTTCTTTCTTTCTTTCTTTCTTTCTTTATTTATTTATTTTATGTGGTGCTAAGGATTGAACCCAGTGCCTCAAATGTGCAAGGCAAACACTCTACAGCTGAGCCACAACCTCAGCCTGACAAGGAATACCTTAAAAGAGGACACAGAATTTGGGCAAAATGATCCCATTGCTTAATGTTTATTATGCATGAGCAAGAATCTAGTTGAAAGAATTCGTCATAGTGTCTGTGCATCAAAGGGCAATATTCACTATATTAATATTATAGTGAATATTAATGTGAAATCTCAGCAACATTAAATAATAAAAAACTGAATCATTGCTGTTATTCTAGCATTTTCATATATAAAACAAACATGACATATCAAAAACCTATTAAGTAACTACCAGGAGGGCTCTACATCTATTTTAAGGTTTTTAAGAGATACTCCTATATATTTAATAAGTAACCAGACAGTATGTAAAATTAGTAAGAAGTGGTATTTATAGAGGCAGTTTCTGGCAGTTATGTAAGGACACTTATTACCAGAACCAAAACATTTTCTTTCAGAAGTTTATTGTATTTTCTTTTTCTAAAACACTAAGTATAATTTCAGTTTAAGTGTGGGTTTATTTTACATTCTTTTTGCAGTTTAATAGTCAAAATATTATTTTAGCTGTGTAGAATTTTGACAGATAATCCTCAGTTAAAATGTCTAGGATGTAAATTTGCCCTTAACTTTTTTGGGGGGACGTGGAGAGGGGTACCAGGAATTGAACTCAGGGGCACTCAACTGCTGAACCACATCCCCAGCCCTATTTTGTATTTTATTTAGAGACAGGGTCTCACAGAGTTACTTAGCACCTTGCTTTTGCTGAAACTGGCTTTGAACTCATGATCCTCTTGCCTTAGTCTCCTAAGCCACTGGAATTATAGGTATGTGCCACAGCACCCAGCCAGTCCTTAACTTTTACTTGTATAAAAAATGCCAAATTTGTAAACCACATCCAAGTGTAATCGCCTTTTCTGTCTGTTTTTATAGTTTACTGGAATTTTGAAACACTGCTCCAGACTCTGTCTTAATTTTTTTTTTTTAATGTTAGGAGACAAATGAAAAAAACCTACAAAGGCAGGAAGTGTTTTTATCCACTTAGGCAAGTTTGTGTTTAGAGATGGGGCTGAATCCTGAGAACTAAAGGAAAGATTATACTTCTATCTGAAAAGTTAACCCTGGAATTAATTATAAGATGCTATGAACTGGACAGTTGTAAATGCTACTTAATGAGGATGGCTATTCCAAACTGACACATTCCATTTCATTTGTTGATACTTGGGTAAAAAAAATCCTTGCTGACATTTAAAATGTTATCATTGACAAAGGAATTTGCATCATCATATGAACAAACAAGATATAAAGCATAGAGAAATAGAAACCAAGCTGTCCAGATTAAACTAAAGTCTTGCCTGTAGCCCATCCTTCATGTGGGGAGAAGCTTGTCATGTCCTTGGACTTGTCTGCATAGGTTTCAGTTTAAAATTCACCACCTGTCTGAGCAGCCCCCTAGTGAGTTGTCCAGTGAAGGGTAAATAACCTCAAGCCTGCTAGGAAGGATTATTCAGCCCCAGCCGATTACATAATTCACATAATTGCTATCTGCAAAGGCAGTTTTAACTTGTTTCATACCTAGTATCTCTTTAAATACTTAAAAGTGGATAGAACTGAAAATTGAGTTTCTTAGGTGAAAATGAAACTAACAGATGACAAGAACTGCTATTTGCCAATCATGTCTGAGACTGTCATCTCTAAAACATCTCCCTGCCATGCCAGGCAGCTAAAGACACTCAGATTAGTCACTACGGCTGCTCTGTGCCAGAGTATTTTCAGCAAATGATTAGGACTTCAGATTTCCTCTGCACTGAAGCTGGAATTTAATACTGTATGACTTTAGCTATTTTCATTAATGATCATATTTAACTTTAGTTATCTTCCAAATGGGATGTTTTTAAAATGCAGTATTTATGCTATCAATAGACCATATCACCAGGCTACTTTCAAATACATAAGACTGTAGAATACAAACAGTATATATATGATGTTATACTCTGAACTTTTGCACAAACTCTTGACATTTTTCCCATACCTGGAGTAGAATTTCCCTTGCTTGGCTCTCTGCTCATGCTGTAGCCTCATGTTTTCTAGTTTAACTGGGCTTGGAATGAATCCGATTTCACAGCCTTCTTTAACCAGTCGCCCTATCCACCAGTCATTATTAAATTTCTAAACACAAAATCAGAAGTGTTAAAATCAGAAGTTCAAATCTTTGAATCCTTTTTCTTCCACATTAACCATTTTCAATGGAGAGAAAATGTGACAATTACAATGAACTATGCCTCAAATATCAAAACTCAAGAAGCCCTTAGGTTCACGGGTTTAATGCGTTTGGTGTGTGCAGCAGTCCATTAAAGGCTTTACGCTTTCTTCTTTTGCTCGGTGCTGCCTTTACGATGGGGTAGAATTCTGTCACAGTTGCTGTTGTCACCATGAGTAGGACAGGCTCTCTAGGTTCAGAGATTAATAGCTCTTCCTAGTAAAAGACCATCAGGAACTAGGAAGAATTAGAGATTTTTTCCCTTAAATAATCAGATTAACTAGAAGAATTAAGAGTGAGATAAATACAGGAATCTATCTGAAATATTTTGTGTTTGTAAAAGTGCACAAAGGTAAATTTTGCTAACAGAATTCACACATGATTTTTCTTTATGTTGATGCTGATACTTTATCTCCTATAGGTAGAATATTTATCTTTAGTCTGTATAATTTAATTTCGTTTTCCTCAACTGAATAAGTCTATTCTGAAACACTTCAAAAAAGAACAATGTTTTCTTTTTCTTTCCATGGTAGAAAGAGATTCTCCTCTGAGCACTATCCCTCAAGAGGAGACCTTATGTTACTCTAATTTCTTGTTGTAGTGAGGTTCTAGGCACACTACCACTTCTGAAAACTTTTTCTGTCTTTTCTATATAACCAATATTTTATATCTCTTTTATGTTACTGAAATGATAGTCTTTTAATTGGCACTTATTACCTCTTTATAATGTTTAGTACATTGATAAGTTAAATTTACATATGTAAAGTGTTACACTATGACATATGTAAAATGCTCCAATTGTAAATCCCTCCAGATCCAAGAAAAATATCATGTGCACACACACAATATTATGTAGGGGGACTTTCTGTCACTTAATATAATGTCCCACATAGCAGGCATTTCATACATGTTGAGTCCAAACAAAATTTAAACATAAGGGTGAATTGTTCCAATTTTCACATTATATTGTTATTAACTGACAGGTAGAGACATATGGCATAGAGGAAAATAATTTTCCTAATATCTCTTTCTTGCCTCACTGGCTCCAACTTCTGCTATTCTCCCTTTCACTGCAGAAATTTAGCACTCAAGGGGTAAAAAGGGCACGCGTAATCTGAGTTTAGACATTGTCAGCAGAGAAGAAGAGTGGTGAATTCTGGAAATTACTAAACCTTCCCCTGATGGCTAAACTTCAGACATCAGGAAAATCTACACATAGTCAAGGTTAAACCTTAAAAGAAAAAGAGAGGTTAAGCGTAAAAAAGGATCATCTACTGTAACAATTCCTGATATCTGGGCCACAGAGCCCAAGGGAGCCCTGAAGTTATTGCCAAAAGCCCTTGATTCCTTTCTACTTTAAAAATGTACATTTATATCAGAAAAATTTGAGGGTCACTGATTCAGTGTATGTTATACAACTGCAGCTGTATACTCAGGCTATTTCACAATAATAAGAAATGAAAAATGATGTTTCAAGGTGAAAAATTAAACTGATAGAAATTAAAATTATTTTCCTTACTTCCTTAACATGCAGAAAATCTTTTGCTTCAAACGAAATGGCCATGCCTGGCACTGGAACATCATCTTCATGGGCTGCACTATAGCTGACATTTGTCCGAACTGCAAATGCAACGGGTTTTGTCTAAGGAAGAAAAGGAAAAAAAAAAATTAAGGAAAGAAACAATCTTTCCCTTCCAATCTCCCCCATCAAATAAAAGACACAATGAAAAACTGTTGCGATCATTTTCTTCCCCGTTTGTTCTTTATCACATTACAACTTGTTTGTATCCCCAATGCATGAAATAGTTCTCAGCTATATACCACCCATTTTTGAACTAGAAAAAGGCCATTGTTCTCTTTGAAAGCACTACAAGTAATAAAGGTGAAGATGATCTGAAATGAGTGTTTATAGAATAACAGCTTATAGTAATTGGACATCAGGAATCACAAACAGGAATACAAATGCCCAGTTCATTAGTTTGGGAACTGGAAAAGACAGAGTTTGCCTCCCTACCCCTACTTTAAAACATCTAATATAATCAGTAAAGACATGATTTCTAAAGACGTAATATTTTGACAAAGGATCAGAGAATATATGTAACAACTTTAACACTATTATTCATGGCTACAGGGAATTTTGAAAGTGGTGACCTTTTATTCTCTTTTCCCCCTTGAGTTCACTCAGCCACTAAAGATAATATTAATTAAGTCATCTTTCATTATTTGATGTCTTGAGAATTTTCAGATAAGCAAGTACTTCTGATAGAGGGCAAATGATTATCCTCAAGATGATCAAAGTAAGCAAGCTCAGAAAGGATGAAAAAAGGGGTATTGTTCTAACTGGTATCTGTATTTCACATTGTGGACAAGTAGATGTTTTCTGAACAGTTTTGCCCTACTCAACCAGTGCCCATCTGGACCTGCCAGGAAGGACAAGGGAGAGTAAAGTAGAGATCTGTCTTATTTCTGAAAAATCCACAGTTAATCTGTGCTGTTACTGTCTGGGTTGGGGACTAAGCTAAGAGTCCTGCTCAGGCCCACAGTCTGGATATAGGCACAGTAGACTCAAAGTGAACTGAAATATCTGACAAGCCAATTTTTGGTATCCATTACAAATTTTAATGATACAAGGGCTACTGCTCCTTAAGTTGAAATTTAAAATACATGCCTATATATGTGTGTATATTTTTTTAATTTGTAAAATAAGTATCACCCGTAGTTCTACCACTGAAATTCTTTTTTAATTTTTTTTAGTTGTAAATGGATCTTTTATTTATTTCTTTATATATGGTGCTAAGGATCGAACCCAGGGCCTCACACATGCCAGGCAAGTGCTCTACCACTGAGCCACAACTCCAGCCCCCTGAAAATCCTTGAGAGCATGATGCTACTTCCATTTTTTTCTTGGAATTTTCCTAAATATGTAAATTTTATTCCAAGAACAACAATCATAATATATTTCATTTGTATCTAGTTTTTAATTTGACATTTTTCATGTGACATATTTTGCTATATACCAAAATAAATTTATAGGTAAATGTTTCCCCACATTTATTCCTCCTCTTCTAAGGCCCAGCACAAATCACTTCCTTGTGCCATCACTATCTTTAGACTGAAATAATTAGCACCTCATAGAAATTAGTGGATCTTGGGCTGGGGATGTGGCTCAAGCGGTAGCGCGCTCGCCTGGCATGCGTGCAGCCCGGGTTCGATCCTCAGCACCACATACCAACAAAGATGTTGTGTCCGCCGAGAACTAAAAAATAAATATTAAAAATTCTCTCTCTCTCTCTCTCTCCTCTCTCACTCTCTCTTAAAAAAAAAAAAAAGAAATTAGTGGATCTAACTGATTTTTGTGGCATAAACATTTTCAGGTCAGTAGCCATTTATATTCTCTCTCATCTTTCTCTCCCCACTCGCACCCCCCATCCCTAAAAGGGAAAGCAATGTCCCGAGAGCAAGAACAGAAGTCAAGAAACCTTGGCCCAACAGAGGCTTCCTGGGGACACAGAACAGAGGGGATTATGGCAATAGATTGACAACTATGGGTCACTAATGAGGTGTTCTAGATCTTGAGGGAAGCAAAGCTCCCGCAGACCCCAAGACCAAAAGTAATGATGAGCTCTGAAATCTGTGATAAAACTGTCCTTACCCCCACCCTCTATTCCAAGGTCTTCCAGGTTTTCTGGATGGCTAGAGGAAGAGGAAAGAAAGAAGAAAGGAATGAGGCAGAGGTATAAAAAGAAACACTCTTGAGGAGGGAATGAGACAGCCCTCCAGCCCCATTACAATAACGAATGGCTTGTTAACTATTATGAGTATGTACCTTTTGCTAATCTCTCACTTGCTTACTCTAAAACCATCTAATCAGCCTCAAAAGTCAGGTGCATCAGTAAAGCCAGGAAATCCTCATTGTGACTCTCATGACAAAGAACAATGGTGGAGGAGTCACCAAAATAGCAAATTCCCAGGACTCTTAACCTGTTGCTCACGTGATTTGTTTCCTTCCCCCACCCTACATATGTGTTGTCCTGACAGCTGCAGCCACTCATTCTTATCCCAAGGCAAAGAAGATTCTACTGAGAGAGATGTAACATTTGGCTCCAAACTGATTGCGCTCCTCCAAGGTTAATGTGTGTGCACAGTGCCCACAAAGAAAACACCTTGGAAGATGTGCTCAAAGTCAATTAAAATTCCTAGATTCTAGTATATCCCTGTGTCCCTTCCATGGGAATAAAAACTAGCTACCTTCTTTGTAGGTCAGTTTGATACTCTCAGTCAATGCTGTATCTCCTGCTCAAGAAAGATGAAAGTACTACCAGTAAAGAGTCTTGTTCCTCAAAAAGCTAAACACCAAAAAAAAAAAAGAAAGAAAGAAAGCCCAATCAATAAATGGGCCAAGGAACTGGACAGACACTTCTTAGAAGAGGATATACAATCAATCAACAAATATATATAAAAAAAAAAAGTTCAACATCTCTAACAATTAGAGAAATGCCAATCAAAACTATCTTAAGATTTCATCTCCAGTCAGAATGGCAGCTATTAAGAACACAACAATAACTGTTGGTGAGGATGTGGGAGAAAAGGCACACTCATACATTGCTGGTGGGACTGCAAATTGGTGTAGCCAATATGGAAAGCTGTATGGAGATTCCTTGGAAAGCTGGGAATGCAACCACCTTTTGACCCAGCTATTCCACTCCTTGGTTTATACCCAAAGAACTTAAAAACAGCATCACTTCAGGGACACAGCCACATCAGTGTTTATAGCAGCACAATTCAGGTGGGCATGCGCTACATAGCAAGTCATATGCAATAGTCATTCATTCTCTCCTGTAACAGCATTGGATATACTTGCTCAATACACTGCAGTATCAGGATTCCTTAGCGTCCATCTGGGTGGCTCAACTGTAGAAGCTCATATAGTTCTACTTGATGTATGACTTTTGGGGTGGGCTTCTTCTGATAAATGATTATACTTAGTCATAAACAGAGCAATTTAGTCACCTTAAAAATGCTGCTGAAGACCTAGAATGCCTGGTTTCACCACTTTCCTTCCCACCTGGACTCCAATTCTAATAACATTTGGTCTGAAGACCTGAAAGGATGATCCAGAAAAAAACATGTATTCAGAAACATCTATCCAACTTTCCAAGTTCTAGATGCTTCTGCTGACTCAGGCATTGTAACCCCTACCTTCAGGCCTTAATCATACTGCCATATGCTCCATTTTTTCTACACAGATGCCAGACCAGTCATTAACAGATGTGTATGTGAGAGGGCCGTCTGGCATGTCCATGAGGGTATCTGTGGACAGCTGTGTGCATACAGGACTTGTTTCTTCTTACATCCAAAGGAAGCTCTGTTAGCTCTTCAGAGGCCTGGCCTGTGGAAGCCTGTCAAAGATGTGTTATAACAGGAGCAGTTTTATTTGCTCACAACCTCCTAGAATCACTAAGACTTTGTCTGTTTAAAAAGCTGTCATTATAAAGAGAAAACAATTAACTTCAAAAATATCTCTGATCATGAAGTAGAATAAACAGATTAGCACAAATTCATGGTTCTATTTCTAGCTTTCTTTCTAAACAATAACTCAACAAGTAGTGAAACTAATAATCTGAATGAATACGACATAATGTTTACTTTAAGTTTACTAAAAAAATGTGCAAGTAGCAGAATATCTACCATTAAAAAAATCAAAGTGAAGCCAGGCGTGATGGTGCACATCTGTAATCCAAGTGACTCAGAGATTTAGGCAGGAGGATTACAAATTCTAGACCAGCCTCAGCAACTTGAGAAGACCCTCAGTAATTTAGCAACACCCTGTCTCGAAATAAAAAATAACAAAGACAGAGGATGTAGTTCAGTGGTAAAGAACCCCTGGGATCAAGTACAGTATTAAAAAAAAAAAAACCCAAAGTGAAATTCACTTAAAAATTAACTTCTGATCATGATGAATGAATAAATAAATAAATGATTAATAGTTAGGCCAGGCTCAGGAGGCTGAGGCTGAAGAACTGTGAGTTCAAAGCCACTCTCAATATCTTAGCAATGTGCTAAGCAACTTAGTGAGATTCTGTCTTTAAATAATATTAAACTGGCTAGGGATATTGCTCAGTGGTTAAGTGACCCTGGTTTCAATCCCCCGTATTTAAAAAAAAAAAAAAAGTTAGTGTCCCATGTATTGATTCCTTAATTTCTTATTACAAAGATTTACTATACTATGTGAAATAGCAAAGCATGCATTCTCATTTGCTTTATTAAACAATATAAAAGAAACAATATAAAATGATATATATTGGATTTGTCTTAAATATTAACTACTCCCAACTTGCAATCTTTTTAAGATAAACTTTAAAAATATTACCCAAATATCTATTAGTCAATAGAAAAGAGGTTTTAAAAAATCTTAAGATTTTAACACTTATTTTCTTATGGTATATCGTAACTTCTTATAAAACTTACTCTATGCTTCTAAAATTTTACTCTATTGTATTTTTCCCTAAAACAGTCATATCCTTTTGAACTGCTAATTGCAGCATAATCTAAATCCATCACATAACTGAGACAGAGTCTTTCTAAATTGCCAAGTCTGGCCTAGAAATTGCAATCCTCTTGCTATAGCCTTCCAAATTGCTGGAATTACAGGCTTGCCTCATGGTATTTGACCAGGATTTTTGATTATCACAAGCTACAAAATGGTACTGAAAAGTTGTAGAGAAGGACTCTGTCTCAAAATAAAATTAAAAAAAGGTTAAAGATGTAGCTAAGAGTTGAATATTCAGTTCCCGGGTTCAATCCACAATACAGGAAAAAAAATCCTTGTAATATAGGAAATATTTCAATTTTATTTTATACCAGGTAGATAGGCAAAAATTTCTAGAATGTGTTGTGAAAAATCTTACCTGGAGTCCTGCCAATCATTGAACATTCAAAAATCTTTGCTTTATTGATTACAAATGATCAAAGGCAATTTTAGAATTCTTCTGATGGCAAAACATCAAATCATAGGGATAAAAAGAATGTAACAATTACTTTTGTAACCTGATAACTAAACACTGAGTCAGAATGAATAAGCAGATAATCACAAAAATATCATAAGATAAAAATTATACATGCTGCTAATTGATTTGAGAAATCCAAATGTCTTCTCCAGAATTCCTTTAACTAATATTTACTGTACATGCTATAACTGTCTCAATTCACTGCCCTCACGCAACCTGTAGAAGAGATACTGTAAGTGATATAATTTCCAATAACAAAGAAAGTGAACTAAAGTGATGTGAATAGAGAGTAACCATGGAGAAGGGTGGACAGGCAACTTGAAATGGAGTGGTAGGGAAAACCTTCTTTGCATTCTCCTGTGAATCCATCCATCAATTCATTCATTCACACAGCAAGTCACTCATTACTTATATATTGGACACTGTTTGGGCCAAGTTTGAAATATATCAGTGAATGATTGATAGCAATAGATTCCCTACCCTCTGGAGCTTACATTCTACAGGGGAGAGGTGGATAAGCAAATGCAGTATATAACATGTTAGAAGGCGATAAGTGTTGTTGAAAAAAGGATGAATATAAACACAGTATGGAAATTCAGGATGCAAGGTGAGAAAGGAAGTGTAATTTTAAATGAGGAGTCCAGGCAATCTACATCAAGGATATTTGAAGAAAAGCGCAAAGGTAAGGGAATGCATGTATCTGAACTCGAGGCAGAGGGGACAGCCACTGCGGAATGGGTACAGTTGGAGCAGGACAGCTGAGTTTGCTTCTGAATGGCTGAAGTGGAGAGAGCCAGGGAAAGGAATAAAAGATGACAGTAAGAGCTCTCGGGTCATAGACAAGACGTTTGGCATTTTTTTCCAAGTGAGATGAGAAGTAGCTAGAGGCTTTCAAGCAGAGAAGTGATTTGGGCTGATATGCTGACAGGACTAAGAGGACTATGAAGTTGAAGAGGAACATGACGGGCAGGAGTGGAAACAGATTGTAGGTAGAGGCTACCACAGTAATCCAGGTGTAGAAATGATGGTCACTCAAGGCAGAGGCAACGGAGTAGTGAAAAAATGGTAGGGCTATAGATACAGTTTCAAGATAGAATCAACAGGATTTCTCAGACTTTATGTGGGTGTGAGAGTCAAAGATGTTGTCACATGTTTTGGGTCTGAGCAATCTGAAGGATTACCTATCAAGGGATGTGGAAGATTTATGACGATGATGAGGCAAACATCAGAAGCTTTGTTTTGAACAAGTAAGAGATTGTGTGCAACATCTATGTAGAGTGTGGCAGAGTCCTCAAAGTGAAAGTCTGGGAGAAAAATCTGGCCTACAGACAGAAGGTTCTAAGTCTTAGGCATAGTGATGACATTTAAAGCCACGAGTCTGCTTGAGATCACCAAGGAAACAAGCACACATAGGAGCCCTCCAGCCTGCGAGAGAGGCTCAGAAGGCTCAGCTGTAAGGAGAATGACTGCTTAGATTAGGAAAGACAGTGTTCCAAATAGCAGAAAGCAATCAGCTGTGTCAAATACTACACAGTATTTGTCAAATAGGTCAAAAAGATGAAGGCCTAGAACTGCCACGTCGACTTGACAAGCCAGAAGTGACTGTTGATTCAGACAAAAGCCAAGTCAGCAGCTAGCAGGGCATGAAAGTCCTACGGGAATGAAGAAAGGAGGAGAAGAATTGAACTTGGTGGGTATAGGCAATTCTTCCAAGGAGGAGAAAGATATGGAGTAGTAAATGGCAGGGGAAATGGTGTAACATTTTTTTTCTTTTACAGTAGGAAAAAAAAAAACAAAACAGCTTATTTCTATGCTGATGAGGATGATCCAGTAGAGAAGGGAAACATGACACAGGAAAGAGAGGACAGAATTGTAAAAGCAGTGCCCCTGCTGAGACAGGAGGAAGCAGTAGGATCCAACACACAGGTCAAGGACCAGGTCTTAGAGGGAGACAGAGCATACACATACACGCACAGATGGTCATCACTGAGTGACTGGTAGGCCATCATCTTCTAATTGTTTTTAGTGTCTCTGCAAAATAGGAAGGTGGAATTAAAGTCAGGGAAGAAGGTATTAGGCATTGGAGGAGACAGGAGGTGATACAATACGGACTTGTAAGAATGTGGAAGACTAAATGGACTAGTGAATTACTACAGTTGCTAGCCTGGCAGCATCAGAGGCCCCGGGAAGAGGCAAGGTCATGGATTTATAGTGAGATAGTCATGTCATGCTAGAATGCAATGAACATCATCACACAGGTAATAGGCATAATCTCTCACTAAGATAACATGGCTGGAAAATCACCTTTTCCTATTTCACTTTGAATTTTCTACAAATATATCCTTTCTGCGTTTGAGGGCATTTTTATCCATTTCCCTCGATTGATTTCTGAAGTAGGTTATTAACCCCTTTCAAGTAAGTGATTTATACTCCTTTTTGCTTTTTATCCCAGCCTCCAAGTATTTCCTATAGTGCTAGATGTGCATTAGTAACTGCTATAGGAATCAATTAAGAAATTGATTCCTTTCTGTTAGAAGAACTGAATGTTAGGCACCAATTCAGTAACTACTCTGTGCAAAGCTCTGGGACAAATGGCAAAATCACCATACAAATCAGGTTGGTTTGCTCAGGATTTTGTCTCAGAATTAACATTCACATATGTAAATGCAAATGTACATATATTTATTAAATTTAAAGTAGCTACATTCATTAGAACTTTAAAAAGAACTAAATATCTAAATGTTTGAAATCTGATCACTCTAAAAGCATGAAACTTAGAAGTCAAAGTTGTATATGAAGCAAAAAATATAAATATTCTATAAAATTATAAATAAAAAAATCCTACATCTTTTTCAATAGATGATTTAAAAGGAGATAAAAGTCTTGCCAAGTTTTTTCAACGTAATGACTAATAATTCTTCAAAACTGTAGTAACTCTAAAAAAATGCATTTGAAAGCAAAAATAAAGGTGATATTGATGAATGCAGAAATCAAGATAGTGCTTACAGTCACAAAAACAATATACACGAATAATGAATAATGAATAATGACAGACATAATGAAATGTAGCCCAACTCTTTCCTTCTGCCTATCAGAATTAATCAATCATTTTTGGGTCTGAGCTCCTCAGCTGAGGTATACAAAGGCTCAACTGGTAGTGGCTTTAGACTGCTTATTGTAAAACCACAGCAAACCCTGTTTAAAAAAATTATTGATTTGCCTTAAACAAATTAATATGATGCTTTATATTTCTATCAAAAAACAGATCTTTCATCTGTATTTTTTATATCAAAGTTGTTAATAACCAAAGATTATTTCTTTATCTTAAATTCTTATGTGCTTTTTTGGAAAAAATTAGGCAAATGTCATGTCAATAAAAATCTCCTCCTCCTTTCAACACACGTCAACTTAGCATCTATTAACATCCAACACTGAAAGGACAGGACAGTGCAGGACTTCCTTTCTTATGATCCTGGAGACCCTATTGGGGGAGTTCATGCCTGTATCACTTTAAGACAAAACACTTAAGCTAAAGCTTGGATTCCCGTATGTGGTTGAGTTCTCTGGTATTGGTTGGCTGCACCATTTCTGTAGTTGCTGCCTCCAATTCTTAAAAAAAAAAAAAAAAATAATAATAATAATAATAACTTTTCATTAATATTCTTTCTCTTTGCTTTTCTATTACACTTTGTCAACTTAGCTGTCCTGTTTCTTAGGTGGTTTTCCCTACTATTGTTTTTATGTTTTGCAAAGTACAAAAAAAACTTAAAAAAAAAAAAAAGCAAAAAGAGGAGGCTGTTTCTTAGGCTCAGGTGGCACCATTCTTTGAAGTCCCTTGGCCTGGCACTCATTCAGACCCTCAAGCACTAAGTAGTTTTGCCTTTGCCATCTTGGTTTCTCTCCATTTATATTCTGTCACAAAGATGGAAGAATTAAGAGAAACCAATAGTGGTATCCCTTTTAAACTACTGCTTAACATTTAAACTGCTATAAAATGTCTATTCTGTCCTTATTTAGAAAATTACACACTGCAAAGAATTTTCAAAGAAGCATTCTTAAACAAATGCAAGGAAAGCCTTTACAAAGTACATGCTGACAAACACAGGCAGACACATTATATTTTGTGTTAATTCAGTAATCTTCACTTGCTCCTCTGCTCCAACAGCTGCGGACATAGTCAAGTTCACAGACTTCCAGTGATTCAAAGGCATGCAGGTTTGGGTACATTCATTTTATTGTTTATTTTGCATTAAGTGTCTTGCTTTTCTTAAACCAAAAATACTAAGCACAGTATCTCCCTGACCAAAACCTTTTTTTTTTTTCAGGAAATAAAATTAGTCTCTTATTTTTCCAGATGAATTTCATGATTACCTTTTCTATTTCTATGAGGAATGTCATTAGAATTTTGAGTGGAATTGCATTAAATCTGTATAGTGCTTTTGGAAGTATGGTCATTTTGATAATATTAATTCTAAGAGCAAGGTAGATCTTTCCATCTTTTAAGGTCTTCTTTGATTTCTTTCTTTAGGGTTCTGTAATGTTCATTATATAGATCTTTCACCTCTTTCATTAGGTTGAAAATAAAGTAGTTTTTCTCATTTCCCTTTCTGAGGATTTGCCACTGATACACAGAAATGCCTTTGATTTATAGGTGTTGATTTTATATCCTGCTACTTTGCTGAATTCATTTACTAGTTCTATAAGTTTTCTGGTGGAACTTTTAGGGTTTTCTAGGTATAGAATCATATTATCAGCAAATAGTGCCAATTTGAGTTCTTCTTTTCCTATGTGTATACCTTTTTCTTTTGTCTAATTGCTCTGTCTAGTATTTCAAGAAGTATGTTAAATAGAAGTGGTGAAAGAGGTCATCCCTGTCTTGTTCCAGGAAGAGTGAAGCAAGTGGCATCACTATATCAGACCTTAAACTATACTACAGAGCAATAGTAACATTAACAGCATGGTATTGGCACCAAAACAGACTGGTAAACCAACGGTACAGAATAGAGGACACAGAGACTAACCCACAAAACTACAATTATCTTATATTAGACAAATATGCCAAGAACATGCATTGGAGAAAAGATAGCCTCTTCAACAAATGGTGCTGGGAAAACTGGAAATCCATATGCACCAAAATGAAATTAAACCCCTATCTCTCACCATGCACAAAACTCAACTCAAAATGGAACAAGGACTTAGGAATAAAACCAGAGACCCTGCTTCTAATAGAAGAAAAAGTAGGCCTTAATCTCCATTATGTGGGATTAGGCCCCAACTTCCTTAATAAGACTCCTGTGGTGCAAGAATTAGAATCAAGAATCAATAAATGGGATAGACTCACACTAAAAAGTTTCTTCTTAGCAAAAGAAACAATCTGTGAGGTGAATAGAGAGCCTACATCTAGGGAGCAAATCTTTACCCCTCCCACCGTGGATAGAGCACTAATCTCTAGGGTATATAAAAAACTCAAAAAAGCTAAACACACACACAAAAAATAACCCAATCAATAAATAGGCCAAGGACCTGAATAGATGCTTCTCAGATGATGATATACAATCAGTCAACAAATATATGAAAAAATGTTCATCATCACTAGCAATTAGAAAAATGCAAATAAAAACCACTCTAAGATTTCATCTCACTCCAGTCAGAATGGCAGCTGTTATGCATACAAATAACAATAAGTGTTGGTAAGGATGTAGAGAAAAAGGTACACTCATACACTGCTGGTGGGACTGCAAATTGGTGTAGCCAATATGGAAAGCAGTATGGAGATTTCTTGGAAAATTAGAAAGGGAACCATCCTTTGACCCAGCTATCCCTCTCCTTGGTCTATACCCAAAGGACTTAAAAATAGCATCCTAGAGGGATACAACCACATCAATATTTATAGCAGCACAATTCAAAATAGCTAAACTGTGGAACCAACCTAGATGTCATTCAATAGATGAATGGATAAAAAAAATGTGGCATATATACACAATGGAGTATTACTCGGCAATAAAACAGAATAAAATTATGGCATTTGCAGGTAAATGGATTGAGTTAGGGAAGATAATGCTAAGTGAAGTTAGCCAATCCCAAAAAAACAAATGCTGAATGTTTTCTTGATATTAGGAGGCTAATTCACAGTGGGATAGGGATAGGAAGCATGGGAGGAATAGATGAACTCTAGATAGGGCAGAGGAGTGGGAGGGGAAGGGAGGAGGCATGGGGTTATTAATAGTGGTGGAATGTAATGATCATTATTATCCAAAGTACAGGTATGAAGACACAAATTGGTGTGAATATTTTATATACAACCAGAGACTATGAAAAATTGTGCTCTATATGTGTAATAAGAATTGTAATGCATTCTGCTGTCATATATAAATAAGAAATAAATAAAAAAATAAAAGTAGTGCAGACAGTTGTGGGTGGCAAGTTCAGAACACAAGACCCTGTCTCGTTGCTCACTTTAGAAATTCTTTAAAATTTCTGCAACTACCCTTATTTCAGTATCCTGAGACACATTGCAGCAAGGCTTGGTGACTGATTGACACTCTCCTTGAGAGGGCAGAACAAGGTCTATAGGATCAGACACCAGAGAAAATCAGGTGAATAGAGGAAGAGTTGTCTAATAAGGATAGATGTTCAACAATGACTAAGTCATATTTTTAGATGCTAACTTATCATTTAAACACCTACAAATGAATTCTGGTGGCAACTTGTAATGATTTTAAAAGGTTAAAGACGTTGCAAATATCCCCCAAATCATCTGTGATCAAATTAGGGGATATTTCCAAATTCCTTATAGATTTGTGTGAATTAAGATTTCAAACAAAGCAATTAGTTACTGTAGACAAATCTGAGGAGTATCAATTCCAACTTTGAACAAATTTGTAGCACTTACAATGGTATGAGTTAGCTTGGTACACACTTTTTTCCTGATATTATTAAAAAGTGGTAATTAATAATTATCTTAGAGTACTTGCTACATATAGAATCACTGCACTTAAACATATTTAGTTCCCATAAAATACCTAAATTGTATGGCATTACTTCTAATTACTACAAAGAAAGATTGGGTCACCCATGATCATGTGTCTAGTGAATAAGAATCCAGAATTCAAACCTAAGAGTTCTTTTTTGTTGTTTTGTTTTTAACTATAAGAGCACATGCTCTCTCAGAGCCACTATACTGTCATTAAGAGAGATCACAGCCTCTTTGGTAACACTTTACTTTCATTTATTTTTACGTATTTTCCAATTTTTATAAAATTCCTACTATATGCCATAAAACTAATGAAAATACTGTGAAGTTTACAATTCATAAGCTCTTAAAATTTTACCAATTTATATTTATGGTAACTCTTCAAAAATTTTTAATTTACTGTTCCTTGGTTACAGCTTTTACATTATAACCTTTTATATTTTCCAGTTGAAATTCTTATAGAAAATATACCCAACTGAATTTTCTCTTAAAAAATTAATAAAAGTAGAAAATTTAGGAAATGCAGGAAATCAGAGAAAGAAAATAACATCTGTGCTCTCATCTAGCTAAGATTTCAGAAATTATATACCTGCTTTAAAATAACAAATACAGGATCATAAAATATAGACTTTTGTAACAATTATCTCATTTAAAAAGTCACTGCCTCCCTGCCCCTCGATTTTTTTTTTTTTTTTTTTTTTTTTGGTGGTACCAGAGATTTAACCCAGGGGCGCTTAACCACTGAGCCATACCCCTGGCCTCATTTTATTTTGAGACAGGGTCTTGCTAAATTGCTGAGGCTGACTTTGAACTTGTGATCCTCCTGCCTCAGCCTCTGCTGGGCCCATATCATTTTTAAAGACTGCACTGATCTGTATCTCTTTGCAGAGATAACACAGCTCCTTTAACCAATTAGACAATTTCTCAGTTCTCCGGGATTCCCCAGGAATCAAAAGCAGAAGCAGAAGCAGAAGCAGGGGGTAACAGTTTAAGTAGGTATGCAACTGCAGGAATGGAAGTAGTGGCAAGAGGAGGAGGCAAGAAAGACAATGTGAGCCAGTTGCAGCTGGGTATGATTGATTGCTTATCCTTCTGGACTATCCTCTGATGAGTCATGTAAACCATGCCTCAAGACAGTCTGTTAGGGGAGATGTCATTTATCAGCCCAAGCAGCTAGTCGAAGCTTTGCCTGTTGGCCGCGACTCCCCTGTGCTTCTGTGTACTCAAGGGCCATGAGTGGAATCCTAAGAGGGAGGACCTGTGGACCCTGGTTATGGTAATCGCCACAGAGATGGGTGGCCCAAGAGGCAGGTGAGGCCAAAAAGATTTCAAGGGGCTTCCTAAGAGAGGTCTATTCTGTGATTACCATTTTTTTTTTCTTTTCAAAAGGTCAAAAAAGCCAGGCACTGAGGGGCACGCCTGTAATCCCAGGGGTTGGGAAAGCTGAGGCAGGAGGATTGAGAGTTCAAAGCCAGCCTCAGCAATTTAGTGAGGCCCTAAGCAAATCAGCGAGACTCTGTCTCTAAATACAATATTTTTTAAAAGGCTGGGGATGTGGCTCAGTGGTTAAGCGCCCCTGAGTTCAATCCAAGGTACCAAAAAAAAAAAAAAAAAAAAAAGGGTCTAAAACTTTTTATCCTTATTTCCTTAGACAAATTCTTAGGATCGCAAGGTGTGAGATTTTAATATGTGTTACCAAATTTCCTCCCAGAAAAGTTGACTGATTCTGATGCTCCTCAGCAGGGGATAAATTTACCTATGTTCTCTTTGCCCTAAACACAGCTCCTAAGCTCTAGCCAAATTGATAGGCTGGAAACATAACAGTTCCGGATTCTGCTTTCTGTGGTTGAACTAGTTATGTTTGGTAGAATGAGTTCAAAAATCAAATCATTTCCTCTTCATCAAATGTTTATTAAGTATGTCTTCCATGCAGGACACATTCTTGGCAATGGAGAGATGGAGTTTGTTCTGTGAGGCTGGTACTCTAGCAGGAGAGAAACATACTCAACTGACAGCTGCGTCATTCTTGCACTTGTGCTTGGTTTTACAAAGATAAGTTGCAGAGGATGGCACTGGATTGCCTTATTCTGGAAGGGCAAGGAGACCCAGCCTTTTAGTAATCAGCGTGGCAACTAAAAGAGGGGGAGAAAATCCACACTTCTACGGTAAAAAAAAAAAAAAAAAAACATGCTCTTTAAATAATTTGAGTAATTTAAAAAATCAAGTATATACAAACTTATCAAAGTCAATGTTGGTCTTTTCAAAAAAGTATCCTTGGAAAAACACAGATATATTCCAGGGTTGCTTCACTGTTTGAAATTTATTTAAAATTCATTTTTTTCAAACATCACCAGAACTAAAGGCATAATATTTTGAATGCCCTGAACATTTAGTTCATTTTCCTTGGAGAAAAACTTCACTCTCTGAAATAGCCCAGAGTCATTCAAAGCCAAGTTCAATTGATGAGGCCTATGATCAACCTGGGAGATAAGCTTTTTAAATTAAAAATATTGCCTGACTTTTAAGAGTAATGAGCCATCTTCCTTGGGTACTTCGAGCGCTGTCTTAAGACAGTCAAACAATGTGTCAACATTTTTTTGAGAGAATGTCAGGCCCTTCTAGGGGGGTCCCAGAAGTTTTCTTAAATCTTTTATGGTTCCCATAAAGTTGTGCTTCTGAAATTTTTATGAAGAACTGCAGGTACTCCTACAGTAATTTCTCAGCACAGATCTGTCAAGAGATAGTATCCTGGAATCTATGGTCCCTTGTGCTCATTCTTGGCAGAAAAACAAGAAATGAGGGAAATGGTTTCAGGATATAAAAGATATCACGTCAAATATATGTTTATATATCACAGAATCTATCTTTGCATATACACACGAAAAATATGTATGACATACAAAACCAAGTTTATCTACTTTTTAAAAGGAATACTGAATATTAGCCATAATCTTACACACCCACGTAGTCAAAGACTTCTAGAACTTTCTCCCCTCCAATGCAGAATAGTAGTTGGAAGAAATACTAACAAAGGAATGTTCTACAATTCAGTTTTTTCATTTTGTATATCCTGCTCTCTATTTAAACTCAGGTGTCAAGCTAGGTCTTTTGTCCCTGGTTTGGGCTGATAAACCTCAGTGATCTGTAGTGCTCTTGAGTAAGAAACAACCTTGATGACCATTTTTCCTGATAAAGGGCTCTGCTTAATGGGTGGGCCCACTATGAACTCCAGAACAGATATCGATGTTCCTGGATCAAACAAGGACTTAGAGAAGCTGCCTTTGCTAACAGCAGCAACTCTACCTAGTCCTGAAGAAACCTAATGGCTAACTGAAAGTAGGAACAGCCCAGCACCTCTGCCTTTATTTTGTATCTGGCTTCTTTATTACCTTAAATTTTGTGAACTACTCATCTCTCTGCTCACAGCTAAAAAATGAATAATACAAAGTTTATTAGCCCTAAATTTTCCTATGCCTATATCATTCCCCTTCAATACTGAGACACAATTTGTAGCATTCTGTTTCAGACTCCTGGAAGTCATTGGTCATTGGCCTACACCTTCCAGCAAATGTGCCCCCTGAACAGAAGCAATCATTTGATGGGGACTGAATTACTACTCCTGCTGGGTTCACAGGTCTGGCAGATAAACATTTTGAACAATAAACAAAAATTGCCCCCCTCAAGTGACTTTGACTTTTCTAGAACTGCCTTGCTTAACCAGAATTGAAATGTTGATCATCCTGACCACAGTCTGACTGAGAAGGCTAAATCTTGCCTATGACTCACTCCCTGTCACAGTTCTCCCTCTATTGAAACCTGTAGCTCAAGTCAACTACCTGAAGACAGAGCTGGGATGCTGCATCTCACTCTGCCTTCTCAGTATGGCCAGATTAACTAAAGTTTCCTTTTCTTCTTTTCACCATTATCTATTCTGTTTGCTTTTGGGGGCAAGTGGCCAGACCTGGTTTGTTGGGATCCCCAGAGTCAGTAACAGGGAGGTATTTATTTTGTACAAATAAAATATCAATTTTTTATTGATACATAATAATTATACATATTTATGGGATACAGTGAGTTGTTTTGATACATGTATACATTGTACAACAATTAAATGAAGGCAATTATGTGATCACTTCAAACCTATCATTTGTGGTGAGAACATTCAAAATTCTCTCTTCTAGCTATTTTGAAACATATATTATTGTTAACTGTAATCTCCGTCTGAGCAAAAGAACACCAGAAATTACTCTGGAGAGAAATTTTCATCTGAATCTTGATTGCAGACAACAAATGGATTAAGAAAAAAATGGAAGTCTCATTATAGAATTAAATCCATATGCAACATATATAATTATCCTTGTGTTACAGCAAGATAAGCAAATTATAAATGGCTTATTTCAGGGTTTTATATTAGTTGCCACTTACTCCTGCCTATGATTCAGTGGCTCACAAGTTGTCTTATCCTGATCCAATACAGAACTTCCTTTCTCACATCTCAGGGTTCAGCTGGTTCATTTCTGCCCAGATGACAGTCTTTGCCTATAAGGGTCCCTTTTTACTCATGGCAGCCTGTCTGCAGCTGCCTGAAGTTCATTATAAATATGTACTTTATCAGTTTTATTCAAAGGACGTTGCCTTCCATCGGTGGTTGCCATAAGACAAAAATATGATGCCAATTTGTTGAGGAACCTAAAAATAACTTTCCTAAGTCAGTGGCCCCTTAGCTTTTCTGTGTCTGACTGCTCTCTGCCTGATGCTTCTGTGTTCCTAAAGTCTGCCTCAATCTTAAAAGTGGCCCAATTTGTATCCATACTTTGCCTCTCGTGGTGGAAAGAAGAACTTCCCACAAAGGCCCTACGTGAGTAAAAAACATGGATACCACCATCTCTGGGCTCCCAGCCAACATGCTGTCCTTTGTTTTAGCAGATTAAAAAGTTTATGACTTATGTATTTCATGCTTAATACCAAGTAGCCACACCAATACACCACATATTTTTATTATATGCATTTTTAAATATTTTTAACAAGTTCTGAAGACCTCACAACAGAAAGCTGTTCTTAAGGGAAAAATCAAAACCACAATATCAGAATTGAAAATTGTGGTCAAATAGAAGTCAGGGCTCTACCCAGTGACTTGGTGAGAAAGCAGACGAGAATGCCGCCATTGTTTGACTAAGCCCTGGGTGACTCCAATCTTGGCCCTGGACAGGCTGTGGGAGCAAGTGCAGCTAAACTGTTTTAAGCTAGTTTCCTTCCCCTTAAAGGGGCTTTTGTGAATGTGTAGTAAGGCAAGTCACAAAAAGTTGTCAGCATAGTGCTGGAACAGGGATATACAACAAATGGCAGCCATCAATACATGAAATTTCAGAGATCCCTTCCTAACCAACCTTGAGTTCTGCCACTCCAGTACTAGTAGATAAGTAATAAGATTTGATCTTTGGGAGGGAGATTTAGGGGAAAGATCAATGAGGTATCCCTGGAGCCAAATCAATAATAGTCCATACTCAGAATGTGGTCCAAGGGTGAGCATAAATTTATCTACTTTGATAGAGTAAGAAATATATTTTTGGAAAGAGCCCCTACATCCTGAAATACAATTTCTAAGACTCACATATAAAAGTGTCTTTTATATGCTAATGAGGCTAATGAAGTGATTTATGGCCAGTGGTGCTGGTGTGTGTGGTTCCTTAGCCTGAAAATGTGGGGTGGTCACCAAGGATTACCAGGGGAACCCACCAGTGAGAAAGGGTAAACTTTCAGCTCCACCCTCTGACCCTGCAGGAGGGGCAAAGGGGTGAAGACTTAATTATTAGTAGTAATTTAATCAATCATGCTCAAGTAACAACACCTTGAGAAAATCCCAAAAGGAAGGAATTCAGAAATCTTCCAGATTGATGAACACATGGAAATGATGTACCCAGAAAGGCATGGGATCTCCACAACTTACCCTGATCCCTTACTTTATGCATCTCTTCCATCTATCTGTTACTGACTTGTATCTTTTTATAATAAACCGTGTTCTGGAATTCTGTGAGCCATTCTAGTAAATTCCAACCTGGGGCGGGGAGGTGTTGTGGGAACTTCCAGTTTATAGTCATGTCATGAGAAAGTTGTGGATAACATGGAGACCTGCCTCTTGGGGTGGGTGTCTGAAGTAGGGGGCAATCTTGTGGGACCTGAGACTTTAGCCTGGAGGGTTTGCACTAACTCTAGTAGATAATGCCAGAGTTGAATCAAACTGCAGGACACTATTATGGTTTAGATATAAGGTGTCCCCAAAAGCTCATGTGTGAGACAATGCAACAAAGTTTAGAAGTGAGATAACTGGGTTAGGAGAGCCCTAATCTAATCAGCACATCAACCCACTGATAGGGATTGACTGGGTAATAGCAGTAGGCAGGTAGGGTGGGGAAGGAGGAAGTGTATCACTGGGGATGTGCTTGGGATCTATATGTTGTCCCTGGTGACTGGAGCTCTCCCTCTGCTGCTTGGTAGCCACGTCCTGAGCTGCTTTCCTCCTCCACTGTCTTCCACCATGATATTCTGCCTTACCTTGGTCCCAAAACAATGGGGTTGATGTCTATGGACTGAGACCCCTGAAACCCTGAGTGACAAATAAACTTTTCCTTCTCTACGCTGTTCTTGTCAGGTCTTTCGGTCAGTGACACAGAGCTGACTAAGACACCAAGCTGATATCTGCAGAAAACTCTCCAGTTTATAGTATGCTTGGTATGCAGAAATCCCACATCTGGTACAAAAGGTGCAGATAGTAGTAGGAGGTGAGGGAGGAAATAAGACTTTTCTTTCAGCACTCCACCCTAGGCTGATGTGGCCAGCACTGAGTTTGATCTTTCAAAAGGCAGTAAATGCTTTTACGTGCTTCACAGCTTTAAGCTTATCCACCTAGGCACTCTGCCCAAAAGTCTGAGCTGTTACTAAGTGCATGAACCAACAGGTCACAACTCCCAGGAAGATAGATGCAAAATTGGCATCTCCACAGGCCTTTCAATTCTCATGTGTGGTCACCTTGCAAGCTGTGGTCATTCAGATTTGCCATGTTCCCCCTCCCAACCACAAGAGTTCCTTCCCACCCCTAAGTACAATTCTCTCTTCTGTGTTAGCAGTGTCAGTGAAGTATCTAGAAATGTTATGTCTTATCATTTTGACTATTAGATCCAACAAATAACAGCTATACGTAATAAATGTTAGGTATGGCCTAATGACACACACTTAGTGATTGATTAATGGCATCTTACTTCATGAGCCCAGCAAAGCATGGGGCTTGCTGCTAGAAGATGGCTAACGAACCAGAGTCCATTGGTGCTTTCTCTCAGGCAGCTGGCTTCCTTGTATGTTAGATGAGGGGTCTGCAGGGCACCCTTCAATTCTAATATGTTGTCATTCTGCAACCTGTGGTCATGTTCAGATTTGCAATGTTCCCCTATCCTACCGTGAGAGCCTCTTCAAAAAGGCCCCTTTTCCCTGTGAGAAATTTCAGTCAAATATCTGGAAACATTGTGTTTCAACATCTTGGCTATTAGAGCCAGAAGAGCCCTTCACCTGAGAATCCAAGCTTTCATTGTAAAAATGAAGCCTAGCAATTTTGACTCGCTCAAGGTCATGGAGAGGAACAAGACAGGGAACTGCACTTGGGGCTCTCTGCTTCTTGTCCAGTATTCCAGTATTTTCTCCAGAACCCTAAGCCTAGTTCTGCAACATGAAACAAATTATTTTTCACTTTATAGGACAGCTTTTAATTGCTACTTTACAGCCAGGAAAAGATAACATATTTTTAAGAAGCAGGAACAAACTTAAAGTCAATCTCCTTCTCCACTTGGGCTATTTAAAGCCAGTTACGTTAATTCACCAGTGACTGATAGGAGAAAGCACACCAGTGCCCCAGATGAGTATTGACTGATCACTCCAGACACTAATAAGTCCAGAGTCTGTTCCTAGGAAAATGTTTTGCATGCGTCATTAAGGCTATTTTTGGCCTTGCTGTCTTAAATTGAATGTAAACCAGCACCGGTGACTCTGAATTTAAATGTGATTTCAGTGAGGGATGGAGAAAGCATAACATTACTTTCAATGTTTATGCTGTGGCAATATATATATTTTTAAGGCTGTAGTAAATCTATAGACTTTCTTTACACTTATCAATTATTATCCTAAACAGAAACGCTACTATTCAAAACATGCATTTATTTCTGTTGCAGATGTATCTTACCGTACCATACTTCTATGATTAAGATTAAAGCTCTTCCAAAAGCTCATGTGTTAGAGGTTTGCCTGCCAATCTATAGCACTATTGGGTAGGTGGTAATACCTTTAAAAGGTGGGTCCTATTAGGAGGAAGTAAGGTCATTAGGGGTGTGCCCTTCAAGGGGATATTGGGACCCGTACCTCTTTCTCTCTTATGCTTCCTGTGTTATATGATCCCTACTATGATATATTGCCTTGTCACAGGCCCAAAAATCAATAGACTAACTGACCATGGACTGAAACCTGAAACTGTGCGTCAAAATAAATCTATCTTCTTTTTAAGTTGATTATCTCAGGTATTTTGTCACAGCAACAGAAAGCTAACACATATACCAAATGTAAATCATCTGTAATTTTTTTTCCTAACAGAAAAAGGGAGCTAGGACCCACCTGAAAGTAATGTCCTGAATAACCAGTGAGTGGGTGAATGCAAAGGATGAATATTTTGCACTGATGATATTAAAAGCACCACAACTGATTTTTCATGGATGTCTTTGATTAATAACAACTGATAAAACAGAACAGCCATGAAAATTCTGCTGAATCACTTTAACATCTCACCAAGTTTAGAAACAATGTAGTGACACTAAAATTTTATTTTTTCATTTGATTCAGCCACAGTGCTGAACATTCTTAAAAATGCAGAAGGCAAGTCTCAGCCCTAACCTAATAAACTGAAATTATGCCACAGAGGTGGGCTCAGGTACCTAAAAACTACATTTTAATAAAGTTATACAGAAAATTCAGAAGCACACAAAACCTTAAACCCCAAACTTCTGGAAGCTTTCCTAAAGGGCCACTTGTTTTCCAAAGATCAAACAGAAAACAGTAAACCAAGAAGTTAGTTAAGGAGATGTTGTGTTAGACACAGTTCTAACCTAGAACTAAATTTAAACCAAGGGTAATAAAACTCTTCTACCAAGTCTCCAAACCCAAATTTGGGGAGGTTAATATCTGGTTAAATAGGTTGCTTGTATCATGGCACCAAATTAGGCAGTTGGCTGTCAAAGAAATTGATTCTCTTATTGAAGAATGGTTTGTCTGGTCAACTGTGGGGTTTGAGGAAGACAGAAAAGAAAGTGAATCCAGGGATGTCTGATCCACAGAAGGAAAGTGAAGGAACATAAACCTCAGAGCCACATTCAAGATGGAACGAGGGCTGTGAAGAGCCATGCTGAAAGAGGTCTAGACTTAAAAAGGGAGATCCTGGGGCTAAGCCTTTCTGGGGTGAGACACATTGTTCCTTTATGTCTAGGTACCCTAAACTCAGTTAAGCAGAAAACAAATGAGTGGTGGTGTCATGATGTTCAGTGGCTAGTATTCAATATTTGATAGGAATTCATAATTCATAAACCACATTTAAGACATTTCATCTTTTAGTATATACCTGTCTCCACCTACCAATTTCTTCCTTACCTCAATTATAAAATGAAATATTTAAGGTCCTTTTTGCATGATAAAGCCAAATACTTTCAGCAGGTACATTAGGCATGTTTATTCCCACTTTGGAAATGAAGAAAATCAGACGGTAAGCTCCAAACCAGATGGTTGTATGTGCAGAAATCCTAACCCATAATTCCAGCTCCAGTACCCCATAATTTTAGCTCCAATTTTAGGCTTTGGCTAAGTGGTGCTCTAGAGGAAGTGGAAAATCCAAAAGATTGGGGGCAGAAGGGTAATGGCTTCCTGTGTTTGACAAAACAACACACCAACAAGAATGAACTTCCAATGTATAAAGACAAACATTTTATTAAAATTTGGGGATTTTAAAAAAAAGTCTTTGTTTTTGTCATGGGTAAATAATTCTCCAATTTTAAGGTCTTCCAGGAATGTTCATTGGACAGATTTTCCAATTCTGTGTAGCACTTTATATTTGACCTAAGATGGCATCCACCATAATATCAATGCTCTAGTTTGGAACAGGAGAATGGAAACCAGTGTATTTGGCTCAAACATTCATAACCCTTCCTGCCTTGGTCTCTGTAACCAGACTGAGTTCCTTTAAGGGTAGATGGTGCTTCCTTTATTTGTTTATTCTGCACCACCACCACTTACCACCTCCAACATTCAGCAAATATATGAACAAATATTTGATTGCTTCCCAGGGGCCAGACACCGAACACGCTGAGCTGAATGCTCAGGTAGAATCAGTTTAAAGGAGTACGCAGACACAGTGTGATAGGATCTCATGAACTACATAAATCTGGTGTGAGCAAACTGAAGTAAGTCTAGAAGAGAAGATAGGAAAGAGAAGAGAAGATAGGAAAGAGATAAAGACTATACACTTTTTGACTACATAAGCCTTTTGCAGTTGAGAGGTTTATATTTTTTTTGTTTTTTTGCTGGGGTACCGGGGATTGAACTTGGGGCTCTTGGCCACTGAGCTACATCCCCAGTCCTATATTTTGTATTTTATTTCGAAACAAGGTCTCACTGAGTTGCTTAGTTCCTCACTTTTGCTGAGGCTGGCTTTGAACTCATGATCTTTCTGCCTCAGCCTCCTGAGCCTCTGGGATTACAGGTGTGTGCCACCATGCCTGGCCAAGAAGTTTATATTTAATAGATATAAATATATACATTTGTATATTATATATACACATGCAAAAATTGTGAACATGTTTAAGCACATTAAACTAAAATACTGAGCCTTTAGTTTTTTAAAATCCAACAACTCAGAAGAGGTAATATTATTTAGCTTTCCCAGGTACGGTATTGGCATTTTAGCCCCAGAGGATGCTATCTATCTCTTTTATTAGACGTTTTAAGCCACTTATTATTGTATTTATGATAGACCCATTATATAATTTTAAAGTTTTTTTCATGAATACATTTAATTTTTTTTTTGTATTCATAGAATGGGCAGAATGCCTTTATTTCATTTGTTTATTTTTATGTGGTGCCAAGGATTAAACCCAGTGCCTCAGATATTACGCAAGCACTCTGCAACTGAGCTACAGCTCCAGCCTCACATTTCTTTTTAACTAGAAATCTTTTGACTAGTGCAAGCATCTGGCTTCATTAAATAAAGATGACAATATATTTTCATAAATATATTTCCAAGCACCAATTCCTAAGATGAATGCTCTACTGAAAATATTTATGATTTACATATTTATTATTAATTGAAAAATAGATCTGTAGCATGACAAGAAAAATACTTTGAGCCAGTTTTAAGTTTGTGGGCTATATACAAAAATGAACAGAACCAGGACCCTTAACCTCAAGATCCTATGATTTGTCAGGGTGGGGAAAAAAATCTTTAAATAAATAAGTATAGATGTGATTAATTATGTTTTAGTTTAAAAGCAGACACTAGAGAAACTGTATCAACCATTACTTGTTTTTTTCTTAATAACTAGATATTCCTTCTATGGATGTTAAGATTTTATAGTGATTGCTGGCCCAAACCATGAAAACTCTGTTGAATTTGGTTTATTAATAACAACTCTCCCATCTCAGGTCACTATGTCTCCCAGAACTTCAGTTTGCTTATGTTTGAAAGAAAAGGTAAGAATCAAACTTTTAGTAATCTCTTCTAAATAACTTATTCTACAAACCTCCCATTTAAGGAGTCAAGATTTCTAGGTTTGGGTGTTGTCTAGAAACTTTATACCATTAAGCAAGAGAGATTTGAAGCATCTAAAATAAAATAGCCCTTTATAAAGTTCCTGAAGTCAGGACTGTAGCTCACTGGCAGAATGCTTGCCTAGCATGTTAGAGGCACTGGATTCAATCCTCAGCACCACATAAAAAAATAAATAAATAAATAAAATAAAGGTAATGTGGTCATCTACAACTAAAAATATTTTTAAAAAAATAAAGTTACAGAAGTCCATGAGATTGACATCATTTCAAAATATAGTTGTTAATAAGCCAGGTGACCTGTTGGGCTTGCCAAAAACATTAGAAGCATTAGGTGGGACGGCAGGGGAGGCAGGACAATACCAGCTACTGAACAGGATGTCAGGAGACAGAATAACTAAGAGTCACAAAGGAAGGAATGAGACAGCTTGAGGTTTGAGAATTCCTGTTCTTTGCACTATTTATTCTTCTTTATTTCTAATCCCTGTGTACCTGGTAAAGATATGTTACCTGTTGATTTTTAAGTGCAGGGTTATAATCTTCCCTCGGTCAGGTCCTACCTCCTATCTTGTGTATTCATTTTTTCCCTTTAATTATTCATAAAAGAAATACTTAGGGGGGGACACTAACAATATCCTCGGTATCATGTTAAGCAGTGGTGGGGATTCAGAGACAAACGTACAACATTTGCAGTCTCAAGGAAGTTGGAATCTTATAGGGAATCTTTTGGTTGGAATCTTACAATATACTCTGAGGGCTTCCATATAATTAAGGAGGACTAACAGAAGCATTACAAAGAAGGGGTTGATCAACTGTGCCTGAACAGGAGGAGCAAGTTGCTGGGCATGATGGCATATACCTATAACCACAACTTCTAGGAAGTGTAAGGGAAGAGGACCCCAAGTTCAAGGCCAGTTGAAGCCACTTAGCAAACTTTATCTAAAATAAAATGAAAAGTGCTGGTGTCATAGCTTAGTGATGGAGCACTCACCTCATATGCACGAGGCCCCAGGTTCAATTGCTAGTGCTACAAAAATAAATAAATAAATAAACAAACAAGTAAATAGGAGAAGTTGGCAGAAAAAATGCCAAAGTGAGAAATCATTTGAGTTGAGTAAACATACATAGGGGTCCTGGTTTTCAGGCTGCTGCTGTTGGGTGGACACCAGTAAATTATTCTCCAATTATTTGAACAGCCTATCGGAGGCTCCCTTCTTTAAAGTCCTGAAGCACTTCAAGTGTATGCTACTCAACTAGCATATGTTATATACTAGTTTGTATTGCTATGTATCTTGAATGTGGGTTTTATCTTAGCCAGACTGTAAATTCACCAAACTGAAGGCTTTCTGAGGTAGGAACAATCTCTTATTTATCTTTGTTTTTCCAATACCTGGTATACACTGGACACCAATTGATATTACTTGACCTCAAAGTTAGACTCTTAAGATTCTTCGAGAATACAGATGATATTCAAGTATAAAGAATTCAACACTAAAGTTTGAACATAAATGCTGACTACAGGAAGTAAATATTTTAATGTTGTAGCAAAAGGTTAATGCAAAGAGAATTTATCACTTCAATTAAAAGACTACGGAACAGATTATTTGATACTCTTCCAAAACTAAGAATGCCTTTCTATCTCATCCGTTTCTATTTAAAACATATACTCCATATTATTTGGACCTTACTGAAATTTTATCTAGATTTATTTCAATCTGTTAACCATTTCATTAACACACATTTCTAATAGTTGTTTGTCTAGAACTTATCTAACCACCAGCTAGAATTTTAGATCAACTGTGCAGTACCATTAAATTGAGGGCAACTGCTAATATTCGTAACGGATTATAACAATGAGAATAAAGGAACCTCATTTTCTTCCTTCTCCCAAAACACCAGGACAGAACATTATATGTAGGACTTTCATACAGTTCATTAAATAGGGACGAGAGGTGCGTGGAAATGGGAGAGAGAATGGGAATTGCACGGAAGATGGTAGGAGATCCTCATGGTTATGCAAAATTACATATAAGATGGTGTGAGGGGCAAGAAAAAAGAGAAACGTGTCACAGTAGATTGGGTAGAAAGAGGTGATGGGAGGGAATGGGAAGGGATAAGAAGGGCAGCACAATACAATAGACACTAGTATGGCAGTATGTATAAACGTGGCTGTATAACCAATGTGATCCTGCAATCTGTACATGTGGAAAAATGAGATTATGTACCCCATTTGAATCAAATGTATGATATGTCAAGATCATTGTAATGTTTTGAGCAACTAATAAAAAAATTTTAAAAAAAAGATCATGGAGGAGAGAGAGAGAGGGGGAGGAGGGGGAGGAAAATAAATGCTTAATTACATGTCATTGCACAAAAAGGCATGTAAATTTTACAATTTTAAGTTAATATTTCAATTGAAATTTTATAATTCTCAATTGATAAGAATTCTCTTTATACCAATAACAAATTTGCCTCGATTTTTCTGTGTATATTCATTTATGTAAATTTCTTCAGGAATTTTTGGATAAAATACCAAACTACAAAAGTAAATAAAGACATTAAAATATGCAAAAAAGAGAAAGAGTTAACAGCCATGGTCAGAAAACCAACCTCACTTTCCTATGTTCATATATGAATATACACGACCAATGTAACTCCACATTATGTTTAATCACTAGAATCTGATCCTAATTAGAATAGTTGTACTCCATGTATATGTACGTCAAAAATACTCTACTGTCATGTATATCTAAAAAAGAACAACAACAAGAAAAATAGAAGTGAAAAAACAGACTCCAATTTTGGTGCCTCCTCCATGTTGTAATTCTACCAGGATGGTTGGAAGGAGAATTCTAACTAGATGGCTAGAAGGTTTTATTTGCTGCTTTGGGATTCTTGGCTTCGTGGGCCATCCACTGGAATGACAGATAAGTAATCACCAGGGTGGGGAGGTGTGACTGTATTTGTTTGTCAAGTGTTGTACTCTCTTGCTGGCTCCCGATAACTGAAGATTATCAAGGGTCAAAATGTTCAGCCACAAAACCTTTAATAAGAAGGTGGACGTAGGTGCTTATCATTGTGAACAACAAGACTGAAAAAGACATGGGGCACTGTGCTTCCTTGTGCGTGTATCCTGAGAAGGGAATGACTGGGGTAAATGAAGATGGTGCAGAGCTGTGAAGAGAAGAGGAATGCATGCTTGGCTCTAGACAGAGACTAGATGGGAAGTACAAGAAGTCAACCTGAGGCTGACAAGCAGGATTGACACCTATTTTTCCATGGGTACTTTTTTCCTTGGTGAGTTCATCTATCTTCATAACTTCGGGTATAACCTGTAATGGATGATTCCAAAGTCTATACATTTAGTCTTCAAGTCTTGGTTCTAGTTGTGTATACACAACCACCTCCAAACATATCCATTTCATCAAATGGAACAGACATTTCATAAAAGAAGTACAAATGACTAGTAATCATATGAAAAACTGTTCAACATCTATAGACATCAGGAGAATGCAAATCAAAACTGCATTGGGGTTCTATCTTACTTTAGTCAGAATGGCTACCAAGAACTTAAAAAAAAAAGAATTAAGAAAAAAAAGAAAACCAGTTAATGCTGGTGAGTATTCAGAGGAAAAAAAGATACCCGTATGTACTGTTGGTAGGAATATAAGCTAGGCAGCCATATGGAAATCAATATGGAGCTTCCTCAAAAAAAAAAAAAAATAGGACTACTATCTGATCCAGCTATAACACTCCTGGGTATACACCTGAATGAAGTCTATATACTACAGACATACTTGCATACCCATATTTACTGTGGAAACATTCATAATAGCCAAGCTATGGAATGAGCACAGGCATTCATCATTAGGTGAATGTAGAAAGAAGATGTGGTATATTTATAAAATGGAGTATAATTCAACCATAAAGGATAATGAAATCATGTCATCTGTAGGAACACGGATGGAAGTGGTGATCATCCTGTTTAACAAAATGTCAGACTTGGGAAGTCTAGTATCCTGTTTTCTTTCATATATGGAATCCAGGGGATAAAGGACAACATGAAATTAGAAGGGAGATTGTCAGAGAAGAGGAAGGGGCCCAGGGTAAAGTGTGTGGGGAGGGTAGTGGGAGTTATGCGGGGGGTAGAAATGACCAAAGTACATAATACACACGTACAAATATGCCACAATGAAATACATTATTCTGTATAATTAATATTCATTAAAAAAGAAATAGACATTTGATGATCCTACAGCTCAACAAACCCAACAACTAAGACTTCAATTCAAAACCTGGCCTCTTGTAGGTTCGGATCACTTGTTTGTATATACCTGTAATCCCAGAAACCTGTGAGAGTAAGGCAGGAAGATTCCAAATTTGAGAGCCAGTCTGAGCAACTTAGCAAGGCCATCAGCAGCTTCATGAGGTCCTGTCTCAAACAAAAAACCTGGCCTCCACTTCTTTCCCACGTGTTTCCTGTCACCTGGATTCCTTCCGCATGGTTCTTTCCCACTTTTCACTGGTTCAGCTATGTTGAAGTCTGTGTATCCTACCAGCTAAATATGTTTTTGAACTGCATCTCCTCATCTCCTTATCTCTCATTCCTACAGCCCTGCTTAAATACAGTTGTTGCAACTTTTCTCCAATTTTAAATATTGATGCGGTCAATTTTCTCCAACTTTATTTCTTTAAAAAAACTGGAAAGGAGCAAGAGTAGAAGCTGAGCCCAGATGAGAGATGATGGTGGCTGGGACTCATCCCATGGTGATTAAGATGGGTAGGTTTGGGAAATAAAACAATGGAACTTATTGATGGCAGGACCATTAACCAGAAGGGGAAGCATGAAAAAAGAGGAACCTGTTGAGGAACATAGGTGAGCAAACAGTGCTGTGATTTAGACAAGTTCAGTTTGACATTCATGGGAATGTGTAAGCAAGAAAGCTACATAAGCAGTTGAACGAACAAACAAACAAAAAAATCGAAATCCAAACAGTGGGAAGTTAGAGAAAAGATAGGCAAGTTCTGAGTGCCAAAGTATCCTCAATTTGAGCAGTTAAATTGAAAATGAGGAGTCTGTCTCCCTCTGTCATCCCAGAAAAAGAAGAAAACACAAAACCCCAAAGCATCCAAGCTGGCATGGGATGGCCAGAGAACATGAAGTCACAGGAGTCAAGAGCAGAGAACATTACAAGTTGGAGGGAGGGGGCAGCTATTTTGAATAGTGTTGACAGCTTGAAAAAGATAAGGCAAGGTTTATGACTTACTTGACAGCACAGAGATTGCTAGTGACCTTGTTGGGAGCAATTTGTTGGAGTTGTTGGGGTTTATGGAGTTGTTGGTCTGTTTATGAAGAGGTGAAGAAGGGAGAGGTTAAGTGCGGACCACTTGTTTGTGAAAAAATCCAGCTGGGAAGGGCAGTAGAGGCTGGAGCTGATGATCTGATGAGGTCTTTTTTAGGATGGGCAACTCCATAGTATACTGTATGCTTGGAATGATCCAGGACAGGGGGAAAGATTGGATGCTGCAGGATTACAGAAGATGACTGAATGCGGGAAATCTTAGGAAGTGAGAAATATAGAAAAAGAGGACCAGATAGGAGGAGAGAATGCTTTTCTTTAAGATCGGGTATCGGGAGTGGCAACCGAATTATGAGTATTGAAACTGTCCTGTAACAGAGGTGATGGCCCTCTGGAGAATTCTTGGTGCAAAGTGCCCATGGAGATAGCCCAGTTGCTATGGTAACAACCTGTGCAATTGTGGGTTCTATGCCAGTCACAGAAATATTATGTTCTTAACCTTGGGTTTAAGACGCCAGCTGCTTGGGGTAGAAAGTTATGGGCACAAGCTGATAATCATAATTAGGCTGCTCATACTCATGACCTTGGCTCTGCTTGTTTTGGAGAGACTTCCCCACAATATCACTTTCTATGATAAAAACTTACATAATAAATGTGCTGATATGACTCGTGTCGTTGCACTCCATCTGAGTGTGGTGTTCACGGGATATCCCAGGTTTTTCTCTATTTGTGTGTGTGCTTTTTTTTTTCTAATCTCCCATTGCCCCTTGTGCAGTTTTCTGAATTAATGGTCATGCAGTTCATGACAATGGGGGAAGCGGGAGAACTCAGGAGATGGAGACAGGTTCATAGACTTGGTGGGGACAAGTTGAGTGCATGACTGTTTTATTAAGCTTTTATCTTCCCAAATGGAGGAGGAGATAAGGCCAATCAAATAAGTGAAAAATATAATGAAATACTAAAAGTCAATTACTTTTTGTTTTTCTGAAGTAAAAAAAAAAAGAGATACTAAAATAACAAAGTGAAAGAAAAAGAAATTTGAAGAAGAAAAGGTATGAAAATCATCTCGAACCACAGGAAAGTAAGCACTGGTTGTTTAATACACAGATCCTATTTACTATCTATGGACAGTGTGAGAGCTATTTTTAGACATCTTCATAATTTCTAACAGTAAATATTCTGTCCCAGGATCCTTGGAAATTCAGCAAAGTTATGAAGAGAGGCTGGGAAATCAAGGTTGATGAGAATCACATGAAAGTTAAGTTTCCATAGATTGAAAATGACTAAGATGCAGAACCCATTCCCCAGAAATGGATGAATTTTTGCCTGAAAGAGAAGCATCTCAGATCTCTTTCTAGAGCTCTGGAAAGATTTCAGTATTCTGAGGTGGCCATGTCCTAGCGGGTATTGGGTGAATTCCCTTGAAAGGCAACAATGGAGAGACTGGGAGCCTCCAGCACTTCCCAGGCCTCCTACTATCTGAGAATCACAGATGTGGGTAGAGCTACATTGTCCCCAAATAGGGATTTTTTTTTTCAAAATGTTAAAGGATGTATAGTTTGAAAATATGGAATGTTTTTGGTAGACTCAAGGGGGAAACAGTGTCCCTGCATCTGAAGAGAACTGGAAAGGGAGAGGGCAATCAAGGAAGTTAAAGCCTGAAAAGGGATCAGTGCAGAGCAACAGGTCCATAAACAGAACATTCTGGACAAAGTTCTGAAGATAAGTGCAGAACAATCCTCAGCACCTCAAGGACAGTGGCTTATAGAACTGAGGGTAATTAAAGAAGGCAACTCTGGTCTTGAGAATTAGAAGAGAAATCTCTTTTAGGAGAGGGTTTTTAAAGGCTTTGTGATCTTCAAAAAGAAAATTCTCCCTACAACACTCACTGAACACTCCCTCCAAATTTCTGCATGTCAGACTTCTTTCAGAAAAGAAAATGGTGAATAATTCTGAAATATTCCTACAGATATAAAAGAACCGCCAGTCCTGCTTAAGCACCGGAGTTGTGTGTATAAATTCTGTAAAGTGATAAAGTTGAGAAAGACTTTTCTCAGAACTTATTCTCACCCAACTCCAAGAGGTCATCATTGAGAGAAATTCTACCAATGTAGAAATAAAATTTCAATAAATTGAACCAGAGAACAATTCCTAGTTCTTTCCAAACAGCTCTATGTTAGTCTGTTGAGGGCCACAAGCAGGGAGGTAAAACGTGAATTAGAACCACATTGATTTCCTCCACACTTTTATGCCTTATTACAGATTTCCACTATTTCTGACATTTAAGGATATGTCTGTGTACCTATGCATACACACATATAAATTTCTTAAATCCAAAATATCTTGATACTCCGCTGTTACAAATGACTAGGGAGTAAGAACTACCTAATTTGTTATATGGGATGTCTAGAATTTTACAGACATTTCCATCATCAATTATACCATGCATAACAATATAACTGGGGGAAAAGAGTATCTGCCATACTTAGTGAATTTTATTCTAGCACTGGTCATGCCAAGGAATACCACCTAGGTAAGGAAGTTTTAGTTCCTGACGGGTAGCCCCCTCCATGTGGTTCTGTAAAGAACAGCATTGAAAAAAAATGATCTGTGGGTTCATCTTGCCCCATGAAACTAACAGAATGGCCTTAGGCTGGAAAGCAAAAAAAAAAAAAAAAACAGTTGGGTCATCTCAGCCACCTCCTTCCTTCCTAGTTGTCCCAAAGGACAAAGAAGCATAGCAAGGGAGCCGGGATGGCACATGGCAATCAGTCCAGTATTCCTAGTGCCATCAGCACAAAAGTTTAGTGTTTGAAGCTGAAAGTCTGAACAAGAGGCAGTAGACTTCATTTTCCAAAAGCCAAAACTACAGTTTCTTTTAATGTCTCATAAGGATTCTTAAAAGAATCATCTTCAATAATGAGCTACCATCAGAAATTAAACATTTAAAAATCTCTGTGAAAGTTCTCCCTTCTTTCTTTCATCCTAATACTGGCATTTGTGTTGGCTGGACAAGAAGTTAGGATAATGAAAAAATATTATTTATGTTTGGATTTTTAATTTATCTAGGACATTTGTTAAAATTCTGCTTATTAATTCCATGTTGAAGCACTAAAATAGTCCATGCAAAAGTTTCCAAATGATACTGTTATGATTATTCATTTGTATGCCTTCAATATGTATTCAGTGCCTACTGTATGTAGTAAACAAAACAGACATAATCCTCATCCTTACAGAGTTTATGTAATCTCTTATAATTAATACAAGTAGAAATTCACATACACAAATTAAGAGTGAAAATGAAAGTGAATTTCAATAAAATTGTCACATTTCTAAACTTAAATAATATTTGATAATCCAAATTTGTTTCTCACGTGGGAGCTCAATATTTTTATCTTGGATTACTATTGTGCAGGAAGATATGAACTCAACTGCAACCAAAGACCTTATTTTATTACTTATTTGCAACCACATTTAGATGTTTGCATAGCTTAAAACATTGCACACATTTAAAGGAACTATTTCATAAAAAAAAAACAATAAGGTAACAGATTGGTTAAGTGTTTTCCCCCAGTGTCATCAAAGTGTTTCAAAAAACAATTTGCTGGCTGAATGAAATATATTTATAGTCCAAGATTGGTAATTATCTAAAACAATTAGGCATGTTGAGAACAAATACATTCTAAAAATAAGCTGGTTTTTATATTCAGTTCTCTGAACATTTTATCTTAATGTTCTTTTACTCTAAAGAAAGTTAGTATGCAAGATCACTTTCTGTCAAGGAGATGTGATACATATTTAAAAATGATTAAGACTCAGCAGCATTTTAAAACGAGCCATCACTGTGTAGGAGGACCTCAATTGATGGCACACAATCTAAGGTAAATCACAAGTTGTATGAATATAATTAATAGGATTTCTTTCAAAAGTTGTTAGAGGTATGTTTGTATATACCTGTACACAGAAGCACTATACACAGCACCCAAAAGGTGGAAGCAACCCAAATAACCAGGAATAGACAAATAGATAAACAAAGTACAGTATTCACATACAGTGCAATATTATTTAGCTTTTAAGAAGAAATGCTGACATATGCTACACAGGAATGAACTTTGGCAACATTACGCTAAGTCAAATAAGCCAGTCACAAAAGGACAAATGTTGTCTCATTCCACTCACACAAAGTACCTGGAATAGTCAAATTCACAGTTTAGTGACTTCCAGGGGCTGAGGGGAACAGAGAGTGAGTGATGGGTATGGATTTTCAGTTTGGGAACACAAAAAGTTCTGGAGATCCATGGTAGTGATGGTTACACAACCATGTGAATGTTTCCTAGTGCCATTGAACTGCACATTGAGTAATGCGTAAATGGTAATTTTATGTGATGTATATTTCACCATACTGAAAAAAGATGCAGAAAAAGCCCTTCATATTATATAAAATGGGGGGGGACCCACATTCTTACAGATAGTTTCTCATGGTAATAATCCTTGAAACTTGTAAGTAAAAATGGAAATTTTTTTCTAAGGAACAAACTCATTCAAATTCTTCCTCATTTGTGAGCTGAATGCTCTCAAATGTCAAAGGAAATTCATTTACTATCCATTTATCAGTTACAACCATCATTACATGGAGCTAATGTGTCTAAGTATGCCACAGTAAGCCGTCTCCAAAGGAAAGAAGCCTTAGTGTGATTGAAACACTGGTTGGATAAAAAGATATCATAAGTATTGAATAAATGCATGAGTTTGATTTATAGCAAAATTAAAGGAAGATGAGATCGAATAACAAACTTATATCCAAGCATTGAAAGAAACTCCTGGGGGTTGTCCACCTTTGTTTGAAGTTAGTATGAACAGGGTTTATCATGTATTTTGGCCCTGATAGTTATGTTGAGTTTGCTCAGCAGGAGGCTAAGGTGAGGGTCCCTACAGGGGGAGAGAACAGTAGGAAGGTTATAAGCAGGGGACAGGGGAGAATTTGAGTGGCAGCTGACAGGAGTGAGTGGTAAAGGGAATAAACAGATCACAGCTCAGTGTTTCACATTTGATATTAATAATGAAAAAGAAGGTTGAAGAGTAATATATGTTAACCAGTAAATAAAGGGATTTTGGCTATATGAATGTGTAGGAAATATTATAAATATTATACTGAACAGGTGAAGTAGAATAACTGGTAACAAGGATCTGGCTGGTTATATGAGAAATCAAAACAAAGCATGTACATGTCTGTAAAACCAGGTGATCTTTTATCTTTCTGTGTAGCTGAACAAACTGTCCTTGGTATAAATAGGAACATCAGCTTTAATGGGACTAGATGTCACCCTCACTGAGCATCTGTCATGGGCCATCAGGCTGGACCATGCCTCATTTCACTGCACATTGGTAAAACTCAATTTCTACTTGGCTAATGAAAAGAAATTCTGGTACAAGTACAGAATTAGAAGCCCCCCACTTTGGGGAGGGGCATGCCCTTCTTATCATCATACTGAAGCACTATCCATCTGTAGCTGCCAAATACCAGCCAGAATATAAAGGGGGCCTACACAGTTAAAGCCTGTTACAAACCTTAGTGCCTTAACCTTCTTAAAATTCCTGAAAGATAAGCAAGTGGAAAGTGTTGAGTGACATAGAATTTGCCCTTGGGCTAAGTTCCACTATTTAAAACTCATTCACCAGCATCTCCCATACCAATACACTATTTCCCTACCAAGGAAGACCCATTTGATATATACCTGTGTTGGTACAAGGGTTCCAACTGGAATTAAGCTCCAGCAAGAGCAATGGCAGGATGTAAATCAGATTATTCACTTTCTCAAAAACCTTTTAATCTCCATGAATCTTTAAATAAAGCTCTCTCCTATCTGTAATTATCTCCATGCAACTTTATCAGCATTAATTTACCTAATAATTTAATTTCCAGCTAACTTCAAAATCTGTGGCAGTATTTTCATACTAAGTCACCTTCCCAATATATCACCAAGTACTCTTGGAGTCAACCAGCCCCCACACGCTCCTTTCTGCCCTATGCAGTGATCACTGAGTGTTTCTCTGTCACATTTCCACCTAAAAATACAAGTTCCTCTGATGCATCTCTTAATGGTCTTTTTTGGAGGTCAATGCTCCATGACATTTTGGTGGATATTTTTATGTGAACTCAATATGAGTTTGACAGTGACTTTTCACTTCAAGGAACACAAATATCAATCATATTTTTGATAAAAATCAAGATTATCTCTTTTTTTTCCTGATTGGGGAAAAAAAATCACATTTTGTTGTTGCTGTTGTTTTGTTTCTTCTTGTGCATGTGTGTTGTTAAACAATACCCAGCCGTAAATATTTAGAACAAGTGTTGTGATGGTACCTCAGTTACATCTCCTTCAAAACTTGGTTCTAAGATCCATATTAAATGCTTTATTTAACATATGTATTCTCAGTGGGGGCAATTTCAGTCTCAAGGGGGCAAACATTTATTCGTATGGGTTGAAAAGCAATCTTTTGATATAACAAGTATATATATATATATATAATTCATAAATAGATATACCGTGGTATACATATATCTGTGGTATAAAATTTCATGTTGATTAGAATTGTCTAGAAAAGTTTCTTTAAAGGGAAAATAATGAAAAAGGTTAAAATCATTGCTTTAATTTTTTTTACTATAAAAATCAATGTTAATACAGTAACACAAAATGTAGTTATTTGTTAGGGATACTAGAAATCTGCAGACATCATTTTCTCTGGGACACTTTTTCTTATTTCTGAATATTTCATAACACTTCTCCATCTCAGAAGGGGTTGAGTCCTTCCCCGTCACAGGACCCATTGTATCCTCCTGTGACTGCCATTGGACTGCATCCCCTCACCACCATCTTTACTTCAAGAGAACAAGACTGTCTTCATCCATTCCTTAGACATTTATATAATACCCTCTGTGAGAAAGATACTGGGCTTGCTCCGGGGAGTACAGTAGGAAACAAGTCCAATAAGAACCTGGCCACCTGGCACTTCCATCCTAAGTGTGACACAAATAGACAAGAAATAGATTGATAGCCAAAAGCCAGTAGATAAACAACATACAAAACAATCTATAAACTACAGGTTGAATATTCCTTATCCAAATGCTAGGATTTCATATTTGGGATTTGGGGGGATTTAGGAACATTTTCACATGCATAATCAGATATTCTGGGGATGAGACTCAAGTCTAAACATGATATTCATTTATGTTTTATGTATACCTTCCACACGTATCCTGAAAGTAATTACATATTTTTCCTGCATGTGTTTTTACTGTGACATATCTTATGAGGTCAGGCATGGAATCTTACAGCTTATGTGGATGCTCAAAAATTTTGGAATTTTGGAGCATTTTGGATTTTCTGATTAGGGATGTTTTACCCTTATTTCACTGAAGATCTATGGAAGAAATAAACATGGAGATATAACAGATGGTTAATACAGATGGTAATACAGTAACAAAACAGAGTTACTTGTTAGGGATACTTGAAGATGACAGGAGACAGGCAAACAATGGCCAGGAGGAGAGTGCAAGCCTAAATGGGACCAAGAGAGAGAGAGCTTGAGGGAGCAGGCCTGTGGATGGGAGGCTGGGGTGGGGGGAACCGCAGTAGCTGCCTGGCAGCGAGGAGGGGGTTGGCAGGAAAAGATGCTAGGAAGTCAGGACAACGGGAAGTAGTTACAGCATTGCTTTTTAAACCACAGTAAGGAGTTTTGATCTACCTAAGAGCAGTGGAAAGCCAAGATTCATCTTTAGACAAGATAAGGAGAGGATTCAATGCAAGTGAGAAGAAAACCCCTCTGACGACTGCCCTGGGGAGAGAGGGGCAGGGGGAGCAAGAGTGGGAGAAAGAGACAGGTTGGATGTCTCTTGAGAGACCGAATGTGGCTTGAACTATTGTAGCAGCAGCAGAAGTAGAGAAAAGAGGAGTGGGACAAGTAACCTGAGCTAAGAGAGACAGAGAGAAATGTAACTGTGTGGATGTTGGTGACACTTGCCCAGAAGAGCTTTATCTGTATCTTGTCTCAGCCCCCTCAGCCAAGCCTGCTGTCAAGGAGAGAGATTCCAACACTCGACTGCACTATGGTATACTCCAGTAAGGCTCCACCAGGTGTACTCATTAGGAAATGACAAGATTCAACAAAAGCAGCCAGTGTGCTGCTAGTGGACAAGTAGAGAGTGTTCAATGAGGCCAATTGTGATAACCTCCATCTTAGCACAGATCAATGGATGTCAGTTATTTAAGGTGATCATGATAACTAGATTTTTAAAAATATACTGCTTATTTTTATTTTATTAGGACTTGTTCTGAAAGGACTGATATGAATTTTCTGAGATAGGAACAATAACACAAAAACTTTTACAGAAAATGGAATTGGGACATCAGGAAAAGAAAGATATGTGAGTATAAGAAAGGAACATAGCCAGATGTGAGGTGAGCTTATAGGTTTTATAAGCGTATCTGTTTTTAGTTCTGTTGAAGGACTATGTGGTCATTGATGGTTGTGAGCAACAAAAAGTTTCTCACCAGAGCTGTGACACCAGAGAATCTAAGTATTAGGAAACTTGGACAAAGAGTCCTTGCTTGTGATAAACCTTTTCTTGTGGGAGAGGAAAAGTAAGAAAGATAATGATTGTTTTCTACAGGGGGAAAATGTGTTTATAGGATCAACACAGGTTTAAAGCTTTTTAGTTTAATATATACTGAATCAGGACAATGTCACTGTGAACAAATTCTAGCACAATCCAGTTTAGAGCAATGCATAATTAATATGACAGATCTGACATATCCTAATGACAGAAACACTATCCATGCCTGCAGTGTACATGAACAGAGTTTGAAGCAAACCATGAAACAGGTGGAAATTTTGTGTCTACCTGGTATAGGAATGTTCCACCTGATTCTAAACAACTTAGAATTGCAACTGTATATATGCAAGATAAACAACCCAGATGGTTGCATTTTAATTTTGTTCTCTCCATTAAGTTGTTGCTTTTCTCACATCAACTGAATTGAGAAGAACCTACAGGAGCCCTGGGGAAAACACTGAAAGTTTTCCAAAAACGCCCATCCTTCAAATCCTTGCCCTGGACTCCTTCTTCTCAGATCCAATCCAGGCTGCAAATAATCTCTCTTGATGTGAAGAGATTTTATCACACTGATGGTTACAATCACAAAATTAGTTAGTGATTTTCTAGTCTTGTATTGCAATAGCTGCTAAACTAGGTCCCAAGTAAGATGTTGAAATGTCAGCAGTGATTCTTTTTAAATTTATTTTTAAATTGTTGACGGAACTTTCTTTTATTTATATGTGGTGCTAAGAATTGAACCCAGTGCCTCACACCTGCTAGGCCAGCACTCTACCACTGAGCCACAACCCCAGTCCAGAAGTGATTCTTTTTATGAAAAACGTGCACTAGATCATATAAGGGCTCAATCCTCCCTTACTCAATCCTTTCTTACTCTAACGTGCATTCTGAAGGGAAGCAAGGAGGAGCATCCATTGCTGAGGGGTTTTCCACCATCCACGCTCTATCTTCACCTACTATCCCTTGTGAGATTCCTCATCATGTGGTTTCAATGTTATTCAGCCAGCACAATCTTTTCATCTTATTTCTTAACAGTTGCTGAAATCACCGATTTTTAGGTGATGAGAGGTAAAATGCATACAAAACATCTAGCAAGGAAACAAGAAAACTGCTTTTATTTAAGGATGCTTTTAGTCTTATTGAATGTGCATGTGGAGGCATGGGCCAGTAGTAGTGTTTCCCTCAATTCAAACTTGAGATTCGGGACTGAGGCACTTTTATTTTTTTAAAAGGCAAACAAGAAAAGAAAGATAGTACATCGAGATTTTATAAAGCATTCTTTCCTTATGATTGTTGAAACTGTGCATTCATGGTATAATCTGTGGTTTTACAGACTTCTCCATTTGTATTACACAGACCCTAGGGAAACAGAGAAAATGATACTTTTTTTTTTAATTAGAGCATTATAGTTATACATAGTAGCTGGATTCATTTTGGCCAAATCATACATAACTCTGCTGATATTCCTTTCACTGATTTATTTACTTATTTTTGATTGGTCCTTTCTATGTATACATAAAAGTGAAATTATATGATATACTTATATATGCATATGATGTGGTTTGGTTAAATTCATTCCATATTTCCTCCCCTTTCCTGTCCTTCCTCCTTCCCTTTCCATCTCCTACCACTGATCTTCTGTCTTTATGATATCCAATCCTCCCCCCACACCAACTTCTTTCCCTTATTTTGCTCTAGCTTCCACATGAGAGAAGACATTTGACCCTTGATTTTCTGAGGCTAACTTATTTCACTTAGATATTCTCCATTTCCATCCATTTACTGGCAAATGCCATAATTTCATTCTTCTTTATGGCAAGTAAAATTCCTCTGTGTATACATACGACATTTTCTTGATCTATTAATCTATTTACAGGCATCTGGACTGATTCCATAAATTGCCTATTGTGAATTGTACTACTATAAACATTGAAGTGACTGTATCACTATAGTATGCTGATTTTAGTTCTTATGGACAAATATCCAGGAGATAGAGGGGTCATATGATGATTCCATTCCTAAATTTTTGAGGAACCTCCATACTCCTTTCCAGAGAGGTTGTGCTAATTTTCAGTCCCACCAACAATATATGAGTGTATGTTTTTTTCCACATCCTCAAAAACATTTCTTATTTTTATTTTTGATAATTGCCATTTTGACTATAGTGAGATGAAATCTTAGTGTAGTTTTGATGTGTAATTTCTGACTACTAGAGATATTGAACTTTTTTTTCATATATTCATTGACCATCTGTTCAACACTTTTACAGGGAAGAGAAGTGGTACCCCTGAGCCTAAGGAAGGGCTCTCTGCCTCATACTCCTGCCCAGTTTCTTCCATGCTGGTGAGAATGGGCCCCTTCCTAGGTTTTGGGTGTGCATTCTGAGTCATTCCAACCTCTTTCTGACTCTTATCCCTGTTTCTGGCACCAAAGTGCCACCTTGCTCAAGTTCCCCTTCTCTACTAATAGGCCTATGGCCTCAATCCTGTTTTGGTAAGAGCAGCTCTAGGGACAACCCCCAAATATGTAATCCAGCTCCGGAGATGCACCCAGAGCAAGCCCTGGGGCTGGTATTCCCTCCTTCAGACACTGGCTGCTGGAGAAGGGACCTGGTAAAAGGACAACGGAATACTGAATATGCTAAATAGGCTCAGGGATTCTGTCAAGTTCCCCATATACCACTTAGATTCAGCTCCTGGCCTCATCATTAATTAATTGTGTGAATTTGACAAGTCACTTCTATTTCATTTCATTAACTGTAAAATGGGGACAATAGCACACACTCCACACGGTCCTCCTGAGGAGGAAAGGAGAAAGTCCATGCAGAGCTCTCAGTCAGACCCCCTTGGACTCTGCCTCAGCTGAAGCAGAAATTTCTCCTCCTCCTAGAAGTTCCTCTGGACTTCCTGCCCTGGAGGCAGGCCTGCCTTCTCCTCTTTTTCACTTAAGGAGTTGGATAGGACTCTTCTGCCCCTAGCACCATTTTCAGGCCTCACGACATCCACAGTCATGACCTGCCTCGGGAATGTCCATTCTGTCACTCACATCCACCTTCCTGAATGGCTTCAGCATCAGGATCACCATGTTAACCTCCTATCTTCACTGTGGTAACTTCCACATCCACAGTGACAGCTCTCTGGACTCCAGACCCCAGTTCTCCAATTCTGTATTATGCTTCTAGTCCAACCCCATTTCAAAATGTTAGGCCTTTTTCACTACCATTTCTTCTTCTTCTTTTTTTTTCCTTTAAACAAGGATGTGCCTTCTCTGTCTTTTAAGACTCATGCTCCATCTGTGGTCTGGATTCTACATTCTCTCTAGAGGTCGTCACCTTGGGTTCCCAGATCAACGTCAGAACACCAGGGAATCTGTTAAAAATGTCAGTTTTGGGGGCTCCCTCAGATCTATTGAATAGGAAGGTTGGGGGTGCAGATGAGGACTCTGTAAAGAAAGGTCCTACCCTCCCCCCTATCCCCTCCCCCCCAATACACACACTGCCATGTCCCTCTCTCTTCTGTTTCTTCTACTTCATCGTGTTCAGGTCTCCCATGTGCTCAAAAAGGAAAACTCTGAATCCTGCTCCTCCTATAAATGTCCATTAAATATTTTGTTTGGTTAAGAACATACTCTAAACAAGCTATATGACATAGCTTGTTTGCATTTTCTTTCAAAAAGTCTCCAAAATTGGGTTTCGACTCTATCACACTCTATTAAAAGTCTATTAAAACTCCAAGACCAGAAATAACTTCTTTCTTTCCGAACTTTAAAGCCGTCTCTCCTCGGGCTCTCAGCAGCATTTGGCATTGTTGAACACCTGCTTAGTCTTGAAAGCCTATCTTAGTTTCCCAAAGGGCAAGATCCCAATTTTCCTCCTTCCAGACCATCTTTGCTCAGCCTCCTTTACCTCTTTCTTCTACTGATGTAGGACAGATGTGGCTGGACACCCAAGGAATTTTCCAGGAAGCAGTTTTATTCAAGATACTGCAGTCCAGAGGGGCCAATGCCTAAAAATCTCTGGACCCTGAGACCAAAATTCTTTTAGATTTAAACTCGGGGGGGGGGGTGGGTAGCCACATGACAGTGGGTGGGTACAAACCAGTTACTCTATGTCCCATATTCTTAGGCTAGACAGAGGTTAGACAAGTTTTTACCAAGAAACCAGAGATTGTATCTTTGGTACAGCAAGAAGCTTGAGACAGAGGCTATCATACCTTTTGTGTACAGAGCTGGCATTTACAAGCAGCAGCTTCAAACTGCACTGAGCTCTCTGCAGAAATCCTGCTGACATTCTTTGTAAAGATCTTGTTGACTAGGAGAGAAGCTTATATGTTACGAATATGGTGGAGGTTTCTGGAGAAGCTTAATTATAGTCAGGGTATTTGGGGGGCTACTTCACTATCTCACAGGGAACTTTCCTTCATTCACTCCACCCATGTTTATTTTTCCTACCACTTTCATCTTCACAGATTGGATTGTCACTGCTAGGGGATCTCTCAAAACTCATCTTCCTATGCAAACTTCTCATCTTAGTTGTAGTTCCACACAACATGCCACCTTCTAGATGCTTCCAACCCCATGATTCATAGTACCTCAAATTTAACACATTCAAAGTCAACTTTCCTTTAGTACAAACCAAATTCAAAGTTTGATTTCTCAGTTTTTATTATTTATATCCTCATTCTCCCAAAGGACGGTAGAATATCCCAAAAGAGTGTTCAGGAAAAGTTCAGAACTTTTTAAAAACACATTGTTAAGGAGGTTTCTATGGACAAATAAGTTTGAGAAATGGGACAATGTCATCTTTCTGGGTGTTCACAATGCAAATTAACATATTAGAGGCTCTAAAAAATCATATACCAAACAAGTCAATAAATAAATAAAGCAGATAATTGCAAACTGATTTAAGCAAGGTCTTAACTTCTTTTTTAACACTAAGTATCATTCCTAGGAACATCCAGCAACACTACTGTGATCATTCCATCTCATCTCTCAGATTCAACCAATTGCCTAGCTCTCCTAATTTTTCCTAGCAGAGAATTTATTTCTGGTTCTGTGGTCACACCTCTGAGCTTCAGGCCCTACTACTTCTTGCCTAAGAATTCCAACTGATCATTTCACATGTATGCTTTTGAATCTTTGATGAATAATTATTAGTTTGAGGCCAGATTATCATTTCACTTTCAGGTTCAAAACCTGCACTCAATAAAAAAATAAATGTCATAATACAGAAAATAATATTCCAAGTCTTTCCTAACCCAGATTGACCCCTGCTTGACATCCTCTTTCCTTCTCTTCGTTCTGTGATCCAAGTTTCATCTAAAATTGACCTTTGACCCTGGAACTTTATCACATCCATGCTCTTGGTCTTGCAGTTTGCTTCATCTTGAAAAGCTATCATCAGAGCTTCTCAAATTCTTGTCTATTCTCCACAGCTCAGCTACAATCCCACTGCCTCTACAAAGTTTCCTCATTCTGTCTTAACTTATAACTGCTCCTTTTGAAATTCTGGAGCATGATGTTCATGGCACCATCTGGCTTTCTGTCTTCAGCAAGAAGCATAGTAGACACAAAATCTCATTTGTATCCATCTCCTCAGCTGTATGTAATACTGTGTCTTGCTTAGAAAGCTCTAGAAATAACCTGCATAATAAATAAGGATCACATCATGTTGACCTGTACATACAAGAGGAATTTCATACTCCTTAATTCAGAATCCATGACACTGTGAAGTCAGTACATGTGCACAGGAAAAGAAAATTCACCATGTTCTTCCTTCAAGTGCAAGCTTTCAATACTGAATGCTGTAATTTTGCTAAATTGATGCTCTGTTGGTAGTTTATCTTGAACTATGGTGTTTATAGCTATCAGCCATGGTAATTTGCACCAGAGTGCCAGCTGCTTGAAATTTCCTCCTTGTTCCCAAGAGAAATCATATGGGTTCAAATTCCCAATAAAACATTAATACCAAACTGAAAAATAATGTAATAATGTTAATGCATTAGTTATTAGCAAAAATATCACAGGCCGAAGTAAAACAGGCAAATGATTCCTACTTCTATCCTCACTACATGAGGCACCTCAGGTAAGAAAAAACTGGAAACAAGTTCATTTTGTTATAGAACACATCAGCAGCAAATACTTAGGTGAAAACAGAATAAAAAACTTGGAATTACTAGCTCAACAACAGTCTTCCCTCTTTGTGGAAAACAAAAGAGTAAAACCATTTAAACTTAGAAACTATTAGAAAAAGACCAAAAAAGTTTTTTTTTCCTTCTCATTATTGTTTTCTCTTTCCTCCCCCAATTTTCAATTCTAAATGCTATCATCTTTTCCTAATGCTCCGTCCACTATGTCCCTTAATCCTCTCTCTATATGGAAAGCAAAGGGAAAAGGAAGCTAACATTTATTAAATTGTCCCAATAAGACCCACCATGTGGCTATTAATTTACAAGTTATAGAAATCTATTGTGGCATCCAGAGTAGATCAAGTGAAGTACTCTGGAGATCCTTCTTACTTGTTTTTTTAGTTGTGTGGCCCTGAGCAAGTTACTTAATAGTACCCACTGTCCCCAACCTCCGCAAAAAACAAAAACAAAACAAAAACTGGGACACCATTCCCTGCAGTTGTCATAAATATTAAATGAGATGATATCTATAAAGTACTCAGAACAGTGCTTGGCAGTGGTAGACTCTTTATGTAATAAATATTCTTAAACTAAATAGAAAATGCTGTTAACTTAGTAACTGGCTGAAGAACACACAGGTGAGTGAATGGCAAAAAATATGACTTGAACCCCGGTCTTTCTGGCTCTTTTCACTCTGTTGTCCTCACTGGATGGTACAAGTTCTAAACAAACTGAGGGGGAGTGGGTAAGACCATTGACCAACTTATAACTGAGGAGATGCTTATCATGGGTTGAATTGTATCCCTCAAAATGCACATGTTTAAATTGGAACCAGCAGTGTCTCAGATTGTGAACTGGTTTGGAAAAAGGGTCTTTCTAGAGGTAATCAAGCTAAACCATTAATAGGCCCTAGTGCAAGGAACTGGTGTGACGACGATTAAAAGGAAATGTGGATGCAGAGACCTACATGTGGGGAAGACAATGTCAAGACATGGGAGAAGATGGCCATCTACAAGTCAAGGAATAAACCCTGGAACAGATCTTTCCCTAAGCCCCAACAAAGAACCAACATGGCCAACACCTTGATTTCAAACTTCTGGCCTTCAGAACTACAGGCAATAAATTTCTGTTGTTAGGCACCCCCAGTCTGTGGTATTTTGGTATGGCAGTTCTAATAAAACCTGGGACCACAATCCTTGTTAAAAAGCAAAGGCTAACAGAGTCCCTCTTGGAACTGGTTCAAAGGCTCTTATGAGGGGCATTGGGTTCATTTATGCAGGTTGCCATATCGAAGTATCACAAACTGGGTGGCTTAAACAAGAGAGATGTGTTGACCCACAGTTCTGGAAGCCCAAGGTCAGGGGGCTGGAGATTTGGTCTTAGATTTGGTGAGAGTCCTCTTCTTGGTTTATTACAGGGGGGATCTTCCTGCTATGTCTTCTAAAGGGGGCTTGGGGGCTTCTCTTATAGGCATACTAATCCCATCCCATTCACGAGGGTTTATCCTCATGATCTATCACTTCCATAAGGTCCACACCTCTACCACCAGCACCTTGGGGGTTAGGATTTCAACCTAAGAATGTGAGGAGGATAGGCCAATGAGGTCACTAATGGCAGTGGGAGTGATGAAAAGGTAATATAATATTTTCCAGAGTCTAATGGAGCATATACACAAGTTGAATCTCCCAGTTAATCCCTTGCACCTAGGGAAGAAACAGAACACTCCTCTTAGCCTTTGGAGAATAGTATTCATTTGAATTAGTTAATGCCCTTTAAGATGACCTGATGAATTAGATCTATGTCTTCCTTGTAAACTGATCAGGAGATGGAAAATAACTACAAACAGCAGCAAAAGCCAAACAGAGACATGCACTGTCCTAGGAGGATTGCTTGGGGGTGGCTGCTGATCCTGCACTGACTCTCCTGATTGTCAGAAACCATGGAGGTCACCCTGTCAACCTGATGAGGAGCCTCAGGGACTCCAGGTAAACTGAAGACTGCCAGTCAGTGATGACGCTTCTCACTCGGAAATAGCATCTGATGCCGGAATACAGTGATTTTTTGCTAACTTGCCACTTTTTTCACAGACTCATTGATGTGTTCTGAGTATAGCACCTGCTATGGCCCAGGCAGTGTGCTAGGGATAAGAACATGTACGAAACAAATTTCTTAACCTTAAATACTTCACAGGAAGGTAAAATAAATACTTGAGTAAAATAAAATTGGGTACAAAAAAAAAAAAGAATTATGGAACCCCTAAGTTGCAAGACTGTATATACTTAGGCACTTTGTCTCCATTACATTTCTTAGGAAAGCAATATCATCTTCATTTTATGCCCAAGATAACTGATCATAATACTCTGCCTAATAGAAAGAGCTAGATTCAAATTGGGTGTGAACACTACAAAGGACAGAACCTTTCTGCTACCTCATGTTGTCTTTGTAGGTTTATCTTACTGGGAAACACTAGCTTTCCAACAATGGAAGTTTCCTGAAGGATGAGAATAGCTTAAAAGCACTTAGAAAAATGATAGCAGCTATATACACACGTACACACAGTGTACATGTATATCCAAAGTCACATAGTATGTTGTAAATAAATATGATTGTACATTGTCAATTATACATAAATAAAATTGAAGGAAAAAAGGGTTGGGGTTGCAGCTCAGTGGTAGAGTGCTTGCCTTGCATGTGTGAGGCAATGGGTTTGGTCCTCAGCACCACATAAAAATAAAGATATTAAAAAATTGAAGAAAAAAGAATTTCTGCAATAATTAAAATGAAATAGAGAAAAAAAAAGAGAAATGGAAGGAAAGGAAGAAACAAAGCAGAATCACTAAAAGCCAGCAAATTACCTGGATCAAGGACTCAGGTAAGCACGGTGTGTCTGGACCACCACCTAACACATTTTAATGCCTCTACTCTTGCTCTGAAAAACACACCTTTCCCATAACCAGTGCTTTCCATTTCTTTTTCCTTTTCTGAGTACTCTTAAAATTTAAGATTTAAATCAAATCAGGCCACTCTCTGGCTCAACACCTTCCATCTGGTCACAATCAGTGAAAATTCTTCCCCATAGTCCACAAGACCCTATGTGATCTTCAGCCTGCCTCCTTGTCCCCATTTTTTGTGCTCACACTGGTTTCTGGGCTGTTGTAGGATGTGCTTCAGAAGTTCTGGTCTGGTTCCCACTGCCTGGCAGCCTGCATTCCATCCTCCAAATATCCACATACACACACTCCATTCACGTTTCTGCTCAAATGTCACCTCCACAGAGATTCTGTTTCTGGTCACTCCCCAACTCCTCCTCCACTTGCCTTTCCTTCTTTTTTGTGCTATGGTCTGAATGTGCCCCCTCAAATTCCTATGTTGAAACTCTATCCCCAACACAGTAGGATTGAGAGGTAGGCCTTTAGGAGGTGAGTAGGCAGAGCACTAGTCATGGGATTTTGCCCTCGTAAAAGGGCTTGAGGAAACACCTTCGCTCCTTTTTGCCTTCTGGACCAGTCCGTCAGGTAAGGACATAACAAGAAGGCACTATCCACAAGGCGGAAATTGAACCTTCTAGCAGCTTGATCTTGGACTCTTCCAACTTCTAGAACTGGGAGAAATAAAGTTCTGTTCTTTGTGAATTAATTGGGCTAAGTTGTTTTGTTATAGCAGCAGGAAGAGACTGATATATATTTTAATCATAGCTACATCACATTGTAAATGTCTGTGTCGGTGTGTGCACCATTTACTCCAACTGGACTGTCTCCCTCCTTAAGCAAGGACTTTGCTTACCTATTCCTGGTAGTAGGGATAGGGGTGGCACATAGTAGGTCCAGAATGAAAGGAGAGAAAGAGGAAGGGAAGGAAGGAGGGGAATGGATTTCAGCTAAGAATCTGATGAGACCTCTCTTCTTACTGAGAATGTGAATTCTGAATGAGAAATAAAGACACTGATTTATGACTGTCTCAATAACCAAACTTCAATTCCTGATTCATAATGTGATAATTTGAAGAAATATTTGGAGCACGATTCTGAAGGTGGTAGTGGGAGTTGGGGGACATAGGAACCCAGACTAAAGCAATTCAGAATAACTGAAGTAGAAGGTGGGTTTCAACAAATATCTTGAAGGAGATCAGATGATGTCAGCCCAAAATAGGTCACTTACGTATAAGGATTATTTTGGACTAAAGGTAACTGAAAAATCCACAGATTCTGGAAGAGTTCTTGAATTTCCAAAAACCAGGGCACAAATGTTACATTACAAAGTCTTTTCTCCTATACCAAAGAATTTTGTGTGGGGGTAGAGGGTTGGTGGGAACAGAACCCCTAAGCAAGTGTTCTACCACTGAGCTATGCCCACAGCCCCAGAAGAGTGACTCTTTTCAATGGTAACAGAGTCAGCATTGAGACAAGTCTGCATAAGCAGCTCTTACTAAAATAACCCTATCCTCCATTCAGCTCTCCATACATTTCATCGGCATGTGTGATGTACATTTCTTGGAGCCCATTCTCCCTTTCCTTTGTTAAAAATACTATGTAGGGGCTGGGGTTGTGGATCAGTGGTAGAGCACTTGCCTAGTACATGCGAAGCCCTGGGTTCAATCCTCAGCACCACATAAAAAATAAATAAATAAAACAAAGATATTGTGTATAAGTAAAAGAAGTAAATATTAAAAAAAAAGTTTAAAAAAATACTATGTAAGTCCTGAATCCTACCACTTATTTTAGTTTTAGGTTTTTTTTTCTATGAACTCTTATGCACATCAAGTATTAGTAAAATTGTCTCTTTGAACCTGTCAATCTGTCTTTTGCAAGTCTAATTCATAGGCCTTTAGATGCTAAACCTAAGAGGGTAGAGAAAAAGATTTTCGTCACTGATAACCTTAATTTTTACCATTAATTCACATGCCTTTCTGGTCAATTCTATTTAGTGCTTGGCCAGACCACAACTCAGGAATTTAATTTGATGTGTGTTCTACTTTGTTAGAGCTCTATTTATAACACATTCAGACAGAAAAGAACCAGGTAAGGGGGCAGGAAAAAAAAAGTCACATGAGGACCTAGTCCAGAAAAAGACAAAGTTTAAAGAGAAGAAGGCTAATCATATACACAATAAGGCCCCAAACTGGGATCAAAGAATTGATAGTAAAACAAGGCAGACCTCCATTTTCTGTAAATCAGAATGCTCTGACAGAGCTGCTGGCAGAGGGCACAGGCTGCCAGCCAAGAGGAGAAGAAATGGCCTTTCTGTAGGGCTGTGACACGGGAGAGCAGATGGATAATTGTCTTGGAACACTTCTGCAGGTATGTGGTATAAACACAAGCAGAGCACAGGTGGTCTGCGACCTTGCAGGTGTAGCTACCACCCACCAGCTGTGGGGCCTTTGATGCCTATCAACAAATTTGGGCATCAGTTCCCCTATCATTAAAGCAAGGTGGATTGGTCATCATCTACTAACCCAGTTCAGAGCCCAAGGATCCAAGGGGATGACTCAGGAATGCTTTTTCGTCATTTGGAGATGGTAATCCACCTGAGCCAAGCTGTTGGAGACTCCAACTCAAGTCCACATCCCTAAATCTATGAACACAGCTTTGTCATCTGTTTCAGAAAATGAGATTGGATAGAAGATCTTATTTGGAGGGGAAAAACATGTTCTATTAATAAGAATGTAAAGACTCCAACCAGGCGTGGTGGCACACACCTGAAATCCCAGTGGCTCGGGAGGCTGAGGCAAGAGGATTGGCAGCTCCAAGTCAGCCTCCGCAAAAGGAAGGCCCTAAGCAACTCAGTGAGACCCTGTGTCTAAATAAAACATGCTTGATAATCTTATTTTATTCCTTTAACTATAGACAGTAGATTTTTAAGCATTCCTTGCAGATAGAGCCCAAATGTTTGAGTTTTGGCCGGTGGAACGCAAGTGGAATCCACGTCTGACATTATCTGCCTGACAACAAAATTACCCTTTTTGTTTGTTTTTAAGGGCAGCTCTGAAGGCTGCATGTTGAAAATGGCAGTATCATAAAATTGATGGAACCTGGATTTCCAAACACTGCCTAAATAAGAGCTGCTCAGAAGGTGTTAAGAAATAAATCTTTACCTTAATAAACCAATGTGATGTCTGGGATTGTTATAGCAGGTGGTATTGCTTGTCCTAATATAAATGTCAACTTAAAATTTACATGCAGACTATTCAAATGTCACACTTTATAAATAAACACTTATTTCCATACCCTTACTTTCATAAGCTCTCTGCAAACTTTTCACCTAGCTCATGGACATTATTGGAGATACTAGCTATTAAAAACTTCAACATGTTTGAACCAGTAAAGCTTTGAATCCTTCAGGCTACTATAACTGAAGGAGATGTATAACTGTGAGGTCGTATTTCCAAAAATGATCGTTAAAACTCAAATTCTTAAGAAAAATTTATTATATGAACACATCAAAATAAGATTGACTGAGCTAGTTCAGGCCAATATATCTTCAGCAAACAGTAAACAGTAAACTGTTGTTCAAAAGAGTAATTGAGAATGTGCTTGTTGAACCACGGATGTATGAAGGTTCAAAGATAAGGTGACTCTTCTCTGAAAAACAATTTTGAAGAAAAAAAAAAAACCTCATCTTACATTCAGGCATATGTGGTAATCGTTGGCAAATTTTTATTTTTGAACATTTTATTTTTGCATATTCTCTTTCTAAGTGCAGATGGAAAAAATAAACATGATTTATTTTTGTTCAGTTGTATAAGCTCATTTGGTTTTGGCATCTACATGGAATGAGAATTCAGTAACATTTTGTATGTATAAGAATCTCTGATTATTTTCTCAGGTGCTTTGGGGTTTTAAAAAATACCAAATATGTTTTGCAAGCAACAGTATTTCTGATTACAAACCCATATGTAAGTCACAGACAGTTAATCCACACATTTTCAACGACTAAGTTGTTACTTGTAAGTCCTTTTCTAGTTTTTTTAATTGGTAAATGGTAGGGAAGAGAAATGTAACAATGATTACTAAAAAGAAAATAGCATTATTTTGATTATTTGAGTTTTATTGTGTCTTTTTTTAAACTATTGTTATTTGCTCTATTCTCTACAATTTTTTTCCAGAAAGTTTGAATTTATACTTTTCTGCCAAAATTTCTGAGTTAGAAGACTATACCTGAAATGGCTCCTGCCATTTTATTTCAGTTTGAAATTAAACAGTTTTCGAAACTTATCTACCAAAGATAAGGAAAGCTCTTATTAGAAGACTAACTATTAGTGATCACAAAATATAATTAAATTATTTGTGTTTTACTTTTCTCCTGGGTTAACATTTTTAAGGTCATGCCTACCTAACAACTTTTATCTTTTAAAACATTCTTCACAGAAGGTAATAATAGTCACTTTGGTTCTGAGGTTCTCTTTTTATTAAACGTATTGTCTAAAAATTATCTATAAGCATTCTCTAGCCTCTACAGTGCTTAAAAGCTGTCTGCCTCTCAAGGGCTGATCTCTGCAACAAGTACTAATGTTTTGGGCTCATGGATGATGGGACCAGAATTTGTCAGATTCTAAGTAGATGTCAGTAATTTTGATGTGTCTTTGACTATCTATGCACATAGAAAAACAAAGTTTCAGGCTAGACAAATCTATTGAAAATTTGGGAGGATAGTCAAAGATCTACTTGGTTATTTCATAGATTTATTATTGTCAGATGGAGGCAAGGAGGTGATAGTTGGAAAGGGGTAGGGGGGTTTGAGTAGTAGCAAGGACTCCCAGTCTCACAGAAATTTTTTTCCCCTTCACATAGATGCAACCTTGTCAAATCAGGTGGAGTTTCATGGTTGTTTAATGAAATTGCTTATTAGCAGATCGGCATTGCACCTCCCGCCACCTCATACTTTTCTGTTATCAAGATGAATGCCTGGAATATTTCCTGTTTACAGAATTTCTGCCAACAGGGTACCAGGTTGGATTCCCCCAGTGAGAGGCATGTGTGTGTCACACAGAAGGCAGAAGAGAAGCCATATCATTGCTTCACCACCAGCAGAAGGTTTATGTGAGGGCACCAGCTGACAACAGGTATTTCAGCTCTGTGAGGGTCCAGGGATTCCACAAGGTCAAAACTATTTTCATAACCACAGTGAGACTTTACTAGCCTTTTCATATGCTCTTTGTCTCATGACCACTCAGTGGAATTTTCTAGAAGCTACATGACCTGTGATGACCCTACCAATCTGGTGGCAAAGAGAATGTGTGCTTGTGTAGTCTCATGGCTTAATTTTTTGTTTTGATTTATCATATAATAAATATCAATACATATCAGAACTTTTATATAAAAGTTCTCCCAGATGTTCAAAAATTTTTAAGGTTGTATATTGGTCATGAGATCAAAAATGTTTGAGACAGGCTGTACTAGGTTGTATTCTGAAAATTACCCATCTAATGCTTCAGGTAACTGCAATTATCAGTGTCGACTTTCAATGGTTCTGACAATTTCTCCAATCTTTGAAAGCTATTGGCCAATCTAAGGACTGGCATCATCCTGTGACTTAATTCATCCTATCCCTTCAGGTTTTGTAAGTTCCTAATGTATTACACCATTTCATCCTTGAAATGTAAAAAGTGGTTTTGTTTTCTTAACTAAATAATGCATAGAATTGAATAGGTGTTCAATACAGGATACTACGAATTTGCTTCCGATGAATCTTTAAAATATCTTTAAAATATTTAAAATATCTAGAAAATATCTTCCAACCTCCACTAAAAATTAGAAAAAAAACTACCCTCAAATCATTTGCTTTGGGTTGATAACTCTCAATATTCTATGCTTTAAGACAATTATTCTATATACAACATGCCATGTCCTTCAGAGAAAGCTCAAAATTAAGCAAGAGAGCTTTACATGATAGTTCGTATTAAAATGGATATTAATACTGTACCACAGTGTGTTCTAACACAAAAGTTGTGTTCCAAGAAGTGCCAAGTAATTCATTAAAGCAAACACCTGATTAAAGACAATATTTTAAACTGCAGAAGAGGACTAGAAGCTAGAAAGTTTCTAGCTTGCCATAACAAATTAATTTTTCCCTGTGCATACTTATATAATCCTTTAAGCTTTTAAAAAATAAGTATAAACCCTAAATTTCACTCACAAACCCATCATCTACTTGCATTTAGTGTTTATATAAGAAAGGGCTTTTCTCTACCAATAGTGGCTGGCACCAGAACCTGCAGGTGCTTTGATGTCCTTACCATGCTGTGGTAAACCAAATTCAAAAGATGCCCGAGTTGCAGAAACAGCAGCTGTTTTTCTTATGTGCTTCATCTTGGATCACAACATTACCATCGAGAAGGGTTTGTACAATGCAGAACTTGATACCTAACATAGAATGTTGAGAAACAAAGTAGCCTAGCTTTACATAAGAGAAATCTGTTATTTGTGGTCACTAATTCAGTTATATTAAACTGCTTGCTGTTCCTAAAACAAATCTTGCTGTCTTCTGCTCTTGGGAACATGCTGGTCCCCTTGCAGAAAACAGTCTGTCTTGATCATGTTGTATATCTATCTGCAGCCTTGGCACGTGCCTCTTACCTAACAGGCTCTTGGATATCTATGTATGTATGTATATTTTAATAAATAGCATTATTAGAACAGTTAGGCTCTAATAAGTTTAAAAAATAACAACATGAAGTCCAAAAGGAATAAAGGCTTGGGCAGTAATCAAAAGTGGCTGGTAATGGTTATCAATCTTTAATCTCAATATTGTTACATATATATTTTACTGCATTCCCAATTGCTTTTAAAGTATAAAGGCAAAAAATTTCTTTTTCCTACAGATTTCTGAAAATTTATTTTTATATTTATGAACTGTTTTCTACTAAGGTGTAAGTGAGACACAGACACACCTCTGCAAGGTACAAGGTCAAGTTTTAACTTTTGTAACTACCTGTGGACACCATCACCAAAATCAAGACTATGACCCAATATGAATATCAGGAGGGAATTACAAAGGAGTGGGAGGAAAGTTTTGGTGGAAGAAAATGTCTACTGTCATTTAAAATTTTAAGTCTTACTTGAGATAGAACATATATATGTATTATATATATTGGCTGAAACTTTGGTTACTTTTAGAGTTAAGGAAAAGTCTTAATACTTAACATTTTAGATTATGAATCAGAGGGTTGTTTTTTTTTTTGGGGGGGAAGGGCTGTTTTTGTCAGTGTTTTGTTTTTAACAAGACTTAGAAGTCCATCCTTATTTCTAAAATTAATCTATTCTTCTTTGGAAAGGTACCTAATAGTCTTGGGACAGCAGTATGTCCTTAGGAAAAAGATACAACAGGGTCAACAAAAATATCCTTGGGGTTTTTCCATTTTGTTCTTGAGTTTATCAGATGAGTGGACAATAATTTTGTCTTAATTTTCCTGTTTTGGATTAAAGTGGGGGAATATTGTGATTTATATTTAAAGCTTTTTAATCAAAGGAAGGAAAACTGGTCAGCTCTTAATTGGTCATATCATAGACTTGTAGAAGTAAAGTCTATGTTGAAGTTGACATCCCTGCTAAAGAGTTGAAAATACAAAAGGGGCATTTCAAGGAGTGTTGAAAAATTTATGAGAAGAGCTTTAGACCTACTTTAGGCATCAGTAGAAAAGAAAATCTACTGTGCCCATAGCAAATGTGAATGAATAGGGTAAAAAAGCCAGGCTATTTATTATTTGAAGTACTATAAAAATCTCAAAGGAAATATCCACATATAAATAGAAATGCACAAGTATCTGACTAGACTCAAATATAAATAACAGATTATCTTCTGAAGTAACCCATTGGTTAGACACATTTCATGCAAATATATAAATGTTTTCTGTGAGAAAAAAATAGGGGTTGGGTAATATCAACTTGTCAGCCTTCCCCGAGATGATTTACACATCAGGATTACATCCACCTCTTAGTAATTTCTTTTGGGGAACATACCTTAACACCACAAATCACAGGTCAAAACATTTCCCTTGCTGAGATAGTGAACTGTAATGAGATACCTATAGAAGTTAACCTATATCCCCTACAAAAATTTTCATTTGTAATTTTAAACAGGATAAAAATAAATGCCCCCTTTTCCTCTCCCTGCATGTACCACAGAAACACAGAATGTAAACATCCTGTGTGATACTGGCATTTTTGTATTTAGACTTGATTCTCAGTATTTTAGAGCAGCCTGGATAGCCATTTGATATTAGAACCATCCTCCTTGGAAAACAGTTTCTTCTTCCTGATTATTTTACATGATATGATTCTTTTAAAACATCTTCTTGATTTTCTTTTTAATTAAGTTGGTAAATATAGTCATGAGTCACTTAATGATATGTTCTGAGAAATGTATCATTAGTGATTTCATCATTGCATAAACATCATAGGGTGTACTTACACAAGCTTATATAATACATCTGTCAATTGCTAAAATATGACCTCTTGTTGCAATAGAAATAGAGTAAACATGTGAGGTATGAGGCTGTGGCCAGTTTCGTGTGGCATAATGTTTTATAGCCAACATTTTTGATTAAGTAGGAGAATATTCGAACAATAAAAAGTACAGTAAACCGTTGTTATCATTATCAAGTATTATGATGAACATAATTGCATATGCTGTGCTTCTATATAGCTAGCAAAGCAACAGATTTGCTTACATCGGCATCAACAGAAACATGAGTAATGCCATACACTATGACAATAGAACGGCTGCAGTGTTCTTATTCAAAAAAGCTTGAGCTTCTTTATAATTTTATGGAACTACTGTCATAAATTCAATCCATCATTGACTGAAATATTATATGGTTTATGACTGTAATTGTAAAATAGAGGATTCTACCACAATTCAGATGACATAAAACATAATGTAAACCTCATTAATGTACCTGCTGATTCTGGCCATGTGACCGACTTGACATTTTGGACAAGTATTCCACTGAAGTTAATAACAAGTGTTATTACTTTTTGCTTTTAAGAGATAATAGCAGAGATTTTCCAGGGTTGATGTCAGACTCAAATCCTCAGATTTAAGAGGCATAATAAACTCCAAGCAGGAAAAATAAAAAGAAACCTATACCTTGGCAGATATTAGGTGACACTAGGCAAAACCAAAGTCACAATTCTGTAATAAGTAGGAAGCAAAGATTATATGCAAAGAATTCACAGTTATTCCCAGAGCTGACTCCTCAACAGTCAGAAGCCAAAACTGTGGCAAAATATCAACTTTCAAGTTCTAGGAAAAAATAATTGTCAATGTAAAATAATTTTCAAACAAAATTATCATTCACAAATCAGTTTTTTTTCCAGAAAGGCAAAGACTTCATCATCAAAACGTTCTCTTATTATAAAGAAATGTGCAAATGATAAATAATAATAATAATAATAATAGAAGGAATCCTTGACACTCAAGTGAAATGTTTTTAAAAAAGGCTGTAGTAATTAAAAGAATAAATCCAAACAATTACAGATTATGGAAAGATAAATCATAAAAATAATATCTAATACTAAAGGTAAAGAAAAAACAGATAAGACTAAATTACTGTCAAAAATAGAAATCAGGAAGGAGTTGGTAGGTTTAAATGTTCTAAAGTTCTTATATTATTCAAAAGGAGGGTAAAGATACTGATTAACTTGAGATTATTTTAATAAGGCATGCTGAAATTTTTAAGTATTCACTTAAAATTAATAAACATAGAACCATAATGTAAAACTTCCAAACTAGTAAAAGGTAAAAAAAAATTTAAAGAAAAAAATCATTCTTCAAGAAATAAAGAAATAGTGAGATGAGATCTAAAACAGGAAAACTGGTAATGATAAAAGCACAAAGATGATTAAACACTTCATTTTTTTCCTTTAAAATGTTTTTTTAGTTGTTGATGGACCTTTGTTTTATTCATTAACTTATATGCGGTACTGAGAATCAAACCCAGTGCCTCACACATGTGAGACAAGCACTCTACCACTGAGCCACAACCTCAGCCCTAAACACTACATTTTTGAAAGGCAAAAACTATTGTACCAAATAAAAAAAATAAGAAAAATACAATACACTAAGCAGACACACCTAAAACCAGAGGACAAAAAAAACAATATGATAATCTAGATCTATTAGGGAATTAACATTTTATAAATAACCTACAGCTGAAATAAGAAACTGAAATGAAAGTAGAAAATACTTTGCATTTAGTAATAATGTTATACTATATAAGAAATCTTGTGAGATGTGGAAAACCAAGTTTCTAAAGAGAAACATAAAAAACTTTCATGAGTAACAGAAGAGAACACAAGAAATTAATCTAAGTAACTTAAATTTAAAAAGGAAGAGAAATTAGAATAAAATTTGAAAAGAGGAGAAACTAACAAAACAAAAAACAAATACAAACTAAATTTTATTCTTTGAAAATATCAAATACTTAAATATGTAGTGAGATTTACTGAGTAAAAATATTGAGATAAGGCTGAAGATTTAACTACAGATACTGCAGAGATTAATAAGACAGTGGGAATATACATTTATGCCTAAAAAATATGAAAATATAGATGAAATGGAAAAATAACTAAAAGCTGTCCTACCCAAGTTGACATTAGAAGTGAAAACCCTTAAGAGTTCTACAGTGATTAAAGAATTTGGGTCAATATTTGGATCTTTGTACCAAAAAACAAAAATTACAGTATATCAAAGAATTTTCCCAGTAAGTTCTAAAAATATTCAAGGAAGAGATAATCAAGAATGTGATGATCAAAACACACACACACACCCCTGTAAAAGAGAAGATTCAATCTCAAACCATATGAGAAAGTATTAGAAAAGAAAGTATTCCTCATGAACAAACGTACAACAAATCTAACAAGTGGAAAAAAATTTTTTGAGCATCAAATCCAGCAACATATTTAAGAAGGCAGAACCTTGTGAAAAAATTTATTTAACCAATTTTGGAAAGTTAGTTCCATGTAGTAAATCCTTTAATATAATTTATCACAATAAAAATTTTAAAGAAAAAAAATTTATCCTAAAAGATGGAAAAAAACAGACATTGGATAAAAAAATCAACATTGATTCAGGACTTTTGGAAAAAATCCAACCAGCTAAAAATAGAAGAAAACATCCTTACCATGATTAAAGGTATGTGTCTAGAAAAACCACATCAAATATTACACTAAATGATAAAAAAATAAAATTTTGTAAGAATGTCCATTAATCTCACCTTGTCATGGAGGTTCCAGCCATGCAGTAAGTTCAGATATACTTGAAAAGTTAAAAGGATTAAAACTTCATTATTTACAGTATATAACTGTTCTAGTTATGTCTGACACAAGAATTTGCAGAAAAATTTTAAACATTTAATTAAAGTTTAGGAAGGTCAATGAATTAAAAGATTCTCAGACAAAATTAACTGTATTTCCATATATCAAACAGAAAGCCGAGATTACTTGAACAGATTATAACAATAATCAAAAAAATAAAATACATAGTAACAATTTAAGTATAAGCATAAGCTTGACTCCCCCCCACCCCCCACCATGTAACACATGCTAGGCAAGTGCTGTAGTATACTGAGCTATACCCCCCAGTGCATAAGCATGACTTTCATTAAAAAAAATTATAAAACATTGAAGAACCTAATAAATGGAGAGCCAATTCACATTTATGGATAAAAATGACTCAATATGATTACAAAGGGATTTCCTTCATATTAATCTACAGACTTAAATGCAATTCCAAACATTATATCAGCAGAGGATGATGATGATGATGATGATGATGATGATGATGATAATGATGATTGCCTATTGAATTTCATATAAAATTTATGTGGAAAAGAAAGGTTCAAGAATTGTCAATTCTGTGCTAAAGAATATGGTGGGATGACACATTCAAACTGTATTATTTATTTTTAACATTATGGCAGTTGAGATTAGCATAGCACCAACATGGAAAAAGGAGTTCTGAAATAGACCAAATCACGTGTAAAAAAAATGATTTATGACTGAGCAGGCATTTTAGACTGAGGAGAGAAAACAAGCTATTAAAAAAAATGGCTCAGGAACAAAGATATTCTGCAAGTAATAGGACCGACCCCTACCTCATTCCATATACAAAAACTGAATTCAAAGAGATTGAGGGATTAAACATGGAATACTTGTTAAAACTATTAGAAGTAAAGGTAGAAGTTTTGTTGTTGTTGTTGTTGTTTGTTTTTTTGTTTTTGTGGTGCTGGGGATTAAACCCAGGGCCTTAAGAATTCTTTTTGAACCCAGGGTAGCAAAGGATTTCTTAAAGCAAGATCCCCAAAGCACAAACCTGACAGAAAGGAGACATGTCTGACTTGATTAAAATGGAGAATACTTTATAAATGTGACCAGAATAGCTACAAATCAGTCTTTCAGCAATGTAAACAACAAAAAATAATGAGATAAAGAACATATAAAGCCCTCTATAAATGCACTGAAAAAGACAACTTGATTAGAAGCTAGTCCACAGCCATGCCCAGCCATTTCACAGATAGAAACTGGAGGTCAAAATTATAGAAAAAGTGTTCAATTTTAAGGGAGGGGGTACTTGGGATCTAAATCAGGGATAGTTTACCACTGTGCTATATCCCCAGCTCTTTGTTTTGAGACTAAGCCTCACTAAATTTCTGAGGCTGGCTTCAAATTTGTGATCCTCCTGCCTTAGTCTCCCAAGTCGCTAGGATTACAGGCATTCACCACTGTGCCTTGGCAAAAGTGTTCAATTTCTAAAGTAACTTTGGAAATCCAAATGAAACTACAAAGAGAATTGAACTTTACATCTGCTAGGTTGGAAAAAAAATAAATCTGATGATACTAAGTGTTACAAGACTACAGAGAGAAAAGGAAGACTCCTACCATAATAGCTAAGAATGTAAATTTGGACAACCCCTTTAAAAACTACATACAATAGCCAATACAGGCACACATACGTTAACCCCCAAAGATCCCACTGCCACTTACACATACTCTATAGAGAATTTCTTGAACATGTGCACATGTACCAATGACTTCCATAGCAAGAATGTTTGCAGTGACTCAAATGTCCACTGACAGAACAAATCAATTGTGGAACATCCTACACTGGATCATGAAATATTGGTAAAAGTAAGTTTCTCCAACACAATTTGACATGGATGAACTCTACCTACTTAATGTTGAGCAAAAAAAGCAAGTCACAATAGAACATCTCATTATTCTAGATGATGGTTTGAAAACACAAAAACTAAGCAATATGATGAATGGAATACGAACACAAAGTACCATAAAACATAACCTGTAGGAAGGGAGTGAGACACACCAAGAGCAGAATAAAGATAACCTTCAGAAAGGGGCTGGCCAAGGGAAGGACAACCTAGGAGCCTACACAGCTATCAGTAACATGCTGTGTCTTTAATTATGGATGGAGAATAAGAGGGTTTTTTAATTAAAAATTTTCGTATGTATATAATTTATTGAAATATAGTTGAAAAATAATATATATGCTATATAGCTTTATATACATTATAGAATAGAAAATTAAAATGTAATTGAAAAGCTAGATGGTATCTTATTTTCCCAAAATTTTATTATAGGACAATATATTTGTGACCAACATCCACAGAAAACATTGTTAATACTTATCAGTCTTTAACGATAGCATATTTATCAGCACATAAGGGAAAAAACTCTTTCCAAGAGTCAACAAGCCATATAATTTCACTTCTCCCCAAACTTGATTCTCATGTTACAATAGCAAACTGAACAATCCAATGGTCTACACAGGGTAATAGACATGTTTATGTCACATGCTCGAGCCCTTTATATTACCATGTCCTCTTCACTAATTATTACAAATATGACAACACTCAAACTTTGCATGGGCCACAAATTCAGGATATGTATATACACACACGTGCACACATTTTACTGGAAGAATGCCCAATTTATTTATAATCTCATCATATTGCAGAATAGCTCCTCAGATTCCGGGCTGCAGTGGAAACTTGCCCAAAGAAGACAATAGAGAGCTTTGGCAGGTGCCCCTCAGGAATCCTTCTTCCTCATGGTAGAGACCACCACTGCTCCTATATGTAGCTCCTACTATATTCTTCTCTACCTTACACCTGGTTCACTATTATGGGAGGTGTGGTAGGCCCACAATGCCAAATAGGACATCTTAAAAGACCTCTTTGTATTACCTCTGCCAAAACCTATTAAGGTTTTTTTTTTCTTTTTGCTAAAAAATGCAAGGAGGGAAACCTTATCTATCACTCATGACACTGGGCATGCAGAGATGAAAGTGAATTTAACCACCTCTCTGGAGAAAATTCTCGATTTTGTCATATGTTCAGAGGCATTCACAAATCAGAAAAAAAGATAAAGAATGCTGTTTTGAAAAGTTCTTTCAACAAGGGTGCCATATTGATATTATAATAAACATGCCCCCCCAAGGTCACATGTAGTGGTGAAAATAAAGCATAATCTCGGACACATAAGTTATGAGATAAAGATGGCAAAATGTGATTACAGCCAAAGTTTTAAGATTCTGTCCACACATTCCCTGTGACTCAGCAGGTCATGCGATTCACTCAGTTCATAAATATTTATGAAGCCTTCAGAAAGGAAGTAACTTTAAAATGTCAGCAGGACAGGTCTCGGTTCAAGTTGTGTATGTTTGGGGAGAAAACCAAATAACTCAATATGATATCAAAGGCTGTAGGAGAAGCATCCAAGAGTTGTTGGAGGGTGGGAGGTGACAAGTGAGGTGATGGGCAGTTGGTGAGACAGAGTGACAGCCATGCCAGACCAGAGCATATGGTTGCTGAATGGTAGGGAATCTGTCAATGGAACCTGGAGTCTTTGGGCAGGAAAAGCTCCTTTTGCTGAAAACATTCAACATTTCATTTATTTGTTCCAACATCCAAAAAGATGGCAGGTCTTGTTTCATCCAGACAAATAGAATTATCCCTCTGCAACCCAGATGCAGGAGAACCTCTGGACAGCTAATCAGTGTTCTAGCTATCTATCTACGTCAGATAACTAATCTAGGCAAGAATAAACAGGAATAATGTGGTGATTATATTTTATGGGAGTTAACACAAGATCCAGCAACTCAAAAGCTCACAGACTCGTAAACCAACGGAGGCACGTGGCCAGGCTAAAACACAGAAAAGATTACCTCCCACTATCGGGTATGTTTTAGTTTTAGGACATTTTAGTTGGGTTCATGTTCATGCAGAACACTGAAAAAAATCCTCAAACCAAACATCGAAATTGCTAATCCTTGACAACTGTTTATACTAGAACACACTTAACAGCTATAGCACGTGAAAGTATTTAGAGGACTGTATATTTGCCCAACCCTCTGCCTCCACACTAGACTAAACACTATAGCTAAAACCAAAACTCTGAGAATTTATGTGGTAATCTCCTCAAGTATCTGAAAGCAAAGGAAAACACTCCACTATGGGCAATGTCCCATAGTTCTTGGGCACCAGCCACTCTCAGTGGAGGAAGGCTGCATTATAAAAAGAGGTTCTTATAATTTCTATATCCTTGGGGCTGGGGGGTCTGTGAGGACCACGAAAATATAAGCCAAGATGTGTGGATATCAGCTGGCCAGCTCTCTGGAACAAACTCTGATTTTTGTCATATATTCAAAGGCATTCATGATTCAGAAAAATAGATAAAGAATACTGTTTTGAAAAGTTCTTTCAACAAGGGTGCCATATTGATATTATAACAGACATTTCTCAGCCAAGGAAAGGACACATATATTTAGGGGAAATGCAAAAATTATATCAAGATTAGAAATATCTATTTTTATAACTCACACTGATAGTTCTTCTTGGGCCAAAGTCAGCAAGGGCAGAGGGACCTTTAGCAGTATCAAGACATTTTACATACAGATGAACTTAGAGGTGAAAATTATTTTAAATTACTCAAATAACGTTTTAAAAAATGTTTGCAGTTGTAGATGAGCACAATGACTTTATTTTGTTTATCTTTTTATGTGGTGCTGAGGATCAAACCCAGTGCCTCACACGTGCAAGGCACGGGCTCTACCACTGAGCCACAATCCAAGCCCTCAAACAACATTCTTTAAAAAAAAAAAATCCTGCTTTGTATTTTGCCAAAACATTTGCCATAAATATAATATTAAAACCAAATGGTTTGAGTTTGACAAACTTAAACTTCTAGAATACTTGGAAGAGATTTTAAAATATTATGTTGAAGTAAAAGTGTGTCTATGTTTTAAAATTTTTTAAAAAAACAATCTTTTCAGTTCTTTAGGTCTATTTCCTGGACCATAAATCCCTATGGAGAGGGTAAAAATCACATGAAATGTCAAATGAAATTCTGTGCTGAAGATGTAGGTATAGGTGAAACTTCAATTAGTAGATGGAGATGGTTAATTTAATGAATCAACTTGATTGCACTGGGGAGTGCCCAGATTAAATAGTATTTCTGGTTATGTGTGTGAGGGTGTTTTAGATGCAATTGGCATTTAAGATGGTGGACCCAATAAAATGGATTGTCTTCCCAAGGATGAGGAGGCATCGCCCAATCTGCTGGAGTCTTACAGAGAACAAAAGATGGAAGGAAGGAAAAATTAACATCCCTCCCTCCTGCTTTTTATCTTGTCTTCCTGCTTGAACTGACCTGGGACATCAGTCTCTTCTTTTCCTTGAACTGGAATTTATATCATTAGCTGGTTCTCTGGCCTTTTTATTCTGACTGGAATTATACCATCAGCTTTCCTAGGTCTCCAGCTTACAGATGGCAGATCATGGGACTTCTCAATCTCCATAATCATGTGCACCAATCTCTTACAAGGATACATCTCTACATCTGTCTCTATTACATCTATCTTTTTATCTCTCACTGGGTATTTCCCGAAGAACCCCAATACAAAGAATAGGTCTTGGTTTTCTAGCAAAAGATTAAAGCTGCAGTACACAGTCTTTGGTATATTAAGTCTAAATAAAACACTTAAGATTTGAATATATCCTTTATCAGAGAGCTGGGCACAGTGGTACACAGCTGTAATTCCAGCAGCTAGGGAGGCTGAGGCAGGAGGATCGCAAGTTCAAAGCCAGCCGCAGCAACTTAGCAAGGCTCTAAGTAACTCAGGGAGACTCTGTCTCTAGATTAAACACAAAAAAAGGGTAGGAATGTGGCCCAGTGGTGAAGCACCCCTGGATTAAATCCCATTTGGATAAGAGGGTAATGACTCCTCTGCTACCCCTGAAATTCCACCTCTGAGGTCAACCAGATGGATCTTACACCTTAGTGACAGTTCACATTAGCTGTGTACTGTGGCCCAGTGTGACACCCATTTCCTCGCATCTTTAAAGTGTGGAGTGAATATGACGGTATTGTACGCCATTGTACAGTATTTTTTCAATGTCCTTAGATGAGGGACAAGGCTTCATCATTTTGTACCCCCAGCCTCACATATCAAAGATGGATGACCATTCCCAGTGTGTGGAGTGAGGAATGCAGTAATAGAGCATGTGCGCATCTTTATTTGAAGGGGTTCTATACCCCACTTTCTGCATCCTTTGCGTGACTATTATGTGCTTCAGGCGACTTCAACGCACAAGAGGAAGCCAGTGGCCATATGCTCAGAACACAAGCAAGCTACAGTATCCTGTGTGACTGTTCCATCCATCACAGGCAAGGATCTCTCTTAATTCTGCTGAATGCATTTGACACTGGGATCCTTGCAGAAAGACAGTGCAACTTAACACTTGTCTGTAAGCAATGCAGGGTGACTCAACTCTCAGGTAACAATTGGCCCAATAAATATTTCATTCAAGGGTGACTACAGTTCTTCTAAGGAGACAAAATCATCATGGTTTAAAACCCAGGCAATAGGACTAGACTGAAGACTAGTCCATCTACATTTTGTCTCATTTCTGCCCAATTCACTTCCTGTCCCACCTAGGGAGGGGAAGGCCTCAACTATTCAGGAATTGACACTTTTTTTTTTTTAAGCAATGGGTGTTAATCTTGCAAACAAATATCAGTACAATAACTCTTAGTAAGAAATCACTAGAATATAAATAACTTTGATAAGTTATGTGATTCATCTTCCTTTCTAAAAAGAGGGTTTAAAAAAAAGGAAAACTTTGTCACAAAAATTTCTCTTAAAACCATCACGAAAGCTGTTTCCTAATCTTCCTTTCTAGCACCTTCACATCTCTCTCTAGTCAACAGGAACATTTAAACTCACATTTGTCTGTTAAAACTTTTAGATGGTTCCTTTCATCTTTTTTCCTTTAGAAACAGACACTTAGTGAAATCTCTTTTCAAGTCATTTCGTTATAATTTCCACTTTCTCTTCTTCATCCTACTCAAGATGTGTGTGTTTTTTTTTCCTCTAGCATTTTGATACAACCTATTTCCTAGATATTCAATTATTTTCCCTTTTTTTTTTTACAGGAAAACTTCCACTGAAATAGTTTCACGTTCATTTTATTTATATCTCCATTTAACCAAGAATAGAATACAATCATCCTGAAATTGCTTCCTTTAACTAACAACTTATTACATTCAAGAAAATAGGCGAATGTTTTGCTTGTGAATTCTACTGGTACTTTCTAGACTCAAGAGAAAAGAAAAAAAAGTACAGGTGGTTTTTCTACTTTTAAAATTATTTTGATAATTAACTATTTTCATCTTTACAAAGAAAAAAAGACAGTTTTCCCCCTTTGATTCCTCCAGAGCATTAAACAAAGAGGAAAAATTAAGACATTTATAGTTTATGTTCTTCTAAAAGGGGCTCATGGATTAGATGAATGAATGCAAGATAAAAATCTTGATCCTTGCCTGAATTTTGCTCTTAGGAGATGAATGACCTTGGGCACAATGTTTCAATATTCATCAATTTCCTCATCTATAAAATGAGATAATTATATATTTCCTTCTTTCCTGAGTAGTTGCATGGACCAAAGAGAGTATACAATAGAAGTTAAACACTGAGACACTATATAAACACAAGTTATAATTGATACTTGCTGATAGCACATCTTAAGAGGCTTATTTTTTAAAAAATCCAGATTAAAAAACAAACAACAACAAAAAAATACTTTAAAGCATTATTCACAATAGCCAGAGGTAGAAGCAGCCCAAAATGTCCAATGACAGATTGATAAAATAAAAGTCAACATGGCCACAGAATACTTTATTAAAAAAAAAAAAAAGTAAAAATCCCTTTCCAAACCTTAGCAATTGACTGGACAGGGTGAAGATTGCTATGCAGATATCAGGTAGAAAACTCAATCTGCCAGAGAGAAACATCTTCTGAATTTTAACAATACATTGCAAGATTTGAGATATACTGGAGTGACCAGCTTTTGACCCCTCACCTGGACATTTCCGTGGGCTAACAAAAGTTGTGACCATTTTGATTTCTATCAGTTTCTCATTGCTGAACTTGCTTCAGTCCTATTTATCTCTCCCCAAAGAATGCTGAATTTCACTCATCCACTTCTTGTCATGAAAATCTCAAGTTTACCCCTTCTCAGCAGAATGTTGAGGTGTAACTGACCTGTGTATTCTGAGTAGCAAATCTATTCTGCACACCTGTCCTCTCAAAAACAACAAAAACCAAAACAAAACAAAAAACAAACAACTCCCCCCCACACACACACACCAGCCTTTTGCCCTTGTTGTAACTTCATTTATGGTCTCTTGGTTTACAAGATAAACAAAGAAACATGGCATGTATATTGCATGGAATATTATACAGTCTTAAAGAAGGAAATAAATTACCATACATGACAATATGGATGAGCCTTGAGGACATTAAGCTAAATGAATTAAGCCAGCTATAGGACAAACAATGTGTGATTGCACTTACATGAGGTATCTAATTTAGCAGTCAAGATTATTTAGAGAATACTGGTTGGCCAGGGGAAATGGGGAGCTATTGTTCAGATGGGTACAAAGCCCGTTTTCTGGGATGAAATGTTCTAGAAATCTGTTGCAGAGTGTTGGCAGTACAGTGACCCCATTGAACTATTCACTTAAAAATGGTTTCAGAGGGTAAAAAGCAAACAGCCTTGAGAAGAGTTATTTTAAGATAAATTGAGAATCAAGTGAGATTTAAAACAAAACTCAACCAAAATAGCAGCCTTTATCGGACCCTTTCATTAGCAGTCACCTTGCTCACCTTACAGAAGCACATAGCTGGCTAGCAAAGGCTGTGTTCCCACAGAGATATTCAGATGACAGCAGGGGCATCTGTCGTCCAGGCTGCCCTCTAAGCCTTCCCCCACACCACCACTGAGGTCTGTCTGCTCATCATTCTTAAAGTGTCTGGATCACAGGGCTGTTGGTCTAACTGCTCAGTCCAGTGACACACGTTTCTAGCTCTCACCATTAGACCACAAGCTTCTGGAGAGAGAAATCACATCTCAGATGGCTTCTCCCCACACTCTCACTCAACAGCACACACAGTTCATCAAATGTTAAATGAGTGGAATAAAATAGTCAATTTGCCTTTTTTTTTTTAAATTTTAGCTGTTTTGGGGCAGAAACTTAGTAGATCAGAGAGGTTGACTAATTTAAGCTCTGCACAGAGGTTTTTCTGTTGTTCTCTGTTCGTATCTAGAAAAAGGAAGAGAAGAATCCTGTATTTATAGCTGTGTTTACAATGATACAAAGATATTCAGTTACAGCTCTTTAAGAAAGGGGGGAAAAAAGACTTGAACCACAAAGTTTATAATAATCCTTCCCCAATCCATTTATGGTTTTGAATAGCCAGAAGTCTTCATTATGTTAACATTCCTTACAAGGGTTCTTAAACAAGAGTGCAATTTTAAGTGTGTGCAAACCCTTAGTCCTCTCCAACTTCCATTAATAAAAACCATCAATGTATCTGTGTGTGTGTGTGTGTGTGTGTGTGTGTTTTGCTGGGGATTGAACCCAAGGCCTTGTGCATGTGAGGCAAGCACTCTACCAACTGAGCTATATCCCCCAGCCCACCATCAATGTATCTTATGAGACTGTTGGGTTCGAATATCAGGTTCTTTTTAAAATGTGTGATTCTCATCCACAAGAAATTTAAAACTTACAGGTAGATTGCCAAGATAAATATAATCCTACAGAAATCAAGAGCAATGTATGATTTTATTCCAGAAATATTCAGGTGTTAGAAAACAGCCTATGAGAAGAAGAAGGAAGCAGTATCAATCTTCTCCAGACAACTAAGGGGGTCTCTTCTGGGGTGACAGAGAAGTAGAGCAGCATCTTTACTGTCAAGGGGCTCAGAGTCACAGTTCAGGAGGCAGGATGCATGCCTTGGTCATGGGGGACAGATGGAGCTACAATCCAACCTGCCACAGTGAGCTACCATGAGACCAAGTGAGAGTGTCAACGTCAGTGACACCCTGCTCAGGTCTGCATCCATTGGACATTACAAGTCTATCTTACAGCACTTACCAAAAAAAAAAAAAAATCAGCAATGAATAATGCTAACAGGCTAGTGGCTATATAAAACAGCAGAGGAAGACTATACTTAATTCAAAGGAAACCAAGACGTGAGTTTCAAAACCTGTAATACAGACTCCCCATTTGACATGGAACCCCTTAATAGCAGGAACCGTGCATTCCAGTCTCCTGTGCCTATTATAAGAAGCCCAGGGCAGGAGGAGAAGGTTCTAGGACCCCTGTATTTAACAGGTACTTAACATGTTCATTCAGTTACTACTGCAATCCTGAGAAGCAGGACGTACTGACATTTCACAAATGGCAAAACTGAACTCACCACGTAATTTCTCAAGAGGTCAAACTGGCAGTCCATGGCAGAGAGGAAATGTTTCACTGAGTGGATAGTTCACTGAGTAAATATTCCCTATCTGATCTTCCACAGGAAATAAAAAAAAATTGCTAATTTCTGGACCAAGGCTTCAGACATGGGAGGAGGAAGGTAACTCTAAAAGAAAAGAGGAAACAGAAAGGGTTGGAGGGAAAAGATACGGAGCTCCATATTTTAAGCCTATGGCAGAATTGATAATAGATGCCCAAAAGAGGAAGACCTGAGATGCTAACACCAGGGAGAGAAGTCAGAACCAAAGGTGTGGATTTATAGTGATGGCTGGAACCTTGAGAGGAGGAGATGGTAAAGGAGAAGATAGCAGTGATTTTGAACTCATATTGGAGGTAAAAATCTATGTTCAAAGGAAAACTAACCCAGAGATTTCACGCTATAACATGAATGGGAAAGAGGGCTGTGGGCTAAATTCCAGATGGTACACCCAGATTACAAGCAGCTGGGCACCCCTCTGCCTCCCCAGAAACCCATGGATCCCCTGGTACTCTGCAGAGCTCGACGTGAACACCAATAGCAGGCCTAGGGCCATGAACACCAGAAGGCTAAGCCCTGAGCATCTGGATAGATGGACTTCCACATTTCAGCAGAGGGGACTAAAAGCTGTTGCTCAAGACACTGAAAAGGAACAACCAGAGTGGCAGCAGAAGTAGGTTTTGTGTTGTAGCCAGTGCCTGTAAAACCACACTTACTGGAGAAGAAGACAAGGTTGTGCCTTGCAGAGAAATCAAGGAAAGCTTCATGAAAGGTCAATGGACTTAGTGATTAGAGAGTCACTAGAGAACATCAGTCGGGAGACAGAGACAGAAATCAGGCTCAAGGGGTTAAAGGGTGCGTGGGGGAGGACTGAAAGAAAGTGGGAGGAGTTGGAGAAAGTTTGGGTGATGAGGTAAGCAGAAGGAGAAACGAAACAGGATGGTGTGGAGACATTTCTTCTTCCAAAAAGGTAAGGAAGAAGAAGAGATGGGCATGGTAGACTGTGGGCAGAGAATAGCTCCTCGACACCCCTTTGACTCCATAGCCTTCTCATTTCCCATCTGCACTAGCTCCAGGTTTTGCCCTGTGACTTTCTTTGGCCAAATGACACACGAGGAGACTTGATATCACCCATTGATTTTTGTTCTCTTTCAGGTCCACCCTGAGCCCACAGGTGAACAAGCCCCACCCAGTCTGTTGGAAGATAAAAGACCTCAAAGAGGAGAGCCAAAAATCCCTGAAGATGACAGCCACCAACCCTCAGACACATGTGATACGCCATCTCAGGTCACCTAGTCATAGCTCACCTATCAGCTAGCTAACGTTGCCCAGGAAGGAACTATAGTCAGCTTTCAGCCACTAAGTGAATATTGGTTTGTTCTGCAGTAAACATGAGAGAATTTTTCTCTCATTTTCCAAAGAAAATGAGTGAGAATGGTGCTGATAGTAAAAAGATCAATAGTCAGACTGCCCAACAGTATTTCAAAATGCCACAAAAACAGAGCTTTGCTTTAAAAAAAATTTCCTTCAAATATTTTACCATGAGCAGAAATTGGGCATTGAGTGTTATTGTTGTCTATTATTATCAACTAACACTAGAGGGGAGTTGAACAAAGGTAGCCTTTGGAACTGGACTGTACCTACCCAGCCATAAGCATGAATGAACCCAGAAGCCTACTCAGGGCCTGAGGGCTTCCCTACATTTCTAATTTCCTGTAAGAAAGTTCAATCTAAGCTAATGTATATTTGAGCACTAAACAGATGCACGCTGCTGAAAATCAGCAAGTATTTTTTGTGACATATTTCGCCCTTAGAAATTAGACATTTTGATAAAAATTTAAATTCAGTAGATGGGCGAGAAGATCGGTTGGCAAAAAACTCAGAACAAAAAGGGAGAAAGAAGATTACAAAGAACACTCTCACCAAACATGGGACCCACCAGAGAACCAGAAAAAGAGGAAAATACAGGGGAATAGATCATCAAAGAAAAATGGATTTCTAGAACCAAAGTGACTGGCCCTTCACAATGAAGGCAAGAGACACAAGTGTGAGAAGCAAAGAGCCACACGGAGACACATTCTATGAAAAGAAAGAACAGTTCTCGAAATATTAGAATTACAAAAAACCAAAATGGTCTCAGTCAGAATGTCACCAGCAATGGTAACACCAGAGCTGGAAGGCAGAAGACCACAAAGAGACATCTTAACCAAACTGATAGGAAACACTTTTTTTTCCCCCCTGAATAATATACCCAAACTATTAATTGAGGAGGGAATAAAGATATTTCTAGATGTGGTAGGATCTCCAAAAAGTTAACTTTTTTTTTTTTCTGGAAGGTTCCAGAAAAAAAAAAAAAAAAAAAGCTGCCAAGCTTTTACTGTTCTCTCTGTGCGTTCCATCCTGATGGCCTAGCTCTACTCCACACCCCCTGCTTTGTACTTCAGGAGCTGACCTTCACATATCCATCCTGTAAGGTTGAATTTTAAGCCATGACCTCCTCCAGCAAGGATGTCCTGTTCCGGTCAGGAAGGTATAGTCTTTTCTTCTGGATGCTCACAGACCTCTCCAACCCCACAAAGAACTTTGACTTTGCTTTTTATGAACCATGACTTTTCTCCCTAAATAACAGAAGCTTCCTGTCGGCAAAAGACCTGTCCATTTCTCCTCTGTGGCTCTGGTCTGACGGTCCCTCTTACACACCAACTGTGCCAACAATGTCTATGAGATCCATTATGTCCTATCACCCTCTATGTATGAAACACCTATAAAAATATTTTATAGGTGTTCTATAAAACTTTCTAAGTTTTTATAGGAGTCCCGTATATAGGATGACAGACACCATGGATTACTGTAGTGGACATTCAATGACAATAACAGTGACTCAAAATTTATTGTTGATCGATTCTCCTATAAAATATCACATTGAACCTATTATATTTCTTCTCCAGTCCTTACCACATCCATATTTGCCAACTCAAGTCTCTGCAGATAGGGGAGAAAGGATGATTTTTGAGAAAGGAATGAAGGAAAACATTGTTCTTTAAATTAAAAAAAAAGAAAATCATATGATCCAGCAATTTTGCTCTTAGGTGTATACATATGCAAAATGAAAACATATGCCCATGAAAAACTTGAAAACAAATGTTCATAACTGCATTACTCATAGAACCTAGAAAGTAGAAAAGCCCGAGTGTCTTCCAATTGATAAATGTTTAAGTAAAATTTGGAATATATTCTCAATAAGAGTATAACTTGCCAATAAAAATAATGAAGGGCAATACATGCTGTAGTATGAACATTAAAACAGTATGTAAGTGAAAGCAGCCCATCACAACCACTCTAATATGAGTCATTTGATATGCAATATTCAAAATAGGAAAATCAAGAGACCAAGTTGAATAGTAGTTTCCTAGGGCTAAGGGGATTTGGAAATGATGAGAAGTTAGTTACTTCTAGTGGGCATTTCTATATTAATGCCTATATCAATTTTAGAAAATTTTCATTGTCCTCCCCCCCAAATATTTCAACTCTGAATATTCTAGAAACCACACTAACTCATATATACTTTAATTGAGGAAGTTACAGCTCAACAAAATTGCTTTTAAAGAAAGGCTCAATGAGAAAATAAATTCATCTATAACGCATCTTTAAAGCAGTATCAAAGAACATCAACTTAAACAAGGCAGGGTTTGCAAAGTACACCGAACATGGACAAGATCAAAACCCATATTTGGGATCAGAAAATACCAACTTAAAAAAAAAAGTCAAGTCAGTTGATATTTACTTGTCTCAAAATTAAACATAAAATCTATTCCTCATAGAGTTTAGGAGAAGCCATAACAAAGCGTAGTGAGGAGTACTGGGTTTTATTAGCAGCAAAGAGTGCCTCCTTATGTAACCTTTTTTTAGGTCACTTAATTTCAAAAGGCAGTGTCTCTACTTGCCAATTACCTTACCTCAGAACAGTACTATTAAGGCAATTAATGGGGAATGTAGTTCATCTTTAATTAGGACCAGGATCTGGAAGCATAGCTGAGGTCGATTCCTTGGCATCCACTTATTACATGTCATTTGTAGGACAAGTGAGAACACCAACTTATAAAGTCTTTCTGTCTGAGGATCGTTACATAATAAATGGAGAAAACATCTGATTCTTCCAAAATGAAAGAATTCATATATTTTTTTTAAAACATTAAAAAAGGTCCCACAAAGTCAGGATGATATACCGATTTAAACAAATAACCTAAGGAAGAATTTGACATGTATAGTTTCTCATTTCCATTTTTTTTCCTCAAGGATATTAGAAGAAGTCAGACCTATAAAACCATGATTTTCACGTAAACTGTAAACTTACTTCCTAGTCCTTTTATAGTCTTTCAGAACACATTTAAATGCTCTCCCTGGAATAAATCATTTGAATACAACAAAGGTATAAGATGCTTTTTTTAAAGAAAAACTAATGTAAGTAAACTATTTTCATTCAACATAAAAAATGGTCCTTCAATTATTGTGTCCTTGGTTTCTCTTTTTCTTTCTTTTTCTATATCATGTGTAACTGTAAACTTTTTAGACAGTATGAGAAGCAATATGGACCTGGTTTGATTTAGGATCAACATTTTGATGCACATTAGGTTGAAAGATTCAGAAGTTCTCTGCAGCTGTGTCACTTAATTCATGACTTAAGAGTACACAGCCACCTACAAAAGTCCCCCAATCAGATCAAGATTTTGAAAACCAACTTCATACTACATTGGGATATATGATGACATGATATAAATCTGAGAAAACGGTATGTGAAAATTACATGAATAAATTAGCTGCAAATAGAACAATCTTATTTCTGGAATACAAACTGTTATTTCTTTTTCTTGACTTTTCCTGACACTCAGGTGCCAAATATAGAATGTCGAATATGAATTCTCAGTCGTGACATAGTAAACTACCAGCAAACCTGCAGCGATTAACTTTACCAAACATTCATCATTTAACTATTATCTAATTTCAACTGCACAGCATTTCAAATGGCCGATTTTGGCAGAGCAGATTCTTGATGGCAACTGGGCTAGCTACTCCTTGCTCTACCAGCTCCCAGGGTCACAAAGCCCTCCTGGCTCCTCATGCATATAAGCTGTCTCACATTCCCTGCCAGCTGAGGTGAGAACTATGTCATGATATACAGAAACACTGCTTTTAAGAAGTCAAGGGCTCCTGGCGGCTCCTCAATATACTACTATGGCAGCTGAGCAAGAGGTCATGAATATTACATAAGGACTGCCCATGCATTCAAACCAAATCTCCAAGCCACGATTCCCATAGCAACACACACTGGTTCTACTCATCTGAGAGAAGAAGTGGTGAGAAGAAGTACTGTAATGCTACCCGGATTTTTCCAGCATGATCAACACAATACTTACTCTTTTTCAAAACCAGTCATTTTTTTGCAAAAGGAAACCAACTGTGTTACAATACGTTCACTCAGGTACCAAGGATCAAACAAACATGCCTTAAACGTGGACAACAGCTTATGCTTTAGAAATAGCTATTGTTCAAACAACTCCATGAGAAAAAAGAATCCAAATCACAATTTCATAGTGAAATAAAATTCAGACTGGAATAAATTCTATATTTCATCTGATTTCCAGTTTCCCTCCTATATATATGCATAGAGTAGTATAATGGAATGAGGAAGAAAGTGGGATCCCCCAAGGGGAGAATCTTCTCTAACCAATGACACCTTTTGCTTCATTTTTCAAAAGCAAAATATAATGCATTTTTAAAAATATGTCATTATAAAATGCAGAATAAAATTTAGGGGAAAGATTGCTCAAGACCAAGAAAATAAATATTAGCTTAAAGAAAGTCCCCCCCCCAACACAGATATGGCTAGGAAAATGAAGTAAAATATTTGGATGTTAGATACCATTTTCCCTCTTGGTATATTTAGAGATCCTTTTGTGTGTGTGTAAATAAACCACCCACTGATAGAAACAGGTTGCTCAGATTATAGAACAAAAGTGAAGACCAGTCTTACATATCAAACTTCCTGTTATTAAAGGGAAAAAAAACGCTCCATTAATTTTATCCTTTTAAAATCAGACAATGTAATACTCTTTAAAGAGAAATTTCCACAGGTGGTTCATCACAGGCACAGCCCAACTTGCAAAGAAAGGCCTTGGCAAGGAAGAAATGGTTTTACCTTTGCTTTTTCCAACTGTGCCTGGGCCTGTCGTTCAGCTTCTCTGCGCACTGCCTCCCGGTCCTCCTCCAGAGACACATCTGAATCGGATGGACGGCTGGTGTAGGAGTCTGCCGAACCCTGGAGAGGAAAATGTATATATTAAAATAGATTCAAGGCATGATGTTTGCATTGGGAAAGTCTCACTGACGTGGAGGTTTGCTTCCTCGATTGTGCTATAAATTCCTGAAAAGATGAAAAAATAATCCATTTTTGCAGCAACCCAATCTGGAAAAAACATACTTTGCATGGCAGACCCTTCACTAGGGTAGTTGTGTCCACCAAGTTACCATTCCTTCCCAAGCCTCATATTCCAGAAACTATTCTGGAAACCAAAACAAGTCCTTTATAATAAAACCAGCTGGGTGGTGCAGTGCAGAGCTGAAGGGCACTCATGGGTTTCAAGGATAGCTTCAAGAACAATCTACATGCTAAAGCAGGTATGCACAACTAGAAAGACATTAAGCCTAACCAAAAACTAAAATAAATAAAAGTCTAATGAGTTATCAATCTGAACTCCCCCCCCCCCCACCAAATGTCACTGCCAGGATGTGACTCCCATTATAATCTTAAGAATCATTTTTTTACCTTTTAATACACCTGCTACCTTCTCCGACAAAACTGTAATAAGACACTAGCAGCTAGCTTCTTTCCCTCTTTCAGGAACACATTTTAAAACACCTTTACAGAGATATTTAATAAGAACTGTCTACAGAAAACACCTGCCTGGAATATCTCCTCTGGCAATAAATCACAACGTAGGAAAAGGAGCTCAAAAAAATGATAGGAATCTCCCTAGCTCCCTCTCTTGCAGTCTTGAGCATATTAACTAAATCCAACCACCCTCTCTGCCTGCACTCACTGCAATACAGAAAAGCCAAGAAAACAACGTCTCCCCCAAAGCAAAGCCCTTGAGCTTACACAGATATCAGAATTCTTCAGCCTTCCTCCCTTGGCTCTTTTCAGAAGCCTGATCCAGGTGGCCTTCATTAGCCAGACAGCGCCTTTAACGTCCGCAGCTGCAGCCCGGGGCACAGATTCTCAGTGCACGCTGAGCCCGGGAGAATCCCAGCTCCCTTCCTATCCATGCTCTAAGCAGCCCCTCTGCTCCGTCCCCTCCTGCCAGGGTTTTCACTCCCTGTCCCAGAAGACTCCCATCCAAGGAGATTCTTATTTTCCCCTTCCAAGAGTATCAGCACATACTCGAATTCTTTCTATGTCTTTTAAAAATAAAAAACCCTTCAAGTGCAAAGCCCAGCATCATCAACTCGGTTCTAAACTTAATGCATCTTATTACCCTAAATATTCTCTTCCCTGCTCCCCTGTTCCCCTGCTCTTGGATTGTTAAAGGAAATTAGTTGTAAGAGGACCTTTAAAAAAAAAAAAAAACACCTAGTGCAAAAAACGTATGCAGTGACATTTGCAAGTGCAAAGTTCAAGCCTTATCTTTAGAGATCTGGAGGGGAGGGAGGGGGAGGGAGGAGGACGTACTCCCCGCACTGGGCATGCTCCATATGTAGCCTTTTTACGCAGATGCTCACATCACACTGTTAGTCTATGTTAAATTGCCATTTTACATCCAAAGTGTAAACAGCTGGAAAGGTCTCTTTGCTTCTATAGTAACGGGCACATGGTATGTTTGTCAGGTTTCTGTTTCAGATGAAACCTTCTCTCAACGACAAAGCATGTAATCTTTTTTATTTAATAATCCCTCTCCATGACCTGCTACAGAAAGGATGTCTATGTCATAAAGGCAATTCACAGATAATAAATATTATATACAGTACTGGATGGCAAAAAATCAAACAGTGCTCATCACTCATAATACAGCTCTTTATTGCTTGTGACTTTTCAAATAAGATGTAAGACAGAGATTTGGCCCTTTAATTAGGACATGGAACTAATCACAGCCCTATACAGCAATGAGTTTAACTGAGCTCAGAATGACTTTGAATTGCTTCTCCAACGGAGCAAATGCCATTTGAAATAAGCCACCAGAATAAATAACTGTGAATTGTTACAATACATATATGAAGAAATTGCAAAGATAGGTTGATTTATTAGCTTGTGTTAAGATTCACAGAATACAGTAATGGAGTCCAAACTCTTCTTGTGGATAAGGTGACTGGGGCTCAGAGGAAGGATGTTAAGGTTATGAGTAGCTTGTGCAAATGGACTTTTATTTTTAAGGATCAACTATGAAGAAATGCACACTTCTGGGTTTCTTAAACATAAAACTGAAAACCAAATTGCACTTATTTGAGTGCAGTGGGAGAAATGATTCTGTAAAGTCCCTCCCTCCCTCCTTCCTTTGGTTTCCAGGCTAATACCAATCTTACTGCTCTAAATGCTTAAAAATAATAATAAAAAAAGATAGGCACTTCGGAATAAAAGTTAAAGAACAACTATACCTCAATTTAACATTATGAAGTGAATGAAAAATGCCTGGAGAATAGAAATGCATTTTACTTTTTGTTCAAGCAAATTACAAGGGACAAATGAATCTTGTAACACACACATATACCGGTAGGGGATTCCTAATCTTCCCAGGGAACTTCCTAAACTAGAAAATGACCAAGAAGCACACTTTTTGTCCACAGCCCTATTGTCACCAATCTTGGCATTTTGAAGCCCTAATCACCTGGATGACGTTCAGGCCACATTTCAGTGAAGATAGACATTTTCTATCATTAAAGAACCTCAAAATAGCTGGACATGGTAGTGCACACCTATAATCCCAGTGGCTCATGAGGCTGGGACAGGAGGATCATAAGTTCAAAGCCAGCCTCAGCAATTTAGCAAGAGGCCCTAAGCAGTTCAGTGAGGTCCTATCTCAAAATTAAAAATTTAAATAATTTTCATAATAATAAGAACATCTATACATTTTTTATCATCTCAATCGCTGTTAAACAGAGTAAGATCTTAAAAGTCCTTTGCTAATAATCAGATGACACTTTTGCATTGCATAATTTTTTTGAGACCTGTTTCCAGTTTTAAATAATTAAGCAGTTTTAAAAAATCTCTTCATTGACCCTTGGCAATGACTTTTTGAATATTTGAAGCAATTTTTGACTATTTTAGGATCACTATGAACTGCTTTTTTGGGGGGAGGGGGTTGCTGGGGATTGAGCCCAGGATCTTATGCATATGAGGCAAACACTCTACCAATTGAGCAATATCCCCTGTTCTGATCTTTAGCCTTTTGAAAGAACCAGATTACTTTTATTCCTTCCATCTGACAGTATAGACTTTCAAAATATTTTTCATTATAGAAGTTATATGTACTGTGAAAAGAGACACAAAGTACCATCACCTCAAATTCTGTACCCAGACACAAACACTGTTAAAAAGTAGCATAGCATATTTTTGTGTCCAGAGTTGTCTGAAAGTCACCTCCTCACATAGGCATTACAATTAATCTCCTTCCTTCTGGGAGTATGGATTTGTACGTTTAGAAGTGATATTACTAATTAAGACTTTGGTACCATATGGACTTTCTGGGTCATGGTGCCTCAAGTAGACCTGACAGGAACAGTTGGCAGTCATTTCCACAGCTCTCAAACAGGGTCATTACAAGATGTACCCTGGGTCTCTGCAGTTCCTATAATGTGAACCTTCTGCGGAAGGTTTTGTCCTTCCCTCTTCCTTTCACCTACCCACATTTGCTTGTCTCCATCTCAGTATTCACGTTGCTAATTGTACAGTTCCAAATTGCAGACCCACAGTCCATCCCAGGATCTTCTACTTTGATGCTTAGAACTTTCCCTCTAAGACAGGAAAACAGTTTAATCAGATTAACTTACTCATTTATCAACTTTTCACTTTCTTTCTCCACTTTGATGTCATATATTTGCACAATACAGCCTCACCCTTTTCCTTTAACACCTTTGTTTGTATGTGTAAAGTTTGCTTTTTGGAAGTCGTACTCTCCTGTTTTCACAGTCATGTATATTTCCAGCACCAGTTTTTGTGAGTGTTCTTGTTTTTTTCTCTTTTAAAGTCAAAAGGATAAGAGTTGTAAGCCTACTTAAAAGTGGCATCTTGGATCCCAAATTGTGTCATCTATTTCTGTAGAAACTCTTCATATAAAATCTAAAGCGACATTCTTGAGCAAAATCAGTTTCTCATGGTACCCCAAGGACACCCTGATTCTTGACAAGGCTTTGTCCTCTTCAGACTCAAACCTCATGCACAGAACTGTGCCAACCCAATGGCAAAGTGACTCCAGCTGTTTCCCTTCACCCTGCCATTAACAAAAACAACATTCCATTGCCATATGGACCAGACCCCCATTTTTTAGAATAGAGCAAAACAGACAAGGACCAAAGGGAAAGAATTCTATTGTTGACTGTCTGATGGTGGGGTGATAATTCTTTTATTTCTCATTATCATCTCTCTTACCGTTTAGAAGAATTAACTGTTGTTCTGGAAAGCAATCTAGATTTCTTCAGAAATCTAAACTGTTATTTCTTAATAACCCATTCATGGATAATGAGAGATTTCAACTTTTTTTAAATAAAAAGATTTATTTAAATTTAAAGGTCATAGGAACTTATTAAGTAAAATACAGAAAGATGCAGAACAGCATGTTCTTGTTGACCTCATTTTTGTAAAATATAAACATAGCAAGATACGAGCTGCTTTGGGACCCTCAAAATTCAGTATCCAGGATACGGATAATGACATTCTAATTATGATAGGTGCTCAAGAATTATTATCATTTGTAGTTATTTCAATAGTAATAGAGAGACCTCTTTAGAATTCACAGAGAGGAAATAACTTTGTTGAAGTGAAGCCTAAGGAGGGGGGAAAATGAGAAAGAGAATGAGAACATATGGATGTCACATAACCATTGTCCTAATGAATGACTTAAGAGTAAAATTTTAAATAATTTTATCATAAAAAATTTCAAGGGGTTGGTTGTGGCTCAGGGGTAGAGTGCTCACCTAGCATGCACGAGGCATTGGGTTTGATCCTCAGCACCACATAAATGTAAAATAAAGACATTGTGTCCATCTAAAACTAAAAATTAAATATTTTTTAAAAACTCAAACACATATCAAAATAGGACAGAAAAATATAACTAACCCTCATGTCTCCATGATCTAACTTCAATAATTATCAACTGTGGTTGATTAAACTTAATTCATTTCCATCTACATCTACTATTTTCCCTCAACCCTAGGTTATTTACAAGCAAGTCAAAGGTATCATTTCATTTCTAAAATGTTTATTATAGATTGCTAAGAGCTAAGGATTCTCTTAAATCATAACCATAGTACATTCACATACCTAAAATTAGTAATGACAACATAATATTGAAACCAACAAGGCAGTATTAAAATTTTCCCGATTCTGCAACAATTTTAATTCAAAAGTTTGGTTAAATCAGGAGCAAAATAAAGTCTATACAAGGCCCTTGTGTAATTTGAGCCTCATTTAACCTTTCGGTTTGAGAGATCTCAACTTTAAAAACTCAAATTATATAATGCATTTCAATTAAGCACATTTTCATAAATACTGTGTACTTTAGTTTGCAAATATCATGAAATTACTCTTCAATTCATACAATGAGGTGCTGTGATTGACTATCATTTGGCTTGATGTCAACATAGTTATCGAGGTGACAATGAAGAATCTTTGCAAGATCATCTCTAAGGGTTTTATGATTATGTAAAAGCTAACATGTTAGCTTCAATTTTATCAAGAGAATAAGAAAAATTTTAAACTTTGTGAAGCTATAGTATGTCATGATGGAGATGAAATTTTGTAATAAAAAAAGCCACAATTAAAAAAAACAAGCATTTATTGAGTATTACCGCTTTGAAGCTCTAAGTGCCCCAACTATAAGCTAAATGCTAGGAATGTGGCTACGAAAAAGAAAATTCCTTTCTACCACTGAGCTTGATATTCTAGCAAAGGTGTTTTACTTTTTTTCAAGTTATCAGGAAAAAAAAATGCTATGGAAGACAATAAAGACTGAGATGATAGAATGATGAAGGGAGGGGACAATGTTTTAGTTAGGGTGCTGAGATGACAGTCTGAGATGACACCAAGTTAAAACCCAAAGAATAAAAGAAAATACTTTGCCCTGAACTGTGTTAAGCAAAGAGATGTCCAGGTAGAGGGTACAGCATATGATTAAGCCCTAAGGACAAGACATATGTAGCATGTTTGATGAATTGCAGAGAGTCCAGTGTGCGATGTGCTATCCTTTAAGAAAGATTTGTTTAAGCTTTCTCTCCTCTCATCCACCCAACTTGGATACACACAGAAGCCTGCACTATGTATAGGAGACTTCTGCATTTACACAGCATCATTTCAGATGGATTTTATACATGTATGATTCTTTTACTTAGGAGTGGGCATTGAAATTGCTGTTGGTAAAGTCCACGTTATTGGAAACACCATTGTTTTATGAGACAAACAGAGTTCTTGGGTTTTCTTTCTAAATCTAGTCCCCTCTCTTAGAGGTAAGGAGGGTATGTTTGAGATCGTCCTATATCGTGTTAATAATTACAACAGCCAACTTACCCTTGGTAGGTGAGTGATAATAATTGTGTAAGGAACTGTGCTGATTCACAAGTATTATCTAATTTAATCTCTAACTCCATTTTACTGATGGGAAAACTGAGGCATGGAGGTTATGTTACCTGAGAAAGTTTCACAGCTAGTAACCAAAGGAACTTGAAGTTCAATTCTAGCAGTCTGACTTCAAGCCCATGTGTACATCAGCTCATAAAAATAAAAGCCAGAGCAAGCCTCTTCATACACCTGATGTTTCTGTTATTCAAAAACTTTTTTTTTGCTGTGTGCCAGTCACATTATATCCATTTCTAATGGCCATAAAGATCATTATGAGTTTCAAATTATTCCCTCTAGCTTTCTTAAGCTAGGTGCCCCGGTAAGCACCTTTCTCTCTCATGCACCAACACACACATTTCCATAAATTTTTAAATTTTATCTTTCCAAAAGGCACAACAAAGGTACAATGAGCATCTCATGAAAGAGATAATTTCACATTCACTAATGTAGTGCTATTTTGCAGACTTGGCTGCTACAAGCATTTTGGCTGCTCAGAGCATTTCAAAATGATGATACATTCTTTTCCTTACTTATATGCAATGGAAACAGTAGAATAGATAGATAAGTAGAATAGGAGAACAGTCCAAGTCAATTTTTCTTTCTTTTTTTCCCTAGAAATGAAAATAACTTTGGCAAGCTGGCCTTCTGTAGCCTCCAAAGCTGCTAACCCCTGATGAGAATCTGGGGGTCTCCTGAGTCACCTTTCACAGTTCAGTAGGAACACTTGCTAGTTTTCCTACTTGAAGTTGAAGTTAATTGAAAAGTACCAGTGATTGGTCTCAAACACAGAGATGTGACTAACTTGCATATCATTAAGAGTAACATACCAAAGCACTGTTATTGCTTTGTTATTCCTTCAGATACCAGCAAAATAGCTGTCTATACAGAAGCCTCTGCCCAATATTTGACATGGTCAAAACCCACCATTTTTAAAAAGTTAAAATTATATGGTCACTTTTTATATCATTTTGAATTCTGGGTTTCTGGCATAGAATAATTTCCATTCAATCGCATTAACATATATTGGGTGGGGCTGGGGCTGTAGATCTGTGGCAGAGTGCTTGCCTAACCTGTGTGAGGCACTGGCTCCCATCCTTAGCACCAAATAAAAGTAAATAAAATAAATGCATTCTATCCATCTACAACTACAAATTTTTTTTTAAGTATTGGGTGTATTTGTGTATAAGGAAGACTTTTAGGACTTTGATATATATAGTTACCAATGGTGATAGACAATAATTCTTTTTTTTGCTAGTGTAATTTCTTATGGAAAACGATCTTTCTAGTAATAATAAAGAATATATTCAGGCAACCTTTTGCTGAGGGAGCTCCCCTGTCTCAATATATTGCAGAAGCAAGTTGAATGAAACGGGAATAAAGGAGTGAATGAATTGTATGTGGGGAGTTTTGGAATAGGGGTTCCCAGTGGAAACACTGCATGGACAAATCATTTGCCCGGCATGCACAGGCTATTATTTCTCTCTTCCTAAGAAGACCTTCTGTGGACTCTATTTCCTCTGTAAGTTCCTGCCCATTGCTTTAATTCTCCTTTTGCAGAAAAAAAGACACCTAGAAAATGTTGCCTGTACTCCAATTCTCTTTCTGTTCTCTCTTAACCCTATCCCCTTTACCCTGCAAAAGCTCATCGAGGCCATTGATACTGTAAGACTAAAACCCAGTGATCAGGTCCCCGGGCTCTACTTTTCTACCCACCATAGCAGTTAGCATAGCTCATCACCTCCCACTCTCTACTCCTTTTCTCGACTTGGTTTTAAGAAAGCACGCTCCCTGGGTCTTCTCTTACTTCTCTGGCTGCTCCTTTCAAGTCTCCTTTGCTCCTGTCTCTTCTTCCACCCAACTGCTACATCCTCTTCCGGGTGCCTGCTCCCCAAACATATACGCACCCCTCCTTCCTGCTCCACCCTCCCTAGCCTTCATGATGTTGGTTACACGCAATCAGGAATTCTCCAATTCCCAGATTTCATTACACCTAACTATCACCTCCTTCAAGCCTTGCTCAAACATTTCAGTGTGGCTTTGGGTTTGGGGATTGGCTTATTCCACTTAATGTGAGAGTCTTCAGTTCCATCCATTTACCAGCAAATGCCATAATTTCATTTTCTTTATGGCTTAGTAATATTCCATTGTGTGTATGCACCAAATTTTCTTTACCCATTTATCTGTTGAAGGTCACCTACATTTTATTTTTTATCTCATTTAAAACTATAGGCCCATATAAACCATCTCATTCTGTCCTACTTACAAAAACAGTGCTTTTGCCTTCTAACATATAAATTTACTTACTATATTGACTAGTGTGCATTTCCTTCCACTAGAATATAGCCCTTTAAGTTTCATTCACTTATATGCCTCAAGTGCCTAGAATATTGCCAGGCATGGGATACATACTATATAAGCATTTGTTGAATGAATGAACAAGAGTTGAGAGGGAGTCTATTCTTCCTCATATCTCATATCTTGAAGATCTCTGGGGTTTTTCCTCAGCATTCCTAAACATTTCTAAGCACTCCTAAACAGGTTTGTGTCTCTTCCTTCAAAAACAAAACAAAAATAACATCAAACAACAGAAATCTGGCTAACCACAGTGAGTCGGCAATAAATATTTATAATGAATGAAAGAATAAAACAAAGACTTTAGCTTGAACATATCCCTAGTGTTATTATCATAAACTTCAGTAAATACCAAGTTCATTAACTTTGTACAAATGTCAACTATAGGTCAGCTGGTTAAATAACCGTGTTCTAGAACAAGAAATGCAATTTAATGTTTTTAAAAAACTAAGTATACTTAAAATTTATATGGTATCATTCTTCCAAAGAACGAGATTTTTGTATTTTGACAAGATGATAAAGTTTGTTTATTTGTGTATTTGTGTGTGTCTCTGTGTGTGTGTGTGTGTGTGTGTGTGTGTGTGTGTGTGAAGTATCTTTCCCTATTAAATTTCACTTCTTCATTCCAGGAACTTAAAGTTCCAGTCTTAAAACTCCCAATGACTCACTGCATAGCCAAAGACAATTCATGTAAATATTCCCCAGGCTAATTTTTGGCAAAATGAGTATACTAAATGGAGCCTATTAGAAAGAGTGCTCTTGAAATTTTTCTTACAAATGGCTGCAAATACAATGTAAGCATGACATGTATAAATGTTCACCATCATTTCAAGATGGACTTTAAAATTCACATCAGGGAATCTGATGATGCAGAAAACTTCTATGCAGACAGAGTGTTTTTAAACATTAAGTCAGTACAAGAGGAAGATATTTCTTTAAATAATTTTGAGTAATAGACATATATAGGTATAGGTGTATAGGAATACCTATACGTGTGTGTGTGTGTGTGTGTGTGTGTGTGTGTGTGTGTGAATGGAGATTCAACCCAGGGCCTTGTGCATGCTAAGTACATGTTCTTCCATTGTCCCTGGAGTAGTATATTGTACAGAAATGCTACTAACTGAACAAATACAAAACTGAAACACGGGAATTGGCTCTCTACTACTAAAGAAAGGCCACATGAAAAGATGACGTGGCCAAGAGTTAGGGCTTTCCCTGAGTCGTAAAACAATCAAAAGAATTTTGGCTCTTGTCTTCCAAGGTGATCCCCACCCCCACCCCGGGTGTCAAGGAAACATCTATCCACAGACATTAATGGACAGCCACCACATGTGACCTCGAGAATGACACTGCTGTGAAAGGGATATGGCTTCACTTCTTAAGTTTAATCTCCAACACTTTCTTGTCATAATACCCAAGACATACCAATTGATAAGAAAACCCATAGGAGATGGATAGATACAAGTAAACAAAAATATGAATAGAAAACTGACACCACCCACCCGCCAAAATCAACTCGTCACAGGCAACAGGAAAGTGTGGAATCTCACTCAACTAAACAATACTAGTGTCCTCAGTCACCTGGTACTTTTGCAAACGGCCAGTTCACACTATCAGGAGGTTGCAATAACACAGGTAGTTAGATATCGTGCTGCAAGTTTTCGACTAGAACAACCTTTTAGAAAGACAAATTTCTCCTTCCTCTAGACATGTATCCAGATGTATAAAGATTAATAATTTTACTTCTGGATCTAGCTTAAGACATTTTAAAAATTATGATCCAGATACTTAATAGTTTATTAGACAACCCTGAAATATTTACAAAGACTAAAGATTATTATATGTAGGCAAATGTTTATGATGATTGTGACTGGGAAAACAAACCAAACCAAACTCTGAATCATTTCTCAATATACATGCATTCATGTAAGAAAAAATACTAGAATTACCACCACAAAAAAAATATGAGAGATAGGGTTAGATTACTTTGCAGAAACAGTGGGGAGGTTATTTTGAATCATTTTCTGTAAATGTTAACATTTTTGTGAATAAAAGTAAAAGGCTTTCCCATAACAACTGAAATGTCTTGAAGATTTTTTTGATGTAAAAAATGATGGTTAACATATACATATTTTCTCTAATGTATTTAACCTTGATTTTTTTTAACTATGAAAAAAGCCAAGGACTAGGTCTCCTGACAGTAATAAAGTAAAATAGTAAAATGTTGGTACAGAAATGATGTCAGATAAGAAATAAGAATCAAAAGAAAAATATCTAGACATAAAATGTTAACACTGTGAAGTAGCATTCCCTTGTTAAAAATGTAAAAAAAAAAAAAATGATGACAAGTTTCCACCTAAAACACGGTCCTTTCTCATGTCAGTGCTTCAATTATTTGTTAGTATTGGGTGGGGTCCTTAAGCAGGCCAAATGACTCAGTAATTTGGTAGTAAATTATTAATATACTGCTCTAAAAGTCTGACCTTCAAAGGAGATAGGACTTTGGTTGAGAGAGATTTAATATGAAAAATAGGCTACACGATGAGGGATTTGGTTGGAAAAACACCAGTGGTATGGAGAGCTTAGTAATATAGCACTGTAAAGTACCCTAGTGACCTAGTATAGCTAATTCATCCCTTAAGCAACTCGCCACCTTTGGGAAGTGACTTAAGAACAAGAGACAATCTTTCCTATGCATCTATGTATGAAAAAGGCTGCAAGTTTCAGATCCCTCAGTTGGAAATGTACCAATTGGAATAAAATATTAATGTTAGAAATTCCAAACTATGTTGAGAATGTTTAATAAAACATGGACATGTACAGCTGGTCAAAGCAATTAATGTCATGCTTTCTGTCTCACAAATGAGAATGCATTTTAAATGCATATACAATTCACAGAAATACCTGCTGTTTTAGGATTTTCAAGCGTAATGAACTTTGGTAAAACTTTCATCAAGCAGGGCAAAAATGACCTGACAATTTTTTGAGGATACAAATGCCTGGATGAGGATGGTGACCACTGCCTGCCGACCACGCACTGTCTCACAGCTTGGAATAATGTGTGTGATATGCAGGTACCACTGCTATTGAGACACATCAATTCTAAACCAAGAATATACCTTCCGGGTATTCCAATTTATATAAAAGACTATCATTTATCATCATGTACGAGCATTCCTATTCTTTAAAAAAATTTTTATTTAAAATTTTTTATTCTTTCTTGTTACACATGACATTAGAATATATTTTGACGTATCATGCATACATCAAGTACAAATTTCCATTTTTTGGTTGTATATGATATGGAGTTACACTGGTCGTGTATTTATAGATGCACATAGGAAAGTTATGTCCAATTCATTTTACTGTCTTTCCCATTCCCATTCCCCATCCTTTCCCCATCCAATCTGGTGAACCTCCCCACCATTAGGACCCATTGTGAATCAGCCATCCACATATAGAGAGAACATTCAGCCTTAGGGTTTGGGGACTGGCTTATTTCACTTAACATGATAGTCTCCAGTTCTATCCATTTACTGTCAAGTGCCATAATTTCATTCTTCTCTATAGGTGAGTAATATTCCATTGTGTATATGTACCACATTTTCTTTACCCATTCATCTGTTGAAGGGCACCCAGGTTGGTTCCATAGCTTAGCTATTGTGAATTGAGCGAAGCATTACTATTCTTATCTTCCCTTCCCAACATCTGTATACATGATCGTGCTTAACCATAATGAGAGCAGGGAACTCTGTCCCCCAACCCCAGTACATGCATGGGAAGAAGACATGAGTGGGGCTTCCAGTCTACAGAGGGAGACGTACATCAGAGGTAACAACAGGCTGGCAGTTCTGGTAATGTCTATAAAGGAAAAAAAATAGGGTCCTGGGAAAGACAATTGTAAGGAAATTAGGATGGGACTCAGAAGAGGCTTCCAAAAGGAAAGAGATTTAGGCTGAGTTTGGAAGTTGACAGAAAATAGTCACAGACAGAATTAAGGGAACAAATTTCCACAGCAGAAGGACCAACGTGAAGGGGAGAAAGACCTTAGTATTTAAGGAACTGGAATTTATTGACAAAGAGGAGGGTTTTTGAAATAACTGAGTGTGCCTTCTGGAACTCAGTACTTCAGGTACAAGTTGAGGCATTTAATGACAAGGGAAATTAAATTAGAATGACACCATTACTTCCTTAACTTCTGGGTGAATATGATTCTTTATCATCACATTTACATGCAGCTATTCTTTCAACCAGTGTCGACCACATGCCAGGTACTAAGGGTGTAAGAACACGCAGGGCAGATTCTCCGTCTGCCAGTAGCTTATAGTCAGAACCTGGTCTCTTACCAATTGATACCTGAAAAACTTCACAAATTAATAAAAGCTATACATCTTGCTACATAAAATTAAAAACCCTAAATAAAAAGCCATTAATAAAACTGGAAATGTGTCTATCAGTGACAAAAGTTTGATTTCTTTCACATAGTAACAGATCTTATAAATCAATAAGACCAACCAATAACCTAGTAGAAAATGGGTGAAGAGAGAGAAAGGAGGAAAAAAAATTAGTAAGATATTCACATGAAAATACTTTTAAGCATATGGGAAATGTCTAATTTTAGTCCTGATGTTAAAGTATGCAAAATCCAAGAAAATACTATTTTAAAAAATTTATTGGAAAAATAAAAGTAAAGATAAACTATTACTACCGGTGTAGTACTTTTTCACATTGTTCTTTATAGATGAAATTTGGTAGGATGTATCAAAATTAAAATTTTATTTATCTTTGATTCAAAATTATATTTTTGATTGTAGAATTTTTTTATCTTAGAGAAATATATAAATGCTATATAAGCATGCACACATAAGAATGTGTATCAGGGCTAGGATTGTGCCTCAGTGGTGGGACGCTTGCCTGGCATGTGTGAGGCACTGGGTTTGATCCTCAGCACCACATAAAAATAAATAAATAAAATGAAGGGATAGTGTCCATCTACAGCTAAAAAATATGTTTTTTAAAAGAATGTGTGTCGTTTGTCTTAACAGGGGACTTTAAATCAGATTACTGTCCAACAAAGTAGGGAAGTGATTAAACACCTGTAGGGAAGTGTTGCATCAGTATAACAGCATATTATTCAGACAGTAAAAGTAATCAGATATCTAGTGATATATGCAAACATGAAATAATTTTACAGATAAAGGAATTAGAGTAGTGAATATGGTTTTACTATCATTCATATTTTTTTTGAAGAATGTATTCATTCATCAGCATATAGATCATCTTTAGAACATTTCAGTGTATGCACATTGAAATAACCTAAGTAAGGGTATTAAAAAAACTCTAGTCTATATCCTAAACCAATTCAATCAGAACCTCTGGGGATGGGACAAAGCCACAGTCCTTCTTGGTTCAACCTAGGTTGAAAGCCATTATTCCAGGACAGGCCCCCAAAAGGCAACAGTGGTCTCTATAGGGAAGAGAACTAAGGAATCCAGGATTAGAGATGGGAGAGACTTGACTTTCACTGTTGTAGCCTTCTGTAATGCTTGACTGTTTACTCTTAAAAGACATAATAAAAACAAATCCCCAGGTCATTTTCTGTAAGAGATTTGCAATATCTTTCTCTTCTCTCTCTCTCTCTCTCTCTCTCTCTCTCTCTCTCTGTCTAATATATATATATCTTGGAATATATTTCTCAATTACTACATATCAGGTACACTTTTCTTTTATGGTGAAAATACTGAAGTTACTCTCAAACATGACCATTCTACCCAGAGGCAGAAAGTGGAGCCTATTGATTTGGAGGACTCTGGAATTGACAACAGAACCCCTGGGGAATGGGTACCTCTTTGTATCTGTTAATTCTGCTTTGGGGCATACCTTTTACTTTTCCCTCCAAAATGTCTCTATGACTCACCAATGTAAAAAATCCTTATCTGACATAATAACTGTACCATTTAAAACAGTAATCCATCAGCTACCCAGTATTCTTCTCCTCAGCTCAATGTCCCTCCTTCCTCTCTCCTTCTGGCATGCCACATATGAATTATATGTCAGACATATATTATATACATATATATTAAATGCATACATTTAATTACTTATCATCTGACTCAACCCACTGAAAGCCCAGCTTCAGGACTATGGGGATTTATGCTGCTTCTATTTACTACTGAATTCCCAGTATCTAGAACAGGAGTCAATACCCATTAGGAACTCAATGACTCTTTGTTAGATGAAAATGAAGCTACTCTTCTATTTGTATGAAAATATCATTGCCATTCTTTCCTCTTCACCACCATAACACTAGTCAAATCACTCATCTCTTGTAGGTTCTGGTGGCAATTTTCTAAATGACTTATCTGCTTCTACCCTTTGCCCCCAACCTTGTGTGTGTGTGTGGGGGGGGGGTGGGTGTGGGTGTTCGCGCATGTGGTGTGTGTGTTCATGCGCATGTGCACCGATTACATTACGCTGTTAAATATTTCCATTTAAAATAAAATCCGAAATCCTAACCTATATAATTTGGCCTTTGCTCATATCTCTGAACATATCTTGTACCACAATAAACATTTGTGGGTAAGCCAAAGAGTGTCTTGGTCTATCATATCAAGCCTTGGAGGACTAGTAAAAGAAAAACTTCTGTGGTCTGGGTTGACAGTTCCATGGGTTGTTTAGCAAATAATCCATCATGGATCATTCCTTCCACTGCGGAATCCAGGCATGAGAAAACCAGCACCTGGCCTGGGACAACTGAGTACCCAAAATAGAGAAAGAAGTCCACAGAAGGAAGAGAGAAAAATAATTATTGGGGTGATGTGCATTTGCAGAGCCTATCAGAAAGGATTACTCCTGGGTAAAATCTGGAGCAATCTGGACAATGTTAGAAAACAAGAGCTTCAGACTGAGCAAGTACAATCAAGTACAATTTTTTTGTTGTTGTTGTTGCTGTTGCTGTTGCTATAATTTCTGGGAACTGGAAAATAATGTTAGAACCCATTGTCTATCATTTATACCATGTAATAACATGTACAGTTTTGCTGATGATTGACGACCTGGTAAAAATACAGGAAAGTCTCAGTCCACCATGTGAATTTGATCCTTTTCCAGTTATTGTTTTGTGGTATTCACGAGGAACTAAGTAAAAGAACATCTTCCCACAGCATCCAGAGACACGTCTGATCAGTGGAACCTACCTGCCTGTGGCCAGCAGGATTTTGTAGCTCGGTGTGAGTCACACTGTGAATTCACGTCATTAGGGAATGATATCTTTTCAGGACCTATTTCTGTCTGTATGTAGCACATATTTTATTAATACAGTGCTCACGGATACATTGCTACTCCTCCGCATTCCAAACGCCGTAGTCCATTAAGTCATATTAAAATGAACCTTCCATTATACAGAAGAGGTGGGGCTTCCTACTTGTTATTACTGACAACAGAACCAAGGGACAGCAGCCAGAAGGATAATTTCCCCAGCTGGAACTGCATCTGGAGACTTGGTCTCAGCAATTAGTACTAACTACTCTGTTGATCTCACTTCTTTCTACTTTCAGAAAACCAGCTGCTCTCATTCTTCAGAGAGGCTCCTGGGGGTGCTTACAAGCAAGGCAGCCCACCATGGAGGGACAGCACTACTGTTTTCCTTTTGGGTGGGGGCACTAATTAACATGAAATTTGGATTGCATGGGGACTGCATAGAGAAAAGTTTACATTTGTTTTCTAAGTAGGATCCTCCAGTTGGCATATTATTTTTTTTCAGTTAATCTTTTTTTTTTTCAGTGATATAAAAAGTTAAAAGTATTACAAGGCCTCTTTCTCTAAATCTAACCTAAAAAGATCATTTTCCTTGTTAATAACTTGTCAGTTACTTTCTAAAGTAATTGAATGTAAGATCATTCTCAAAATAGTTCCTTACCCCCATACAAAGAGTACACTTAGATTTCCCTACTTAGACTGTAACGTTCAAGAATTTTCCCCAGTGGCTCCTGAGGCGGAGGCAGAAGGATTGTGAGTTCAAAGCCAGCCTCAGCAACTGTGAGGTGCTAAGCAACTCAGTGAGACCCTGTCTTTAAATAAAATACAAAATAGGGCTAAGGATGTGACTCAGTGGTTGAGTGTACCTGAGTTCAATCCCAGGTAAACAGTGCCCCCCCCACCCCCCCAAAAAAGAATGATTTTCAAAATCAAACCTTTTATTTTGGGCTAAAAAACAAAATGAAAAGATTGCCTGGTGATTCAATTAGCATTTAAAATAAATTAAAAAAAAAGAATTAGGAGCATTTGATTCTTGAGATTCTAGCATGAATTAGATTAAATCAGAACTAAAAATGTTTATTTGAAACATTTAGAAATAGTTTGATGAACTTTGAAAATAAATAATAAGCCAGTCATAAAAAGACAAATAATATAGGATTCTATGTTACACAAAGTCCCTAGAGTACTCAAATTCACAGACAAAGCAGAAGGCTGGTACCCGGGGTTCTAGGGCAAAAAGAATAAGGAGTTAGTGTTTAATGGGTACACACACTTATTTGGAAAAGAGAAAAAAAATCTGGAGCTGGACAGGCAACAACTGTATAACAATTTGAATGTAATGTGCTTAACGTCATATAACATGGTAAAATGTAATACATGGCAGAAGAATGTATTTTGACATATAGCTAAAAAGAACAAATAAGTAATTTTTAAAAATTTAGAAAATATTATCTGATTAAAATGTTATTTTTTTTCTAAAAAAAAATGCAAGCTATGAGAAGCAGATTCTCAGTTTTAGGCACACAGACGTGCACACCCTTCTTTTAGGTTGAATTTTTAGGTACCCTCTTGATTCATATTCAAACTTTACTTGTTAGAAAGCAAAGTAAGTCTTATTGGCTGCAATTCTTATTGTTTATCTTGTTTAATATTAATAATTTTATCCTAATTAACTTGTGGTGTATTGACTTCCTACTAAATTATGTCCATCATACCACATAATAAAATAATATAACACCAAATTTCCTGTGATGTTTTGTATTAAATTGTATTTTGGATTATCTATTAAATTTTAAGTAATGCGTAAAAATGTGAATTTTATGTTATGCATATTTTACCATGATTTTAAAAAAACAGAAAAAGAAAACAAGGTTTCTGGTAGAAAATTCTGAGCAATCTTCAAAATTTTTAAAAAGTGACGATCTTCAGAATTAAAAATAAAGAAAACAAAAGAAAGGTCAAAGGTCTTCCTTTATGTTACTTAATTAGCAACTACACTGTAATAAAAGCAAAAAGAAAGAAAGGAAGGAAGGAAGGAAGGAAGGAAGGAAGGAAGGAAGGAAGGAAGGAAGGAAGGAAGGAAGGACCCAACATTCCCCCAACCCCAATCACCTAGGCCAGCACTAGATTAGGCTGGCACTCAGATTTGTTCTGGGGAGTCAGGAGCAGAAGAGGGAAAGGGAATTATGTTTTGGTTTTCAAAGTGAAGCTCCAAATTCCAACCAGACCCATTCTGAATGCCCTGCTCTGTGAATAGGCTGATTCAAAAAAAGTCCTATCATGTCATCAAGAAGGCTAATAATTACAGTTCCGATTTATTAATGGATTTATATACGTCTTGAATAAAGCAATCAAATCTAGAGGAAACAAATCCTGGATGTGCCACTGAATTATAAAATTCTGAGAATTTCAGGTTGTGTCTGCGTTTTAGGTAACAAATCATCTCAGCACCAAAATACCCAATTAAGACTCATTCAGAATTAACATGTTGACATATCACCAAGTAAGCTGTCATTAGTTGAATATAATAATTCAAATGTGAAAAATGACACATTTCAGGCTTTGCATTCAGGCCTAGGGAGAAGTTTACTATAATTATCCGTTGATTTTCTTTGTTGCCAGTCCCTGTAATTTCGCCCTCCCAGGTTTGCTAGTCTCCAGGCCTGCACCCACAAACCGCCAAACAAATTCTTAATTAGACCATTTTCCTAATGATAATACCTTCCACAAGCAGCTGAAGCCTAATGTTCCTGGCTCCCGATTAACATAAAGACAATGACCTTTCAAAACAGCTCAAAGAAAGAGTTCAAGGGCCCTGTGTATCTTATAATCATGGTTGCCAGTCCCAGATCTGGGTAGAAATTTAAATGTAACATCTGAAAAAGACGCTAAGGTTAATGTTTGTGTTGGCAAACATTATAATTGTCAGAAATCACAATAAAAATTGCTTTCTCTACAGGGACATCTGTAGTGAGTTCCCAAATTTCATACTGGACTCTTGTAGAAAGCATAACACTTTGGCTTGTATGAAACTCCCTTCAGGGTTCTAACCACTGGACTTTTATCAGAGATGAGCCAACCATGAGCCTTGGGTGTCAGTCAGCCCCACTGCCTGACTGGATGAGGCTTGTGAGCTAAGAATGTAGGTTCACTGTTTTTAAAAGTTAAAAACAACCAGAAGACTCTCAACTCAGGACAAGTGAAAATTACATGAAACTCAATTTTTAGTGTTCTAAAAAAAAAAATAAAATAAATACTTGATTGGAACATGGCCACACTCCACCTGGAGTTGTCAATGACTACTGCCATTCTGTAGTAGCAAAATGAAGACTTTGCAATAGAGACTTTGAAAATATTTATGAGCCAGCCTTTGACAGAAAAACAGTTTGTCAACCTCTGTATGAGAAGTTAGGCCAGACTTAAAATGAGGTGTTTTGCATAATATTGGCAATGATATTGATATTAAAATCAAATTATTCCTTGCTTCCATTACCCCTTTTTATTTTTTTTACATGAGTAATTGAGGGGTTTATTTTGGGAAGTCTTCCATGGGGTCCCCCAAAATTTCTCCCCTTGTTTTTCACCTAATTGAAATTATTGACACTTATACCCTTATCTTAGACAGTTGGGTTTTAATCCAGTGACTACCTAAAGTGATGAAAAATATTTTATTTTCCAAATTATGTCAAAGGCATGAAAATGATGGCACCATCAGTTTATCAGCAAACCAGGAAATGGAACCCACCTTCAAATGTAGACATAAGCAATGCTATTCAGACATTTGAACTTCACATCTGTTGATAATCATACGCAGGCCTATGAAAACCAAAGATATACCTCAGAGTGGGGGCTTGGCACGTCCCCAACAAGGGCCCTAAGAGAATTAAATTTCAATTGCTTATTTACAGTATTTTGTGACAAAAAAAAAATGGTTTCCCATTCCCCAGTTTTAAAGAATAAGCCATCTTTGGGCAAGAAGAGAAAAAAATCTTCATCAATTAAAAGCTGCTTTTTTTTAATTTAAATTGCCTGACATTTTCCCAATGCATAACTCTGAAAGCTCAATCTCAAAAATAAACACTACCTCTCAGAGGATTTAGTAAATGGTTAATTGAACAATGGATTTCATCCCATTAGCACACTGAGGTTATCTTAATAAAGATATGATATGTTTCCACTTATGGCATTGATAGGGATGGGATAGGGAGGGTGAAGACACAGGACAAAATAAAGGGGAACAGGACACTTCAAAACATTGAGCTCTCACTCACTTTTGATCTCTGTCAGTGAACTTTCTGTTACTATAACAAATACCCTAGATACATCAACTTATAAAGCAGAAAGGTTTATTTGGGCTTATAATTATGGAGGTTTCAGTTGGTGACTGGCTCCACTGCTGTGGGCCTAGAGTGGTGCAGATATACACAATGGAGCATGCCCATTCACTTCATTGACCATTAAGCACAGTAAAGAGTAAAAGAGGAAGAGTCTGATGTTCACAATTCCCTTGGAGGACTCTCCTCCTAAACACTCCCCCTAGGCTCCACCTCTTAAAGGTCCCCCATCTTCCAACAGCATCAAGCTGCAGACTAAGCTTTTAACACACACAGGTCTTCAGGGGACATACTACATCCAAACTATAGCAATCTCTAATACTAAAGAAAATAGGAATTTCTCCTTGGCCTAAATCTTAGGTGCACAGTCTCTTGCTTTTTACCAAATGATTCTGTTTTTAGGAGTCAGTGTAACAAAGATTAAATCAGATGTGTCTTATTTGGGTAATCTTGAACAAGTTACTAGAAGTTCTAAAGCTGTTTTTCCTTATCTGAAAAATGTGGCGGGGAGATAACACACAACAACTGTGGACCCAGGTGCTAGGTAACATCAGTAAGGACAATACTGGTGAAGAAGGGCTCAAAAAGGTGCCATTTGGTGCTGCCTTGTTATTATGCCATTATATAGGACATGAAGTGTGAAGGCAGTCAGTCAGGCTGCTAAGCTACTACCTAGAGTAAGGAACACCTACCGAGGGGACAAAGGTGATTGGAATATTGCTCGGACTGCAACATAGTACCTTTGATGAATTTTCTATTTCTGCAGTAAAGCCCTCAAGCCTCCTGTCCTTAGGAAAAAAGTTTACCTCCTCCTAATCCAGGATCAACCCCTCTGTCTTTACTGTGGGTGGGTGTGTGGTCGTGGGGATGGATTCAGGTTCTCACACACGCCGGGCAAATGTTGCACTGAGCTACATCCCCAGTCCTTTTTATTTATTTATTTTCATTTGAGACAGTGTCTTGCTAAGTTGCCCAGGCTGGCCTCAAGCTTGCAATCCTCCTACCTCAGCCTCCCCAGTATTGGGAATTATAAGCATGTACTACCTCACCCAGCTTACCTGTCTTCACAAAGCTGTGATTCTATTTTATCTTCCTCCTCCCTGGCATCGGTTCAGCCAATAACCTTCCCCTAAGCTGTCCCTGCCTTACTGGAAATTTCAGATTTAAGTCTTTTCTCAGTCATCTGCAGCCACGTGTTATAGATGAGATCTGAAATGGCCTCCAAAGATCTATCAAAGTCTTGCTTTCCAGCATGGTGGGCGTGGCTCTGTTGGGAGGTGACAGAAACCTTAAGAAGTGGGCCTAGCAGGAGATTTCTGGTCATTGGGAGCATGCCCTGAGAGGATGGTGGGACCCTAGCCTTCTCCTTGTTCTGTCTCTTTCAAACCTGGTTATAAGATGAACAGCCCTCTTCGGACCGGTGCTCCTACCATGATGCATTGTGTTGCCACAGGCCCAAAGAAATGGGACAAAGAGGCATAGATTGAAACCCTGGAGACCATAAGTCAAAATAAGACTTTCCACTTGATAAGTGAATTCTTTTTTTCTGAGGTATTTGTTAACAGGAACAGAAAGTGGACTCTCGCAGCTGGACTCTGCAGCTTTCTGGGTGACCACTGCAGTCCAAGCCTGGGTCAAAATGTCACTTATGTACAGTTTCCTTTTCCCGTGCCATTCCTTGTATCCTTAGTCACCATCTCACCCTTGCATGAAATTACATATTTTTCTCCAAAGCAACACATAACTGCAATATGGGGTGAGGAGAGAGGCTAATTTATTTTTCTACATTTATTTTTCTAGAGCTTCTGTTGCCCCAGAGAGTCTTGAAGATTTCCCCTCAAAACTTTGCTCTTTATCGCTACATCTTAATTTTGTTTTGGAAATATGGATGCTCTCGAGGATGGATGTCCACCTCACCTTGACAGTGTAAGTGTAGACTGGGGACACATGGACTTGAATAGAGACCTACTGAGTAAATATTTCCCGCAAAGTAAAGAATATGCCAACTGAGTTAGTTGTTCTAATACCACATTCACTAAATAAGACAACAGAAGCATAGTCTGAAGACCAATCTGCAGGAATAGGCAGGCTAACCTCAAAGGCTGCAGACAGACAGTGGAGAAATCCTGAGTGAAAAAGAGTATAGAAAGGAAGCATTTGGATTTTGCAGTCAGTTGGCCCAAGTTTGAATTCTACCTCTTCTTAACTGTGCGATCCTGGGTCCACATAAAAAAAATCTCTAAACATCAGTTTACCTCCTGTGTAAACTGTGAATGATTGAAAAAGATGTTTGGAGTAGTTCATGGACATCAATCACTTAACAGTGCCTAACCAAAAATACTCAACAAATGATGGCTGCTATCATCATCATCTTTGCCCAGCAGGTTGAAGTCCCTTAAGGAAAGCCACCCAACTTGTTTGGGGGAAAAGAAATTGGCATCAAGGTTTAACAGTGCCATCAGTTACTCATCAACCCGAGATCGGGGCAGGAGAAAGCACCTCACAGGGTTCAATAAATGCCGCTGGATGGATCGATGACAGGGGAGGGTGTGTTCCTGCCTCTACCACACATCATAGAACTTCAAAAAGAGAAATATTTAAGATCTCCTTGCAATGTAGTCTGAAGTGAGGTGTGCTCCTCTTTTGTGAAATAGGATCCTCCATGGCCAACAATTATGCATTTCATATCAAAGTTTCATTCTCATTTTTGCTGTTTTCCAATCCAGTAGATCTAGAGTACTTCGGGCACCTTCAGTGGGGTGAATCTCCAGAGAGTGCGACACAGATTTCTGGACGGAAGTCATGCTACTGAGCTAATGTTCAGCTAAAGATGTCATTCAGTGCTTTCTAAGAGACAGCAGCAGCAGAGGCCATACCGTCCCTACTAGTGAGTTCCTTTGTTTGGGAATTTTAATGGTGAAATATGTTCTCTTAGGAGCAATGAGGAACATCAGATTCCTTATCTGTTCACTGGTAAAAAACCAAATCAGAATTGGTATAATGTTCATTTAAGCAAAATTCCTTTCTAATTCATTGTGGCACAGGATGAATGAAAGTTCTCAGGCCATTGAGAAACCTCCCAAGAGACCTCTTCCTCCTCCCTAGAGAGTTGTACAGTCAACAAAAAGGCAACACCCTACAATGTCATTCAGACCTCTTGGCCATCTGTTCCTCTAACCACGGTCTCTATAACAGCAGCTAGCATGTAAGATCTACATCTACAAGATGTGCCAGATGATTTACATATTTGTCATGTAACTTACTCCTCACAACAATCCCTGAAGGTAGGTACTATTGTTGATCCTATTTAACAGATAAAGTGAGCATGTTTGGCAAGGTCACATGGCTGAGTGGCAGAGGCAAGATCTGAACTTGGGCCATCTGGGCCCAATGTTCCACCATGCTGCATGACCTCGATAGCTAGCAAGATGTACAGCCAAAAGGACAATTCAGAGAAAATGAGCAACCACAAATCCTGAGCAGCATGGAGGTGACACAGGAAAAGGAGCCAGACAAGCAAATTAGGAATGCCTATGATGGTTTTAAAAGGAGATACTCAGTCATTCTCATTTTTCTGACCCTTTGTTTACCTAACCATAAAATGGGGGTAGTGACACCATTTTAAAATACATAGTGAGGATTCAACTTTAAACTTGGGGAACATTTGTCATTTGGTACTCGGTATCTTCAAAAATAGCAATCACCAGATTCATTGAAAATTGTAGTCCTCTCCCAGCTTCATGCAGAGGAGTGAATAAATGTCCTTGTCCCGTAGGGCTCTAGACACTAAGACCTCAATTAAGGAAAAGAATAAAAGCCATGCAATGAAAATTCACCCAGGACTAAGATTAATAACAACTGACATATACACAGCATCTCCTGTACTAAGTGCCTGAAATATCTGAGCTTGTTTGAGCTTCAAAATTGCCTTATGACATACATAATTCGAGCCGATTGTACCTCAGTTGAGGTACAGACAATTTAAGTAATTTATCTAAGGACCCAGAAGGAAGAAATCTACATGGCTAAAATCTATGTATCTTAAAAAACACGGAAACCAGTTTACCTCAACAGTAACCAGAAATATGTAGATGTTAAAAAATGAGATAATATTTTTAACTATCAAATTAGACATTAAAAAAAAAAAATCACAGTCACTGTTACAATGGAAGTCTCAATGAGTTCAACCTTCCCGAGAAGCAAACTGGGAATACATAGGACACTCTTTTTTCTTTGTACTGGGGATTGAATTGAGGGGCACTTAACCACTAAGCACATTCCTAGCCCTTTTTTTTTTTTTTTTTTTTTTTGTATTTTATCTACCCTGAATTGCTTAGGGCCTCACTAAGTTGCTGAGGCTGGCTTTAAACTTGTGATCCTCCTTCCTCAGTCTCCCAAGCCACTGGGATTACAGGCATGCACTACCACCACACCCAGCTCATATTACATTTCTCAATGTAGATATTCAGCAGTTCTCATTTTCAGAATCTATGTGAAGGAAAAACATTCAGAGAAATATTCAGATACCAGAATGATCACCATGGGATGATAGATATTGATAGGTTGTTTTAGACACAAACACACATCAACTAAGCATCCAACAATGACATTATAATTTATTATAAAGAGTGATTTGAACATTAGATTCTATAAGCATGGATAACTTCCTAGGTACCTAAAGAAAAATGGGAATTCTAAGTAAGCATGAGTTTCATGACTGGTAGGCTACTACACCCCAACCCCTGAGTGGGATTAGCTCCCTGATAAGCCCCCTTAATACAGATGAGAATTTGTGACCTAGTAGCTTTAGCGTGTCCTGGGTTGTTTTTAAATCACAGAATTTACTGAACAGGTGATTCTGACTGCCCTCTGAAGAAGGCTTGCCAAACATCTCTCCACATCTTGCAACCCAGAGAGCAGAACGTCACTTTTCTGTGATCTCAATTGTGAGTCAAAGAGGCAGAATCTGAAAGGCATTTCATAGCTGTTTAGGGGACTGTGGACTGCACAGAGTGTAAGAAAGAAAGGGAAAGGGGATTTAAATGTCAAGGAACTAAAGAGCTGCAGCTATGGTCTTGGATTTTCAATTTAAGAATTCTTTCATGGTTCAAAGAGGCTAGGCCATTATTTCTCACTTTAATCCTAAAAACACAATATGAGACAAAGATCAAACCATGCTGCTCCAGATCCTCTTTTCTTTGGGACAAGGAGCCATTATTTCAGACTTTACAAAGTCCATCTGTATGAATAAGAAAGATATACCCTCCCATCTAAGTCTGCTAAATTTAGTCTGCCTGTCCTAATCTGTAACAGCTCAACTTTAGGTAAATGGGAGTGAATAACACTATGAATGACACTGATCAATTGCTGAGGGTTTACTGCATGTAAAGCTTCACCTACATCATGTCCGTTCGTCTTCAAAACAGAAAGGCAGGTCCTATTTCACTAGCATTCCCATTTGACAGATGGGGAACTGAACCTTACATAGGTTGATTCACTCAAAGTTACTCAGTGCTATTATTAAGGGGCAGAGCCACAATTCAAGATTCAACTATTCATCTAACCTCAAGGTATATGTTTTGTTTTTGGTTTTGTTTGGTAACAGGGATGGAACCCAGAAATGCTTTCCCACTGAGCCACGAGCTGTATACCCAGCCTTATTTTTTTATTTTTATTTTTTTTGTTTTGAGACAGGGTCTCACTAAGTTGCATAGGGCCTTGCTAAATTGCTGAGACTGGCCTTGAACTTGCAATCCTCCTGCCTCAGTCTCCTAAATTGCTGGGATAATAGGCGTGAGCCACTAAGCTGGGAAAAGTATATGTTCTTAACCTGTGAATTCAACTAAACTTCTCTAAAATTAAAGCATCGTGGAGCTGGAATGTTCATCTCTTCTAAGCAGCTGGTATGTACTTGAAGTTCTTTTCAGACCAGTTCTTCTAAACTATAATGAATTCATCACCCTAGATCCTACATTCCTAACAAGCTCAGAAGGAATGTAGCCACAGCCAGTCCATTGAGCACACTTGGAGTTGAGAGGAGTCTGGTGGAAGTCATAATTGTGGCTTTTAAAATTTAATATTCAATTCTTTAGCTGCCACATTTGGAGAGCTCAACAGCCCAACATGAAAAAGTGGCTACCATATAGAACAGCATGTATGTGTAATATTTCTATAACCAGGGGAGGTTTTATTGGACAGTGCAGCCTACAGCATGCCACTAGTAACACAGAAGACTTCTAGGAATGGGAAGGTATCTGCTCATTTCTTCTTGGGTTCACATATTATTGAAAAACTTAGAAAAGAGACACACACACAGTCCTCTCTTATGATTTCTGCTGGCCTAGTCTCCCCTCTCATAAGACACGACAAGGAAACATATCTTCTCATTATAGTTCTTTTAAATGTAGCATATTTTAATGTTTCTTAATGATATGTTTCTTATTAAAACTAAGACGACATTAGCTACCTTAGGGAAACATGATTCTAATAAAAAATAAAAATTCTGATGTGAGTGTATTAAAAGTACAAAGTTTACTGAGTCCTCATAAGAAGCAAGGTATATGATGTTTCAAGTATTTAATAACAACTAATCTTAAGGGGCTCTCACAAAGTCTGAGGACCACACCATACCTAGGAATCCCACACAAGAGATTTCTTGCCAGTACCTGGAGCAAACCCACAAAGTTGCCCCTCCAGGAGGGCAGTAGCCTGTGGGCACTCATAGGGCAGCTTTACAGACTACAAGAGGAATTTCACAAGTGTGCTTAGGGGTTGAGTCATGGGCAGGGGTGGGTTCACCTTTTAGCAGGAACATTCAGAATGGAAACCTGGGAGTCCCTAAACAAAATGGCTCCTAAATCCAAACCTGGGAGTCCCTGAATAAATTGGCCTTGAATCAAAACTTAGGATTCCCTAGATAAAAATGGCTCCCAACCAATGACAGATCTGATGCCAGTATTGATCTGATGCCAATATAATCCACACCCTCCAAATATTAATAGTGACACAAACAATGTTTGACTTATAAAAGGAAAAAAGAGAGAGAGAGAGAAAGGACTTGGGAAGTAAAACAAAGTATTTTAAAAATAGTTTAAAATTTTAATTTGAATAGTATTATTCTCACAAATTTTACTATAAAGTCTAGAAGAATTATCAGTTTTTAAAACTGTTATGTAGATCTCATATTAGAGAACAAACACACTCAAATTTAAGTTGTCAATGAATAAACTGATTTGATTTTTAGGATTTTGGGAGGTTTTTGTTTGTTTTGTTTCTTTTTCTTTCTTTCTTTTTCTTTTTTTCTTTTTTCTTTTTTTTTTTTTTTGGTACCAGGAACACTTAACCACTAAGCCACACTCCCAGTTTCATTTTCATGATACCATCTTGCTAAATTGTTGGGGCTGGCTTTGAACTTGGGATCCTCCTGCCTTAACCTCCCAAATCCCTGGGATGATAAGCTTTTGTGTGAGCTGGAGATTTTTTAAATTCAAATACTTAACCCAAGAAAAATTACAAATTGGGTCCCAGTAACCAGAATGAAATTAGTGAACTAAGTTAGTAAATCCACAGTGCATTTACCCACATCAGATCCTCCAAGTTCCTGTTGTCATATTGAGGCCTGCACTTTTTCCCCCCTTTATATAGTGACTCATGCTGTAACTGTTTAGCATGCTTATATACCTTAAATATTTAATATTTTTCTTCATTGTAGACCATATGGGTTCTCAAATTATGTAAAAAAACTATTCATAAAAACTGGTTACTGTGCATAATCATATACAACAGGTGTGTAATTGAAACACGTGAAGGCTAATGAATGTTTATATTCCTAAAATACTCTTTGGCGTGTATTCTAAAAAGTAATTTCTGTGTATATTTATGTTCTTTATTCAAAAAATAATGAAAACTTGAAGCTCAATGGAATGCTTTCTCTGAAATGTCAATATCATTCTGCAAAATACTTTTTCCTCTTTGACAGCATATGCTTGGATGTGTCTCTTAAATTGTTTGAAAATTCTTCATGAATCACAAGGTAGATACTAGCCATAGAAAGCAGGTGTCAATGCTGGATACATTTCTGTGTCATTTACACAGAAGTTTTCTCAGCACAATGTTGAAAACTTGCACAACCAGTTTTGAGTTCCTGGGAACATATGAATGGAATCATAGCCTACCCTTTAAAAATTCTTTTGTTCCTTTTCAGTAACTTGAGAGAATCTCTTTAAAAAATGGCCAAATGAATACTGAAAAACATTTTGAAATTTTAACAAAATCCTTTAATCCTCTTATCAAAATAACAGCTTTGTCCACAACTGCATTCTATGATGGGAATAAAGAGACCAAATAAACACAAAACTTGGGATCTCAGTTTGTAGGAAACTCGGTTGGTTGCTTTTCAGGGAGTTTCTCCTTCTGGCTATAGGACAACAAGTATAATCATCCCATTCTATTATAGCCCTACAGACACCGGAAAAGGGGATTGATGTTTAGAAGAAGAAGATCAGAGACTCGAAATTTCTTCTTTAATACAGGTTTATTTCTTAACAGTTGAACTGTGGTATTATTTGAACTTAGATCTTACAAATCTTTTAAAAATCACATCAGATTACTATCTCAGTTCATCAAGATATTAGGGAATCAGAAATATAATTCCCGAGTTTGAAATGTTATATCATCTAATTCAAAGAAATACATAGTTTAAAAAAAAAAACCTTTCCACAATTTCAAAAATGCCTGTAACTTAAGTTCAGCCTCACCTAGAAGAAATGGGCAATAACAGATACTGTTTTTCTCTATGTAATGATTAACATTAATTTTCACATAATATTTTAGATTTCGAACAATGTAAAATTCTAATTAGATATATACTCTTTTTTTTAGGGGAAGGGAGTACTGGAGTTTTGAGCCACATCCCCAGCCCTATTTTGTATTTTATTTAAAGATAGGGTCTCACTGAGTTGCTTAGAGCTTCACTGTTGCTGAGGCTGGCTTTGAACTCATGAGCCTCCTGTCTCAGCCTCCTGAGCAGCTGGGATTACAGGCATGCGCCACCTCACCCAACTAGATATATACTCTGAAATTAAGCACTGTTGATTTCAATGTTTAAGAACAACATTGTTTAGAGTGAGATTTCACTAGTACTTTACTAAATGTTTAGAAATGACCTAAAGAAAGTTTTAGAATGTACAAAAATTCTCAAATCAATTGCTTTCAACCGTATTTAACACATAAAATTTCACTGGACAATCAAGTTTAATAATCTAAGTTGCCTTAAGTGACAAGGAATTTTGAGCACATCTTTTCAGAATATGTTTGAAGATATTGAAAATTATTTCAAATCCAAGTACAAAAATAATCCCAAGTGCAACAAATCATACAATTACAAGATGTATTTGTTAATTTCAAACTTGGTTTTGAAGTATTTCAACATTTGTGCTTGAGCAGAAAGGTTAAAGACAAATTGAAAAGTTTTAAAATCTGATGAAAATGTAGTTTATAATGTATGTTTCACACCCATCTTGAACTAGATTTTCAGCATGGCCATTGAAAATTCCTTTATAGGAAGCTAAAATGCATTTATAGTTGCATTAGTTTCCCACGCTTGATAGTCCTCTTAAAATAGGCACCAAAAGACAAAACATGACTATTTGCAAGTATTTCAGGAAATGATAGTTTGGCAAGTTGATAGAAAATTCCACAACCAGTCAAAATCATTTTTTTTGGCATAATAGATTCATATGTATTTTCAAGTGTATTTTTTAATTAATTTATTATTATTATTATTATTATTATTTAGATGGACACAACACATGCCTTTATTTTTATGTGGTGCTGAGGATCGAATCTGGGTCCTGCCCCTGCTAGGCAAGCGCTCTACCGCTAAGCCACAATCCCAGCCCACCCCACCTTTTTTTTTTTTTTTTAAGATGAGGTCTCTGTTGCCCAGGCTGGACTTGACCTTGGGGCTTAAGTGATCCTCCTGCCTCAACTGCCTCAGTAGCAAGGACTATAGGCACTGGCCACCATTCCCAGCTTTGGTGTAATATATTGATTGATTATTACTAAGAGAAAAACGTAAGCAAAGAAAATGCTGGACCAAAGATTTTCATTCAAGTTTCTATAAAGTGGGTTAATCACAAGATCCAGACCTAGATATCAAAGAGCCCTTAAAATTTAATGGCGAACCAGCAAACATTCCAATAGCCCAGGTAAATGAAAAAATAATGAAAAGATTCATTTCCCATTTATTTGAGTAGAAATATTTTTTAAGCACTTAGAGGAAATTCAGGTGTCAGTTTATGAAAGTTAAAGGATTTAATACTGGATTTCATATCCCACACAAGCCAAATTAACAGATTCTGATGTCCTCAAAGATACATGTACACATTTCTTTTCTTCTTTGATCTGCGTTTGCCTCAAATTATGAATAACTTATGTCAGAAGGTCTCTAAATTCAACAGTGGCTCTCAAATGAAGAAAAACATGGCTCATTTGTCAAATTTCACGCAGCATATACCAAGAATGTCACATTATTCTGTCTCAACATTATGATCCAAAGAAAATATTTCAACAAGATTTTGCATTTTCCTATAGCCTTTTAAAAAATTATAACAAACATCCTTCTAGTAAAAGGACAGGATTTCTTTCCAAGGAAGCCATCGTATTTTAATTAGAAATAATTTGGCCAAATACCGGACAAGTCTAAAAGGTTATATAGAATGAAATAGAGTAATGTGCAAAAGCAGCTCAACCTTTGGTGAGATTTGGAAAAAAACAAAACAAAACAAAAAAAAACATGAAAGTAGACAAATAGAAGGACCCAAATCACCTCTTATTTATAAATAATTTCCCATCCAATAGTTGTTAATTAAGAATGTTCAGGAAGGTTGAGAAATAAAAAGATGCTTTAAAGAATATCTATCTGGTCCTCTCATATTCTGATGAGAATCTCAAGGTCGGAGGGGTTAAATAACTTACTCAAAACCAATCAGTTAGATTGCATGCTGGGAACAAACAAACTCCCAGCTGGTGTCTTTAGCCAAATTTCAGGCTGGGAAACACAATGCCCTAAACAGCAAAAAATGAACAAGAAGCAAGAGAGCACTGAACTCCTGAAGCAAGCTTCACTCCGAGTTCAACTGGCAATTAACTCTGAGGCCCAGGGCAATTCTCTTAACCTCTCTGGACATTTGCTTTCATGATTAAACCAAGTGCACTGGATTAGATGAATCCAACCTCTGCAGTTCTTTTTTACCTTTAGCCTTCCAAAATGTTATGCCTACAAAACAAGAACATTTGCTAAAAATCCTGCCCTAAGAACAAGGGAAATTGTATAGACTTCTGGATTATGTGAGTACTCTTTAATCCCCCGCCAGTTTTAAGTCCACTGATACATAATAATAAGAATTAAAGTGGAAGAATAGGAGGAAAGCAATACTGCCTGGGAGATGGAGTTTGGGGTAGAGAGTAGAATTCAGAAGCATTGCAAAGGAAAGAGAGCCAAAGGGAGATGCATGTGGGAGTACTGGTGGCGGCAGATGTGGGTTGTAGGTAAGAAGGTATAGAACAGACAGGAGGAAAGAGAAGGCTGAGAAATAGGAAAATAAGGCCAGAAGAAGAATTAACAGTGAAGCCTTCAGTGCATTTCAATAACAGCATTAATAAAAAGACTGCTACTATTAATTTTTTGTAGCATTATCTGATAGAGGGCACTGCCCTAAATTATTTGTTCTTAAGCCAACCTATTTGATGGATATTACTATTTCATTCTTTTATTAAAAAAGGAACTGCTTACAAGTATGACCACACATATGGTGTAATGCTACATGGCGTACAACCAGAGAAATGAATAGTTGTGGTGCAAATGTGTACAATGAATCAAAATGCATTCTGCTGCCATATATACCTAATTATAATAAATAAACAAATTTTTTAAAACAGAGAAAGAAAAGAAACTGCTATTACAAGATGTTGGGTGCCACACCCAAAGTACATAGACAAAAACATGAATTCAGATCATTTGTCTCAAATCCTTGCTTTTCTCAACCATATCATGCTGCCTTTTAAACCTCTTTTTTAAATAACATCCTATTATACAGTAGCTTTGAACTTACTAAAAAGGAAGACTGAAGGTACTAGAATGTTCATGCCTGAACATTCTGAAAGTGAAGACAATTATGTCAGTCAGGGTGTAACTTGCATAGCACACACTAACCAGCATGGAGGATCGGGGGAAAGGGTCTCCCAGGGGAAACAGAGAAGGATCCAGGGAAGACAGACAGCTGAGGTGACTGTTACAAGGAGACTCAAATTTGCAAGTGAGGAAATTGGCTTGGCATTAGCCAAAAAGATAAAAAAATAAACTTTGTACAGGAACCAAAGACATATGCTTTTAAGGCCCGAGTCATCCATCCTGAAGAGGACTTGGAGTACCAGGCTAATCCATTTGAAATTTATCCTATAAACAATAAGAAGCAATCTCTGATTTTAACGCAGTGGCTAGAGATGTTATGATATTTACAAAATCTATTGTGCTGGTCACAGAAGAATGCTCTTTGAGAAGAAAGGCCAATGGGGAGATTCTGAGGTGGGTGAGAAGACAACTGGGAGACAGGCAGGGTGTGAAAATAATTTGAGAGATCAACACATACCCAGCTTCCACTCAGGCAAATAGGGAGTTCGTCTAACATGCTACCCTCATTTCCTATGGCAATATTCTTAATGAACTTTCTATTTTTATGGAATTTTAATCCATGATTTTGCAAAGTATTATTTTCACCCCCCCCTTTTTTTAAAAGGTTTTGAATCAATTTACCTTCTGTTTTCATTCTCTAAAAATAACTAATAGAATCAGTTGTTGGTGACTAAGGAGGAAATAATCACAGACTATCAGGAAGTAATTTGGTAAAACTCATCAAATTTCTATGAGTTTTACAAGTATTTATTGCTCCTAACAATAGTCTTTAGAACTATAGGACTTTAGAAAAGCATGCATAACCAGTTATAATAAAAATATCCACAGTACTATGAAAACAAAATGATAATAATTTTAGAAATATAAGTTGAAAATGTTTTAATAAAGCATCTTTAACAAGTCCTTAAAAAGGGGAGGGGCCATAAAAAGAACAAGAAATTTGCATATATGCAGAAATACACAGAAGGAGTTTGGATCTTAAGGAAAACACTATTAGATTGATCATTAGTTGTTAAATAGACTATTCTAGAGTTGCATAAATATCTGACAGTAACAATATGAAAGTTAAAAATAAAAGTTGGTTTTGAGAAAAGAAAAATGAAGAATTTCACCTTAGACTTCAGAACAGTGATACTGCAACCATGGAGAAATGTGTAACAAGAAATTGGACGTGTATGGTTGGAAATTTCTTTGAAGTCTATTTAAGGCCATTCACATAAAGGTGATGGTTGAATCCAGAGTGTAGATGAAAACTTCAAGAGGAAGGTTGCACAGTAGATGGAGAGAGTTGAACATAAAGCTCTGGGGGCTACACACCTTCAGGAGATGAGTGGGAAAGCCAGATAAGGAGAGATGGGGCACAGAGAATTAGGAGGCAGAAAGCACCAGAATGAGACGACGGAGGGATGAGCAACAGATGGGAAAATAGGTTCCAAGGAACCAGGATTGTGACAACCACCCTTGGCTTTGATTGATTAGGAAAGCATTCCTGTTTTTCCCTTCTATCATTAGTAAGAAATTTCACTGGTTCTGCAACAGAATGACAGTGGAAAGGCTGTGGATTCTGAAATCGGACAACCCCGCTCTGCTACCTGCCATCTGTATTTGGCAGGCCCCTTACCTGCCACCTGAGCTGCAAGGTGCCTCCAGGCTTTAGAGGGTGAGCTCCGGAGCCAGGGAGCTTAAAGTTCTGCGCCTCAGTTTCCCTTATTTGTAAAATGGAAATAGTAATAGATGTACATCATGGGACTCTTGTGAGCAATAAATGAGCTATTAGTTGCATTCAGTAAATGTTAAAAAAAAAAAAACCTCTGAGGCTTAGTTTCCCTTTCTATACAGCAGAGGATATTCCTGAGGTTGCTTAAATACTGAGGTCAACGAAAGTTCGGTATTCATCGACCTACCCTTAGAATGTTGCTTTATGAATTTACTAATGAAATACAACTTTCCTGTACACTATCCTGCATCATGCTGGATCTCTATATATTTCTGCTGTGTGGCTACTCCCAGTGTAAGATTCCGTTTCTATATTTATGGTTCAATTTCAATCTACGATTTGTTTTTCTCTTTCTCGGAAGATTCAAATTTACAGTCCAGGGTTCTTCAGTACTACCCATGACAGTAAAAGACATAAAAGCCATTTGTGTGTGTGTGTGTGTGTGAGGGGGGGTTCTGGGGATTGAACCCAGGGCTTTGTGCATGCAAGACAAGCACTCTACCAACTGAGCTATATCCCCAGTCCATAAAAGTCAATCTTAACATCAGAAAAATTAATAATTAAAATGCAAGAACAGTGCCAATACACATGCCAGTTTAAGAAGTACATCACTGGAAACAAAATCTACCTTTGGGAGAATGCACAGGTTTCTTCAAGGACACTGGCTATTTTAGGTTAAGATTTTGCCTGCAGAATAGGTTCCTAAATCATTTGAAAGCATAAATAAATAAATAAATAATAAAAATAGCCCATGTCTATTAAGACCCCAAAAATATTCCATTTCAAATGTCACCATTTGTGTGACTATTTTTCAGCTGCTCAAGGCATAAATTAAAACTGACCTAACATCTCTCAAGAACCTACTGTGTAAAAAGGATTGCACAGGGAAAAATTCACAGCATTTCAAATATCGTCATGTATACAACAGGAACAATAACAAAAGCAATTTGGATTGAAATGTTTTGGCTCATGATACTGTATAGACAGACATAAGGAATCTATAAATAACCAAGTTATTTCCAGGCTGCCATTTTTTGTCTATTATTTGTTTCTAAAGCACAATTCACACCTCTTTTGTCACCAACCTGACTTCCTTCCACTGCTTTTATTCTCTAGCCAACTTTCTCTATCACCATCCATAGACTAAACTCTGTATAGTAAGTATTCTGAATGAAAGAAAACTTGACATACCACAATGATTTAGAACCCAGGGGCCATAATGCAGCCATGATATAGTTTCACATATGGAGGGAGAAAGCTCATTAAAGCAGGAATTTCTATCATTAATTGATGTATTCCAAGGGCATCTTGTGCATAGTAGTTTCTCAGTAAACATTAATTGACAGAAGAATGATTCCCTGTGTCCATACATTCCCATTCCTTCTTTTATTCCTTCCTTAAATATTTGCTATGCACTGCTATGATACACATAATATGCTAGCTGTCCAGGCTTTTATGGTTGACGAGGCAAACAGTGTTTTGGACATCAATGGAGCTAGTAATCCAGATTGGTAAGATCCGAAAAGAGTGTTCCAGAAATCCGTTTGAGCATTTTTGATCATCTCAACAACCAAGGAACATTATAGGCACTTTGTGCACATTGACCCCAGACATAAACATCTTGCCTTGTACACAACAAACCATGTGATTATAAACTAAGTGTGCACCTTCATGAGCTCTGAACAACCTTCTAGAATTCATGAAGGTTAAAATCTGCTTATATGATTATCAGGAACTGAAATGTAACTCTAAGTTGCAAAGAAGCAAAGTTTTTTTAATCTAGTTTTAAAATATACTGAATTTTTTAGAAACCAAAGTACAATGTGAATCAAGGGATGATCATATTTTGTTTGGAACTTTACCAAAAGTGGTTAAGTGTTGTCACCGATAGCCACACCACTAGCCATCACCACTGTTAATGTCCACTTACAGTTTACAGCTATCATAACCACGCTCCCTACATAGAGAGGGAGTCCTCTGACCACGTCAGCACATCTTCTGGTGTGGTCATGCCAGTGTAATTACAAATTGAAATATACACTAGTTGCGAATAGTGTTTGTTTAGATCAATATTTTGAGGTTTTAAAAAATTTATGTCAGTTGTTCACACATTGTTAAGTTCATTTCAGGATCATAAAGAGGTGGGCTGAAATTCATGTTAAAGGAAAAGAAGCTCAGAAATGTGAGTTACTGGTCTAGACAATAAGCAAGTCAAATAATTCCATTTGTAGGAAACAAATGAGGCACCATGACAGTAAATATTGGGAAAAACCACTTTATACAGAGTAGTCACGGCAAACCTTCCTGGAATGTCTAGGATGAGAGAAAGGTGCAGGGAAGAAATTTTCAAGCAAAAAGAACAAGCAAGATCCTGTTTCAAAAAATAAAAAATGGCTGGGGATAAGACCTTGAGTACAATCCCAGCTAGCAAAAACAAAAACAAAACAAAACAAAAAAAAACCAGCTATGAAGATTGAAAGAATGTAACTTATTACAAGAACTTGAAAAAAAAAACAAAAACAGTGATCATGGGGTAGTGAATCAGATGGGGGCACAGGGATGCAGGTGATGAGTTTCCTGGCAGGCATAGAATTAGCATGATGCAAATGCTTTTGATATCTTTTCACTGAAAAGATCACATTTCCCTGCTACCAAATTTATGTAACATTTCATTATGAAAAATAGCCTCAGTAAAATATTGTATAATTTACAACTATAATGATGTAGTATATTTGACAGATTTAAAACATGTCCTTCTGTTCTGTTCATAGCTTTTACTGATATTAATGTATATATTCTTTCATTTTTAAAGATGATAAAATCCAATATACTCGTTTTATATATATATATATATAGTACCGTGGGTTGAACTCAGGGGCTCTGGACCACTGAGCCACATCCTCAGCCCCATTTTGTATTTTATTTAGAGACAGGGTCTCACTGAGTTGATTATCACCTTGTTGTTACTGACGTTGGCTTTGAACTCATGATCCTCTTGCCTCAGCCTCCCAAGCTGCTGGGATTATAGATGTGTGCTCTCCTCCTCCCCCCCACCCCTCCCCTGTGCCCAGCTAGCTACAAAATATTTTGAAGCATCAACATGGCAGAAAAAAATGGGGAGCAAAGGCCCAGACCATTAGTGTCACGATTGTTGTTCCAGGAGTCCCAGCCACATAGGAATGAAGATGTGCACGTAACCTGGCAGCAAGGGGACTATGTTGACACATGGATGGCGGGTCCAGGTCTCCTAGGATCTAGAGGTTGCTGCATCCCTATAGAGTCCCAATAAAGAGACCATTGTGAAACTCTTCCAGGAAGTTTTTTTGTTTTTGTTTTTGTTTTTTTTTGCCTATTTTTCCTGCACGTTATTTGATTCAGATACCACAGAGGAGGAAAAAAAAAAATCAGATGAGTCCTGGGGAGCCTAATCAACTGGCTTAGGATAACTAGGACTCCATATTCAGCAGAGGCTCTGCCATAGTATTAAAATTTTTAAAAAAATTAAAAATAAATAAATAAATAAATAAATCAGCCTACATATAAGTGTTATAATCATTCATGTGATCTCATTTACCATCCTAAGAACAAATCATACATAACGTTAATACCAAATGGTTAGTTACATATGGGAATTTTAAAAAAGAAAAATCTAGTATTTTTTTAATCTAATTTTCTTTTTCCTGCTTAGATTCCTACCTGGAAAAGAACAGCCACAAGTAAGCTTTATGAAAGATACAAGGAACATATGTTTCATGAACCTATCTAGCCAAAAAGTCTAGTAGGGTCAAATAACAAGAGGTGTTTCATGAAACACTAATAGCTTCACTTCAGAGTGACTTCTGGAGGAGGAAACCATGCCGGGTTCCGTAGTTGTCTCCTAATGCTCTGAACCCTGCCAGTCCATGTGTAGACTATGCTGATAATGAGCCTATTATATCCTAACAGAAAGCAAACTCCTGCCGAGGGCTCTCCCTTGCTTTTCCTAAGTACTCTCTTCCTCTCTATTTGGGCCTTTGACCTCACGGTGTCCTCAAAGCATTCTAAAGATCTTTCTCCCTCACCTCCACAGTTATCATCAAAAAAAGTAAAAACGGAACAGGAAAATCTAAACAAAATGACCTCGCTTTCCTTTTCAGCCTTCACCTTCTGTGACCTCAGCAGCCTCCAACATGATCAACCAGTGCACTACCATTTGGCTCCACTTCAGCCTTCAACACAGCTGTTATCAGAAGAGGTGCCATTTTCCTCTCTCCAGATTCCTCCATCAGACTCCCAAACTTTTCAAAGCCAAAGCAAGGAAATGGAGGTGCTAGAGGAGTGCAGGGTAGATGAGGTTGAGACAGGACAGAGTGGAAAGTTCTCAGGGACCTCACCCAGGAGACTATTTGCAAGAGAGGACAAATCAGGCAGAAGCAGACAGACAGGCTGATTGTAATAAACTGTCTGTCAAATGACCAATGCCTCAGTACCATACATGCTTCTCTGTTCTCAGAATTTTCATCCTATAACTTCAAGGTCTACAGGGTCATGTGATAGCAAGTGAAATGATAAGGGAAATTTGACTTTCAGAGATGCCAAGTGAATCTGTCCAATGTCACTCAGCTAATGAAGGCCTACTCCAGTTTTTTGAAGTACCATGAGTTCCATTTTAATACCATTCAAGTACTCATCAAGCTACCAGGCACTTGCTGCTATTGAAAAGTATCAAGATTCTTCAAAATGCCAATCAGAATACAGGTTTGATACATGCCTACAAAGTTTTATTGTATATACCAGAAATAAAAACAGTTCATATTTTATTCTAATGACTTGGCAAAGAAATATATTGAGTATTATTTTATTTCCTTCTATTTCAATATAGTAGTGTGAGGAAAGCTTTTAAGCCAGGTGGCTCGAGAGGCTGAGGCAGGAGGAGTCATGAGTTCAAAAACCCAGCCTCAGCAATTTAGTGAGATCCTCAGCAACTTACCAAGACATCAAAAAAATAAAAATAAAAGGCTGGAGATGTGGCTCAGTGGTTAACCTCCTGGGTTCAATACTCAGTACAAAAAAAAAAAAAAGAAAAGATTTTAAGAACTAAATTGAAATATAAATTCATATTCTCAAGCTAGATTTCATAGAAAAACAAATGTTAACAATTCATTATCCCCACAAAAATACATTCTCTCTTACCAAGCATTTGCTTTATTTTCCCTTTCAATTAGTTTTAGGTGTTTTTGTCATTAATTTTACTTTGATGTGTTCCTTATACTGAATCCACACAGATTAGTCAACTGTGAAAAATGAAAATGCTTACATAGTTTATAAGACAAAGATACTGAGCTAAAAACAGCAGAGAAGATTCATGTCCTTAACCAAGGTTTTTCCAAGTCCATTAAAATTTACATTGCATATAAAATCAGAAATTTGTGAAGTCCAATTCTAATTTTAAAATATGAGATCACCTAGAATTAAAAGTTAGGCCATATTATTTTTCAACAAAAAATTATAAAAAATTCTATCTTTTGATATTTTTTTTCGCTGAAAAGATCACATTTCCCTGCTACTAAATTTAGGTAACATTTCATTATGAAAAATAACCTCAATAAAATATTGTATAATTTACAGCTATAATGATGTAGTATATTTGATGGATTTAAAACATATCCTCATAATTCTGTTCATAGCTTTTATTGATACTAATGTATATATTCCTTCATTTGTAAAGGTGAGAAAATCCAATATACTAATAATTTCAAATTGTGCTAAATATTATCTGTAAAGTACTCTTTCTTAAAAATGTCACATACTAGCTGGCCACAGTGGTGCATGCCTGGAATTCTAGTGACTTGGAGGTGGATGTAGAAGGATCACAAGTTCCAAACCAGCCTGAGCAACTTAATAAGACCCTGTTTCAAAAAATGGGCTGGAAATGTAGATCAGTTAAAGTACCCATAGGTTCAATCCTCAGTACTGCAAAAAAACAAACAAAAATCCAAATACCTTGAAACACTATGAAGCAATGTTTTCCTCAAGTATTACTTGCAAAACAACTGTCTAACTGCACCCATGTGGTGCCTTGTCATTCATATAACAATTAAGTGGCATACATGCACTTTTGAAAAATGATAAATCTGGTTAAGTGAAACTCTAGCAAAGCAACCAACAGCTAAATAAAGTAAGAATTATTGTAAGTGGAATTCCTGGGATGCTTTTAAGCCATGTATTTGCTTACCATTCATTATTACTCATTACTTTCTTTCCCCATTTATCAATCTGTTTTCTATTTCATTGTCCTTCCATGAGAACATTAGTCACTGCCCAAATTCCACAACTTAAGGGCATTCATACAGCGGTGACTAGTGCTATCTGCATAGCTCAGTTACGATAAAGCAATTATGTTCCCCTGGTGTTGGAACAATAACAAGACCAGATGCCATGTCTTTTCCTGCTTCCCAGAAGAGCCCTGCAGCGGGACGTGACATGAAGAAATCACCTGGATGCATGTGATCTACCGTGAGACTGATGTGGATGCTAAAATGCAGGTTTGGGCTGGATACTGATTCAGTGAATCCTGTCAATCTAGCTGATTCCAGTGCATTTTGCGAATGCACAGAAGGAGCAGATCCACAAAATTATCATCTGTCAGAGCCCTATAAGCAGGTCATGTGTCCTCTTTAGGAGACTGATCTGGCCTTGAATAAACATCAGGAGGGCAGAGGATTTGAAGCCATGTGAGGTCTATGTTTGTATTTTCAATGCCATAGCCCTCTATTTTCTTAGGTTTCTGAAAAAACAGCTACCACTTTAACTTGTTGAATTGACAAATTCATCAGGAAAAGGCAATTCACAGATACCACATTTTAAAAGGGACTTTGTAACTTTGAAAGAGGCACGACCGTGGAATCTTAAATTATGTTAAAATTCTTCTAATTCCATAATTAGAAATTTGATTTATTTCATTGTGTTAAATTGGATTAATCTTGTTTCCTTTGTTCCACATTAAGGGCAGAGAGAAAATTATGCAAATATACTGGGTTGGAAATTATTTCTCTTCACTGTGCAGACCACCTAATTTGCAATAGTAAGATGAAAAAAAATGGTAATAAATGAATAAAATGTGTTCCCCTAAAGAAGTGAAAAATATTTTGAAATTTCTGGATAGGGCAAGTCATTTTTAAGTTCATCATTTCATCCAGTTGAAAAATGTCAGAAGAATGTAAAATTACAAGAAAATAATCAGGATGTAGCGGAAACAAAAAGATCTTAGCTCAGTCTGATTCCCCCAAGTACCTTCTTCAGTGTTTTCTGATTTATATTTTATTACAGACTTGTCCTCAACAACCCCTCAGGATGATCAGAGATAGAGTTAGGATTAGGTATATACTATCATTACAAAGTACACACACACACACACACACAGAAATTCCAATAGAACATGATAAGAAATATGGTGATTAACAAATATCAGCAAGAAAAAAAAGAAGGATGAGAAATGACAAATAGCCCTTTCAAATTTTTAGTTGTTGATGAACATTTATTTTATTCATTTATTTATATGCGGTGCTGAGAATTGAACCCAGTGCCTCACACATGCTAGGCCAGCGCTCTACCACTGAGCCACAACCCCAGCCCCACAAAATGCAGTCTTTGTGAAAATATCTTTACTTTCATTCACATTCCTAGTGGGAATGAGCCGATATTCTTATTTTTTCTGAAAAGTAGCTGGGACATAGAAATAAAAAATGAGCTACTTTTTTGTTTATTAACTGATCATTCTAGAAGACGGAGCACTGTTGTCATAAATGTGACTTGTTTAGAGAGGATTAAAAATGTTTTTTTTAAGCCTGATTTAATTTGGAGATGATCTTGGTATCAGGCTTTCATTAACTCTGCTACAAAGCAAAGAACCCACGGGTCTTGGATTTTGCTGCTTCAAGACCTGCCAGGCCTGCTTGGCTCCAAGAGGGCCACTTCTATGAATTTACATTTCTAAGGTGTCTAGTGTAAGTGGGATCATGCGCTGTTTCTCATCGTATGTGTGGCTTATTTCACATAGCATATTGTGTTCAATTTCAATGACATTTTGAATACCAGGTTTATGCAGCCACAAAGGAAAATGGTCCCAGAGAAATCATGCATTTTTACTTAGCTGTAGAAATTAAACTTACATTTTCTCAACCCCAAAGCAGATATTACATCAGTACCGGGAAACCATTGTTATCTGCCCAGGCTTTCTCTAATTAAGTTGGGTAGCTGGATTAATAGAACACTCAGTGAAAACTATCTTTGGGGGGTCTCTTTAAACAAACAACTCTCAAGGATGTCTCTGCCAAAGTCAGAAGCAGTCAAGTGGAGGTTCTCATGGGAACATCCATCCTATCAGACCCCCTATAATGTTCTGCGAATTCTTTTTCCTTCACTTGAAAGACAAAGAAGAGAGAAGAGGCCCGAGCTCCCTCTAAACCTTGAACTTTTACTGAGCTCAAATTTGAACCACAAAATCATGTCAGGCTCTCTATCTACTATGTAAAAACATCATGTATCCTTTTTTTTAAAGGAGGATTATTTTCTTAGTTATAGATGGACACAATACCTTTATTTTATTTTTTTTATATGGTGCTAAGGATTGAACCCAATATTTCACATGTACTAGGCAAGAGCTACAACCCACATTATGTATCTTAATTAAATCATTTTAAAGAGGCAGTTGGCATATCTATTCTCTAATTTTTGCCACTCAATAAACATATTTAAATCACACTGAATTCCATATCTCCCAAATTTCCAACTAATCTTTTATCTTGCGAATCCTCTAAATATTTATAATATAGAGAGAGATTCATGATTCTTTATTCCTCAACATTTGCATAGTTGGAAATATACATATCTCTTATCCTGTTATGTTATCCCAGTACATGATCACTTCCTCAGTGAAGACCACATTTAACTTCACCTAGATAGTTCCTGACATATCATGCGGGTGATTTTTATTTTGGGCAATAACATGAGCTTTCTTTTCTTCTATACTGTTATATTTGAGTGCATAAATGAGCATCTTTTAAAAACACCCAGCCATCAAATTAGCATTAATTATTCACAGCACCCTGTGAAAGCCTGGAAGCTGAGCTGTGTTAAATGCTCCAAACCTCCTGATGTGGAATTTAGCCTTGAAAGATTCCTCCCAAGCATGTTCACTGAACATTAAACATTATTAAACTCAGTCGCAAAAATGATCATAAGCCTGGGCCCCACAGGAGACCTCTCTTTGCTCATCTGATTTCAAGCTGTAAAAATACCTGCGCTGCTAGAAACCAAGATATTAATATTGAACATACATTCTTCAAGCAATTGCTAGAGTCTTAAAAGACTAAAGGACAAACAATCTTCTAAAGTAGTTTGAGTACATGGATTCAACTCTCACACAGAGCAGTGGAGAGAGAGAGAGGGGGAAAATATTACTTTCATTTCCTAGGTTTAAAATACAGAGATATCAATCAACTTGCTTCAAAACTGGGAAACCTGTGCTAGAATCAACAATAAAATCTTGCTCTCTTTGAAGTGCAGGGAGATATGTCTGTCCTATCATATCCTCAAATCAAAGCTGTTTTCTGTCAGTGCTTAACTATAAAGATCAGGAGCCAAAAATGGCACAAAACAGCCTGTGGAGAGGGCAACTGGATCAATGGTGTAGATCTTTCTGATGGTGGCACATCTATTTTGTGTGTTATAGATAAGGATCTTAGATGATTTCATAGATCAGATTTTTTCTTCTTCTCTTAAATAGATGCTTTAAAATGCCAATAGTGGGAAACACAGCTTTGCACGCCTGTAATCCCAGCAGCTCGGGAGGCTGAGGCAGGAGGATCACGAGTTCAAAGCCAGCCTCAGCAATGGCGAGGCACTAAGTAACTCGGTGAGACCCTAGATAAAATATTTGTATTTTATTTTGAAAGGGCTGGGGACGTGGCTCAGTATTTCAGTGTCCCCCGAGTTCAATCCCCAGTATAAAAAACAAACAACAACTAAAAGAAAACTGGACCAATACTTCAGGGTAAGTAATTAAGGTTCATAGGGTTTACAAATGACATAATTTACATTAAGGTCAAAATGGCAGCATGTCCTTTACCAAGAATAAGTATAGAAAATTTCAGTTCTCCAATCCTAAGGGAAGAGTGCCAGGCCCTCCCCCGAGTGGCCACCAAGTGGGAGCCCTGTAGGAGCCACACAGTGCAGGGTTCCTTCCAGGACCTGACAGCCCTCAAGCAATAAAAACTGGATGATTTATTCATTTGTGGTCCTTGACCATGAGCAATCAGGAACCTAAAGGTGAGACAGACTTCACTTTTCATATCACTTGCAGCTGGTGTCAGATGGGATCTTTTCCTTTTTCTGTGTAATAGTTGTTAGCTCCCTGCTAACAACTATTTGACTTTGTTCAGTTATCTAAATAAGTTAGATAACTGAACAAAGTCAAAAGCTTATCATTCCACTTTCCAATAGTGAGGCTTAACCTTGCGACTAGTCTTCTGTTGATTTCTACTTAGGTCAATACTATCTTCTCCAAGTTCCTTTGGTGATATCAGATGAGTGCTATATGTGCATTTAAGATTGATTTATAGGAAAGGAAACATTTTAATACCTGATACTAGTTAGGGGAAAGACTGTCTCATAGTTCATTCTAGAAAGAACTTCTCTTAATACTTCACAAATGAAAGTCACATTTTATTTTAAATGTAGGAAGCCTAAAAACAATTGACACTGAAATACAAAGAGCATACAAATATTCAGAAAATATTCACCTTCACTAGTGACTCACTAAAAAGAAATTAAAGCAATATTGTGTAACTCATACTTAAAGCAGGTATTAATATCTGTATATATATAGGGTACATAGTGCTTAAACACTAGTATATTCTAATGTTGGCAGTGTCAACTGGTAGAATCATTTTGAAAAGAGGTATCAAAAGCATAGCCACAAACAACATTCACACCCATTTACCGTGTAAATAATCTCACATCTGAGAACTTATCTCAAAGGAGTTATTCAAAGGAATAAAAAACCATATGCTCACAATTGCCTTTATAGATTTATCTATGAAAACAAAATAAAAAAATCAATCTAAAAGTCCAACAATAAATGACCACTTAACAATGGCAAATCCACACAATGTTATATTATGCTGTGATTACAGTTATCTTAAAATAAGGTTGAAGGAAAAAGAATCGACAGCAGTCTATACAGCAGTTATAACCAAAAACATGGGTATGCTATCAGAAAAGGCCAAGAATGCAACTTGTCAACATAAGAATAATTGATCAAGAATGGTGAAATTAGGCACAGATATCCAAGATGGCGGGCCAGAGGGAGGCAGCATTCTGTGTTGCTCCTGACATGGGACTCAAGTACTGAGAATGCTGCTTCTCTGCAAGCAATATTCCTGCTCCTGCACAGGAATCATGGCCACCATGCCTGTCCAGGACTCCAGGCCTTAGTGTCAGAGTAGGTCTCCCAACTACTCGCCCTCACAGGACTACCAGGTGCCCAAGAGAGACCATTGGTGGCAGCACCTGTGCAGAACTTTTGGCTAACCACCTGAGCAGAAATCATGGACGCCACTCCCATGCAGGACACCTGGCAGCTTCCCACGAGTAGGAACTCTGGCCTCCACTCCCATGTAGACCCCTATCTACCAACTTGGGGCTCCCCTGGTCGCTGTCATCTTGGGTCTCTGCACTGCACCCGAGAACTTCAAGTAGGCCCTGTAGTCACCTGAAAGCCACATGCTGCACACCACAGAGCTTGTCTCTGAACTCATGCCCAATGCCATCACTGGGCTCCCCCTACTTGGCCCGACACCCCATCATTGAAAGCAGGTGCTTCTACTTTGGGGAACCTTCATCACCATCTTCAGTGGGGGCAACTCCTAGTTTGGAACTCCTGATGGCCAGGTACCTAGTTTCTAACTCCCTCCTCTCCCCAGAAGTCGATAGCCCAGCACAGTGACACCCTGGTTACCTTTACCATCCTGAGGGCTAAGATACCAGCTAACAACAGATGACTCCACCTATTGGATGAGAAGGGAAGCAGAAAAGACACTGATCTCCAACCCAAACAATCCCTGTTTCTTTCTCTCATATTTTTCCCTCTCCCTCTCTATTCTCCCGCTCTCACATCCCCAACATATGTAAAACCAAGTACTTTGCATGAATTAGGATTTTGAGGACTGGGACATCTGAATATAGTATATTACAGTTGTGTTGTATATTCTTTTTTTTCTTATTTCCCACTAAATTTCTACTAACTTAACATTTTTTTGTTTTTCTTAGTATATATGTGTTTGTTTTATGTACTCTACTGTCTTCCCACTTGTCTACCTAAAATTACTTCCTCTCCCTTCTCCTGCTACTAATCTTCCTCTTTAGATTTCTCTTTCACACTTCCTAATATATAATAACTCTATATTCTCACCTCCTACCTCATTAGCATATCATCCTACTCCTCATCCCTGGTTATTTGTCCACCATCAGAAACTGTAAACCCTTTCACAAACATACTGAGTATATAGTAGATAATAATTGAGTTCACCATTTCTGTACATTGTGACCAAACTGAAAATGTCTTAAAAGCAAACATTTGTTTTTAGGGTGTATATTGTTTGTATTGGGATCTGTTAACATTGTTCTTCACCTCAAAGGAGAGGTGAGGGGATACTATAAGCCTAGAGGGTAAAAACTGTAATGCCTCAGATCCATAGTGCTTGAAGGGAAGACACACAAACAATGTGAAAAGAGAAGGGAAGAAAGTGCCCAAAAGAAATCAAGACACCACATTATTACAATCCATGCCCAGCACAGCAGAGGAAATGACAGAGAAGAAGTTCAGGATACATAATTAAAGTGCTGTGAATTAAAGGATGATATAAGAGAGCAAATACAGGCAGCAAAAGATCATTTTGACAAAAAACTACATGAACAAATATAGGAAGCAAAAGATTACTTCAACAGGGAGATAGAGGGCTTTAAAAAAAAGCCAAACAGAAATCCTTGAAATGAAAGAAACAATAAACCAAATTAAAAGGTCAATTGAAAGCGTCACCAACAGATTAGACCACTTGGAAGACAGGACCTCAGACAATGGAGACAAAATATATAATCTTGAAAAGAATGTAGACCACACAGTGAAAATGGTAAGAAACCATGAGCAGAACATTCAAGAAATATGGGATAGCATAAAAAGACCAAATGTAAGAGTTATTGGGATAGAGGAAGGCATAGAGTTCCAAACCAAAGGAATGAGTAATTTATTCAATGAAATAATACCAGAAAAATTTCCAAACATGAAGAATGAATTGGAAAACCAAATTCAGGAGGCTTACAGTATGCCAAATGTACAAAATCACAACAAATCCACACCAAGGCAATTATAATAAAAATGTCTAATATACAGAATAAGGAGAGTATATTAAAGGCCACAAGATAAAGGAATCAGATTACATATAGGGGGAAACCAATTAGAATATGTGCAGATTTTTTAAGCCAGCCCTTGAAACCTGGAAGATCCTGGAACAACACATGTCAAACTCTGAAAGAAAATGGATGCCAACCAAGAATCTTATATCCAGCAAAATTAAGCTTTGGATTTGATGATGAAATAAAAACTTTCCATGATAAACAAAAGTTAAAAGAATTTACAACTAGAAAGCCTGCACTACAGAACATTCTTGGCAAAATATTCCATGAAGAGGAATTGATAAACAACAATAATAATCAGTAAAGGAAAGTATTACACTAAAGGAAAAACTAATCAAAGGAGAAATCAAGTAAAGTTAAATAACAAAAATAAACAAAAAGTGTTGGGAATACAAATCATGTCTCAATAATAACCCTGAATATCAATGGCCTAAACTCACCAATCAAAAGACATAGACTGACAGATTGGATTTTAAAACAACCCAAGAATATTCTGCCTCCAAGAGACTCTTCTCATAGGAAAAGACATCCACAGACTGAAGATGAAGGGTTGGGAAAAATCATACCACTCACATGGATTGTGGAAGCAAGAAGGGGTTCCATTCCTCAGAACAAATAAAGTAGTCTTCAAGCCAAAGTTAATCAAAAGGGATAAAGAAGGATATTTTATACTGGGGAAACATTCATCAACAAGACATAACAATAATAAATTTATATGCCCCAAACAATGGAGCATCTATGTTCATCAAACAAACTCTTCTCAAGTTCAACAGTAAAATAGACCACAACATGATAATTCTGGGTGACTTTAACACACCTCTCTCAACACTGGATAGATTGTCCAAACAAAAGCTGAACAAAGAAACTATAGAACTCAATAATACAACCAATAACTTAGACTTAACTGACATATATATAATATTTCATCCTTCAATGAACAAATACACTTTCTTCTCAGCAGCACATGGATCCTTCTCTAAAATAGGCCATATACTGTGCCAAAAAGCAACTCTTAACAAATGTAAAAAAGTAGAGATAATACCCTGCATCCTACCAGATAATAATGGAATGACATTTGAAATCAATGATAAAATAAAAACTAAAAGCTACTCCAACACCTGGAGATTAAATTATATGCTACTTAATGAACAATGGGTTTTAAAAGACATAAAGGAGGACATTAAAAATTCTTAGAGGTGAATGAGAACACAGATACAACATATGAAAATCTCTGGGACACTATGAAGGTAGTACTAAGAGGGAAGTTCACTGCATGGAATTCATTCATTAAAAGAAGAAAAAGTCAACAAACAAATGACTTAACATTACATCTCAAAGGCCTGTAACAAGAAGAACAAATCAACACCAAAAGCAGTAGAAGACAGGAAATAATTAAAATCAGAACTGAAATCAATAAAATTGGAACAAAAGAAACAATTGAAAAAAATTGACAAAATAAAAAGTTGGTCCTTTGAATAAATAAATAAAATTGACAAACCCTTAGCCATGCTAATGAAGAGAACAGAGAGGGAAAACTCAATTAATAACATCTATGATGAAAAAGGAAATATTACCATGGACATTACAGAAATATAGAAGATAATTAGCAATTATTTTGAAAATTTGTACTTGAATAAAATAAGAAAATATCGAAGGCATTGACAAATTTCTAGAGTCATATGACTTGCCCAAATTGAATCAGGATGATATACACAATTTAAAAAATCAATTTCAATCGATTAAATAGAAGACACTATCAGAAACCTACCAACCAAGAAAAGCCCAGGACTGTATAGATACACAGCCGAGTTCTACAAGACCTGTAAAGAAGAACTGATACCAATACTCTTCAATTTATTTCAGGAAGTAGAAAAAGAGGGAGCAATTCCAAACACATTCTATGAGGCCAATATCACCCTGATTGCCAAATCAGGCAAAGACACATCAAAGAAAGAAAACTTCAAACCAACATCTCTAATGAACATACGTGAAAAAATTATCAATAAAATTCTGGCAAATTGACTACAAAAACATATCAAAACGATAGTGTACCACGAATAATTGGGGTTCATTCCAGGTATGCGAGGTTAGTTCAACATATGGAAATCAATAAATGTAACTCATCACATCAATATACTTAAAGATAAAAACCATATGATTATCTCAATAGATGCAGAAAAAAGCATTCAACAATATATAGCACCCCTTCATGTTCAAAACACTAGAAAAACTAGGGTTAACAGGAACAAATCTCAACATTGTAAAAGCTATCTATGCTAAGTTCCAGGCTAACATCATTCTAAATGGAGAAAAATTGAAGGTATTCCCTCTAAAAACTGGAACAAGACTGGGATGCCCTCTTTCATCACTTCTATTTAGCATAGTTCTTAAAACACTGGCCAGAGCAACTAGACAGACAAAAGAAATTAAAGGCATACACATAGTAACAGAAGAACTCAAATTAGCACTATTTGCCACCTATAAGATTCTATACTAGAAGACCCAAAAAATATCCACCAGAAAACTTCTAGAACTAGGAAACAAATTCAGCAAAGTAGCAGGATATAAAATTACCACCCAGAAATCAAAGGCATTCCTGTATATCTGTGACAAATTCTCTGAAAGGGAAATGAGGAAAACTATCCCATTTACAATAGCCTCAAAAAAAAAAAATTGGGAATCAACCTAACAAGATGTGAAAGACCTCTAAAACAAAAACTACAGAATGCTACAGAAAGAAATTAAAGAAGAACTTAGAAGATGGAAAGATCTCCCTTGTTCTTGGACAGGCAGAATTAATATTGTCAAAATGACCATACAACTAAAAGCATTATACAGATTTTGTGAAATTATAGTCAAAATTCCAATGACATTCCTCATATATATAGAAAAAGCAATCATGAAATTCATCTGTAAAAATAAGAGACCCAGAATAGCTAAAGCAATCCTTAGCAAGAAGAGTGAAGCAGGTGGCATCACTATACCAGACCTTAAACTATACTACAGAGCAATAGTAATGAAAACAGCATGGTATTGGCACCAAAATAGACTGGTAGACCAAACCAATGATACATAATAGAGGATATAGAGACTAACTCACAAAATTACAGTTATCTCATATTAGACAAAGGCACAAAAAACAGGCATTGGAGAAAAGATAGCCTCTACAACAAATGGTGTTGGGAAAACTGGAAATCCATATGTATCAAGATGAAAGTAAACCTCTATCTCTCACTATGCACAAAACACAACTCAAAATGGATCAAGGACTTAGGAATAAAACCAGATACCCTGTGTCTAATAGAAGAAAAAGTAGGCCCAAATATCCATCATATTGGATTAGGCCCCAACTTCCTTAATAAGACTCCTATAGCACAAGAATTAAAATCAAGAATTATTAAATGGGATGAATTCAAACTAAAAAGCTTGTCAGCTGAAACAATCTTCTCACTAAAACAATCAGTGAGGTGAATAGAGAGCCTACAGCTTGGGAGCAAATTTTTATCACTTGCACATCAGATATAGCACTAATCTCTAGTATATGTAAAAAAAAAATCAAAAGCTAAACACACGCGCACACACACACACACACACACACATAATCCAATCAATAAATGGGCCAAGGAACTGGACAGACACTTCTCAGAAGAGGATGTACAGTCAATCAACAAATATATGAAAAAATGTTCAACATCTCTAGCAATTAGAGAAATGCAACTCAAAACTACTTTAAGATTTCATCTCACTCCAGTTGGAATGGCAGCTATTAATAATATAAACAATAAGTATTGGTGAGGATGTGGGGGAAAAGACCCACTCATATATTGCTGGTGGGACTGCAAATTGGTGTAGCCAATATGGAAAGCAGTATGGAGATTCCTTGGAAAACTGGGAATGGAATCACCATTTGACCCAGCTACTCCTCTCCTTGCTCTATACCCAAGTGACTTAAAAACAGCATACTACAGGGACACAGCTAAACGGTGGAACCAAGCTAGATGCCCTTCAGTAGATGAACGGATAAAGAAAATATGATACATATACACAATGGAATATTACTCAGCAATAAAAGAGAATAAAATCATGGCATTTGCAGGTAAATGGATGTATTTAGAGAAGATAATGCTAAGTGAAGTTAGCCAATCCCAAAAAAACAAATGCCGATGGGGCTGGGGATGTGGCTCAAGCGGTAGCGCACTCGCCTGGCATGTGTGGGGCTCTGGGTTCTATCCTCAGCACCACATAAAAATAAAATAAAGATGTTGTGTCTACCGAAAACTAAAAAATAAATATTAAAAAATTCTCTCTCTAAAAAAAATCAAATGCTGAATGTTTTCTCTAATAGAAGGAGGCTGATTCATAGTGGGCTTGGGAGGGGGAGCATGGGAGGAATAGATGAACTCTAAGTAGGGCAAAGTGGTGGGAGAGGAAGGGTGGTGGCATGGGGTAGGAAAGATAGTAGAATGAGATGAAAATCACTACTCTAAGTACATGTATGAAGACATGAATGGTGTGAATATTTTGTATACAACCAGAGATATGAAAAATTCTACCCTATATTAATATGAATTGTAATACGTTCCACTGTCAAATATAACATAACAAATTAAAATAAAAAATTTTTAAAAAATAAAGAATGATGATATTACAGCTAGGTGTGGTGGTGCATGACTGTAATCCCAATGGCTCAAGAGGCTGATACAGGAGGATTGTGAGTCCAAAAGCCAGCCTCAGCAACTTAGCAAGGCCCTATGACACTTAATGAGACCCTGTCTTGAAATAAAATATTTAAAAAAAAAAAAAACAGGAAAAGGGCTGGGGATGTAGCTCATTGGTTAAGTGCTCCTGGGTTCAATCCCTGGTACCAAAAAAAAAAAAAAAAAAAAAGAATGGTGAGATTAGTAAGTATTTCTACACCCACAACAATTCTTTTAATATCTCTTCTATTTATAAATAGTTTAAATAGTTTTAAGTCATTGCTTCATGAGGCGAGGTTATATCAAATGGGTTGGCATCTCTGACAGGTAACGTCTGCACAGCATCCCTGTGTATACTATTATCCCCAGTCTTACTAACATTGTACTTCTATTGAAATAAAAATTGTAGTTGCAAAGTGATGCAGAAACCTGTAGCCTTAGACCATTATTGATTTTATAATATACAAGAATACAATGTCACATGGTAACTTCCTCTTTAAAAAAAATGGCTTTAGCAACTTAAATGTAAAGAGAAAGAAAGAATAATTGATAACTACTAGATTCTGATATTTTGTTTTTTCTGGCAATGGGGACTGAACCCAGGGTCTTATACATGCTAGGCAAGCGCCCTATTACTGAACTACATCTTTCAGCCTAGAATAGTAAGCATCCGTCATCTTTTTGGCTTATTTCCTTTCAGGAGCTCTGGTTCTTTACCACTGGGAGTTAAGGACCACCTTGAGAATTCACGGAAGCTAGAAAATGGTCACTTGTACAAAGACCAAAATACTGACACACACTTTTCAAAGGTCTACACTTGTCTTCCCCTCCCAGGCTCTGATCCACACATTTCCAGTTAGGAGACTCATGTCTCAAGAGTGTTATTTAATCTTTCCCCTTTCCTCCGAAATGCAAATAAAAAAAATAACTGATGACTTTTTCTTGTTGTCTATCATAAATACAGTTTGGGATCTCGGAGCCAAGTTGTTTCATTCTTAGCCAGTGCAGGAAATGTAGGAAGCACATGAGTTCCTTCCATAACTCTGGGTACTATGCTGAGTAGTCCGCATCTACTCATAGTCTGTAATACATTTTTTGATAGATATTACTATTCCTTATTTTACAGATGATGAAACTGAAGGTCAGAGAAAACAATGCTTGCTGAATCAGGAATTAAGGGGATATTCTAAGATTCAATGTCAAGTCTGATTAAATCCCAACACTCTTAAACACAGTTAAAAAATATAATAAAATATAGGTGATATCATAAATACATAGAAAAAAATCTTCACAAATCTGAATGATCACCATATTCAATTTACCAATAATGTATGAATACCAGAACCCATGAAAAGATAACAACTATACTTAATACAAGGTGGACTAACATATATATATTTTATTTTATTGCCTTTGGCAGTGAAAAAGCAATTATCTCTTCCAAATTGCTTTGGTTTATTAATATCATTCTAATGCAAATGAGAAATAATTTCTAAATGTGTTTTCATACAGATGGGGTTTGGAGTGATTTTAGAAATTACAACTATTATAAAAGCTGAAATTGTACTGGATTAGAACAAAGAAAGACTACATAATTTGGCATCCTCAAAAGTTATCCCATGATGCATTTACAGACACACATAAATATGCATATATAAATTTACATATATTTAAAAGTTTGCTTCATTTGTATTACTGTCCAAATAATAAAAGAAGAATTTTGGTCATTATTGGAGAACGTTGAGGAAGAGTCAATTGGAAGTGTTAAATGGATACAGAAGAAAATCATGAAAAAGTTATTTTGAACTTTGATCAAACAAAAGTCCATGTGTTCATAGTTCTATTGTAACACAGTGTTAGTTAAAATTAGAAGCAGCCAGGATACAGGAAACAAGGAAAGAAATTTTCTAGAAAGCAATAGTTTAAGAGCATATATCTCCCCGAAATTAACTGTAGGATACATTATTCATGTGACTATTTTAGATTCATATAGACTGACATCTCTACTTAGAAAATGTGACATTACTGTGACCATTTTCATTGCTAAAACTATTCAAAATGACTGGTGGAATGGGTTTGACAATTTGAACATTTGGCAATTTGAGCTGCAGGTTATATACTTTCCCAATTCACACCAGAATTTCTCTGCAGGAAAAACAAACAAACAAACAAAACAACAACAACAACAAAAACCCAGCAGTTATCTCAGGTCTGATAAAATTTTTAGAAAGTAGGGAAGTCTACAGGAAATGATTATTTCAGATGTTTCTTAAAACAAGCTATACTCTATGCTTTTATAATTATGTAAACATGGATTCTACTGTCATGTATAACAATAAAAAAACTGAAAAAGAAAAACCCACAGGGACAATGGAACAGGAATGAAACAATTTCTAAATTAATGTAAGGGGCATTTGAAAAGTTTCAGGAATTTGTATAAAGTAGCTAATGCCCAGAAATCTTTATATGCTGAGTGCATGAACTGCCAGCCATACCAGAGCCTGTAGGAACACAATCATGGTAAACACAGTCTAATGGGGACCAACACAAGGAATAGCCTTCTGTATCTTTAAACAATTGTAAATGAAATATCATGAACAATCATGGAAATCACATAAAATTAAGCTAAGTGTGTCAGAGTATATTTTAACAAAACAGAAAAAATGGTTACCACACAGATATTTTTTAGTAAGTATTTTTCTTTAAGTTTAGCATAAGTTGGAACAATTAGAAACAAAAGAGGTAACTTGGAAGGAATTTTCAAACATGCTTAATTTAATTGACTTTAAAATATTTCTGCATGTTATTACCACAAATATTTGCAACCTTGTGATTTTTATATTTACAGGCTGTAATTTAATTTTAGGTTCTGGCATATTTTTGAAGGCTTCCATAGAATAACGCTAATGATACCGTTGTCAGTAATGATATAATCTGTTTTAAATTCTCTTGAAACTTATTATTCCTAATTTTACAGGTGATGAAACTGACGCTTAGTAACATAACAATTATCATTAGATCATAAAATTATCAAAATGATATATTGATATAAGGATAAGATCTTTTCTGTAAAAGCTCTGATCCAAATTCAAAGATCCAAAGATTCAGGCCTGGTATCTGTAAAGGTTGGTGTTCAGTGTTTCAAAACATTAGAATCTCTTGTTTGTACACAACTAAATTCAAAAATTTTAAAGTGACCAACAACAATAAAATCTTAGTTTGCAGCAACATAGGAAGTCAAATCATCCTGATTTATAGAAAGGTCTCAGAAACAAACCAAAAGATCAGTGGCTATCAGACAGATCCAGCTCTCAGTCAACAAGTGCCTGACTGCAGCTGGGAAAAGCATTTCCATTTTCCACCAAGTTTTCCAGACCCTTCCTCACCCCACAAGTTACTAAATGGATTTCAGTAAGATACCATTTAAAACGAGAGTCACAGTTTTACTTGCTTTAACCACCTTAGCTGTTAAGTAATAACTCTGAGTGACATTTCTGGTAAGCCAAGAAAATCTTGAAAAAGTAAAGCAACTAACATGATTTTAGCTTGAGCTCATTAACAGTTAAGGACATTCTCCTTTTCTTGAAACCACACCACACATCTGGCTCGCCTCCCTCCCAGTCTGCTTACCCCAGGAATAATGAATTTAGTCTGAGGAGACATGAAGCGTCTGTCAAGCATGCCAGCCCAGTTCAGAGGGGGCACAGCCCTTCAGCGGGAATACCCTTCACGGGAGCAAGAACTCTGGACCAGCTAACCACGGCCAAGTCTGGCTCTGCTGAACAGCATAGCAATCACTTTCTTTTTCCTTGCTGTTTTGGGGTGTGGAATCTTAGTCGGTATGACTTTCTAAAGTTCTTCAGATGACAATAGCTCTCCCAGTTCCAAAACCAGTTAGGCACAGCAAAGAAGCCCATCAAAGTCAATTAGCAAATGCAAGTGGGAGGGTCTCTTTCTACTTTGAATGACGTCAGCTGGCTTGGAAGAAAGAGGCTTGCAAACTTGTCAAAGCAAAGTAACACTTCATTAATATCAGATGCATGCCTGCAGGCAGCACTGGTCACAAAGTGCTTAAAGATAGTTTCTGCAGTATAGAAAAATAGATTGCGCAACTGAATAAGCTCTTAGCATTCAACTACTGTCCTGAAAAAGTGTGGAATTAAAGCAAAAACATTCTTCTACACCCACCCAGTGAAGAAATATTTTCTTTTTGGCATATGAGAAAATGATATCTTTCTCTTCCACTGCCTTTAAAGTTCTCGATGCTTCTGGCGGAGATATTTTATAATCAGAGAAGTAAGTTTATGTTTAAATTAAAAACCTCATCAAAGATACTCAGAAGTGAAACAACAACCACAATATTCTTGAGAACATATTTGCAATGCATATGACAAATGGCTACTATCCAGAAATACATTTTTAAGTCACAAAAGAGAAGACCTGCAACCTAAAACAAGAAAAATAGACACAAATAGATAAATCATAGAAGAGAAGATCCTGCTACCCAATAAATAGGCTTAAATGCTTCGCTTTCTTAGTAATCAGGAAATAAAAACCAAGGTCATGGTTTGGCCACTTCATGCCCCTCAGAATGGAAATATTCAAGAAATCTGAAAATACCCTATCTTGGTGAAGATGTCAGGCAGGGATTGGCAAGGGGACAGTCCCTGGGCCAAATCTAGCTAGCTAGCCACCCATTTTGCATGACCTACAAGCTAAGAATGTGTTTTACATTTTTATATATTGGGGGAAAATAGCAAAAGCGGGATGATGCTTCGTGACACATGAAAAATATATGAAATTCAAGTCAGTGTTCCTTGTGGAGGCAGTGGCACACACCTGTAATTCCAGTGGCTCTCGAGGCTGAGGCAGGAGGATTGCAAGTTCAAAGCCAATCTCAGCCATTAGGCAAGTCCCTAAGCAAATCAGTGAGACCCTGTCACTAAATAAAATGTAAATAAATGGCAAAAAATGTGGATCGGTGGTTAAGCACCCCGAGTTCAATCCTCAGTACAAAAAAAATAGCATTCCTAAATAAAGTTTTATGACAACAAACTACCCTTTTCTATACATATATGTTCTATGGCTGTGTTTGTCCTACAACAGCAGAGTTGACTAGTGGTGACAGGGGCCATGTAGCTCACAAAGCCTTCAATATTTCTGTTTTCCTTCACAGAAAAGGTGTGCAAAGCCCTACTGAAGAACAGTCAGACATTCATATACAATTGGTAGGAGCAACAATTGTACAGTCACATTAGAGACCTGGCAGAATGTGGCCACATTGCCAATGAGCACGGTCTCAGTCTCAATGCAGTTGGCTCTCCCTGTCTGTGAGTTCAGCATTCATGGGATTAACCAACTACAGATTGAAAATAGTTGAGGGGGAAAAAATACCTGCACCTGTATTGAACACACACACACACACACACACAGACCTTTTGGTTGTTATTCCCTAAACATTAATGTATCAAAACCATTCACAGAGCATTTACATTGCATTGGATATCATATCAACAATGTGTATAGGTTATAGGAAAATGTGTATAGGTTATAGGCAATACTATGCCATTTTATACAAGGGACTTAAGCATCCACAGATTTGGGTACTCATGGCGCGGGTAAGGGTGGATCTTGAAGCCAATCTTCCTTGGATACCAAGTGATGACAGTGAATGGCCAGAGGCACTCTCCTGCAAGTATACAGGGAGAGGCATGTACAAAATGTCTGTAGCATCTCTGGGTCACAGAAAAAAAAAAAATCTAAATAACCTAAATGCATGTCAACAGAAAAGTGGATACAAAGCTCTGAAGCACCATTCAGTGGTAAAAGTCAAAGGTTCAGAAATTAACTACATAGAAAAATCCCCACAAACCAAATATTAGTAGAAAAAGCAAGTTGCAGAACTTTTTAAAAAATATTTATTTTTTATTTGTACACAATACCTTTATTTTGTTTATTTACTTTTATGTGGTGCTGAGGATCGAACCCAGGGCCTCGCATGTGCTAGGTGAGTGCTCTACCACTGAGCCACAACCCCAGCCCCTAAGCTGCAAAATTTTAAGATGCCTTAGGAACCTATGTGTACAAAGGCTCCCCTTTCTCTTCACCACCCCCACCCCTCCGCAAACTGGTTATCTCTTGTATTTTTGACAGCAGCCATCTCTTGAGCTGCCTTTCATGTGTTCCTGTGAGTTAATTTTATGTCTTTGGTGAGGAATATATTCAGGTTCTCTGGTTTTTAAATTGTGTTATCTCTTTTCTATTGAGCTGTGAGCTTCTTATGTATTTTATACATTAACCCTTGACCAGATATATGATTTACAAACATTTTTTCCATTGGCCACTTTTTTTTTTTTTTTTTTTTTTTGGTACCAGGGATTGAACTCAGGGCCACTCAATCACTGAGCCACATCCCCAGCCCTATTTTGTATTTTATTTAGAGACAGGGTCTCACTGAGTTGCTTAGCACCTCGCCATTGCTGAGGCCGACTTTGAACTCAGGATCCTCCTGCCTCAACCTCCCGAGAGGCTGGGACTACAGGCCTGGCTCACCTCTACATTTTGACGACTGGTTCTTTTGCTGGGAAACTTTTGAGTGTAATCTAGTCTCACTTGTTTATTTGGCATGCCGTCCCCCCCCCTCCCCCCCGCCAAAAAAAAAAAAAAATCACTCCCAAGGCCGGCATCAAGAAGCTTTCTCTTCATGCTTTCTTCCAATTTTATGGTTTTTGATATTATACTTAGGTCTTTAATCCATTTATAGTTTTTTTTTTTGTGAATGATATAAAATAAGGGTTCAGTTTCATCTCACTAGGGGTATAGAAGTGCCTGTACCTAGCAAGTATAAGGCTTTGAGTTTGATTCCATGTAACAAAGAAAAAAAAAGAAGAAGAACCTATGATAGGATTTCTATAAAGTTTGAAAACATGCAAAAATACTATATACTTTAGGTAATAAAACATATAAAGATTAATATGAAAATGATGTGCCAAAACCAGAATCATGTTTGTATAATTGAAGGGTTAATGGGGGCATGGCAACTGTATTAGTGATATTTTGTTTCTCCTATTTGCTATTGTATTATTTTATTTGCTTCTTTGTTGTTTGAAATAATAAATGTAGAAAATGAGAAAAATGTTAAGAATCATGGCACAAAAAGTGCCAGATCATTACAAAGCCATTAAAATATTTATGGGACACTTATGTAACAAATAGGTGTGATAGATAAAGAAAAATGTTAGCCACCAATTTGCTTTTACAATAAGGATAGCACTGCTAAAAATGTTTAGGAAAAACCTGTAAGGAAATATATGCGGTATGTTAACTGTGGTTGTGGGTTGCTTGGCAGTAGTTTAACACTTTTTTTTTCTTTTGAAAAATTTAGTATTTTTCAAATGTTTAAAATGGTTTATATTACTTCTTCAACCTCAATTTTTTTTTTCAGTGTCTAACAGGCAATCAAGGATTACCTAATTTTCCAGGGGAATTAGAAACCTTTATTTAACTCACTATTTACTCTGAGTTAGGATATTTCCTCTCACTATGAGGACAGACACTAACTTGTAGAAATCATAAAGAAGATCCCCAGCACAGGAAGGAAAGAGGAATTTGCCCAGTAGAAATGCATATGTAAATCAGTGGATGTGTAACTGATGTGGTTCTGCAATCTGTATACGGGGTAAAAATGGGAGTTCATAACCCACTTGAATCAAAGTGTGAAATATGATATGTCAAGAACTATGTAACGTTTTGAACAACCAACAATAAAAATTTTTTAAAAAGAAAATTTTTCCAATGAATAAAATTGGCAAAATGCTATGAAGTGTGAACTAATAAAACACCTTTTAATACATAGGAAAAAAAAGAAATGCAAATGTAGTTGATCTTATGTAAAAGATCCCCCATCCCCATCCCTCAATTACTGTTTTATTGCTCCGTGGGGTATTAACCAGTACTGTATCTAATTCAAGAGTCAAGCCCAGCATTCTTTCTTTTAATGTTTCTAAATTATTATATCACTTTCCTAATTTTTTAAACTGGCTTCATCATTCTGCTGTTCTCTCCATGAATTAAAAAAAAAATCTTCAGCATATATCCTTTCTATATTTGTTTGAAAGAAACATTCAGAAATTTTGGAAAAACTATACGTGCACACCAATTTTAAATTATTGAACCATAATTTATTCTTTTAAACACTGAGCTATGTATGATTACTCATTTTTCAAGCCCACCTCACTTTCATTTATAAAGCCATTAAGATATATTTACAATGGAAAAAGGCTAATAACTAATAATGATTTCAGGTAAGCAAAACACAACTGAGATTTTTTAAAAGGATGAGGATGAACTTTTGAATGAAACAGGAGTAGTTCAGTGCCTTCCCAAGGTCTTACAAACTTTCTAATACTAAACAAGAGTAGTTTTTTTCGTGTGTGTGTGTGATTGTTACAAGTACATTATTCCTCTCACATGTTCACTGGGAATTTTTCTTTCTCTCAAATGGGGGTTTCAGAGATATTTTGCTAAGGTCCTTGTGAAGAGAATGAAGAGAAAGCGCTAAAGAAGTTAAGGTAGGAACACACATACCACTAAAAATAGACTATTGAGGAAAGGAAGGATTGATATGTATGGGGACAGGAAGTGACAGATTTTAGATGCCAGAAACCAAAAGAAATTCAAGAGAATTTGGTCACTTCCCAGTAGTAAGAGCATAGAAAACAGAAATAAATCTTAATTTAGATAAATAAACAAAAAAATGCTATTGGATCTGAATTTATCATACTTCCAGCAAATTTTCAAGCTAGATGATCATCATTTAGGGAGTATCAAAAATACACAGCTATATTATAGAAGAAATATATTAAAACAGCACACTTTGTTTCTAAGTGTAAAATAAGTTTTCTGGTTGTAATTCATTTTCATTTTTGAGTATTGGAAAATAAGATGACAACAGCAGCAAAAAAAAAAAAAAAAAAAAAAAAAACAAGGAAACACTTATCCTTGTCATCCCTCAGGTTCCTAATCTGCAAAAAGGGGATCAGACTTCAAAGGATAATTGTCAGGATTACATAAAACATCTAGTACACATCTGGCATATCAGAGTTTCCAAATAAATGTTCGTTTCCTTTCTATAACTCAGTGATTTTTCTCAACTGGTAGTGATTTTGCCCTGTAGGGGACATTGAGCAATTTCTACAACCACTGTTGATTGCCACAACTGCAAGAGGTGGGGGGTTTACTGGCACCTCTTGGGCGGAGACCAGCGATGCTGCTCAACACACTTCAGTACGCAGGACAGCCCCATGACAAAGAACCATCCAGCTCAGTATGTCCATAGTGCAGAGACCAAGAAAACCCACAGCAAAGGAAGATGTCCTTTCCAGCAACACTGTCAATGTGAAGCTTTAAATCATAACCCAAGAGGACAGGGCATGAAATTCACATCATTTCCAGAACGACTTCAGGTTGCCTGAAAATGGGAGAGGGGGTTAAGAGAGGCAAATGGGAAGCACAGGAAAAATTGACCACTGTGGTTTTTGGAATATCTCCAAGGCAGCCCCAGAGAGCTCCGCCAAGTGCCTGCTTCTGCTGTGATTACAGCAGAAGCCCACAGAGTCCAGGGGGGGTAGCGGGTGTGGGATTTCAGATGGAAGGACTTGAGGTTTTTGCAGTCCACAGGAGTCTTCACTCCTTTGCCTTAGTGTGTTTCCAATTCCTTTCCTTTGCCCTCCCATCCCCACCTCCAAGTTGTCTTTGCTGAACTGTGAAAAGGGCTTAATCACAATGAAAACATTATAACCAGAGAACAACGCCTGGAGAGAGCTGTTTTTATAACTGAGGATGCTTGCTGGCTCATCTGAAAAGAAGGATTCTCCTTATTGTTAGATTGGTATGCAGTATTGTTACTGTCTGTGCACACAGAAGGCTGGGAGGGGAGAGAGCTTCAGTAACTCTGACTCTTCCATCTGAGACAGTTTTCCCTTTTGTTGTTTTAAACCCTAAAACGGCAGCAGACCTTTCTAGTTGGGGAGGTAGTGGCCAAAGGATAAATATGTTATGTTGCCAGGAGACCAAAAAAAAAAAAAAAGAGCAGAATTTTGGAGGTCACATATCTCAAGTAGCCAGTCCAGACTATTTATCCAACTGAAAAGGATTGTGAAAAAATTCCCTTGATCACACCCCAACTTAGAGCTTGTGCATCAATAGTGTTGTCTTTGATTACAATAGGCCATGATATGCATACAAATATGGACCATGATGGTAGCCAGACAGTGAATCAAGAAAGCAAAACCAAACTAGCGTGTGTACCCATTAAGGCACACATGTGTTTTTGGTAAATAACAGCCAAACACATCATTTTTTTTTCAAGAAATAAAAATAGGAAACAATTTCATGTGCCAAAGTAAAAAAAAAAAAAAAAAAAAAAAAAAAACGGAAATATTCTTTCTTACCCACAACTGAGTTCATTCCACATCACAAAACAATAGTAATTTTCTTTACTTCATTTAACAAAACGTCCAACAGAAAAACTTGTTCTGACTGAGAAGATACTGGGAAAGAGCAAAGCTATTTTGTTTCAAAGCCGTATTACCCCAGTGCTAACCTATGGATCTTCCTCAGATTTTATTCCCCTAAGTAGCTCATAATCATCCCTGCCTCTGATTCCTCCAAAGGCAGAAGAGTTGAGCATTTTCACTCAAACCAGACACTCAATAATTGAAAAATAAATGAATGGGAAAAGCCCCCTTTTTATTGCATTAAAAAATTAGAACGGGGAACATGATTGGATTTTCATCTCTCTTTCTCCTTGATAGAATAGCTCTACCCCCATTTATTTTTACGTACTATGCTCTTTATCATTGAAGAGCTTACAATGGCTAAACAACGTCCTTTTGAGACATTAGGTTTATCACAACCAACTATAAGATCTCTGCTTCCCATCTCCCACCCCATTTTTAGATGGGGCACCCTTATGAATGAAGAGGTGCAGTGATTTTAACTTAACATCAAAGCTGCCCAATCAAACAATTCTAGGATACAGAGGTGTTGGGGGAGCTCATTTGACCTTTCTATCCCTTCATGAATCTGGTCCATTTTCAATTTGAGCCTGAAGGACATGGCTGGTAATTTTTTGGTACTTGTCACCTATAACTTAACATGGTAAAACCTTCTTTCTATACCACTAAAATTAATGAAACATCTTTCTAGACTTAGCTATTAAAGAACTACTGGTGACATATTTCTATAACAACTAAGTGAATATTTAATTTGTAGGTTATGTATGATGTTTTGATATTTCTCAATACAATTGCCATTGAATTATTCAATATGAGCCTTGTGCTAGGGAAAGCACACAAAAGGCAGGATTTCTTTCACTGTGTTTTTAGGAGATTCTCTCCTGTCACATTCCTGAATCTTCTTCTCCCAGCTTTTCTCTATCCCATGATCTTAAGGGGTTTCCTCTTGAAATTTTAAAATTCTGGCCTCTAAGAAATAATTATTTTGTCATCCTGGATGCTCCCTTTTCACAAGGTTGAATTTTGCTAAATATTCAAGACTCTTGAATTCAATGTCGACAAGATGCTTCTCTCTAAATTTCCAACAGGTTTTTCAAACTGCCTTCTCAAACAACCATGAAGCCCCACCCACCCACCCTGCACCCTGATCTTTCCAACTATCGTAAACTGCATCTCCATCCCCTCAGGTGTCCAGACCCCGAACTTATTAAGTCTTGTCCATTCTAGCTCCAAGGGTTTCCCATATCCAAGCCTTATCACCTAACTCGTCTTCTGGCTGCTATCCAGTGGCTGCAGGGCACCACAGTGGTCTGTTAGGAAGCATACATAGGTCACTTCTGTCACTCTGTGCTCAGAATCCTCTACCCATTTCTCACTGCACCTGAAATAGCCAATGCTTCCAGGGCCTGTTGAATACTGGCTTCTGCCCACATCGCTGATGTCGCCTCCCTGTAGTGTCCGGTCACCCCCATACTGCAGTCATACCTGACCTTTCTGTTCTCAGTCCATGCCAAGAGTGTTAGAGTCTGTAAACAAGTCAGGATGGCGCCTGGCAAAATTCGAGAGGGAATGGTTTGTGAAGTAATGCCAGCGAGCCATTAAGTGTGGAGATTCCTGATTGGTTGGCTGATGTATCTAGTTTATGTTAATTAGATAAGCTGTGTGGGATGTATAAATACCTCTGTTGTCCTACAATAAACGGCTCCTACTCCTGCTGTATCAATCTACACAAGTTGTTCATCACCCCCTGGTTATTTTGCTGCAGCTGGACTGTGGCACAAGAGTACTTCCATGTTGGGGTCTCTGTACTCCTCCCCTGCCTGGCACCTCTCCCTGTGGACGCTCACAGGCTGCCTCTGCTTACACCATCGAAGTCTTACTTCAGAGCTCGTGTTCTCAAAGAGACCCTAACTACTCACACCAAAGGTGAAATACTCTTCATGAAATACTAGATGAAATTCTAGATGAAATACTCTGGTTTTCCTTATAGCCATGTATGAATAGACAAAGGCATCTTATAAAACATGTACATGAAAAATAGAGATTATATGTTTCCATGTATATTAGATACTCTTTTCATGAATGTTTATATAACGTGTGTGTGTGTGTGTGTGTGTGTGTGTGTGTAAATATTTGCTTTCCTCAATGATAATGTGTGTGGAGCCTACCGTCTGTTCACCTTGCTAGTTTCTGATTTAATATTACTACTACAAACAGAATTGCTGCTCTTAAAGTAACAATAGTTTGGCTCAGAATCCTGTCAAGCCTTAGAGTACATTTGGTAAAGTGAAAAGTACATTAGATTTAGACTTAGAAATTTGAGGTAGTCCCAGCTCTGTTGCCATTAACTGGTTCAGTTACTTGATATGTAGGAGCCTCAGTCTTCTGCTGCAGAGAACCCTTCTACTGCAAAGGACCCCTGAAACTTACTTGCAAAGAATGAATGCTCAACTAGTCACTCAAAGACAGGCTAGTGATTTAGCCAATGGTTCTAGGAACATTATTCTATTAAACAGTTGGAGGGAAAATGGAGGAAAAGGCTTTATGTCATAATCTTAATCCATTAGCTGTTAAGAGCTACCAATTACAATCACCAGGACTTCTTAATTTAAAGAAAAGAAAATGAAAGGCATGAATAAATGTTACTTTCTTGGCTAGCTGAATTTGCATCTAATTTCTATATAAATTAAAATCTGTTCATGTAGTGATTTCTGGAAAGAGTATATCTGATAACTGCCTGCATTTGTGCTTGATTACATATGTATTGTATGTTACTAATAGATCACTGATCTATGCAAAGTTTGCCAATATTAAAGTATTAACAAAAATAATGGATGTGTTCTTTGTGAGGTGTTTAAAAGTTTCTAAATTTTAAAAAACACAAATTTATAAGTTCAATATAATGAAAGGAAATAAACAGGAAAATAGATATGGAAAATTAATGTGGGATAAATGTACTATTTAAAAAGGAACATACAGGATGGCTAGAAGATTATGGATTAAGATGTGGTAGTTCTCACTGTGCGATTTCATTTTATGGACTTCTCCAATGTAGTAGTGAAACTAATACTGCTTTGCAGGTATAAACTTAGCATAAAGTACACACTATTGTTTACTATGATTTTGACTACAAAGACACATGTTTAAGCTCATATTGTCTCCTCTTTTTTATCATAAGAAATGATGTATGAGTACCAATTCTGGAAAAATATATATTCACAACCACACTACAAAAACATAGGCATGATTCACCACTGGTTTTTTTGAGAATTAAAAACTTGAGCCTATTTCTTTTATTGTTTGTGGAACTTCAGGATATATCACAAGTAGGAACCTATTCATGTAGTAATATGATTTGTGACTGCTTAGTGCTTCACTTGGAAGACTATTCCCTTAGTCTTTACCATTCTTTTTTTGTAACACAGTTGATCACCTACATTAATAATATTTATTCCTATATTGCCCAGAATACACATGTTTAATCTGAATGTATTATATACTGCAGCCAAGTGGATCTGGGATTAGGAAGGCAATTAGGATTTTTTTTTAAATCCTCACAATTGAATAACAAAGCATATGCTTTTATACAAATGAAAACTGAAAAACACCTACATTCATTCCCTCATCAGCAGTCCTCAAAGGGAGAACCCTGAGACCATTTCAGAAGGTCTGTGAAGTCAACTTTCTACTGAGCATCAAATGGAAAACAGGAGATATCCCCAAAGTATGGAAGATGTAGACGTTGTCTGTCTCCTTCTTCTCTAAAGGCCCAAATCATACCACCAATCTCTGATCTTGTGTTTGCTCACACAAATAGGTCTGGACCCCTGAAACTTACTTAATCCATGAATAAAATGGTTGGCTTCATTGAATCAAAATTGCCAGGAGTAGTGGCACATGCCTGTAATCCAAGCAATTCGGGAGGTTGAGGCAGGAAGATCACAAGTTCAAGGCCAGCTTTAGCAATTTAGTGAGGTCCTAAGCAACTTAGTAAGACCTTGTCTTAAAACAAACAAGAAAAATAGAGCTGGGGATGTAGCTCAATGGTTAACCACCCTTGGATTCAATCCTTGGTTATCTCCTGAACCCCGCCTCCCCCCCCAAAAAAATCTATGGCTACTTCAATAGAAGGTCTCTCTTTAAATATCTTGTTATTCTACACTGTTCCTTTAGAGTGACAGGATGAGCTGTTACAGAGGTGCCAGTGATTGATAGTGTGTACTGAATCCCTTCAATATTTGCATAAACAAACCATACCGGTGTAACTTAAGTATGGGTATACTTAAGAATTATTATGGTGAATCTGTGAGTTATTCTAACAATGAATATGATGGAGATGATACTTAGGTGGATAAATTGGGCCCAAAGCCGGTGTGGAAATACTCTCATTTGCTTTAAACCATCAGTGTTGAGCCTTGCTGCAAAAGTGGACTCCTTGGGGAATTTTAGTTACACCAGTGCCTGAGTCCCACTCTGTGAGGTTCTGACTTAATTGGTCTGGGAGGCAACTTGGGCATGTGGATTTTTAAAAGCTCCCTAGACGATTCTAATGTGCAGCCAAGATAAAAAGCTATTGCTTCAGGGATACATAAATTTTCAGCATTTCTCTGCAAGTTTCATCACCGTTCAGACTATGAGTCTTGAATTTTTGTAGCTCTGGAACTTATACCATGAAACCCAGCATTTGGTGGGTGTTGCCTGGAGGTTGCCCTATCTCCAAAAGTGGCTGCATTGTCACCAGTTACCCTAAAAACATATCTTATTGGCATGTCAGTCTTAAATTTCCATCAGTTTCAACCATTTGGCACTTCTGATCTCAACTCCTATACTGCCTTCACTCAGTTCTAAGACACAAGCATTTCATGCTCTGGTCTTAAACCAGTCCTGCAAGGCTCCACTCAGCCCTAAACCCTCAGGCTCTTACATATAAATCCTGCTTATCTTCAAGACAATGGCTAGATACTGTCTGATACTTCTGCCCTCAGCAGAATACAGCACATTAGTGTAGTCATTAACAATATTTCTGAAGCAATTTAGTACTTCCAGATGTGCATATTTCCACAAAACAGCATTTGGGTAGGTTTTGATATTATTGGAGGCTAAAGAAATGAACCACAAGATAATTATATTGTTTTTTATTATGAAAATGTAATGGATATACTTATGAAAAACATGTAAAAGATTTTTTTGTGTGTGGTCACTTTACTTGGCCCCTGAAATCCACAGGTGCTTTGGAATAACATCAGAACATATTTCAAGGCATTATCTCTAACAGAATGAACAAATCAGGAATGTTCTAGGAATTTATTCTTTAATACCGCTGAACTTTTGCTTCCTAGTCTTCCCGGAAGGGTACCTTCAAAGTTCTTTTAAAAATTATTACTTTTGCAAGGTGCAGGGTCATATATCTGTAATTCCAGCTACAAGGGAGGTTGAGTTTGAAGAATTCCAAGTTCAAGACCAGCCTGGGCAACATAGTGAGATGATACCCAGTCTCAAAACAATGTAAAAGGGGCTGGAATGTAGCCCAGTGATACAACACTTTCCTGCCATGCATGAGGTTCTGGGTTCAATTCCCAGAACTTCAAAAATGAATAAAAAAATTACCTTTTCCTTTCTGAATTAATACAAATCCTAAGTAAAAATTTGGAGGTTCCTACTGTTAGAGGAGTAAACTGCCATATTTCCAGGAAAGCAAGGCTATCTTAAGGCAACACTGCCTCCGAGGGAGTTGTGCATGTTAAGCGCCCAATGGATCTGATTTATCTGCAATATTTAATGTTACGCAGTCAGAGGCCATAGCAGTTCTGATGGAGTCTGATGAGGGAGAGATTGCATGTTTACCTCCATCTGCTTCCTGGACTAAAACACATGAATTTTCTGCTCTTTGTTTTTCTTGCATAAATTACCAAGAGTTAGGTCACCACTGAGTTGTACTTTGATGAATAAAGATTGAACACATGCATCTTGAGACACGATTTTGAGCTCACATCACCATTTACATTGGGGGGAAAGCTTTACATTCACTAATAATTTATTTTGGATTTTCCCGTTTGACTCAAGGTCACACTCAAAATTTCCATGCTCCATTTATTCTCAAATTAATCAATGAATTTTTTTCTTTTTTTTTTACTACTTTTTTTTTCTGTTTCAGTATATTTACTAATTACTTGTTGTAGATACTATCTTTAGTTATTCAACTATTTTGAAAACTGGAGACACAAGAGTCAGTCTAGGTGACAGGCAACACCAAGACTGAGCCCTGACTGCTACTGAGTAGCTGCATGATCTAGACAAAGTTACTTTGTTGTAAAAATTCTGGTTTTCATCAGCAAGGAATGAAGAGACTTTGGATAGTCTGCATGATTTGTGGGGAGCAGTGGACAATGAAAATATGATACCTCTTGATCAGAATTAAGAATTTAAGGGCTGGGGATGTGGCTCAAGCGGTAGCGCGCTTGCCTGGCATGCGTGCTGCCCGGGTTCGATCCTTAGCACCACATACCAACAAAGATGTTGTGTCCGCCGAGAACTAGAAAATAAATATTAAAAAAAATTTCTCTCTCTCTCTCTCTCTCTCTCTCCTCTCTCACTCTCTCTTTAAAAAAAAAATAATAAAAAAAAGAATTTAACATGGTAATAGCAGAACATTGATCCAAGTGAAGGACCCTTCCAAGCACAGGCAAATATGCCCATCAAGCTGGCCAGAGAGGTGTTACCAGTACATAGTTCATGGAGTTAACATGAGGAATAAATGAGATAACATACCAAATACACTCATCACTATCTGGCACATGTATGTCCTCAGTAAACATTCACCATTCAAAACTATTATTTCTGTTGCTCTGTATTCTATAACACTGACTTCAACGCTGGCTTACTTATTTCTCCTTGAACATCCACTACCGTCCACTCATTCAATAAGCATTCTGCATTCTGGAATAGGCCTCCCCTTCTATCTTCTTGGCAAACTTCAACACTTAGTTTTTTTTTTTTCACTTTTTTTTAGATATACATAACAGTAGAGTCTATTTTGACATATTTATACAAACATGATGTATATCTTAGTCTAATGGGGATCCAGTCTTGTGGTTGTATATGATTGTGGATACTGATTATAGTGTATTCATATATGTACATAGGAAAGTTGCAACACTTCTTTTTAAGACCCATTTAAGCTTCCCTTTCTTTCAGAAACCTTCCCTGATCTTCTGAGGAAAAGATCTTCCTTTTGTTATGCACTATAATAGCACCAGCCACTCTGTGTTTTCAAGTGTTTGTCCTCTATAGCACTCTTTCATCCCTGGGCTCTAACACACAGATGGAGCCTAATCTATATTTGATGGATGAATGCCTGAATGTCTTATTGTTGGCAAGCTTCAGTGTTATTCAAATCTTACTTGCCCTGCTTGCTATTGCTCCCATTCATATGAGCAGATAGATGTTATATTTTTCCCTACCATTTTTTTTTCAGAATGGTTTATCTATTGTCCTTTCTTGAATGCATTTTCTTGATACCTTTACCTAAAATCAGTTGGTTGTGACAATATGAACCAATTTCTGGTTTCTCTATTCTGTTTCATCAGTCTGTATGTTGGTTTTTATGCCAGTGTACCTACCATGCTGCTTTGGTAACTATGCTATTCATGCCATATAAAGTGCTGTTTTCTACAAATGACAAAGATTCAGCTGAATGGATTTATGTTTTCTCATTTTGATGTGCTCAAACAACTGCAATCAAATTATAACACCTTAAAGTACTTCAATCAAACTTGCTACTTATTTTTTTAATAGAAAAACAGGAATTATATAGCTTTCTGTCTGCTTTGAGAATGTGATTATATCTTTTCATTAAAACATCCCAAATAAATTAATTGTCCACTATTAAAACTCTTTCTCTCAACTGATCAAAAATTTCACATTTAGATTCATTCTAATAGGAAAATCTCTAATTCCATACATTCTTATTGAGAATATATGAAATCCAAGCCAAAATTTTTCAATGACTCAGGTTCATTATTGTCAACATTAGTTATTGTATTATGCTTCTACTAGTGCTCCAAACATAAAACCTTTATGAGTAGATATATTGTGAGATAGGTTCTACAAAGGTGTTTTATACAAAGATCATAGACTGATTTTAGAACTGTGTAATATTCAGTGAAAAAGCAAGCCTCCAAAGATTATGTACATAGAATGTGATTTTATTTACATGAAAAGTATCAAAAATATTCAAAATTAATCTATATTGCTTATAGATGTGTATAGAAGTAGTAAATGATAAAGAAAATCCAGATGATTATCACTGTAAAAGTCAAGATCACGATTAGTGTTTTTTGTTACAGTTTTCTATGTGCATTTAATTTTCAAAACTTAAAAAAATATAGCCAGGCACAGTGGTGCACGCCTGCAATTCCATGGGCTTGGGGGACTGAGGCAGGAGGATTACAAGTTCAAAGCCAACCTCAGCAACTTAGCAGGCCCTAAGCAATTTAGCGAGACTATATCTCAAAATGAAAACTAACAAAAGGACTGGAGATATGGCTCAATGGTTAAGCACCACTGGGTTCAATCCCTGGTGAAAAAAATAAGAACCTTAAAAAAATAAAATTTTATGTTTTAAGCAGAAAGTAAAATTTTAAAATTTAATAGATTTATGATTACTATGCATATAAAAACATTAATTGGATTATTTGGTGATTTTTGTATTGTTTACAATTATATTTTAGACACTAATCCTATATTAGATGGGTAGTGTTAAATATTTTCTCCCATTCTGCAGGTTATCTCTTTGTTGATTCATTCCTTTGCTCGTCCTTTAACTGATATAATTCCATATGCCAATTTTTGGTTTTGATGACAATGCTTTGGGTTCTTATCAAAAATACCTTCCTATGCCAATATATTTCCTCTTTATTTTATTCTAATAGTTTAATAATTTCAGTTCTTACATTTAGGGCTTAGATCCCTTTTAAGTAAATTTTTATACATGATATACATATATGTACATATGTGTATCCATTTTGCTGGCATACTTTATTGAAGAGTTTGTCCTTTATTGAATGCATGTTCCTGATACCTTTACCTAAAATCAGTTGGTTGTGACAATATAAACCAATTTCTGGTTTCTCTACTCTGTTTCATCAGTCTGAATGTTGGTTTTTATGCCAGTGTACCTACCATGCTGCTTTGGTAACTATAGCTTTGTGGTGTGTTTTGAAGTCAGGTTGTATGAAGCTTTCAGTTTTCTTTTTGCTCAGAATTTCTTTGAATATTCTGGGTCTTCTGTGATTTCATGAATTTTATGATTACTTTTCCTATTTTTGTAAATAGTGTCATTAGTATTTTGATAGGGAATACATTACATCTGTAGATTGCTTTGGGTAGTGTGGAGAGTTTAACAATACTAATTCTCACATTCTTTTCCTCTTGTGTGTATGTCCCCTTTAATTTCTTTCATCAATTTTTATAATTTTCATTGTAGAGATACTTTACTGAATAGATATTTCTCAAAAGACACAGAAATGTCCAAGAAATATGTAAAAAAAAGTTTTACATCACTAACTAGAAATGCAAATCAAAACCACAAGGAGATATTTTACCTCCATTAGAATGATTATTATAAAAAATACAAAATTAATTAATACTGGTAGGGATGAGGAGAAAGGGTATTTCTTATATACTGTTGGTGGGAATATAATTTACTATAGACATTATGATAACAGTAGGGAGGTTCCTCAAAAAACTGAAAATAGAACTACCATATAATTCAGTAATCCCATAACTGGGTATATAACCAAAGGAAATAAAATAACTACATCAAAGAGATGTTTTTAGGGCTGTGGCTGTGGCTCAGGGGTAATGCACTTGCCTGGCAAGTGTGAGGCACTGAGTTTGATTATCAGCACCACATATAAATAAATAAAGGCCTATCAACTAAAATTTTTTTTTTTAAAAAGATGTGTTTATTGCAGCACTACTCATAATAGTCAAAATATGGATTCAGCTGAGGCATCCATCTATGGATAAACAGGTAAAGAAAATATGATTTATATACACAATGAAATAAAATGAGAAAAGAATGAAATCCTGTCATATTTAACATTATGAATGGAAATGAAAGTCATTAAGATAAGTGAGATAAACCAGGCATGGAAAGACAAATACTATGTTCTCACTCATTTTTGGAAGCTAAAAAAGTTGAGTTCATAGAAGGTTGTCACTAAGGTCTAGGAAGATTGGTGAGGATGTGGATAGAGAGAGCCTTGATACCAAAATACAGTTAGATGGCAGGAATTAAATCAGTTCTAGTTATCTAAAGCATAGTAGGGTAACATAATCTACAATTTACCTTATATTTCAAAACAATTAGAAGAGAAAAGGTAGAAATTTTCTGGCATGAGAAGATGGAAATCTTAATTACACTTTTCTGACCAGTACAAATTATGTACAAGTATCAAATTATTATACTATACCCTATAAATATATAAATATTGTTTATTAATTTAAACATGCCTATTAATATAAATTACGTAGACAGCTGGGGTCTCTAATGGAAAAATAAGACATTTAAAGAATTTATTTCTGAGGCTGGGGTTGTGGCTCAGCGGTAGAGCGCTCACCTAGCATGTGTGAGGCCCTGGGTTGGATCCTCAGCACCACATAAAAATAAATAAATAAAGTAAAGGTATTGTGTCCAACTACAACAAAAAAAAAATTTTTTTAAATGAATTTATTCCTTGTTGGTCATTGTGGTACACACCAGAAATCCCAGAAACTCAGGAGGCTGAGGCAGGAGGATGGCAAGTTTGAAGCCAGTGTTAGCAAGTTAGTGTGACCCTTTCTCAAAATGAAAAATAAAACTGTCTAGGGATGTAGTTCAGTAATAGAATGCCCCTGGCTTTATCTCCAGTATCTCCCTCACACAGTTTATTCCTTTAATATTACTTTTTGATGATGTGTCATCAACTTTACTCTCACAAATATAGTCATTATTTCTTTCACATTTATTTTAATATCAGATTAAAAATATCAAATGCCTATTTTCTTTAGAGTAAATAAAGACAGTGACAGCTATATTCAGGACCCCCTACAGATACCAAAATCCATGAAAGCTCAAGTGCCTTAAAAACAACCAGAGATATGAAAAATTTGTGCTCTATATGTGTAATATGAATTGTAATGCATTCTTTGTCATATATAAATTTTAAAAAGTTAATAAAGATGTAAAACATAAAAAGGGGAGATAATTAACTAAGATCAACTTATTTGAAATGCTATGAAAATAAATATGCTTTGCTTAATTCACTTTAAAAAATGGCATAGTATTTCCATATAACCTATGCACATTTTCTCGTATGCTGAAATCACATCTAGATTACTTTAAAAATCGAACACAATGTAAATTCTAAGTAAATAGACACTATACTATGTTATTTAGGGGAAAATCACAAAGAACATAGATTGTATATATTCAGTACAGAATTTTTCCCCCAAATATTTTTAATCTGTGTTTGAATAGATGCAGAACCTGTGGGTACAGAGGGCTGAATGTATTTCTCAGTCTCAGATCACTGTTTCTAATTGGCTTATTTGATCTCATTCAGGGTAGTTTCATAAAATTATGAAAATGTTTTTATAGGCTAAAACTGTTATTATACATAGGAATAAATATATATGTATAATATACACATAACTTATGAATACAGCAAAGAGAACACTCATTGAGTTGGTGAATATCGAAGAACCTTAATAAAAACCAACAAAGTATCTGCTCACTGCCTATTAATAATGCAGAAGACTATCCATGAAGGTTGACTGACATGTTTTCTCTGTTTTCAGCATCTTTTAACTGTTTTTGCCTTTAGATATGATCTTTTGGAAATGACAGTTAATTTTCTAATTTCCAAGATTTCTGTTCAAGGGGCTTTACTACGTGAGATTTCTCAATATTGGCAATCCGCAGTTTCAAAGTTCAGGAGGGGGACACAGTTAAAGGTGCCTCGGGAGCTAGAGCCCCAGAGGATGTTGTAGTTCCTGTGATTGTCACAGATCTGGACGACTGAAGTAACAAATGCACCTAGCAAATCTGTCTTCTGAATCACCCATTTGCCATACTCCTAGAAGCTAGAAGAAGAAGATAATTAAGTCCTCAAGGTACTGTGGCATCTTTGAATGTGTAAGAGCTGAAATTTCTGCTAATACCATCTTCCACAGCCTCACTACACCAATGTACTTACACTCCAAGCTGATCTTGTTAGTCCATGCAATTGGTTAGGGGTGGGCTGAAGCGCTATATTTGGTGCGCTGAGCCTCAGTATCAACTTCTCACTTATCTGGCCTGTGTCAATGTATCAGAATTCATCAGCCTTGCCTGTATAAGACTTTTTTCTTGCTTGCCCATTTCTCCCTGTTTCTTACAGTATCATTCTCCTCTTGCCTTGCCCTTTGGAAATATTTCAGTCTGCAGAGTGTGAAGGATTTACTAATTAGAATCCTTACAAGGAAAAACATGAACTTTCTGTACCCCTTCAATGCTGTCAACAGTAATTTTGAGTACATAAATTGAGTACATTAAGAAAGTGGATTTTTTGGCAAAACCTCACTTTTTTGTATAATTAAATGACTTTTGAGAGCATTCTAAATTTGGCTAAATATCAAACAAGGGTTTGACAGGTAGTGAAAATCAGTATATACGTATAATTCATAGTTTCACAGCCCATCAAAAAGTGAAGAATGGTCAAGAGTTATGGAGTTTTAACTGTATTTTCTTTTAGTGATTTCCATGCATTAATTCACGTGATGTAAAAAATATAGGGAAGAGGGGAGGGAGAGGAAGGGAGGGGGCTGGGGGTTAGCAATGATGGTGGAATGTGATAGACACCAGCATCCAAAGTACATGTATGAAGGCATGAATTGGTGCGAACATACTTTATATACAGAGATATGAAAAAATGTGCTCTGTATGTGTAATAAGAATTGTAATGCATTCCCCTGTCATGATTTAAAAAAATAAAATCAATTAAATGTAAAAAATAACCCTATGGGATATATATATCTCCATTCTACCAATGAGAAAACAAAGACATGTGAAGTCAAATAACTTGCCCAACCATTATACTTAGTAGCACCAGGGCTGGGATCCTGCCCCAGCAATCTAGATCCACCTGTCATAATCATGTCCTATTTTGTACAAGGAGTTAATTATAATCCATGTTTTAAATTCTAGGGGTTTTTTATTTTCCAGGACAATATCCTTAAATATATAGTCATTCATCCAGTTAAACAAACAAAAGATATTTATTTTGTACTATGTCAAAGACCCAAAAACTAAATCAAAGCAAATTAAGCAAACAACCACCGAGTTTTTGCCTTGACTGAAGATGGTAAAGATCCCTATGCTCAATAAACTCCTATTCTGGCTGAAACATGGAAGAATGTATAAGAACTGGGTATAAAAGGGTCAACAGAGTTTGATATGAAACTCAGAGGAAGAAATTAATCCTGGACTGGGCATGGTGGTATGCATCTGTAATCCCAACAGCTCTGAAGTCTGAGGCAGGAAGATCGAGAGTTCAAAGTTAGTCTCAGCAAAAGTTAATCACTGAGCAACTCAGTGAGACCTTGTCTAAATAAAACACAAAACAGGACTGGGGATGTGGCTCAGTGGTTGAATGCCCCTGAGTTCAATCCCCGATAACCCCCTCCCCACAAAAAGGAAAAGAAATTAATTCTGGGACATCAGGTTCTTAGAGAATAGAATAAGAGATGGGTCAGGGGCTGACTAAGTGAAGCACACTTAGTGGGTAGTGCCCTTGGAGGAGACCAAAGAGCAGAATTATAGGAAGACAATGAACCTGGCTCCAGTCAGGTCACACGCTTCAGTCTCCACCACTGAACACCTATTCCAGTTTCACTGGCATTTCTATTCCTGTGTCCCACCAGGCTCATTGCTCCGTAGGGACTTTGTACTTGCATCTACCTGGAAAACTCTATAACCTGAACCACTACATGGCTTTCCCTTGTCATTCAGGATTCAGCCCAAAGGTCACCTTCTTAAGAAAGGTCTTTGCTCTGTTGAGAAAAACCAACTCTTCTCCTTATTTTATTGGTTCATTTGGTTTTCTTCTTTACTGTCTTTATCAGTTAAAATAGATTCTTTAAAAGAGCAAATATGTGCCCCCCTACACGGTTCACCATTTTCCTTATTTGTAGCTGTTTTGCTAATAACCAGAGCAATATGTGGCCCAGAGAACTCAATAAATATTTGTTGAATAAATGTATGAATGAATGAAAAACAGTAGGAAACTTTGAAGAATGGAAATAACAACAGGAAAATTTTAAGAGTTCCCGTTCCTTAGCATGGAAAGCTAGGAAAAATTTTTTTAGGACGAAGGCCAAAAAGAAGTCATTAGATTAAGCAAGAAGACCTTAATTAAGAAAGGTCCTTGAAGACCATGGAGAAGACTGTTGTTATAAAGTGGGTTGTAGTGGGTACAGGGAACCAAAACCAAATTGCTAAGAGTTTATGAGCATATGGGAAGTAAGGCTGTATTTTCTTTTATTCTCACTAGGTGAGGAAATGACAAAAGTTAAAAAGCAACATTAGCTTTACAAAAGGAGCTCAACCTTTTTCTTCTCTACTATCCTAAGAAATGTAGCCCTTCTTTTTGGAGATAATAAGAATACCACCTAAGATGAAGAACATTGGGAGGGTCAGACATGGCTAACAGTGTTCATAGACTTTGTGTGACCCTAGTAAGGAAAAGCAAAGGCAATTTGGAGGAAGCCTTTGGTTCTATGAAGCTTTTTGTGCAAGTTAAGATCTATTCTATTCATCAGTAATGATTTTCAATACAGAGACCACTTAAGATGATATCAACAAGGACTTCCCTTTGGTTTACCTGGCTTGTTTCACATGACTAAGATAGTGAATCACTCAACATTTGCTTAGAACTCAGTATAGGCCATCTCCTAGTTCATTTTTTTTAAGGTATAGATTATTTTTTTGAACTTTTTTTTAACATTTATTTATTTATTTTTATGTTGTGCTGAGGATCAAACCCAGTGCCTCTCACATGCTAAGCAAGTGCTCTACCAATGAGCTATACACCCCCAGCCTACAGTTCCTGCTTTAGATGCCTGACCTACAGAAGTGAATAAATGTATGCTGATAGAGTTAGGGAATTACTTTAAAATACTTAGGGAATAGGCTGGGCATGGCCGCACATGCTTGTAATCCCAGCTATTTGGAAGCTAATACAGGAGGATCACAAGCTAGTTATCGACCTGGGCAACTTAGAAAGACCCTGTCACAAAGTAAAAAATAATTAGAACTGAGATCTAATACAGTGGCAAAGCACCACTGGATTCAATCTCCAGTATCACCCCTCCCTCAAGAAAAAAATCCACTTGGGAAATTAATGTTTCAAGTAGCTATTAACCTTTCAGAAAGTTTGGAATTTAAAACATATCAGTGGTGTGCTCCTGGAGTTGGCCCACCCATGGCTAAAATCTTAGCAATTTTGAAAGCCTTTTGTCAAACACAATCATAACTTTTTTAGAGAGCAGTAGGGATATTGGTAAACATTCTACAATGCACAGGATAGCCCTTTTGCAACAAAAATGGCCTACTCCAGAATGTCAAACTATAAATTTTCAGCTAAATAAATTAGAATAAAAATACTTAAAAGACAAAATTTTTATTTTTCCTACATTATGCTATTGTCTACACCCTTGAAATCTGTATACTAGAAGTATTACATAATGGTGTTCCTGTGACCATCTCATCCAGCTCTGCATTCAACGCAGTCACTTTGCAGCTTAAAATTAGCCATAGTGGGAGAATTTATACCATGGAAATTGGCGAGTGGTATAATGAGAACTTTACAAATTTTGTGGAGAGTTATCAGCACAACACTGAGTTTATCTATGAACTATAAACTATTTCATGCACAATTTTCACTTGTAAGTTTAGAATTAATACAGAAATTTCCAACCTTGAGAACCTTAAAGTAACAAGTTAGAATTCTATCTGTCTTTACCATGAGCTTTCTGAGTAAATTTTTAGTGTTTGTGGTTTTTAATTTTTTGGTACAAATTTTAAGAAGTTTTCAGGATTAAGCAGAATTGTTCTTTTGGACTGTTATTGCTATTATATTAAAAGTTTTTCATTGGAACTTGAAAAGCTTTTTATGATAAAAATACTCAAAATTTTTATTTTTATCATAATTTGAAAAGGTTTTATGGTTTTTTTGCTCTGTTATAGCAGGTACTGTAGAGTTCATATGCAGAGTCAAAGGGGAACAGAAAGAACTTGAGAAGTGACAGGGCAATGCTAATAAATGGATTTGGTTGTATTTATTATTTTGGAGTAGTTTATTCTTTTTCCTCCTCACAAATGTGAAAAGATGAACTGTGGAATTTCAACTGATTAAAGATATTTCCACCCATCTGCAATTTAGTTTTCAGGCTTCGAATAAGGAGAAAGAAAAAAAAAAGAATCCTAATATTTACTTATTCTCCTTATCCAAAATGAATATTCAAATTAATTAATATAAATATTCCTTAGGATTATTTTTGACAGGTTGATAAATTAAATGGGGCTTTCCCCCCAAATCCCAAATTTTAGCATATTTATGTAAAAATTCTCTTTTCTAGAAAACTATTAACTACAAAATGGGGATTGTAGTATAATTATAAATATTGAATTTTCATTTATATTTATGTTTAATCATTCATTTACTCAATAATCAATAGCTATTCATAATACAGAACTAATAAGAGATCTAGTGATACAGTTCAGGGGTAGAGTTCTAATAAAGTATGAACAAAGCCCTAGGTTCAATCCCCAGCACTTAAAAAAAAAAGAAAGCCAATAATATTCTGAGGTTACTTTAAAATTATTTGGTGTTCCACATGTCAAGTTAAAATATTTACTGGTTGACCAGAAGCCTCAAGGAAATTGATTCCTTTCATCAAAAGCCTATAATATTTCAATGGAGAAGAATTAACTTTATCATAAATAGAGGATCTGGAGGCCATTATTTGTGCAGTAACCACAAATAGAAACAGTTCTTTGAAAATGATTAAGTAGGAGAATACAATGTTTTGCATTAGTGTGGGAACATACCACTTTCCTCAATGGAATACATCTGCAGTTCTCTTAACCAGCAAGAAACTTAAGACACAAAAGTCAGGCTCACAAGGAGAAATATCTTCTGAGTTGTGTGGAACGTTTTTGTTTTTTTGTTTTCCCTTCAATAGATTACTTTAAATTCAACTTCAATTTCTCATCTTTAGACCCTGAGCTTGGGAGAAAAAGTATTGACATTCTCCATGCTACTTTAGAGCAAAAGATAGAAAGCGCCAAAGGTAGAAGCTAAATCAGAGAGACAAAGAGGAAAACAATTATTTAAATATATATAATTGTATTACTGTAAAGGTGATTTTGCCTTTCCTAGGAGATGTCTGGACCTATTTTTGGCTGTCATAACTGGGGACAGATGCTACCAGCATCTAATGGATAGAAACCAGGGAATCTGCTAAACATCTTGCAATGTACAGGACCGATCCCCTGAAACAAAGAACTATCCAGCCCCAAAAGTCAACAGTGCTGAACTTGAGAGCCTGCTATAAAGGTAAGCTATTACTGTAATGTTACAATAATAATATATTGCTTAAAAAAGGGGAGGACATATGTGTATATATATACACACATATTTTATTTTATATATATATCTCACCAATCATCTAAAGACATCCAAGTTTCTTTCTTGTCATCCTATGTATCATTTATATTGACAATTCTTTGCCTAATGCAACCATACCAAATGATACTATTCATTAGGTTCTTAGAGCATGCCAGGCACCGGGCTATGCATTTTGCTTGCATTGTCCTGACTCAAATTTCATTACAACCATATGATGTCTGAGGTATTATTGGTACAAAAATTGATTATTGCCTAGTATCCTCTAGAGGTCAGCAGTCACTTGCTTCGTCTCTCATTCAATAACTGTCAGCATGTTCTTGCATGTTGTGACAAAAAGTTAGTGTCATGGAAGCTTGCTAAAACTCAGTTGGCATATCACATGAATACCCCTTCCAAAGGTTCTGTAGGACCAGGCAATAGTAAATATAGGAAAAGGGGACAGGATTCATCGAAGGTGTTCTGAGTTAGGTGGAAAAGGCACCCTCTAATCTCAAGAGTTGAAGGAAGGCAAATTCCAATCCAGTACATAAAGAAAGAAGGAAGAGGATTTGAATGATCTGTGCTATAAGATTGCATCCTCATCCCGGGTACATTCTGCACCCAAACACATACAAATGACGGATGTGATTGATAAAGTGGCCTAAAGAGAGCTAAGCATCTCTATCATAGTCTTAGGACTTAGGCAGCATCTGGGCCAGTATAGCTATTCTTATATAATCGTAACTGCCTGAGATAAGATGATATGAAGTATTCTTTGTTTGTGGGTAAACTCAGAAAAATCTAGAATTAAAAAAAAAATGCTTCAGTGACTAAAATTTTGTTTTCTGTACTGGGAATTGAATCCAGGCCTTCATACATGCTATGCAAACTCTACCACTTAGCTACATCTCCAGCCCTTTTTCATTTTTTTGTTTTAATTAGTGACACATGACAGTACAATGATCTTGACATATCATACATTTGAATCAGATGGAGTATAATTTCTCATTTTTCTGAGTGTACAAGTTGCAGAATCACATTGTTCATACAGTCACATATATACATACAGCAATAATAATGTCTGTTTTATTCTGCCCTTTTTCATTTTGAGACATGGTTTCACAAATTTGCCCAGGCCATCCTTGAACTTGTGATCCTCCTTACTCAGCCTCTAGAGTACTTGGTAAAACAGGCAATGCACCTCCACATTCAGTTTGCCATTAATAATTTTAGGGAAAGGAATCTATTTGTACTCCTACCATTTTTTTTAAAAGAATTTTCCCTAAATACAAAGAGATCAGGCTTTTAAGTTCCATTTTAAAAATGTAACTCAGTAATTGATTTAGACTTGGGATTTCCAGTTAAAAACTTCTTAAGTTTACATGTTACATTGAACATTAAGATCTTTGTTTTCACCAGATTTGTGATTTTAATTTTATTTCATAAGGTTTACTTGGGAGGTGGGAGGATGAATGGCTCAGAGGTAGAGCACTTGCTTAGCATACATGAGGCCCTGGGTTTGATCCCCACCACCATAAACACATTACAAAAACGGTTTACTTTTTTTTAGTGAGACAACTGACTTGCTTTAAAAAGATAAGGAATATTAGAAGTATTAAATGCATAAATGTATTTTTAAAGGAATTGAACAAGAACAAATCAGTTTAAGGTAAATACTGACACACTCAAAAGTGTAAAAAGTGACAATAATTGGAAAAAAAATGTGTAAAAGTTTCACCCAGAAGTGAAGAAAACTGAAGTGCTTCACCCCAAATACTACAGCCTTCCCTCCCTGGGTAGTTGTCGGGTCCCTGCTTGGTGATTCCCTGACAAGGTACCGTGGAGAAATCTGACTGCCCTCCATACCCATCTATCTATGCAGGATCACACTGACACCTCACTTAGGGACGACAGACCTACTGAACAGACAACTAAAACATCAGACAAGTACCCGGGCCACCTGCCATCTGCACCAAGGTAGTCAATCATGCACATGTATTGATGAACGAATCATTTTTCAAAACAGATACTTGCAAAAGAAAAGTCCAAAATAAATAGAAAAACTGACCCTTGGAGAAACAAAGCAAATGTAAAACAAATCCAAATTAGTCAAAAATTAGTTAAAAGATCTACCCCTTTGATAAAACAAGAACAAGAAGCTACAAAAAGGCAACACTGAAGCAATAAGAAAGTCCTTGGACATTAAAATATACTTGCTAGCATAAAACAAAAATGAATGACCAGGATAATTTTAAAAATGGCTGAATTTGAAGACCAGAGGTATAAGAAACAAACAAAAAACAATGATGGAAAATATGAAAGTTTGAAAAACATGGATAAATTCAGGTGTCCCAATATCTATAAGAAAATGGAGAAAATATAAGAAACTGAGAGGTCTTAAGTTGCAAATTCTACTCAATGCTAACCTGCTGATTAAGAAAGATTCAAAAGTATTTGAAGTTCAAATATAAAGAGTTGGTTTCCTCAACAAGACTCCTAATGCTCAAGAAGTAAAATTAAAACTAAATGAGACAGTTATCAAATTAAAAAGCTTCTTCAGAGCAGAGGAAACAATCAAGAGCATGAAGAGAAAGCCTACAGAATGGGTAAAAATCTTTGCCACCGGCACCTCAGATAGAGCATTATACTCTAGCATATATAAATAGTTCAAAATACTTAACACCAAAAATCTGATCAATAAACGAACAAAGTAACTGAACAGGCACTTCACAGAAGAAGAGATATGAATGGTCAACAAACATGAAAAAATGTTGAACATCTCTACCAATTAGAGAAATGCTAATTAAAACCACACTGAGTTCATCTCACTCTAGTCAGAATGGCAATTATCAAGAATATAAGCAACAACAAAGGTTGATGAGGATGTAGGGAAAAGGTACTCTCATACATTGTTGGTAGGACTGCAAATTGGTGCAACCACTCTGTAAAGCAGTATGGAGATTCCTCAAAAAACTAGAAATGGAACCACCGTTTGATCTAGTTATACCACTACTCTCTCTATATACAAAGAAGTCAAAATCAGCATACTAGAGTGACACTGCCACCTCAATGTTTTTAGCAGTTCAAGTCACAATAGCTAAGCCAGGGAACAAACCAAGGTGCCCTTAATCATGAATGGATAAAGAAAATGACACACAATGACACACACACACACACACACACACACACACACACGAATATTACTCAGCCATAAAAAGAATGACTATGATGTTTTCTGGTGAATAGATGGATCTGGAGACTATCATGCTAAGTGAAATAAGCCAATCCCAAAGAAGCAAAGGTTGAATGTTCTTTCTGGGATGCGGATGCTAACACACAACAAGGGGGCAGGGCAGGAAAGAAGAGAAGTTCAGTGAATTAGACAGAAGGGAATGAAGGGAAGGGAGATAAGAATAGGAATGAGGAATGAATTGGACATAACTTTCCTGTCCACATCTTACAACTAGAATGGGATCCTAATTAGAATAAGTTATACTCCATGTATGTATGTCAAGATATAGTCATGTATATATCTAAAGAATAAATTTTAAAAAGATAGAATAAAATAGTCAATGGATATAATAGTAAATAAATTTGATTCTAAAGACTGTATAAAGCCAAGTCTTAAATAAAGGAGAGAGAAAAGAAAAAAAAAACAAATTATCTACAAAGTATTCAGACTGATAGATCTCTTAACTGTGCATGACAAGAAAGAACGAAAATAAAGTTTTGAAGGAAAAACATACTTTGAAATTAGACATGTATACCAATGAATTGTTAAGTGTGGTATCAATAAGAAATTTGAAAGTTCAATTCAGAAAGTTTTCCAGACACACACACACACACACACACACACATATTTATATTACTAAACACTTTATTTTTTTATTTTTTATTTATTTTATTTTATTTTATTTTTTTAATTTTTTTTTAGTTGTTGATGGACCTTTATTTTGTTTATTTATTTTTATGTGGTACCGAGGATCAAACCCAATGCCTCACATATGCTAGGTAAGGTAAGCGCACTAACCCTTTTTTAAAGCAAAATAGAAAAATCGTCTGAGAACAAAAACTTCATGGGCATCATCCACATTATCAGCTGAAAATGACAGAGAAGTAGAGGATGATTGAAAGAAAATAGGAGGATCCATTGACTCTGGGATATGGAAGAGTCACTTTTAAGTATCACTTTTTAATGATATCAGATTACATGCCCTTCTCCATGAAGCAGGCATGTCAATTTTACCTTCATAACCATGATATTGTGAATGCTGTTGATTAGTTTTTCATTTTAAAAAAGCAGAATGAAGCTCACAGCTTAATTCCTGATTCAGAATGGAATATAACGATAAAAATAAAACTACCAAAAACTGGAAGTCAGGAGGTGGGTGGTAGTGTGTTTCAAATTTCTCATCTTTCAAAATACATAAAGTTAATAAATTTCTAAATAGGGAATGATGTACAATATTTAAATCTATACTGGTAACCACCATATAAATGAAGATTTATAAACCACTTAAAGAGTGTTGTTTTCTTCCCCCCAAGGAGTACATTTGTGGAGGAGAGAATAAGAGAACATTTTTCATTTCATATCTGTTTGCTCTGTTTTGGGCAATATTTTTATATTTTAAAATAAATAAGCATTTATTAGTCCCATAATAAAAAATGAAAAAAAAAAGTCAGCGACAGGCCAAAAAAAATTGAGAAATAACATTCAGGAGAGGATTATTGAAAACATAGCCTACATGTTTATGTACACGTAACTTAAAAATTGAAATAAAAATTTTTCCCTTTGCATGCCTTCCAACAGAACAAAATTATTACCATCAAAGTCAACTTAATTTTAGAGAGCATAAAACATGTTGTTGAAGAACTACAAAATCCAACCTTAATTGGCAAATTCTAGAATTTCAAAGACTAGGCTTCTAAACGCATTCTGAACATACTGTACAACAGAGGAAAAAAGATGTACTTCTCATGCTGGAAAAAAAACTGTTTGAAAATAAAACAAACTTCAGAAGTTGTATAACTGAGTATCTACAAACAGATTTAGGATTAGCAGCGCTCTTATCATTTTGAAAGGTTATCATAACAATGCATCAAATAATTGCTTCCTGGAACAAGGATTTGTGTCTCTGACCCAATGTTCCCTTAGCAAGAGAGCTGGTCTCTGACCACCTTTATGTGTGCACTGCCCTAAAGTGTCATCAATCTCAATCTCCTCCCCTGTCTTTGCTTTCTTTGAATATGAATCTACTCTATTTTCATTTTGGTTTGGTTTCTTAGAGCCTCTCACTTCTGTGTTTCCCACCTCTCAGGAAGATTCTCATCGATTCCCCAGTAAACATGGCAGGTACTCAATAGTTGTTAGTTGTGTGAAGTTTTATATTCTCATAACAATGGGTCTCAGAAAATATCTTCATTTTATTAATTTCAAACGAGCAAACTCAATGTCAACTTGAAAATTATTTTCCTATCTCCATTCTAATTGTATAATCAATAATCCATTTGTTATGAGCACACTGGAAAACACGACTTCCTCTTTCTCAGTAGACTGTTTATCAGTATATCCATTATGAAATAAGTAAAAAATGCAGAGGATACAAGAAAATCCATAGTTTCTTAAGGGTCTCTGATGTCTAAGGCCTGAGATGATATATGGACAGCGCCTACCAAGTAACTTTGGCTTCATTTGGTTGGATCACCTACTTCCCAATCAGCTGGTTTCAATATAAAAGTTCGGGGGAAGTCCTGTATTCATGTAACTCTTGGATATGTTTCAATTCTGCCTATCTTCCTATTTCTGAACCTTCCCCTATTCCAGTAACCTATGTCACTTGTACATTTACACATATAAAGCAAAAGGTAACAGACTCAGTCCAGAAAGTTACCATTTGATATTTTAAAAAAATTGTAAAACATTCCCCCAAACAGCTTCTCTTTTAGTTAAATATTGAAAATGTTCATGTTAGTGGAAAAAGGAATGTTGAGTGAGAAAGATGATGATACACTTAATAAGCATATTCTTTTTAAGGCAATGTGACAATACTTCCAAACCAATACGAAAATAGAGTAGGTTCATATTCAAATATTCCTCAGCTTTAAAATTTCATTTTTCAAAGTATTTTGTTTCCTGGCTGACTCTCCAGCAAATACACATCAGTGAGCTGATGACACTTTATACAAAAGGGACAACCTGTTCACCCCTAAAAGGCGTCAAGTCATTCCCTTGACTCATTTTGCCAAGAGCCAAAGGTGTCAAGCATACCTTATGGCTTCCGTAACTTTGCTGGCTCCTGGACTTGGCACCTTTAGGGTTGTTTTTGGCAGGCAGATGGGTATCCAACTTACTAATCATTATGGCCTCAATAGCCACATCTCATGAACTGCTGAAAGTGACCTTGTAGTGAAGCTGAATAGTAACCCAAGAAATTACCGTGAATGCACTTACAGAATTACATTTTAAAAACACACTTGGGGCTGTGGATGTAGCTCAGTGGAAAAGTGCTTGCCTAGCATGCTTGAGACCCTGGGTCCAATTGCCAGTACTGCAAAATTTGCAAATAAGTACATAAATTGCCATTTTACAATAATCCTTACAATGTCAACCATTCCTTTCATTCAGTGATCTCACATTCTCTTACAGCCTTGATGTCACATTTCACTTCCTCCTTCCCATCCCTATTCACTATCTTTTAATTCACAGAACAAATAGTTACTGAGCTCATCTACTATGTACCACCACTGAGATAAGAGCTAGGTATTCAGTGAAGAACAAAACAGGCGACGTATGTTCCTTGTCTTCACTTTAGCAGGAAAGAGGGGAATCAAAAACAATTGGTACAAGATTGCAACTCCTACGTACCATGAGTAAAAATTAAAGCGTCCGTATACCAACTTTTGATTATTCCTCTGGGTTTTCCAAACATTATTTCACCTGGTTTGGTTTTCTTCTCTACTATCATCCAGGATGTCACATGCAAAATTCCCTTCCTTGCCCTTGGATCCTGACTTTTGTTTAGAAGGACGTTCCATTCCTTATCAGAAACCCACATGCATAACCCTTACCTCTTCTTGCCTTTACTTCAAATTATTTTAAGCAAAAGACCACAAATCCTACAGCTTTTCTTTATATTGTTTTACCTTTTCAGTTGCTCTTATAATAAATCTATACCGTACCTTTCCCAGGACCTTGGATGCCTGTGTAGTATCTTAGGTCCACTAACCTCCTCCCAAATCACTTGTGGGCCTCCCTGGACCACTCCTCAGGACCCAGCATTTCAACAGTTCATTCTTTAGCAACATGGAAATCACTACTTCTTAGACATTTTCCATTCCCCCTACTTTCCAAGGACCCCCATGTCTACTTCAACAAGACTGACGTGAACCCAAACAGAATTGACTCAAAATTCGTGTTATGAACTGCAAAAATTGTACATATTCACCATGTGGTCCGAGTCTGTTTATGGTTTTCCAAACCCTAGACTTCTGTATTTGGTCCTCTCTTCTCATACTTCCTCTGTCTACAAATATACCCACATCTTCCTCCAATCCACTTCCTTCCCTTCCAGTGCATATGCCCGAATTCCTCCTTTTGAAAGTAGACTGTATTTTGCTGATGTCTGCTTTTAACACCCACACTCCTTATAATAATTTATTGCATTTGTGTTGGACTTTTTCCGATCCCTTAAAATTCCTCTTCTAAGATCATAATTAAGTGTACTCTTACTGAAGTCCATTTTGACCCTGCGGATATTCCTACTCTTCCCCACAATATTCTTCCCACCCTTAGTCATGAAATGGGGTCCTGTTTCTTGTCCCATTTCCCTGAAAGTTCCTCACTTTTATATGCTGTGTCTAAACAGAGGAGGATTCCTTAGAATCTCTCCATTAATCCTTATCTATACCAAGGATCATCAATGGCAACTGTGATCATTTTCTGCCTTCCAGATGGGTTCAGTTTATCCCACAACATTGAGTTTGGTAGTTTATATTGAAGCCAACATTCACAAATTAGAAGATTTTACTTGAAATCTGAACATAGAACTTATCTTGAAAAGCCCATAATTCATACCAACTATGGAATGAGGGTCAAAGAAATATTTGGTGGCAATGAAACAACAAAAGACTTGCTTTTCTCCTGTAAGGAACCAAAAGCTTTCAAGATTCTGAGGACACATGCTGAGATGTTAGTGGATGAATGATACTGATATTCTGTTCTCCTTGTCAGATTATCCAGATGTTCACTTCAATGTCCCTGTTATTTGTTTGATCTCACGTTACTCTGCAATCATATTTCAAAAAGGATTTGATTCAGAGTCCTGTAGGATACCTTCCCTCCAAATATTGAACTTGCTAATAAAAGCTGAACTATGAAACAAGTGAGATGTAAAATAATGTAAGATTTGAATTCCAGATTCTGTGTTCCAGTCACATAGTGTATATACTGCCCATGAGAAAGATGACATTTCTTTTAATCCAGAAGCTTTTCTTATTCCTAATTTTCAACGTAGCAAAGTTTCCATGGGGAAGCACATGAGAAAGTACATAAAGATGGGAAAGTAGAAGAAGAATCTGCAAAAGAAAAGTCATTTTAACACATTTCTCTTTTTATTCCTTTGCATAAGACACAAAAATATATGCTTGGCAGTAATTAATCCTAAACTCGTATTTTTCAAGGTTGATGCTTCAATTTCTATCACATCTCATTCCAAGAACAATGCATACATCTTTCTGCAAAGGAAATAAAAAGTACGAGTGAAAAGTACAGCATGACCTACAAGCAAAAGGACTAGGCTGGTTTTAATTAAGAGCAGAGGGAGATTGCTTCTTCATACTTATTCAACCATGCTGAAATGTTACCCCACATACCATAATTTTTATACCCCTAATAGCATCGAGCTGACATCTTTGAAAGATTTACTTATGTTTTGAAAATAAAAATCCAGCAGAGCACAGGGAGAATGGATGTCTGGCAATGACAGCATAAGCCACGGTTGCGCTGGCTGCATTTGATTTCTTACCTTGGTGTCTCCTAGCCCACTAAGCCTGGTTGCCAGGCAACCAGGGTAGTTTTCCTGAATATAGATATTACAGGTTTAAGTTGCATTGGAAAAAAAATGGAGTGAAAATAAGCACAGACTCGTCCTTCACCTGGAAATTTGGGGAAACAAACAATCTTTTCAACTCAATGTTTAAAAAACAAATGTATTTAAGACCTTTTATTACACCCCATGACTCTTCTGTGGAGCAAGTTTGTTATTTGAGGCAATACACTTGCCCATTGCATAATGAGAAATATACTTGCCTGTTGTCACCATGACTTGCAATTTTGTCTTTAAAAGCAGAGGCAGTTTTTCTAGAAACTGAATAAATTTTAATCTCATTTCAATAAAAGGAAAACATTTTTATAGTGTGGTCTTGTGTCAAGATGTGACAGGGATCATTTCATTTGCAATTAATTGTCAGAGGTCAGTAGATCAGTAGTTCAGTCTCCGGCTGAACAGATGGGAATGCTGACTTCAGGGAGATAAGTAACTAGTGCTGCAACTGGTCAAGGAGAGAGCTGGGATATGGACCATGAGGTGTCTCAGCTGGATAACTGGCCCTAAGCCTTCTCACCTCTCATGTAGTTTCATTCATCATTAAGAAAAAGAAAGAAAATGAAGACTTCCACAGGAGCTGTCATAGCTTCTAGGACTTAAGCCCCGGCTCTTCTGAAGAGAAGCAAATGGGACATCCGAGACATGGAGACATGTTACACTGAGACGGTTCTCTTTTCTTTCCTCCTCAACTCCAATATTTCTCACATCTTGCCTTTCAATCTGCATTCTTGCAGAGTCTTCCAGGAAAAAACACAAACAAGAATAAACTCTCCTCTTATTTCTTTATCTCCAAAGGCTACATCAGTGGCTAACATGGTTCAAACTTGTCGTCCTTCACTGTGAGTCTCACCATGAAAGACATGAGCCTGGAGAGATCCATGTGAAGCTTCAAAGTTTAAAGGATACCCACTTACCAGTAGGAATCTAGGAGACAGCTCTAGAGAGAAAGCTGTCCCTGCTCAGCTCAGGTTGCAGGAAGCTGAAATCTGCCTGCAAAATTAGACAAGTCTACCCCACACCTGTCATTCATATTTAAAAATATGTGCTATTATCGCTACTGCTGTTCAGACCTGCAAGCAGCAGACAAGGTGGATGCAGCTAGGAAGCCCCCACCAAACTACTTAGACTGTTGCTCCGCAGGATCCGAGCATCACGGAGACAGTATCACACCGTTTGTTTGACAATCCAACAACTGATTGTCAGATGAGCGATTCCATTTGGATTTCTGTCAAGTTGGGACACCTGATGTGAGCAATTCTGAGAAATCTATTACAATGCTGTTTCTTTCTTCTGCTTTGGCAGGTTGGTAACATTTTTTTTTAACTCTCAGCTTTCCTCACTTAAATAGAATGCATAACTTGGGTTATTTGCATGAGTCCCCAGAAATACGAGATATTCATCTCCTTCCTATGCATTAAGAGGAGGCTCAGCAGATTTAGGCTTATGGAGCTGCTGAACCAGGTAGAACACCCGCAAGAACCTCGTCATCCGCCTCTTGGCGCTTTCCTTCATCTTATCAGAGAACAATCCAGCTCATGTCACTCTCTTGGTTTGACTTGAAAAGGTAATGACAATCATAAATTTAAGAGTTGGTAACTAGCAAATTGTACCAAGATAAAAATTATGAAACTTCTGTGGTGACAGGAACACTTATATGTTTGCACTCCTGAATACACAAGTCCCCTTTTTTGAAAGGAGTGGGAGTTTGCTCTGTACCTTGAAAGATTCCATTTTTTTTTTCTGTATGCTAGTTAAAAAATCATGCTCTTTTCTCACTGATTATCTCCTTTTCTTGGGAATTAGCACTAGTCCTTAGGAAATTTCACCTTCCTTTCCATTTTGAATATCCTGCTCATTTTTTCCCCAGATGCTTGTTTTCGCTTGCATGTTCAATGTTAATTTTCAAAAGAATAATAAACACCCAGAATTGTGAAGTTATTTTGAAACATGTTCTGTTCTAGGAACATAAATGTAAGTTTACTTTACACAAGGGCTATACCTATAGATGTGTTGAGGGTGATTTCTCTCATTTCCCATGGCCCGTGCCAGTAAGATTCACTTTGGATCTTGGCTTAGTAGCAGAAGTTTCAGGGGTGTGGGAGTCATCTGGTTAGCTAAGCAGGAGGAGCAGATGTACAGAGGGAAGAACACAGAACATGCATTCAGAAAGGCAGAGAGTCTCGCAATGGAATTGATGGGCAACGGGGTGGGAAACCTAGGCTCATACTGGATTCTGGACATTCTTAAAGACCAGGTTAAAAAAATCTAGATTGGCACAAGAGCTTAGCCAGGAAAAATCCCAACAGTTCTCTTAAGATATTTCTTGTCAAGAATGAATTATGGTATTTGCTGGTAAATGGATGGAGTTGGAGAATATCATGCTAAGTGAAATAAGCCAATCCCCCAAATCCAAAAGCCAAATGTTTTCTCTGATATGTGGATGCTGATTTACAGTAAGTGGAGGGTGAAGACTAGGGAAGAATAGATATACTTTGGATTAGACAGGACTGAAGGGAAGGGAGGAGATATGGGGGTAGGAAAGAGAATGAATCAGACATTATTACTCCATGTACATATATGATTACACAACTAGTATAACTCTACACCATGTACAACCAAAGAATGAGAAGTTATACTTCATTTATATTTGATGTGTCAAAACACAATCTTTCATGAATGAACTAATTAGAATAAAAAATTTTAAAAAAGATATTTGCCTTCTGAATACACACACATTGCATTCTTATGATTGGCTTTCACCAATCTAGGGTGAGTGTAACGATTCCCATTTCGCAGGGGAAATATATTAAGATATAAATTAGTTTGCCCCAAATCACAAAGCTGATGCCCCCCCCCCCATCTCACCCTAGAGTAGTCCACAGGCATAGCCCCACCTGAATTTTAGATGACTTTACAGGAGAGATTTTTTTTTTCTAGAAAAAAACTTGAACCTTTCCACTCATTTTCACCTTAGCTGTGTATTTATACTGTTATCACAATTAATCAAGTAATTTACTGCTCCCAACAGAACACTTCTGAGACTAAAAGGGGAAACTACTAATTGTTGTGGCAACAGGCGTAACATGGGACTCTTGGCCACCCCAGGTTTGTTCTCTTTTTTGTTATTTTGGTTCTGCTTTGTTTTGCAGTGTTGGGGATCCAGCCAGAGCCTCACGCATGCCCAACATGCCTCCTGCCCCCGAGCATCCAGTCCCCACCCTAGTTTTAATGGATATTTGTAAAACAAGGTTAACATTTACTTGATAATTTGAAATTTCTCTTAGTGGAATCTCTCCAAATTTTTTTCCAGTGGGAGGTGGCATGCCTGACCTTATCTCCATCGAAGAGCATACTAGGGTACCCCCCAGATCAGAGAGGGAAACGCCCCATCCCCACTTCCGCTTTACCTTTTACTTCTAAACAAAGGTTACCACATCTGCCATTCTCTTCATGCATGGAACCACAGGGGTGTGGCATATTCTCTTTGAAAGCACTGACCTGGGTGGCTGAGGCAGCTCATGCCACCAAAGCCATCACTCATAGCTAAGGTAGGAGTAGTGGGAACAAAATCCCCAAATTGGGCATAGACCCAGATCCTTTGAAATGGGTTGTCATTTCAGAACACACTGACAATTATCATCATATCTTGATCTGAGGGAAAAATTCACAATTGCTTCTCCCAGTCCTGGACCCTTAATGCCTCCAATGTGGCATTTAAGATGGAAACATTTTCCTAGAAATGAAACCCGGTAGGATTCCCTAGACATGGTGACTCCAGGTGAGGTTTTAAATGATGTCTTTCCTCTCCCAGCTTCAGTAGAAAAAGCCAAAGTTGATCAGAACACTGAGTGACTTGCAGATAATTATTCAATTTTCCTCAGCCTTCTTTATTTGCATTCCCTCTGCCTTCACTACACCATCTTCTGATTTAGAAATTGCCTGGCCCCAAAGGAAAGCATGTTTGCATCCCAGGGTGAAGTACCTTCATAGAATGAGAGGATCCCCCAAATGCAATTCAGTTTCTCCCTCAATCTCAGACATAAGAACTAGCAAACTGGAGGACAGAAATGCCCACTGAGTGAATGCTCCTATAGTCTAACAGGTGGGCTTAAACCCAGGGGATAGAAGGCAGAGGGCAATGAGCAGAGGGGCCTTTGGCTCAGCTGGCCTCTGTTTCTGGATGGCTCAGGCATCTGCTCTGTGCAGGGAATTCAGTCGGGCTGGGAATATTTAATTTATGTACAGATGATGAGAAAGTTTTAAAGGATTTTGATCTGCTTGGAAACAGATGAGAACCTGGGTTTAAGGAAATGCACTAAATAGAAGTGGTTGGAATGGAAGGGAAAAGGGAAAGTTTAGAAATTAGCAATCGGCATGGAGACTGCCATGGAGCCTGTTCAATCCAAGAGGATGAGCTCCCGAATTAGCAGTGGAGTTGGAAAACAACGGAGAACCAAGCAATATTGCTAAATTAAGTTATATGTGATAACACTATAATAAGCACTTTTTACACATTATTTTAAAAATAGAACTACAGGAAATTTAATATTCTTATTTTATAGATGAGCACACTAAACCTCAGAGGTTAGTAATTTGCACAAGGTCACACAGATGGTGGTAGAATCCAGATCAAACCTAGAATCCATCTCTGATGCACATATTTCCCCATTACAATACATTGTCAATGAGTCTTTGAAGTTGAAGAGAATAATGTCACTAGGATTAGAAACAGGGAAGAGGTGAGTTTTGAGACAGATATTTAAAAGGGAATAGTCATTCCCTAAGAACCCTCTGAGCTTGACTATGATTATTTTTAAAATATATGCATTTTGATAATAACATAATTAATGGTGGAAGGTTACATATAAGTACAGACATCTTAAAGCTTTATGAATGGCTACATAAAGTATCATATTCATATTCACTAAATCCAGCTTGGCACAATCTCTCAAGTTTCCAAGCCTACACCTAGAGTTAAAGTATTTAGAACAAACTATGTATTTACTGGGCAAAGAAAAAACTTCCTCCATGTGTGTCTGAGAGACTCTCAGTGAATGTGGGCAAAGGTAAATAACCTGTCTCTATCACCAGACACACTATGAGTTCTGGGCAATTATGAATTAAGGTGAAAAAAACCTAAAACCTGTATAGATTTTGGAGAAATGGTTAGTAAACCTTCTAATGTGTCTGAATAAGGAAAGGCGGGAGAAGAAATAACAGGGAGATATTTCTAATGACAGTGGCATAGGTTCAGAGATAAAAAGGAAAAATACGAAAGTGGATGTTTTCAGAAATTATTGTCTGAAAGACAAGTAATCTAGGGGTTATAGAAAAAAAATGCCTCTCAAATGTAGCAAAACCTGAACAAGAAATAAATCTCCAACAGAGTCATGACATGAATTGATTCAGCTTAAAATCTGCTAAGAGAGACACAGAGGGTTAGAGGGGTGAACCAGACAGAAGTCCATGAATCCTAATAATTTAGAAGTCATCTTCATGAAAATAAGATGAATTATATGGCCAAGGAAAAGTGACAGATTCCTGTCCCTAGAGAACATTTTTTTTTTCTGCTTAAGAAATGTACCAATGTCCCACTTTATATACAGTATGTTTAACAGTCATGTTAGGGTGTGTTTTTTGCCATTTTTTAGTAATATCTCTTTTATGACAATAATTATACTTAGTGGATTTACTAGAAACATCTCTATCAAGAAATAAAAAGCAAGCCCCAAAGTTCTGAATTTATTTCATCTCTAGAACTCTGTTCCATAAATTTAAGTACTCATTTATGTTCTTTATAGCTTCCCTTTCATTTTCTTAAATAAATTGTATTAATTTCTAATGGTGCATAATAAAAAATTACAACATCTAATTCAGCACTATACATAAAAAATAATTATATACTAGGACCATAGATTTAGAATGTTAGAAAGTTCAGAATGATTGATTTCAGCTCTCAAACAGTTAAAAAAATCAGCATGAGAGTTTGCAAGAAGAATCCAAGTGGGCTTTATTACTTTTATATTTCCAAGGCAAAGTGACTTTTTGACAAAGTAGGTCAGTCTGACAAAGTCAAATCACATTTTAACTGGTCTATACAGCTATCATGAGAAAATGTCTGCAAGATATGGAAAAAAAAAACCAGACTTCTAGAAAAGTCTCTTATAGTCACAAAACATGTAGAGACTCCAGTATGCACTTAATTATATCCTAATAAAAAGTATAAATTTCTATAGGAAGAGCTGTGTGTGTTCCGTATGCCTGGATGCTTACCCCTAAGTACTCTTTTTTTCAACACTATCCTTAATTTTAGTTTAAAATTTTTAGTTTAAAATTTCTTCTAATTTCTATACTCCCCAAATCACGCTCATTTGAAACACTCTCAATGACATGAATAAAGGTAATACATTTCTGAATTCTTAAGAATCGCAGTCAGTTGAAAAGCAGAGAGGGAAGTGATCAATCCCCAGAAGGGACATTTGCCGAATTTTCTGACCCTCCTCCCTGTCACCTGTAACCCTTACCTGGCAAGTGCCAACGTATACTGTCCTATGAAGTCTCTCTACTCCACAATTCTCTGGTGATTTGAGTGCTGGGATTCAGGTCTGTCTCAGAATCTCTGAAGAACCATTTACTACAGGTATGTGACTATTGTTGGTGCTGTGTATCTGCTAGTTCCTGTACCTGTGAATTCAACCAATAGTGGAACAAAAATATCCAGGAAAAAAGAAAAAGAAATTCCACCTGTACTGAGTATTACAGACATTTTTATTTGCCATTACTCCCTAAGCAACACAGTGTAATGACTCCATAGCACTTACATTGCATTGAGTATTGTAAGTAATCTAAAGATGCTTTTATATTTGGGAGCAGATGCATAGGATAGGCAAATACTATACCATTTTATATAGTAAAATGTTAGTATCCACAAGGGTCCTGGAACTATTCCACTGGAAATGAGAGATGACTACACATAAAAGATACATAAATTCAAAGAAATGTCCCTACAGTCCAGCCTTCTTACCATTCCTCACATACTCCAGGCATGAATGGCCCTGCCTCCTCCATCCCAGCATTTTCTTTGCTGGGAATGCCTGATTCCTACACACACACACACACACACACACACACACACACACCCTCTATTATTTTCCTCAAGACTCTTCTCAAGTAAGTTTGAGGAACCTATGTGCAACATCCCTCTCGATTCCTGCCCCTTTCTTGTTGTATTTCACTCACTATCTGACACATTACATATCTGTTTGCATTTTCGTGCATCTCCCCTCTCCAGAATGTAAGCCCCATGAGGTCCAGGATTTCAAGCATCCTATTCACTGCTCTTTCTACAGTGCCAAAAGTCTCTTAGAGATGCACTCTGTATGCATTTGAGAAATGACTGGTGAACCCTCATACTTGGATGACCTGATATTCCTTATCTCAGAGAAATAGTAGTAACTGCCATTGTTTTTAGACAGGGACACTGTCAGGCACAGCTGAATCATCTGCCGACACTGTGCGTGCCCAAAGGAGAGAGAAGGTGGAGTTTCACCAGGGTGCTTGTGTTGTTCAGCAAGATGTGTTTGCGTTTACTGCAGGGGCAGAGTATGTGCCTAAGGAACTGGAGGCACCAAGGGGTGAGTTTAAAACTTACGCTCGACACTGGGTTCCCTCTGTGGATAAGGAGACAAGACGAATCATTTTACTTTCCTCCCAGACTCAAGTCTAAGTGAAAGTGCAGATGATCAATGGCAAAAACAGGACTACCAGAAACCACTCATCCTACAAAGCCAAAGATCTCGTCTTAGGATCATTCAGCACCCGAAGCAACCACAACTGATGAAAATCAAGTGGTCCACATTGAAAATGTCTTTCTGTACTGGATGTCCAAACAAAAGGAACTATACTGTAGTCATCAATATAAGTTGATCATTCATTACAGGATCATCACACATCAAGCAAATGGCTGTTGTATTATTACAGGGAGTACCAGGGGAATTGCACCCATAAACTTGACTTGTGGCAGACCCTGATGCAGACAGAGACGTTCATGACAGAATGGGATACATGGAGAAAATTCTAATCTAAGAAAATGAAAGGATTCTGATGATATTCAAATAAATCCAAGTTTTTAGCCAATAATTTGATCTTTTAAAAAAAATAGTATAATTGAGTCAGAAGTAAACCAAACCCAAAGACAGCCGGAGCTTTCAAAAGGTTTCCAGACTTTTCCTCTCATGGCAGAAGTACTCCATTAGGCAGGCACTGCTTTGGGAGAATTAATCTTTTAGGAGGATTAGTCAGATGAAGGAGGGGGACACACTCTCGAAACTACTGCTTTCTTTGGTGTTTATGTGCTGGCAGGAAGTGTCAACCCTTATTTGGGTGTCAGAATCGCCATGAAGGCTCCTGGATGGGAAGACAGACAAAATCACGGGTGGGGCCAAAGGTCATTGCCATCATATTCCTTTCTAAAAGGAAGGAGCCAAGAGTCGGCAGTAGCAAAAATATAAACCTATCAATTTTCAATAATGAACAGCTTCAAACATTTTGTAAATCTGTCTGAAATGGGGAATGGTGTTTTAAACGAAGATAGACCTTTGTTAATTAAGGACTACAAAGAAAAAGTGTCCATAACAGAAAAAAGATTACAATTGCCATTTTCACACAAATATTGTGTTATTTCACATAAATTAAGAACAGCCTGATGAATTTCAAATTAGTTTAAAAATGTTTCTGTACAGAAAGACAGGATCACTTGTTTTTTTGATATACTTTAAGAAAACTATAATCATAATAAATTCTGTGATGAGTATGGATGACTTTTCATGTGCTGGTACCAGCTAAATATTTGGTGTTAGACCTACAAGTTTATGTGGAAATAGAAGGGTATCCATCTGCCTATTATATTCAATGTTTAACTCACTAAACATGATAGCAGAGAACTAAAGGTACTTATTTTTTTTTAAGAATTTACAGATGGTTCTCATTATTTTAAGCTCAGTCTGACAAGCTTTGTATGTTTGAAAAACTACCTTAAATAATATTATGGATTTAAATCGTATGAGGATTAATATGCTATTGTTCATACTGAAATGCTAAACTTTCACTATACGTGGTTATTACTGATAGAAATTGGGCATATAAAATTAAGAAATAGCACTATCTTGTTTCTAAGAGTGAAAAAGGGGAACATATTGAAAATATCCCCCAATAATGAAAACTCTACACATCCTACCCTTAAAATTTGATTTGCCCTTTCCATCCCCACTTGAAATACACATTATCAGTTGTAAAGTTGGAAACATTTTTAAAACAACAGCCTTGACTTTATACAAATACATTTAAAATCTGCATGGGTATGTGAAGGAGAAGTAACTGCAAATGGCAAAACAAACCTAGAGTTTACTTTTCTTGTAGTTTCATATTTTAGCAAGCTCACCATCATGATTTTGCTGAAAGATTTAACACTTTTATTTATACTTTTCTAAGGCAAATGCTTTCTGAAGTTTTTCCAAATACTCCTACTAGCATGAAACCATTAAATGTCTTTAAGTTCTCAAATGATATGTTTGTGCTTAAAATATATTTTGAAGAGATATAAAATCATCATCTACTTACCCAGGAGACATTTTTACCCTTAGGTACTTTTAGCATGGCAACATGCAGAACCAAGATGGTCAACAACAGTTTCACCAACATGGAAACATCCAATGGAGTATATTCCAAACCTCTTTGTTACCCAAATGCAAAAAGTTCTCTGGTTTGCCAGACACAGATATCATAAGTAACAATGAAGATAATCTTCAGATAACCCATCTTCCTTCCTGGTATTAAGCATCTGAACACACACATAACAGTCAGATCGCTACAGTAATCATGCAGTCTATAGAGGCAGAGGTTGCAACATATAAATCTTTTACATATCCACAAAATCCCGCTGGGTATTCCCTTAAAAAAATAAAATACAACTTGAATCCATGTGGAAACGACCAAAATCACAGAGGTGTTCTTCCTTCGGGTGTTCAACTGTAATTCCCAATTATTCTCCAAGCTTTACTAAAAAACTTGGTAGCTCTAGCTTGCAAATTCTTATTAAACAAAACAATGAAAGCAAAGAACATTTAGAAGACTTTGCAGGTTAGCTGTTGGTGGCATCCATTTTAGGAGGCACCAGTCTCCAGTGTTTCCCAGAGGATAAAGAAAGTGCAGAGCTCAGTTTCAATAAATAATACATAGCATCAGATACAATGTGCACCTGGAAGTACCTTCCGCGCAGTCTCAGGAGGACATGGGTATTGCTCTCTCTGCAGTCTCAGAGACTCATGGTGCACCTGTTGTTGATTCAAGATTCCATGAAAGGCTGGTATCTTAACAACCCGTAGCATTTGTTTATAAGGTAAGAGAAATAGAATTCCCAAAGGAGAGCAAATTAGAAGTCCTAGATAAAAGAACAAGGCTGGAAATCAGTGTAGGCTCTCTTCTCTTTGTTTCTGCGCCCTTGTGTCCCCTTACTTTTACCTCCTGTCAATCTAGATTAACTAAGCAGATCCAGGCTAAATTTTGCAACTATCAGTAGTGATTAGTGTGAGATGATGAAATCGGATTATACAGGCGAACCTCTGCCTTCTCCCTCAGCAAGCAACACCATGCAATTGGAAAGCCTGCTGTCCTTCTCTTCACTGTATAAGGCTTTCTGGAAGGTTCTGCTGGAGGGAATAGGCTACCAAGAGAAAAACCTGCTCATCTGAAGCCACTCAGATACAAATAGAGGAGGAAAGAACTATTTCACTTTTTAATTTTTCTTCCAATTTATAATGCTCTCTCTGATTAAAAGTGATATTATCGTGGAAAAAGACATAATATTTTCCATTTCATTAAAATTTCTTTCCCTAGCAGGGTAGCCACTTTGATTGAGACACTCAGGTCACAGAAAGTGATGGAGGGGGCTGAGAACTGGGTGCCAGTTTGTTTGTTTTTTTTTTTTTTAATCATTATTCCAAGCACCACACTAAGAACATTACATGCATCCAGGCTCAAGTAATGCTGGAGGTAGGAAATTAAAATTTAAAGATATTAGATACCTCCTGACAAAGATCTAATGGGCCAAAGCAATACTTTTTAGACTCCTCTCTGAAAACAAATGACATCTGAATTTGACTCTCTTTCAATTTGGTCTAAAGGATTATTTTTATTTTTTTTTTAAGTATCACATTTTGCCCTAATGTATTTTAGAATTCTTTGGAATTGTGATTCTTATTTATTTTAAAAATAACAATGTTCCAGGGCTGGAGATATAGCTCAGTTGGGAGAGTGCTTGCCTTGCATGCACAAGGCCCTGAGTTCAGTCCCCAGCACCACACACACACATACATACATACATAAAATGACAATGTTCCAGAGGTCCTCATAAGGAAATTTTATTCTAAATGTTTTCCGAAGTATAAAACAACTAAAGAGGTTGATATTTATACAGAATTCACTGAATAAATATCAATACTGCCAGGGAATTACTTATATCTCTGTTGAGTTTTTGTCATGCATTCAGCATATATAGTGAATAAAAACAGTTAACATTGGTTAAATATATTCTATGTGGTGAGCATTATACCTTCTTAATCTTACTAATGACAACATCACAAGCTTGCTTCATTGAATAATTTGAGATGGCTCTTTTTGGAGGGGGGTAGAAGCAGTATTTATCAGCAGTGAATGAAAACAGGGAAAAACCATGCAATTAAACTTGCAGATATAAGTGGAATTTAAATCAGTCCAAAATAAGAAAAAATTGAAATGGACACAGAAATGGAGATTAAAAAGGACTTTTTAAATGAAGGGATGGTTTGGTTGTGAGCGTGCTGTTTCCTTGTGTGTCAATCTAACCTGCCTTATTTTACTCTAAACTCCTAAAGACATGGCGCACATTTACTGTATTTTTTTTTTTTCTCTTCAGGGAATATATTTTAGGTTGCTCAATAACTCTTGGTGACTAATTGGTTACAGGTCTATTATGGAATTTAAAATGGTTCTTTTGAACATGATTTTTGGTTAAAATTTTTTACACTATGATATTATTGAAAAGTGAATAAAGCAATTTGAAATCTGATGTTTCCACTCAAATATAAATGCTTGGGATGACTTTACATTCGTATTTGTATATTTCAAAGTTCCTCACCATCATGAAGGGACAACTAGCTGTGCAAGTTTTGTGCTCTAGAAGTTTCTGTTCCCAAGACCAGACCATATTTAACTTCAGATCCTTCTAGAAATAGTTTCAAACTACAACTAAATTCTTGTTCCTTTGAACCATACAATCTGATGTTATTGTGGGTTGAACTGTCACTGGTGTTCCTGTTTTTAAAAAGGGAATTTGGACCAGAGGCACTCGAGCATAGAGGGTAAAGGACATGAAGATCTCTGAAGAAAAGATGACCATGTCCCTGGAGTGGTGCAGCTACAATCCAGGAATGCCATGGTTGCCATCAAACACCAGAAACTGGAATGGGCAGGTAGGGTGACTCCAGAGCCATCAGCAAGAGCATGACTCTGATCATACTTCAGTTTTCAGACTTCCAGTCTCTAGAACTATGAGACAATAAATGGCTCCTGTTTGAAGCTATCTGATTTTGGGTACTTTGTCAGAGAATCCCTAGAAAACAAACACAGAGGTCAAATCTTTTCTTTTCCAATAATGTTTTGCACTATTCCAAGCTTTTTTCATTACTTTTGACATAAAACCCCATAGGTAAAAATGTCAGAATTTATTTTCAAAACCTTATTTTTATGTGATATCTTATGTATTTGACTTATATTTTTTAACTTATGCATGGATTATCAGCACATATCACATCTTAGGCCACCTAAGGCTCTTGAATCTCAATGATCTATGGCTGTGCGTAGGTTCATGAACTTAAATGAGAGGGAAAAAAATTACACATTTATTTTCATTACTTCTGACTGAAGTTTAGCATTTGTTTCAATTAGGAATACTTGCAACAAGCCTTGGTACTGGCAGTATTATTGATATGAATATGTGACTTCCATTACTGATATCAGATTATAATTGATTCAGATATATTTAAATTTTATGCACATCTTTTAGTTAATGAAATACACACTGAATTAATTAGGGCAATTTGCTGTTTACTTTGCAACTGATATTGAAATGCATAAAAGCATTAAAATTGTCAGCAAGGCACCCATGCATGAGCCTGTAATCCCAGTGACTTGGGAGGTCTGAAGCAGGAGGCTGTTAAGTTTAAGGATAGCCTCAGTCATTCAGCAAGGCCCTAAGCAACTTAGCAAAACCATTTCAAAATAAAAAAATTTAAAAGGGCTGGGGATATGGCTCAGTGGTAAAGCACCTCTGGGTTCAATCCCTAGTAACAACAACAATAAAATATAAGATTGTTTTGACTTTGCTGTATATTTGAAAATTCTCATAATAAAATGTTGTAAAAATATTGTTTTTAAATTAGTACTTCAAAGTTACAAAAATAATTATAGTCATTAGACTTCTCAATGTATTAATAAGTAGTACATATGTTGCTATACCACAGATTTGTTTTTCAAAATATTTTCAAAACTGCATTTCCATATGATTTTCTTTTGTAATTCTACAAATTTCATATTGTATACTTAAAAATATTGTTTCCAGAAAGTCTCCACTAGGCTTCAGGGACTTTAAAAGGATCCATCGCACAATAAATTTAAGCATTTCATCTATAAGATCATTATGAAAAATCTGGTATGCAGAATATGTTTTCCACAAGCTATATGAAATGTAAGACTTTTTTTTTTTTTACTTATGGTAAGCATAAAGTAAAACAAATAGATAAAAAAAAAACTAAAATGTTATGTAATAACCGTGTACAAAAGTAAAACCTTGCTAATAGCAAAGGCATTGCTGAATTAAATTCTGTGCCAGTTATCTAGTTCTGTCTCGGCTCATGGTGTAAACAAAGTATCTAAAAAAATTAATGGCGTTATGTGACGATTATGGTTCTGTGGGTCCATTAAGTTCATGTTGGCAGTTTATATTTAAAGACTGATGTAGGGATGGTCAGCTAGCTACTGGGCTGTCTTCTGAAGGCTTCATCAAGCCTTGGTTGGAGATTTGGGTTAGACATCTAAGTGGTTTTGCCCACATGCTGGCTGTCAGATGGAAGCTCAGCTGGCCTGGTGACCACAGTAAAACATGAGATTTCTTTGTGTGACTTGAGCTTCTTGCAGCATGCCATCTGAGTTCTAAGAGACCAATCTTCAGAGCAGGCATTGTGAGAAACCCTGAACAGAACTGTGTGATTCATACCTCACCTTGGAAGACACAGCATTACCTCTGCATGTCATATTTGTTAGAAGTGAGTCACAGAGTCAGCTCAGAATCAGAGGGAGGAGACTACACAAGGACATGAATCCCCGGCACATGGCTCATGGGAGGGGAGAAGGGCATCTGTGTTGACCAGGTACAACGCACCCACAAAACTACCACACATGTCGAGGGCAAGGCCTGAACATAACACTGAATTCGATGAGATGGGACTTCAGTTAGTCATGTTCACCTATGTCTCCAAATCATTTAGCTCATGAGTTTTCAAAGAGTCCCATATGAATTCCTTCCCATTGAATTTCTTATTTTCACCTTGGATAAGTAAAAATGGGACCAAAGACGTGATTTAGTTTTCCTGCTTCCTCATCATCTTTAAAAGTTCACTCACTCATTTAATTCCTTCAATAATAGCTAAGACTCTTGAAGATAGGAAATGCATTGATGTGACTGCATCACTATAGTATGCTGATATTAAGTCCTTTGGGTATAAACCAAGGAGCAGGATAGCTGGGTCAAATGGTGGTTCCATTCCCAATTTTCTGAGGAATCTCCATACTGCTTTCCATAGTGGTTGCACCAATTTGCAGTCCCATCAGCAATGTATGAGTGTACCTTTTTCACTACATCCTCACCAACATTTATTGTTGCCTGTATTCTTGATGATTGCCATTCTGATAGGAGTGATATGAAATCAGAGAAATGCAAATCAAAAAGACTAATTGTAGAGATGTTGAATGCTTTTTCCTATATTTGTTGATCAATTATATTTCTTCTTCTGTGAGGTATCTGTTCAGTTCCCTTAGCCCATTTATTGACTGAGTTATTAGTTTTTTTGGTGTTAAGTATTTTGAGTTCCTTAGCATACTATAATGACACAGCCACATCAATGTTTCTAGCAGCTCAATTCACAATAGCTAGACTATGGAACCAACCTAGGTGTCCCTCAATAGATGAATGGATGAAGAAAATGTGGTATATATTCTCAATGGAATATTACTCAGCTTTAAAGAAGAGTTTGCTAGTAAATGGTTAGAGTTGGAGAATATCATGCTAAGCGAAATCCCACAAAACCGAAGGCCAAATGTTTTCTCTAATATGTGGATGCTAATTCACAATAAGGCCGGGGGCACTAGGGAAGAATAGCGTTACCTTAGATTAGGTAGAGGGAAGTAATGGGAGGTGAGGGGAAGGAATGTGGGGATAGGAAAGACAGTAGAATGAAACAGACATTATTACTGTATGTATATATGTGACTGCATGATATGACTCTGCAACATGTACACTCAGAAAAATGAGAAATTATATCCCATTTATGTATGATCTCAAAGTGCATAAATGCATTCTATTGTCATGTATAACTAATTAAAACAAAAAAAATTAAAAAGAGAAATGCATTAACTTTTTTCTATTCATACTCTTCCCAATTCTAAGGATACATGCACTGCATGCTACATTGCAATTACTCCAAAATAATGTAATAACTTATATCATCATAAAAAGATGTGCAAAGCTACATGGCTTTTGGAAGTGGGCTGCAAGAGTAAAACAGAGGTTGTCATTATTTTGCACACATAGCAGAGAACATGCCATCACTTCTGTGTATGCTCTTGGGGAGGGGAATAAAAGTTAGAGATTCATCATTTTCCTTTTGGTGCTTCAACAAAGGAATTGAACATTTTTAGGTCCAACCATGTTTACTCCATTGATCAAAGATATTCCATTAGGTCCTAACTGAACTTTTGGTGGAATTTCTAAAATTGGAACCAGAAAAAGTGGGTCAATTAACAAGTCAGACAACACAGGAAAAGATGCACTTAAAAAATAACTTCCTGATGGGCACAGTGGTGACGCACACCTGTAACTCCAGCAGCCCAGGAGGCTAAGGCAGGAGAATTGCAAGTTCAAAGCCAGTCTCAGCAAAAGCAAGGTGTTAAGCAACACGGTAAGACCCTGTCTCTAAATAAAATACAAAATACGGCTGGGGACATGGCTCAGTGGTAGAGTACCCCTGAGTTCAATCCCCAGCACCCCCCCAAAAAATAATAACTTCTTGTCTTGTTAATATGAACTGTGAGGGGGTCTCTGTTTCCTAACAGATTGAAGATTGATTCTGTGCGAGGCACAGTGCTAAGAATTCTATAAAGCATTTTCTCACTGAGTTCATAAGTCCTCCTAATGACCTTTAAGGCAGGTTCTATTATTCTTAGTGTAAGTGACCACTGGCCAAACCCAGCATTGACCCTCTAACAGTCAGACACCAGTGCCCGCCGGCTTGTTTGGTCTATCTTCAGTTACGTCGTGCTCAACCGTCCAGGTCTGCCACCCACCAAGGGGCATGAAACTCACTATCTGAACACACCTCTGACCTCAGCCAAAGCTGCAGTAAACTCTATACACTTCAAACTGGCCACGCAGCTCCTCACTCTCTTCCTCCAGGGTCTCATGGCCTGCAAACAAGGACTGAGCCCACCAGCAAGCCCAAAAGTGTGGAGGAGTTACTGCCACTAGACCTAACTCTCAGTGAACTGGTGGATGCTTTCACTGGCCATCTCTAATGTGGACAACTGGGGGAGGTTTGGCATTCTTCTGGGGATGGGCGTGGTGGGGCAGATTAGTAGAATCCAGTCCCCTTTGCCTTCAGCCTTGATAATGTTCCTTTAGATTGGCTCTTCTTCCTTCCCTGTCTCCTGGGAACTTCCTCTAACAAACTGCCTGCACTAAATCCTCATCTCCAGCTTTGAATAAGGTTATAATTAATACACACACCGGACAAGAAGCAGCACACCACCAATTGGTGGAGAAGATGGAGTAATGTTCCAAATCTGTGAATATTTCTTCTGCAAATTCATTGAAGTGAGTCCTGACTGAAAGAAGTCCTTGGAGATTAGTAAGTAGCTAGTTTTCACATTCAGTCCTGTTGGTAATCTTGCTACTTATACTCTGATCTTCTTTAGGGCCAGTGGTTTGACTTTGAAAGTTGTTTCTCACATAGCACTTAAATGGCTGTAGAGCATTTAACAAGTGTTCAATTAGCAGGTGCCGATTAACTAAGTAAGTGGTCCTTGCTCTTCAGAACGTTACCTCTTTGTTTTCTAACCTATTAAAAAAGCAGGCATTATCTTCCCTAGGAAATACCATCCATCTATGTAATGCTTTCTTCTAATCTCCAATTGTTCGACACAAATGAGTATTATTTAGTATTGACATGTCTATACCTTACAATCCACTATAATCCAGTTGAGCAAGCATGGTAGAAGCAGATTTGGAGTCAGACCAGAGTTAAATTCGGTCTCTTCTACTTACAAAACATGCAAACTAGGGCAGTATTGAATCTCTTTATCTTCGTATAGGTACTACAGACCCCTACTCCGGGAAGCTTTTGGGAAAGTTAAACCATGTGTAAAGCAGGTGGCATAGTAAACAGTGGCAAAGGACCCAGAATCTCTCCTGCTTCTGGATCTTGTTTGGTCTTTGCAATATACTTATTGTGTGATCAATACATAAACCCATTTGAGGCTTAGACTTCTCATTTGTAAGGGTGAGGTAATTAATCCTCATGTTTACTTCACATGACTGAAGCCAGACTCGAAATCATGCATGGAAAAGTTACTGGAGATTTGTAACGGTAATCATAAGAGGCAGGCAGACTGGGCCACCACATGTCCTTGTACATTCTGTGCAATGCACAAAGGCCCTGGCCACAGGATGAATTAGAAGTGAGACATGAAAGTCTCCATCTTCCCAGTGGGGTGCACTTTTCAAATTTGTCCACTCAAATAGTATAAAAAAGCACAGAGGGACCCTAAGTAGCAGAGGCATAAATTAATTAGACTTTAGGACAAAACTCAGATTCAAATTCTAGCTCTGTCATTTATTATACAGTGTTAGACATGGTCCCTCTGTGCCTCCATTACAATCTACAAAATAAAAGGTTTTGTTATGAGTGCTGTAAAGCAAAACAAAAGAATTACATAAGTCTATGTAAGGTACTCAAGATATGTACCTGGTATGTAGTAAGTACTTGGTACATGCCCATGGCTCATTATCATGATTCTTACTGTTATAATTGTTAACTTCTACCACAATCCAAATAAAGACATGTTGATTGTGGTGAAACACAGTATTAATGACTTAAAATAGAATCAGGTCTATTCAAAACCAATCTATGTGTGTACACACTTTTGAATGAGGCTAATTAACAATGCATATGTTTGTTTTCTGATTTTTTTTTTTGATGAATAGAGTAGCAAAATTGATGAACTCAGTTGAAAGGACTACTGAAACATGCAGGTTATAAAAACCTAGCTCTGATGATTTGAAACAGCTGTCAGAACTTGTTCTCTTGGACAGGAAATTGTTTTGTTCAACTCAAGCCAGGGCTATTAGTACCAATGATTTTTTAAGAGCTCTATCTGAACATTTCCAATAGACGGCCTAAAATTCTGTCGATAGGTCATAGCACTTCTTTTGATAAATCACCATCAGATAAATTATCTGCTAAATGCTGACCCTTGTTGGGTTATAAACTCCTCAAGGGCAAGAAGCATATTCATCATTTTAGTTTTCATTACGATGACATATTATATACAAAAGTTGCTGGCTGAAATAATGCAAATGCCTGCCAAATGAACTTCAAAGACACACCCCAGTAGAACATGCTGCAGTAATAGAACCCAGAGAGGACAAGGACATGGATAATGTCATAAAATAATGCTTCTTAAGCCAGGGTCTAACCACATCCTGTCCCCCTGGAGGGAGTCTTCAACAATGATGTGTCATTATTAATAATGGTCACAAAGGCATCTTCTGGTTTTGACAGTGAACACTGGGGCAGGTGGGAAGGAAGGAGGTGGGGCAGTGGGGAGGGGGGAGGGGCTCTTTGAACTTCTTCCAGGAAGAACAGAACCATTTGTTTTACCAGTTCTGGGACAGTTTTCAAAAAGACAGCCACTTCCTTTCAGATCCGATTAATTTGGCCAACCAGCTAAATTCAAATGTCCTTGATAAGAAAGGCATGAAGAAATGTATATAGTGAGGATTCATAAGATTCCTCACATCCTAAGTTTTAACCACCATTTAATAGAGATGGGAAAAAAAAAAAACTATTTTCACCAATGAACCCAAAATGTGTTGTGAAACATGGAATGACTATCTTTGGTTATCTTAGCCATTTTCTGTCTCCATTTGTTTCATTAAAAATAAACTAGTGCTTCCCTAGCATGTGTGAGGCACTGGGTTCGATCCTCAGCACTGCATACAAATAAAATAAATGCATGCTGTCCATACACAACTATCAAAATAACTTTTTTAATGAAATAAAATTTTGGTAAAAATAAATGTTTTATTTTTTTATTATTTAAAATTAAGATTGCTATGTTTATGGCTCATTTTCTTGTCCTTCTCTCCATAGATCCTAACACTGGTACTTTTCCCATCCCTTTATTTCTTTACCTTGGGTATACCTAAGAAATTGACTTTGCCTGTATTTCTCCATCCAAATCCAATAGTCTATGATGCCCAAACAATCTTCTTTGAGACCTCTTTTCACATCAATGTAGACTTATGATCTTGATGAGGATAGCTCCTTATTGTTCACACCAAGTCTTAAACCAGATTCTATTTTTGGTCACAATACATGTACAGCAATGATATGATTAGCCTTTAAATTAATCTATATTGTAACGGCAATATTAAGAATAATCTTAGCTGGGCATGGTGGTGCAAGCCTGTAATCCCAGTGGTTTGGGAGGCTGAGGCAAAAAGATCAAAAGTTCAAAGCCAGCCTCAGCAAAAGAGGCACTAAGCAACTCAGTGAGACCCTGTCTCTGAATAAATTACAAAAAAGGGCTGGGGTTGTGGCTCAGTGGTCAAGTGCTCCTGAGTTCAATCCCTGGTTACTCTCCTGCCCCAAATAATAATCTTTCCCTTATAAATAGGTTTATTGGTACACACATCTTTGTATGGTAGCCTGAAAATATCCATTTCCAGGTAGTCCCAAAATTACTCACTTCAATCCATGATTTAAACCAAAATTTTACATATAAATAACTACATTATGTTGTAGCTGGTTAGAAGAAACTGGTTCCCCAATTCCCATAATCTATGCCTAAGTGAAGCTATTTGACTCAAGATTCAAAACCAATAACATTTTTTTAAAGGAAATAGTGAAAGAGATACTGTTTCTAGATACTACACTATTAGTTTGAGGGAAGGGATTATTTGATTCATCTTTGTATCTTACAGACCAGCAGTGTGTCACATGTATGCTAAATATTGATTAAATGAATAAACAAACATCATTAAGCTAAAAAATCAAGTCTGTCTTGCCTTATAATTTAACAGATATTATGCTTTAATTATTCTTGTTTTACGAACATCTGCATATGTATTTCATCTCAAACATATTGATTTACCAACTCATATTTAAATTTACGCAAGCATTTGGCATTCCCTCTTACCTCCTCGGTTGATCAACTTTTTTCCTTGTTTCATTAGATTTGGGGACATTTTATTAGAATTCCGTTGAAAAGAATAGAGATAACTGAAGGTCCCTCAAGTGAGAGGGCTTTATTTAAAGACTACTCTTGAGCAAAATCAGACAGCTGGACAACCAGTCTTTGGAAAGGCCAGGGACAGATTCTCATCCTCACGCTTATACTCTGCCATTACCCCAGCGTGCTATGGGATAAAGAGTATCATTTTCGTAGGCTGCAGCTCCTGCAAGCTTTACTTCCTGCACCCTGAGCCACTCGGATGACTCTTTTTTTTCCTGTGTGCATAGTCTTTATCGCATAGTTTATCCCATATCAAAATTTGGGCTTACTACAGTGACTCCCCATGAGGAACCCTCACAAGTGCTGATCTTTCAGCAGGAGCTCCCCCTGCTGATTCTGTGAATTCCCCACCCCAATTCCTAAGTCAAGTGCAAATTCATATTGGGTGCCCATGGGGTGGGGGTTGGCAGTGCTGCCCACATAGTTCCTACAGAGCTGTCCTCTGACAGTAATTTTGCATTAGACTGACATAGAGGGCTGTAGACTGCTAAGCATATGATTGAAGTCTTTAATAAGATTGACAATCATTCATGTCTTTATATTGCTTACATGAATTTCACTCTAAATTATGAAATTGCCTGAAATCACTTGTTTTTTCTGCTCTCAGGTTTGCAAGGGTTCTAATCTTTTGCTATGTGAAGCCAAAAACAAGGCATGGTACACAGAGGTTTTGTGTTTATTGACTGGTCATTAGTTGAGATCACTATAAAATTTATTTTGAGACTTATTGAAATGTAGGAAAAGAGTGGCCATGAGCAAAGCAAAGTGGAATCACAAGTCCCTCAAATAATCTGAACGAAGTCTCACCACTCTGGTTGCAATAAAGTCATATATTTTGAAACTAGAGAAATTGGTTCCTATTACTAATCAAAATGGATGATAAAGTTCTACACTGAAATTTAAAAGCTTGGGTTTCATTGGTCTACATGATCATCTGAAAAATCATTAATAATGTGGGGATAAGAAAGAGAATAGAATAAAGCAGACATTATTACTTTATGTACATAACAGACATTATTACTTTATGTATATATGTGACTATATGACCAATATGGTTCTGCAATATGTATACTCAGAAAAATGAGAAATGATATCCCATCTATGTATGATATATCAAAGTATATAAGTGTATTCTACTATCATGTATAACTAATTAAAGCAAAAAATTTAAAAAAAGAAAAACATTAATAAGACATTTATGGGGTTAGTCTATGTTTCCCAAAGGGCACAGCCATATTTAAAATGAAGAAAAACTTAAAACCCTGATGAGCTGCATGGAAGAATACAAACATTTTATTTTCTTTATGTGCCAATCCATTCCACAGAGAATAATTCTTTCGGAAGCCTGTGTTAAAGAATCAGTTGGTCGGCAGTCTCTTGTATCTATTCCTCTCCAACATGGTAACTTTGTTCCTTCATGAAGAAGTACTGGCATTCCCAGGATAATATTGGGAAATGAATTTGGAAAGCTAGTATTTAAATGACACGGCTGTACTTATATCTGACCCATCAGAGGTCTGGCAGTTAGCAACTGCCTACAGCCTGAAGGCTAAGCATGGGTGAAACTGTAGAACTCTGAGGTACTGTGGTTTTCTCCAGGTATTAATGCAGCAGACCTGTCAGGATGAAATCTTAGCTGACTTAATGTAAAAAATTCTCCAAGAAGGGCATGTCTCATCAAGGGCTTAAGAAAGTAGAATAAACAAGGGGTATCCAATCAACTCAGGAAAAAGTCATCTTGTCATCTCAGTTTTTCATGGAGCAATGAGGAGAATAAACCCAAATCAGTGTCTTTTAAAAGCCTATTCTTTGATCTGATTGGACTGCCAATCATGGCTCAAAACAGTGCAATAAATCATACAGGAAAAAGATGAACAATCAAGTAAGTTCCCTCCAACAGTGATGACTTTGCCCTTTGAAGTGAGATTCATTTCAAAATTTTCAGTGCTGTTTGGTCTGCAGAAATAAGAATCCCATTATCTTTAAATGGTAATGAGAAAATTATAATTATAGCTCAGGAATAAAAATTCTATAAAATTGGTTGCTTTGTGGGGATTGACCAAGAGTTCTTTAAAAGAGTAAACTTTTAAAATAATAAGACTTTAAATAAAGGGGAGATATGTACTGTATGAGGGGGCAAAAACATGGATTTCTTTTATTAAAATATTTGTGACACTGAACCCATTTTCAATGAGACAAAAATTTATAGGCAAAATTTGCTTAGAGCCCTAACATTTATATAATCACTCCTGGGGGCTATTAGTATTGCTGCCTTATCAGATCTGAGGTGCAGACCTAACAAAGCGGAATGAGGAAACTTTGGGCCAGTGATTAAATCACTGTTTTTTTTTTTTTTTTTTTTTTCAGTGCTCTTTCAGTTACAAAGAAAGGGGTGGCGGGTGCTAAGAGTCACATTTTGAAACAATTCGTATTTCTCTTCCTACTGGGTGCTTTCTGTCTCTTTTTTTCTAAGACTGAAATTGACTTTCATCAGAACAAAAGAGGCAGGTCAATTTACTTGAGTTATATTAACCTTGGTCTAAGGAAAGTTGCCAGTAGGCATTGGAGCATAGCCCATGGCACACCACCGCACACAGGACAACGGATTTCTTCCCATGGCATCTACAAGGACTTTACAGTTGGAGGATGGAAGAACCCCAAGAAGATGGATTTTCTGAAAATATGAAATCCCACTTGTATCTTTCACTCTAGACATTCCCAAGAGCTGCTCAGTCCCCTGGTACCTACCAGGTGACACAAATGGTAGGAACTGCATCTAGCAACCACAGTTGTCCCTTGAAAGGAATTAATGAGTATGTGATATTTGGGCTCTTTTATCACAAGTCTCTTCAAAGCGTTGCTTAGGCAATTCTGTAAACTTTTAATGCCATAATTGAATAAATTACAACCACTTATGGACCATCTATCTGAATAAAATTCATCATGTCATTTAATGACTTCAGTTGGTTTATTTATTTATTTTATTTATTTTTTTAAAATTTATTTTTTAGTTTTCGGCGGACACAACATCTTTGTTGGTATGTGGTGTTGAGGATCGAACCCGGGGCGCACGCATGCCAGGCGAGTGCGCTACCGCTTGAGCCACATTCCCAGCCTTAAGTTGGTTTAAATATTGAAAACTTCAAGTTCTCACTTGCTACTGATCCCAAAAGCATTTCTGGATTTTTCCTTACAAACTCCACACTATCATCTACCTCTTCCACAATCCCCACTTAGATAACAGGAAAACCTCAGGATTGCTCAACTGAAGTATGTTAATGTTTTACTTTCTAACCTTTCATGACAAGAGTGCATGGTGCCTTTTTAAAAATCACATCATGTTCTATGTATATATTATTAAGAATTCCAACACTGTGTCTGCCTAGGATTCATTTCCCTTTCTTTCTGGAAAGAACTTGATTTTATATTGGGAAATTCTCCTCTAGTGTACACAGGGTTGATGAGAAACTGGGCTACTCTGATCCTCTCTCCCAGGAATATGAACCTTGAGTAACCTGACACAAGTTGAACTGCGGTAGACTAAGTTGCATAGAGGAAGAACTCCAAAGAGCTTAGCCACGGAGACACCCAGATTCCCAGAACTGCTCTGATCCCAAATTCTACTTTTCCTTTGGTTCACTCAGCTCTCTAGTGGTCAGGGAACCTTAAACAAGAGGGGGCATTAAAAATCAAACAGATTATTTAAAATGAAATGAGCAGAAAGCATCCCTGATATTCAGATTCTATGGGTCTGGGATGGTTCTCAAGGGTCTGCATTATTTTAAAAAAATATTCATAGAAATTTTAATTCTAGTGATCTAAAGAATACACCGAGAAACATTTCTATAAACCTGCAATGGACTCCACATTTTCAATGAAAAAAAAATTGATTTCTCCCATGTATCAGCAAATAACCTTATCTTACCTAGCTTTGAGAAAGTTTTGGAGAGCAATTGTGATTTTTAGAGGCATGTTTAGAGGGGGAGGGGAAAGGAGAGATTCCAGATCTTAAATTAGATTTTTTTTTTAACTTGATAACTGAAAATCAGTGATAAAAATACAGAATTCTTCATGAATTTGCATGTTATACTTGCTCAGGGGCCATGCTAATTTTCTCTGCACCATTCTGATTTTAGTACACATGCTTCCCAAGCAAGCAGCAATTAGGTGATTTTTAAACTATCCTTTCCCCAACATTCTGCTCTGTCTTCCTTAACCACAACCCTTGAAAAATCATTAAGAAGTCTCTGTTCCTAATGAGACTGTGTCCCACTCATCAAGAGATTGCAATCCACCTCTCTGAATAACTGTCACTTTATTTCACTATGGATTGGCCCCAAAGAGGGGGGGGAATGACTCATCCAGCCATGACAAGGGGGGGTGGGGGGTAGAGTAGCCAGTGAGGTACGTGGGCAGGTTTTACAGACTCACTGAGACCATTAGTGAGAAGGGGGGAAAACATAAGAGGAAGAAAGAAAAAGCTGGTGAGAGAAGGAAACTGGGAGGGGCCCAGGTCCTCAGCCAGTGCTCAAAGAAGTTGCCTCGCCCCTCCCTCTCTCTATTCTAAAGTGTGTTTTCTGGAAATCCAAGTAGACGACATAAATCGCTTATTCCTTTGGTAGTGGGGAGCAGGATGCCAATAGGCACAGCACCAAAGTGTAAGGAAGAACAAAACATGAAGCTCCTTGTGATGATTCAGACAGAAGGGAACTGACGGTCATCTCAATGTAATGCCAAGGAAGAGAACAAACACAAGAGTCCGGCTCAACTAAAGCAGGTCTATTCAGCAGAAAGGTCATCCTGCAATTGAAGGCTGTAAACCCCAAACACAAAAGGCTGCTACCTGCCTGAGCTTGGATAGGCGGATGGGCTGGGGGGGCCGTGATGAATGACACATCAGGATCTGCCCGTCCAATACGTGGCCAAGATGTTAGGGCAGCTTTTTAATATGCGTAGCTGTTAAAGCCTTAACTCAAGGGTTTATATAAATCATCTAGCAGTGTTTTTATTTTTAAATGGCTATGCTTAGAGATACTTCAAAATGTGGTTCTGTTTTTAAACATGTTTATCTACTTCGTAACCACTGTTTTTAAATAAAGTTAGTTTGTGGTTTTGAGTGAATTTCATCATTCAAATCAGAACCAAGATGCCTTCTGTACTTGAATGGTTTCTTGTTATGGGTAAATAAACTGGTTTTTGCTTTAAATTTTTTAAGAGAAATACACAGGCTATAATCTGAGCAGTAAAAACAGCCTAACAGAGTGAACTGATTACAGAGTTTGCAACTCTAGCAAAATTTCTTTTTCTACTCTATACATGTTGACAAGTCTAAGGAACCTAACTTGATACCATCAGCAAGTTGTGTATGTATTTATGTACCCAGTATAAGATGAATTGTACCTAAATATAAAATGAATTTTTCAAATCATAGCAAGTGGGAATGTAAGGGTGGTTGTGGAAAAATAAGAATTTGATAACATTTTTTCCAGCATTAGCTTTGTATTTACTCAAGAAGACTTGAGAGTGTGTCACGGGCCAGATGTTCTTAGAGGGCAACAGGATACAACAATGAGGAAGGAATGGGGGAAACTCAGAGTTCAAAGAGAGAGGAGAGAATTATGACAAGGACAAGGTACAGTCTGGTTTTTGTTTAGTTTTGTTTTCTTAAAGGGATTGAACCTTGGGGTGCTTTACTTCTGAGCTATATTCCCAGTCCTTTTTATGTTTTTATAATTATGAGACAAAGTTTCACTAAATTTCTGAGGCTGGCCTCAAACATGTGATCCTCCTGTCTCAGCCTCCTGAGTCCTGGGGATTACAGTTGTGTGCCACTGTGCCCAGCTAGTGAGTGCTCTTTTAGGAAAGAGGCAAAGAACTAACCAATTCTGAGCAACAACCTCTACTGAGGTATGGAGGCAAAAAAGAGCCCTGGATGTGGAGAAAGTATGTGACAGTCAATGCCATTGGAAACTCAGTGAGAAGGTGCTAGGGTGAAAGATGCTTGATCAGGAACACTTTTGTAGCATGTGGGGGAATCTACTTATATTCTCAGAAGTTGGCAATCAACTGGGGGTTTAAACAGAACATGATTGCATTTGAGAAAAACCTCATTAGCAGCTACATTCACAATGGAGAATGGATTGTTGGAGAATGAAGACTAGGATGTAGGGATACCAGTCAGGGGGTTGCTGTGGTAACTTGGGAAGGAAATAACTGGGTCCCAGGCTAGGGTTGAAACAGCAAACATCCCAGAGCTCTTTCTACCTTGATAGGACCTGAATTAAAGGGGAGGGACAATGAGGGACATTTCTGGCTTGAGCAAATGAAACAATAATAATATTTAACCAGACCAGTAAGGTGGAAGCAGATAGAAGTACTGGTAGCAGAAATGGGGAGGATGGAGACCAAAATCACAAGGCTCAGTCTTGCAGAGGCCGTGTGTGCTGATCTGTGGAGTTTCCACACAAAAATGTTCACATACCTGTCGATGTTCAAATGGGTCTGAAATGTGGAAGAAAGATCTGAGCTGAATATATAGGTCTAGGAGCCATCAACTTGGGGACTATGTTGCCCTGTGTGTCTTTAGCAAAGGAAGATGACTTAGTGGGCAGCTTCAATCAATGCAACTCTATTATCAACATCATTCACCTGCTCAGATCTCCTATACTCCGGGACTCCTTCTTCATTTACTCAGGAAACATAACAACAAAGGCATGTCAGAGTGCAAACAAACAATAGGATTTGGTCATGCTTCATGGCACAGGTTCTTAGCAAAGCAAAGCACAGGACTTGAACCTCACTCCCAGTTAAACTCCTTTGTATGTAACACCCCATGAAGGATGGACTACAGAATAAGCTAGGCCTTACCCTTCTTTATTTTTCAATATACATGCCAACCTCTCAATCAACAGATTCCCCAATGGGTTGGTTTCACTTAATGTATTTCTAGTCAAGTGTTTTCTAATGTGCTAAGATATGTATTTTAATTCTATAATAATATTGATGTAAATTTAAAAATTTATGTTTAGTATAAAAAAATAGTATCTATTTATATATACAAACTTATATTTCATAAGCCTTTCTGGAAAAGAGTGAGGGATAAGTGAAGGCATCTAATATTCAATATTTAATGTTAATATTTATTAACTAGATCATATTAATTATTTAATATATTTAATTATATTAATATATTATATTTAATAATGAAGTACAATTAGTACACTAAATATTACAAAAATAAAATTACAAAAATAAACTGAACTCCCTGTGAAATATCTAGTGATATAAAAGGAAAATTCCACCAATTCTTTCATAATTCTGTTTCCATGAGCTATCTACATATTGACATAGCTTTCTAGATGTCCTCTTACGCAAATACTAATATAGACATAAACACATGCAGAATAAATGTGATTATACTACATACATCATTCTTCATTTTGATTCCTGCAGAATGTGTGTTAGAATTTGTATTTTCTTCTTTCTTTGGATTTGTCAGTTTGTAGAAATCTAGCTTTTTCTCTTTAATGTCTATAAGGTATTCACTACAATAGGTATGTACACTATAATATTTTCTCCTATTGTCAGATAATTCAGTTATGTTAAAACATTTTCATGTTCTATAAACCCTACGTCTCCACCACTGGACTAGACTCCTCCAAGAACAGAGATGAGAAATCTAACTACTCGCTATATTTCTAATGTTCAGAGTAGCCCTGGGCAAAAAGCAGGTGCTCAGTAATTGCTTCATGAAGAAACAGATGACGACTACTGCACTTTGCATAATTCAATGAACTTCACAAAACTTTCCTTTTTTATTTTACTTTTTTTTAGGTGGAGCCGGGGATTGAACCCAGGGTCTTGTACTTGAAAGTACTCTACTACTGAGCTACATCCCCAGCCCACGAAAGCTCTCTTTAAAACAATAAATGCATCCTTCTAAAAGTGATTCCTGTTACTCAGCACAAGAGTAGTGCTTTGATGCAGAGATGGGTGGGAATCATAATAAAATCGTTCACAATTAAGTATGTATTATGTGCCAAGTGTTTTCACAGATGAACACAGTAATATTCTTAGAAAATCTGTAAGTCAATTATTAATAGTCCTCATTTCACATGAAAGGAAATCTAGGCACAGAGGGATGGAGGAGCCTGCTGAATGGTCTCCAATGTGCAAAGTCTAGGCCTCTGTTCAGGGTCTGTTATTCACATATGAAACCTCCTAGGGAAGGGAAAGCAATGGGTGGTGGCCAGGGATGTGCTGAGAAGGTATCTATCGGGCACCTGGAGGGTCTTATGCCCAAAAAATTCATCAATGAGCTCATTCTCTACACACACCCAGCAGTCACCAGGTGTTGACTTAATCTCGTCTTCCTTACTCTGTTTTCTTTGATGTTTATAAGAATTTCATCTACCTCAATGTCTATTCATAAAATGTTATTGTATAGGGAAGCTTAAATCTCCAGCAAAACTCAAAGTTCTGAAAAAAATTATTAAGTAGTATTTCTATCATATAATATTTAGATACTCAGGTTAGCTCTTTCTGAAGCTGAGGTGTACTGCTCTGAAGGAGGCATATATCTTCTCAAGGGACTCTCTCACCTCCTAGAGAGGTAAGTATGAATTTTAAAAAGGTGGGGATGCGACAGCTCAATTACAGAGCGCTTGCCTAGCATAGGATTAGATCCTTTGCACCACATAGAAAAATAAACAAGATAAAGGCATGCTGTCCATCCACAACTACAAAAAAATATTTTTTTTAAAAAAAGTACATTAAGATCTTTATGGTACATAAAAAATCTGAAGGGCCAAATTAAGACTTTTAATATGGCTCAAGTGAAATGCTACTAAAAACTCATGCAATTCCAAATCTGAAGAATCAACAACCTCTCGTGTATGAATTTGACTTTAAAAAACATTGGTCTTAAAGATCAAATATCATTCTTAAGCACATTTGAAGATGTATCTGGAAAAGTCAGTTATTTAAAGTATATGAATATACAGTTTTATAATTTGGAAAAAGTATGACTTATGAATAAAAAACTAATTCAAAAAATATACTAGCTGCAACTCTACTAACCAGAAATCTCAAACAACTGGCACTTCAGTACTTCAGTTCAATGATGATTGATTTCTATACTGGGAAGCACTATAAAATTTTCATAATTAAATTTAATTATAATCCAATTATTTAAACTTAGAAATACGATGAACAAAACTTGGTATGTGGAATAAGATTGTTTCAATTTGATTCTCTGATCCTTATCATAGACTCTGTGGCCTTTGACAATAGTTAATTTTCCTGATTTGAAGGTTTCTTTTCTGTAACATGATATTTTTCACTTGCCTTGACTATGTTTAAAGGTTGCTTTAATGTCAAGTGAAACAGTGGGCAAAAACTATTTTGTAAACTCTCAAAGCCTATGTAAATGTGCATCAGGCAATGGTGCTAATGAGAACTTAACTAGAGTACTGACCTGCTTCTGCTGTATGCGCTAAAGGAATATTTGGTGTTCTTGCTACATTTAGATGCTCTAAAAATTCAAAACTGGTCTCACATTAAGGAAAGTATGATCTTATGAGAGATTAGGAACACATTTATGGACTCATTTACTTCCCATTATCTAATTCATTTATCAAAGCTTTTCAAGATTACTAGTATTAAGCAACTAACACAGGGAACAACAAAGTCATGAGCAATTACCTATCATTTTCCTTTCTTCCATCTTTATTAGTTTCTCATTGTAGTTCCTCTCATAGTTCCGTGAGAATATATGCATCAGGCAATATGGAGGTGCTGACAAACTATCTCATTTTGGCTCTCAAAATAAACTTTCAAAGTTTTACTATTAACCTGATTATACAGAATCATGATCAGGCTGAAAAAGAGAAAAGAACTTCCCACTATTACACAGTAAATAAATGACAACATCAAGACTCAAACCCAGGTCAGGTCCAATTCTGCATTCTAATTATACCTCTGTATGTATCACTTTTGTCTTTCATCATTTTATTATTTTAATTGCACGTTGCTTTTCCACTTGTCAGTTCTTATGTTGAACATAATTGCCTCAAAAGACAAATAACCTAATAGAAAAAGAAGCAAGAGGCTTTCACAGGTACTTCCATAATTATCAGGGAAATGCCAAATGATACCACATGGGATGCTTCTACATACCTGCCAGACTGGACAAAACACAGGATATAATACCAAGTCCAAAGAGGCACTGATGGTGGGAATGTAAATTAATTGAACATCTTGGAAAGCTGTTTACCAGTATCTACTTAAACTGAATGTATGTATACTGTGTCCTAGGACTTGGCAAATTCAATCCTATATCTACATTGTACAGAAAAGCCTACATAAAATTCATACATCACAACTGTTCACAGCAATAGCTGTTGCCCCAAACTGGAAACTATGCAAATGGCCATCACAGTAGAAAGGATGAATTATGGTTTAATCACATAATATTATAAAGCCATGAGAATGAGAAAGCAACAACTGTTTAGGTGCAACCACAGAATCGCATAAATAAAAGGATGAGTGACTAAGGTGGGCAAAAAGTATGGTCTGCATGAGTTTATTCATATAAAATTCAGAAATAGAAGAATGAATTCATGATGCTAGAGGTCAGATGAATGAGTATCCTGGTGGGGAGAGTGAGGCAACTGGAGTCTTAAGAAAAGATAAGCCATCTGATAATATTTGGTTTCTTGATCACACAGGAGTCTACTCTGTGAACTTTCCTCAAGTTCAATACTTAAAATTTCTGCACTCATGCTCCCATATGTATGTAGTACAGGCTGAACTTCCCTGATCTTTTAACTCAACACCCAAAACATTTAATTTTAAAGCATTTCAGATTTGATGATGCTCAACTGGTATGGGTAAATATTCTCAAATCCAAAAAAACTCAAGAATCTGAAATTCTTCTGGTCCCAAGAATTTCAGATAAGGAATAGTCAACCTGTACAGTCATCTATCAGTACCCACAGAGTATTGTTTACAGACTTTCTCATGGATACCAAAATTTATATAAAATGATGCAGTATTTGCACATAACTTCTGCGATACTCCCATATACTGTAAACCATCTCTAGTGAACATCTAAAACAATGTAAATGCTATATAAATGTTGCCTTTTTCAGGGAATAAAGATTTTTAAAAGGTCTAATTTTGTTCACTACAGATATGTGTGTGTGTATATATATATTTCCAAATATTTTTGATCCACATTTGGTTGTATCCACATAATGTAGACCCCATGGATATGAAGAACCAACCATACTTCAATAAAAAGTTTAGCAAAAAGAGTACCCATCTTCCCTCTCCAAAGCATAATAATGTCAGAACTTTAGAAGTGTTTTACAGAAGCAGACATACAGTTTGCCACATTTATATACCCTTTTAAATTTAAGTATTTATTCAGCTGATAACTTTTCCTGTTATTTAAAATACTATAAGACAGTTTAGGTAAATATTGAAATTACTCCTAAGATATAAAGCAGGGTTCAAAAAGAAAAATTATAAGATGTAAACAAAACAATGAAGACTAGATCTGAAAAATAAAATTATTTTGAAAAGAGTCTTATGAACTGAGTCATATGGAGAAAGAGGGGCTCCAGTTTGCAGGGAGGGTCCACTACTCACAGAACAATTTTTGAATATGAAGATAACTGCAAACAGAATAGGAAATGAAGCCTAATAAAACACAGGCTTTGAAAAGTAAAAACCTAGAAATGAAGAACTATGGCACATGCATATAACTTTCTTTAAAACCCACATATCTTTCTGAAAGACAATGTTGGAGTAGGAGGAATTCTTAAGAAAGCTGTCACACTAAAAACAAGGTAGAAGAACTCTTAGAGGATTGAGATATACACACAGAGGTATGCAGCACTTAGCAACAGGGATACTGCCTGAGAACTGCATCATGAGGCAAGTTTGTCACTGTGGGAACATCAGGATACACTTAAACAAAAACCACCACATCACTAACATGAATCCTATGGGACTTGTGTTGTATGGGTGGCCCATTATTGACTGAAATGCAATTATGTAGCAATGACTGTATATATATATATATATATATATATATATATATATATATATATATATATTGTGTGATTTATATACTATATTTAATCTTATATGTAATATATATTATCTATAATTATATGCAATAGAAACATGTGCATAAATGTTGGAATTTATTACTGATATGATATGCCTCATCATTCTCCTAAATTGACAACAGATTTGAGAAAGGACAGCAGGACAGTCTAATGTGAGAAGGTCCTGAGCAACAGCACCACACTGGGGTTTGGGCTACCCTTTGTCCTGCTGTGGGCCTGGTTATCAATGATGAGCCTCCATCTCCAACAGCTCTGCAGGCAAATTGGGTCTCACTCATGGATTTAAACATAGTGGGTTCCTTTTTCTCCAAGAGAATGAAATATGCTTCCAATTTCACATATCTATGACTCCGAGTTGGCCATCTATAAAGAAAACGGAAATCAACATGCTAAGCTGTCAGAGAAGACAGGACAAAACAGCAGCAGGTGGGTTCCCAGTTAGAATGCCTAAGACACGAGGCTCTAAAATAAAGGAAAATGTATTTCTAGTGAGTGAGGTCTATGAATTTCTCTTAACTTCAAAATAGATTTCTGCTGTATTTCTCATGGTTCCTTAACCAAAATACATAGTAAAAAAGTTTGAAAATTAGCAGATGAACCAAATCTCTGTACTTTACAGTCATGATTCCAAAAAAATGCAGATGCTACTGCCTCTTATTTATTTACATGTTTGATATAAGAAAAAGGACAAAAACAGTATCTATTATTGCTTTGAGGCCATATTTTAGAAATATTCTATACAATAGGCATAGGTAGCCATAGATATTTTTCTAAGTCACTATAAATAAAAAGAAATATATAAAGCTATGAATGTTTAGTTTTCATTATTCCATAATATACACATTTTAAATTTCAAGTTACTTTTAATTTAAGGTTTTCTTTATGTGGACAATTTTACTCACTGAAAAGTTTTTAGTGCTTATTTGCAAATCTTATTAAAAAGCAATTACTTTTTTCTATTGGAAAAAAAAATCATTTGCCCCTGCAGATGTCGTAAAGACTCTTGGCTGGCTACCTCAGTACTACATTTACTCCTGACACTTCAACTGTTGCATTCAAAAGACAAATGGCTCCAAATATATAACAATTACAAAAACCTCCAAGGGAGCTTTGGGGGCTTTTGATTATTTCATAAAATTGAATCTCATCTTTAAGATCTAATAGGAATGTAATTATCCCTCCCGTGCCCCTCCAAATCCCAGTCTCCAACTTTATTATTTGGCTAATATCAGATTTTGACCTTGTTTGTCCTGGAAGTCTCACATTTCTCTCTCTTCTGCTGGCCAATTTCCCAAGGTCACAGATTTCTTTACATTATACCCTTAAGAATTGATTAGCTTTCTTTGTCAATTTTCTATTTGTTTTGCAGCCAGGAATCTCAAATCAGTGTCAAGCAATTCAACACTGCAGTCTGGCCAGCCTGCATCAGCCCTCCTGCTCCCCTTCACATCACTCCCTGAAAATAAAGTAACTGCTTGCAAAAGGGATATGAAAATCAAGCTTCCCTGGAGCCTGTCGGCTAGCGAACAGCATGGCATATTTCAATTAGCCTCCAATCATTTGAAGTAGTGATACTTCAGTATGTGTGAGAGTCTGCCTCATAGAATTTAATACTCAGACAGCCATTTTGCAAAAACACAGCAGGTCCACAGAACAAGGGCTATTTCTGTGAAATAGTCAGAGCATGATAAAGCTGTTGTAAATGCTGGCGCTACTGCAACAGCTCTCTCATCCATCAAACGATTCTCATCTACTCTTTTTCTGAGGCTGCTCAAGACACGATTTAACGTGAGCCTCTGTGGCTATCTTTAATTTGACAAACTCCATGGTATTTATCTCGAGAATTATTTTCCCCCATGCCATAATTCAAACAGGAAAACAGAGCCACTCTAGGTAAAAGAGACTATCAACTGGTTTGAACTGATACAGATATCTGAGACAATGGACTTTCCAAACCAAATCCTGTGCAAGGAATTCCCCAACCTTATTAAAGTAACATGACACAAAAGATAGACAATAACATCTCTGGGAAAAATCTCAGAATCTCATAGACCTCAGGTGCCTTGAAAACTCATGGTACAAAATGATCGATCAATCTGTTTGGTTCAGCACAGGGATTAAAATATCCGAAAGAAGCAACATGCACCAGACAGACACAAATAGATTTTCAGCTCCTAGCCACGATTCTACAGCAATAGAAACTTACATAGGACACCCGTACTCGCCGGCGATGTACCAGCCCGCAGCACTGCATGAAGAGGGGGCAGAACGCAGTCAGCGTGTGGCTTCACCAAGCTGCACCGTGCCTTGTCTCCTCGTCACAGCCGCTGTCCATTTCTTCCCACCTTCTACTCCCAGGTAAGAGGCATGGGCTGATCAACACTTAGCTTCTGCCTGTTAGGTAGTTTCTACAGAAACCACCATTCTGCAGGCATGCCAAAACTTTGTTCTCCCTGTTTGTCTTTTTTTTTTTTTTTAATCTCCCACCACCACCCCAACCAGGTAATTTGAGATCTTCTTCTTCAGGGGGCAGGTTGCCTATTGATTTCCAAAAAGTAGTATCTCTTTTCCTAAAGTAACTATTGCTAACACATACTCATGACTGTCCAAATCAGCAGAGTTTCTTAGCAACGTTCTTACAGTAGCCATGCTCAACTCGGGAGATTTTCAAACATCAGAGAGTCTTGCATTTCACGACCCTGCAGTACACTGAAAGGAGGCGGCCTACCCCTGCTGCTGTTGATGTGACTGCCTCTGAGAACGCGCTGCTCCTGCTGCTGCTCGGCTGTTATTGCCTTCTCACAATGCACAAACTGGCAACAGCATCTTTGATTCCATGTTACCTCTGTAACATTTTGGGCATATCTGATTTGCTAGTTCTCCCTCCTCCCCTTACCTGAAAAATTACCGAGTCTAGACTTTAATTCACTGTGGATTCCTAGGACTACAGAACCACCCTCCAATTTTGTCAGATGCTTTTTCCTGCAGTATGTATTTCACATGAATTACAAGGAGGATTGATGGAGTGGGCTCAGGACCTTTCTCCCTCTAGCACCCCGCCTGCAGTTTTTCTGTGCTCACTGCCAAATACTCTTTCTTTCTTTCTTTCTTTTTTTTTAATATACTAAAGGCTGTTAAACAAACATAACTCTGGTAAGCAAATTTGATCAGAGTCAGATCTAATTAATTAATTACATACTATGATTTAGACACAATAAACCAAATAAGGCTACCTTCCGGGCCAGAGAGCTTACAAGTCAATATCCTACTTGTAAACTCTTGTTTATATCATTCCCTAAAGGCAGCTCTCAGAGTTGGAGCTGATCTTAACATTCTTCCTAAAGGACCATATACATGTCACACCTAAAAAGATGAATCATTAAAGCACTGGGGATTCAACTATTAATTTGATGATATCAACCATTCTAATAAGCAATGATTCATACAACCTTTCAGTGTGCCACAGATATTGATCCAAATTTGCACCCACACCCAAGTCACTTCATATACTGTTGTCACATAGGAAGGCAAATTAATTATCTCATGCCATAGATAAACCACCGTTTTGCTCTTTAGGTTCATGGAATGTGAGATTCTGCTAATTCTCCACATTTTGCCAGCCTTTTCTTAAAAACCTACAGTTTAAAGTAACAGCTCTGTATTATTATTGTTATCATTACTCTTAGAGACTATTAGAGCCAGAAAAAAAAATGTTCAGTTCTCTTATTTGACCAATAAAGTAATGGAGGTCCCAAATGGTTGTTTTGTCTATCAGTGATATGATCAATAGTATAATTAGTAGTCTGTAATTTACATAATTTACAGTCTGAAAATTCTATAACTTTATCACATACTAATCAATCCTCCATGTGTTTTAAGACCCAAAAGGGAAATAATAGATTACTGAGAGAAAATAAGAGTACTTTTATAATTAAGTCAGAAACCTAAAGCAAAGAAAGATAAAATAAAATTTCTGAATTATACTGCACATTGGCTTTTGAATTAAGTCCTGGGGAAAACTCAATGTTTTCTGGACCATACACTATATATTTCTAGTAGACAGGATTTGGGTTTGTTTTTTTTTTTTTTTAAAGAAACTTCAGTGAGAAATATAGTAATAAAAGAACACATATGATAAAAGTTCAAGATTTTTTAAGCCCCTTCACTCATTTAAGAGAATAACTGAATAGAAATAAAGAATAAAAAACTAAGGTTAGAATAAGATGAAAACACCAAGGAAACAATGTATCTCTTGATTCTGAATTTGATTTGGAATTCACTTAACTTTCCATTAACCATGATATTTTTAAATATAATAGGAGAGAGATTCCCTAGTTCATTGGAGATTCCACCCACCTTGTCATTCAAAGATCTATGAAAGAATGCTGAGCACTAACTAATTGGATTCAGCAAATCTTTATTGAGCACCTTCTATTTGCTCAGCACTGTACTGAGGTGTGGGGATAGCAAAGAAAAAAAAAGCCCAGTTCACCTATGCCTCTAGGCTCTTATAAAACAACAGTGTAAGGAGAACAGTGTTTGGGAGCAATGGAACATCAAAGAAACAGTTCCTATGTAACCTGGAAGAAATGTTGAAGTCTGCAAAGGCAGGGACATCTGAGCTAGCCCCTGCAGGATGGCAGAATCACATCCAGGGTAAAACAGGGAAAGAAAGAGTCTCAGGCAATAGGGCATTAAATGCAAATGCATGGATAATTACACATAGAAGGTTCAGATAGAATATGCAAGAAGAATGTATATGGATTAAATATTTATGGTATATCCAGACAATGGGGATATAGCCAAAGTCTTCAAACTAATCCTAGTTCTCCCCACCAGATTTAATCCTTATTCTTGTGCATATGCTTAGCACTTAGCGCAGTGAATGACATAGAGGGTACAAAAAAATATTTAGTCATACCCTCAATATCTATTATTTTAACTGAAATATAATGGAAATATGGTTGTTGGTCTAACATAAATATCCCAGGTTCCACAACATGGATGGCTGAATAGAAATAAAGAATTTAAAATAAAACAAGGTTAGAATAAGATGGTTATTAAATTAGTTTTTAAAAATCAAGGTTAGAATAACACAGATGATATGTGACTATATTCTGGTCATGAAACAAATGGCACATGCCAACCCCCCCGCCCCTCGTGTCCTTAGTGAGACTAGAGCACGCTTTCCCCTTCTCACGGGCCTCAGTATAGACCAGCTGATGAGAACTGGACCAGCCACTTTGGAAGATGGCTGGAGATTCAGGAAAATGGAACAATAGGACACAAACAGCCCAAGACCCTCGGAGGGGGCACTGCCTTATCAGTCCCATGGTGGTTGTCTTTAGACAGTACCATGAACGAGGAAAAAATAAAAAACTCAAATTGTTTAAGTCACTTTTACTTTAATCTCAGTTAAAGAAGAGAAAATCAGGCTTTAAAAGTATATGGAACTATTTCTAGAATGAGCCATTTACAGAATCCAAGACTGTGGGGTGGTGAGGAAAAGCAAAGAGAGGAAGGGAAAGAAGCCCCAGCTCGGGTGAGACCAGGAAGAGCCCAGGACACCACGGCCAGAGGCTTAGACTTCACCTAGCAGGGCTTTCCGAATTACGGAAGTTTTTCGATATGAAAATACCTGTTGTTTTATTGAGAAGTAGGAAAAACAAATCTCCTCTAGATTGGTATAAAAATACTGGCCAAGAGTTTAGTGAGAAATTAAAGGTTTTTGAAATTCCACACTTGTCTGCGATAAATGCCTACTAAATAGCCACATCAAATAAATTCCGTAAAACCAGCTTCTTGGTTCATGTGGCTCAATGATAAACCTAATGAGCTGTTCAATTAGTTTTTTAATTATAATTCATGGTTCCTTAAAAGTAAAGTCTTGAGAAATGGCAGTGAAACAGAAGAACAAAAATAACGACAACATACATGATGTCAAGAACAGGTATTAAAAACAAAAACTCCAAGAGCTCTGTTTCTGGGCAGTCTTACAAAGTCTGAGAATTCGTCTCTTCAACTACTGTTAGCCAGGAGAGAGAAAGCACACAGTAGGGTACAGTGTTCCTCCTGAAAAAGAAAACTCTTTAATAAGAAAGAATAAGAGCAGAAAAGAGTCAAGCTCCTAGATGTTGAAATACCAGGGTGGTTACTTGAAGGTTGGAAGAGTAGAGGATGGGACAGGACAAGGTAGATTCATGGGGACTAAGTTACAGATAGGAGCAAGAAGTTCTGGTGCACTGTGGCACAGGAGGGTGACTAAATATGACAATCACTATAGATTTCAAAGAGACAGAAGAAGCGATTTGGAATATTTTTTTATCTACAAAGAAATGATAACCATTGAAGATAGATATATTTAACATGATTTAAACATTTCATGGCATATACCTGTATCGAAACTTTATATGGTAAATTACTTTGAATAATTCATGTTTTAATTATGTATCAGTTAAAAATAATTTGTTTTTAAAATGCCAAAAAGAAAAACAGATCTAGAGAAGCCTTCTGAAATGGAACCGAAGGTGTCCCACGGGAGACAGCTCTGCTTGGGTGGGTGCGTCTTGTGGCATTTCTTTCAGGAAAGGGGTCTCTGGCCTCTTCCTTCACAGTATGTTGGAACAGCATAATCATAAAAATAATCACATCAACATATCATTACAGATGGTAACTTCTGTGAATGAAAGGTCAGGATGCTTTGAGCAGGCAGACATCTTGCAGAATTAGGAGGCAGAAAAGGCATTTCTAGGGGAATGCTGTAGCAGCTGAGGTCTGAAGGGGGACACAGAGGTAACCAAATGCAGGAGAGAGGAGGCAGGGGAGGGAACAGAGCCTCCATTCTTAGTGGAAGAAACATTATCCACAAAGGTCTTTGCAGTGGAGGGGAGATTGCTGAGGGATAAAGTAAGGGGAGGGGAGGCGACAAGAGGTTAGGGCGGCAGGTGATCACATCATGAGGACGAGCTGAGGATCTTTATACAAAGAGCAGTGGGATTCTATTCAGGCAGCCAAGAAGCATGTTCAGATTTGTATCCTTTAAAATACACATTGTCAGTAGAGTTGACTCAGATGGAAGATGGCTGGAGAGGAAGTGAGAATAGCTAAGAAATGGCTGTGATTATCCACATAAAAGATGACGTTACCTTGATCTATGGAATCGAGGCGGAAAGTAAGAGAAGTGGATGAATCTATGAGACATTTAGGAATTGAAACAAATAAAAAAAACACACAGAAATAGCAGCCCAGTGTAGAAGACATATGTTTCTCCAATTCTCTCATTTCTGGACCTTTCCATCTAACACTCAAGTTCAGTCTCCTGTCACTCAATCTATGATCAGCTTTTATTTTCTTGTCACTTCCTGGTTTGCTTCCATTCTTGATTGCATCCTCATTCTCTCCTTAGGATCCAGAGAAGAATCCTTACTGGCCCCTAATCTTCCATGTCAACCCCACTTCTCTAGCCACCAAGATCCACCACTCCATCTTATTCCAGCTACTACTACAGAACTGAAACCCTTTCTTTCTCTAGTTGTCCCAAATTTCTCACCAAGGCAGCTGGGTCCTCTTTGATCTAGAGAGGTGTTTCATGGGTTTTTCTGACCAACCTTCCAGCATTTCTTCTCAGGTCTAAGAACAGCATCACGTTAGCTCCCCACTATACACAGAGAGCAGCAGAAGTGAGCAAAACAGCAGCCCGCGGGGGAATCAGGGGAGAATCGTATTTGTAAATTACCAATTATTGTGTGTACCAGACGTCAAGGGTAAGTTGAAGATATATTTTGTGTTACAGGGTTAGACAACACATACTGCATCAAGACTGTGAGTACCAGGTAACCCTAACAAACCCTCATTCTCTCCTAGCCCAGTCACATTGACACAAGCACTGTCCAGCAACAAAACTCATTCAAAGTCAAATGCCAGTCTCAAAGACCACAATAAAGAATCCTCTCACCCTCGGCAACATTTATTCAAAAATCCTTTTTCTTTGCTCCCCCCATCACCTCATATCCCAAAGCCACTGGAGAATGTACCCTTACTTCCCAAGACAAACTACACCAACTCCCCGGGGAACTTAGCTTCCCGACTCTCTCCCTCAGCCTAGTGGCCCAGCTTTTTATCGGACAGACTTTCATTACTTTCGCCTTCTTTCCATTTCCCCCATATTACTCATTACTCAGATTCTGAACAAGGAGAGCCAGCAAATTTAAAAAAAAAAGAAAAGAAAACCTCCATCCCTTTTCTTCTACACCCTGAACCCAAATTCTCTCCACCCAACATTAGATTTTGTACTACAGAGCAGCTGGCAATGTTGGAACATTGTTAGATGTCAATGGAAGGAGAGACCAAGCAGACAGAGGCTGAGTTCTCTTGGTTATGGGGAATGGGACACATGGAAGAAAACAGAGAGAAAAGATCAGGAACATTCATGTCTCAAAGCTTTCATGACACATGATTTTTTCTGGGACTATATCTGGCCTTTTATTCATTATAACTAAGGGAACTTGGTCTGCATATTGCAAAGAAAATACTGACCCTTGGGTGAAAAAACATAGGACATACTATTCACATTAAAATATTTCATGAACAACTCTATGATGCAAACAGGACATAATACTTCCCAGCAGTTACATTGATTTCCTCTTGGATTGGAAAGATCAAGAAAAATACACATTGTCTCTGAATTCACCATGAAAGTCCTGATGATTCGAAAATTTCATGACATACCTATAAACTGTATGTATGTGTATTTCATATATATATATATATATATACATATTATAATTAAAATTCTTACTTATCATAAAGGTTGCCATTCACATCATCCTGACCACAAACCCCACTATGCAATTCATATGGCAAAACTGATGATTTACTACTTTTTGAAAATCCTTGACCTTTCGTAGAAAATAACAACAACAGTCAGTAGGTGCTGCCTTCTACTAAGTTCCAGTCTCTAGAGGAGTCTATGCACTTTACTGTGAACCCAGTGAGGTATTTTCTGCTTTTGCCTCCAACTGATACATGAGGAAACGAAGCACTGTGAGTTAAATAAATTCAGGCAATGGCCCAGTCAGTATTTCCCAGAATCCAGAGCCCATGGTCTTAAACACTGCCCTGTGTTCTCTATGCAAGGTAAACATTTTTACAAGCTGACCTTGGAGAAGTACACAATGGTTAATTAATGAACCAATCTGATCATAGAGGGGACAGTCTTCCACCTTCCCTGAGCTGTAGACCTCCTGCCTTCCGCTGGTTTTCCTCCGAGCAGTTTCCTAAATCACCCTTGTTCTCTTCAAAGTACTCCCTCTCCTGAACATTTCTCTTTCCTTTTCTTGCAAAGTCTGAAATTATACCAATTGCAAAATTCATTCTATGTTGCCAATGCCAGGTTATGAAAATTAAACATCTTTTAAATATAGGAGCTACAACATGCAAAATTACTCAAAACTGCATTTTCTCCCTAACTACCAACCTAGCTACCTGTCTGTCTATTCCCCATCTAGTTTTAGAAATAATGTAAGACAGTTTGTAAGAATAAATAAAAGAAAATGTTTAAATAGCATGAAATGAAAGAAGGATGAAAAGGGAGAAAACAATAAACAAAGATGGGGACACAAAATGGAAGCAGAAATGAGACTTTAAATGCATCCCATAATAACCAATACACTTCCTACAAATGAGCCGTGAATTTGGCTCTAAGCTTTCTAGCAGCCAACTCAAAAAGGGAAACTCGGTCAGTTATATAATTTACTGGCCATAAGCTTAAAATAAACCCAATGCTCAGAAGCACCACTCTGCTTGGCACCAACAGCAGACACTGAATTCTCCTGAAGCTCCATAAAAAGGAACATCGTGTAAAGACACAAACAGCATTCCTGACTGTGTCTTTACAGTAAATGCCATAGTGGGTTTTAGAAGGTTGCTTCTCAGGTTGGCCTTCAGAGGAAGTTAGGCACCCCACACCATGGCGACCATAGCATTGTTCAATAAAATAATTGGGGTGGAGTATGGGAAAGGGAGGCTAGACCATACCCTCACCTCCTCACAGGTCTGGCTTGACCCATTGGTAACAATAATGACCAATAGCGAAAGAGCAAGCATTTTCAGATGCAGGTACTTGGCAAATATTATCCTCATGACAGTTATTGTTCATTCATGGGCTAAACTGACTTGAAGAGTCGAGTTTCTTGGTTTGTGCCGCATAACTTCAAGCAACAGAAGTAGGATTCGAAGCCTGGCCTGTTGAATTGCAAAGCACTTGCTCTCCTCCTGTGGGACTCCAGAGTTTCAGATACATTCTTTTGGACATTGTTTCTCATCAGCGAGTTCTAAGAACTATTATAGGTCAGTGACCTTAAGACCGTTCAACACAAATCCATATGAATTAGCAATCATCAAGCTGGAGGTAGACAGAATAAAACATGAGTGTGCTTATGGGGAGGCTACCCCATTTCAGCTGAGGGCTGTAATCAAAGCAAATGATGTTCCTTCCAAATATCCACCTGTCATTGATAAGGTTTAGAGAACAGGAAGAGGTAGTGGCCAGATGCTTCAGTGTGGGGCTACTTTGGGAGCAAGGACAAACCTGGGAGGGAGTTGAGTTCAAGCCCAGCAGTAGTGGATTTTTTCATCAGGGGTTAAGTTAGCAGAGATGGGAGAAACAGAGGAGGAAGTAAAGATGTATTTTTTCTAGTACAAAAACAATACAACCAGGTCTTTCTTCTAGGCTAGTCTCCTACAGTGATGCTAAGTATTTGGATATCTTAAATTTTAATTTGGTACAAAGGCAAAACATTTTATTCCACAGCTACTGCTTGCTGAAATCCTCTCCATATTTATAACAAACAACTTCAAAGACATAAGATAAATCTGAGGACATATAGTGAATCTATGGGACCAGTTAGAAAAGATGTGGTCAGATAGCCAAACGTTAACTTGTCTTTGTAGCATATCATTACATTAGCTAATTTTCATGTGTCCTCAGGACTATTTTTGGAGGATTAGACACAAACAGGAGCTAAAAACTGAAGTTGTATGTTTGTTTAAATGCATATATTTTTCTTCTTATTTTTTGGTACCAGGTGGAGGCACTTAGCTATTGAGCCAGATACTCAGCACTCCCACTTTTAAAATTTTTTAAATTTTGAGATAGGGTCTTGCTAAGTTGCTGAGTCTGGCTTTGAACTGGCAATCCTCCTGCCTCAGCCTCTTGAGCTGCTGGGATTGTAGGCGTGTGCCACAGCACCCAGCTAATGTAGTTTTAAAAATACTTTTTTAGTTTATGTTATCTTAAAAAGAGGTAATGTAATAGTCCTTCCTGACTAATATGAAATCAAATGTTCTCAGATTAATTACTTTAGGAGGTGAAAGTAGCACCTTGGTGAATTCCACTAATGTGGGAGCTCCCAGAGAGTGTGTTAACCAAGAAGAAATCAAAATCAGTCAACAGCAAAGAACCTGCTTATACTCACTTGAGCAGATTTCAGATGGTTTCACACAATCCAAAATCTTTCTTTTAGGAACAAAGCAAGAAAACATTCTTTAGAGCCATATTTTTGTATAGATTTTGTTAGGGATTTGTCAAGGATTTCATGGAAATATTTCCCAGATTGCCAGAATCCATTCTAAATTTGTTAGCTATTAACCTCGAATCTGAAAACATAACTGCTATTACTACTACTACTAGTGGGTCCTTTTCAAAATGTATATAATACATTGGGTGGTTTCAATATTGGTTTTTGGTTAAATAAATGAATCAATGAATACTTTAAGTCATCTTTGACATTAAAAACACATTTCAGGGCTGGGGTTGTGGCTCAGTGGTAGAGCGCTTGCCTAGCACACATGAGGCACTGAGTTTGATCCCCAGCACCACATAAAAAATAAACAAATAAAGGTATTGTGTCCATCTCCAACTAAAAATTATTAATAAGAAAACACATCTTAGGCCAAAGTCCAGGCATTGATAATAATAAAATCAATTTAGTGTAGATTAAGAAGCCCTTTAGAAAAAATAACTGCCAAAGAGGAGGAGGGAATGGAGAAAAATATTGTTTCATTAGAGTGATGAAAAAAATAGAGAATAAGCAGGAATCAACAGCAATAAGGATTTTTTTAAAAATAGAAAATTTGACGTTAGTCCATAGAATAAAATGAAACCATTTTTTACAGTTAGCTAGACATTTTTATAATTTTTATAAAGTACTTATAAAGTACCCAAATTGAGGGGGGGAAATCCTATAGAGAAACTATGGAAGAAGTATAAAGCTGCTTAAATAATAAAAATAAAATTAAAAAATAAATATGGTCTAAGGGAAACAAAATAAATTGGAGTTACTAGCTTAGGCTAGGATCAAAATGCTATCTTTGATCATTTTTTCAGGAAATAATACACATTTGTTAAATTTCCCATCTTTTAACAATCACATCTTGAGGGCCCTCTGCATGCAGGCCAGGTTGAGACAAGGGAGATGCTCAAGTGAACAACTGAAAATCTCTGCTCCCAGGGACTAGGCAAGAACGGAAATGTAAGCAAATATTTTAAAATGTCAACATGCAATGTTTTTGCATTTTATGAAAGGGATAAAGAATGACAGACAGGGACAGGTAAGTTTCTAACTTATTTATGGTACACAGAGAAAGTCTCCTAGGAAGAAGAGCTTTGAGAAGCAGAAAGTTAAGGAGATGTGGTATTTACAGGGGGTAAAAAGGAAAAAAAATTTACCTAAATGCCCTGAGGTGAAAACACACTTCCCCCATGGAAAAATCCAGAAAAGAAGATGCCCATGATCTGAGCCCATTTTAAGGCCAGCATCCTGATCATTTGGGTTCTTTAGGTCATTGTAGGGACTAGACTTTTATTCTGCGAGGCAAAGCCACTGGAGGGCATTGAAAAGGACACATGATTTGACATACCTCTGAGCAGTGGTATTCTGTCTGCTCTATGAAAACTGCAATGAGTTAATGTCGAAAAGAGATCATTGAGACTATTGTAAAAGTTCAGGTAAGATAAAAGGGCCTGATGTACTGCTTTTGTGGGGGAAAAATTATTGAATAATGGTTGGATTCTGGATATATTTTAAAGACAGAGGTGACAGACTAAAGCCATGGAACTCCATTCTACTGAGAGGAAAAGAAGCCAAGAATGAGCTCAACTGGAGGAGGTGGAGGTCTAGCAACCTTGCAAATGGCAGTACCATTTCCTAAGAAGAGCACTTGAGAAGCATCAGCCTTGGACGAGAAAACAAAAAATACATTTGGCGGCGGGGATATTAATGTTGAGAAATCTATAGAACATCAATGTGAAGAGGTTCAGTAGGCAATTTAGTATTTAGAAGGGAGGGAGTACAAGTAGAATCTTAGAAGTCATTGTACAAATGGTCTTTAAAACCATGCGTTTTGGTGAAATTCCCTTGAGATGAGGTCTATACACTGGTTCCTGGGGCATTTCACCGTTTAGAGGTAAAGAGGAGGATCCAGAAAAGGAATGATCAGAGAGAAAGGGGGGGGAATAAAACAAACAAACAAAAAAACTGGGCATACATGGTATTCTACAAGACACAGGAAATGACTTCCTTGGCCCACAGCCAGTATGAGATAGTTAAGAGCAAGACTGAGAACTAATCCTAAGACCTGAGCCACTGATGGCTGTGACTGGAGTGAATTCACTGGCAGGGCTGGATCAAAAGTCTATTCAAATAAGATCAGTCAAGAGAGGGAAGGCAAACAATTTGATAGGTGGGTAGAGACATTTGCAAGATTTTCTTTAGCAGAGTATTAAAAAAAATGAAAACACAGCTTCAAAAAGATGTGGGCTCAGGTAGTGTTTCTGAGGAGAAGGTCCTACAGGTTAACAGGGGAAAACAAAAGATGCTTCCAGAGAGAACATGGATAATTGTAGAAGGAAAGTCCTCGGTTAGATCACAGGAGTGGAACTCTATGCAGAGGGAATACATGAGAAGACAGTTGATTCACCCACTATAACATGAAGGTAGAGAATTGGGGTACCATTTGGATAGTTTTAATGGAAGTAATAGGAAGGTCTTTTTGGACACTTGCTGTTTTTCAGAAACAATTAAGAAAAAGATTATTAACGTAGAATGAAGAGACACAGAAAGCTGGAGTTTTGAGGACAAAGAAGGTGTATGAAAACCCTCTCAGGAGTGGTCAAGTGGACTGGGCCAGGGAAATAGAACAGACAGACAGTACTGAGCACAGGTTCATATTTGTGTAAATCTGTCCCCGTAGTGGCCAGCTCCTACTCTCACCCTTTCTCCCTTCCTTTTTCATCTGCTGAAGTTCAAGGAAAGAGTCAAGGAGCATCACAGATGAGAGCCAGCCTTGCTTGGCTTGGTATTTCCCAATACTATTGAACAGAGGGAGAGAGGAGCAGAGCATTGAGAATGTTTGATGGATCATGGAACCTAAAGAGTAAGGAGGAAAGACGGACATGGTGGTGGTGGTTAAGTGATGATCGATTACGAAAAAAAACGTTGGTTACCAAGATAAAATCATAGAACAGAAAACAGGAAGAATTTTTAGTAATATCAGATACATAAAATTATATCATAAGTGTCTTCAAAGAAAGACACCTATGTGTCTTCTTACAAGGTGTCTTCAAAAGAAGTCTGTCTCATTGAAATTGCATTAGCCATGGAGCAACATGGTGGCCAAGCAATGGATGGGAAAATCCCAACTCCTCTTTCCCTACATGATTTAGTTACTTTAGAGCACTTAAGATGACAGATGGAAAGTAATCTTCTCAAATTTAAGATCAAAAAGAGTAGAACCAGGGAACAAGCATCAGCTTAGTAATAAAGTACTTCAAAAAATAGTATTTTGCTCAATTATTAGTATCACCAGGCTGTAAAAGTAGTTTATGAACTAGATAATACCAAAGGTAAAATAAATTATGAGTTTTTGGAAGATCTAACTCATCATGTTTGATACAAACAAATTCTCTTCTTCATAAGGAACAGTTCATTTGGATCCTAAAATCAACCTCATCCAACTCTGAAGAAGTGGAGGCTTTCTGTGGAATTTCAAAGCTAAAGTTTATGTATTTCAGTTTTCCTTTTCTAATTGGGCAGATGCTACAGTCTCACAAGGCTACATTTTATCTATGGTCAGAAGATGGGGGTATGACTTAAAGTGGTATATAGAGTAGACTCAAGGGCTAAAAAATCTACCTGTTTGGGCTGTATACAAAAATTCATTTGGATTCATCAGGATTTTGAGCTATAGGTCTCAGCCCTTAGTGAAGAAATTAACAGCCTAGAGATAAATACAGAGTCTGTCTTTATCTCATTTATATAATGGAAGAAGTAGAGGAAATATGTGAAATTTTTTAAAAAAGAGAGAAAGAAAGAAATGGAGAAATCAGGGCAATTCAGTTCTCCCTTCCAAAATTCTAAAGTTATAATACTTATAATAATAGTTTAACACTAATGAGGTGCTTTCTATGTACTGAGCACTTTCTTTTTTTTTCTCCTTCCATTTTCACAATGAGACTTAAGGCTAATATTTTATTTTATTTTTTATTTATTTATTTTTGACACCAGGGATTGAACCCAGAGGCACTTGACCACTGAGCCACATTCCCAGCCCTAATTTGTATATGGGGAGGGGAGTGTTGTGGGGGTGGTACTGGTTTTGCTCTGCCAAGATGTGTTTCCTTATCATAGGGCCAAAGAAGATGAAGCCAACTGATCATGGACTAGTACCTGCGAAACTGAGCCCAAATAAACCTTTTCTCTTTACAAGTTGATTATTTCAGGTTATCTGTTACCATAACAGAAAAGATGACTAACACAAACCACTGAAGAATGCATCCTTTCATCCGAGGACTTTTCCCTAAGGGAGCCAGTATGTTACTGTGATTTTGTTTTTCCTTTGTTTGTTTGTTGCCCTATAAAAGTTCTCTAGATTCTAGGAATGGACAAGCCCACAGAGTATTATCTTTTCTGATCATTTACTTTCAGTGTGATAAAAAGACTCTTTCTTTACTTGCGTTCCAGTACCTAACCAAGGATGCCTATGGACTGCTTTCCAACTCCTGATTAACATGGAGAGTAGGCAAATTTGAAAGCAAAGTCGGGATAAAAATAAATGAAAGGTCTTGTATATACAAAGGAACAGAGGAACACTTCCAACCTCATAGCTCACATCTCCAGGATTATGGCCTCTGAATCTCTGATGTTAGAATTCTGTGCTCTGCCCTGGAACCCACCTAACTAGAGCGCAGAGGGACTAGGAACTCTTGATTGTCTCACTTCTTGGTGAAACAATGAAATGCACATGACTAACTCAAGAGGCCAAAGACATTTTGTACTGTTTTTGGCAAAAACATAAATGCAGGCAACAGCAGTGCAGGATTCCTTCCAGCAATTCCATCTTGGTTCTCTGAAACACACTCTGCGGATTCCCGGGACGGTGCACACATCATGTGCCCGTATGCATTCCCAAGGGCTGTTGTAAACAAATACCATCCTCCTGAGCACTTAACACAATCAAAACCGATCATTTTACAATCCAGAAGTCCAATATGAGCCCCACCAGGAAAAAAACATCAAGGTGTTAGCAGAAGGCCATTCCTCCTGGAGACCTCCTGGAAAGAATCTGTTTTCTTATCTTTTCCAGGTTTTAGGGGTTGCTGTCCATCTTGGTTCATTTTCAAAGCCAGCAGTCATGACCAATGACCTCTGCACATCTTCTCAGACCCTGAGCCCCTATCTACCTACCTCTTTGACTTACAAGGACTCCTGGGATTACATGGGTCCCAGAACCATAGAATTGGCTTCCTAGCTCAAGATTCTTCATCATGTCTGCAAAATTCTGTTTGCCATGTAAGGTAACATATTCACAGTTTCCAGGGGTTGAGACAAGAAAATGTTTGGAAGGTCATTATTCAGGCAACCATCATGCACCATGCCTTTTCTAAGGCTATTTCTTTGTCCATTCCTAACAAATCTCAAGTCCTTTTGCATAAGGTTGACCACACACACACACCTGCTCAGAAATTTGAAATGAACAAGTGAAATCAAAACTCTTAGACAAAATTGCTGACGTGCACTTGAGTCTTTGCTCTGTATTGTGTTACCCTGAATACGTATGTCATGGTTTTATGAGAGATTAAGTTGCATATTAGGAAAAGTCATACCCTTCAGGAAGCCTGTGGTCACTGACCTGTGGGAATTGAGAAATGGTTTTAGCATCCTAATTTTACTTTTGAAATGATTTTTGTTCAAAGGTAAAATTTTGATGTCCACAATTCATTGTTGAGTTCAATGATTTCGTTCTGTATGAACTGTAGCAAAGAAACCAGAAATCTATACCTCCAAAATGAACTCATTTGATGAGGTTTTAAAAAGTCTTTGAATATCATTTGAGGATGTAACAGAATTGTAGCCAAGGTCATTGCAGCAAATATCAAGGACACTGTACTGTAGAGAAGCAAGTCTATCTTCCTGATTGAATGCTTTTAATATCTGTGATAGAGGGCAGGAACCTGCATCTTACCACATTGTATTATTTAATTCTCCCCAGCAATGCAGCATTCTGCTTAGTAGTAGTTCCACAACACAATTAAGGAGATAGGATTCAAACAGTGCCAGCGCACACCCAAGGACAACTATAAATGAGTGCCATCACTGTGATTCCAGCTCAGAGCCCTCAGACATCCAGGCCCTTGTTCCTTACACTCTGAACAATCTCAAGTCTGTGGTCTCTTTCCCTACTCTGCCTGATTCCACCCGTGTAAGAACAATCTCCAGAAAGAGCCAGAGTTACCCTTAACAAAAAATTTCCCACTTTACTTGAGCATAGTTATTGGGAGTTTTATGAATTGCTTTTTAAAAACCTGAATAAATGTCACAGACACTTTAACTCTTCATCATATTCAATGCAACAGTGTTTTAGACGGCTGTTGAAATCTAGGGATTCTGTGTATTAGTAGTCCATGGGTTTTAAAATAGTCTCTTTCCATGTCTACTGGGATGCTAGATAAATTTTTAATTTTATTGAACGTATAATGACAACTTAGAAAATATCAAAGAAAATTCAGTTTTTGTCTCAATGTATAAATTCAATGATTTTTCCTATATTTTCTTTAAATATTTCACTTTTGCCTAATTGAATTTAAATACACATACTTTTTTGGGAGGGGATACCAGGGATTGAACTCAGGGGGCACTCAACCCCTGAGCCAAATTCCCAGCCTTATTTTGTATTTTATTTAGAGACAGGGTCTCACTGAGTTGCTTCGTGAGACTTGCTTTTGCTGAGGCTGGCTTTGAACTTGAGATCCTCCTGCCTCAGGCTCCTAAGCCGCTGGGATTACAGGCATATGCCACCATGTACACATAGTTTTTAATTCATTTTCCTTATGGCTGTAGCTTTACCAATTAGTAGATTGTATTTATGAGATAGTTTGATTCCTCATTTACATTTTTGCTCCTAATATTTTCCTAGTGTGCTTTTCATTTTGTTTTCTTGTTATGAAGAGTATTTTAAATATCACAGTATTTTTTCTTTACATCAAAATTAAGACTTTATATCTTTATATTGTGCTGATAAAGCAAAATTTTTTAACATTCTATTCAACTCGCAAGGCATGTTCTATTTAACTTTTTACTGTTAAGTAGTTAGTTATCCTAATATAATGTTGTAAAATAATTATTGCTCTATTATTTTATTATGTATTTTTATATTACATAATTAAAGCTCCATTCAGAGTTCAGTTCATAATGTTCTATTGTCATATAATAATTTCTTGTTTTATGCATCTGTATCTATTAAGACTCGCATATTTGCTTCAGTCTGAACACAGAATATGAAAAATAAAATATGGAATTTGTATTTGAATATTCTTTGTTGTTACTTGACCATTTTCTTTACTCTCAACTTTAGTATAAGCAAAGATTGATCTGCTTGCTTATCACCCTTCTCTTTCAAAATATAATATAGAAGATCATTTTAGCTGGTAATAACTATTTGTATAAACATTTCAAAAGTTCTTTCTTTGGATTTTCAGTAAAATATACATAAAAAGATTAAAAGCTCAGTAAAAGTAGATATGAATAAAAATTATTAAAGCAGCATCTAAATTTCCCAAAGTGACTTCAAAGTTATACTTAGCTAACCACAGAAATGTACCAGGTGGTAAGTGGGACAAATTCCCCCTGTGTTTTAAGCAGAGAAAAATAAAATCTTTACAATGTCATAGCAAGAAAAACTGTTTACCAATTAAACAAATTAAACGGTTAACCAATTCAACAAATTAAAACTGTATACATGTATAATTTCTTGTCCTGTTCTCATGTTTCTCAAACATTTTAATTTTTTAAAGATTTCCCCCCCCCCTTTTTTTTTTTTTTAAAATGTGGTACTAGGTGCTGGAGATTGAACCCAGGGGTACTTTACCACCGAGCTACATTCCCAGTCTTTTGCTATTATTTTTTCAAGATAGTGAGACTCTTGAAAATTTAGAGAGACCCTAAGTTGCTAAGGCTGGCCTTGAACTTGGGATTCTCCTGCCCCAGGCTTCTAATTTGCTAGGATTACAGACACATGCCCCCATGCCTGACTTGGACCGAAATCTTAATGACATGTTGATGATGACCAAGATTATGTTTCAACTTACTCTACCAGATGTTTTTTAATGGTATGAATCAAAAACTCTCACAGAGTTAAGGCCCCAGCCTAACTCATTAGACAGCAGTTGCTTTAGGCTGGATAAGCCCACCAGAAATGTGGTCTCTGGACCAAGAAGTATGTGGTGCCTGGTGCCACGATTTTAGGAAAACTCTCCTTTATCAAGTGCTTCCTAAAAATTACCTTAAAGATTTTTTTGTAGTTCTATAGAGAATCACTTTGTTTTGGTAAGTCTGAAGCTAAATGTATGAATCTACTTTAGTAAGATATGATAACTTTAATATTAAATGGGTTCTTGAAATACTACCTAATTTATAGAAGTCTACAAATAAGCATTTCATTATATTAACGTATGTTCTTTTTAATTTAAAAATAAAAGGAATAAAATAACAAGTATCCATAATTCTATCATCTACTTAACTTATAGCATCTTGGCATATCATAAATACTTCCAGTCTTTTTAAAAAGTAGATTCCCCCTATTGCTTTTATAGAAATAATTCATTAAAAAACAAGTTCACAATTCAAGAAAGGACAAAGATCTCTTTTAAGTCACATTAGTACTAGAATCCATAAAGAAGTACAGTGATAATCTGAAGACAACTCTCCTTGCAACTAGATTGATAACATGGCTATCAAAATGGAATTGACCGACTGATACTTTTCTTAATTTTTATTTTTATATTTTGAGAAGGGTCTATGTTGCTAGGTTGGCCTCAAACTCTTGGGCTCAAGGCATATTCCTTCCTCAGCCTCTCGAGTAGCTTCGACTATAAAGCATGTGCTACTATGCCAGGAATTTTTTTTTTTTTTTTTTTGGGTACCAGGTATTGAACTCAAGGGCACTTGACCACTGAGCCACATCCCCAGCCCTATTTTGTATTATATTTAGAAACAGGGCCTCACCAAGTTGCTTAGCACTTTATTTTTTGCTGAGGCTGGCTATGAACTCAAGATCCTCATGACTCAGGTTCCCGAGCCACTGGAATTACAGGTGTACACAACTGCACGTTGCTTGTGCCAGGTTTTGATGCTATCATAATCATCATCATTATTAGGTATGGGGATTGAACCTAGTGCTTTGCTCATGCTGGGCAAATGCTCCACCACTGAACTGAACTACATCCCCAGTTTGAAGCTGATTAAAGTTTTAAATTCAACTTCACTTAAAAAAAAAAAGTAAAAACAATTGAGCTTCAAGTAATGATTGTTGTACACAATAGCTAGTGTTTCCTGAATGACCTCTCTAAAGTTAAGAACAGAAAATAACAGGAAAATAAAACATTGGAATCATCATTACTTTCCTTCTCTTTCTTTCTTCCCTCTCTTTCCAGCGTTGGGGATCTAGGACTTTGCACATGGTAGACTCTTGTTCTTGGAGTTCTCAATTCCGGAGAGCAGAAGTTCTCCCCCTCTCCTAAGAGACTGTAACTAGCACACTCTCACGTCCTCTCATTTACCCATCACACAATTCCCACTTGTTTATATTATTTTTATATCTCAATGTTTCAAGCTATCCTTTCTATTATGTAACATTCTTCTGTTTGGGATCAGTTCTGTATTTAAATGGATTCCATGCTTATTATAGATTTTTCCCCACACTTCCTTTTTTTCTTGAGCTCTCTCTTTTGATCTGCGCGTTAAATGGCTGAATTTCATTGTCAAGTTGGCGTCTCAAAAAAGGCTCATGGGTGATATGTTCTCTGAGGTTGCTCATGTTGCTGTTATATTTTTTATTTTTTTAAATTCTAATTTGTTATATGATAGCAGAATGCATTACAATTTATATTACACATATAGAGCAGTTTTCTTTAAATCTCTGGTTGTATACAAAGTATATTCACACCATTCGTGTCTTCATATATGTACTTAGGGTAATGATGTCCATCTCATTCCACCATCTTTTTTATACCCCTTGCCCCCTCCCTACCCCCCTTCCCCTTTGCCCTATCTAGAGTTTGTCTAATATTTCCACGTTCCCCCTCCCAACCCCACTATGAATGAGACTCCTTATATCAAAGAAAACACTTGGCATTTGTTTTTTGGGGATTGGCTAACTTAGTATTATATTCTCCAACTCCACTCATTTACCTGCAAATGCCATGGATTTATTCTCTTTTATTACTAAGTAATATTCCATTATGTATATATACCACATTTTCTTTATCCATTCATCTACTGAAGGGCATCTAGGTTGGTTCCAGAGTTTAGCTATTGTAAATTGTGCTGCAATAAACATTGATGTGGCTGTGTCCTTACAGTATGCTGTTTTTAAGTCATTTGGGTATAGACCAAGGAGTGAGATAGCTGGGTCAATTCCAAGTTTTCCAAAGAATCTCCTATAGTGTATTTTCAGGGATCATTTCTATAGTGTGTTGCCATAATATTGAACAATTTAAATACAAACATCATCCTTAGGTCATATGCTCATTCCTTCAGGACTTTGTAAAAATGTCCCAGTAGTCTCTGGCATTAAGGGGTACATGGAGAAATGTGAAGATGTCTGATTTTTTTTCCTTATCTGAAGAAAATTTTTTGATCCTTAAAGTTTAATAGTTATTTTATACAGTAATTTTTAGGAAATATAATGCATTCTTGCAATCTTCATTTCAAAGAGTATGTCTTTTGTCCCATCCTGTGATCTATTTTCTTTTAAATATCAAGTATTCTTCTGTTGTGTCATCTTTGTTTTCTGTGTTGGTCGATTTCCCCCCAATGGCTTTTAATAGTCATTTTCAGTCAGGTATCATGGTGCACAACTGTAATCCCAAGCCTCTCAGGAGGCTGAGGCAGGAGAATGGCAAATTCAAGGACAGCTTTTGCAATTTAGAAAGGCCCTTTCTCAAATTGAAAAAATAATAGTGACAGAGCAGCCCTAGGTTCAATTTCCAATGATCCTCACCGCACATGCACATGCAAAAAAAAAAAAAAAAAGTTCTTTTCACCCACAGTCACTATGATTATCTCAAACCTTCCCTCTGCATCAATAATTCAATTGCTGTAGTGTATAATCTTTTCTGTGCTGTTTCTCATGTTTTGATGCTTTAATTCCTTAGACTGCCATCTCCCTTTTTCTAATTTTTTTCCCTATTAAATCCATATTCTTGTCACCCTTAGGTATTTTCATATAGCAATGAAAAACTAAGAAAAAAACAAACAAAAAGATTTCTCTTGGCTCACAATTTCCAAGTTTCAGTCCATGGTCACCCGGCTCCATTGCTTTGGGCCTGTGAAGGCAGAACTTGGTGGTGTGGAGGGTTGGTATAGCAAAGCTGCTCCCCTAACAGCAGCCAGGAAGCAGACAGAAACAGGGAGAAGGGACTTGGGACAAGAGTTAGTCCCCAAAGGCACACCTCAAGGACTCGCTTCCTTCTACTAGGTTCCACCTCCTACAGTTTCCATTACCTCCCAATAGTCCATTCAGCCATGATCTGTCAGGAGATCATTGATGAGGTCAGAGCTGTCATGAGCCAATCACGTCCCCAAATTCCCACCTCTGAACTTTGCTGCACTGAGAATTAAGCCTTCAACAAACCAGCCTTTGGGGAACATTCCAGATCCAAACCACCCTACTCTGTGTGAGGACATTGTGAGAAATTTCCTTCTCATCCTTGATGCTCCTTGCAGTGTGGGGTCCCCTTTGGTTTCCGCTTTGAATACTCTTTCCTGTGAGTGGTTTTCACGTAGCATTGGGCTTAAACCCCTTTCGGTTCCGTTGTAGCTGCTGTTCTTTCCTGGTCAGCTCTTTCCAGTCACTTTGTTGAAGAATTGGTAAATTCTATGATACCCCAAGATCCATTTGTTTTGTGACCCCTGAGCTACAGTTCAAGGGACAAGCATGTCCTATTCTATTATTTATGAAGTAGCAGTGTGTGAGTTGGCATGAAGGCATGGGGACCCAGGGTTCAACCAAAGAGCATACAGTCTATTACAACACTTGACCACTGGTCCCTCTTCTGAGGTAGCATTTTCACAGGATGGTGAGATCCCATTCTCTTGCTTTAGAATATTTCTTCATTATGTAGGTTTGGAATCTTAATTTCCACAGAAAATACTGGTCCTACTTTCCATTCCAAGCATTTCTCAGTATTTTTCACTACTCCTTACTTTTGGAAGGAAGATATAAGTGTGTCTGTGGGAATGCTTAAGACTGCTTCCTCATTAGAATTGAGCTGTATCATATGCTTCCTGCTCTGTTCTAGAATCTTCTATTTCCTTAGATGCCAGTTTTTCTTTCAAGATTAATGCTTTAGATTGTGCCCATTTCCTTATTTGTGATTGACTGATAAAATAGTAACAAAAAATTTTTATATTTAATGAACTTTTTCTCTAGTGATAGAGTTTTAACTCACTGTCTCAACCCCAAGTAGAGGGGTTGAGTAGTCATTTTCTTTAATATGCAAACATATTAGCAGAAAAGAGAGCTTGGTGATTTCTAGGGCAGGCTACCTGTGATCTGCGTTTTCTTCTTAGAATGACTTCTGTCCACCATGGCTGTCACAGGTGGCTTACCTTGGGATGCTACAGCTACACCTGCAGTGTAGTAAGGAGGTCAACTCAGCCAGTCTCACCTACATTGCAGACATTCCCACATTACCTCAATGACTAAGTCCATCCATCCTGGTGAGGAGACCTGGATGGAAGAGGATTATTGTCCAGCATAAATACTCCACACACACCTCTATCTTATACTTGAAGTCTTTTGGGGGGAATTTTAGATCTTTGTTTTTACATATACTTTTCGTTGTCTCACTTTTGTGAGGTTATTGTTAATTTTTTTAATTTCCATTTTTCCACATACCTCTTTACAGGTCACTTACATCTTTAATGGAACCAAATAGAGAACACATAAAAAGAAAAGCAAGCATTTTCTGTTGCCACACTCAATGTAGTCTCTCCATGGATTTCACAACGTATTACCATAGTATCATAGGTGTTTTTTCTATTTCTTTTTATTCTCATGCTTTTTACTTGGTATTCTTTTAGTTTAGTAATATAAGTGGCTTACTCATTTCTCTGCAATATTAATTATAAAATTATATTTCATGTCTTGTTACATTGGACTCAATTTCAAAAATAGCATAAAATTTTTTTGCTCATATTTTACATTTAATGAGCTTTATATATTTAACAGTGATTTGGGCCCACTGTAATTTCTTTCCCTCATGTAAAGGGACTGAATCTCCTGTACAAGTCCTGGTTTTTAATTCCAACTACTAGGTTTCCTTTCCAGCTTTAACCTTTACAGATTCTGTGACTGTACAAGTTCATTTATCACTCTGTATCTCAGTATTCTCACCTCTAATATGGGGCTAAAATAGCAGCTACTTACAAGGTTATTATAACTGGTTCAATTTTTCCCCTCTTTTTCCTTTTTGAGAGCAAATATATAAATTATTTCAAGAGCATTGATTTTATAGTCACATGTGGGTTTAAATCCAGTTCCAGTATCAATGTAGAAGAATCACTATTTAACCCCTAGCATTGGAGGTCAGAATGGAGTGGCATAATACCTGTAATACAAATGAACTATCACTCTTACTAGAATAGAGTGTGGCTCTCTATTAATTTTACTCCCCTAAAAATTTCAGTTTTACTTTCACTATGCTCCATGAGTTGTGATATTTAATATTGTTATGTGAAGTGTTTTCTGAACCAGAATATTCTGAACGTGGAATTCTGCAACGAATCTGTAAGAAAATGGTAACAGAGGCAAAGCTGGTCGAGGAGCTGCCCATATAGTTCATGCCACCTGCACAGTGCTCAATGGAAGCCTGACGAGGTATCTTCTCTGTTGGAAAAAACCTACAAAACATTGTTGGCTGCTTCTTTATCATATTTGTGTTTCTCAAGGAGTTTTGCAAATTTCTATGTGGTTGGGATTATCCTATTTGATCATGTCGTTTACTTTCGGTTTTAGAATACGGGTCATTTACCAGTTTGTAAGTATCTTGGGCATCCCGTAGGGGCCAAATACTGGATGAGGATCTGGAGATTCATTGGGGGAGGAAATGCAGATTCCAACCTCAAGTAGCTGCAGTAAAACTGCAGCTCTAACAAGTGGCTCAAAGAAGAAACACAGATGCTAAGAGAATGGACAATTTTTTCTGGTCTATGAGTACAGGGAAGAATTCCCTGAAGAAATGAGGCAAAAACTGAAATCTATAAGTCAGTAATGTGAACTAAATGAAAGGGAGATAGGAATCGCAATCCAGGTAGAGGGACCAGCATATGCAGAGGCTCTGTGGGAAGAGGCATCCTGAATACAAGGCCAGTGTGGGTATGTTCTCCTAAGACTAGATCCAGAGGGAATTCATCACACAAGTTCTTTAAGACGATTCTTTTTCCTGCACTACCAAGGAACAACTGGCAAGTAAAGATCGTAAACATTTAAAGTATAAAAACTCGATGTTTTTATCCGCATGTACACTGTGAAACAGTCACCACAATCCAACTAATGGATGTTCTCATCACTTCAAACAATTACCTCTCTGCCATGTATGCAGTCAGAACCCTTTAGAGCTGGCTTTCCAGTGAGTTTCAAGTATAAGGTCCACTATTTTTAACTGGCTCACACAGACTGCCTCTTCGATTTCCAAGATCTACTCATCCTGCAGATTGAAACTCTGTACACTTCCACCAATGCCTTCCCGAGTCCTCTCCCCTCTCCTCCCCACCCACCCCACCCTTGGCAACCATTCTTCTACTCTCCACTATTAAGCTTCAGGCCATTTTTAGGGGGTTTGTATTTGTCATGGAACATCAATTAAGGGAGACTTAAGGTTTTAAAAAGACCACTTTCCACATTCAAAAGACCAATCTGGGTGCATCCCATAGTTCAGGAAATGAGTTGGCAGGGCAACTTTAGAGCATATTTGGCGGAGGGAACAAGTAGCTCGGGTGAGCTGGCAGAGGAGAGGAGGGCAGGACCTGAGGCACCTGCAAAGGAACTGGTGACTGTCCGGCTTCTGGACCAAGGGAGAGGAAGGTTATCAAGAATGACTCCTAGGTTATGGGTCTGTATAACTGAGGAGAGAGATACCATTTGCTGAGGGAGGAAAGATTGAAAGTGAGCCAGGTCTGGGGGAAGCAAGATCACAAGGTCAGCCTGGGACATGCTGAGCCTGGGGTGTCTTTGAGAAAATCAAAAGGGGAGCAAAGAAGGAGTTGGATTTGTTCTCCAGATAAAAAGATCCATATCAAGTCACCTGGCTACACCCTTCATGCTCTCAGCATGTCACCACAGGCACATTCCCAAATCTAGAGTTGAGGAGGACCCTGATCTGACTCACCACATGTCCAAACTCTGTGAAGCCTGAGCCACAATCTGCATCCGACTTTAATCAAAGGTCGGGCTACGTTTTGTACACGCAACCAAAGAATGTTCAGTGATTTGAGTCACTGTGAATATTTTGCAACATGTTATTTGGATTATAAACTAATATTGTCCAAGAAAAAGTCCAAGTGGAACCGAACGAAATGTCAAGCAGGATATGTTTTTAGACATTTTTCTAATGTCAATGGAACACTCAGTGTTCGTTACGCTAGTTTAAAGCATGAACTATTCCTATCATTCTGGTCATTCAATATTTTATGAAAATATTATGAAATGTGAAAATATTTAACCTTTCGCACTTAAGATTTTATTTATTTTTTTCATATGAGGCTATCCAAAAGTCCTGAGTTCGTTGAAGCTAAGGTAAAGAGGCAGCTGTGTACATAAGATTCAAGAGGACTCTGGAAAGCTATGTTTAAAGCTGACAAGTGACTCCAGGGCTCAGAAACTAAGTCCTTCTTTGAGACAACTAAAAGCATTTATCGCTTTATTAGAATTGAAGGCAACCTAGAAACCCGAAACACAACCTATAACAATTAAGATGCAGGACTGATTGGGATTTAGAACCATTTTCTACTTTTAAAGTACATTCAATTTTTAAAAACCTAATCAATATAATAATTGTGTTCAACAATTTTAGCTTAGTCACAGAGTCTTTGTGCTATAGTTTAAAACAAAGTTCTGCTTTACTCCTTTTGACCACTAGGTGGCAAACTTTGCTAAGGAATACTATCACTTTTTTTTTTTTTTTTTTTTAAGATTCAAGTCTTAGTCAAAGCATTTGGGTTATAGCTGCCATCAAATTTTAAAATATTTTCTTTAAAATACTTTCCTGAAAGGTCATATCACCACTGTAATTAAAAAAGTAAACTCACAATTTCAGAATTGCAGATTTTGGATATAATCTGGGCTGCCTCTCATGTTCTAGAAAAGCCAGGTCAAAAATAGTTGAATGTTTTGGTGTTGTATTAGTTAAGGGCAGATATGGGACTCACGCTCAGGCCTCTGGCTTCTCCCTTCAGTACTTTTCCACTTTGTTTTCGAGAACTATAGCACTTGCTATTATCTGAATGAAGCTATTCTGGCAAATATGAAGTCATTCCCTCATGAAGAAATTTTGAATCACTATAATCCATGCTTTCTGGCAGTCAGTTCACTCATGCTACACTAGCTCACGCAACGAAGGAGTTCCAAAGATTTTAAATGACCCTTTAAGAAAGTGTAACAAGTAGCTCCTTATATTAGACTCAGGTGGTATTTGGTAAGTTGGGGGCTTTTGGTTTTTTTCTTTTTTGGTTCTCATTAAGTAGAAAGCATTAGAAAAGATTTGGAAGCATCATTAATCAAATAATGGGAAAAATGAAAAGAATGAAGTGGGTTTGAGATAAGAAAAGAATTGAAAAATGGAACCAAGGTAAACCTCAAAAAACTCTGGCTTTCCACAGTACCGGACAAGTACGCATGTGCGAGGTGACCTTGGCATGCTAGATATCAAAAGCTTCGATTTTATTGAGTGAAGTCCAGATTAGAACTGGAAGGGTTTCATGAACTGATGCCAAGAATCTGAAAAACAAAACAGGCTTTAATCATGGTTTGGATCCACGCATACTATAAGCTAATCATTAAGCTGTGTCTGGGGTGGATATGGGAGCTATATAAAATCAAGTGCCAAGGAAGAGAGACGTTTTAGAAAATAGTCTTCATATTTCCCATCCCAGAGTCAGTCTACATCTGGACCACTCTTCCATTTGGAAGACTTCCAGGACAAGACATCAGGTCCAAACTAGGATATGCTCCACACTAGAAAGAGGATGGGGAGCAGAGTATGTGGGGTACCAGGGACTTTACGATCTTTCAGCTACAGAATCCCAGTGAAATAAGTCTAGACGACTGAGCATAGTATAAAATGCCCTGTCTGGGCCAATTCCTGCCTCTAGTTCTCTGCCATACTCCAGCCTGTCTTCAGATACAAGAGTGTGCCCTAGTATACCCATACCCCAGAGGATCTGGAATATTCCGGCATGTGGTCCCCAGCATGGAACTATTGAGATTGGTGGGAACATTAAGAGATGCGGCCTAATGGAGGTCGTTAGATCAATGAGAATGTGACCTCAAAGGGGACAATGGGACCTCAGCTCCTTCCTTTCATTTCCTGATGGTAAGATGAGCAGTTTTTTCTCCACCAGGTGCTGCCTTGCTACAGGGCCCAAAGCAACAAGGCCAACTGACCGTGGACTGAAACCTCCACACCTACAAGGCAAGAGTCAATCTTTTCTCTGTATCAACTGATTGTATCAGGTCATGTCTATAGGAACAGCAAGCCGACTAACAGGCACCCCACCCCACCCTGGGCCCACACTCCTGCAGAGCGGCTCTCGTTCTTTCCAAGAGCCCACATCTTCCTGGCTTTAGTTACCCACATGTAGAACGATTCCAATGCCGAGACTCAGTTCAAACAATACCACCGGCGCTCATTTGGAAACAAAAGTACCACAAGAAATTACCATAGACCGGGTGACTTAAAGCAACAGAAATACATTCTCAGTTCTAGAGGCCAGAGGTTCAAAAATCGAGCTGTCCACAGAGCCATGCTCTCTCTTTCTGAAGGCCATAGGGAAAAAGCTGTTCTATGACTTTCTCTTAGCATTTGGTGTTTTCATCAGTACTCGAAGTTCTTCTGCAGATGAATCATTTAATACCTGCTTCCACTGTCATGTGGTTGCCCTGTGTGTGCGTGCGCGCGCGCGCGCACACATACACACACACACACACACACACACACACACACATCTGGATCTCAATTGCCTCTTCTTATAGACATCAGTCATATTTGGCTTAGGGCCCATCCTAATCAAGAATGACCTCAGCGTCACTTGATTATATCTGCAAAGACCCTATTTCCAAACAAGATCACATTCTCAGGTACAGAGCATCAGGACTTAAATACATAATTATGCAGGACACACATCAATCCACAACACTGACTCCCTATTCCACTCACCACCTCTCCCCCCAAGAGCCAGTTGCCACCTCTGTCTCAATCTGTACCTCCGTGGACAGTGCTGACCAGATTGGAGGCAAGTGTTACCCTGCAGGATCCCTGGGGGGAAAGAGCCTCTTTTTGATTTTTGTGTTTGCCTTTCTTGGCACTCAGCCTAAGGCATAGATCTCTGGGCCCATGAATGAAGACAGTTCTTTGCAGTGGAACTCTGGAAAAGATCTGGTTTCCTGGCTTTTCCTGTAAAGCCTAAGCTAGAGCATCAGATTAAAATAATCCCCCAAAGGAGGTCCTTAGTGGATGCGAGGTTCAGGTTGCAAGGCTCTGGACAAGGAAGGGTTGGAGCAGGGTGATCAATGTTTGGATCACTGAAGCAAGTATTTTAGGATGTCGATGGCTTCAGGGAGACACAGGGAATGGTAGCCAGCAGGCAAGCTGTGGAACTAAGCTTGTCATCTTGGGGAAGCAACACTTTTTGATAACATAAATACAGGTCTCCAGGACAATGGATCTTTTATGCCATAGCTTGACTCCAAACAAGTACATTTCATTTTTTTTCTAACCACTTTGATTAATAATGACACTTGGCTTCTGCAAAAGGTGGCCCCTTGCTCTGAGGATACCTATTGAGAAAACTCAGGAGCTGTGTGAACGTAAATGATTGGGAGTGAAATGGAAAACTGTGTGGACTTGCTGAATGCATTTCTTTTTCTCTGTACCTCACCCTCTTCTCATGGACTCGGGATCTCCCATCAACACAAATGTCTGCTGTGGGCTCACACTCTCTGCCTGAGAGACTGAGATGGTGTTGCTCCAACCAGTCTCACCTCTGTATCTGGTTTGGGCCAATAACAAGTTCTCCTGCTTGTAAGTAGACGGGGTGGTGCATGACATAGACCTGGGTCAGAGTCCAGTTTGGGCTATAGTCCAAATGTAGCCATGGGATCAGAACTCCTGCTGTTGTAATAACCAACCAAAATCTCACCATCCTTCTGGCTAAACAAGTCAATAGCCACAAGGCAGTCAGAGGTCTGGGTCACTCCAGGCAGGACCAAGACCAGCCAGCCATTTCCAGGTCTCTTGTCTCTCACTGTTGGAGGACAGAGAGGAGAGGCAGTGCCTGTCCAGAATGGGCATACAACTAACCATTTCCTATTATGGCTCTTTGATTAACCAAATAGACCCTTCCTTTCTTTTGGTGCTGGGAATTTAACCCAGGGCCTTGTGCATGTGACGCAAGCACTCTACCAACTGAGCTATATCCAGCCCATGAATCTTTTTTGGTGTGAAAAAATATAAATATAAAATCTACCATCTTAACCATTTTTAAGCATTCAGTTCCGTGACACTGAGAAACTGTCACCACCACCCATTTTTACTTTTCATCCTCCTGAACTCTATACCCCATTAAATAACCTCCCTAGCCCCAGCCTCTGGGAGACACTGTTTTACTTATTGTCTTACATGACTGGTGACTCTTGAAACCTCTAAGTTGAATCATACAGTATTTGTCCTTTAGCTACTGGCCTTTTTCACTTCAGCGTAATGTCTTCCAGGTGTGTCCATGCTGGAGCCTGTGTCAGAACTTCATGCCTTGTTAAGGCTGAAAGCTTTTCTGTCATGAGGATATGCCACATGGTACTGATCCCTTCCCTGGTCGACGGGCATCTGAGTTGTTTCCGCCACCTTTGGCTATTGCATAGAATGCTGCTCTGAACACGGCTGCACAAGCACCTTTCCAAGTCTCTGCTTTCAGTTCTTCGGGGGATCTATCCAGAAGTGAAATTGCTGGATCATATGAGAATCTGATTCGTGTTCTGATGAAATGCCATATTGTTTTCCATAGGCTGCATCATTTTCCACTTTAAGATATATTGGAAGAAAAAAAAAAGTAACCCCAACATTTTGATTCAATGCAAAAATAAATTTAAAAAAACCAAGACCCCAACCATGTTTCCTATAATACTGGACCTAGGTGACAGAACATGCATCTTCCCTAGACAGAAAATGCATTGGTCCTAAGCAGCCTCTGAGGCCAGCATCTGACCTGGTAGCCTTTGCTCCACTGTTTGCCCTGACTGCCTGCCTCAGGTTTTTGGTGCATCTCAGCGCTGGGAAACTAGAATTACTGTTCTCCCTCTTGGGATTACAGTCTTATGTTCACAGCAGTAGAGACCTTCTAAGTTCTGAGCAGGAAATATTGGAGATATAGGAGTTTGTCTCATATGGGCAATTTGAAGCAGTAAACCTTTCCACATGGCAGACACTGGCCCACCTCCTGAAATCTTTGTTGGACATGTTTAAGGTACTTGTGGAGACAGAGAAAGGGAAACATTCTTCTAAAACCAGTTCCTGCTGAAAGTAATTTTCAAACATGATCTCTTATTACAGAATTGGGTCATGAGTTGACAAGTAAGATCTTGAGAACTGGAATTTTATTGGGTATTCTTTTGCATCCTGCAGAACCTAGCCTAGTACTTCTTTCACACAAAGTGGGACCTTAAGATAGAATGTGTACAGTGGATTTAGCATAATGTCTAACTATCAGGCTTGGTAGTCAATTGGCTCTTCAATGATATTCAACTTGATGACAGGACTTAACGTCACAGATTGAGCACAGTCTAAGATCAAACTCCAATTCTTAATTTTTTTTTTTTTTTGGTAAGATCATCCCTTTTATAACAAAAAGAAATCTAGCTAGTCTCAGTAATTGAGAAAACAGATGTTTCCACTAGAGTCTAGCTCCCACGTCTCAAGTGCTTACAAGTTTTAAAAACAATAAACAAAAAATTGCAAGTAAAGGTCACTAAACACATAAAAGTGGCAACACTGCTAATAAATTAAGAGAGCAGACTCAAGTACTGCATCCTCAAGAGCAGGAAGTGAAGGGTGGTAATTCTTGGCACGGGGTAGTCCACGCTCGTCAGATGCCTCAACTCAATTGCTGCCCCAGACTCTCACTAATATCAGGTCACAAGCATGTGTGTTTTCCCAAGCTCTCTAAGCTATTTAAAAGATACTGGGAAACTTGAACTTGACGTTTTTAACAAATACACAAAAAAGAAATTTTTAAAAGTTTCAAAAAATGGTAATAGTCGTACAAAGATCCATTGAAACCTTTTATATTAGCAAGTTTTAGGCAAAACTGACATACCGTAGCTCAGCTATGCCATCTGATGACTCGCACATTCAGTAGCTCTGACAATTAAAGGAAGAGATTATTATAATTCTGACCCCCAAGAAATGTATTTTTAAGGATTCACAGGTAATCAACTCTTGTTAAAGCAAACACTGGAAACGATGAATGAAAAATTATTCCTTTCTTACATATCAAAAGGTTGAAGGGTACCGTGGTTAAACCTCTGGCAAGTGGGGCGAGGTGGATGCCCAGATCCCTTGTCCTCTTTCTGTCCCTGAACTCCCTTCTTCAGTAAAATGAGAATAATGGTCCTAATAATCTACTTCCTGGTTTGGCCATGAGATGCAAAAAAGTGATTGATTACATATCAAGTATAGTGGAGTGTTAGTCATCTGTGTCTTCTGTTCTAAAGTAAATTCTTCCTGTTATGCTTTTGGACATTTCCTTCATTATCAACCCTTCGGGGGGGGGGTGCATAATAATAAAATTTGTATTATAGCTATTTTCGAAAGAGCTCAAAATGTTATATCATTGCAGACACTTTTATGTGCTCAGGGAAGGAGAACAAAGCCATGGAAAGACAAGTTCCAAAAAAAAAAAAAAAAAAAAGACAAGGTACTAGTCTTTGTTGCACATGTTATCACAACTGCCAAGAATTTTACAAAAGAACATCAATGTTTACAAAGAGGTCTAGACCAGGGGAGTGTCAGGGGCTGAAAAATCCTAGTTGGAGACACACTGGGAATAGTGAGTCTGAATAAAAAGACAGAAAGCCATTAGAGAGTGAGGGAGGAGAGGAGGAAGAATTTGGTTTGGAATGTATGCCGTTATGGTTCTGCACCTCTGAAACCCATAGAAAAACAAAAACACTGAGTTTCCATTTTAAAGATGCAGCTGCCAATCAACCACTGACTGTATCATAAAGTTTTTATGAAGTGCCACTTTATGTGTCAGTTGAGATGCACTGGGTAAGAACCCGATGAAAGCTTATGGTATGTGCCTCATTGGGCAGAGGATACAAATAAGAGACACACAGGACAAAGAGCTGAATGCAATGTTTTTAGCCGGACCTCCTGACATCCAAAGTCATAGGATTGGGGTGACACTGTTTTGTTTGCACAGGGACCGTGCCTAGCAGAGCTATTCCTGGAGCATATACGAAAACTGAGATTCTGAGAAGTAACCTCTCACTCCAACCTGCTGACCTCCTTCCTGCTCCTCCTCCAACAGATGCAGGCTGCCCAATTAGGTACATACCCATTGGTGCCACACTCAGCAATTTTTGAAAGAATTGATGTCTCCCTTTAATTTTTTATAGACAGAACTCTTGACCAGAAAGTATAAAATCTTAAATGTGACTAAAGGTGCCAACCCTAGACTTTCTTCTCATGGTCAGTTTCAGTTCCCATGGAATGTAAAATGATCACTTGTCATTTTAACTAAGGAAATAATAGGCATCTCCCCATCTCCTTGAGATGAGGAAGTTTGACTAAGTGATTCTTAAAGATTCCTTGTAGAGCTAAATGCCTATGATTCTTTAAGATTAGCATGCTTAGTTTCAGTCACTTATAAATTGTTTCAAGAGGAAACTAATTTTTCCCCCTGATCTCATTCTTTGTTCCCATGAAAATTTGGTACCATGTATGGAGATATCCTTGATAATGGTTTTAAGTCTCAAGCAACATGAAACCACATATACACAAATGCTATTGGATGCCTTAGCTTTCTGGGAATAGTTCTAATAAGCATATCATGCTCAATAAACTTTCCATATTAATTTCTGTCCATTTGTTTAATAATATTATAGAAATGAAAAAAAAGATGGAGGTAACAGGTTGAGTGTGACAAAGGACATTTTCTCCACAAGATGGAGCTCATTCTTTTTGCTTTTATTTTCTAATTTCAAAGGAAATTGTATGTTATTGCAGAAATGTTCACATGTGATTTGAGATATTTGACATTTTCACCACTTTTTCTTGTTAACAGTTCCAATTCCATTTGTGGTTGTTTGTTGAAGAACAAAGAACTGAGGGGTTTTGTATTCCTCTCCTGCCTTGACTAACAATGACCTAGCCATATTGAACTATGTAAAGAGAAAAAAAAAAAAAAAGACAGTCATCACTTATGTTAGGTATTATAGTGAATAAGACATGAATATTTATGGAATACAATCAGTGAACTAAGCATTAGTTATTGAGTGATAGGTCAAAAAAATCTGATTTATGAGCTGTATACTTTTTTGCTTTGCAAGAAAATACCTAGTTTGGGCTGGGGATGTGGCTCAAGCGGTAGCGCGCTCGCCGGGCATGCGTGCGGCCCGGTTCGATCCTCAGTACCACATACCAACAAAGATGTTGTGTCTGCCAATAACTAAGAAATAAATATTAAAAATTCTCTCTCTCTCTCTCAAAATAAATAAATAAATAAAATTTTAAAAAAAAAGAAAAAGAAAATACATAGTTCAATACTACAGAGTAATATACCATAATCTGGATTCTCCAAATGGTAGGATTAATGCTGTATCTAAATTCACTGTATGAATCTACATTCATCTTCATTTAAATTTACTCAACTACATAAAAAAGAAATAAACCTAAATATCTTGTTTTTTTCCACAAATGCTTCAACATAGATTTAATACTAGTCATTACCACAAATTATTATACGTGAAACTATAAACTTGTAACAAAGAATTAGGAACTTCTACCACGAGAGTGTTCCATGTAACAAATGATACCTAGTAAAGAACTCTTTTAAAAAACATTTAACACTTTAATATTGAATGTTTTTGTGTTGATGAATGTTTTAAGTATCATTATCATAAAAATGTAAATACATTTCTTAAATGATTTTGACATCCTTCCAAGTTAAACTGAAAAAAATGTTAAGAAGTGCATTTTCTATTTGCTTTGTACAGTGCTACTTTAAACTATTTAACTCCATGAACTTTAAAATCCCACATTAAACTTGGCTGGGTACATATCTGTGGTCTAATAAGACTAATTTTAGATCTCTGCTATTTTCCCAAGCAGAAATACAACTAAAGTTTTGAACTTCTGCCTCAACCCCTGAATATGGGAATAATCATTCTTGTTTTCTAAGAATAAATAAATAAAATTGTGCAACTGAAATTATGGATTTAACCTTCGGATTGGCAATGTTCTCTCCTTTTTTCATTAATGTGCCAATGTTAACCATCCTAATGGATTAATATTAATTTCTCATAATCATACTAATGTTACTCACATGACTATATAAGGAATAGTAGAAATATTTTATGTATGCATACACTCCCTGTTAATTTTTTATTTTCAGAATAGCAGAGAAATCCATAAAGTATGAAAAGGATAAAAGTTAGCCACTTCACTTAAAGTAACATTAGCAAAGGATTTGACTATAGGCCACAGCTTTGTCACACGTGCTGAGTGTTCTATAGATACCATGAACTTATCCAAGGTCACATAGCTAGGAAGTGTGTTTGCCTTCAAATAAGGGATAGGACATGGGTCCTTCGAGCCCACATCCTTCACTACTCCTCTGTATTATCTTGTAGGACTATTGAGGTGGTTTCCATTTTTACCCCAAAACAAGCTATTTTTTTTAAAGGAGACATCATATAATCCAACTTTTCATTTTCATTTGTATACAAAAGGAGATAAGCTATAGAAAAGGTTGCCCTCTTACTTGGAAAAATGCTACCTTTCTCTCCTTTCAGAGGATACACTCAAGGACCACTCACTTCCTCTCACTCCTTTGATGAACAGGTCTATGATGATGGAGTTAAGTACTGAATGAGAACATCATTAGTATCCCAGCTCTGGGCCTTCCTGCCCCTTGGTCCATTGGTGTGTTGTAAAGCTTGGTCCCACACATCTCTTAATGTTTACACCTGCCCTTGCCTAGCACCTGGATCTGTGCTCCCATCCCCCTCTCCCCAAGGCAATCTGTGCCTCTTATCCCTCTTTCTTTGGATAAATTCTGATTCACTCATCAAAACCCAATTGCTATGGCATTGCCTTTGCACAGCCCCACTCACCCTACTCTGCAACTTGACATAAAATTCCTACTCTAGCTTCAGGAAACATTATCATTACACTTCTTATGCCATCCTTAGAATCATGGATGAAGACAGTTTCGTGTTAGTGGTCGTTTTCCTTGATTAGAAATTTCAGTTACCATGAAATCCCTTCTTCCTCCTCTTGTACATTTCCTGGTGGGACAATAACATTATCTGAAGGAAGCACTAATAAGGTGGAAGTTCTGGAGTATCCTAAGACTTGAAGTTAAAGCCAGGTGTCTCCTGAGGGATCTCTTTTCCACATGTATGAGGGGTAGTTTCAATATTCCCTGGCCTATTTCTCCCACGCATTTCTGGAGTGAGATTTAACTAAGATTATACCTGTGAAAACTCTGGAAAATGATAAAATACACAAACATAAGATATAAAGAATCTTCTAGAGCTTGGATCATAAAATGTTCCCCAGAGGCCCGTGTGTGTGCCTTGGCTCCTAGCCTGCAGTGCTAAATTAGCACTTATTAATATCTTAATAAGGTGGGACCTAATGAGAGGATGTAAGGTTATTAGGGGCATGCTCTTGAAGGGGATATGAGGATACCAACCCTCATCTTCTTCTTTTTGCTTCTTGGCTGCCACGAGGTGAGCAGCTTTGCTCCTCCATGCTCCCTCTACCATGATGTGCTGCCTTGCCACAGGCTCAAGTGATCAAGAACTGAAGCCAAGACAAAATAACTTTTCTTCTTTTTTTTAATTTTTTTAATTTTTTTTTTAATGTTGGTTGTTCAAAACATTACATAGTTCTTGATATGATATATTTCACATTTTGATTCAAGCGGGTTATGAGCTCCCATTTTACCCCGTATACAGCTTGCAGAATCACATCAGTTACACTTCATTGCTTTACATATTGATAAACTCATGTCTGTTGTATTCTGCTGCCTTTCCTATCCTCTACTATCCCCCCTCCCCTCCCCTCCCCTCCCCTCCCCTCCCCTCTTCTCTCTCTACCCCCACTACTGTAATTCATTCCTCCCCCTTGTACTGTTTTTCCCTTTCCCCTCACTTCCTCTTGTATGTAATTTTGTATAACCCTGAGGGTCTCCTTCCATTTCCATGCAATTTCCCTTCTCTCTCCCTTTCCCTCCCACCTCTCATCCTTGTTTAATGTTGGTCTTCTTCTCGTGCTCTTCTTCCCTAGTCTGTTCTTAGTTACTCTCCTTATATCAAAGAAGACATTTGGCATTTGTTTTTTAGGGCTTGGCTAGCTTCGCTTAGCATAATCTGCTCTAATGCCATCCATTTCCCTCCAAATTCTATGATTTTGTCATTTTTTACTGCAGAGTAATACTCCATTGTGTATAAATGCCACATTTTTTTTTATCCATTCATCTATTGAAGGGCATCTGGGTTGATTCCACAGTCTTGCTATTGTGAATTGTGCTGCTATTAACATCGATGTAGCAGTGTCCCTGTAGCATGCTCTTTTTAGGTCTTTAGGGAATAGACCGAGAAGGGGAATGGCTGGGTCAAATGGTGGTTCCATTCCCAGCTTTCCAAGAAATCTCCATACTGCTTTCCAAATTGGCTGCACCAATTTGCAGTCCCACCAACAATGCACAAGTGTACCCTTTTCCCCACAACCACGCCAGCACTTATTGTTGTTTGACTTCATAATGGCTGCCAATCTTACTGGAGTGAGATGGTATCTTAGGGTGGTTTTGATTTGCATTTCTCTGACTGCTAGAGATGGTGAGCATTTTTTCATGTTGTCTCAAATATTTGTTATAGGAATGGGAAGCTGACTAACACAGGATCCACTCAATCATTGTTTGTTAATTAATGATCATTTAACATTCCTAGCTCTTAAAAAGTGAGGGTGTGTAGCTCAGTGGTATAGAGCTTGCTAGATGTACAAAACCCTGAGTTCAATCCCCAGTACTGTGTGTGAGCACGCTCGTGCACACACACAAAGGGTTAGAAGATGGGAGATAAAACAGAGGAAGATCAGGTTCTAAACTCCATCTCTTCCATGATTTAGCTTTCTGGCCTAGGAGTCAGAAAAGGTGCAGAAGAAGGTACAGAAGCAGTCAGCTGGTGTATGAGCAGCATTAAAACAGCAGGAAAGTAATCTGACCTCTTTTTTTTATTGGTTATTCAAAACATGACCTCTTTACAGTTTCAAAAAGCCAACAAAATGTATGGTAGGTCCAGCTCCCACTGAAGTAGCTAGCTAGTATCAGTGAGAGGAAATTTAAAAGCAACACGTATAATTGCTAGCCTGTTCCTCCACTGATAAAATATTTAAAATATTTGAATATGATTTGAATGAGGACCGTGCCTAGCCTGCCTGTAGTGTCTACCAATCCTAGCTTATCCTGACTCGGGTTACATTCTCAGAACCTCGGTTTCCTGTCCTGTAAATTGGGGACTTATACTACTTATTGTGAAAAATCTGTCATATTTTGAGATGACAAAATGTTTGCATCAAGCAGGGACTTCATTGGAAGCTAGTAGTGCAGTTTTTAAGTTAACTAACCATATCTTCACTCTCTCACTCTCCCCTAGTAGGAATTTATCTATGTCTAATATTAAAAGACTCTGACTCCTCCAAACTCAACAGGACATGAAAGAGTACATGGATCACATTTAAAAAAAAAAAAAAAGTTTGATACAGAGCCAGGAGCCTGAGCAAGAGCAGGTCCTGGTTAACAAGGGAAATAAAATGTGCACAGTAAGTAATCATGTAACCTTGGTCTGGAGCAAATAGACAGCTTATATCAGAAAAGAACAAAGACTTTGGAAGAGAAAGAGAGGAATTGTTGGTGTCCATACTAAGCTCAGAAAATTGATGGACTCCAGTACAAATTTTTGTGTCAGGATGAAGATTGGATACAGTGCAGTGGGAGGGTTTGGGCATTTTAACCCATTTCTGCTCTCACAATCCAGAAAGCCAGCTTCACTTCATTTTGGCTCTGTTGACCATGGAAGCTTGCAATAATGTCACTGCCTTGGAAGAGCAATCCTACATCAGACTGAACTCTGAGAAACACTGGGCTTGTCAACATTTGTGGGACACAAGCTTGTCCCCAAGCTGAAACTCCTACTCTGACACAGGAGACCAGGTTCTTGTCCAGTTTCTATCAAGGACACATTTTGCAACCTAATCCAAATTCTCTCACTGTCTAAGTCTCATGAAAATGAGAATATAAACATCTGTTCCATTGCTTTGTGAGTTAGACAAAGAAATTTCTGGAAAGTAAAGCAGATACAAAAATGAGTGTCTGTAAGCAGTCAATCTTATCAAATAGAATGGAATTCCTTTAATTTTGTAGAGAACTTCTCTAAATTAATTTCATAACTAGTTTTGTTTCCTATTAGCATGCTGAGCTTTGAGTCTAGAGAGCAACAGGATGTATATTTTGAAGGGAAAAACTGGAAGAGAAGAGGGAAGGAGGATAAGTCACAACAGTATGTTTTAATAGTATTTAAACCTGATAAGGTTGAAGTCTAAAATTTCTCTGTATTTCAAGTGTTTATATACCACGTTCTCAAACCATTTGTTAGGGTTTGGATGTGAGATGTCCCCCCAAAATCTCATGTGAGACAATGCAAGAAGGTTTAGAGGAGAAATGGTTTGGGTGATAGTCATAGCATAATCAGTGAATTAATCCCTGATCAGATTAACTGAGTGGTGACTGGAGGCAGGTGGGGTATGGCTGGAGAAAGTGGTTCACTGGGGGCGTGGCTATCAAGTATATATTTTGTATCTGGAGAGTGGAGTCTCTCTCTCTCTTCTTCCTCATCATCATGTGAGCTGTTTCCCTCTGCCATTCTCTTCTGCCCTCAAGTCCCAAGGAATAGAGCCCGCCACTTATGGAATGAGACCTCTGAAACCATGAGCCCTTCTCTAAATAAACATTTCCTCCTGGTCAGGTCTTTCAGTCACAGCAGCAAAAAAAGCTGACTAAAACACCATTCTATGCAAATTGTACACACAGTAGCAGCACCCAAAAAGAGATGTCTGGGGAAGGAAAACACTGAAAAGCAGTAAAACAAGTTGAGCATTTTCCTTCGCTGCAAATTCAAATTCTGAAACATTTTGAGAACCAACATAACTGCACAATTCTGCTGGTTCAATGTACACTGAGTTCAATGCAAAAAAAATTAAAATATGTTATAAAATTACTTTCAGACTTTATAGGTATAAAGTACACATAAAACAAATTAATTTCATATTTAGTCTCGGGTCCCATTCCTCACCCCCCAAAAATTTTAATATCTAAAAACACTCCTGGTTCCAAGCATTTCAGATAATGATACTAACCTGTACCTCATTTTATAACTAACTTGTTATTACTAATCTCTATGTCCATTTAAAAGTGGTACTTACCAAACTAAATCAAATATTTTAATAAATGAAAATGGGCCCACTATTCTCAGAGCAAAACAAAAAAGCCTTCAGTTAAAGTCACAGTATGCTAGAGGAAAAGCAGGCTGTGCTTATTTTTTTATCTTTTGTCCATATTTCACTACATGAGAGAGTCCCACTTTCTAAAAGCATAGAAGTTCCAGTTTTATTAGAGGAAAAATAACACAAAGGGCAAATGTAAAAAACAAAATTCTGTAAAGGGGTTCTGTTGGTAAAATCAAAGACAATGAGTCTTACTGTCTTATAATGATAGCTTTATATTTAAAAGAGTAAAAATGAAACAAACAGGCCAATAGTGGTTGTGTCTGGTGATAGAATCAAAACTTTTTAGTAGTTTTGAATTTGTCATTATTAACCATATAGTATTGTATATAAAGAAAAAGTCTTTAGGGGCAGAAAGTTTAACATACGTAAGATACTCTAGAAGTGTTGTTTTATGTGCTTTTCTGCATATGTATTTAAAATGGGTGTACTTTTATAATAATTGCTCTGAAAATCTTGTAAAACTCACCAAAATATTTGCTAAAGGATGTATTAAAAATATTCTTTTGAATTCACACAAAAAATACACTAAATGAAATTTCATTTACTCATTCAACAAATATTGGCTGAATGTTTATTACTGATTAGCTTCTTTAATAATATGTTATTCTACGGTACCATGGAATTGGAATTACTTAGATCAGTTATCAACATCCACTGATGTATAAATATATTTGGTCGGTCATATGATTTAATTTATAGTTCATATTTGAAGACTAAGTATGTAGGGATTAAGCAAAAGCATCAGTTATGTTACATGCATATACAAACATGCCACAATGAAACCCATTATTTTGTGTAATTAAACTGCACTAATAAAAAAATCAATTGAAGAATTATTTCTAAAGCAAAATTAGTAATGTTCAGAATTCCAAGTGGTTTCATCTGTGTCATGCCTGTAATATGAACATGATTAACAGCAAAACAAAGTGTTCTCAAGTTGTAGCAGATGGAATTTATAAGTCATTTATGTAACACACAGAATGCTCACAGGAAATACTGTGGGGGAAAAAAGGCTCATTTTGAAACAAGTTTTACATTTTTATGTTCAATGTACTCTTAAACTTTTCAATATTACCTTTTTATTCCACCCATGAATATTTCAGTAAATATCTCTAAAGTATTGATACTACTTAAAAACAATCTAATAAGAGCCATTATCACAAATTTTAAAAAAAATATAGTGATTCTTTGCAAACTCCAGTCTGTGTTAACATTTTTCTTGTTATCTTCTAAAACATTTTTTTTCCCATTTGTTTAAATCAGGATCCAAATAAGGTCTATATATTTCAATAAGTCTCAAGTTTCGTTAATCTGCTGGTCCCAGCCATTTCTTCCCATTGTCTCCATTGCAATTTGGTTATGAAAAAACACGGGTCATGTGTCCCATAGTTTCAGATGATTGGGGTTTTGCATCCTTATGTTGTAGTTCAATATATTTCAGTGTAGACTGCTATTTAGATCTAGAGCTTTGATCCAATCCTGATATAAGATTGGCAGGATACTTCATAGATTCATGCTCCCACCAGGAGGTACCCACTGCCAGTTTCTTCTATTCTTTGTGAAGTTAGATATTAATCATGCCACTGCCTAGAATCATCAGGATTGCAGAATGATGAAATTATTTGATTCTTTATTTGTTCTTTATATAAAATACCTCTATAAAGAGAAGCCCTACCTTAACAATTTGCAAGATTTTGAGAACGATATAATACAAAATATACTTCAAGATTCTGGATTGGCTTCAATGGCTAAAAGGAACCGTGTGCTAGAGGAGAATGAGATATTCTTTTCTAACATTTCACATCCTTTTAAATTAGTATATAAAAAGTCTTTAAAATGCTTTTAAGTGCTCACCAGCAAAAAGTTTCTTTAATGGAACTTTGTGATCTAATGAATTCTGATAGAAAAAGCAAGAGTTCCAGGAATTAGCAGATATGGGTGCTGGCATGAGTCACTGATTCTTAACCCCCATGTTGCTCCATGACCCAATCGATAATACTGTTCCTTGGCCTTGGAATTAATTTATATACTTGGACTTGAAAATAAGCAAGTGGCAAGTTTGGAAAACACTTAAAAATTAACAGAAAAGATGAAGAACTTTGGGAAGAACCTTTTACAATGGTACTCGGGATATTCTGGCTTCCCCTGCACCCTCTCCCCTCTCTCTTCTCTGAACCCCCAAAGAAGGCAAAGCAGCCATCCAGGTCAAATTGCTCCATTCCCCATAGAGCTTAACTTTTCTATACTAAAAGCAAGACTATTTGTCATTTCCTCTGAAGGGAACAGTTCAAATATCCCTTTAGGATCCTCTAGACTGCAAAAATAGACAGGGAATCATATCCATTAGGTAGTTGAGAAGAGGATCCGAGAAGGAGAGTAAAATTTGTCAAAGGTAAGCCAGAGATAAGATGAGTAATACTCAGAAGCTATCAAATATTAAGGAAATATAAATGTAAAAAAATAACTAGAATATGATATCCAAATTCAGCCCATGATTTTTGTTTTCCAAAGGATGCCCCAACTGGCTATTTAATTGACAAGCGACACAGGGAGCAAGGTAAAATTTCTAATGTTTTCTGTGCTGGTTCACTTCCATCCTCCACAGCAGTGCTAGAACTACCTGCATTATTAAGAGGAACATGGCAAAGGGAATAGAAGATGCAATCTCTAATAACTATGTTTAAAGGCTAGTGTTTTGATTCTGACCTTCTTGAGAAGGTCAAATATCTTTGCCAACAGTACCTGGAAACTGAATTATCAGGTCATCTGATTCCCTCATATTTTTCACCACCACTTCAAATTGCTTCTCTCCCAATGAAGAACAATGATTGCTGAGTCATTTTATATTTGAGGTATAATGGGAACAAGTTCTAAACCAGCAACTCCCTGAAAATTTATTTGTCTTCCTGTAAAGACAAGAGTGGAAAAATACCATTTTGGATTCTGGAAGTAGAAGTATTTTCAACAGAAGATGAATTTCAGACAGACAGACATGTTCCCCTGTGCACGGAGTGGATCTCAGGCAGGTACCACACCTCCACACTTCCCTGGATCTCTACTTCCTCATTTAGGGATGAAAAAGTTATAACTGGCAATACTTAATGTCTCTTGGAATGTAAAATTTGAAGACTGGATACTTTTACTATTTCAGATTAACTGAATTAAATTCTATAGTGACTAATATATATCTGGAAAAGAAATCAGTATCAATAATGAGTTGATCAATAGGCTACTTACCTGGATTGATTTAGTCAAAAGGGCACACTGTCACTCCATTAGGGGATAAAATGGTTTTGGGATTTTAGTAACACAAACTCTAAGAAAGAATTAACAATTGGTACTGGTTAGTCAAGCAAGAAAGATTTTTATTAAATTGGTGATGTCATGTTAGGCCACAGTGGCCTTTGCCATCACAGACCAGTATACACCACTGTTAGAATTCAGTTCTCCCCAAAGTCTTTAAAATGTCCTGCAAAATTTAATATGGAGAATGAGGGATACATGACTTCTATCCTGGTATGATACCAAAATACAATAGGCTATTCATAATGATGTGAAACTCCTTGTCAAAAACTAACACACAGGGGGGGGGGGGCTGGGGTTGTGGCTCAGTGGTAGAGCACTTGCCTAGCATGCGGGAGGCACTGGGTTCCATCGTAGCACCACATAGAAATAAAGGTATTGTGTCCATCTATAATTTTTAAAGAGTAAGCACACGCAAAACTATCTCAAGCAGGATCAAAACAATAAGGACAATGCAGAGACAGACATTTCCTGGAGTGGAGACAGAAGAACAAATGCATGAACTGGCCTGGCCTCCTGCGTCACCTCATCTCCTTCATGCTCTTGGCTCCAGGCACACTGGCCTCCAGGACATTTCTAAACACACTCGACACACTTCCTTTATAGGACTTTGCAATGGTTGCTCCCTCTGCCTGGAATGTTCTCCTCCTAAATATCTGCGTGACTTGTTCCTCACATTAAGTTTTGCTTAAATGGCCCTCGGTGGCCTCACTGAAATTCACACTCAGCTTCTCATCTTGTTCTCCATTTTCTATAACACGAAACAATTGCTATTTATGGTTTATAGTTGTATCCTCCAAATAACATGTAATTCCCGTGCATGCAGGAATTTCCCGGGGTGCATACAGAGTAATAAAGGCATGCTCAGCAATGTGTCCCACGTGCCTGGCACATGGCATGTGACAATATTTTTCAATAAATGTACAAATAAGTGAATGTATATAAAGATTCTATTTATAGCCCAGGAAGGATTTCTGGGTTATCTCTAGGCAACTGGTCCACTTGGCACAAGCAAGTGGACCAGTTAAAGGAATGTATTTATAGCACCCCCATCGTGATGTGATTACATGGCTACACTGTTCACTTCATCCACCAGGCAGGAATCTATATTCCTACATATTTATTTATGCATGATTTTAAGAAATGTTTCATGAAGACCTCCATTTTGGAATTTGGGGAGGTTAGGAATGGCTGAATTTTACATAATGATTTTTTTTAAACTACTTGAGGGGCTACAGAAAAAAATAAAGGTGCCCCAGATGGTGCTCTAGCACCATCTCCCCAACCCCAACAGAGTAGCATTCATGTTATCAAGAGCTATACTGGTTTTTTTTAATGTGTTTTATAAAAAACTAAATGTTTTTAAACTACTGAGGTAGAAAGAGGCCCTCGCACACTGTATCAGTACCATGACTAAGACAGGTACCAATAATGGCAAACACAGTTATAATCTCAGGATGTGCCTACCAAAATAAATAAATAACTTTTTTATTTGTTTGTTCTTCTTGAGACTGAAGGGATCTAGGGAAAAGCTCTTCTTCCAGTGGTTTCTACCAAACAGATGGTCGTATTTAGAGAACCTCAGGTAAGAGTTCAAGACATGTTTTGAGTTAAATTAACAAGAATTGTACAATGACCATGACTGGGAATCCCAGAGCTTCACATAACCATGACAGGGCTGCTCACAGCCCAGCTAAAGAGCATCAAGAAAGAGCTAAATAAGCTAAAGAGCTGAATAAGAAGCAATAAAAGTGTCCGCCTGACATCAACATTAGAATAAAAGAAAAACAGAGATGGCTTTTAAATATCACTAAGTCCTTGGGAGTGGGAGATGGAGGGTTAAGAAGGAGGTTGGGGGGGGTGGATTTAGAGGCACCCAAGGGTTTTGATTCTCTTTCAAACGCAATTCCCTAGAGCAGTGCTCACCAAGAAGTACAAATAAAATACATATTCATGAAATCCCAATCCCAAGAAAAATCATCTGGGAAAGAACAGCAAAAGTCAGAACGCATATCCATAAAAGAGATTGGTGAGTTTTCATTTTTATTTCCTTCGAGCTTTCCAATCGTCTCTAATTCAAAATGATTGTTTTTTTTTTATATATTATATATAAATGTGTTAGGAGAAAAGGCTAGACTTGAGCTTGCGCCCTCTTTTTTTATGGAGAGTAGTTTTGTGCTCACTTAAAATTCTTTGCAAATCCTCAGATGATTGGTCTCAGAAATGCTTTATTCCCAGGGGGGCTCTGAGCTCAGCACCAGCTGGAGTTGAACCAGAATACAAGCAACATGTCTGGCTGCCCTGCCAGACCTGCTGGAGTGGTTATAAAATTCTGGAACAAACCAGACCCCCTGACTTAGATGAATGTGATGTGCTTCAAAAATGGTAAAAGTCAGACCCTGGATGAAGTAATCCAGTTGGTGGGCTGCTTCTGAAATAAATACATGGGTTCATTCAGAGCCATTGCTTTCTGGGGAGGGAACACTAGATGTCACTGCTCCCACGAAATGCCACCTTACAAACCTATATGTGAAAGGGAGGGCACGCTCAATAGACCTTTTACTCCAGTGGTCTTAATGTTCATACGGTGGGGTTAACGTTTCACAACGAACAAGGTTGATGGACTCTTAGCCAAATTTTCTCTTAAAAACTAAACCCGTCTAGGTAATAAGAATTACATTTTATTGTGGTTCTCAGCATTAAATTCCAAATTCCTTCTATCCCAGTCTGCACAAATCATCCTTGGAGTGGAAGGAGCACCAAAAGACATTGGGCAGAACACACAGGCTCAGCCAGGTGTTGCCAAACTGAAATTCTCCCTTACCATTTCATAGAGAGCCACTTTCCAAGTTCCCAAATGTGTCCTGTTGCATGCACTGGTTTGAACTCTATGAACCATCAACTATGAATTAAAACCTGTCCCAGAGAGGTGATGGTGGATGACTTTCCTGACTGGGTGCCATCACACTGTACAACATATCGTTTTCATTGTCCCTGCGCAAGGTAAGAGTAGATAATGAAGCAGAGGTCCTGCTTTAAATCCAATCCAGGCAGAAATCCTTGCTTCCAAGTCAGTTTTAGGATACTTAAACTTAAAAAGAAAAAATAAATAAATAAAACCATACAAACAAACTTGGGTACCTTTGGAAGAAGGTTGAGTGATTCTACCAAAATACTCAATCCAAACAGTACAAAGAAAAACAATGCTACCATTACTGTATATAAACAGAAGCAAAAAAAAATCTGGAAGTCCATTTGTGTGCTAACGTGTATCAGAAGGAATGGGAGAGAGACCAGTAATCTCTCAAACTTAATTCCTTTCCTGTAAGTAATTAAATTTCTTTGGTTCCCCTATTTTGAAGTTTTTTTGTTGTTTTTACTTAAAAGTAAAATCTAATCCAGATTAAATAGGTGCCATAAGCAAAAAAATATATATATATCTTTACAAAAATGTTTAGCATTGGGAAAACTCAGTACCCAATAAAGAATTCAGCATGACTTGGATTTGCAGAATGATTAATTTTTAGTTAATAAACCAAGGATTACAGAATTACATCAATAATAGTATAAGCATATGTATATATGCATACTGATCAGTTACTATGTGAATTAAAACATTTTACATGTGATGTCTTCTTAAAAATTCAGAACCAGGTCAGTGAATTACTCATCTGTTTCATAAAAAACAGGTAACGTTTGGAGAAATTCCTCGTAGTTCTTGACCACTGAAATTGTTCAGACTCCACAGAAGGCTCTCTTAGTCATGATATTGTATTTATTTGTAAGTATCCCAAAAAAGATTGTGTGTGGGTAGGATCTACAGTGCTACAGATCAAAATTTAATTATCCATTGCATACGCCATAGCAATTATACTCAAAGGTGGCTATGAAAATTCGATATGCATTGCTGAAGACACATCTAGACACTGAAAACATTTCCACCAGGAGATAGCTCTATTAAAGTGCTTTTGTAGAGTAGTCTGCATTACAGAATGAAGTAAGGAACTCATTGGAAAAAATACCTTTTTTTTTTTTTTTTAGCCCAGAACAATTAACATTTAGCTTTTAGACTTTCAGGCAGTATGAAATTAAACAGCACCCATCTTTCAAAGAGCAATGAGGAGGACATCTAACAGATTCCAAAAGACATCAGCCAAATCTTATATTGCACACTCTCTCAAAATCCAAGGCATGAGAAATTGCCTGTTTCCTGTTCAACAGATGAAGAAACCAAGGTCAAAGTGGCTAAAGACTTGCTTTACTGACCTGAGTGGGTCACTGCCCCTTCAAGAGTCTATCACTCCCTAGGGCCCTTGAGAAAAGCAGTTCCAGGGGTCCCTGGGACCTGTCATGTGACCTGCTATATAGGGCCATAAGTGAACAAACCCGAAATGAGTTTTGAACACACTGCTCCTCTAGGAAATTGGGTTGCATGAGGTCAAGATGACTACACATAGAGGAAGGATGCCTTATTCCCTTACTTTCTTATGCGCTTTTATCACGAACCCACAAACTCAAAAATTCTAACACATTTGACCCATGGTCCTGGGCGCCATATTGAATTGACTAGTATTGAGGCTCTCTTCCTAATTTGCTTCAGAACCCAAGTTTCATTACTATCAATCTTTTGATTTAAATTGTGGTAACAGGAAGTAGAGGGAATTACAGGTTTTTATTTAATTTTTAAAATATTATTTTAGTTATAGATGGACACAATATTATTTATTTATTTATTTATTTTTATGTGGTGCTGGGATCTAACCCAGTGCCTCACACGTGTGAGGCAAGCACACTACCACCAAGCTACCATCCCAACCCCTCTAGTTTTTAACTTTGATAAATTTGTTTATCAAACTGAAAAATAACATTCACATAGGTGCTGGATATATGGCAGAGCTCCCCTTGCAAATTTGTAGAGGGGAGAGAAGAAGTATTTAAAAGTGGTTCTGGGATAATTTATTATCCAAATAAAAACTGATTTGATTCTTTCCTCATACTCTATACAAAAGTAAGTAAAAATTGAGTGATTTTAAAATAAAAAAACTTTTATGACTTTGTTATTAGGAAAAGACTTCTCACATAATGAGAAATAAAAATATTAAAGAAAAAAATTGACAGTGTCACAAATTAGAACTCATTCATCAGCAATATAGTGAAAAAACAATTTATAACCTGAGAGAAGACATTTCCAATACATACTGACAAAAAGATTATTGCAAGATTATATAAATATCAAAGAAATGATTACCAAAAAAAACCCACAATATATGACAAAAGATATAAAGGCAGGGTATAAAAGTCTGACATTTCCTTGTGATAAGGATATGAGAATGAGAACTCTAGCTATTGATGAATGTAAAAATGCTACAGCTATTTGGGATGACAGTTTAGCAATATCTAATAAAATTAAAAATATGCACATTCTAACAATAGCCATTCTACTCCAAGGTATGTCTCATGCAGAGCTTCCCAGATAGTCATCCAAGGCAAATCACATCCAGGTACAACAGATATCAATCTGCTCAGCTGCAGGGGGCTGGGCCAATTGCTGCAGCTGCAAACAGCCTGCAAAAAATATTCTTTAATATGAAATAACTCAAAAAAATTGCAAAAGCACTGCTCTAGAGGAAGGCTTACAAGCGTGCACCAGCAATCTTGTACCTGAGTATTCATAGCATCCTTCCTCAGAATAGGAATGAAGAGGGAGGGAGGGAGGGAGGGAAGGAGGGAAAGAAGGAGGCAGGAAGAAAGCCTCTTAAATGTCTATCAACAGAAGCTGCAATAAATGAAGAGTCCTACATTTGCACAATAGAATACTGAACTACTTACCACTCTGTGTAATATTGTACTATTACGGATAAATTACAGTGTTTAACAAAGACAGGAGTTAGAAGCACACTACAGTATTCTATTACTTATAAAGTTGAAACATAGAAATTTTGTTGAAAGACATGGAAGAATACTCATTACTAGACACTAAAGATATACATATACATAACAAAAAACTTTTAAAATCATGGAACTGATTTTAGAAATTTAAGGTGGTGGTTTTTGCCAGTGGGAGAAGGAGGGCTACATACACAAGGGGATCAACATTGGTAATGAAAATGAACCCAGTTCATGAAGCTGAGTGATGGGTATGCAATAACATATTATCCTTTGTACTACTTTGAATGTCTTAAAAATTGCATGACAAATTAAAAAAATAGAAGCATCGAGTTACTAATAAATGTCTACATAAGGAATGGGGAATTACACAATTCAAAGATTAGTGTTTCACAGATGATGGCAATGTCCAAGATGAACATCACACGTACATTATATCACTGATTCTGGGTACCACATCTTCTGTTTCCCATTCTGTCTACACTTCTCCATTTTCTTCTCTCTCTACTCTTCTGTTTCTCTTGTCCTCTACTTGTCACCCTCAGACCAACTCATGGCACACTCCCCCAGTCTATTTAGAAAATCCACAACAGTTGGTATCTATGGAGGTTTTTCCACAAGCCAGTCCCATTCCCAGTGCTTTGGATGCCATCTCATTTAATCCTAACAATTCTACCAACAATTATATAATCTACAATGACATGCCCGTTAACACAGAAAGACCCAACAACATAATAAAGATTAAGAATTCTGTCCTAAATCATGCAGGTAAGGAATAGTGGACCCAGCCCACAGGCTCTTAGTCCAAAACTCACACTTCTTTCCAGCTGTATTGTGCTACTTTTTATAATATACCTGCAAATATGCATTTTATACATTTTATATTAAGTTGTTTTTTTTAAGTGTGTTTGAATCAGAGTCTTACTGTGTGACCCCGGCTGGTCCAAAGAGTTATCCCACCTCTCAAGTAGCTGGGGCTACAGATGTGCGCCACCACACACCCACCTCTACTTAAAATCACTTAAATTCCTTGACCTTGGTGAAGGTGAGACAGGGTGAGGGGAAAACTTATTAAGTTACTTATACATTGAGGGTTCCTAATAAGAAATAAATTTTACTATGTTTATCGGTAAACGATGAATCAAGGAGGTAGAGTCCTTCATTATAACCACTTTTTCAAACAAGGAAATAGGTTTAGAAAAGATAAACAAACATAACCCAATATTATAGGTAGTTGGCGAGTGGTAGAGTCAGCACTCAAAACCAGGTCTGACTCCGTATGACACTCAACACAGATTCACACTGCACAACCACCTCAGCCAAATCCCAAAGGTAAAAACTTCTTTCCCTTTGTTCAAAAGGATTATTGCTCCTCATCTCAATTAACTGGCATGCCATCGATAACAACTACAAAAGTGTCACATACACACGTATACATATTTCTACTCTAGAGTTGCAACATCCCTTTGACATACTCAGACTGGCTTAAAATTGACCACAGTCCCCAACCCAAGTGTATTTCATCATGAATCTAAAAGCCCGAGGACTCACCTGGCAGCCCTTCCAAATCTCCAAATGGAGCCCCGGGGAATGAAGTCATGATTCATTTTCAAACTGAGGGAAAATGATACTCTCTCATCCTGTAAATCCATATCAGACCTTTTGACCACTTGAACAAAATGTCTAAGAAATGAGACTTATATACCTAACAGCATTAAGACAGTCTTCTTTTACTTTGTCCTTTTCACTTCCAAATTGAGACACTCAAATAGTTTGTCAATGACCAAATTAGCTTTTCATCTGCATACTTAAAGTTCTTATCTTAACCAAAATATTTCTTGAAAAAGTATTTTCCAGACCGTTTCATCCTGATAAATCTGTCTAAAGTAATATTCAGCACATAAGAAGATCAAGAAAAGTAACAACTTGGAAATACTAATTTCTAAGGTCCAAAAAAAAAAAAAAAAAAAAGACTCTCGTTGCCCTTAAAACACATGAGTTGAGGTTGGATTGTAGCTCAGTGGTAGAGTTTATCTAACATGCATGGGGACCTGGCTTTGATCTCCAAAAAAAATAAAATAAAATGTTGTCACTAATAAGATGTTCAAAATATCAAGTATGAGCATGCTGTGTATATATACGAATAGCTAATACAATTCTCCTTAGCTCAATTAAACATGAGTATACAGACTGCAACATGTTTGCAAATTTTGAATTAGACTCCTTCACCAACAGTGTAATAAGCTCAAAATTACTCCAAACTTAGGTATCAACTTATAAAACTACTCAGTTGATGAAAAGCAAGTGGGGAACATCTGGAAAAGCACATCTTTACTTCTGTTTCCTGCTGTAAAAGTCTGAAAATAGGCAGACTCTGAGTTAAGACTTTCCTTGAAAATTTAATAACCATTTGTAAGTTAAAGCAAAAAGTCCCTGGAGAAACACATCCATCTATCAAAGAAAAATTTCTGTCCTCCGTCAAGTTGATCTTGCTGTTAAACTGTTTCTTGCCCAAGGGACGTGATTTTTTTTTTTTAATTAAGCTGTTTGTGTGTATGCGTGTGCATGCTCATGCTTGTCTGTGTGTGAGATCAAGGCAGAGCTTTCTGGATACATTAATAAGACATACATTTACCTTATGTTTCATATGTAGTCAAGCTCATAACCCACCAAAGGGAAATGAATCAATTCAGCAGATAATGCAGAATGGCAGCCAGTCTGGAAAATATTATATTAGTTTCGCATTGCCTAGTTTGGTTCCATGAGAAGAGGTGTCATCAAAACAGGCTTTTTGAAAGAGAAAGGGGGAGAGGGAGGAATTCCATCAAAACAGAGGAAAGATCAATAGAGAAGTGGACTGAGGGGGAGCACAGAGGGACTGGATAAGGGAAGAACAGTGGAATGAATCTGGCCAAATTTTCATATGTACATGTATGAATATACCACAGTGAATCTCAACATCAAGTTTATCCACAGGACACTGATTTAGAAAACAAAAACAAGGGGGAAAAAAAACAACAACAAAGTGCAAAAAGATCAGTAGAATAGAAGGAGGGGAGAAGGAAGAGGGAGGAGGGGGTGAGGGATGTCCTGGGGATTGAATTAGAGCAAATTATATTCCATGCTTTTGTGATTATGTCAGAATGTATCCTAAAAAGAATCAATTAAAAAAATAGCCTTTTTGATGTATGCCACAAATGGCTAAGGGCTTGTCAGACAATAGACACAGTTACAGCCCTGGGTCTTAGTATTTGGGTTAACTGTTATTTTACAGTCCCTCTGAAGGAGAAATGCACCTAATATTTGCATCTTCACAATTCATAGTTTTACAAAGTAGCAGCACCCACAAAATACATTTATATCAACTTGCACCATGATGAATTTCACATCAAAACTCTTAATTTGCTACTTTTGCTGGCCCAATAACTTTTCATAATAATTTTTAAAATTTGTAAACCATTTTTAACAAATTAAAATTGTATGTATTCAAGGCATACATGGTGTTTCATATAATAATTATTCTTAGGTAACAAATGAGGTGGAAATTGCTGCTATGAGATGCAAACTAATCCATCATGTTTCTTTAAAATGTATATGTAAATATATTGGAAAGAAAAATGAATGAGGAATCAAATGATAAAATGATGGGTGTAAATGATTTTCTGTTTTATGGTACTTGCAAGCACTTATGGATTTAAGTGCCACATAGTGCGTGCATGTGTATGTGTGTGTGTCTGTATCACAAACTAACTTTTGGTAAATGATAGCTGTTTTGTAATTCTTTAGAATAAAATTGTTATTAACTAAAATATACCAATTTCTGCCTTACTGTTGATTTAAATTTTGGTTTATATGTATATATTAGCTAGCATGTCTTCTTTTACCTGCCAATAAGAAATGCAGACTGGTATAACATTCTCAGGCAGCAGGTGCTACTCCACCCCTCTGAGCATGCCCTTTGAAGAGATCAGAGCACAATGGGGAGTTCATGGAAAATCTGCATGCACCCCCAGGAGTTGGGAGCAAGTACATGGTACAGCCTGTGCCTTGCTCCTGAATCTTCCTAGAAATGTCTGAAAGCAGGGGGAAGGCTTGCTAGAGCAATTGTTTTTGATAGAAAACAGGGAAGGTGGTGTCCATGGGGGAAAGAACAGGCTGTAGGATGTGGCCATTCCTGTGGTTCCAGAAGACACAGTAGAGATGTGGAAAAATGAGCAGCTGCATGGTCAAGTGGATGCACCAACATCTTGGAGAGGAAACTGGGGGAGAAGACTGCTTCCAAGGGTCAGAAAGGGTCACACTTTTCTTCTCTGAGAATCCTCATCCATGGAAGGGATTGGTCTGGGGGCATCTGAAAACCATGCTTAGCTTGTCCTTGGGACCCACCTCTAGAGGTCACCAGCAACAGATGGAATCAGTCCAAACCAGGGCAAAATCAAAAGCATATCCCCACCTCTGGAAAGTTATATAACATCTTTGCTGCCTTGACTTCTTGTCAATATTACAGCACTAGAGGAGGTAGGCTTTGACAGGATCAGAGAAAAGTGAAACACCATTTTCTCTACCCAACTCCAAGGAGCTAGAAGGGAAGGAAGAACTGATGAACAGACCAGGCCTCATCCATTTCCAAGACTCAGGAATCTGATCAAAAGGTCTTCAAGATCAGATTTTATGCATATATGTGACTGGAATTTCAAACTGTACAGGATGTTAAAAAATAATCCAAAATGACTGTTCATTTATACAATGTCAAATGTTATTAAGACATGCTCACCTAGTGGAAAAGTAAAAATGGACACAACACAGATACTGAATAGAAACAAAAAAAATAGCAAAAAAAAAATCCATGCTTTGTTCAAAAAACTAGGGCCAAGTACCTCCTCTATGCATACCTAAACAGTAATCATTTATAGAGCTCTCATTTGGCTAATTATTATGTGCTTAGTACTTTAAATTTTCCTTTCATTTTCAGAATAACATACATGAGGTACATGGGTATTTATCCCCATTGGATAGATGAGAAAACTGAGGTTAACAGTGGGCTATAACCTTCCCAATGAGGCAGAGGGTAATAAGTTTACAAAGATCAGGAGAGTTGTATTTAAGAACCCAGAAAATATAAAAACAAAATAAGACAAAAATACACTTGAGAGGTACAGATTAGTAAAATACTTTGGAATATGGGATGAAGACCAATTTTTATCAATTTTAAGTTACACTTAATGATGATGATTTTAGCAGAGACTGTAGAGTGAGCTACGGGATGAAGACCAAAACTTTTATCACATTAATGTTTGAAATAGCCCGCCCAACAAATGTACAATGCACAGCTGTGGATAATTTTTGGTCCAATTATTGTGCATCCTAACCGGTGTTTAGTGGTGATGCAGCAGTCCATGTTCTCCTTTCTTGGTTAATGCAAACTCGATATGCTTCATTATAAGATCAGTCATGAAAAGCATAAATGACAATTTATAGGAAAGTTTACATGTGGCAGCCCCAAATACACCACAGCAACAAAGAGACTGATGAAAAAGGTTTGGTTTCTATAGCAACTATCACATGGACCATCTGTAAGCTGAACCACAGCAATGGAAGCAAAATATGAGCACTGTTAAAGTCTGCAGTGGGTCCCTTTGTTTAAACATATTGTTAAAATTTAATATTTTTCTTCTATATGGATAAGCTTCTCCTTTTATTTGCCATTTCACAAGCTGATTGTTTTTTTGTCTGAATGAGCTTGTTTTTATTGAAGCTTATAAATCTAACCTTTGCAAAAATGAATGTATTTTCCTACTGAAACTTCCATGCTTAAATGATTAAGCACAAACACAATGGATAATTGGCATAAGCAGAGAAACATGGATTGTGAAAAACTATTATATTTCAAAAAACAGATTCTATAAAATGCTATTATAAAACTACAGTTCTTTGTTTATTTAGTTTTTTTTTAATCAAACAACCTGCTTTTCATAATAGCTGTCACTAGCAAAAAGCAGAGAAGGGAAATTACAACACAATTACTTGTTCCTTATTCATTACCATATATGTAATTATGTTGCTCACCGTTCAGTCCCTGCCAAAATCAACATCATTTACATGTACCTTAAATTTCTCTCTATACATCCATGTACACACGCATGTATGTATGTGTAAGCATGTGTATGTGTGTGCTTGTCCATTTCTATTTCTCCCTTATCAACTCTTATGAGGGTACAAATTTATGGAATACAGTTAAAATAAGTACAATTAAATTAAAATAAACATTTTAATCTTGAATAAAATTGCTACCTTTATAAGGAATGCTTTTCTGAGCTCATTTATGATGTATTACTCAAAAAGACCCACAGTAAAAAAAAAAAAAAGAAAAAAAAAGAAAAAAGAAATCCATAGACATCAAACAGAGAAAAATGGAAAATTACCATCCAAACGACAAAACTGTCTTTGGTCAGAGGGTCACACTCACTCTGTCCAGCCTGCCTTGTGGAGATGCCTTGGTTCTGGCCCCAGTGTGGCTTCTCTTCAACTCCTCTGCAATACCACTCTGTTACAAATGTGCACTTCGCAAGCGTCTGCCCCACCAGGTCAACCTCCAGTTGGTTGAGTGGAACTTAGAAGGAAACAATTTTTTCCCTGAGAATTGGATCTGGATTATGTGACCCATTTTCTTGTGCCTGTACTGTACCCATGAGATGCTGCAAGATATTGCTGAAACCTGTTCTAGAGTTGAATAGTCTGAACTCTCAGAGGGCGGATGACAGACATTTAAAGCATCAATCCAGGAATGGTTCACATAATGAGGACCCTGGGAATGAAGCTTTCCCAACATTTACTAACAGAGATCATAGGAAACAGACAATCACACTGTGTCCGACTGTCCCCTACAAAAGGGAATTTCAATGTCAAAACATCAGATTACAAAGGCAATACCTCGCAAAACAAAGACAGTAAGGGCAAAGAACTTGCCATTTCTAGAAGCAACAACATTCCGGATGGAAGTTACCACACAGGCACAACGCAGAATGGATAAACATCCCAAAATAGAACGTGAGAGTGATTCTGAACTATGGACTCCGGTACAACCTTCTCAATGCATTCTATTTGCCTTCCATTTATGGGGCAATAACTGTCTCAGGCACTATGCTAAATCCTTAATCTATATTTTAATATTTTCCTAAGTACCCATGGCTTGTGTATTATTAGCCTCACTTTACAGATGAGGAAATGATGGTTAGAAGATGGTAAGAGGTAATAACCCTTAAGCAAGTGGCAGGGCTTATTTTGGGGTCTGATTCTCTGACTCCACAGCCCCATATTCTCACCACCATAACCTTTGGTGCCTCAACAGAGATGGAGAAATTGATGTCCAGAGAGAATGTTATAAGTATGCAATCACAGTTAAAGAAGAAACCAGAAATTAGATGGGTTGTCTTTCAAAAATCATGCAAGATGATCTCAGTTTCCAATTTGGCCCCACCCAAAGGCAAGTCAACAACTTTAACATAGGCAAGTTCACATTTCTGTGTTGCCAGCCAGATTTTTCACCAGCATCCTTCACCCAACAGACAATTATGCCTATTTGGGGGCTCCAAAGCACATATTCTCCCCTAAACAAACTACCACCAAAATAGGAAACCATCTAACAGTAAACTGGGAAAATTTTGGTGAAAGTATCATTCAACTAAAATTAGTATTTTAATTTCTTATTATATAGCTTAAGAGCAAAAGATTAGTCACAAGAGAGAAATTCTGAGAGTCAAAGCAGATAAGAAGATAGATAGCAGGTATCTTTCAAATTCTACCTGGCCTGTACTTATTTGAATTCCAAATTGTATAAGATGTTCAAAACATAATACTGGATCATGTAATAGGTGAGTAGGTGAGAAATCTAACAAGGCTGAAAGTCCTAATGAATAATCAACACAGGGGTTAGAAAAATAATATTGCTCAATACATTTTCACTGAATAAAAGATTGAATAAGATAGAAGCACATAATAACTAGCTACTTGCAGTGATTTAATAAGCAAACAACTCTTGGAAGAACATTAAAAAATGATTATCACATAAATGTTGATTGGCCAGGGCTGGGGTTGTGGTTCAGTGATAGAGCGCTTGCCTAGCACTCGAGGCCCTGGGTTCAAGCCTCAGCACCACATAAAAATAAAAAATTTAAAAAGTAAAGATATTGTGTCCAACTAAAAAATAAATACTAAAAAAAAATTGATTGGCCATAAATTTATAACTAATGAATATCAGCCCTACTAAACTGCAGAATCCAAACTCTTACCCTATTGTATAGAGAGTCAGTCTGTGTAATAGAGGTGAATTTTAATGCAAAAAATACACGGAATGCATAAACCTGTTGTTTCAATAGGCAAAATCTTTCTATATGGAGTCTACCTCAGGTGTGGTGGCATTAAAAATCAATTTTTAAAATGCAATTACTGTTTTCCTCACCTCTTAAACTGTCCCTACTTAAGAAACAACAAATAATTGCCACTTGACAAAGAATATTATTATAAAATTAATGCATTCAATAAAGTTATGACTTTTTTAAGGGTATCACGATACTAAATTCTTCAATTTGCTAAATATTAGGGGAAAAAAGTAGAGTAATTCAATTAAATAGGTATAATAAAAATCAAATACTATTGGAAACATTCCTAGTAATTGTAAAAACAAAGAATCATTTTCATTAGGAATTTTAAATTTTATTATTTTAAAATATTTATGCTCATTCTTATGTATTTTTTAAAACTTCCCCCTCCTTTTATTCATGAAAAGCATGCATTCAAATTTCAGCAAGGTCATATGTTTAACAATGATTATACAAAGTAGAATAAATTTTTAAAGTCAGTAAGGTACATGTTGCATAGGTCAAGATATTCTCAATTGTTACTTCCATGATGAAAATTTTCAACATAGCAATTTTTTTATTGTTTTTATCTTTTGGTACCAGAGATTGAAGCCAGGGGTTCTCAACCACTGAACCATGTCCCCAGCCCTTTTATATATGTATCTATAATATATATAAACTATATACATTTATTTAGCACATGTTTTATTTAGTGTCTATGTGTGTGTACAGCACACGTATACATTGTGTGTGTGTGTTGCTTAGGGATTCAATTAGTTGCTGAAGCTGGCTTTGAACTCGCAATCCTAACAGCAAAATTTTTAAAAATAAAATCAATGTGTACAAAAAGAGGTCTAAGTTACAGAGATTTTGCAGTAGTAAATGCCACTAAATGCAAATGATTACAGTGGCCTTTGACTTTTTAGTATTTTATCATTTAGTGTTTTAAATAACTGAAGAAACTGTAGTATTTTCAGTAACAATACTTTTAATTGTTGCCTGCTCAAAAATGCCTTTGTAAACACAATCTAAGTACTCTGTTTGAAAAGCCATTATTTTCTCACTTCCCTTTTTAGTCATCTTTGTTTGCAATGATACACACACGTCTCCTATCCAACCATCCACACATCTGTTGCGTCTACCTTCCAATGTACTCAGAGCCCTACCACTTCTCTCTTCAACCCTTCCCACAACTTCCCATGCCAAGCCACCATGACCAGTGCTACTCAACAGCCTCCTGCTGTCATCCTTCCTGTCTTGCTCCCCAAAAGTTGCCTTGGGCAGAGGTCAAAGTGATTGTCAAAATGTAAATCAATTCAGGTCCTTCAAAGGCATTCTAAGTCACTTAGAATAAAACTGAACTTCCAGGATGGCCTACATTATCCAAACCCCAGTTTCCATGACAATCCCACTTTCTTGTTGCTCTTTCTCCATCAGCACAGTCCAAACATGCTAGTCATCTTGCTCACTCTCAAATATGCCATGCAAGATGCTCCGTGGGCTTTCAGGCTGCTCAGGCCTGGATCATTTCAAGGAGATCCACTGGACCTCGGCTTAGAAGCTTTTCCCAATCCCTCCAACTCCCAAATATCAGCCCAGTGTCCACTTCTTCTGTTTTTCATCCTAGAAGTTGACATTACAGGACATTTTATTAAATATTGATATCTATATTGTCTGTCCCTCCAGTAGAGACAAACTCACTGAGAAAAGGGACTTGGGATATTCATCACTGCAATTTCCAGTGCCTGGTTCACAAGAGGTCCCAATAACTATGTGCTCAACTTCTTTCCAAATAAGTAGATGGCACCTTCACAGTTCCAATTCTCCTAACAATCCTTCTTGCTACTACTTTTTTTCAGCTGGCACATGCAGACATATTTATTGAGCACCCACATGTTCAAAGACAGTTACTAAGACATTACAATTATGAATGCATAGAAATCTCACCTTTAGGGGGACCAGAAAAAAGAAATGTAAACAATATTGCAACATACATTGCTTGCAATAATAAATGCTATAGTATTTATTTAGTACAGGTTAAGTGATTTAAAGTAGATGGTCATAAAATGCTTCAGAGAGAACAAATGAAACTGGACCATGAAAGCAAGCTTAGGACACTGGTTTATCAGAAAAATGAAAATGCAGAAGTAAAGGTAGGGACACACATTTTTAGGGAATGATTATATGCTTCAGAGAGAACAAATGAAACTGGACCATGAAAGCAAGCTTAGGACACTGGTTTATCAGAAAAATGAAAATGCAGAAGTAAAGGTAGGGACACACATTTTTAGGGAATGATTAGTGAGTTCATTTAGTTAAAGCTCAGTTTTACTGTGCAAGTGAATTGGAAGATGATTCTGCAAGAGTAAAATGATACTATTGCTTTGAATGAAGGTTTAAAGGTCTGAATATTTTCCTCATAGGCAATGGGGAGTCATTTTACATTTTTCATCAGGGATGTGTCATCAAAGTCACGTTTTACAGAGATTAACCTAATGGCAGTATATGAGCAGGCTAAAAGGAGTGTCCACAGAGACACAAACGAGGAAGCTCTGTAAAACCTGGTGTAGTGGTCACTGATGGTGACAACCTCCAAATTTGTTCCCCCTTTTCAGTAATATCCTAAATGTTGTTCATGTTTCCACTGTCCTCCACAAGAGGCCATATCTGCCAGGAAAAGTTGGCCCCATTGTATTTTGTCTCAGAGGAACCCCATCTCCCTGTCACTGACCTGCTCCACAAGTCCAGCTGTGTCACTTGAAAGATGTCAGTCCTCTGACCACAAGAATCGGTTCAGGAACATGCAATGTGGTCCAATTTAAAGCAAAGAAATACCAAGAGATGTCTTCTAGAAACTGTGAGGAAACGAGTCCTCTTAAGATACACTTTGGATGCCCTTGTGGACACCAATTTAAGGATCTGAGTTCCTATTTGCTGAAAGAGGATGGAGCCAGAGAAATCACAAAGAAACATGCCAGAGTGCTTGGCCTAAGTCTGTCCTGAGGTCTGCTTTATCTCTGGACTTTCAGTTCTGTCAGCCAATAAAATTCCTATGGCTTAAGCCTGGGTGAGTTGTCTTTTGTGTTACTACAGGCAAAAACATTCTACTTGATATACCTTAGGCATGAAATAAGAATGGTGTCTGGAGTAGGTTATTAGCAGAGGGACAGAAGGAATGGGAAGGAAGGGATTTGCTCATTCAGTAAACATTTACTGAGCATTCCTTATGTGCCAGGTCTAAAAGCTTGGGCTAAAAGAACAAGAAGATGGAGCCGACACAGTCCTGCCACTAAAGAGCCCTGTATCTGAAAACTATTGACCAAGGTCATGATCCTTACAGTACTGCAGGGGTCAGAAAGCCCTGTGGGGACAAAGATTAAAAGAAGGGAAGAAAAGAAGGTAAAGAGAAGGAGGAAAGGCAGAGAAGGAAAGGGAAAAGGGAACAGAGAAAGGGGAATAGAAGGGACAAGTAGAGAAGACTAATGAAACACCCTAAATTCAAGAAGATCTAGAAGAACTCAGAATGGGGTAGAATCAAAAGCTACTTCACTGGAAAAATCAGAAAGATAGGAAAATTGGTGATTTACACTGAGTTAACAATGTTCTGAAGCCATCATGAATTTGGGGACAAAGGAAGACACATATACAAAACACATTACATACATAGGGATGACACAAAAAGGATGGAAAAGGTGCCCCCATTGGGAGGAAGGCGAGTTTATTTTAGACACCAGTGAGATTAAATGATATAACAGTCAAGTCGTACTTAATAAGAGACTGGCACAGAGGCAGCCCTCACCAAAGTTCTGCAGCTGCAGCTGCTGCCGCTGCTATGTTGTTTGACAGTTAAGCGTAGGGGCTAACATAAACTCTAAAGCCACATCCTGGGTCCAAGTCCTGTAGTTTACAAACTATTCGAGTATAAGCAATTAACTTAATCTCTCTGAATCACAAGCATGAAATAAGGATGGTTATAATAGTAATAGCATCCTCTCAATGAGGTTCCCCTGAGCATAGAGCAAGTTAATATATGTAAATCACATGCAAAACGAAGCCTGGAGTGCTCAGCCAACACTGGTGCTTATTTGTATGGTGATTAGAGCAGCTAGAATAAAGAATTTTTCAAAGGCATCATGGAGGTCCAAACTAAAGCTTAGTTTTAAGACTGCAAAGGCATTTTATCAATGAACCCAAGAACAGGATCCTTTCTCCCCAAGCGTTGACTCTCATGATGAATGCAAGTTCACAGTTTAGAGACAATACAGAAGAGCTTCGTCTTCAGCAGTAGCTCTGGGAGAAACTGACCCGTATTAGAACCAGCTGCCACATGGACCAGCGTTGCTTATCACTAAAGGCAGGTGTCACACGGAGAAAGAGCTGCCTGGGCCCTGTCAGGCACTGACAGTCCCAACAGATTACATTCTTGGCACGCCTGTCTGAGGATTGCTGTACATCCCTCTGGCCAGAGGCCAGCAGCTCATAACCCACACTCTTGGTCAGTGGAATGCATTTATGAGACATTCACCAAGGGCTGAGGCACAATCTGTAACCACAGAACAGAGTGAATCTAGTGACCGCTCCAGAACTTGAACAGAGACCTGGGTTTCTGGGCCCCAGTTGGTAACCTGCAGAGATGACTCACCCCACCACCTCTTGAACAGCTGGGTGGGTCAACTTGTGTTCGAGAGCTTGTATTTGTAAACTCTTCCTCAATTGCCATGAGGTATAGTGTCGGGTGCTTCCGTTCGAAGTACTGAATCTATTTTCCCCTGTTTACATTGAAATGTCTCCTGTGGCATTTAAAGTCTCAAAATATGCAGTTTTATATAAACTTACTAAACTGGCTAACAACTGTTTAATGACTGCCGAAAATAACTGAAGTGAAAAAGAGCAAGCCCCATTACATTTTGGAAAAGTATTCCCAAGATGATCTTGAAATTTCCTCTGTGATAGCTGGATATTTAAAGAAATCTCTTGTCTTCAGACTTTGCTATGTATTTTTAAATATCAAAGGGAAAAGGATAGAGACCAAGCACTAAGAATCAACCTAATTGTAGTTCCCTAAATACTGAATCTAGAGTTAGATGATTAAAAGCAGAAATAATTTTAAAATGAATCTTTGGACAAATAGGACATCAGTCAGTTATCACTGTAGAGCGAACACCATCCTGTCTAAACTGCATTCTGTGCAACATGACCAGAACTGCTAAAAGCATAGTGACAGGTATGAGACCTGTAAAGATAAAGTCACATCTCGATGGTGTCCCAGAATCAAAATGACTCCGATTCTCCTTTTTCGAGTGGAAGTCCTACTGGGGATATTAAACAGAAATATCTCCCCAAACCTGCCCATGCCCCAGCTATGGTCTCTTGTTCCAAAACACTGAGGGCCATGGGAGGAGGAAGCTGCAGAAAGGAGGGAATGTGGCCTTAAGGCCTTTGTTGAGAGTCCCCAGGACATACCACCAGAAGCACAGAAACAATCTGAAAATTACAAACTTTTAAGCTACAAAGACGTCCAGAATCTTTTAGAGAAGGAAAAGACACCTCCCTGGCAAACTGTGCTATGGTCTACAGGCCTTTACAACTTGGAATCTCCATATCAATGTGGGACTTAGAGGTACTCAAGGCCCTAAGGGGCCAAATTTTCCACCAATGCTCATCAGGCAACTCCAACTAGAAAGACCACTTGGTATACTGGGCATAGTGAAGTAGACAGATGAACCTCAAAAGAGAATTCAGAAAACGAAAACCTGAAAGATAGGGGATGAAGATAAAACTAGGGAAATGGAACTGAGACCTCAGAACTGCAGGGGTAGCTCTGACTACGTAAGCTTTGATTCCGAGAATCCCTCAGGCCTAGCTCCTTCTAGTCTGTGTTCAAATTCTCTTAAATACCACAAACCATTCCCTACCCCAGTACTCCAGAGCCTTGCTATTCTGCTCTACTTATTTTTTTCTGTAGCACCTATCACCTGCTAATAAACTATACAATGTATTTAGCACGTTTATTGCTTAATCTCTCCCTCTGCAGAATGAAAGCTCACAAAAGAAATAAAGTTCATCTGTTTGAGCCAATGATGTTTCATAAGCACCTCTAGCACACATAACAGATGTGCATAAGTATTTATTAAATAAACAAACAAATCTAAGACTTTCAGACCTGCATCCATGCCTTGAAAATTCTCCCTACCTTCAAGGGGAAAGGATGGTAGCAAGCTCCTCAAAAGGAAAATACTCATCAATCCCCTATGTTAATGGGGAGGATCAAGAGGCTAAGCCAGGAGACTACAGCTTTGAGGTCCAGAAGGAAGCCCCCACTGAAAGGGCCCTTCTAGAATCTATCTCCTTGGACATCTCTTTCCTCAATAATAACTGGCAAGACAAAGTGGGCCTCGTTTCCTTTCTACTTAAAAAGAACTCTTTCTTTCAAGTGGAAATAGGAATGGCCTAATGAAACTAATCTTTTTTTTTTCCTTATTTGCCTATCATATTTAGAATGGCCATAGCAAAACAAACCTCAAATTAAGCAAGAAAACAAACAGAAACATAAGTATCAGTGAAGATGTAGAAAAATTGGGATTCCTGTCCATTGCTGTGTAATATTTAATGTGCTATAAAAAATGTGTGACAGATCCTTAAAAAGCAATACAGACTTACCATAGGACCCTGTGATTCTACTCTTAAGTATATCCCCACCCCCGAAAAATGAAAACAAAGACAAAAACTAGTTCACATAAACATATGTTCATTGCAGCAATATTCATGATAGTCCAAAGGTGTCAGTGAACCAAGTCTTCATCAAGGGGTAGATGGCTCAACAAATTGTGGTATATCCATTTGATGGAATATTGTTCAGTCATAAAGAGGAATGAAGTACCACTATAATGCAGATGACCTCACAAAACATTGTACTCAATGAAAGAAGCCAGGGATAGAGAATGTGGCTCAGAACTTGCCTAGAATGCTTGAGGCCCTGGATTAGACCCCCCCAGCCTGCCGAGGGGGTAGTGGGAGATGCCAGACACAAATTTTGTAATTCCATTTATATAAAATGTCCAGAATAGATGAATCCATTGATATAGAACCCAGCTTGGTGGTCATCAGAAGCTAGGTGGAGAGAAGGATGGGGAGAAACTGCTTAATAGGTAAAGAGTTTACTTTGAAGTGATGCAAATATTTTGAAACTAGATAGAGACGGCAGTTGCACAACACTGTATATGCATTCGGTACTATTGAATAATTCACTTTAAAATGGTTAAGTGAATTTTATATAAAATAATTATTTAAAATGAGTAAATGCATGAAGCCACTTAAGCCCACCAGACCAAGACAAAGACTCCTTGAAGGTCCAAGTGAGCAGATCCAGTGGGGCTTGGTCAAGAATGGAAGGAATAAAAATAAATGTCTTTGTGTGGTCTCGTTTCTGCCTCTATACTAACTGGAGATCAGAGGAATGGGTCTGAAGATAGAGGGGCTGAAATTCAAAATTCAAGTTCAGCAATCCCCCCTCATCTGTGCAGTGTATGTTCCAAGATCCACAGTAAATTCTTGAAAAATTTGGACAGCACTGAAATTTATACACAGGCACGTATATACTACTTACATACCTAAGATAAATTTGCAAATTAGACAGTAAGACATTAACAAATGAAACAGAAAAGGAACAATTATAATAATATACAGTAGTAACAAACATATGTGAGTGAGGTGTCTCTTCCTCCTCCTCAAAAGATGGATTTTCCAATTAACATTTCTGGACCCTGGATGAGTTTGGCTAATTTAAACTGTGGAACACAAAACCATGGATATGGACTGGGAGCAGGAGATGACCATCATCCTAGATTCCTAGAATCCTGGCTCAAGTCTGTTTATCTTCTGTTACATCAAACTTTGGTCCTTTTCATCACAATGTAGATCAATAAAACTACATTGGAAGTGTTTTGATTTTTCTCCAACTTTAATCACTGAAATGAGAAAGACTGTTCAAGAAGCAATTCAACAGAGTCAATGGGTCTCAAATTCTAGTTCTTTCACCAACTGTCACTGGACAAATCATTTAGCTTCTCTGAACCTCGATGACTTCGTTAGAAAAGAGAGATAAGAATGTCCACCTTATTTATCTGCAAGAGTTATTTCAACTGTTAAAGGAAAAATAGAAAAGTACTTTGGAAATATTCAGCTACGAGTTCCCCAGTTCTTATATTTTCCAACTCCATCTATTTTTTTTCATTTCAATTTTACTACTCTACTTTATATCATTACCATTTTATATCTTGTTTGCCTTGATCTTCAAAGGAAATCTACTTTCAATTTACACTTTATTATGCATTCTTCCTTCTGCCATCAGATGGTCTTTCAAAACCAAACACTGATGTCTCCACTTCAAACTTTTCCATATCTTCCCACTGCCCTTAAGACTCTGTCCCAATATGACTTCAAGATGACTTATGATATAGACCCATTTTAGTCTCCTTACTCTTCTCTTATCAACACCTAACTCAGCTCTTGAGCCTGCCATCCTGCCTGAAAGTTCGTTCTCTCTCTCTCTCTCTCTCTCTCTCTCTCTCTCTCACACACACACACACACACACACACACACACACACACACCTCCTCCATTTGCCCCTACCCTCACTGCTACCTCATTTTCAAACCCTTTGCAGAATAAATCCAAGCATAAGGTTTCAATAAGACATTGCCTCTTCCAGAAAGTCTTCCATGACTCAAGACTGTGTTATACACCCTTCTTATACAGAGGGTCACTCTTGGAGACAGAGAAAATAAAGAAGGTGGATGACTGAGGCCTTCCCTACAGAAATAATGGCTGATGGGAACATATTGATAGATTAGAAACTGTCCCTGTGCCATCATTTTCTTGGACCCTTTGGATCTGGTAAATCCTACGTGAATACGTCATTATTATTAAGCAGATCTTCTAGCCCTTGGGTTATGGGCATAAATCCCAGAATAAATTAGCATTTGCCAAGAGCCTACTACTTTCAAGGCATGAAGATGAATTAGATCTCCGTGGAAACCTATGCTGGGGCTTCAGGGAGCTCCAACCATAAAGGGACTCAAGGGAAAATGAGTCAGTCCATTGCTTCTCCGCCTATGGGGTACTACATCCCCAATGCCTGCCTGAGCTTTATGAAAACCTTAACTCACAACACAGATAAGCACACTATACACCCCCCCACACACACATACACACACAGAAAGAGAGGCACACACCCTTTCACTTAAAAGGGATCTTCTACAAGAGTTCCTAAACAGGGCTATGACCACCACAACAGTAGCTTTATGTACATTAACAGAGTTGACTCCCTCGAAGCAGAGTTTAGAAGAGGTAGCCTTTCTAAACTGATGCAGCCCCAGCAAGAAGTAGTGGCCAAATTTCAAGTCCAACTCATGCACCTCCTGTGTAGCAACCAGTGGGTACAATCTGCATAATCATGTGCAGTGGTCAAGACTTAGTAGAATTCCCTGCCCTTCCCATGACATGTTTTCCTCTATGACCACTGGCCCCAAATCTCATGTGAAGAGAGACATGTTTTATGCTCAATGCTTTCAACCCATGGGAGGAGGAAGAGGTGGACTTGGAGTCATCCTTGCCCACGAGGGGGTAAAAATGGTATAAACTCCTACAAGAAAGAATTCACTCCTATGCTTTTTAATTCTGGAGATGGGACTCAACATTTGCCTGTATTCAACAAATTTCAGTTCTTAAGAATTTAACCCAAGATGAAAAAAATCACTACTTTTATACCCAGGGTCAACTATCCTTTCTTTATTTGTGCAGGTCACAAGAAAAGATGGCCAAATATCACTTATGTTGACTCCAGGGAACCCTAACATGTCACCGTGACCACATTTGAGGAACAATTTGTTACCCCTGCCATGAAAATCCCTCTTTCAAAGTTGTCACCCTCCATGGGTTGTCCTCATGTGCCTTGATCAGTTCAGGACAATCATGAACCTTATTCAGTATTGAACCTTATTCAGTATTGAAAAATACACAGAAAATAAATGTCATCCTAGGTGACAGACAAGAAAAATTGATTTCTCACAATTCTAGAGACTGAGAAGTCCAAAATCAAGATGCTGAAAGATCTGGTATCTGGTGAGGGCCCGATTTCTAATTTGCAGAGACCTGTCCTTTCACTGTATTCATGTATGGCAAAGAAACTCAAGAGCCAACTTTCTATTTCTTATTATAAGGACACTTATCTCACCATAAGGGACTTTCCTCATGGATCTAATTACCTCCCAAAGGCCCCAACTCCTAATATTCACCTTGAGAATTAGGTTTTCAGTATATGAGTTTTGGGGGGACACAACCATTCGTCCATAGCACCATCTGATGATTAATCTATGAGGCAGACTGAGACAACCAGACCCAATCATTTCATCATGAGACAGCTCCTTATGTAGTTGCGGAGGCTGCAGTTAATCCTGCATTGCACTGTCTCTCCATCTAGCCTTCCTCTTATCCCACCTAGATAACCTCCAAGCACACTAATAAATAATCTGCGTGCTACTCTCCATTTCATAGTCTGCATCACAGAAAACCCATCCTGTGGCATTGATCATGGCCCCATTACACCAAATACACTAGCTCGGATGTAAAGAGAATACCCATAAGTGATATAAGGCCATAGATTCAAAATCCATATAAATCATTAATTTCACATAAATAAAAACCTTCAAGGAAAATATATCAAAACCACATTTATAGAAGGATGGCTCTCCTCAAACTACCTCTTCCTCTCTTTATGTCAAGAGCATCAACAAATATCATTTTCATGTGCATGAAAGAACATGAGACCTGGAGGACCTTATCTGGTATTGAAAAATACACAGAAAATAAATGTCATCCTTGGCTTCTAATAATTAGGCACACATATAACTATACTTTTTAGAAAAACTGTGTGGCAAAGGAGAACAATTCTAGGAAGAACAAACTGTTTAAAATGCAGTGGTCTCAAAGAATATTTCCTTTAGGGTCGCCTTTACACTCCATTCTCTAGTCTGAATACTTCTTCACCTAAGAGCATTTTCATCTTTTCAATTGTTTTGATTTAAAGGTGTTGGGCATATTTGTATGGTGGAAGTGCGGGATTTGACATGTTCAGCTCTAAGAGGTAAGCAGAAGGCATCAGATGCATAAACATACTTCCTGGGGGCTTTGAAATCACCTCTGATTTTGAGCAAGCCATGTTACCTCCCTACAGGTTAGAATCCAAAGGTAAAGTAAGGGAAAAGTCCTACAGCTCCTCTAGTCATAGGATTTTATGTTCCCTAAATATTAGCAAAAAAAATAGAGTTTGAAAATTGAAGAACTTTTTTAATAATATTTAATTTGAATCTTTTATTTATTTTTTCTTACTTGGGCAAGTAACAGCATTTCCCAGAACAGAAATACCCACTACCAAATTTATATGGAATATAAATTCAGAAATTGGATAGGGATTAATTGAATATGATGGGAACACATCATAAGAATAAGTTTCCACTTGAGAGTCATGAACACCAATCAAAACACAGAAGTCAATATGAATAAGTTCTGAATTCCAAAGCTCCCTACCCATTCTCTGCTATTAAAATCTGGAGTTATCACCATCTTGTTGGCCTCATGTATTCTGGATTGTCATTCAAGGGCTGAGGTTCAACAAAATATGACCACAAGTTTTCCACATGTATTTGTGAACTGAACTGCCTAAAACCATGGAATCCCCAAAGTGGGCAAAGGTATACCGAAACAAATGAAAGCAACTAGACATTTTTCTTTGCCTAGTAGACAGGCAAAGATTTAAAAGAATAATAACATCAAATGTTAAGATGTGATGGAAAACACAAAGGTAGTTTAAACTAACTGATGGTAGCTTAAACTGATCCATTGTTGCAGGAGGATGAGTTGGCAGCATATAACAAAACTTTGAAATAGTCTAACTCAATGCTGAACAATTCCATTTCCAAAAATGTGTCCTTAGACAAAACTCTGACACCAACTTTCACCATTGTGCTACTTTTAATAATGGAGAGAAACCCAAATTTTTATAATGGGAATCACTTAAAAACTACTACTATAAAATGAAATACTATTCTGCCATGGAAAATAATGAGAATTATGTTGAATGAAATGGAAAAGGGTTCACAATATTCAACTTAATGGGGAAATTAAGCTACAGAACAATGAAGACATGAAATCGTTTGGGAAGAAAAAAAAAAAACCATGCACAACCCAACACAGATGTTTGAATCCAAGAAGTCCAGGGAGAATACAAAAGTACAATATCTGGAGGGTTGTGTGATGTGTGCTTACCCCTTTTTTGCTGTGTTTCTTTTCAATGAATATGAATTTCTCATGAAATAAATTAGCAGCTATTTTAATGGCATATTCATGAGCTTTTCAATTCTCATTTTAAATAAAATCTTCAAAGCCACAACTGAAACCATGAAATAAACCAGTTCTGAAGATACCAACACTCTAGCAAAATGTAAAATCCCAATATGTTTAAGGAGCTACTTTAGAAGATTGTATATTTTAAACAAATTCTTCAAAGTTTATTCCTTATTCTTTCTCAGAGACTATCCTGATACTGACTCAAGTTTTAGAATGTGAAATAAACACACCAAGAGAGGTGTGTGTGGGGGGGAAATTAACCAAAATGACCAGAGTGGTGACCTTATTTAATATTGTCTTAATTTTCCTACACTAAGAATGTTATTTATACCAGAAAAATAATAACTTTTATATGCAAGAAGGAGATGATTTAGGGATAGGATTAAATATCTGTCTCCTTATCTTTGCCTGTATTTCCCAAGTTTTCCAAAATAGCATATCTTACTTTCATTATAAAAAAAATCATTAGATTTTTAACTTTCGAAGTTTAGTAAAAATCTTGAAAGTCTGGAAAGGGTTTAAACAGTAGATGAAACCTTTGGTGGTGTGTTTTATTGTTGTTGTTAACAGAAATATGAAACTTGGCACACAGATGTCCATAAGGAGTCTGCAACCTATGCAACAGGGTCATAATACAATTTCAACAGTCCAAACACCCCAACCACTGCCCTCACGCTGTCATCCGAACCACTTCCACTGTTGTAAACCCTTCATTTAATATTATTCCACAATTAGTTCTGGACTTTTCTAAAAGGGCATGTTTTAATAGCACAAGGATAACATTTTTGCATCCTTAACAAAAGCATTGTTCGGACTTTATAAAGTCATTGGACTCTGAGGTGCCATATCAAAACACTCTTAAAAGATGATGCAGGACATTAAGTAACTGAATGTACCAGAGAAAAAGCTTTAAACAAAGATAATTCATTTTATTAGATTAAAAAAACATTCCCCGAGGGCTATTTTGCCTCTCAGAACAATACTGTATAATACAGTGAAATGCTTCCTCTAGAATTTCACTTGAAGGTTTAAAGAAAAGAAAGAAAGAAAGAAAACATAAGAACCTTCCATGTCTTGAAGCCAAAAACTTTCTTCCTAAAAAGTTTTTTTCCCCTCTTATTCATACAATTACTTTTAAAGGATGATCTGTTAATTCTAAATTTTACCAATTTGAGCAAAGTATCAGAAATTTGATTTTTAACAACACATCCTAGCTTATCTTGGCAGTGTCTAACTTAAACCCTAAATTCCAAAAACGTCAAAGCACGTCAACTGCATGGTCTGGTTCTGAGCCTTTAAAATTATTTTTTTAAAAAACTATTTCCAAGGACATGATGTTAACAGATGACTTAGAATTTGCTCTAAGTAGCACATTCTTCTAGCTACCTTCTCTTGTTCTCGGTGCCCAGACTCACCGGTCTTTCTACCAGTACATCAATCATCATCATTTTTTTTTTGAATGTGTACAATCAATGTTGACTCTTTTCAGAAATGATGTTTTTGTCTTTTGAAAATATATTTAATTTTTTTAATTTAGTAGTTCTAATCAGTTATACATCCAGTAGAAAGCTCTTCAACTCATTGTACACAAACGAAGCAGAATTTTTCATTTCTCTGGTTGTGCAAGAAATAGAGTCACACTATTCATGCAATCATACGTGTACCTAGGGTAAAGATGTCCCTCTCATTCCACCATCATCACTTCTTTTAACACCATCTCCTCTGCTGGCTCAGCTCTAGAGTTGCTTCCTCCGGAAAGCCTGCTGGGACTTCTCAGATTACACTGGCCCCTCTTAGACCACCCATCCCGGCTCACAGCCCTCTGTGTTCTCTCTTCCCAGAGTGTCACTAAAGGGCTTATTTTAATCGATCAACCCCCATTCCTTCTGAAGGCCATAAATTCACAGAAGCAGAGACACTGGATTTTACTATTAAATCCTTAGGGCACAACACAATGACAGTTGTAGAAAAGATAATCCATTTTTTTTAACTGATTCGAGAGAGTGTATGATAGTAAGAGATATCCCCTTCCAAGAAGGACTTTGTGTTTCAGACACACATTTATTAAAACATCTATCAGTGTCTTTGTTCGAATGTCAACTCCAAGAGGCCTTTCTGGAACACCTCCTCGTCACCCTTCTCTATCAGTTTACCCTGATTTAGCTTCTTCAAACCACTTTCCTCTCCTGATGCATGTTAATCTGTTTGCCATCCCTCTCTACCAGAAGCATGCAGTCTCCATGACAGCATGATTTCACCTACTTTCTTCTTCCACTTAGAATAATTTCTGGCAACAGTGAGCACTGAAACTAAAGTTGAATGAATGAATGAATGAATGAATGAATGAATGAATGCACTAGGTATTCCCAGAGAGCCACACAAACAGGAACCCCGCCTCCCCCGCCACACAGCTTTCTACTTTCCAACCATCCCTGCCCATCTTTTGCCAGCCTTTCCTCAAGGTAAAAGATGTATTTCCATTTTCCTTTCTGTTTTCCAAAGGCTAGCTACTCTGACATCAGTACTATTTCAGTTAGTATACAAAAACAAGGACCCTGCTAGAAGCTGTGTCCAAAACAGTCCAAGATGCCAGAACAAATTCATTCCTCTCAGCATTTCCAGGGCAACAGCAAACCCAAGATGACCTTCCAGTTTCCTTTTGCCAAAATGCATTAAAACCCTGCTCAAATAAACGCTCACCAGAACCGGCTGAGCTCACCATATAAATGGAATTTAAATAACACATTTCCTATCTGGAAGTACTTTGTATACAATTTAAGTAATCTGGTTTTGTTAATAAATTTTAGGTTGAACAGAATCAAGCTACCAAAGAACTATTTTAAATTTAGTTTGCTACAAACTTTTTACAAAGTGAGTTTTATGGTATATGATGATATTTTAATTTAAAAAAAAAAATACCAGTTAAGGGACATTCTACAAAATACCTGGCCAGTAACCCTCAACACTGTCAAGGGCATCAAAAACAAGGCAGAGGAACTATCACAGCCAAGAAGAGCCTAAGAAGACGTGACTACTAAATGATAGAGAGATTTCTCAGATTAAAAAAAAAAAAAATTCCTTAGGAAAAGCTAAGAAAACTTGAATAAAATTTTAGCTTTATTTAGTGAAAGCATAGAAGTGTTAGTACATGAATTCTAACAAATGTATCAAGTTAACCTAAAATGTAAAAATAAGGGAAACTGTTCTTGGGTTATATGGGAACTCTCTGTACCATCTTGGAAATAATATCATAAATCTTTAATGACCTTAAAACAAAAATTTGTTACAAAAAAAGTATTTTTAGTTTCCTGTGGTATTTTAATCTTAGATGCCTAATAACCGTGAAGCATTGGTAATAAAATCTTCGTTTGGCCATCATCTCAAGAAGTTCTGCCTTTCCCTTGCCATTTTCAACCCAAAGCAATTGAGTTTTACAAGTGTAAATTCATGGTCCACCACACTGGCACCGGGATATAGGTTCTGAGTGAATAAGATGATTAATGTAATAATCCATGCTATGGAATTTTGTCTGATTTTTTTACATCTAAAATATTTACCTTGTTGACCTTACTTAAAAACCGATGAACAAGAACCTAAGACCAAGTAGGTCCAAGGGAAGGTAGCCCATGGTCTGCCCCGGGGAAGTGTGGCCAGGAGGAAGCCACCCAGGAGCACTTTATCAGCTTTACTACTGTCTGTAATTTCCTTACTGACTCTTAGACACTGAAATCAGATTGCACATCAGAGACAAGCAGTATCCTAGGAGAATGCCCACAGGTATCACTAATTGTTTGGGGGATTTATTTGGCTGCAATTTAAAACTGATCTCAAATTTCAGGACTCTGACTACCAGCCTTTTTTTTTTTTTAATGGCAGAAGATTATAATATATTCCTTATTTTCTATAAAGGCTAAACCTTAAGAGAGTTTAGTACCAAGTTCCAAAAGATTGGGGAGGTTTAATTAGGGCTGGAGTATTATGTTTTCTCATTATTTAGATTAAATGTTTTCATTTTTGAGACTGTCTAAAATTCTCAACCCTTTTATCTAGAGGGCACTTAATGGGAGAAAGGAGGGACTTATGTGAGATCATTTTGGTCCACACCTTAGATGAAGAAAATTATAGAGGACAAGATGACCCTGGATCAATAGATGACCAAGGAAGAGGCAGAAATGGTACCCAAAGATGCACATGGCCTCCATGTTGGCTAAAAGTCTTATTGTGAATTCTCAAGGGATTTACTTTTATTTCTCTTACTGGATTTTCAGAATTTGATCAGCATCTGCTCTGTGCCAGTTATTTATTTAGGATTTGTTTGGGGAAGGGGGAGTATCAAGGATTGAACTCAGGGGCACTCAGCCATTGAGCCACATCCCCAGCCCTATTTTGTATGTTATTTACAGACAGGATCTCACTGAGCTGCCTAGCACCTCACTGTTGCTGAGGCTGGCTTTGAACTCACGATCCTCTTGCCTCCGCCTCCTGAGCCGCTGAAATTACAGGTGTCCACCACCACAGCGGCTTATTTGGGATTTATATTGTCCTTGGTCCTCATAACTGGCCCAGGAGGGAGAGAGATATTTTCCCATGTTGCAGATGAGGGCACTGAAAATGAGGGAGAATGACCTTCTCCACACCACTTGTGACCAGGACTAAAAGCCAGTCTTATCTGACCCACGTTCTTCCTATCACTTCATATCGTCTCCCCTGGCATCATCATGGGAAATCTTTAGAGTCCAGGGAGACATCAAAGAAAAAAAAACAAGGGAATTTGAGATACAGGCCACTGCCCCCTAAAGGAACTAAAGATTTAATTAGCTCCATTTAGAGCAACCCTGTCATCTGGAAGGTGTCCCTATCACTCATCCTTGGCTAATTCCCGTCTCTGTGCACACTGATTCAGATCTTGCTCATGTCACCTGTAGTTCAGAGAGAGACCAGACCAGTGTGTCTTATTCCACTCCATCCTGTTACATTTCTATGTTGGCAAAATATAAGATCATTCTTCTGTCTCCAGAGAACAAAAGGCAAATGAGGCTACTAGGTTTCTAAACTACAGTCTTATATGGCCTCAGAGTTCTCCCTTGCATAAATACCTACTAATACGCTAACTCGGAAGCCAAGAAAAGAAACTATAAATAGCCCCTGCTCCAGCCAGCAGAGGAAGCAGCCCGTAGTCATGCCAACTTGTACATATCAGCATGGAGATGGAATCTGCAGGACTCGTCCTTTCCAAACTCCTTATCTATACCAATACCACGAAGAACACCACCTAAGTTGACAACAAGCCAAAAGTGTTCTTCTGAAATTCTGTGCATGGGAGAAAGGTAAATTTCCTAAGTTAGGCTACTAAAGACAAAATTTCATTTGAGTTTCTTATCTGAATTTAAAACCTTGAAGTTCATTCAGGTTAAAGTGCATATGCAAATGTATATTTATTAATAAGCGAAAGGAAAATAAACAGCATGCAATTCTATAAGACAAACTTAACTAAAACACTTGGAAGAAATCTCTAAATCCTATGTTTAAAGTCGGCTAATTTGAATTATCTTTATCCAAAGATTGCCAAAAAATAAATGATAAAAATGGGAAATATTCAAGTCCCATTATGGTACGTTCAGAGCGACTTGATTCCCAAAACCAAATCTGACTACAAAAATAAGAAGTCTAATTCAACAACAATGATCAGTTATGTTATAGACTAAATGGAAAGAGGTGTTTTTAGAGATGGGATAGGGGAAGAGAGAAAAGAAAGAAAAAAGGGAGTTTGACCCTGTTAGTGAACCAATTTGCTCACTCTTTTTACTCAGGGGGTAGGGGACCCTTATGAATGGTGTGGGGACATATCTGCACTCTGTAATTATTTTCTGGGGAGAGGGACTGACTGCTATTCCTCTACTTAAAATTCTTCTCTCCAGACCTCCTAATGTGATTGTTTTCTGATATTCTGCTGAAAGGAAGTAGAAAATATTAAAGATATTAGCATTTCTTTCATAGTATTTAGTTTATATTGCAATAAAAAATGTTTGTGATTACCCAGTTGGCAAAAGTCTGTTCTCTAGCAAGGCCTAGAAAATTAGGATCTGTTTCTGTAAATGTCTCAACTGGTCTATACACTTGCTGGAAGGTTCTTCCTCCCTCTCTCAAAAGTTAGATCAAATGTTCAAATTAGATCCAACCACTGGTCTGTTTACTCACCTATCCCCCATCTTATACTTGCAAGGTTTGATAGTTGAAATACCCAGAGGTCTTTGATCTAACACTGCTTTCCAGTGAGTCAAAGGTCCTCAGAGTTTCAAATGACTTGCTAATGGCAGGTCCTTTTAACAGTCTTCATCCCCATGGCAACACCAAGGTGGGTCCTTACAAACATCTAAAGGGATTCCACTAAATTTCTGCTAAGATATTAACATTAAAAGACATATTTCTTTCGTTTTCTCTCTTCCCCTCTCTTCTACACACAGTTCTTACTTTTAACCAAAGCTGTTTCTATCACCCATGCTAATGAAGAAAAAACAGGGCCCTCTCCCAGATCACTAACTTTTTGGGACCTAACTCTACTCTAAAGGAATAAATAAAAGTAAAAAAAAAAAAATATCAAAAAAGTGATCTTTTAGCCAATAGGAGCCTTGTAGACAGGACTCTTGTCTGATTCATCACTATGATTTTCAGTGTCTAGTATGTATTTCAGTTGTGAAATACATGCAAAATTCAGATATTTACTAAATGTCTCCTGAATAAGAATGAATCTGAGATAGTAATCTCAGCTCTAACAAAGCCTAATGAGGTATATTTAGTGTTTAAAGTAATATTGTTAAGGCACTCTGAAAATCACTGATGGACAAGCATCACAGGAAGGAAGGAAGGAAGGAAGGAAGGGAGGGAGGTAGGGAGGGAGGGAGGGAGGGAGGGAGGGAGGGGAGGGAGGGAGGGAGGGAGGGAGGAAGGAAGGAAGGAAGGAAGGAAGGAAGGGAGGGAGGGAGGGAGGGAGGGAGGGAGGGAGGGAGGGAGGGAGGGAGGGAGGGGAACAATAGGATTGTGTCATTGGCATTACAATGGGCAACTCCCATATCCTTTTCGACATACTGATTAAGGAGATGATACAATAGAGTCATCAAACAGCTCTTTTCTCAAATTCAACTCTGTGGCTTCAATAGCCACCACCAGAAAAGGTGGGTAGGGTGGGGGAATTGCAGTAAACACATGCCCCCACGTGAATCCCAGATGAAAGTGGGGCACCACCATCCTATAATCAGTCTTAATCCTATCCGTACTGGAGGGTCATCTTGCCATGTTGGATAGGAGACATAGATGACTTCTGTTTGGGAGACATCATCATATCTGTTTAACGGATGTATTCAATATCTCACACACACACACACACACACACACACACACAAACGCACACACACACCTACTTTATGGATCATTTGTGGGACCTTAAAAGGGCACTCTGCTTCTGTACATTCTTCTTGCTAAATGTCTTCACCACCTGCAGACCAGGTAAAGAGAGACTGTACTCTTAGTGAAAGCTCCCCTCAGTCACCACAGGAGAGGGCACCTTCCCAACCACCCCCATACCTTTCTCACCACCATCACTACTACATTCTGGCATCTTTACCTCTAATCAAAACTCCCTTTCACCCCTCCGTATCTTCTCTCCTTTCTTGTGTACTTGCTGTGTTGCTTGATATTCTAAACCACGATGAACAAGCTTCCTGACCTTTGTCAGCTCTTTTTGAAACTGAAATGTGCCTTTGTCCCAATCTTCCCTGAAACATGGCAGCTCACAGGATACCAAATCTACGGTAGCCAGCTCAAGTGGAAATAGTAACCTCCAGACCATTTCACCTCCACCCTCTAAATTCTAATTCTTCAATTTGGCATCCTAGCTGTCCGGCTCCTTCAACCCACCTGCCTAGAGTTAACTGCTCCTAATTCTCAAGGCTTCCTAGAAGCCTGGCAAAGTATGACTTACTGCTACAGAAATCGTGTTTCCTTTTTCCATGACTTTCCTTCTGCTGGTCCCTTCTCCTGGCATGCTGTTGTTTCTTTCTCATTCCCATTATTGGAGGTTCAAGTTTAATTTTTCCAATATAGCTTCTATGATTCCTTAGTCAGAATATGATCTGCCCTGACACTGAATTTCTACAGCATCTTCTCTATTTCCCAATTTGAGACATTTCGCCTTTCTTCTATTAAACACATCATGTGCATAGTTTGTCTCCTTACAAAATATGCTCCTTGGTAAGTTTCCTGGAGTCAGAGAATTCTTCTCTTTTCAGGTAATTCACCACTACACTGTCTTGTATTATGTATTAGGAGTTTCTAATCCCCCATAATAACTGATGATTTTTTTCCTCATTTGTATTGGGGAACAATTTTTATGAGGAATATTGGTTTCATTAATGTTTACAGCTTCTCATTTATGACGCCTTGTTTGTTTGTTCAAAGCCAAATACACATAGACTCAGGCAACATGGAGCAAACACTGTGTGGTCATGAACAGAACTGTAAAATTTTCCTTGGCATTCTAGAAATGATGCTTATGAAAGAATAAAGCACATTGTTCTCATGTACAATGTACTATGTCCAAAATTCAATCCAGTCTCAATACTCGACAGTGTCTGCTCTGAGCACAACACTTTAAGAGCACACTCCCCATAGGTTTCAACTTTAAAGGCACATAGGTACTTTCTTTCTGCTGGACACCACAGTAATTCTAGGATGCAAAAGGCCCAAAGATTGGTCCTCCACCAGTGGCTCTGTGTCTTTGTACATGTGGTTGCACATACATATATATACATGTACAGGTAGGTGCACATGTATATATGTGTACATATATGGAGGGAGATTTCTGAAGATGTAATAAATAGAAAGTTGTAAACATTCATGAAACCAATAGTCCTCATAAATATTGTTCTCCAATACTGATTTAATATTTCAATAATTCTCCCTTGTTCTTCATACTTACACTTTCATCTTTACCAGTGTGCTCGTCATTTGACTCATATTCCTCTTATTTAATATGCCACAAAGTACATCAGTGGAGCAAAGGTGATGAACTACGCTCTGAGGGGCAGATCTTTCTTTTCTATATCCTGCTGCTTTGCTGAGTCTTAATTCAAAGACCATTCAAGACTAGCAGCATTGTGGAAAACTAGAACTGCAATGACCATCTGATGTTTTATATCTGGGTGCTGGGGAGGGAACTTAGGGCTTTGCACATGGTAAGCATGTGTTCTACTGAGCTATATCCCCAGAATGTGTATTTCATACAATGTCATGAGTGTTTTGAACACTGGCCAACATAACAACATTGTCCCTAATGTTAAAACACATGAAAAACCCTAAGGTTTTACAAGTTGTTTTTAGATATTTTAAAACAAGACCTTAGAGAAGTAAATTCTTATTAGATACACAAAATGGTCTCAATTTCATACATTTTAAAATCTCAGTTGAAAGTGGTTAAAAGAACAGGTTTGCAGGTTATTTATAAATAATTGTTATGCCATTGATGCTATAAAACTCTTCAATTTTATTTGTGTTTCTATAAACTGACACCTTATTTTAAAAGCCTCAAACCAAAGGAAAAAGTCTCAAGTGGATTTATTAAACATTTTTGTTAGTCAAGGAAAAATTTTCAGAGGTGATTATAAATCTGGACTGTAATTGAACTAATGTTAGAAATAACAGATTATCTCACATACACACTCCCCTGTAGTGACTGAATCAAGCAGACTTTTATAAGGTAAATCTGAAGTCAGAAATAAAAGTGTCTCGGGTGCAGTAACATGCACCTATAAACTCAATGGCTCTCGAGGCTGGGGCAGGAGGATTGTGAGTTCAAAGCCAGTCTCAGCAACTTTTGAGGCTCTGAGCAACTCAGTGAGACTTTGTCTTTAATAAAATTTAAAAAGGGCTGGGGATGTGGCTCCAGTGAGTATGTGCCCCTGAGTTCAATCTCTGGTACCAAAAACAAAACAACCCCCACCCCAGACACACACAAAGAAATAAAAGTGTCCCAAATTCCCATCATTGAAGGTGCTGAATTATTACCCTCTCAATTCATAACAAGACATAGCAATTTGCAAATTTTAAAGGGTAACCATTAGAGAACAGAGTTTCTATGTGTTTGCAATTATAAGAGAATCTCTCTATCACTCTCCATAGTTTCTTTTACTAGATTTGTATAATAAAGTGCCTGTTTAATAAAGGCCATCTGAGACTCATGAGCCTCCACTTTCTGTTGGCAAACAATCCCATCTACCACTAGTTTGAGCTAATTTTGCAAGGATATTTGTGGTACTTTTATAGAAATATAAAATCTAAACATTTTAAAATCTCAGTGAATTGCCAAACATTTCAGAAACCTACAAAAATGTAATAAGACAGTGCACCAGATGCAAGCTTCTTAATGTCAACAAAACATACAAAGTCCTTATTTCTCACGTTAAGAGACCATGTTATATTAAACAGTTGAAAAGCAAGTCTTTCTATGGTCAGGAGCAGCAATGTTTCATTAAAAAGCACTAATTAAAGGGCTGGGGCTGTAGCTCAGTGGCAGAGCACTTGCCTAGTATGTGTGAGGTACTGGGTTCGATCCTTAGCACCACATAAAAATAAACAAAATAAATAAAGGCCTGCTCTCCAAACACAACTACCAAAACAAATTTTTTTTTTAAAAAGTACTAATTAAGAACATAAAACATGTAACCATAAGCTGAATATTATAAGGAACTCTGAACCCAACCCCAAGGAAGTCAAAACTATACTCAAAATTCCCATGACTTTCAGCTCTTAGGAACCTTATTCTTAACATGTTCCAGAATCTCTCAACCAGGAATACATTTCTCACCTGTGGGTATAATGTGAAAATATATACTGTTCTAAAATAAGCTACTGGCCTCAATGCTTTTTTAGTACCATTTGAGCCAACAGAGTCTGCCATGTACCAGCAGTACGCTAATGTAAACCATGGTATTTGACAAATTATCTTTACTTCATCTAATCCCTTTCATTTCTCATAACAGCTTTATAAGATGGGCCTTATTATACAAACTGAACCTCACAAGGACGAAGTCACTTGCTCAAGATGAGAGAGCCAGTGAGATAAGGTGTGTGGATTTGAATGCAAGCAACCTGGCTCTGGATTCTGTGCTCTTTACCGGCTAGGTAATTCTGCCACTAAATGACAAACGTGGGCATGCTAGTTGTACGCTTGTCCATTAACAACGACATACCACGACAAAGTGAAATAAATGTCGGCTTTCAGCAGTGAATGCTGATGACACTAATTATAAAATGTTGATAACAAAGACAAAGTGGCCTGGTATGGTGGGAACAGGGCACCAGGGTTATGTTTTGCTTCTGCCATTTCCTAGCTATTGTACCTTGGGCCTAATTTCCCTGAAGCTCTGTCTATATTCAAAGATATTTCATAGCTTGAAAGCAATTATGAAAAAAAAAAGCATGCAAGACTAGACAATAAATGGAAACTCTGGAAGTGAAGATTCAACAGGAAAACATTTTCAGTCAACTATTCAGATGGAAGGGTTAGCTTTTTACCCACTGAAAGAACAGATACTGGTCTTGTCCACCCCCCCCCCCCGAGTACCCTTACACCTGCTTTTCCTAGTTCTATTCCTGAAATGTGGACTAAGTTCTTTATAGAGAGGAGATAGGGCACTAGTACAGCATCTACTTCACTCCGCACATTGAATGTGGGGCAGGGCAAAGAGTATTTAAATAAACATCACATATAACGGATATTAGTTATTTCCACTGATTATGTGCTTGTCCAGCATCCTTTTTTGATTTTTTCCAATAACATCCTCACCCTCCTTTCTTGGTTGATTGCACTTTCTCTGCTCTAACCACACTATCACATATACTACCTTTGATCCAAACCAATTCATCATGGTATTTCATTCTTTTCCCATGAGATAGGTCCTAAAGGTGGTGTGTGAACTATGTAGGTCAAATAAGTTCTTGGTGGTGCATGCTTGTAATCTCAGTGGCTTGGGAGGCTGAGGCAGGAGAATATCAAGTTCAAAGCCAGCCTCAGCAACAGGAAGGTACCAAGCAACTCAGTGAGACCCTGTCTCTAAATAAAATACAAAATAGGGGTGGGCATGTGGCTCAGTAGTTAAATGTCCTTGAGTTCAATTCCTGGTACCAAAAAAAAAAAAAAATTCTTCTGGTTTGTTTTAAAACTGGAATCGGGAAGGGTAGAAAGAAATTATCTCTTTTTTTCTCTGCTATCGAACTTGAGAAAGAGGGAGCTTCCAATGACATCATATCCCTGCCTGCATGAGGAATTTTGTCTGTGGTAAGCTAGAACCAAGCACCTATGAAGGAGGTACGCTATTAACAGCATCCTACAGTATCTGGTAATATCCTTTTTACAACTGAATATGACAACAAATCCGATTTTGCTTAAGCAAATTTGAGATGAGGTTCTGACACAATTAAAAAAAAAAATCCTAATGTCTCAAAATCCTCAAAAGAACCTGCATGAAACTGCTATAAAGGACCCTAGTGCCCAGCTGAAGACAAGACTACCCAAATCCACTGTTAAATATAATGAAAAAGATTAGTACAAAGGTCCAAGAGCAATAAGAACAGCAATTTTCTCTGCATGTATGCCAAATGTGCTTTTAATGACAAAGCCAGGAGTACCAAATGTCACACACCCCAGAGTGAAATACTTCGCAAATTGGCAAACGAATCTTCCTTACCATTGAATTAAGACTTCAAAAGTTATTTCCTAAAAACTATATTCTAAATTTTAATGTTAATTCCCCCAATTAGTAAGATTCTCAAACATCTTGTGAAATTTCCCTAAGATGTCAAGTAGTCTAGTAAAATCCGACAATGCAATATTAAACTGATAATTTTTTTTAAATCAAGAACATGACTTCCTAGTTTCTAAATCCAATGGGGATGCTGTTCTTTAGTACCTCAGTGCTGCTCAAATGTTTCCAAGCACATAATAAGTGGGTTTAGTTAGTCTTCTTGTCCCCACAAGGGTTTGGTTGTTTTGTTTTGTTTTGTTTTCCAAAACACACACATCCTACACTAAAATATTCTACTGTTTCTATCAGAATGACTAAAATTTGATAATTTGCAAAACATAGTGGCAGTCTGCATGGCCATACATACATAATTTGGACACAGATATTCCCAGGTTCACTCATCTTTATTGGGAATCCACCTATACTAGACAGAAAAGCAAACAGCCAAGTTTGCAGAAGGCTTGAGGGGTTCCAATGATGTTCTTCTCATCCAAGTATCTTGGATGTGGTACTTTCCAAAGCTATTCCTAGGTAATCTGAGAACTCACAAGTCAACAAGCTTCATTTTCCCCAAGGTGGGTCTCCATTCTTTTTGCTACCATTGTACACTCCTTTGTTCTTCCTCTGCTAAGCGCCCTCTAAGGAGTCATCCTTTTCTTCCACTGGTGGACCATGTGTTTGTGTGCCATTGACTTCTCTCCCACATGTACAGTGAGCACCTCTGGCCTGGCCTTGGCCTATCTGTGGGTTGAAGGTCCCAGCTTGAATGATTAGTTCACAGATGTGTAGTTACCCAGTCACAGCCAGTGGCATGCAACACACTGTGAACCAGGGAGGGCCTAGGCAGAAAGCTGTTGGGAGCCATCTGGCCACCACTTAGAGCACAGAATAAAACCAGCATGGGAGAAAGAGGCCAGAGATGGAAGGAGACCAGGTGTCCCATGACATCATATGAGCCATACTGTCATTGACACCTGGGCTCTGCAGTTAAATGAGCCCATAAATTTCCTGGTTGCTTAAGCCCGCCTGAGTCATGTTTGCAATCTCCTGTGAATTCTAACTGGTAGTACTGTGTTTATTTTCTTTTACAAGGTCAACAAGGAGAAAATTCTGGGGGGAAGAAGTGAAAGAAAGAATTAAAAAAAAAAAAAAAAAGTAGCAAGAACAGAACTAAACTAAACCAAAGACTTTATTCAGAAGACAATATGTGTACCATACAAGGATGGCTCATCATCAATCCTCTATTTTACAATGAACTAGAATGGGGTGGTAGAGTCATGACAAATGTGTTTTCTGAATTATTTTATGTGGACATAAGTTCACTTTATGATCCGACAGGAAAAACTTCTTTGTAAACATAAAACACAAACACTAGTAAATCTTTCAAGTTGAATGACCTGGTAGATGAAAAGCCTCCAAATGAAAAACCTACTCACAGCATGCAAGACTCATGTTACCAACCCATGGACCCATCACTTCTGACCGTCTTTAAATTAAACTCATCTTCTTTTAAAAAACCACACGCCAGGAGTATAAAAATTAAAAAGTAGAAATAGTTTTGTTTTAAAATTTCCAAACACAATTGTATTCTCTTAGTCTCACTGAAATCCCATGGTATTACAGCAGTGATTGGTATAATAAGATTGTGAAGACTACTCTAGGCACCTACTCATCACTGATTATAAACCTCATTAAGCATATACTATCAAATAGAAGTTAATTGAGATTTATTTTTTTTTTTTTGGCTGTGAATAGACTGTAGAAGAAACAGAAGTCTCAAGATGACACACATTTATGAGGTGTTTGCAGGGAAACACAAACCCAACCGAGTCAACATCACTGGTCTGTGTCAGGGTGCCACCTTTACATCACCTTATAAGGAGCTCGTGTTGGGGGAATAAGATGTTTGCTTTTCCAAGCAGATTTCTTGCACCACGACTTAGCTTCAAAAGAGGAAGCATGTTGATCAAAATAACCCAGGGCTTGTTTTCACACATTTGAGTAAAATGTAAAACAGGACAGACACAGTGGATTATTAGCTCCTGAAGGCAGGGTATGAAAAAAAATGGCAGTGTCAAGTGATTAAAGTGTTCTCAATGTAGCTCCTCCCTCCAGGAAACAAAAGAAGGGTGGGAAGATTCAAATCTACAATATTATCAAGAAATTGCCGTGTGTGTGTGTGTGTGTGTGTGTGGTGTGTGTGTGTGTGTGTGTAAAATGAAGGCCCTTTTACATAACACGCTTTGCACAAAATCAACTTCTGAGGGGGGGGAAAAATCACCTAATTGTGGGCTGACACAGAATCCTCCTGTAGTTGGTTTACTGGGTATCACCACACACCCCATCAGCAGGCTCCCAAGCTTTCAAATAAAAATAAATAAACCAAGAACCAATATTTTTTTTAAAACCCAGCTATAAGGAATATACAACATCTGCACGATTAATTTTTAAGACACAGATGCTGGAAATAGCTTCCCCAGCATTTCCACACCCAAGGGGCTCAGAAACAACAAACCAACAGCTGGGGCGTGGGGGTGGCCTGGGAACTTGCTGAGCGACCTCATTGCCTTGGTAAACATGGATTTCGCTCAGGTTGTAAAAAAATCAATGATTTGACACCTGCCTCAAAGCTGCACATAACCAGCAATTGCTCTGGATTTCCTTCTATAGATTTTGTGATAGAAATTAGGAGGAAGTTGAACTACCACTCCCCCAACGGGCCACCCCTCTATGCCATTCTGCATTAGTAGCCTCACTTTCCAGAGGAGCTGAGGGTTGTTCTAACTTTCTCAGATCCCACAGGTATCAAGGAGTGGAGCCTCAAATAGAACACTGTTTTCTCACAGTCAACTCAAACATGTCCGAGATGAGCTGGGGGGGCGGGGTGAAGTAGCCCTATAAGAAAAGGGTGGGCGTGCTTTTCTCCTGTACTCACACACATACCCTGCAAATTGTCCCATGATATCCATTTCCTAAATTGAGAGGTATTCTATGCAATTTGACCTTTAAGAATAGGGTAGAGAGGCTGGGGTTGGGGCCTAGCATGCGTGAGGCCCTGGGTTCAATCCTCAGTGCCAAATAAAAAATAAAGGCATTGTGTCCACCTACAACTACAAAAATAATAATAATCAGGAAGAGACACGTGCATGCACCTGTCATCCTGGCTACGCTGGAGCTGAGGCAGGACCATTGCAACTTTGAGGCCAGTCTGGGTAATTTATTCAGACCCTTTTTCAAAATAAAAATTTTAAGAAAGGTCTAGGCATGCAGCTCAGAGGCAGAATGTTCCTAAGCTCAAACTGCAGTACCACAAAACAAAAAAGAACAGGGTTAGGGGCAGGGGAGGCTGGAAGGCCTGTCCTAAGACTCTACAGACTTTCCAGTTTTCTTAATAACTGGGAAGGGAAATGGGAAGGCTTTGGGATCCAAGAGTTTTAGAGACCTCTAAGAACGGCTCTGCTCACTTCTTTTCTTCTCTTATTCATTGTGCAGAGATCTGGGCCCCTTACCATTTTCCCCTTCCCCTCCACCATCTAACCCTGAGCCAGAACTTTCTAGCCAAAAGAACTGGTGCAGAAGTAGCTATCCTCAAAATAAGCACATTTAATCTCTCAAACACACTTCTAGGAACACATGCATTTGGAGATGAAAGCAATGGAACTCATAACTGTATGTAAATTAAATTGATTCAGGTTTGAACTACATTTTCAAGATTTGTCACTGCGAATTCATAGGAGAAACCCTATGACCTTAATAATGTTAGATTACATAACTAACCTGAATCCATCCTAAGTGTGATCCTAAAGCCATCCATAGAAGGAAAGGTATGTACACTTGAACGCACATAGTCATAAGATCAATTTATACTTATAGCCCATTTTGTAAATTACACAATTTTCTTCTCACAGACCACTCTTGATCTAAAGTCTAAAATAAAACACAAATTTTTTGACCCAGAAACCCACAATTCTGCCAACCACAGAAAGATAAACATCTAAGTCAAATTAACATTAGTTTAAAAAAGCATGTCATTTGTTAATAAACACACTTCCCTTTAAAATGCTCCACACTAACAGAGAAAGCTATGAAAATACACCCTTATTTGATGTTTGTTGGGAAAGATCACTTCCGGAACAGCTTTCTCAGAACCAGCATGCCACAGGTCCTCTACACATGTGAATCTACCCACTTTAGATGGAAATACACAGAAAGCAAAAGACTATCTAAGCATGTATAGAGTTTTTTCCTTCTCATTATTTCCTAAATATTAATCATGTGTGTGTATATATGTGTATATATACAGGTATATCTATATATTATACACATATGTTAACTATTCCACAGTATTTACCTTGTGCTATTTTAACCTAGAGATGATTTAAAATATATGGAAGGATGGTCAGCATGATTACCCACACCTGTAATCCCAGCAACTTGGGAGGCGGAGGCAGATGGATCATAAATTGGAGTCCAACCTCAGCAACTTAGTGAGGCCCTAACTCCAAGTAAAAAATGATGCAGAGAACTGGGGATGTGTCTCAGTGGTTAAACACCCCTGGGTTCAATTCCTAGTACCAAAACAAACAAAAAAAAATTAAAAAGTACAATACATGTCAATTTACATAAGGGACTTGAGCCTAGCAGATTTGGGTATCCATGAATGTCCTAGAGTCAATTTCCTGCAGATACCAAGGGACAAGTGTTCAATATGTGAATAAGGCATTTTGCAGATGCATATGTGTCTTCCTTGGTATAACAGTGGTTTGAGAAAAGCAAGCTGATACCACAGGTGTACCACCTGCAAGGCACAGGTGCAATACTTTTTTTTTTTTTTTTAAATCTCAGATACTTTGTACCATCCATGTCACAATTTAGTTGTACTACATTCATCTGATCTCATCTCCCACCCACCCAACCACCCAATCACAGCAGATGGAGCCCACCCTTTCCCACCCCTCCGCCTGCCTTGGCACAGGATGAACTCCCCGACACATACCTTCCTGATATCCTCTCGTATAACGTGCATTCTCATCCTTTATGATCCAGCTTAAATCTGACTATCAGAGGCACTCTATTTTCCCATGGTGGAATTAATTAGTCCCTTCCCCATTTGCCCACCACATTTTGCTCTAACCTCTCTTTAATGGACCTTAAAGCATGAGTACGTTTGATACTTTAATTCTGAAACTTTGTCAGGCACTTTACATGTTGGAAAATGAAAAATAGGAATGAATGAATATATGTATGAGGACCACCAGAGAGCTTAGTACAAACAGTCCATCAAGTCTCAAAGTTCATGCAGTCTTGGCTTGTTTCCAATGTAATTTTCATGAACAAGCATATCCAAAACAGCCAAAGAAATTATCCCACAAGAAAATGAGAGCATCTTCAAATCCTAAGTCTACAACCACTTTTCTGCTTCAAACAAAAAAGCTTAAACACAGATGACTGTCCTGAAACAACTGTTTGAAAATAGGCCTATGCACAACCTTTTTTAAAAGACAATTTCAATTCATGTCATTATATGCACATTATATTTTGCATCTCCATGATGGCTAGTGCTTCTTATATTAACTGCAATAAAAAGAAATGGTTAAAAAAAAAAGCTAGAAGAATTATTTTGGCCTGTTTTGCAGGAATATTGCAAACATCTCCCAAAGACCATTAATAAGCAGTTGTCTAATAGATACTAAGCAATCCTTCCAAAAGAAGGTGATTGAATTCAGTAAAGGGCACTGTCTTTTGGTAACCTAAAAGCCCAATTTTCTAAAAACAAAAATGCTCTCCCACATACAAATGGCCTAAGGCAGAGAAAGAACAGCCCACTTTCAACTTATATGACCACTAATGACTACTTCTACTGGAGGGGAACCATCTATTACTCGGTGGCACCAGTTCAAAGGGGTTTTCCATAAATTCATGGGAAAAGCCACAATATGGAACTAAGCAGCTATTTATAGCCATAAACCCCCTAAACTTCAACTGGACATCTATAAGGAAATTCTATTGATAACTGTGATTGCACATGGTTTTGTCTGTTGGAAAAGTTTTAAAAGATGTTTTTAAAATTCCAGAACTCTTTAATAAAGTTGTCAGTACAGAATGTCAGCCTCCACCTCCTAACTCTGATCTAATTGTGCCTTCAAAATGTCTCTGAAGAGGTAGGCAGGCAGATGCCATCTAAGGAGTCAAGGAGTTGTTTCCCAACTTCCTTCCCCACCCCACTCTACCTCAGAAGAGTGGGAAATTCCTCCTTTGTGCGCCTGGTGGGTCAAAATTCAAGCCCAGCCCCTTCAGCTCTACCCTGGGGTCCTCCAAGTTTCCACCCTTTATGTTATCCATCACCCATGGCTTCCTTCTGCCCAACACTACTCATTTGCAGGGACAGGGGGTACTGGGGATTGAATTCAAGGGCACTCAACCACTGAGCCACATCCCCAGCCCTATTCTGTATTTTTATTTAGAGATAGGATCTCACCGAGTTGCTTAGTGCCTCGATAAGTTGCTGATGCTGGCTTTGGACTCGCCATCCTCCTGCCTCAGCCTCATGACCCACTGGGATTACAGGTGTGTGTCACCACGCCTGGCCCAACATTACACACATTAAAAAAAAAATGTCCAAACCTGTAGCAAAAGTTAAAGAATAGTATGGTTAATCTTGTATAACCTCCATGCAGATCCACTATGAACATCTTTCTCTCTATATGCTCAATATTAAACAGGTGGTCTCCTAAATCCTCCATAGTTCAACTTGTCTTAGGCTAACTCAGCTCTTGGGACCCATCACTTTGCCCAGATGTTGCCAGTGTCCCATCTCAAAGGGAAGGACCCTGCACCTTAATCTCAGTCACAGTTGCTGGCTTTAAAATAGCATAGAGGGGTACACCAATTTAACAAAATAAATTCTATGTCCTTTTAAGTATACAAACTTAGACAAATGAATTAACTTATCAAAGTCTCCGTTCAACAGCACTCGCCACATTGAGTTGTGGGAATGATTAAAGTACCTTCCAGAGTGGCTGGCAAGTTGTCAGCGTGTGTTAGCTATTCTGTCATTTATTTTCAAATATATTCTTTGAACATGCCCGATTTTCCAAGCATGGATTTATCAGCACATTTTTTGAAACGTTCTCTCAAGCTAGGATGCTACATCATACCAATCATGGCACAGAGAACCCCTGTTATCTGGTGTCCTCATAAGTCTCCAGTCTGGTCTCCCATCCATCCGTCTGTGTACTTTGACTTTGATCATGCAAGTATTTACCACCTCAGAAACATGGTGCATGCAGATTGTCTTAAGTTACTGTTAGGATCCATGCCCAAATGCCATCTCACTGTGCAGAAATCTCCAGCACTCCCTCCAGGTTCCAACGGTCCTTCTTTTGCTCTTCTACAAAAGCATGCATATTCACACAAATGACTGTATGTTAGGAAGTCACGTTTTGCGTGCTACTTCCCTGGGCATGTTTTCTACCTCTTTTTCTTGATGATCCAGCCTGGCCTCTTGAGCTCTTCCACATAACAGTGCTTCTTCATGAGAGCACCAGATCCTTTGGGAACTAGTTTTACAATATAGATGTCGAGCTCAGGGATGCTATAATCCACCTGGCTGTGAAATCTTTCATAGGGCTTTCTACACTTCAACACGTTAGCAAAGGAACATGACTTGAAATCGAACCTTGAAAAGAGTAAACAACATTCTTCGGTGTGAGCCACACCACGGTGAATGAATAAGCATCAAATAAATAGCAGGAGATGACAAATGATGCTTTTTCTACAAGTAACATAGCAGGGCATTCTGACCTATCGTGTGGGCTTTCTTCTTGTGACAGCTCCTCCTTGTAGTTGTCAGAGAGAAAGATGAAGTGAGACTCCTACTTCCTCCCTCTTTTTGGTATTAAATTTCTATAAGCTTGAAGTAATCATCACAAGACCTTAGCAAACTTAACCATGCGCTGTGATACATGGAAGTATAAAAATTACTTTTAAATAATCTCAGCACACTAGGAAGGACTATGACTTGGGTGTATCATTTCCTTTTAAAAGATAGCCCTGTCTTTGCATATAAGAGAAATAGTAGGGCTGGGGCTCTGGCTCAGTGGTAGAGCACTTGCCTAGTATGTGTAAGGCACTGGGTTCGACTCTCAGCACCACATATAGATCAATAAAATAAAGGTCCATTGACAACTAAAAAAAAAGAAACAGTAAAAGGAAAAATGCTAAAGTAATAGATTACATACTCACACATATAAATGTTACATAGTTGTAGATGTCATGAAATGCGATTCATCTGTTATATTCATGCATCATTTGTATGTATTTTACCCATCAAATGACACTAAAGAGTGAACCAAACTCTGGGTTACACTGATGAATTTAAGTTTCAAAAACCTGAAGTCTTTTAAACATTTTATAAATCTGACATGTCATTAGCTACACGTGAGCAGGGCCTTAGGAAGTGATTTCATACTTTGGAGAAAGTTAATAATCTAAGTAAAAATTCACATGATAAAGATAATTAAAGGGGATTACTAATTAAGGTACTGGTTGAATTTATTAAGTTGATTACTTTAGGTACTTTATTTAATAAAATTAATAAGCAAAGTTATTCCATTTCCATATGAATTACGTTGACACAGGGTAAACTTGCCTTTTTTATTCCTTTATTTCTCTAGCAAATAATGCCTTCCAGACTTTGACATATACTGACTTTTTGATTCAATACTAACATAAGTCCATTTTCATATTAAATACTTAAGGTACAAGGAAATAAAGTTACATGAAGCTAACTGTCACCATCTGTTGTGGGTTACATTGTGATACTCCCCCCACACACCTCCAATTCATATGTCAGAGTCCTAACCACCAGGACCTCAGAATGTAACATTTGAGGATAAGATCTTTCTAGAAGTAATCCAGTTCAGATGAATTCATTAGGGTGGGCCCTCACCCAATATTACAGGTGTCTTTATAAACAGAGGTAATTTGGACAGAGACACCACAGGAATAAAGCCGTGAACATGAGGACAGCCATTTAGAAGCCAAGATGAGGGACACATACTGGTCCTTCCCTCTCAGCCATAGAAGGAAGTACCCCCATGATACCCTGATCTCAGACCTTCAGCCTACAGCACTGAGAGATACTTTCTTGATGAAGCCAGCCAGTGTTACTTTATTCCATCACCCCTACTAAACGAATAAGTCATCGATTATCTTTTCTTTCCAAATTAAAAATCTACATGTTTATTTTGAAGGAAAGGGACTATTAAAGGGAGAAAAAGTTACCATTTTTCCAATTTTCAGATAGATACTTGGACCCAAGAGGAATCCACAAAACTTTCAACCACAGTGAAACATCTGTATATGAGGAAACACCAAGGTTATACCAAGAAGATGGGACTTTCTACCTTCTTTTCAAGGTAGAAGATGACAGTTCCCAAAAAAAGCAAAGTTGGCGAGATCACAAAACCCAGAGTCTCAGGACACTCAGGGTAAATCAGAACACGGTGCCCTTGTCAGAGGTCCAAGGGAGCAACTCTCCCCCTGCCATCCTGTCACAGGTGTGAAGGAAAAGGAACAAGGACTAAAACTTCCCTCTGTATACCAAGGACATGAGGAGATATTTACAGATGCAAAGCCTGATGCCAACATGATGCTCTAAAAGGTGATGACAGATTGGGGAGGTGGTGGCAGGGGACAGGGACTTCCTGAGAGTTTTCACTACATCTTTCCAAATACAAGTCCAGGGAAGAATTGGCCAAGTTTCTCCTAACCTCCTGTGGTCAACGTCCTGGTTTTTCCCTTCCTTTATCCCCCACTCAAAAATAAACAGATGGGCAAAGAAAGTGGGTTAAGCTCCGAAACAGTGGCCGGGCTCAGTGTCTTTTCCCACATCTTGGGTCTGGGTAATAAAGATCCAGGCTTGGTCACAGATGTGGAATTATGACAAAATTGGAAGGTGTACTTGAACTGAACCTTAACATTTTGAGACATGATCCAAAAATCTCAAAAAGGATTTTTTTCAGCACCTGACAAACATGAAGTTTCCAGAAACAAATAAATAGGGAGAGAGTTAACAACACTTATATGCATAAAAGATAAACTAAAGAAGAGGGAATGATTCCTTATCATACTAGGCTACTACCTTAGGTGGCACGCCTGTGAATGAATAATTAACATGAATAATTAACCTTAAGTGAAGTAACTGATCTCTAGCAGTACTCCTAAAAGTTTAGGGTTTAACTGAAACGTACACTTTTTGTCAATTCAGTGTTTAAGGAAAGTATTTTCCTAGTCCTATTAGTTACTCCACAAATTAGATTATCTGAATAAATTTTTAATATTTCAGTGAGGTTAACTCATTGTATGATTTCTGAAATTTTGCATGGTTTAGCCAAGCAAAAGATGAATTAAATCAGGCATGAGGTGGAAAGCCTAATTCGAAACATATCGGTGAGTCTAAGAACATAAAGCACCTGCAAAAATAATTCTTGATTTTAAAGTGATATGTTTGTGGAAAAACTGTATGCAAAGATTTTTTTTAAAAGCCTCCATGCACAAAATAATAAAGACCTAACCAAGCCTAAACTGATAGGTGAGGTGTTCCAAATATATGCAAACAACCTGGCAACGAAGGTTTCTCATAACCCCCCCATCCTTGTTTTCCCACAAAATTATGAACTCATAAACATGCTACAACTAAGTAGATACATTAGTACAAAAATCTAAATTTCACTTTATTACTTCAAAACGTACGTCTCCTAAAAAATAAAAATATATTCTTAGTAGTACATAGGCTTAACCCATAGAAAGAACAAGGAACTTCTTTATCCAAAAGCATTTTTCATACCAATGTATTTAGAAAGAGTCAAGGGGACATGAAAGAATCTGCCATTCACAAAACCCAAGTGAATGCCTAATAAGATAGACATTTACAGGAAATCACAACGGCAATAAATCTACTGCTTTATTATTTATAGTTGTGTTTGTGATGAATACAGCATAACAAGGCAACAAGCCAGTATTTAAGGGCTGAAAGATTTATCCAACCTTAAACATATCAGTCTACACAGGCCTGGAGTCTGTAATCATTATCGCAGTTTAATCTGTCTTTGCAAAACAAAACTAAAAAAAAAAATAGACTGTGTGTCTCTGTGATTAATCATTCTTATTTAAAGCCAATCTGAACTAATATAAAAGGTCCAAAAAAGCAGCACCAAGAACATGGTACTGGGAGACGATGGAATTTGTTTAGAATACCATGTTCTGAAAGTGTCATGCAACCTTCTGTTAAATATTTGGTTCATTCCATTTTGTCATCCTGATTTGTATTCTGGAAGCCCTTGGAAGCTACAGGATTATTTTGTTACAACCACAACATATGTTGGTGAGCAAAATCCCAGATTGGTTGCCGAGTTCTTCCCTGCTAACCGCAAAAAAAAAATAACGGTACTTGAAAATTCCGGAAAGGGATGTTGAGTCCTGAGGCTCAACTTTCTGCACCAGGGACACCATTTGGTGTAACTCAGCAACCTATGAAAAACTAAATCAGTGTAAACAGTTCATGACTCCTGGCCATACATGGCAGGAGCATATAGTGGAGGTCAGATGACAGTGTCCTCTGAGAAGTGGCCATGCTGTGGAATGATGAAAATAAAGCAGAACTGGCAAGTCATCTCCTTAGCATTTGGTGTTCATCTTCGGAAGATTGCCAGGTACATAAATGTTGCCAAGGAGAACACATGCATAAGAAAATGAAGAAATAAAAAGAAAAAAAAAGCAAAGAGAGAGAATGGGGGGAGGGGAGGGGAGAGTGGGAGGGAGGGAAAGAAAATGAAGAACTTGGCTAAATAAGCAGTTACAGTTACTAACACTGCCTCCTCCACCCCCCACAGTTGCTTGAATTTTGATGACCAGTACTTATTTGCAGATGTACATAGTTTTCCCTGACCTTGGCAATATCAAAGAATTTATACAGTTAGCAGTTCTTGCACAACCACTCGAAAAGAACAGCACAAATGTTCTACCCTGCAGTGCCAGCCAGTCTTTGTTATTACTTCAATCCCACCTATTTTTCTTCCAGCAAATTAATTTACCCTGCTTAGGGTCTAGTGTTAAAATAAACTTCTTTATTCTTTCTAAACAGCAGATCTTAGGGATTTTTTTTAAATTATTTTGATGAAGTTGGGAGGAAACAAAATATATAAGAAAATTTAATTCACTTCATGAATTTATGCCAGGAACCAAATGCAAAGGGCTTTAAGAATTATAGCCTTTCTAGATTTGTTATGATTAAAAATAAAAAAGTCCTCTCACGCATGTGTCTGTTCTCAACAAGTAGCCAAAGAGTTTATATTAGAACCAAAGACAATTTCAGTATCTACAATTACCTCTGAGAGCCCAAGATAAGCATTGTTTTATGTATTAAGGACCTTTTAGTACATAAACATGAACAATATTCATTAATACTGCTTATAGTGCCTAGAAGTCAGTGCCTTGAAGCTGCCTAGCCTTTAATCAATTAAAGTATCTATTAACAAAGGAAAGGCTCCAGATGACTTAACTATTTCCATAGGAGACTAACATGATACCGGGTGTCATACATGTGTCCAGATGAACTCAGGTTCAGAATACGGTGATTCTTGGGCTCCTCTCAGCCTCAGTCAAAACTCAACACAGACCAACAGGTGATTCACACTCAAGTTCATTTCCTTTTATTTTTAAAAATTTTTGGGAGGGGGGGTCTAGGCACAAACTAGGAATTTGAACAACTTTAATGGAAGGAGCAAGGGACACTGGTAGGAATCTTTCCACACGTCCTCCTTGAGAGAATCAAACTTTGTGATTTTCATTATTCCCTCTTATGTTTGCTACAAGGGAGTAGAGCATTATCAACAAGGATAACAAAGGATCTAGAGTCAAATTCTGATTCCAATCTCACTTGTCATGTGAACCACTGTGGAAAAGTTACTCTATCTCACAATGCCTCAATTTTCTCTTCTGTAAAATGGGGTTACAGTTACAACAATCAGTAAACATTTCATAAATGTTAACTGTTATTATTTCCTCTGCCATGGTCTATTTCTTATTTGAGTTTTAATTGATGTTCCAAATAGGCAATGGTTTTTTAAATAACAAACTCTTAAATACGCTTGCCAGGCATCAGAGATGGTTCTAAGCAATATACAAATTTGGACACCCATAATTCTTACAACTAACTTTTGATGAAGGTGCTATTTTCCAGAAAAAAATTGCTAAGGGGCAGAAAGGTAAAATTATCCAAAGGCCAAAGTACATGGTCAGCAAGAATACAATGTCAGAGTTCAGGTGTTTAACTATTACCCTGCTTCTTGAAGGAAACATAAATCTCACAGCATCATAATTTACATAAGAGAAATACGCAAATTATAAGTCCAGGAACAAGTGCACATATCACATGGAGGTAACAAAGGAATGAGACGTTAGGACTCAAATGAACTACAATTAACATTCTGTTAATGATTTAGGAAAGTGCAAGGAGGAAAACATCTTTGAAATGTTTGATAAAGTTAGTTAGTCTATCACTTCACAGAAAAATTAGAGAGATTAGAACCAAAAGCAACTTTATTCCTACTACCCATAGGAAATCCTACTAATATCTGCCCCATAACTAACAAGCCCTGAGGACAAAGGCCACCAGGAAGCACTGATTAGGACACAGTCCCCACTCCATACTTTAGCATGGGACTGATGTTCTGGAGGAAAATGAACTTCAAGAGGAAATTCACCAGAATCCCCATCTTTAAAATATCACCAATTTCCAATAGGTTGATGACACTCAGTGCCAAAAAGGTAGTTAACTGGTTAGATAATGGTGACTTGGTAAACTAACAGAGTGAACATGTCATCACTGCAATAATTCTTAATGCAACTATAATCTTGTTTCAGAGCCTAAAGCAGACACTTATCTATAAGCAATTTTTTTTTTAAGACTCATGAATCTTCCTAGTAAGTTCAATTAGGGTATCACAGATAATGTCCATAAAATAATAATCATCAACCAGAAAAGTCAGAAAAAAAATAAACCATGTGTAAATGCATTTATTCTTTTAATTTGTAGCTTTTCTTCATGTTCATATTCTGATATGTTCCAATAAGTTTCAGTTTTTCAGTAAATAGATTGGTGTTTTTGTTTTGTTTTAATTCCAGGATTGAACTTAGGAGTACTCGACCACTGAGCCACATCCCCAGCCCTATTTTGTATTTTATTTAGAGACAGGGTTTCACTGAGTTGCTTAGCGCCTTGCTGTTGCTAAGGCTGGCTTTGAACTTGTGATCATATCATCTCAGCCTCTAGAGCTGCTGGGATTACAGGCATGTGCCACCATGTCCAGGGATAAGATAGTTTTAACAAAATAGCTAGAAATCTAGATATTAGGACTAATGGGATACTTACTACAACAAGAATAAGCGCTTTCAGGTTATATTCCATAGATGTTCCCCAGATCCAGCCACAGGGAATTTGTAGCTTTTTTAAAAAAAATTATGAAATGGTTATTAATACCACAATGAGCTTCCACTACACTGTCACAGAAAGGCTGGAATGAAAAAGATTAACATCAAGTATTGGCTAGGATGTGAACAACTGAAACTGTCATATGCTGCTTGTAGGAATGCAAATTGGTACAACCACTTTGGAAAACATTCACCATATTTACTTTAGTAGAATGCATGCCTATCTTATGATCTAGCAAAGAACAAAAATGCATCCCTGTGTTTATCAAATATACATACAAGAATTAAAAAAAGCAGCATTGCCCTCAATAACCCCAATTGGAAATAACATTCATCAAGCATAGATCATATAAAGCATAGAGGGCAGATCCATACAATGGAAAGCTGTACAACAAAGAAATGAATCACTAAAATGAACACAATAAATAAAACTGTCAAGGTTGTTAAAAGAACTCAGACACAAAAGAATTGATTTATATAAAACTTTGAAGCCAGGCAAGAGGATGGTCTTAGAAGCAATGGCAGCTACCTTTAGTGAAGGAGGGAATACAGATTGAGACAGGCCACAAGGGGCACACCTGGGACACTTGTAATGCTTACTTTTTCACCTGGTGGTTCCACTAGTGCGATGATTATCTAAAAGTCAGACACAACACTTGATTTGTGCCTTTATTGGCATATACATCACATCAATAAAAGAATTAGCTTTTAAAAATTAAGAAAAAGCCAGATATGATAGCACATGCCTATAATCCCAGCCATTTCAGAGGCTGAGGTAGGCAGATCCCAAGTTTGAGGCCACTTAACAAGAATTAGTCTCAAAAATAAAAAGGGCTGGGGGATGTAGCTCATTGTTAAAGCATTTCTGGGTTCAGTTCCCAATACCAAAAAGGAAAGGGAGGGGAGCCTACTTTCAAGCCTGATTGTATGCACATCTCTATTAGTGTGCTCAAGCTCCCCTAGCAGAGTGTCAAAGGATGATTTAAGCCACAGAAATGAATGTTCTTACAGTTCTGGAAGCTGAAAGTCCAAGATCAAGGGGTCAGCAGAGCTTGGTTTTAGTGAGGCCTCTCTTGTTGGCTTGAAGACAGATACCTTCTTGCTACATCCTCACACAGCTCAATGTGTGCACCACATCCCTGCCTTCTCTTTTTATAGGGACAATGATCCTATTGAATTAGTGCCCCACACTTCTCATCTCATGCAACTTAGAGGGTCCCCTCTAAAGACTCTATCACCAAATACAGTCACAATGGAATTCTGCATACAAATGTTTAGGGGAAATAATTCAATGTATGGATTTTCAGGGGTAATAATTAGCCCCAAACAAACTGATATTCTCAGATATTTTTAAAAAATTAATGTTTCTTTATGTAAAATTTTTACATTTCCAACCTCTAAAATTTAAATCTTTGTATCAAGACTGCCTAATGTTTCCCAGTTGTAAATGTCTTATAAATATATTATTTATAAAAATAGAATGTGAAGGTTTTAAAAAATCATAAAATAATTTTAATACAAAGACAGTAGTAGAATCTGGCTGTATGATATTTTTAAATAAGGTCCAGTTTTATTGACCAGTTTTCTAATACAATTATATACGTACCCAGGCCACAGATAAAAGGTGTGATATACTTCAACACGAGTCCCTTGTTTAACATCTACTTGTGATAAACTGAAAACATTTAAAAGGTGTTCTTTCAAATTTCTTATGAATCCAACATGCATACTGTCACCATCTACCATACATTTTATGTTTCCACCCATGTTGTAGGAAGTTTTGCTTATTTTCAAATGGGACCAAAATATGGCTATTTTAATGGAATAGAGATTAAATTTTCCCAAGGAAAATTTTACCATTTAGCTTTAAAAAAATTTAAGTTTTATATGAACACAATATCTTTATTTATTTTACGTAGTGCCGAGTATTGAACTCAGTGCCTCACAAATGCTAGGCAAGTACTCTGCCACTGAGCTATACCCCCAGCCCCAATTTTTAAACTCCAAAGTCTAGACAAAAATGCTGATCTCCCTTCTATGATGATGCAATTGGTGCATATGATTTTGGACAACTGCTTGTGTATGGTTATTACCCCAAAATCCATGCCACAGTGAACACCTTGTTCTAGTGAAATTCTAGGAAATGGACCTCTATTTTTGCATTTTGAAATAGTGTTTTTTTTTTTTTTGCTTTCTGAAATGGTTCATTTGAATTGTCAACTTAATTGGATTAAGAGATGCAGAAGATTAAGAGGCTTCTGGATGTGTCAATAAGGATGTGTCTAGGAATGATTGGCATGTGGGTTAGTGAACTGAAGTAGAAACCCTCCCTAAGAGTGGGTAGCACTGTCCAATAGTATAGTGGCTTGTTTGGGATAAAAGTTGGAAGAACAAGGAAGATGCAAGCTGAATTCTCCTTGGAGTTCTTGATTGCTACTACAATCAACTGAGGATATCAGATTCTTAATCCTTCAGTTTTTCAAAGTGGACTCTGCCAGTGATTCTCCAAGGAGTTTCTAGAAACCTTTGGCCTTGGACTAGGGTAGCACCATTGATCCCTCTTGTTCTGAGGTGTCAGCATCTTGGACTGTACAGCTACTGGTTTCTCCAGCTGTCCAACCTGCAGACGGCCACTGTGGACTCTCCAGCTTCTGGTCATGTAAGCCAACCCAATAAATCCCCTTTTGTAATTATACTTTCTGTTGATTCTATTCATCTAGAAAACCCTGACTAAAACACCTTCTTACATTTTCACATTTTTTTAACAATATATATCTACATTTAGATAGTTTAACAGTTCTCACTTATAATTGTTTCTCAAGCAAACATGCATCTCTAAGAATATGTCAGAACAAATTCCACTTATTTTATACTCAATGTGGTCATCCCTCCTAGCCTTGTGAATTAAGCTCACAAAATTCCACAAAAGAGAAATAAATACACAGTTAAAGGGAAAAATGGAAAGTGAGGTTCAGTGATTGCCTTTCGATGAAAATTTTTAAAGAGCTTAAATAAAAATAATGAAGTCTATTATTATTTCCTATTTGCCACATCTTGCTCACTTAAATATTGGTTTTCATGCAATTTCAACAAGCTGCTTTGGTCCTCGTATGCTCAGCCCTCAACTTGATGACTCACAGTTGTGGAGTTAGCCCTCCAGGTTAGATCTCCTTGTTCCAGTAACAGAATAGATATGGACACTTGAAATGAAAAAGGCTTTGGGTAACTTCCGTTGTGCTGATTCACCTCAGTAACTATATCCCAAGGTCTTTCATGCATCCCAAGGACCATGAAGTCCCTTCTGCCCACAATAACATCATACCAAGGCAAACACCACGGGGTCTTGCTACAACCTTCCCTGCTCCCTCTGACACCATTAGAACATTGCTCTAGAGCAGGCTTCATTTGGCTTCATCTCTTTTCTTTCTAAATATTTCCTGGTAAACCAGTTGGGCTCCTTTGTAGCCAATTCTCTCAACTTCCGGCAATCAGAAAATTCCCAGTTGGCACAGACCCCAAATTTCTCCAGTAGCCTAACAGTTACTCAGACAAACTAGTGGTGTATGCAAATGCGGCATGGGGGAACTGATGGCTGGGCGGGCAGCATCCTCTGTTGGTTTCAGTGCGAGGAAGCAGCCAGGAGCCAGCATGGAAATTTCCCCATACATCAGGAAGACAAGTTTAAGGCCAGCTGTAGCTAACGATGGGAACCTGAGGGAAGCACTTGGGTAGTGCCAAAAAGGGTCAACAGACTTAATAAGGGAAGGTCAAGTGTGACCATCCAACAAAAATAAAACTCAAAAGTTCAGAGGATTTAGAGAAGACCCTCCTGTTTAAAAAAAAAAAAAATGTGGGGGAGGTGGCAAGGGTGTAACCTAGAGCCATGATGAAGGACCCAAGAAGCAATGGGGAAATGTGACATCCATAAGAAATGAGGCTGCTTTCCCAGTTGACAAATTTTTTTTTTTTTTTGAGTGCATTGGTCATCAATGAACCAGGAAAGCAGGTTCTCTTGCAGTTACCTCAGGAGACTTGAGTCTTAACAGAACTACATGTGCTTCCTGCAGGACTTGAAGTCCCTTCTGTTACCAAATAGAAGAGTGTTTATGTTAAGGAACCTGACACTTTCTGCTTAGGGGACAGTTCCAGACCACAGGACCGGAGTATACTCCACGTTAATTGAAACAAAAACCACATCTCCAAAGACCAATCATTGAAAGAACATCAGTGCCCCCATGTATTCCATTTAACCTTGGAAGCTTCAACTATTTCTTGACCAAGAACAATCTTATCTTTCTCAATCCAAATCCAAAGAGGAAGAAGGAAACTCTAGCTAGAGGAACTAGATGTCACCTCCTCCTCCCTCCCCTCAAAACCACCAAATTCAAAACCCTGCAATCATTCCTGCTGCCATTCTGTCATTGTTATGAAAAAAAAAAAATCCTCCCTAATGCAGCCAACACTTCCCCTTCCCCAAATTGCCAGGGAAGACTGTAATTATTACTCACAGTCTCACTCAAGTTGTAAATATTTACATTATGAAAAACAGCACAATTTTTGTTTTAATTCATAGTAAAACAATGCCATGTAAATCTTAAGAGTTTAAAATGACTCTTTGAAAACATTAATTCCATTTTAACATACATTCCTCAAAACCATAAACGTGAGACCTCCCTTACCTGACGAACAAAACTATTTGAGGTAGTGTCGGATGACGTGCTCCCATCGGATCCTTTAAATCTGTTTTTCCTTCTGGCTCCTTTTCCATATGACTACAAAAAAAAAAATGAGGTTATTATTAAACCCTTTTACAGGAATCTGGGCCTAGTTCTAGAAAATATCAAGGCCAAAACAAGTAAGAAACTGCCATTAAATGGGCAAATGGAAGATTAGTATTGGTGAAATCACAAAAATTTCAGATAAGTATATGGGGGAAAAACATTTAATAATTTCTAGACAAAACATTTAATAATTACTGAACAGAAACAATTCACACTATCTGCAAACATCTTAGCAGCTGAGCGGCAAAAGATGCTAAAGATAAAGCATTTAAAAATAAGCATTTAAGACATTAAAGATGATGTGTTTCAACAATAGGATCCAGCTGAGCACAAACATCTACAAATGAACTTGCTTTTTCTATTGTATCTACAGTTTACATTTGAGCTCTGAAAATGTGTAATCTGAAAATATGTGTAATTCCAAGCATAGATAAATGTATTGTAAATATTAAATATTAAAACAATGAAAATTGTCCAATGCTGAGCTTTAGAGTTAAAAATACATAGGTGAAAATCCTGCCTATAGAAGACCTTGAGCAAATTTAACCTTTGCAAGCATCATTTTTTCTCATCTTTAAAATGGGGCTGTTTTAAGTATTAAGTCAAATAATGTATTTATAACATTTAGAACATCTAGTACATGGTGAAGGTTCAGAATAATATATAAAAAGCAACCCCACATGAGGGCTGGAAAGTAAGGAAACAGATTGGGCTAAAGAATATAATATGATGGCAATTATTAGACTCACAGCATCACTGAATTATCCCAATACACACTCATGTTCTAGTTATACAGTAATAAGGTTTTCATTAAAATAAAAAGATAGCCAGGTGCAGTAGCACATGCCTACAATCCCAGGGGCTCTGGAGGCTGAAGCAGGAGGATCCTGAGTTCAAAGCCAGCCTCAGCAAAAGCAATTGCTAAGCAACTCAGTGAGACCCTGTCTCTAAATAAAATACAAAATAGGGCTGGGGATGTGGCTCAGTGGTTGAGTGTCCCTGATTTCAATCCCTGATACCCCCCTAAAATTAAAAAAAAAAAACAAAAATATAACCCAAAATATACATAGCACTTAAGCAAGATGAAATATAAACATTTTGTTATGAGAAATTTAGGTAAATTTGCAGTCAGTGAGAGGGTCATGTAATATTAAAGCAAAAGTTTTTCTTAAATATGTTTGTTCTCTTCCAAGGATCTAAGGGATTTATGTAATACAAATGTGTTTCCATGACATTTAATTAACTCTGAACTTCATAAAAGGAAAGACAAGCTAGGCTGGGCTTTCATAATGTAATATACAAGGCTCTTCTCACTTCACAGCTTATTCTTCTTTCTTACATAAACATTATTCAGTAAACTGTTGAAAAATAACATTCTTTTAACTATGCTCTTCCTTTTCCAATTATTATGTAAAGGGTTACACAGAAGTATCTGACAAGGCCTAAGAAGGCAAAAATCAGGTATGAATCTCCTTAAAATTATTTTTTAAAAGTTACATTATTCCAGATATAAAAATACCTATTACCTTGAAAGCATTGTTAATGCCTAACATGTTTCTGATGGGAGGGTTGGGGACAATCTATGTGAAATACACTGTCTTCATGAGGAAGAGCAATTATTTTTGAGAGCAAAGAAAATACCACTTTGTATCCTTTTTCCTTCTGGGACCATTTTGAAACAGGAAAAGAGCGTCTTTGCCGTTTTGTTTATTTCAGCTTTTTAACGATAACTATTTTACTGTTCAGCTGCTTGGGTGTCTCCAGCTTTTTCATGGCTGCTCATAATTACAAAATATGCATTGTGAGAGCCACACAATGCTGAAGACATTCAATCCCAGAGGTGGCTGTTCTGTGCTAGCAGTTGGGCACATTTAAAACCTCACACTAATTTTTCCAGACCGCTGGGATACTGTTAGCAAACAATATTTCAGGTGCACTTAGCTACCTATGCAATATAAATATGGAATTAATAGTTTAACTATCCTACTAGAAAATGAGAATATACTGAAACACAAACTGGAGACAATTTTGAAAATATATTGTCCTTGAGTCACTTGAATGCTTGAATATGACTTATACTATTAACTTGCTCGTCATAGTGTTACAGAAAATTCCTATTCATTATATATTAAAAGTTAACTCAATTCCATTTTACTCACTTCAGCATAATTTCTCTATTAAAATGTTTCTTTTTTAATTGTACAGTAACTACTCAATGACTTTATTTTTAAAAAATCAGGATAAATAAACAAAGCATCTCTGGAAAGCTAAGGGTTTATTTTTATGTACTTTAAAAATGTTAGTGAAAATTTATACTGCCATTACAAAATTAGACTTCCTTTCATCCAATGCATGTTTAGAAATCAAGTTCATCTTGCTGAAATAACATTTTCCCATTACTCTGAATCTTTGAAAGAAAGGACGAGAGTATCTCTTCCGAGGAATATAGTAAAAGGTAAAAGAGAAACCTCCCCCAAATGGAAAGAGACAGGTAAAATTAAGTGTTCAAATATTTAGCTAGCTATATTTAAGAAAGAAGCACGGTTTTCTTAATTTTCCCCTTAAATACAGGTACCTGTATGAACAATGGTTTTTCTTAAAAAAAAAAAATTAGCAATAGTTATGAATACCCAGTACTAAAACAGTCATCCATTAGAACAGCTCTGGGTACCAGACCAAAGAGGGAAAAAAGACAGGAGTTTGGCCAGAGAATGGTGTTACCTACAGATTCTCCCTGGCATAGGCAGATCCCCAGGTCCTTCTCGGAACAACCCAGAAGGTAACCATTTCCTACTCATTGCCAATTAACTGTATGGACCTTAATAAAAACAAACTTTGTCACTATAGTAAAAAGGGGGGAAGAAAGTCTAAAATCCTTTAGTTTTCCTAATATGCCAGACCAAGATTTCAGAAACAAAAAAATTTCCTGAAACTTTCACAAATATATTATGCTCAAAATCCATCATATGTCAATAGGAGCTTAGTATGAACATCTTGACACCGAAAACAGCATTTAAACATGGACTCTACTAGATACAGGAGAGTGAAGAGAAACAGAGGAATGGATTTTATTCAGCAAATGGATGTTCATGTTTTCAGAGGTAATTAAAATCTCATTTCTGAATAATCAAAGGAGACAGTAGTAATTACACATTTTCAGTTAACTGCAGATTTCAGCAGGGCACATAAAGTTGCCATGGCAGCCCCAGGGGGACAGGTAGAAGATTGATGCTGGTTCTGTGTTCCATGGCTACAGACAGTGACATTTTGCCTGCCTACCAACAAGTTGCTCCCCATGAGCAGAGTGCTGATGCCTAAAGTTAGTTTTAAGTCCCCTCCATTCATATTCATTGATGTTTATTTCATTTTCCTCATTTTATGGACCAAAGCAAACAAAACCAACCAAAACTACCCAGAAAGGAGTCATCCACTAAATCTCATTTACCAAAAGCTTAAAGTGAGCAAGGCTGCCAGTCCTTTACTAGGAGGGAAGTAGCCGAGGTGACTTCCCTAGAAAAGGGGAAAAATAAGAAGTTGGCTTTTGTATGGATCTGTTCACACAAAATCAGAAAGAAATCGGGAAGCAACATTAGCACAGGTCTTTGTGGGTAAGGCACATGGAGGAAGGAGGAAGGATTGGGCCTGCAAGTGGAAGTTTACCTAGGGAGGAGGATAGGAGGTGGCCAGGGACCCTCATTATCAGTCTACCTCCTGCCATGCACTGTTCTTTTTAGTAGTACCGTAATTTTAACTCTCTGTAGTTTTAAAGTAATTACGTGGTGTTTGCCATATACTCTCTGTAAGATATAGACATGACTTCCAGTGACAAATTGAAGAGTTCCACCATCCCTTACAGGGTTAACAGATTCCACTCAGCTTTTCTTGAGAGGACCAAAGTTACCCACTGATTGCATATTTAACTTGTTTGAATTCTAAAGGTACACTATGTTTTTATATAATAACAAAAGCATAGAACTTCCAGAACAACTACTCCTCAAATCAACCAGATACAATTCAAATTTGAACACACACAGAAATTGATTGGCATGTTTTTAAATTTCTCCCATGCAATTCCAGAACAAAAAAATACCACTCAGAATGAAAATGACCAGTGGTTAGGAATGAAGGTTTTAGCAAAACATAAAGCACAGGACCCATGACCACTACATTTGAAGAATGCAGAAGACAAATCTGTAACAGGGAACCTAAGAATGTTTCTGGAAGAGAGTGCTGACTTGGTTTCAAAGCCACAGGGAAAAGGCTGCTGCTCTTTTTTTGATAAAGCCCCTCACTACAGCTGATCAGAATGTAGTCATTACCAGGCCTTCGTCCTCCAATCTGCTTGCAAAGCATCTGGCAAACTGGGCCGGGGTGGAACCAGCTGGGATGCGTTGCTAGGAGCAAAACAAACAGGCCCTCTGCTTACTGCCTGTTCATTTTCAGGTGTGACTGGAGATGCTGGTTACAAACCCTGAGGCCTAAATTACTGAGCTGCTGCTCATTTCTCATCCATTTCCTCTTCTGTCACCAGACAATTTCCAATCCCAGTCACTTGCTTCCCATCCACCCAGAAGCTATTCTACTACCTGGAGAATGACCAGTTCCATACTTTAGAGTAACACTGTCCAATGGCAATGATAATATGAACTACCTACCTATTCAACATTTTCTAATAGCTGCATTAAAAATGCAAACAACAACTGGGTAACTTAATTATGATGATGCATATTATTTATCCCAACATACTCAAAATTCATTGTTTCAACATGTAACCAATTTACATTATTGATGAAGGTGTGTTCTATTCATTTCATATTGTCTTTGGATGAGCTATAAATATGAAATATGCACATCTCAATTCAGATTAGTTATATTTCAAGTACTCAAAAAGCCACAGGTAGCCAGCAGGTACTATAATAGGTGATATGGACTTGGAGCTTGGAGAGTCCTACGTGAGCACCTTGACTCTGAAGATAGAGACTGTTCAAGTTTGCACCAAAACTGTTCAACAGGTTACTGAAAAAGCAGAGCAATTGGCTTAAATCAAAACCTTCAAGAGCTTGCAGTTAGAGGCCATTCCATTCATGTTAAGAAATGCATCCATTTTGCTTATGCTGGGGGAAGGGCTTGGGACATAAGAGGGTGTTCATCCCACTAAGCAGTATTATTGATACAAAAAATAAACAAATAGCTGCAGAGATTATGAATCTACATCTTTTACTTTGTTCACATGAAACTTGTAATATAATCCTGAGGTGAAGGGGAAAAGTTTCTGAAAACCAATGCTTATAGGTTCTGTTTGCAAATGGTAGTTCCATTTCTGGGTAGAATTACTATTACTCAGTGCCACAAGAAAAGGGGGATGCTCTGAAGATAGTTTCCTTTCTCAGGCGGTTTGACAGCTGGTCTGTTGTGCCCACTAGAGACTCAGAATGAATAGCTTTGCCAAGTTTCACACAAGCCCTATGATGCCATGATTAATCAGATATAAAATAAACAGGGCAATGTTACCCTCTAATAATGGATGTCACGTGAACACAATTCAAGCAAAAATTGCTTTCATTTTTTGGAAGGCAAAGAAAGCAAAGAGAGAGATGCTATTGCCTTTCAGGATTTATACCTCACCTTCGGTACGAAATCCATTCCTTTCTCCTGTGGATTTATCTTTGAAATGTCTAGTGTGAAGAGCTGTCAACGTTTGTAATCTTTTTTTCTCTTTAGTTTAGGCTGCATTACCTCTTGCCCAAACTGTTACATCAATTTTTTTTTTCCTGGCAGCTGCCTTTCTGTGCTCCAAACTATTCTAACATTCCCGGGTGGATCTTTTCAATGATCTGTTAAATGGCTGCATTTCTGAAGCCCTTCTACAGATCTCTATTATTCAATACACTAAACGTATGGCCTCCAAATTACAGCCTCCAATTGTCTTCTCAGTCTGAGGCTTAACCATACTCAATCTGTACCCTTCCACACTATTTTCAAACTACAGATTATAAAAGTATGCTATGAATGTGACTTCTAACTTGTGTGATTGCTTCACATATGGCTCCCTACTATCTCGAAATGTGTTGAAATCTCACCCACCCTTCAAATTTCTTTTTAAATGCCTCCTCTTCTATGAAGTCCTTATGGATTATTCAGTATAGAATATTAGTGACTTTTATACCTCTTAAACCTCATAATATTCTCTTATGGGCCCATGACATACATATGAAAAATGTATAGCAAGTGTAAGTTTTTGAAGGCAGAAATCATGAATCATTTCCACATTGCAGCTGCACAATAAATATTTGTTGACTAATGTTTAATTATATAAACCACTAAGCAAATTACCTCTTATCTGAATGCAGTTATGCTTTGTGTCAGCCCTGACTTTGATCTCCAATAATTTAGGAACTGTGTTTAATCATATGAAGACTTCTCTTTAAAAAAAAAAAATCCCTCAAGGAAGATCAAAGAGAAAAGAGACTTTTAAAGTCCCTTCCTCTATCAATATTCAAGACCTTCATCCTAGAATAACCAAGGTCTCCGAGTACATTTTTCATTCTCATTTAACCTGGCAAGCATCTAGATCAAATCAGGAGTCTAAAACAAATGGGAAGTGTAGGAGTTAGAATCTAGATCTTCTGGCAAGGGTTAGAAAAGAACACAGCTAGTTACACATCCCCATATTGCTGGTGAAGCTGAGCAGCCCAGGGTGGACTAAAATCTTGCTATTTTACTACTACAAAAGAAATGTATTTTTGATTATACAAGTCTTTAGTTCCTACATTCTTCCCCCATCTCAAAGTAAATTATGTGTTCTAAGTTAGTACATTTATTTCCCAGTAGTCAAAGAAAATTCAATAAAGCTGGACTATTGTGCCATTTGGAATTATTACAGTATCAAAATACCTCCAGCAGCCAACTTCCACCCATCAAAATAACAACAGAGAAACATGTGCAACCTTTATTAGAATGGCTCACTCCCACCTCACTACCACAGTGACCCCCTTACATGATCTCTCATGTATTTTATGTGTGTATACACACGTACTCTCATACCCACACCCATGTATCTTACTACAATTTACAATCTGACTAATATAGGATTGACACCAACAAGCCAATGTCATTAAACAGACATGTCTCCAGAAAGATGCTTGCAAAGTACCCCTAATCTCTTCAATATACTGGCCAACCAGCCCACAGCTAGGAGTCTGAAGTCATTTCCCTGCTAGGATAAAAGTTGAGAGACTCTTTACCGTTGAGGTCTGGAGGTGTCAGTAATCCAAACTGTACCTGCCAAAGCCTTACGTAAAAGCCACCTTATCATTGCTCAACGCCTACAATTGACATCTCTTATTTCACAATGAGCAGAGAAGCAGAATTTTTCCAGAAACCGAAAATACTCAGCGGAGAGGAAGGGGATCCCGGAGCTCCCTGAAAGAGCTAGAGCTAACATTATTACAAAGGAAATGGAAAAATGAAAACTTTCTTTTCCCTAACTCTGTCCTTAAGGAAAAGGAACAAGGGGTCTGGGCAAGCTTTGGCAACTGCCACTGGGGATAACTGAGTGGTCGGGGCGAGGGAACACCCCAGGTGCTGAGGGTGGTCGGCGCTGCTCCCAGGGCGCCCCGAAAGGTCCACCACCCACACCCTCCCCCATCACACACACCTCCCGTCCCACCCCCGCTCCGAGCTGGACCAAAGGGTCAGCATCGGAGAAAGCGCTGCGGGAAGCTGGGACCCCTTCCGCCCACTCGGACTCACGATCTTGAGCAGGTCCAGTCCACTCGCCTGGTTCATGTCTCTCCATGTGCCTCTCCCGGGAAGGGGCGAGGAGAGCTGAGCAGAGCGGCCCGGGAGAAGCCAGGGAGGACCGGCAGGTCTCCCCCGCCCCTTCCCACTTGCTATTCACAAGCAGAGAAAAATGGAAGCCGAAGAGCCAGGGAAAGGCGCAAAGGGGCAGGGTCCCCAGCGCCGGGAGAGAAGTGGGTGACAAACGGCGAGGGGAAGAGAAGGTGGCGAAGAGACCCAGGCGATCGCGGTAGAGGAGGCGCGGAGAGAAACGGAGCTCGGCGCCCGGGCGGCTCACAAAGGAAGAAGGCGCCGCGCTCTCGCTACCTGTGCTCCAAGCGCCCCCGCGGGAGCCGCGTTGTCCAGCAGTTCCATCTGGATCTCCTGCGCCACCGCCGCCGCCGCTGTGGGAGGCGACTTGGACATGTCGCTTTGGACCATTGGCAAAAAGTCCTCTTGAAGAAAGCGAGCGGCCAGCCTCTGGCCGTGGGTCCCCTCCTCCTTGCCCCCGCCCCGCAGCTCTTCGGGGACCGCCTGGGGCTCGGGCCGTGCCGCTCAGCACAGCGCCCCACAGCGCTCCAGGGTCCGGCTTTCAGTGCGCGGGACCCGGCTGGGCCATTGTGCAAAGCGGGACGCGTGGAGCCCGAAGGTGGTGGCTCAGGCACTCGGCTGGGTGGCCGAGGCGAGGGACTCCTTCCGTGGTGCAGCGGGGCTGGAGGCGAGACGCGAACTGCGGGCTCCCGGGAAGGTCCTCACCAGGAGGGAGGGAGCTCCGGGAGCACGAGCCAGGGGGAGGCGCGTCGGAAAGCGAGAGTGACAAGCAACCGACACGCCGAAAAGTTCCTCGCAGGAGGCGCGGGCCTCGTGGGCTCCGACCCAGCCGCTGCGCGTCGCCGTGGCACACGCGTTGGAAAGTTTTCAAAGCCACGAAAGCCAGGCCTGGCGCCTGGGAGGTGACTCTCTCTGGCTGCAGAGCTCAACTCCCTCTGATCCAAACCACCTCCGGGACCTAAGAGCCTCCCGGAGGGCGGGCAAGAACAGGTCACTCGGTTTTTTTAAATTGAAAGTTTTAAATTGGCAAAGGCCTCCTGCAGCCCCAGAGAGCAAGTGCCTGCAATGAACGTCTCTTCGTCTCTTCGGCAGGGGCAAGCGCTTGATTATGTCAGTGATTAAGAACCAAAAAAGACAAGGGGCTGATGGATTAAAGACTGTGATCCCACCTGAATCTGCAGCTGGCCTCTTTAGATACTAATCGACCAAACCTGAGTTCGCACTTTTTTCTTTTTTGACTTCTATTTGTCTTAATCTGTGCTTTCTCTCCAGGGTTGATGTTTGGCTTAGAAATATTCTATTCAGATATTCCTAATAAAACACTTTTAATAGGGCGCATCTCATTCCGACGAATTTTACTATAGTAGAAATCTCTGTACAAGTTTTCCAGGCATCAGAACTAATTTGTACCAACAAAATATAACAGTTGTGTATACTTTTATATTCATGCAGAAGTTTCCTGCAGTCTTCAATTGCAGTGCTTGTTCTCAAACATTAAACAGATATTTTAAACTTCTCTCCACCCACCACACGCTGATTTGAACCAGCCTTAAACTAAAAAAGAAGTATTGATATGACTTCAGATGTAGGCATTAGCCAAATTGCCACTGATTTTCTCAATCTTTAATGTTAATGCCATAATGCAATTTTATTTACAATTTACTAAGTAGAAGCACCAAAGTATCAGGCTGCAATTATTTTAAAAAGGAAAGGTGTGTGCTACTTTCAAAAAGCAACAAATTATGGAGCTGAGAAGCTGTGGTTTAGAATAAGGGTGGTAGCCAGGCATCTGAGAATGTGCACTCTGCCTTCTAGGCAGATTGGGAGGCTCCCCAGCTCCCTAGCTAAATTTTTTTTGTTTGTTTTTAAAGTTTATTTATAACATTGCTTTTAGACATATACATTATGCTGTATGTTTGTGCGTATGAAAAATGGAAAGTAAATTGTATTTAAAGTTTGGAGCTTAAGTCTACTGCTGGCCCTAGTCATTTAAGCAAGTTGTTGATTTTTCTTGAGGATATGTTTAAATCTCAGTGATAACATCAACTCTAGAATAGATGTTAAACTCTAATAATTATAATAATAAAAGATGCTAGGGGCTATGCTTATTCATCAGGACACACTTGGGAAGCCAGCAGATTGTCCTCCAAATTCTTTTAACCATTAAATCAATAAAGTATGAATCAAGTTTCTATGTAGTGCTCCTGGCTGAGCACAGTCAAAGAAGACCAGACCACTGCCACCTTGGGACTTACAGTCTAGGTACTGAGGACTTAAAAGCTAATTAATACACACTTGTTGCATGAATGGATGAATGAATGAATGAATGGTTAAAAAAAAAAAAAAAACCCTGGAGGTTTGATAGAGTTCCCATGACATCCATCTGATTTAATCTTTTCAATCATACTTAATTATTTCTGCATTCCCTTTCAATTATGACCATTTGGGAAGTAGAATTTTATATTTCATTGGATTTCTAAAAAGACCACAATATCAAAACAACCCTGAAAATACTTTTAATAATGTTTATATTTACAGCCAGAGGGCAAGTAAAGTTTGAATTAAATGTTCAAAAGTGATATAGTATGTTCATTTCATATATTCTGTGATGCTGAACTTTGTTTCTATGTTTCTTTCCACTGCTTGACAGAGTTCCTTGAGGGCAGCAATTGTTCTATTCATCTTAGAATCCCCCAGCACTGAGTCTGGTGTCTGGCTTTCAGCTGAAGCTTTAAAACATTTGTTGAATGAATGAATGAATGCTAAATGATATCTTCTTGCAAGTTTAAACAGTGTACAACTTAGCTAGTTTTAATATACAAAGGTAACATTTGCCTAATCATGACTTCTATGGGTACATTATACCATGCTAATTTAATTAGCATGTATTGAAAACCAATACAATAGGGTGTACTCATTCAGACTCCTGTCTGGCTTATAAAAGATTTCAAATAAAAAGTAACAAAATGTTACTCCTTTAAATGGGAGAAAAGTCAGAATAAATGTAGAACTAAAAGGCTTGGAAAACTATCAACTATGCCTTCTATCATGGTCATTTTTTTTAATTTTTAACAGTTTGACTTGTACTGTGTTTAAAAGCCAGAGATGAAAGCAAAAATTTGATAAGTAAAGCCTAATCCTTTTAATGTTAAAAGTTACGCAAATGCAAGAAACCCCATCAGTAATGGAAGTACCATCGTCAGCAGAGGCATTCAAATGCAGATGACTAATTTTTTCAAGCTGTATGTAAGCTTCACTGTGCTCATTAGTCCCAGTAATGGACAGACATATTCTGGGCATTACTAATGCTCTGAAATGAGAACAGGAGCTGGTAAGAAACATTGGCCAAGGAAGCCAGAAGTTTAAAAGAGCATTTTTTTGCTCCTAAACAAAAGAAAGCATGATTACAATTGCTTTATGTCTTCTCTCCCACTTGAAGATTTGTGACTACATTTAAAATCTGTGCCTTGTATGGTTTCTCATCTTACTTAGATCATTTTTCACCAGATTGTTCTGAATTTGGGCCATTATTAATTACATTTACATAAGATATACCTGGGGCTGGGGATGTGGCTCAAGCGGTAGCGTGCTCACCTGGCATGCGTGCGGCCCGGGTTCCATCCTCAGCACCACATACCAACAAAGATGTTGTGTCCGCCGAGAACTAAAATAATAAAATATTAAAAATTCTCTCTCTCTCTCTCTCTCTCTCTCTCTCTCTCTCTCTCTCTCTCTCTCTCTCTCTCTCTTTAAAAACAAAATAAGATATACCTGTATTGGCTATAGATCTGACTCAGTATAATGCATTCCATGAAGTTACACATAGGTTGTTTGTAAACCTACTCTATGAAGTCAGTGTCCTGAATTACAGAATGTTATTTGAAAGCATATAATGATTCAAGTAGATCTATAAAAAAAAAAAGTTGTTTGTGTAGGTGTGAGTGGGTATGGGTGTGTGAGTGAGGGTGTAGGGAAGGGTTAAAACCAAAATATGAAAATGATGAGGGAAAGCTTAGATTCACTTTCTCAGGAAAGGCTTCATGGAAATGACATTTCAAGAGTTCTTAGATCTACCTAGGAGAAAGCAATCTGGAACATTTAATATTTCTATAGCACTTTTTCATTTATAAAGGACATTTGTTATTTATTTATTGCCCAAACCTATAACACTCGAGGCTTTTGGGTGCCAGGCTTGGTATTAAAAATTTATATACATTGTCTTGCTTGTGAGAAACATACTATGCTCTTTGTTAGTTAAGGTAAGGTAAGCCAAACTTTCAGGAACAAATAAACCCTAAACAGTTATTGGGATGGAGATATATATACATATATAGTTTCATCTACAACCATATATATATTTATTTATATATTGTGCTGAGGATGGAACCCAGTGCCTCACACATGCTAGGCAAGCACTCCACCACTGAGCCACAACCCCAGCCCATAATGGGATTATTTTTAAAATGTATTCTTCTGATATTAGTGGAGGAGTTCCCCATCAGAAGAAGCTCTTATTCCTGCTAATATCTGGTAGTGAAGACTTGAGTAACTATCTACCACAGTGGTCTCCAAGGGCTTCTAATGTTTCCATGGTGATTCCCATCCGGGTCATTCAGAAGGATGAAGATGAGTGATGGAACATGGGTGTTGGTAGATCATGGGATGTGCAAGTTTTTATTGGTCAAACTTGAAGTGGTACCTAACTCCACTTCCATTTTATTAGCTAGAATTGTGTTGCATTCAGAGACATTCACAATAAGCTGAGAAATATGACCAAATTGTGTGGCTCAAGAGGAAAAGAAGGCTGTATTTTCAACAGCTGAGACTGACTGACTTAACCAAGCCTGAACAGCTGACAGGTTATAGAGGTAGAATTTACCTTCCTTTCAAACCCCAACTCAAAGCTCCTTGTCAGTCAACCATAGATGACTGGTTTATTTCAATGAGCCCTGTCACGTAGGTTAAGACTGAGTTGTTGGTTACAGAATCGGATTTACATGGGTCTTCTGCTTGTGCACTGGGATGACTATAGCAATGTACTTGCTACAAGTAGGACTGTTCTCATAAAATAGCAGTGAGTTGAAGAAAGTTTATCAATACATGCCGTGTGTGTGTGTGTGTGTGTGTGTGTGTGTGTGTGTCCGTCCTCAAGCATGCAGGCACTATAATGCTCTAAAGATAAAGAGCATTGAATAAATTACGGCTCCTGTACTTCTAGAATATACAGTAGGGTATCGAAGACACAAACAAGGAATGATGATGAAGATTGCAAAATACTGCGGTAGAGATTTCTAAAGATCAAGAAAGAATGTTCCATGCAAAGACCAGAAACTACAAAAAAAAAAAAAAAAAGAGAGAGAGAGAGAAGAAATTCAATAGGGCTTGAAAATAGAGTTGAAAGGTAAAGGGCAGGCAATGAATAATGAAAACCATCCAAGTTACCCAATCTTTTGATTTCCTATGGATTCAACCTATCTTTTGATAAAATGTCCCCTTTATAAGCAAACACTTTGGTCTCCCATGCTTTATCTTGCCAAACCATTTTTTTTTATGGAAGGTACAAACACACACATGTACACTCACAAATCATAGGACTATAGATTTGAGACATCCTCTTAATTAAGAAGCATATTGAATTTATACTGTCAACATAGCCAGTTTATTTGTAGCAGAGAGTCCTAGTTTTCCATACCTCCTTGTGAAGAAACTTTTATATTAGCTTGGCACCTTGGTACCTAGAACAAAAGGTTATATTTTTCCCAGTCTCTCTTGTAACTAGCTATGTCTCTATGACTCCATTGAGGACAGTGTAAATAAAGTGTGGGTGAAGACATTTTGAGAAGGTACATGCCAAAGTTGAGTGAAAATAAAGGAACCTGGATCATTGATTATACAGTAAAGCCACCATGCCAGTCCTGGGCTACCAACTTATAGATTCCTTGTAAGTAAGGCAGCAATGAGCAATTAGGTTGCTGAAGTTTCTGTTATGTAAGCTAAGGATCATTTTTATTACTCAAAACAATTCTTTTAAAATAAAAAAAATTTAGGGGTAACTTACCTTACTTTGATTTACATATCACGGGAATTATGGCCTCCTAAAGTGAGTTGGGATGTATTTCACCCTCCTCTCTTTCTGAAGGATTTATATAGAATGAGTTATAGATTTTTCCTAAGTATTTGGAAAAATTCAGTGGATCTGGAGCTTTCTTTCTGATAAAGTTTTAAATTGTTAATTTGATGTATTCAGGTTAAGTATTTTTTCTTAAGCATTGATAGTTCTTGATTTTTAAGAAAGTCTCCATTTTCAGAGAAAACTCTACATAAATACAGAGCATCTCTTACTGGACAAAGGCACCATAAACATATATTGGAGAAAAGATAGCCTCTTCAACAAATGGTTCTGGGACAACTAGAAATCCATATGTAGCAGAATGAAATTAGACCCCCTACTTGCACCCTGCACAAAACTCAAAATGGATCAAAGACCTGGATATTAGATCAGAAACCCTACATCTATTAGAAGAAAAGATAGGCCCAACACTCCATCCTATAGGCTTAGGAACTGAATTCCTCAACAAGACTCCTAAAGTGCAAGAAATAAAGTAAAAAAAAAATTAGTAAGTGGGAGGGTATCAAACTAAAAACTTCTTCACAGCAAAGGAAGCAATCAAGAATGCAAACCGAGAGGCTACAGGATGGGAGAAATTCTTTCCACCTGCACCTCAGGTAGAGCATTAATCTTCAGGATATACAAAGAACCCAAAAAGCTTAATGCCCCCCCCCAAACAAATAACACAATTAATAAATGGATAAAAGAACTGAAAACACACTTTTTGGAAGAAATACAAATAGTCAACAAATACACGAAAAAAATGTTCAACATCTCTAGCAATTAGAGAAATGCAAATTAAAACTGCACTAAGGGGGCTGGGGATGTGGCTCAAGCGGTAGCGTGCTCACCTGGCATGGGTGCGGCCCGGGTTCGATCCTCAGCACCACATACAAACAAAGATGTTGTGTCTGCCGAGAACTAAAAGAATAAATATTAAAAAATTCTCTCTCTCTCTCTCTCTCTCTCTCTCTCTCTCTCTCTCTAAAAACAAAAACAAAAACAAACTGCACTGAGGTTTAATCTCACTCCAGTCAGAATGGCAACAATCAAGAATACAAGTAATAATAAATGTTGGTGAGGATGTGTGGAAAAGGGTACACTCATGCATTGCTGGCAGGACTGCAAACTGGTGCAACCACTCTGGAAAGAAGTATGAAGATTCCTCAGAAAACTTGGAACAGAACCACCATTTGACCCACTCTTTGGTATATACCTACCCAAAGGACTTTAAATCAGTATACTAGTATACTACAATAATGCAGCCACATCAACATTTATCAATTCTCAATAGCTAAGCTATGAACCAACCTAGACGCCTTTCAACAGATGAATGGATTAAAAAAGAAAAGTGGTAAATACACACAATGGAATATTACTCAGCCATTAAAAAAGAATGAATTTATGACATTTGCCAGAAAATGGATGGATCTGGAGATGATTATGCTAAGTGAAATAAATCAATTCCCAAACATCAAATGTTGAATGTTCTTTCTTATATATGGAGGCTAACACACAACAAGGCGAGGGGAGAAGAATAGAAGTTTAGTAAATTAGATTAAGGGAAATGAAGATAAGAAAGGGGGAAAGGAATAGGAAAGACAGTGGACTGTTTCTGATATAACTTTACTATGTATATATATGAACTCACCACAGTGAATCTCTATGTCATGTATAACCACAAGACTGGGATCCTATGTAGAATAAGATGTACTCATGTCTGTATAAGTAAGACAAATTATACTCTACTGTCGTGAATAATAAAAAAGAACAAAAAATTTAAAAATTAATAAAAATGAATGTGTCCATTGTATCTTAGTTATTGGATTTTTTGGCATAAAATTTTTATTAATATGCTCCTATCCTTTGAACATCTACATGTGCATATTGATGTCTTCCATCTGAATCCTGTTATTAATACTTATGTAGTCTTTTTCTCTTCATCATTTTGATGAAAGAGTTATAAATATTAATCTCTTCATAAGCCAGATTTTGGTTTTATTGATTTTTCTCAATTGTTTTTAAGTTTTCTGGGTTTTTGAAATTTTATTTTATTCTTTGTTTTGCGTTCTTTAGGTTTATTTGTCCCCCACCCCCACCCCCAGTTTCTTCACATGGAGGCTTAAAAAATTTGAGATCTCATGTTGGTTCTAATGTCAACACAATAGTATAAATTTTCCCCTAAGCACCTCTTTAGCTCCTTTTAACTCATGTTTTTCTTTTCAGGCAATTCAATGCATTTTCTATTTTTGCTTGTGATTTCTTCCTTTAACCCATGGGTTTATTTAGAAGCAGATTTTTAAAAGTCCTAAACATATGGGAGATTTTCCAGATGTTTTTCACGTTTGAGACAATATACTTTGCTTTCATTCACTTTAAACTTAATGAAATTCATTTTATGATTATGGCTCAGGAAATATCTGCCTTGTTGAATTTTCTGTGTTTTATACACGTGAAATAATTAGTGTTCGGCTGTTGTTGGGTTAAATGTCAAATGCACATTAGATGAAGTGACTTGTGGGTATTTTTCAGATCTCCAATTATCCTTACTGATGTGTGTGTGTCTACATGTTCAATCTATTGATGAGAAAAGAGTGTTAAAGTTTCAAGTATAAACATGGATTTGTTTACCTTTCCAGTCTGGAGTTTTGGCTTTGTGTATTGTAAAGCTCTGTTAGTAGAATTAGCATAACCTTAATATGAAATGACCCCTTAATCATTATGTAGTTATTTTTGGTAACATTTCTTTTCTGAAGTCTACTTGGATATTCAGATCGACATTTCACATTTGTTTTGGCTAATGTCTTTTTATCTTTCCTATCCTTTTATTTTTAGCCTATTTATGTTTTGATGTTCACAGTGGGTTTCTTGTAAGCAGCATATAATTGCATTTTGCCTTTTCATCCAATCTGGAGATCTCTGACTTTAATTGGGTTCTTGTTCCATCCATTTACATGCAAAATTATTGAATTATTAAATCTAATATTACACCATTTGCTTTCCATATTCCCATCTGCTCTTTGTTCCTTTCCCCCTTCCTCTTCTATAGTCTTATGATAATGAATATGTTTTAGTATTTTTTATAAATCTCTACTACTGTCTAATTAGTTAGACCTAATTTAAAATTTTTTAATGCTTGCTTGAAGGTTTATATATACATTTTAAATTTAGTACAGTTTACATTCAAATGTTGTTATATCATTTTACTAATGATGTAAAAATCTTAAATGGTATACTGCCAATACATTTTTTTTTCCTTGAATGTGGTGCTAAGGATCAAACCCAGTGCCTTCAACATGCTAAGCAAGCACTCTACCCCTGACCTACAGCCAACATTTTTTGTTGTTGTTGTTACTATTGTCACACATTTTGTTTCTTACTATTATAAACCTCACAGTACATCAGTATATGTTTTGTTTTAACCAGGCATCTTTAATGAGACTAAATCTTAAAATATATATACTTATCAAAATTTTTACCAAATTTGCATCTAGTATCATATTTTTTCTGACTGAAGAACTTGCTTTAATCATTCCTGGAGCACAGGTTAACTGGCAATGTACTTTTTTTGCTTTTGTTTGTCTGAAAAAATATTATTTCATCTTCAGTTTTATACATGTTTTCTCTAGTTACGGAATTCTATACAAACTGTGACTTTGTGAATTCTGTGACTTTGCTTTCATTTCAGTACTTTAAGACATTGACATAGTTCTTTATCAGATCTCTGCTATAATTTTACTTTGTTCCTGTATAGGTGAAGTTTTTTTTATATATTTTTATTTTTTCTTTAAGATTTTTTGGAAGTTTGTTATGTGGCTAGGAACTTTTTTATTTTTAATTTATCAGTAAAAGATTCAAATCATGCCAGGTGCAGTGGCACACACCTGTAATCATAGCGGCTTTGGAGGCTGAGACAGAATGTTCAAAGCCAGCCTCAGCAACAGTGAGGTGCTAAGCAACTCAGTGAGACCCTGTCTCTAAATAAAATACAAAATAGGGCTGAGGATGTGGCTCAGTGGTTGAGTGCCCCTGAGCTCAATCCCCAGTACCAGAAAAAAAATTCAAATTATAAGAGAAGCACTTTCAGATCTCAAGAAAATTTAGAAATTATTTTGTGATTTATTATGTCTGGATATGTCCTATTTCTTAAAAGTGCTTTTATTAAATTAATATTAATTCTTTAAGAGCTTGATACCATTCAACAGTAAAGGCACCTGGGTTTGCAGTTTTCTATGGAGGAAGATTTCAGTTAAAAACCCTTTAATATACATAGGGCTATTCAGGTGGTCTATTACTTCTCATGTTAGCTCTTAGATATCTGTCTTTCAGCAAATTTGTCCACTTGATCCTGATCGTCTCTTTTATTGACATTAAGTTGTACATACTATTCTCTTCTTATCCTTTTCATATTTGTAATCTGTAATTATGACTCCTTTTTTATTTCTGATACGGATACTTTTTTTCCTCATTTATCTTATCCTGTATAACAAAGCGTTGTTGCTTACTTTCTTCATTTTAAAACAATGTAATTTTTGGAGACAAACTCCACTTGTTTATGAATGAATATTTTTAAAAATGTATTTTTAAATTCAGTTGGACAATAGTTTATTTGATTTTCTGTATTATATGTTCATTTCTAATTCATTGATTTCCCTCCTCCTCCTCCTCCTCCTCCTCCTCCTTCTTCTTCTTCTTCTTCTTCTTCTTTTGTAGTATGTTAGCAGTTCATCCCTGCAACCAAAATACCTGACAAAAACAACGTAGAGGAGGAAAAGTTTATTTGGGCTCATGGTGTCAGAGGTTCAGTCCATGGTTGGCCAACTCCATTGCTCTGAGCCTGAGATGATGAACATCATGGGGAAGGGCTTGGCAGAGGAGAAGAGGTGAGCTCCAGGAAGCAGAGGATGGGTCAGGAGAGGGCAAGAGGAGCCAGGGAACAAGATATGCCCCCCAAGGGCTGTACCCCCAGCAACCTACTTCCTCTAGCCAAACCCCAGTGGCTGACAGTCACCACCCATTATTGTGGTCCTTTCAAATTATTAATCCATTGGATAGATTAAGTAACTGATTAGGTTACTGCTGTCTTAATCTAATCATTTCATCTGGGTTCATTCATGTATTAATGAAAGAGCTTTGGGGGAACATCTCCCAAACCCATATATGTTGCTACTTAGAGTACAAGTTTAGACAATTAGTTTTTCAACCATTAAAATGGCACACTTTCATTTGCCAACTCTTGATGTGTTTTAATCCTTTGGGATTAAAAGTAGCATGTACAAAATTTACACATTTCATTTGAAAAGAAAAATAAGGGAAATATTAAAATACAAAAACTATTTGCCATGATTCTTAAAGATAGTTTTTCCTAAAAATTTTCTATTAAAGTGAAAATATCAACATGAGTGGTGATCAATATATATTAACTTTGTAAATAAAAAATTTCAGCAGGGCTGGAATTGGAGCTCAGTGGTAGAGTGATTGCCTAGCATGTGTGAGACACTGGGTTTGATCCTCAGCTCCACATAAAAATAAATAAATAAATAAAGGTATTGTGTCCTTGTACAACAAAACAAAACAAAATATTAAATTTTAAGCAAAGATAGATTTTTATTTAAGATTTTTGAAGTTTAATTACAAATTATTAAAAATATGATTCTTATATTTATCATCTAAATGCCAAAGGAATCAGTACATATTTTGTACATGAACTCTAGACATATTAGTATGCAAATTAATGCATAAAATGAGTTGTTTTAGTGTCACTAAATTTCCGTGGTCACCATATGCAACTATTGGAAGCCCCAAGCTCATTGGTTAGTGCCTTTAGAATCAAGAATTAGAACCCAAAGAGAAGCAAGAAAAGAGACACTCTAATTTACTGGTATAGAGCTCTTGACTATACAAGGATCCACTTAACTCACATTGAAAGAAAGAATTTGACAAGTTAACTCGTCTCTTTTCATAGGTATGTACTTACTTTACTTGAACCCTCCACTCACTCCAAAGCAATGTCAGCCTCAGGCAATACCATTACCATTCAGAGTTAATGTTTCCTATTTCAGAGATATAGAACGTGAGATGAGGAAAAGTCTTTTCCTGGACTATGAGTGATGATAGTCATGAGAGAATTTTAGGCTGCTCCATCATATGTCAAGAAAGCTTTTTTTTTTTTTTTTTTCAAAGTAACATCTTTCAAAGATGCTTCAGGTTGTGCTATGCCTGCAGAATCCCGTAGATGAAGTATACATTTATCTAGGATTAAGGGTGATTCTGGCTAGTCCTATGACCATAGTCCCTGGGCCAATAGCAGGAGCATCTGGAACACACCTTCAATTCTACCATCACAGGTTTGCTTTTATGACAGCCTCACTGTGAGCTCCAATTCCCAAATTGCAAACCATAAAGAAACATAAGTCACCATGAGGGAAAGTCAGCAGAACAATAAAAAGAAGAATTAGCTTTCTAACATTTTCATAAAATGGGTTCAGTAAGAATATTTCATCTAGAATGAAATTTTATTTTTTAAAAATAGCAGAATTTTATTTCCCAACCCTCTTATATATGTGATCCTTATGAACAAGGAAGCATCTGATTATGCCTACCCTTCCTCTTCATTAATCAATAATCAGGAAAATTCTCCAATCAGGCAAGAGTCTCCAGAGTTACTTTGAAAAAAAAAAGGCTTTCTTAATATATGATGGAGCAGCCTAAAATTCTCTGTGTGAATCATCATGGAAATTGAGTTGTGGGATCAAAGCATGATCCCTTCAAAATGTAATGCCCTCTTAATCCTGGGTAATTTTCCCAAAGTTTTATATAGTTCATTTAGTAATTTGGGGTAAGCAATAAGACACAGTTTGCTGCATTTGTTTCTATTTTAGTTAACTACTTCTAGAAGAATAGACCATATTCTGATTTTGAAATCCTGTATGAACAGTGACAGCCTTGGGTTCTAGACTTAAAATATGTATTTACTTAAGTCTTCTAACAATAGCAATGTCTTATCAAATACTCAATCTGTACCATACTAAGCACTTACATAGATAGATCATTTCAGTCCACATAACAATTCTAAGATGTTAGCATTACTGTTTCTATTTAATGAAAAATTAAACTAAGGCTTGCAGAAATTAACTAACTCCTAAAAATCACACAAGTGTTAAATGTCCGATGCTTCTGGATTGACAAGGTTGTACCTTTGAAGTTCTTGGTCATGGATGGAGAATTAGTCACATATTACTGTTTCATGCTTGGTCATTCCATCCTGTACCTGGAAGCACATGCCTCCTACTCAGAGTTAACTCCAACTTCTTTTTAAAACCTTTGGCCCAGAGGCTGAGCATGGTGGCACAGGCCTATAATCTCAGCAGCTCAGGAGGTTGAGACAGGAGGATTATGAATTCAAAGCCAGTCTCAGCAATTTAGTGAGGCACTAAGCAACTCAGTGAGACCCCATCTCTAAATAAAATACAATATAGGGCTGGGGATGTGGTTCAGTGGTTGAGTGCCCCTAAATTCAATCCCCAGTGCTCCACATGCCCAGAAAAACAAAACAAAACAAAACAAACTTTGGCCCAGAAAGTTTACCCTCATTACCCTAATATGGGAAGAAACATTTGCCCTGCTCTTTTTATTTTGAATTATTTTGTCAGATTGAATTGTTGATAATAATTTGAAATTTTAAGAATAATAACACTTGAAAATTTAAAGGAACTCAAAGAATTCACAATTATAGGACTTTAAAATCAGTATCTTTATATTTATTGGGAAATCATGATCTGGATTTTAACAATGCTCCTGTTTACTCATGTGATTTTAAAAGATATATTTTGACTTCATTAATTCCCACGAACAGAAGAGTTTTCGAATGAAGACAGTGCATAACAATTTGTCTAAACACTTTATACACCCCGATTTTAAATTCTTGAAAAACTACGCATTTTCATATTGCTTTTAGGGGAAAATTGAGTTGTTCCTTCATTACATAAACCAAAGAAGACCATGTCAAGATTTATAAAACCCTCAGATAAGTTAGATACTGGAAAAATACAGAACATTGCATTCCCAATTCCAGTCCTACATCTTCTTAGGTGATTAATAATTAGAAAATTTTATCCATAAGGAACAGTAATAGGAATGATTTACTTGGAGATGAACTTTATGATAAATTTTAACTATACAAAGAATTTTATATGAAGTACAAGAATTAGTCCAGTCATTAATGCACGACACAAAAGTCGTTCATGTTTTATTTCAGTGCTCCATGGTGCTCTTCTTTAGAAGAATCCCATTTTAAAAGTAAGTTATCTTCTTATTTATTTTTGCAAAAAAACCAAAACAGGGTGAATACATTAAACACAAACCTCACTGAGATGTGTGTCAGGAGCCGTCCATGGGTTGCATGTGGGTCACTGCGCATGGAAGCTTCATGGATAGAGGCATCTGGTGTCTGGGAATGACCAATGGACATTTCTTCAGGTCAATTGCCCAGGGACAATGTGAATCTCTATCCTGCTCTGCTGTGGCCCACACAGCACCTGAGATGGGTGTGACCTGCTAAGATGTCCATTAGCCTGTTGGCTGCAAAGCATCAGGAAGCAAAACTCCACCCTTGAACCCTTATCCCTGCCTTTGATGTACTCCCTCAAATAAACCACCAGAGCCATTTTGTCTTTGTCTAGTTCCAGAACCCATGTGTGCTAGATCTATCAGGGACTTCACTTTCTATAAATATATTTCTGAATATTTGTGCTTTGTTACCTACTAATTATTTGAGATTGTAAATCTTAGGATGGCTTGGATTATCCTGGGCAGGAAGAAGAACCCCTTAATGAGATGCTGGCCGTTGCCCCCAGAGATGGGTGGGTATAGGATGTAGAGTATTTTCCTTTACATCAGAGAACTCGTGTTAATAATTGTTCGCTCTGGGCTAAGCAGCCTGCTTTCTTCCCATCAATCACCCCATGCCATCCTCCCCACACACCTGGGGGAGTTACTGCCAACCTAAGGCGTAGGGAACTGAGGCTCAGAAAAGACACATCTTGTCGTCAGGTACTTGGTTCGCAACCATTAAAATTATTGTAAAATTAAGCAAAATATTAATCTCTTACTGTTACTGAAATAAATACTAGTGTAAACAATGACAAGAACACATCTCTACAATTCAACCTCGTTCTTTTTACAGATGTGTCCCTAGCATTTGTTGTGATTCCTTTTTTTGTTTCTATTTTTAACTGTTCCCACTATTTCCATTGGCAAGCAAATCCACAGTAAAATGCCACTCAAGCTGAGTGATGTTCTTAATTTTCCTGTCATGTGTTCGCTCTTGGTTATTGCAGTTGTAGTGTTGTAGGGATTGTCTTCACTTAAATAGAATTTTTTTTTGTCTTTTTAAGTGATCCATATACAAATGCTTACTAGTATCTAAATCTTTAAGACATATTTAGAAATTATTTTTTAGCAATTTCTACAATATTTAGTGGCATATTTATGAGCCTTCTTTTTTTATTTTAGGCACGCAAATAATATCATACTCTCATTATTTTTATTAAGGTCAAATCCACATGAAACCGACCATTTTAAAGTGTATAATTGAAGGCATTTAGCACATTCACAGTGTTATAAAACAATCACCTTTACCTAGTTCTGAAATATTTTCATACTTCAAATAGAAACTCTGCTCAGAAATTGAGAATTGTGATTTCTCAAACATTGCTCTTTGTTTTCAAGGTGTTTTGATGTATTTGGATTCCCTTGTAATTTCATATGCATTTTAGAATCAGCTTTTCTACTTCTGAAAAAAGAACTATAAATATATATACTGTTGAGATATTGATTGAGATTGCATTTAATCAATAGATGACTCTTTGGGAAATCCTAACAACTTGGTGGCATTGAGTATTCCTATCCATGGAAATGGGATGTCTCTTCATTTATACAGGTCTTCTTTAATTTCTTTCATTAATGTTTTATAATGACCAGTGTACACATCTTGAAGCATTTCTGTAGTTAAATTTATTTCTAAGTACTTTATTCTTTTTGATGTTATAAATGGCAACTTTAAGTATCAATTCCAGATTATTTATTGCTAGTGTATAAAATATGTGATTCTTTTGTAGATATTATATCCCACAATTGCTGAATTAATTAGCTCCATTAGTGTTTCTCATGGATTATTTAAGACTTTCTATGTATAAGAGACATCTGTGAAAAAAGGTCATGTACAAATTCCCTTTTAACTTCAATATCTTTAATTTTCTTCTCTTGCCTGATTGCTTTGGCTTAGACTTTCAGTAAAAGGTTGAATGGAAGTATTTAGAGTGGGTGTCCTTGTTTGTATCCTGATCTTAATGAAGGATTTAGTCCTTCCCCATTAAATATGATGTTAGCAATGGGTTTATAAATGCCCCTTTTCGTATTCAGAAAGTTTCCTTTCATTCCTCCTTTAATTTTCTTAAACATTTGGCTGTTTAAAGGTCAGAGCCACATTAACATTATTCTATCCATCTTCATGCTGAAGTGCTTTCTGGCCCATTGTCTTTCTAATTTATATCTTAGTTTCTAATCCAGGTAGCCCAGATAATATTATTATTCCTCATAGCTAGGAACATGGAACTCATGAAAATTGGTTTATGCCAAGGTTCATATGACAACCTTCATAATTTTATAAGAGAACAAAAGTTTGCTTTAATAATACATTCTGGAAACAATTATTCTCCAAACAATTATTTTTCTGTTTAATATTTCATAAAGTATTTTGTAGAATATTGCTTTTATTATTGTGCAGGCCCAATTTCTTGTCAGAAATAACTAAAACTAATGCAAATAAATAAAGAGAAAAAAATCAAAAAATGAACACATTTACAATTGGAGAAATTCCAAAATTATTAGCTAAGTTAGTAGAATTTTGATTCAGTTTTCTCACCAAATTAGGCCATATAATTCTTGGTCCAAAGTTTATATAAATGAAATTTCTGAGTTTGCACAAAATGGTTAAAATTTTAGGACATTCCTGTTAGATCAAAAAAGAATACTTGAGGGCTGGGGGTATAGCTCAGTTGGTAAAGTGTTTGCCTCACGTGCACAAGGCCCTGGGTTCATTCTCTAGCACCAAAAACAAAACAAAACAAAACAAACAAAAAAAACCTTGAGTATCATATAGATTCTTTGCTCACTGAACATGACTTTTTAATATATCATTGACTGGACTATCACAAGAAGTACAAAATGGTGATCTTTCAAAATGATTTAAAAAAAAAAAAAGAAACACACTGGAATTACTGACGTTACTGCCGTAGCCAATACCTGAAAGCATTAAACGGGAGTCACTGGTCTAATTTTCCTCAGTGCAGCTCTTACCAGCTGAAAATGCTGGTAATTTCTTATCTCTGGCCAAGATGCTATAAAGACTATTACAATTCTAGTATCAAATTTATCCTAAAAATGTGGTCTTTATGTGGCCTCTATGTTTATAATTTAACATAATTACATATGCTTCTTCAACAAAATTAAAAATAGCCAGGGCTATTAGCCAGGGCTAACAATCACATTTCAGTGAGTGATGTTGCCAAGATTTTTATTTACATTTTTATTTAAAGTATATAAAAAATAGAGTGTGAAGTCTTTAAAAAAAAAAGCCATTGCACATACACACAAAAACAACTCTATTAGGAAGAGTTTTCAGGAGATGTGATACTTTGATGCATTGAATTCAGAGGATCACTATTGCAGATGCTGAAAAAAATTTTCAAAATATTGCAGTCTAGTCAAATATTTCATATATATATATATATATAACCTTATTTATTGATTGATTTATTGATTTATTGGTACCGGGAACTGATTCCAGGGCCTTGCACTTGCTGGGCAAGCACTTCACCACCAAGCTATATTCTCCAGCACTTTTATTTTAATTTTGCAATAAGGTCTCTCTTACTAAGTTGCTTGAGGCTGGCCTCAAACTGAGGATATCCTGTTTCAGTCTTTCACGTAACTGAGATTACAGTCAAATATTATCTGATCTTGAAGTTCCCAGGAAATATCACTATGAAAAAATTTTATGGAAAAACTGGAAAGACTCTAAGTGATTTTAAAGGGAATTGTGATAAATAAATGTATTAAATTGATTCTCCCACTTCCCTATGATTTTTCTGCGTTTCTCTCTACACATGTTGAAAAATGTTTTCAGTTAGATGGGAATTCTAGATACTGAGAATGTAAAAGTGACGTATCTAAGTCACAAAACAAGACGGGCAGTCTCCATGGTAACCTGGGTGGTGTTTTTTTAAATGACAGTTTTGACACAGTGCTTCAGAAGACATAAGAACAAGTTCTAGATTTAAACAGGAATGACTTGTGTTATTCACCTTAATGTCCTTTATTGTTAAAGGAAGAAGAAATGGTAAATTTTCATTACTTCTCAAGGTTTCTTTCAGCTCTAAAATCCTATGATTGAAAGAAGAGATGTTGGAAACAAGGGAAGCACAGTATCAGTCACTATGTGTTCCATTTTTTCCCCTTCTTGTTTGGAGATACCTATTTCAATGGAGTTTCTGAAAAGGATTTTAGATCATTCAGTATCTTTTATACTGCATTCCAAATAAATTATAGCAGAGACATCTAAAACCTGCATTATCATTTTGATAGTAAAGTGTGTACATGGGAATATGTAAGAACATTGCCCTGAGCCGAATATTCTCTTACTATAGATTATGACTAGTAAAGCTTTCAGTACATTTTGAAGCATATTATGTTCTAATAAGCAATCCACATGTCAGAATAACTAGCTCTCTGAATCACATATTTGAGAAAAATGTCTCAATTATAATTGAAGAGGCAGCTAAAAGGTCTTTATAATTGTAGAACTAGTAGCAGTATTTTTTACAAACATGGTATATTAAATCTAAGCATTCCCAAGAACTTTACTAATTTAAGTAGATTAATAATATTTTGACAACTAGATTCCAAACTGCACATGAAGGACTTTGGGAGTGACCTGCTATTATCACCTAAGTCATAGAAATAAACAGACGCAAAATGCCAGATGGTAATGATAGTATCTTCCATTTATCCAGAAAAATCCCAAGGGTATTTGTAAGTATGGTAGATCAGGCTTAAGCACAGCCCCTGAAGAGAGAGAAATTTACAATCAAAAGAAGTGTGCCTTTGATCTCATATATTGTTACCCCGTAATAATTTCAGGAAGGGCTGTGTTTACTTGAAACTGCAGTCATGGACTCTTGAGGTACCAGAGAAATAAAGATACTGTTGAAATAGTAACACAGTAGTCTACAAAAAGAAGGAGGCAGGTTTCATTAAGCAACAGAAATATTTCAAACAAATATATGCACAATTTGAAATTTTAACAGCATGTACGAAGTTCTTACAATGTACCAGGCACTATGCAAGTACTTCATAGATTATTTAAACCTCACAACAACCCTGCAAAGTGAGTTCCATTATCATTTCCAAAGTATTGATACTGAACAGCATGGAAAATCTCGCCCAAGTCTAAAGAGATAATTAATGACAAATATTAATCAGATATGTATATGTGCACATATATGTATGTATATGCAGTCATTTCTGCTATTGATATTAGAGGTCTGTTTTGGAATCACTTAATTATCAAATGGATAAAAAAAACCCAGAAATTCAAAATGGTGGAATTTTGCCAACTTTGAACATTGTACTCTGATTTTAAGTCAATAAAACAAAAGCCTATGTTGAGAGAGAAAGAGAAGAGTCCAGGAGGGAGGAGTGGAGATAGAAAAGTAGAATTATCTACTGAAGTCTTGTTGAATTGAGGCAGTTATTTAATTTACTTCATTATGAAATAAGCCCAGTAGACTAAGGTCTTGCATCTGAATAAAACTCCACAATTTTCAAAGTGACTTAATGCTCTGGGCACTGGTATGGGGTCACAGTGGCCTGGGTTTGAGTACCCACATATATTATGCTGTTCCTTATGACCCTGAAAAAATCTTTTGATCTTTCTGAAGATCAATTTTCTTAATGTATATATTAGGAAAATCATTCTCTACTTTTTGACCTTGTAGAGATTTTATGTATTAATAAACACAAGGTGTTTCACAAATGGTAACAAAGCCTTAAGTTTTAATCATTCCTTTTTGCCTTCCAATTGAGAGAATGAGCAGCATTCTGTTGGGGTTGGTTACCTTCACTTATATGTTGGAGCAAAAAAGAGATGAAGAGAAATTCACAATCAAAAAGCTCGTATTTGGCTAGCCAGCGCTGGGGGAGGGGCAAGCAGAAAAAATCAAAGTGATAGAGTGCCAGGGATCCCAGCAGCCTGCAGCAGGGCCCCGGAGATCCAGGCCAACTGATTCGCGTGGCGTGCCCTGCGGCTACAGAAGGCGTGGCGCCTCAGTGAAGCCATTAATTGGCAAGCAGGGAGGTTAGGGAAGGCCATTAGGTGGAATCCCACCAGCCAAGCCCACACGGACCCTTGGGCCGAGCACGGGTTCTCAGAAGGGGAAGGAAGCGGTATAGTCCCATCCCCCACAGCAGACACTCCGCCGAGGCAGTCAGCGGCCACCATCTGGGAAAGCTGAAGGATACACCGCCACTCTCCTTCAGAGTGCAACATCAAAACAGCGGACACTCCATCCAGGCAGTCAGCGGCCACCATCCGGGAAAGCTGAAGAATACACCACCACTCTCCAACAGCTTGCAACATCAAAACAGCCAGCAGCAGGACCCCGGAGATCCAGGCCAACTGATTCGCGCGGCCTGCCCCGCAGCTACAGAAGGCGTGGCGCCTCAGAGAAGCCATTAATTAGCAAGCAGGGAGGTTAGGGACTGCCATTAGGTGGAATCCCGCCAGCCAAGCCCACCGCCCACGCCCGGAACAGGCCCAGCGACCTGCCAGCATTGTAGTCACGACACCCCAATTGGAATAGGGACAGAGCAGAGCCGCCTTCCACTCCCGGAACAGGCCCAGAGAGCCGCCAGCGTGGTAGACACGTCACCCCAATTGGAGTAGGGGCACAGCCGCCGCCCGCACCTGCAAGGGAGACTTTTCAAGTATACAAGAGCAACATAAATAAATAGGGGGTAAATTTCAAAACACAACAGTTGCACCAAGCAGAAAGAAACGCAAGCAGTATGAAAAGACAAGGAAAGAAAGGACCACAAGCAATGCAGGTCAACTCAACTTTAGAAGAGGTAATAGCTGCAACAGATGGAATATCAGATAAAGAGTTCAGGATATATATGCTTCAGATGATCTGGAGTCTCAAGGAAGACATGAGACAGCAAAATCAGACAATGAAAGATCACATCGACAAACAAATCCAGGAAGTAAAAGATCAATTTCACAGGGAGATAGAGGTAATAAAAAACAAACAAATTGAAATTCTAGAAATGCAGGAAACAATAAACCAACTTAAAAACTCAATTGAGAATACTACCAGCAGAGTAGATCACTTAGAAGAGAGAACATCAGACAATGAAGACAAAGTATTTCAACTGGAAAAGAACATAGACAGCTCAGCAAGTCTGCTAAGAAACCATGAGCAGAACATCCAAGAATTATGGGACAATATCAAAAGACCAAATTTAAGAGTCATTGGGATACAGGAAGGCACAGAGCTCCATTCCAAAGGAATAAACAGTCTATTCAGTGAAATAATACGAGAAAACTTCCCAGAATTGAAGATTGAGACAGAATCCCAAATCCTAGAAGCCTACAGGACGCCGAATGTGCAAAATCATAAGAGATCCACACCTAGACACATTATAATGAAGATGTCCAACATACAGAATAAGGAGAGAATTTTAAAAGCTGCAAGAGAAAGAAAGCAGATTACATTTAGGGGTAAACCAATCAGGATAACAGCTGATCTCTCAACACAGACTCTGAAAGCTAGAAGATCCTGGAATAACATATTTCAAACACTGAAAGACAATGGGCTCCAACCAAGAATCGTGTATCCGGCGAAATTAAGCTTCAGGTTAGAAGATGAAATTAAAACCTTCCACAATAAACAAAAGTTAAAAGAATTCGCAGCTAGAAAACCATCTCTTCAAAAAATCCTTGGCAAAACATTACAGGAAGAGGAAATGGAAAACAACATTGAAAACCAACAATGGGAGGTAGGACAGTAAAGGGGGGAAAGTAGTCAAAGAGGATAACAAATCAGGTTTAGTAACATCAATAAACAAATATGGATAGAAGAACAAACCATATCTCAATAATAACCCTAAATGTTAATGGCTTAAACTCACCAATTAAGAGACACAGGCTAGTAGAATGGATCAAAAAACAAGACCCAACAATATGCTGTCTACAGGAGACGCATCTGATAGGAAAAGATATACATAGACTGAAGGTGAAAGGTTGGGAAAAATCATATCACTCATATGGACCGCGGAAACAAGCAGGAGTGTCCATACTCATATCTAATAAAATAGATTTCAAGCCAAAGCTAATCAAAAGGGATATAGAAGGAAACTTCATACTGCTCAAGGGAACCATACACCAACAAGACATAACAATCATAAATATATATGCCCCAAATAATGGTGCAGCCGTGTTCATCAAGCAAACTCTTCTCAAGTTCAAGAGTCTAATAGACCAACATACAATAATCATGGGAGACTTCAACACACCTCTCTCACCACTGGACAGATCTTCCAAACAAAAGTTAAATAAGGAAACTATAGAACTCAATAACACAATTAACAACCTAGACTTAATTGACATATATAGACTATACCACCCAACATCAAGTAGCTACACTTTTTTCTCAGCAGCACATGGAACCTTCTCAAAAATAGACCATATACTATGTCACAGGGCAACTCTTAGACAATACAAAGGGGTAGAGATAATACCATGCATCTTATCTGATCATAATGGAATGAAACTGAAAATCAATGATAAAAGAAGAAAGGAAAAAGCAAGCATCACCTGGAGAATGAACAATAGGTTGCTGAGTGATCAATGGGTTTTAGAAGACATCAAGGAGGAAATTAAAAAATTCCTAGAGTTAAATGAAAACACAGACACAACATATCGGAATCTATGGGACACATTGAAAGCAGTTCTAAGAGGAAAATTCATTGCTTGGAGTTCATTCCTCAAAAAAAGAAAAAACCAACAAATAAATGATCTCATACTTCATCTCAAAATCCTAGAAAAAGAAGAGCAAAACAACAGCAAAAGAAGTAGAAGGCAAGAAATAATTAAAATCAGAGCTGAAATTAATGAAATTGAAACAAAAGAAACAATTGAAAAAATTGACAAAACTAAAAGCTGGTTCTTTGAAAAAATAAATAAAATTGACAGACCCTTAGCCATGCTAACGAAGAGAAGAAGAGAGAGAACCCAAATTACTAGCATACGGGATGAAAAAGGCAATATCACAACAGACACTTCAGAAATACAGAAGATAATCAGAAATTACTTTGAATCCTTATACTCCAATAAAATAGAAGATAGTGAAGGCATAGATAAATTCCTTGAGTCCTATGATCTGCCCAGATTGAGCCAGGAGGATATAGACAACCTAAACAGACCAATAACAATAGAGGAAATAGAAGAAACCATCAAAAGACTACCAACTAAGAAAAGCCCAGGACCGGATGGGTATACAGCAGAGTTTTACAAAACCTTTAAAGAGGAACTAACACCAATACTTTTCAAGCTATTTCAGGAAATAGAAAAAGAGGGAGAACTTCCAAATTCATTCTACGAGGCCAACATCACCCTGATTCCGAAACCAGACAAAGACACATCAAAGAAGGAAAACTACAGACCAATATCTCTAATGAACCTTGACGCAAAAATCCTCAATAAAATTCTGGCGAATCGGATTCAAATACATATCAAAAAAATTATACATCATGATCAAGTAGGATTCATCCCTGGGATGCAAGGCTGGTTTAATATACGGAAATCAATAAATGTTATTCACCACATCAATAGACTTAAAAATAAGAACCATATGATCATCTCAATAGATGCAGAAAAAGCATTCGACAAAGTACAGCATCCCTTTATGTTCAAAACGCTAGAAAAATTAGGGATAACAGGATCATACCTCAACATTGTAAAAGCAATCTATGATAAGCCACAGGCCAGCATCATTCTGAATGGAGAAAAATTGAAGGCATTCCCTCTAAGATCTGGTACAAGACAGGGATGCCCTCTCTCACCACTTCTGTTCAACATAGTCCTCGAAACACTGGCCAGAGCAATTAGACAGTCAAAAGAAATTAAAGGCATAAAAATAGGAAAAGAAGAACTTAAATTATCACTATTTGCAGATGATATGATTCTATACCTAGCAGACCCAAAAGGGTCTACAAAGAAGCTATTAGAGCTAATAAATGAATTCAGCAAAGTGGCAGGATATAAGATCAACACGCATAAATCAAAGGCATTCCTGTATATCAGCGACAAATCCTCTGAAACGGAAATGAGGACAACTACTCCATTCACAATATCCCCCCAAAAAATAAAATACTTGGGAATCAACCTAACAAAAGAGGTGAAAGATTTATACAATGAAAATTACAGAACCCTAAAGAAAGACATAGAAGAAGACCTTAGAAGATGGAAAAACATACCCTGCTCATGGATAGGCAGAACTAACATCATCAAAATGGCGATATTACCAAAAGTTCTCTATAAGTTCAATGCAATGCCAATCAAAATCCCAACAGCATATCTTGTAGAAATAGATAAAAGAATCATGAAATTCATATGGAATAATAAAAGACCCAGAATAGCAAAAACAATACTAAGCAGGAAGTGTGAATCAGGCGGTATAGCGATACCAGACTTCAAACTATACTACAGAGCAATAGTAACAAAAACAGCATGGTACTTGTACCAAAACAGGCGGGTGGACCAATGGTACAGAATAGAGGACACAGTAACCAATCCACAAAACTACAACTATCTTATTTTTGATAAAGGGGCTAAAAGCATGCAATGGAGGAAGGATAGCATCTTCAACAAATGGTGCTGGGAAAACTGGAAATCCATTTGCACCAAAATGAATCTGAATCCCTATCTCTCGCCGTGCACAAAAGTTAACTCAAAATGGATCAAGGAGCTTGATATTAAATCAGAGACATGGCATCTGATAGAAGAAAAAGTTGGTTATGATCTACACGCTGTGGGATCGGGCTCCAAATTCCTCAATAGGACACCCATAGCGCTAGAGTTAACAAATAGAATCAACAAATGGGACTTACTCAAACTAAAAAGTTTTTTCTCAGCAAAAGAAACAATAAGAGAGATAAATAGGGAGCCTACATCCTGGGAACAAATCTTTACTCCACACACTTCAGATAGAGCCCTAATAACCAGAATATACAAAGAACTCAAAAAATTAGACAATAACAAATAACCCAATCAATAAATGGGCCAAGGACCTGAACAGACACTTCTCAGAGGAAGACATACAATCAATCAACAAGTACATGAAAAAATGCTCACCATCGCTAGCAGTCAGAGAAATGCAAATCAAAACTACCCTAAGATACCATCTCACTCCAGTAAGACTGGCAGCCATTAGGAAGTCAAACAACAATAAGTGCTGGAGAGGATGCGGGGAAAAGGGTACACTTGTATATTGTTAGTGGGACTGCAAATTGGTGCAGCCAATTTGGAAAGCAGTATGGAGATTTCTCGGAAAGCTGGGAATGGAACCACCATTTGACCCAGCTATTCCCCTTCTCGGTCTATTCCCTAAAGCCCTAACAAGAGCATGCTACAGGGACACTGCTACATCGATGTTCATAGCAGCTCAATTCACGATAGCAAGACTGTGGAACCAGCCTAGATGCCCTTCAATAGATGAATGGATAAAAAAAATGTGGCATTTATACACTATGGAGTATTACTCTGCATTAAAAAATGACAAAATTATAGAATTTGGAGGGAAATGGATGGCATTAGAGCAGATTATGCTAAGTGAAGCTAGTCAATCTTTAAAAAACAAATACCAAATGACTCCTTTGATATAAGGGGTGTAAACAAGGACAGGGTAGGGACGAAGAGCTTGAGAAGAATATTTACAGTAAACAGGGATGAGAGGTGGGAGGGAAAGGGAGTGAGAAGGGAAATTGCATGGAAATGGAAGGCGATCCTCAGGGTTATACAAAATGTCATATAAGAGGTAAGGAGGGGTAAGTCAAGAGAATACAAATGGAAGACATGATTTACAGTAGAAGGGGTAGAGAGAGAAAAGGGGAGGGGAGGGGAGGGGAGGGGGGATAGTAGACAATAGGACAGACAGCAGAATACATCAGACACTAGAAAGGCAATATGTCAATCAATGGAAGGGTAACTGATGTGATACAGCAATTTGTATACGGGGTAAAAGCGGGAGTTCATAATCCACTTGAATCAAACCGTGTCATATGATGTATTAAGAACTATGTAATGTTATGAACGACCAATTAAAAAAAAAAAAAAAAGAATGCACTTTTTCTCATGGGCAAACACAGGTTAGCATGTTCCAAACATCTCAATTGCAATATCTGGACAAATGTCATTTGCAGGGTTGTACAAAAAGCCATAGTGATTTTTAGACCCTCTCACAATAGGTGGAGACAATTTCCCTCACTTTTGCAACTTGTCTGACATTATGATTTGATTTGACCAATAAAACATGATGTTTATTTTATGCAAAAAATAAAAAATAAAAAAAAAATAAAAATCCATTTGTTGACAGGCATCTGGGCTGGTTCCATAATTTGGCTATTGTGAACTGTGCTGCTATAAACACTGATCACTGATGTGACTATATTCCTACAGTTTGCTGATTTTAGATTGTTTGGATATATATATTGAGGAGTGGGATTTATATGGCCACTCTGGAAAGCAAAGGGTGGGAGGAGGGAGGGAAAGGGAGAAGGATAGGAAAGATGGTAGATTGAGATGAACGTCATTACCCTAAGAACATGTATGAAGACAAAAATGGTGTTACTCTACTTTATGTACAACCAGAGATATGAAAAATTGTGCTCTGTATGTATAATATGAATTGTAATGCATTCTGCTGTCATATATAACAAATTAAAATTTTAAAAATATAAAAAAAAAAAAGCTCGTATTAGCAGGACATTATGGTGCACGCCTATAATCCCAGTGGCTCAGGAGGCTGAGGCAGGAGGATCACAAGTTCAAATCCAGCCTCAGCAAAAGCCATGCTAAGCAAACTCAGTAACACCTTGTCTCTAAATAAAATACAAAACAGGGCTGGGGATATGGCTCAGTGATTGAGTGACCCTGAGTTTAATCCCCTTTACCCACCCCCAGAAAAAAAAGACCCTCATATTAATAATTCTATTCTAATCGTTTCTTTCAGTGTCTTTCTGAAATCATTGTCTGGTAGCTGGGACTCCCTCAGACACTAGATTCTTTATACAGTGACTCTGATGTCTATTCAATAGTTATTGGTAGGGTAAGAACATTTCCTTCCTTTTATGCCCATTGATGAATATGGCTGTCCAAATCCATCCCCCCGCCCCCTCCCTCTCTCTCTCTCTCTCACACACACAGACTACAAAGATACCACACATGACACACTTCACAGACAGCAGTCACATTTACACACATGATCCACACCTCTATCACACACACATCCCACATGCCCCCAATAACATATATGTACCAATCATATATCACACATACCATAGACACCTGATACAAAAAACACACATACATCACAAACACAACCTCCATGCCACACATATTCACCATTCACAACACAACACACAAACTTCATATCCCTAAGGATGAGAGATAGAAAAGTGTAACTCCTAAAAAACAGAAATAGTGTGGTTCCTAACATTTCCCCCCTCAGTTCTAGTACCAGGCCAGCTCAATAATTGTGAAGAGATAAAATTCATTTTAATTAAAATATCACAGAAGATCTAGACTCAGAACATAGAATATCACATTTATTTCTTCTTACTGGTGACATCAGTGCAATTTGAGCATAATACCACAGAAAACCCCTGAAGAAATAAAATCTCTTAAGAAAATCTCTTCCCTTCCTTTTCCACAATAGAAATACTGCTATCCGAATTGCCTCTGCTAGAAACTTCTACGCTCTTCTTCTTCTCCTTTGTCTCTCTCCATCCAATCAGATAGAAAATTATAGTAATTCTTTTTTTTTCCCAAATGTCTTTTTAATAATTCTGCATTTCTCCTTTCCCTGCCATTATTCTAGTCTACGACATCCACTCTGTATTTCTCACTTTACACAGAAATCTCTGCAGGGTTTTCTGGTGGCCTCTTTCTCCACCTACCTCTGAATACTGCCAAGAGATTAATTTAAAAACAAAATCAGGGCTGGGGACATAGCTCAGTGGTAGCAACCTGGGCTCCATCCCCAGAACCATGAACAAAGCAAAACAATATAAAAAAACTGTGTGCCAAGTGTCTGGTGTGGAGAAACCTCTTTAACACATTTGCACACATGATCCACACCTCTATCACACACACATCCCACATGCCCCCAATAACATATATGTACCAATCATATATCACACATACCATAGACACCTGATACAAAAAACACACATACATCACAAACACAACCTCTATGCCACACATATTCACCATTCACAACACAACACACAAACAGTTTTGTGCGGCTGGGAATCTCAGTCTGGGTTGATTCTGGTGGACACCCTTCCTGCAAACCTTCTCTCCCCTCAATCAACTCTACTTGCTAACCATGAAAACTTTGCTTCCTCATTATCTGCTTGCTGAGTGTTGCTAGTGTTGTCTGTCATCTAGTAGTCACTCATATACATTGGTTTCTGAACGAATTAGTCATTTGAATAGAAAAAAGATTTGACCTTTTCCCCAGCTTACAAAACAAACCCACACAGAGTCCCTGTGCATGTTTGTCTGTCTCGTGCTTGAACTTGATTAATGTGAATTTTAGGGGCAGTTATTGGATGACTTAAAAAGCTATGGCGGGATAAGTTATTTTATTTCTTAATGAATCATGTTCTCTTATTTCAGGGATATTATAAGAGGAGAGATTGTAAAAGCAGATACATATAAATGTGTTACTAATGTAGCACTCTGGAAATATTTGTTATTATCAAATCTTTGTGATAGTAAACAACAACAACAACAAAACCACACAATTGAATCGAAAGTCTGGCAAAAAAAGAACAGACTGAAACTCATGAAGGACATCTGATATCGTCTCAAAGATTTCAGGATCTTTCTGTTGTTACCTGCATGTAAGCATGTCTGATTCATGAGCAAAAGCCTTTAACATAGATTGCTGGGGACTAAATGTTTGTGCCCCCCACAAAATTATACATTGAACTCCTGATCCTCAGCATGGAACATGGGGCCCTTGGGAGGCATTAGGTCATATGGATGGTGCCCTCAGGATGGGACTAGGGCCCTTATAAGAAGGGATAGGAGAGCTACTCATAATTTAAGTACAATTTTTAAAGATAAGTGAATCCTGGATTGGCTTACTTGGGGTATCTCATATCAATTCCAAAGGAAATTTTTCAAAATTTTATGTTATTATCTTAGGTAAATTATCTATCTCATGATTTATCATGTAACGCTAGTCAAAATTATCTCAAGATCACTCTTTTTACATGATAATTTGCTCTTTAAGAGGAAAAAATCTACTTAATTTTTTTTTTAAGATTTTTTTTAAAATGGTCCTTAGGCCATTTTAAAAAACAGGAATTAGAAATATGTTTGAGGGGCTGAGGTTGCGGCTCAATGGTAGAACACTTGTCTAGCATACGTGAGGACCTGGGTTCAATCCTCAGCACCACATAAAAATAAATAAATAGAATAAAGGTCTTGAGAAAAAAAATTCTAAAAAAAGAAAGAAAAATGTTTGAAGACTCCTTTACTCTCCCCACAAGGACCAGCAATAGAGAGCTTAAAGCAGCTCATCTGTATGTTGAGAAGGGTTGATTTTCCCATTTCTTTAACACTATGCAATATGATAATAAACTCTAGTCTTTTGAATGAGAATTTTCAAATAGTTGATTAATGGGATTCTTTAAAATTCAGTATAGATAATTCTGTACTGTACTGATGAATTTGGGCTTTCTGTGTTGTTACCTGCATTGAACATAGTATTAAATGGCAAACGAGTCAGACAAAATTGGCCTGGTATTATGAGTAATCAATCTTTTTTTAAAGATTTGCAGAGCAGGTTTTATGGAAATGATTGCTATTTTCAAAACTTTTTTTTAACTTGAAAATCATTCTTTAAATTCTTTTTATCATGATGTGCTATCATATCACAAATCAACTTTTCTATATTTATTTTGATACATTGATGATTGGAAATATAATCTGTAATGCTGTTTAAAATTCTGAATTGATTCATATGTGATGACTGGGTGTGGATTGTACACAGAGTTCAAAAACTGTAAAATTTCACGAGATTACTGAAATAATCAGTAATGAAATAATGCTCACGAAGTAGGGGTTATTTTGAATATAGTAAACCCTTCATGAAGGTTGCATATTAGTAGCATTTTAATATGTCAAGGTTACTAATTAATCACTAAGTAATGGTTTAAAATATTGAAGGTATATATGGCTTACTTGTTTAGTTTTAGAAAAATTTTAGTTAAGTATAATTTATTACTTTTGATCTTAATTACTGCAATATGAATTAGTATCATTTTATCTATAACATGCTATATTTTAACTAAGAAAAATTATTAAGTACCCCTGAAGACATAAACATGAAAGCATTTCATTTTAAAGAGATTTTATCACTATGAAGGGTGTTTTCTCTATAGAATTTTTGAACCATGTCCTCTAAACCTGTTAGACCCCAAAATTTTGCTAAATCTTAAATGAGATAAATTACTACTATCTTGAAGTCACACAGTATGTGTTATGGTTTAGATATGAGACATTCCCAAAAGCTCATATGTGAAACAATGCAAGAAAGTTTAGAGTTGAAACTGTCAGTTTATGAGAGCCTTAATGAATCAGTGCATTAATCCACCTGAATTAATTAACTGGGTGATAACTACAGGCAGGAAGAGTGTGAATGGAGAAGGTGGGTCACCAGGGGTGTGCCTTTTTGGTGTATGTTGTGTCCTTGGTGAGCAGAGCTCTCTCTCTCTCTCTCTCTCTCTCTCTCTCTCTCTCTCTCTCTCTCTCTCTCTCCTTCCTGGTGCCATGTTCTGAGCTACTTTCCTCTGTCACACTAGTCTGCCATGAAGTTCTGCCTCACCATAGACCTAGAGCAATGGAGTCAGCAGTCTATGGACAGAGACCTCGGAAACCGTGCCGGGCAAACTTTTTCTCCTCTGAAATTGTTGTTGTCAGGTCTTTTGAATACAGTAGTGAAAAAGCTCACTAAAACTGTATGCTAACTAAAAGGACTCAGAGTGATGAGTTTTTGTCTTTCCATTGAAATACAGCACACTCACAGGAAAATGCACAGGTCCTGAGCATGCAGCTGGATGCATCTGACACAGCAAAGATGCATTTGTGTGATCAGTTCTGATAGAGGTAATATATTAGCATCTCATAGAACTCCCTCGCTCCTGCCTCCACCTACCGCTGCTCCACACCAGAGAAGACCACTATCAAGACTTGTAACATTGTGCCTTAGCTTCCCTATTTTTGAATATCCCATGGTACACACTTTGGGTGTATTGCTGTTTTCACTCAATGTTTGGAAGATCCATGCAGGCTGTAGTGTGTAGTCATAGTTTGCTCAATGCCATTGCTGTTTAGTATTCCATTGTGTGAATACATGATGGTTTACTGGCACAATCTAAGTTGAAGGACATTTGGGTTGTTTTTCTTCAAGGCTATTGTGAAGACTGTGATTATGCACATTCTTGCACTTATCTTTGGGTGACATATGGATACATGCATGTTTCTAGGAGATGAATTTAAGCATGGTGTTCAGATATAAGAGATGTTGTCAAGCAGTTTTTCAAGTGGATGGTTAGTCTATATTCCCCCCAAAGGAGTTTTAATTTTTGGTACTGGAGATTGAAACCAGGGTTGCTTAACCACTGAATCACATCCCCAGATATACACATACACACACACACATACACATATACATATACATATACATATATATGTATTTCTAGACACGGTCTCGCTGAGTTGTTTAGGGCCTCACTAAGTTGCTAAGGCTGGCCTTGAACTTGTGATCCTCCCACCACAGCCTCCAGAGCAACTGAGATTACAGGTGTACACCACTCCATCCATCCCAAAAGAGAGTTTTAACTGCTTCACAGTCTTTCCAACACTTGATACAACTAATTATTTTACTTCCAGCCATTCCAGAGAGTGTACATTGTCATGAACTATAAAGGGTCTTGGATTTTATCCTATACTCAAACGAATTAGCTAACCACAACTTCTTGGAGACTGGAAGAAGATACAAAGATCCTGGGTTAGAGATGAAGGACAGTTTATTACTTCAGAACATAACAGTCACTGGAGTATCAACACTTCTGTTCAGTTCTTCAAACCCCAGTTCCACAGGGTAAGGCAAAGAAAACCAGAAGGTACCTGCCTGAGCAGTGGGTTGCATTACAGTAGAGGAATTCTGAGTTAAGGGAATATAAATCTTTTATAGTGGGTAGAAAGCATGCCTGCTTTGCTCCAGAGGCAGACAATATCTCCAATGCTGAAGACTGTACATGATACAAAAATCTTTGAGAAGGAGTCTGAATAAAAGGAAGGCTCTCAAAGCAGAATATGCCTTGTACTGGACAAACATGCAGAAACATTAAAGACCAGTGGAGCATTCTCTCTCAATGGTCGAGATGCATTATGGTTTTAATTTGCTTTGCAAATGAAGGTGAATGTTTTATTTACTGGTCATTTATATATCTTCTTTTGAGAAGCGCATGTTCGAGTCTTTTGTCATGTTTCTATTGGGTGGTAGTAGTGGTGGTGGTTTTTATAGTTTATTTGTAGTAATTCTTTATTGTGGATATTAGTGCTTTGTTTCATAAATAATCTTCTCTCTGTGGCTTGCCTTTTCACCCTCTTAATGTGTCATTTAGTAAACAAAAGTTTTAAATTACAGTATTGACCCCCAAATAGACAGAACAATAGAAAAAAAATGATTCTAAAATGACACCCACCACCTTAATCTGTCTGGGTTGCTATAACAAAAAACCTTTTACTGGGTAATTTAGAAACAACAGAAATTTATTTCCCACAGTTCTGTAGGCAGGGAAGTTCAAGATCAATGTGCCAGTAGACTTACAGCCTTTTTTTTTTTCCCCATATGTAGGACACTTAGAATTGTATAACCTCTAAGCCCTAGATACCTGGGACCACCTCTGTGGACAGTCAACATTTTAATTCCATGTGTCTATAGCATTCTCTGTATCCACTGATGTCTGATGATTACCCATAACATCTGCTTCCTTGAGAACTCAGTACCCATGGCCTGTGTGGGTTTCTCTGGTTACTCTTTCATTCAGGATGACTTCAAGTTCTTTCATAACCATCTAATTCTTTTAATATTTCCCTTTGAAAATATAAGACTAGGAGAGGAACTGGCTCAGGTTGTCCTTTCTTACCAGACCCTGTCAGGAATCACACTGATCCAGCCATTTAGTCCCATCACACAAGGGTCCATGGGATACACCTCTATTGCCTACTCCTTCAACAGGGACCAACTGCCAGCTCTACTACCTCTCTAATTCAATACAGAACTACAATTTCTGGGTTGAAAGTTTGGAGTCTTAAATCTGAGACATGCAAACTTCATTGCATAAATATGAGGATATGGCAAGAACTGTTAACCTGTAAGTAAGAAAAAGTTCCAGATTCATAGAATTATGGCCTCAGCTTGTAGTCTCCGAGATTGACTGTGGATCTCAGAGGTCCTGACTTAGGGAACCTTAAAATAGCCCCAGATCAGTTCTTATGAGGAATTCTGTGGCCCACTTATGGAATGTCACCCTGAGACATGGAGGGATGAGCGTATCCTAGCATTTCCCAGAGTCATCAGACATAGAGTGTGCCACATATTATAGGGACAAGAATAATTAAAAATCAAATAATCTCTACTAGGGGAGGTATACCCAATTACTATTAAGTTATTCTTCAAGTAGTTTAGTAATGGTCTGGTCTGCTTCATTAATTGAGATTTAAGCCATATAAAAAGTTGATACTGAAGATATTTAATTACTAGAAAATATTAGGAAAGGATGTGTCTATATGGGGCCAGTTCCCAAAAGTGCTTAGAATAGTTGATGTGGTCCTGGGACAGATACAGAACTAAGGTAGCAACACAAAACACATTAACATTTTATAAGAGAAATAAAATTTGTCCTACAGAAGGAATCAGCCGCTCTGTGTGTGGGTGGAGAGACAGTTGGGAACACAGGGACAGAGCCAAAGAGGAAAAAAATAAATAAAAACAAAAAAACACTGTTGCATCAGAGTAGTGGGCAGGAAAACAACCCCTCTTCATCGGTGACGAAGACACAGCCGACAAAGACTTTAGGGTTGATTCACTTTAGGTAACTTTAGGTTACCCCGAAAACTGCCTGGCTCCCTCAGGCACAGGGAAGCCAGCATTTCCCTCACTGTGTGGCTTTCCTTTGTCAGACAACTCAAGAATAAAGTTCCATGAAGTTTCACAGCTCTCTCTCTCTCTCTCTCTCTCTCTCTCTCTCTCTCTCCCTCCCTCCCTCCCTCCCTCCATCTCTCTTTTACTGTTACTGCTTTCTTCTCTCCTTATGATATACTTCAGTGAAACAATGGAATGAACTGTATAGATAGAAGAGAGGGGGAAAAAAGAAATTATAAAAGTAAGTATTCTTTCCTTCTTCTTCTATTATTATTATTATTATTATTATTATTATTATTATTCTTCCAAGGATTGAACCCAGGGGTGCTTACTCACTGGGCCACATCCCCAGTCCCTTTATTTTTTTATTTTGAGACAGAGTCTCACTAAGTTGTGTAGGGCCTCGCTAAGTTGCTGAGGTTGGCTTTGAATTCATGATCCTCCTGCCTCAGCTTCTCAAGCTGCTGGGATTACAGGCATGCGCACTACACCTGACTTATTCCTTCCTTCTTTACATGAATGAAAGAGGAAAACAATTAAATATGTGCCAAAAATCAGTCCTGAACAAAGCGTTGTGCTAGTTAAGGACAACAGAGATCAGTTTGGGTCCTGTTAATATAGATCCCCTAGGGGCCAGGGTTATGGCTCAGTGCCTAGCCCCTGTGCCTAGCATGCTTGAGGCACTGGGTTTGATCTGCGGCACCACATAAAAATAAACAAATAAAATACAGGTACTGTGTCCATCTACAACTGAAACAAAAAGAAAAAAGAATCAACATATGTTTAAAATATATATATATATAAATCCTATGTCTTCTAATAGGCTTGAAGATGTTGATTCAGGAATTTTTCCATCCATGACCCCACCCCCAACATTACCATCAGTACACAGACACACTTTCCTCTTAAAAACAAGTAAGGAACTCCCCTCAGTCTACTTCCTCCAACCCAAGTTCCTAAAGATTTCTCTGCTCCTCTTAACAAAATTCCTTTAAAAGGCCTATTTATATGCACAGTTTCCAACTCCTCTCCTGAGCTCATTTAACCAGGTCTTTTCTTCCACCATTCTGCAGAAATTGTTCTTCTGTCTCAGTCCTCATCTTATGGTCACTTCCCTTGGCTCCTAGGAGTTCCTCACCCCCTACTGGTGGCTCCTCAGTGTCCTTTGCTAATTTTGCCCTGGGTCAGGACCCCTCAGTGATGAAGGATGTCAGGACTGAGCTTTTGTTCCTCTGCTATTTGCCAAGTTCCTGTGATCCTTCCACCCAGTTTCCTGACCTTAAATACCATTTACTTACAGTACCCAAGTTTTTAATCTCTAGTTCAGGCTTATCTCCCACACTCTCATTTACATATGCAAATGTCTATTTGACATATCTACTTAGATGTGGAAGATTAGATTATGTCCCAAACTGAGATTTTGATATAATCAAACTTAGTTCATCCAATGTCTTTTATCAGTTAATACAAATTTCTTGTAGTTGTTCAGGCCCAAATACCAAGTATCATCATGTTACTTCTCTTTCTCAAATTCTTATCGACCCTACCCTGAATATACTACCAGAATTATTTTTATCATGTGGATTCCTGCCAGTCTGGTCCTAGCAACCACCATCCCTTTTGAATCACCTTATTAACCTCCTAACAGGTTTCCTTGCTTCTTACCTTTGCAAATTCTCTGATCTTAGAGTCAATTCTCAACAATGAGAAAGAGGAGTCAAGAACTCGTGCTCTGCCTTCTACCATCTTTTTTTGGTTGTTTGTTTTTCTGCTCACTCTGTTGTGTTGACTGATTTTGATTCCTGATTTAAATAAGCGTGGAGAAGCCAGAATTCCTACGTGAGATAAGGAAGGTACCAGCTGCTGGAGGTGATGCTAGACATAGAAACAAAGCAAAGATCAGAGGGAATCTGATGAGACATCTGAGTGGCTTCCACGAAGGCTGAAACTTTAGAGAGAAAAAGTTTCTCTGACTTATTCAGTGTTTTCTTTCTCTACCAGAAGAGTTCAGTGAAGTATGGCATTGTAATCTGTGCTTTTTGAGGTCAGTTTGTGTTGTTTTTTAATGAAACTCTGAGTGAAGAATGGCCTCAAGGTAACTTGGCATATTTGGTTGTAGGGGGGTTGACAGAGGGTTTGGTGCAGGAGAGGTATTGGTGTGTAGAAAACAGAAACATATCCTGTAACCAGGGGTGAACAACTGGGTATGGAATGCTAAGGGGCTTGAATTATATTTTATAGACAACAAAGAACTGTATCCATCTTTAAACAGAGGAAATTAATAACCAGGTCTCTGTTAAATTTAGCAACAAATTGTAAATAGAGAATCTAGTAGAGGGAATTGAAGAGATTTTTCCCAGTAGTGAAAAAGGAGATAGTAGAAGTTCTAAACTAGGGAAGAATAAACTATGGGTAAGAGAAGCTGTGCTTGATATGCAAATGTTCTTTTCAAAATGAATCCCTCTAGACACAGTCAAATTTTGACACTTGAACACACTTAAAAAAAATAAAAGCTGTTTAGTAATGTAATATTTGAATCTTCTTTTTTTTTTTATTTAGCACCAGTTAACAAGTTGACTAAGTCCCTCCAAAGTGCATAATTTTCAATCCCATACAATTATGTAATGAGTGACTTTTAAAGACATTAAATACTCTGTAAAACCTTGGAGGAAAAAAAATTAAAAATAAAAAATAAAAGCCGACTTAGAAATGGAGATGATAGATGAGAATGATTTAGAAGATCAGGTGCGGAATGACTCTGAGGTTCGTCAGCCAGAAATCTGGGGTAGATAATGACACTACTGTCTAAGAAAATGAACTCAGGGACAGTAGGGTGCCTGCGGTGGTCAGATTTTTTTTTTTTTTTTTTTTTTTTTTTTTTTAAAGAGAGAGTGAGAGAGGAGAGAGAGAGAGAATTTTTAATATTTATTTTTTAGTTCTCGGCGGACACAACATCTTCGTTGGTATGTGGTGCTGAGGATCGAACCCGGGCCGCACGCATGCCAGGCGAGCGCGCTACCGCTGAGCCACATCCCCAGCCCCCCGGTGGTCAGATTTTTAAATGTAAGGTTTGAAAAACCTAAAGGAAGTTCACAGAAGATGCTGAACGAAGCAGTGGAATGTGATTCTAAACCTCAAGGGAGCTGGAAAAAGATTTTGGTACCTTTACCCAACGTATCAGAGTTGGAACCATGGCCATCTACGGCCATTGTAGAGGAGACAAGGACACACGAAGGTGGACCAGTAAATAGGAGAGAGCAACATAAAAACTGAAGGATATTTAAAAGTTGTGTCAAAGGCAAACACATTGGCACCTGCAATCCCAGTGCTTTAGGAGGCTGAGGCAAGAGGATGGTGAGTTCAAAGCCAGCCTCAGCAACTTAGCAAGATCCTGAGCTACTTATCAAGACCCGGTCCCTAATTAAAATATAAAAAGGGCTGGGGATGTCACTCAGTGGTTTAGGCCTCTGGGTTCAATCCTCAGAACACTCTCCCCCTCAAAAAAAAAAAAAAAAAAAAAAAAAAAAAAAAAGTTGTGTCAAAGAAACCAAGAGAAGTTTCAAGATTTTTTTCTCTTTCTCATATATATCCCCTCTGCCATACCTCCTTTTATGGTAAAATAAGGTCCAAGTTATCAAAGAACTAAGTCTGTAAAACAATATTCCCACCAGGTGTGTTGGTGCAGGCCTATAATCCCAGCATCTGAGGAGGCTGAGGCAGGGGGATCACAAGTTCAAAGCCAGCCTCAGTAACTTAGCAAGGCCCTAAGCAATTCACCAAGACCTTGTCTCAAAATAAAAAATAAAAAAGGCTGGGGATGTGGTTCCGTGGATAAGGACTCCTGGGTTCAGTCCCCAGTACCAAAAAAAAAAAAAAAAATTAAAAATTAAAAATTAAAAAATTCTTGACTGAGTCTATGTGCCCAATGTCTTGTTAAAATTTAGCTTACCCCAGAGTGACAGACACTTAGTAGGGACAAGGAAACAATAAAAACATTAATAATAATAAATAGCCTTTACAAAGGGCCAAGTACCATACTGAGACTTTATACCCGATCCTTATAACTACACTCTACTAAGTATGAACAAATCAAGGCTCTCACACTTACTGTCCAAAGGTCCAAAACTCTGGGCCAGGGGCAAAGCTTTGATTTAAATGAGAACAATCAACTTGCCTGTGTCCCTGCTTTGCATTTCATCTCAGTGACTAGGTATGCTTTGAATATCTGATTCAATGAGAAAGATTAAGTCTTACTTCCTATGTGCTTTTTGTAAGAAAGAAAACCCAGGAGCTGGGATTGTGGTTCCGCAGTAGAGTGCTAACCTAGTGTATGTGAGGTCCTGGGTTCGATCTTCAGCACCACATAAAAATAAGTAAATAAAATAAAGATATTGTGTCCAACTACAACTAAAAAAAAAAAAAGTGAATATTAAAAAAAAGATCCACAGCAAAATTTTAAAAATAGCCAGTGATAGAAGCAGATAATTAAAAACAAATCTGAGGACAAAAAGAGAATTTTAAAAACTTGGGTAGGTTGATGAAGGGGCTAGAAATAAGCCCACATATTGGAACATATTTATTTATTTTATTAGAAACATAGAAATAGAGGTATTTGTAAAGCATTAAAAAAAAATTATCTTCATTCTCATCCTGTAATAATTTCTGACTACTCTGCTTCCTTGCTTCCTTTGTTAAACCAATCCAGACAAATGTTTAGTCATCTTCACTTTATCAGAGAATGTCCAAGGACCTGCACTTGAGATTCCACTCCATGTCCAAAAAAGGACCTCATTCCCCATGTTACGCCAGCTATTTCCGACAGTGGAGTCTTCAGATACTTTCTTCACTAGTCCCATGATTGAAGTCTGTTTTTAGATGGACATTCTTCTAGTTTAAATAAATTAAGAGCAATTTAACTTCATTTGTTATTAAAGATTCTGGAATATTTTTTCAGCACCCAAGTTGAAAAATGTGTTCACTGTAGTAAGGGAGATGACAAATGAATGTCCTAAGGAGCACAACAGAAAAATTTTAGAACTCAGAGAACTAATTAAGGAAGGGTGTTCACAGGCACATTAATGTCTCCTTTTATAAAACTGGAAGTCATTGAAATTTTTGCTTGAGAAAATTCCAGAATTGTGAGAGAAAATCTGATGTGAAATTTTAATGAAATGATATAGAGATCTTGGAGCCATGGGTAGGCAAAAACTAAATAAGAAAAAAACTCATGGTAATGAAGCAGGTGTATTCTACTCAGGTATGAGAAAAAAAGGAGTTTGAACTAAGGATGATTAATGCAAATTATTAGTAAGAAAAAAATAATCCTTTAATCTTATTTTTATAGTTTCTTAATTGAATATCTGAAAAACTGAATCCTATTATAAAACAGACATAATTTAGTGGAAACCTCTATTGTTTCTTTGACTCAGTTAATCAATGCCCTTGGACCAAGATTCCACTCACTGGCAACTACCCTAAGTTCAGAAAAGTGAAATAACCAGGAAGGATTCTTTTGTATCCCTTATAACATAATAGTAAATTAAAAGGATAGAAAAATAAAATAAAGTAAAAAACAAGGAGGAAATAACTTCTCCCTGGGATTCTGATCTTCAGCTCCAACCCTGCTAAGTCTGGTTAAGATGAAAACTCTTCTTAATAACCATCTCAGATCTTTGTTGACCTTCTCATTCTCAACATTTACCCTGACCTCACATCACCTGTATTCCTAGATTCATCTCAAAAAACTTTGGATTAAATTATTAGCCATATTTTTAATATAATTTCAAATGATTAAGTTGCCATTCTGTAATTTTTAACCAACCAAATTACATTGCCAAAACTGTTTGTTCAAACAAGAAATCTTGGTCAGAAGGTACAGAATTACAAATGTATTAAAACATTGGGTAGCTGTTCTAGACACATTTTAATGCTTTGGAACGTCTCTTCTACTGTGAGCTACAAAATTGGGACTTAATAATTTACCATATTTTATCCACATGTCCAAGTTGTCAGACAAGCATCCTCAGCATTAAGCTTCCTGACAAATCATGGACTCTGCCTGCATCTAAGGAAGCATACATTGTCTCCAATCTTAGGATGACAAATATTTGTGGCAAGGACATAATACTAGGATATGGCCTTTCATATACCAACCGAGTGAGTAGCATCTATCGTTACAATCAGGAAGAACATCAATGTTGTCATTACACAAATGTGAGCAATTTTTCCTCTTCTATAATTACAAGCCTTCAGATCATCCCTCCTGCTAGACAGGAAATTTCTGTAGAGCAGGATATGTAATGTGTTGTTAGTTCCTATATTGCCTGGAAAAGAGTAAAGACTCATAAGTATTACATACATAGCATTTTTTGATTGATGGGTTTGTGGGCTTTATTGGAAGAGCTGTAATCAATGGTCACATTCATTAGGAAGGATATCCCTTCCTAGTATCTTAAGTTTTTCATTTTATCAGCAAGCACAGGTCAGGCCAGCAGAGGGCAGTGTAACAGATTATGGAACTATTATTATGAAGATGACTCCTAAAATACACAGGTAGCAAGAGATGGTTGGAGAGGAAGAGAGATTTAGGTTACTGCCATTTGCCTGGTGCACAACGTATAGTGTTCACTCATTTTTCTTAAAAAGTAGTTATGACCCATCGTGACAGAGAGCTTTCATATGTTCAGTAGGATATTAAAGAAAGAGAGAATCCCTAGTTTCTGGCTGAATGCCCAAGTCAAGGGCAGGGCATTACTTTCCCAAAGTATTCTGGGTCCCTTAGGACCAAGGAACGCACAAAAAACATCTATCACAAATTGGAGAATTGTAATATGGCTTTTTAACAAAAAGCATTCTCCAGGTCCTAAGACGCAATTCTACACTCATGAAAACAGGACCAAAAATAGATGAAGTTTCTTCAAACAGTCCTGAAAGATTTAGTGCATTTCAGACACAGGGAAAGACAAAGGTCATTTATCTTCCCTGCCATGAACACCAGAAGAGCCTAACCTTATTTTTGGCAGTGGAGAAGAAACTACAAATCACGGCTGTAGTCATCCTCAAGACCAGAGATGCCCATTTCATGCTTCAGAACATGTGGAAGTATTTTGATTATTCTTTTGGGAACAAACTACCAAAGGTCATTCTAAAAGCAACTGTGTGACTGAGATATTATTAATTTATGACAATTTCTAATAATTATTCTCTTTTCTTTTTCATCCTCATGGAAATGTTAAAACATTTGACATTACTCGCAATAGTGTACCTTTAAAGAACTCCTCGACATTAGTATAATAAACATGTATTTCTTATTTACAATGTCTTAGGCACTCTACCAGCCTTATATGTACCTCTCCTCAAGGAGCTATCTAGTTTAGAACCTATAATGAGTATATAGAAAACAGCTGGAGCTGGGGTGTAGCTCAGTAGTAGTAGAGTGCCTACATAGCATGCAGGAGACCCTGGGTTTTATCCCCAGTATGCAGGTGTGCATACGAACACACACAGGCACAAATAATAAACCCATGGAATCCATTGTCCTCTTCTTCCTCCTTTAGGCTTTTCCTATCTCTGATACTTTTCTAAAAATTAATTCCAGAAATGTTTATTGATTCCTTACCAAGGGCCTAACCTTGAGAAGTACATAAAAGATTATTATACCGTGAGGAAATTCTGCAAACTTGGGAGCTAAGCATTAGAAGAAATGGAGTTTAAAGGTGCTTCACTCCAATATTGAAAGCATATGTGGAGTAAGACTGAAAGGATTCGTCCACTCACTACCCATTCAAGAGGAACTCAGAATTCCAGCTTCCAACTGAAATCAGGAAAGGCAATGATTTGGGAAAATAGGATGGAGTTTACTCCCCATAACCACTATAATAAACCTACTTTAATAATGGAAAATGCCATGTACCAAAAATTCAAACAAGTCTCCAGAGTCCATCAGCCAAAGATAAAGGAGATTTCACTCTGTTAAAAATGAAAAGGACACCTGTAATCCCAGCTGCTCAGGAGGCCAAGGCAGGAGGATCATGAGTTCAAAGCCAGCCTCAGCAACTTAGTGAGGCACTAAGTAACTCAGTGAGACCCAGTATCTAAATAAATGGGAAAAAGGGCTAGGGATGTGGCTTAGTGGGCTCCTGGGTTCAATCCCCAGTACACATAAGAAAGGAAGGAAGGAAGGAAGGAAGGAAGGAAGGAAGGAAGGAAGGAGAGAGAGAAAGAAAGAAAGAAAGAAAGAAAGAAAGAAAGAAGAAAGGATTTGAAAAGTCAATCTGCCTTTAGATATTTTGTTCACTTTGTTTTTTTAACCCAACAGTAGATTTAACAGATTGATGTACTCCCCTTTTTGTCTACACTTAAATATTTGTATAAATACTCTTGAGCAGGCCTGCTATTTCCTGAGTGTTATGTTACTTTCCCTCTCCTAACTGTGTTTGCTCAATGTGAAATGGGGTAACAGTAACTTCACAGGCTCTTCTGAGGATTAAATGGGTTAATCCATGCAAAAGGTTGCCCACTGCGCTCTTAAGATTTCACTATGGTAGCTATTGTTATGAAAATGAAAATAGAATTATATTTATTATGATGATTCATCACAGTACTCTCTGTAAGTGTTAACAAATAAGTACCAAGAAAAAGACAACCAGAGTTCTATATCTGGCAGAGGAAAAATCCTCTTGACTATATGAAGATATTTAGGCATGAAAAAAAAAAAACTACAATGGTTAATCTTCATGTTTCTGATGGTTATGGTTTGGATGAAAGGTGTTCCCCAAAGCTCATGTGTGAGACAATGCAAGAAAATTTAGAGGAGAAACAATTGGATCATAAGAGCCTTAATCCAATCAGTAAATTAATCCCATCATGGGGATTAACTATGTGGTAACTGAAGGCAGACAGGGTGTGGCTGGAGGAGGTGGGTCCCTGGGGGCATGTCTTTAGTGTATATATTTTGTCTCTGGTGAGTGGAGCTTTTCTCTGCTTCCTGATCATCATATGAGCTACTTCCCTCTGCCACACTCTTCCAACATGATATTCTACCTCACCTTGAGCCCTGAGGAATGGAGCCAGCTGTCAATGGACTGAGACCTCTAAAACTGAGAGTCCTCAAATAAACTTCTCCTCCTCTAACAGTTGTTATGGTCAGGTCCTTTAGTCACAGTAGTAAACAAGCTGACTAAAACACTGAGGCATCCAGAATATATGAGATCCTGTTGACTCTCTTCTCCAAAGGACCCTGAGACTTTTCAAATGAAAATCCTTCAAAAAAAAAAAAATAAGTTATACAATTGAACATGCTCATATTGGCTTGAAACCAAGGATTCACTTATTTAATACAGCAGAAAACCTATTTACTCAAGGAAGAAGTAAGGATTGGGTCTCCAACACCCTGTATAACTGATAACCTGTAAGAAATAGCATATGGGGAGCTGGGGTTTGGCTCAGTGGTAGAGCGCTTGCCTAGCATGTGTGGGGCACTGGATTCGATTCTCAGCACCACATATAAATAAATAAAATAAAGGCCCATTGACAACTAAAGAATATTTTTAAAAAAAAAGAAAAAATAGCATATGGATACAGAGACCATTTCTGGGGGACACAATTACTATCTCTGTTTTCCTTTGTTGTTTGAGTCAAACAGTGGTCATATTTGTAATTCAGTTTTGCTGTTCTTGATGACAAAATACTATAAACAAGGAAATTAATTTAAAGGGAGTAAGACATAAAGAGAATAAGACTTTAAAAATTGATAACATTCACATAGGCAAATAAATACTGGCAGCTGGAAAAAGACTATTTTGCTGATATGTCAGAAAAAAAACAATAACAACAAAACAATCTCTTTGTATTTTCCAGAACTTCTTGACTCTGTGAAAGACCCAAGATATTTTGTGAAAAAAAACTCTTAATATGCCTTTAAGAATTAATATGCCTACTCTGTTCTGCAAAAGGGAGCACCAGGGTTCAGCTCAAATATGTGATTTTCTGCAAATCTTTATTTCCCTCCAGAGTTGAATAAATTGAGAAATATGTTACCTATAGCAACTGTCTAAATTTCAGTGACTTAAAATATTCACCAGCAGACCATGGACAAAGGATGGTCACCTCTTTATACAAGATCAGAGCAACTTTTGTGGTCTCTCTCACAATGCACCACAGCAACTGGGCAGCTGCTGCTTAGGAATTGACTCAACTTACTTGTGAAAGAGCTATGCTCCACAACCTCATCTTATGTCTCTCTCTTTTTTTTTCTTTCTTCTTTTAAAAATAACCTCATTCAGCATATTTCTGTGATCACAAATCACATGCTTTGTAACAGAAGAACAAATAGTACTTAAAGCCAAATGATACCACTCTTTCAGGCTGTTTAAAACTTTGCTATATTTGGAATTTGCACCTTCTACCTTTGAGTATTTCATGATTATGGTAAACATGACAAATATTCTGCAAGCTGGGAGGTGCTTGCTGCCTGGTCCTAGCAGCATCTGAGCTTTGTAAGTGACCTGCATCTGGCAAAGAAGCCCTTCTTAGAAAACAGGCTTAAATAGCATTAGCTCTAGCCTATCAGCAATCCAAGTTAGGTGGTTTTTCAAATGCGTTTTGAGAACCCTATACCAGTTAACTTTGTTGGGTGGTATGTGCATTCTGGAAAGTGTCTCTCTTTGGTGGACAGGGGATTGTTGGCCTAGGATCACTGAAGAAGGAATGGTGCTTCTGCACAGTCTCTCATGGCCTGTGTCTAGCATGTGATGCTTAATATTTATGCAAAACAGAGTAGGTCTTGCCAGGAGAAGCAAATCTCAGACTAGTCTAATTGACTTGTGCAACCCACATATGTTTGGTCAAAACAAGGTCTCTCCATTCCTAGTTCTATATGGACTACATGCAGGCCTCCAAGAACTTATATTATGATTTAGAGTGAATCACCTAAATCTGTTCAAGAATCATGTTAAAAAAAAAAACAAAAAAACTACTGGTAACCCTTTGGTGAAGTTGAGAATGTTTTAGCAAAGTAACTAATTCTCCATATTGATGAACTCAGTGTGATGCTACTATAAATTTGGAAGGGAGGAAGGTCATCCTGTAGGAGCTTAACTATAAGAATAACTGAGTATAATAATACACTTAGAGAAAACAAATCTGTCATTTGGCGGTGGTAAAGGAGAGGAAATATCTAGCTGTTGGAACAATGACAATGAAGAGCCATAAGGCCACATTCACACTCTTTCCATATAACAATCTTCTAAGTTCACTCTTTTTTTTTTTTTTGGTCAATCTTGGATTTTTAAATTGAATTACCTTTGTTTATTTTTCATAATTTGCTTTTTTTTCAGTTAAAGGTACTTTTTATTTTTAGCTATTTATGAGAAAATTTGAATACTCAAGCTAAGGATACATTCCTCCTACTTAATGAAAAAGAATTAAGCAAGTAATACAATGGTGAATGTTTTAGTATCAAGATGCATTGTCCCATCTTTAGCCTTATAAGTTGGAGCAAGTTTTAAATTAAAAGTAATTTGGTGTGCTTAGAACTTTTTAGCTGTGTTAATTAACCTCTCTGAGTTTCAGTTTCTATTATTTCACTTGCAGGTTACTTTATGGATAAATGAGCAAACGGCTGTACAGGCTTAGCCCAGCATCTGGCATATTCTAATAAAATTTTACCACACCATCATCCCAGCTTTAGAAATTGAGGAGCTAAAATATTTTTGTAAATGACCTTTGCCTTCCACAATCAGGAGGCCTCCACAGCTCCAGTTCAGCTCAGTCTTTTCTTAACCCTTTGAAGTAGAGATCGAAAGACCTCACGAGGAATGTGCTATCAAAATACTGAGTGCCCTTGTCCATGCGTAAAGATCCTTTTAAAATATAACTTTCTCATGGATGTTCTGGAAATTCTTTCCCTAGCTTCTGCTGTGGGATGCCAGTCTCCCAAACAGTAGTGTGTGTGTGCAGATGGTGCTATGCGGAGGAAAGGATGTCACCAGGGCCATGCCTTTGTGTGATGTCGATCAACATTCCAGGAAAATATTCAGGGGGCTGAGAACTCACAGCTGAGTCATCTTTGCAGATTAGGAGGAGGCTTGATTACCTACTAAAGGCAATTTTGCGGGTAGGAGTCAAATGACTAGTGTGGGGGTGATGGAGTCTTTGAAGCTGAGTCTACCTGCCACCAACAAATTCAAAATGTCCTGGGACTGAGAACTCAAGACGGTGCATGCCTCCCCATTCACTGGTGGCTCTTTGGTACAGGTGCTTCTAGGTTAGAATTCTAGCAGCCTGTTTCCCCTTCCAGTGGCTCAGTCAGTAACCAATGGAGGGCAGACTCCATCGATCAGGATGCTTTTGTGGCTGTAGTCTGGGCAAAAGTTAGCAATAAAACCCAGTCCTTTGCCACGGAGAACCATGCATTTGTTCCTGGGTGCAAACCTAATGATCAAAAGACGGGGGAAACCAAGCCCCCAATCCTCTCTTTTTTATTATATCTCTTGAAATATTATTGTTAGGAAATCTCATTGTTTTGGCTCATTCATGTTGCTATAACAAAATACCTGAAATTGGGAAATTTATAAAAACAAATGAATCTCTAGAGATTGTGAAGTCTAGGTTCAGAGTGTCAGCAGATTTAGTATCAGGTGAAGGCTGGTCTCTCCTTCCTCCATGGCTCCTTGAACATGGCATCCTCACACAGCAGAAAGAAAAGAAACCACCCCCTCATATCCTTTTATAAGAGCCTTAATCCCATCAGGCCCACATGAATTTTAGAGGGGAAATACATATTCCAACCATAGCACTCATCCTTCCTTTTTCTAAAATTTCTTTCTTAAGGACTCCGATCTGGAACCTTCTCTTGAGCAGGCCAAACAGGGAAGTGGAAATAACATGGAACATCTCCCACAGGCCAAGTTCTGGTTAACATCTTGTCTCCATCCATCAATCAACCTTTAAAGTTAGCACTTTTATCTTTGCATTTCATATGTGAGAAATCTCTAGAAAAGTTAGGGAATTTACTGCAGCTTGAATAGCCAGCAAGGCACGTGGCTAGGTAAATGACCTCTTCTCACATTTGTTATTTCTACCTGGCCACAAGAGCACCTATGAGTTTGGTCTTTATTGCCATCATCCCTCTAGCAGGTCTCCATAAATTTGTCCCTTGGATTATATTTGGGGTGATATAATTTGGGGTAGTAATTCCCAGAGAGGCTGCCCAAACAGAAGGAGATAGCATTGCAGACAGCGAACACCTGAGGTTTTAATGCACAGAAAAATTCACTAACCCCTCCTTCTTTAAACTGGCCCTCACTGAAACATTGAAACCCCTTGGAGAACAAAACTATCCTTGCCTTTCTTTTATACATGTCAGTTAAGAGGGTAGCTTTTATTTAGAAGAAGGGGAATCTTTTTCCCTGTAACATAGGAAAGATACTGCTATTTTATTTCAAAAAGAATCTTTGAATATTGGGCTGGGAAGGGGCGGGTTCTCAGTTACACTGATGATATGAGACTGTGACTGCAGAAAAGTTAGTGGTGTGTCCATCAATCTATGGGGGGAAATATTCTGAGAAAAGCACCAATAGGAAGGAAGGAAAAAAGGCAGGGATGGATGAGGCATAGACGGATACACAGAGAAATGGATGTGCAGAGAGATCTATTTATTATGTTATTTCTAAAAATTTAGTTTTAAAATACTAATAAAATTAAGTCAAAATTTGGGTGATACAATCAGTAGATTTAGGGACTCCTACCATGATTTCATGAAATTTTTAAATATCCCAGTGGCTCCGAAGGCTGACAGGAGGATTGGGAGTTCAAAGCCAGCCTCAGCAATGGCGAAGCATTTAGCAACTCAGTGAGACCCTGTCTCTAAATAAAATTAAAAATAGGGCTGGGGATGTGGCTCAGTGGTTGAGTGACCCTGCATTCAATCCCCAGTACCAAAAAAAAAAAATTGTAAATATTGCCAATCTAACAATTACCATGTGGTATTACAATCATTTGTTTATCAATATATTTGTTAGTGTCTCTTTCTTTCACTTTTGTGTGATAGCATTGCAGACAGAGAACTCCTGAGATTGTAACGCACAGAACAATTTACTAACCCCTCCTCCTTTAAACTTGTTAGTGTCTATTTCTTTCACTTTTCTGTGATAGCAATTGCAGACAGAGAACACCTTTCTTTTAATATCCAAGTAAAATTTGTAAGACACCCATCCATTCTTTGTGAAAACTCCAGCATGTACTCCTAAGAGTTATATCAGGTAAAGGTGTTTTCACGGTCATTTCTTCCTGTGAGTTTAAACTCCTAATGTATTCGCAATTCCTTCTCATTTACCTTTCTCTGTTATTCACAGTTTATACAGATTGCCTCAAAATTTGGCCTCCATCTTTCCTTTTATATTCCTTCTCCTCTACCTTTTCCTATGTTAAAGGATAATTTAAAAATTAAATCATATTGCCTTGCATAAATATAAAAAGAAAAAAAATTTTCTTAACTTATTAATGGGGGAACTACTAAGATGTTACCACGGCATCAAGTGAGAGTTTTAACAATACGCAAACATAAAAGATAAAAGGAATTATAGATCAAAGCAAAATGACTAATACCCCTGGAAACAGTTACCAACATCTCCACACAATTTGCACTTTTATGAACAAGAATCATTTACATTGCTTCTGTTGTTCTACCCTACAGATTTATAAAAGAGCTCAAAGGTGGAGATAATATGGACGTGTGTATTGGAGATTCAGCAATAGTTTTTGCTCATTAATATCTCTTTCATCATTTCTCTGCCTATCTTTTCCTCTTTTATATTCCAGAGGAAGCTGTTATTTTTAACAAAGTTTAGTGAAGTTTTAGGATTTTTACAAGAATGGAACAATAATGGATGATAGCACACAACCTAATAAAGCAGGAGAAAACTTGGAATGGAACACAAGTTCACTTTGAATACCCCAGTCATCTGCAGTAAAGAAATGTTCTCATAGGTCACCTTTCTGTCATCTCCACCAGCCTCTGGTCCATATGTTTTCCTTCTCTTCCCTATCAGGAGACCAACTTCTTCATCTTTCTCACCCAGGCCAGCACTGAAACTTGTTCATTGAATCTAAGGGCATATTAGGTATTTTCCCCCATAAAGACCATTTTTCTACATAAGCAGCATTCTATTCTCCTCTGCAATCTGCACAAAACTATCAGCTTTGAACACTGAAACATTTTCTTTGGCTTATTCAAGCATTCTGTCTCTGAGAATATCCTTGGAATCCCCAGCCCTTAGCACATAGGGAGGCTTCAATAAAAATCCTGGGTTTTTTTTACAACTTAGGTAAACAAAACCAAACTAGTTACATGGAACTTGGAAGTCCCCTGGCCTTTGGCTCTCCTTCCCTCTCTTCCTTCTTTCTTTCCTTCCTACCTCCTTCAGATTTCCATATCAAGATCTTGTCTGATTTGTGAGTCCCTTTCTAAATCATATGCTTTGTTCATTGTCCTTACCAAGGAGAACTTATAAAGTGGAAAAGGGACCTCTCCCTCCCACTCCAAGCACCCTTTCAATAGGCTATGTTCTCCCTGCAACCCGTGGGCAGGAAAGGGTAAGACATACAACCAGGCTGGTAATTGAAATAATGACAATCAGAAAGCCAAAAAAACAAATCAAACACAATGTTTCTTGTACATTAAATCCCTGCTACTTGATATATTTCCAGAATGCAATAAGCTAAACATTCAACTTGTTATTGCAGAACTTAAGCTTTCTATTTTTGTACAGAAAACATAAAACTCATGAAATGAAATGATAGTTCCTTTATAAGATAATTGCAGCAAACACAGAGACATTTTGATAGAAGGGCCAAATCAATGCTTGGCAAAAAGAAAAGCCACTGGAAACCAAGGACTATATTCACTGGTAGGTAAGGGATGTATTCTCCTTCACTTTTTGTTTTAAATCGGAAACTCTTAAGATATGGAGTGGGGCAAGAAAAATATTAACTCTGTATGGTAGAATGAGTGGAAAATATTTGTACAGATTACTTCAGTGGTGTGATGATGGTATTACAATTCCAAGGACAAATGCCTCTTGTAAAATCTGCATCTGGTATTTGGCCATCTATGGTCTGTAACTTGGGGCCAAGCTCTATCTGGTGGATTCTCCAGGTTTTCACAAACTTTCTGAAGGAAGACAAGAAGAGTTCTCCATCTCATATACTGATTTCTCACAACCATCTTAGGGAGAATTCTCATCTTCTATTTGCAAGTGATAAAACGTTAACTTACCAGCCCGGAGTGGTGGCACACATCTGTAATCCCAGCATCTCGGGAGGCTGAGACAGGAGGATGGCAAGTTCAAAGCCAGCCTCAGCAAAAGTGAGGCACTAAGCAACTCAGTGAGACCCTGTCTCTAAATAAAATATAAAATAAGGACTGGGGATGTGGCTCAGTGTTTGAGTGCCCCTAAGTTCAATCCCCAGTACCACGACCCCCCCCAAAAAATTAACTCACCAAAGTAAACTAGCTTTCCTCAGGTCACACCAATTGGAGTGGTGTCTTCTTTGACTTTATATGTCATTTATATTCATCCTGTTTTTGTTACATCATGTTGCAGCTAGAAGATTGGTTGAAGGGGATGTAATTTAGCAATATTTAGGAATTCAGAAGCTTTATTTTATTTATTTACAGGACTTATGCAGCATAAACTTTTAGGGAGAAGGAAAAGCAAGAAGAAAATAATGAACAGTACTTTTATTTGTTATACAGGATTGTCTAATTAATCTCCTTTCATGTTTCTCACACCTGACCTTATTCTTCATTCATACTGTCTTCATCCTCCTCGTTGAAGTCCTATTCTGCATTCTTGAGCTGCTATGGCAACTTCTCCCTGGGACCCATGACAGAACCATTCATGCTGCTTCAGCACATGCTCAGCTCCTTCTTCAGACAACTGCACCACCCTCTCGATTGCACCAGTCATATCCTCACCCCTACTCCTTGTCCTCTTATCTGACTCCTCACTCACCACTCTCGGCTCTAGCTTGATGAACCCCAGCTATCATGGATACGCTCCTCTCTGTTAGTTCTATCTCCCTGGTTAGATGATATTCTTTTGACTGTCAAGATACGGTGCGCAGTATGGTGTATCCAGCATCTAGCCCAGTGCTGAGCTCAGAGTGGGCAACCCATGCATGCTGATCCCCTCTCACTAGAGGAAGACCACTGACAGAGGTTGAAGTCTTTGAAAAGTGAACAAAATGCTTTGGGTTTGATGTAACTGGGAAAAGAAACAGAAATTTGAAAGGACTCCTAGGACCAGCGAAATGCAATCATGTATGGAAGTGACACTCGGAGCCACTCATCTATAAAGGACACCAGGACAAAACCTGTTGTTTCAAACAATGAAGTCATGGAGTTTGGAGTTACTCTGTACCCTACCAGCCCACTGTCCCCTCAGGATTCCCTCAGATAAGACAGGGGAGGGCCTGGCAATGCGTGACTTTTCAGGTACTACTTCTCCGTGTAAGTGCAGAACTCAAGAGTTCAAACGTGTTGAACCCAGGTCCTCTCAATTCACTAAGTGTGGAGGCTGATGGACCCAACTCAGTCTCAGTTATGGTGAAGAACAGATGAGAAATAAAATGGGTGAACTCATATTTGCTCCTTGGGTCCATCTTCTTAGGCAGATGGGGTATCTAGGCAGGACTCAGGCATCTGCTGAATAGAAATCCACACCAAGCTGCCTGGGATAAAGTTGACTTGGAAAAGAACAAACATCCATGGTAAAAGCCAATGAGAATGGAAGGTACAAACCCACCAGGATACACTGATAGGGGTGAGTTCACTTTCCAGGAATTCTAGGGCAACTAAACTAGGCTCTTAAATCTCAAAGATATGTTGAATTAATCTCTAATGTGCAACCCCCACACATATTTCCCTGATCTTAAATGGTCTTTGTGAACAAGCTTTCATTTTCCCCCACTGTTAGAAGATATTGACTATTCTCCAATTTCCTATTTCTTATATGGCTTCAATGGACCTTGACTCAAAGTAGATTTGTGTTTCTTTTTTTATTTTATTTTATTTTTTCTTTTCGCAACCCACACTCAGTTCTAACTGCGTACAGTTTCTGGACAATTTCTCCACGTAGTTTTTTTTTCTGAATTTTGCAAATGTACAGCCTTTCCCATACCATTTTAAAATATCGTTATTTCTTCTTGTAGACTCAAAAAGATTCTATCTTCTAAAGAGTCTATCTTCTAAAGAATCTATAACTTTACTTCCTTGTTTCCTTTCACTTGCCAGGCACTGTACTAGGTCCTGAAAAAAAAACCATCCAAAAAGCAGTCATTTCCCTCAAAGAGCTTACACAATCCCTTTTCTTGAAGGACAAAGCATTCTGTGGTCTCATATATATGCTTTCATCCTCACAGATACACACACACACACACAAAAAAAAAAACCCACTCTGATTCATTCTCATATTACCCTGATGTTGTCCAGAAATTTAAAACCAAACACTGAGTGATGACAGATCATTACTACATTTTGTTCATCTTTAAAGGAAGATGGCAAGTTAGGGATAATCTCCTATGATATCAATTTCAATGAGAATGAAGACCTTTCATTCTGCTTCCACACAACCTGATGCATTCAAAACCAGTAATCTGAAATCTGCGTACACATGGAGTCAGAATCCTATCATTTGGGGTAACTTAACATGATGGGAATTTATATACAACTGTTCCTTTCTACATAAAACCTTTGTTCTAACTGCTCTGTAATTTCTCAAGCTATTATATTTTGCTTAGGCCACCCAAAATACAGCCTGGGCGAAGCTGATGATTAAAGGCAACCGACATGGAGAGTAGGTACAGGGAGACCAGCACATTCTGAAACGTTTTGACATCAGGCTGCTAACCAAAACACCCCCAGTCTTTTCTAAAATGAGGATGGCCTTTTATCTGTTGGTACTCAGAGTTTGTTCAAACAGGAAGCTTTGAACTCTTGCGCTGGGCACACTTCCCGGGAGTTCCACATATCTTCCTGTGGCAGTTGGCCAACTAATGACTGCTCAAGGATGAGGCTGGGGTTTGTTTGAAGTGCTCTGTGTGTCTTGGCGGCTTGCTCTCCGCCATGTTTTGAGCTTTCTTTTCAGCCCATCTGAAATCTTTCTTCTGGAAACTCTTTTGGCCCATGAACTAGAGCTCAGGTTCCAATTCTACCACTTTGCTTTCCTTAATCGTTGCTAAAAATTCCAGAGAGAATAACAGCTGGGTTTCCACATGAAATTAAGTGCCTGTGATAAACTGTCTTGCTCTATGGTTAAATATTTCCTTTAAAAACAGAACATATCCTGAAGGTCATGATCATCAGACTCTATACTTCAAAATTACAGAGGTGTCTCAGCCAAAAGAAATGGGGGTTGAGGATTCCACTTGAAAACTACAATACTGACTTTTACCAACAAATGACATTTGAAAAACTATAGACGTAAAAGGCAAGATTGAGTAACATTACTTAGGGCATTCTTTCTCTTGAAAACCTCAAGATGCCAACTATTTTATAGCATTTTTAATAGCATTCCTCACACATCAGGATTTGACCAACTCTCAACTATAAGGAATTCACTTGCTGCCTCTATGTTTTCACAGAATCAGTGTCGCAAAGGAGGCCCCAGCCGTCAAAGATTCCCTTGTCAAAAACAGCTTCCTTATGCCATCTACCAGTTCAGTATTTGTTTGGATCAATGAGATTATCTTTTAAGATGCAAATAGCTTGTCAGTGGAATAAACAACGAAATTTGTATCAACAGTGTCTACAGACTAAGTACACTCAGCAGATTCAGATGCTCTGGAAAAAAAAGTTTATGATAGGAAGGTGGAGGTGGCAGAGAACAAGATGGAAAGGCAGGTTTGAGTCTGACCAACCAGGGAACAGGAAGACCCATGAGGTTTTGACTGGTCTCAGATGTATCCACATTTCTGCTTCCTTATGAAAAGCTTCCAGAATGAGGAAAGGAAGCTGTAGGAGGCCGAAGGGGAGGGTGAGCCATTCTAAGGCAGTCTCTTTGCCTTGAAATTTTCCTAGGACCTGGGATCTCCCGTTACTATCACAGAAAAATGTCCTGCATGATTGTTTTCTAGAATCCAAGAAGTTATCCTTCATGTCTCCGTAACTGACATGGAGCTTCCTAAAGTTCATTGAAAAGGTGTGCTGTGGGCAAAGGAGAGTGAGTGAACCTTCCAGGCAGAGGAAGTGAATACATACAGCAAGCAATGGTACACCTAGGAGGACAGAGGAACAGAGAGATTGTGCTTCAGAAGGAAGGTCGGATCTTAAGGGTGTCCTGGCTACAAAGTTGAGGGCTTGTGTTTTATTGAGTGAGATGGGAAGCATTGGAGGGTTTTTTTTGAGTGGTGAAATGTTATGTTATGACATAGATTTAAGAAGATGCATTGATGTATTCTTGGCCAAGAAAAGAGGGAAGAGAGAATAGGAGGGGAATAAGGCAGGCGTGGAAGTCAGGGAGGGTGGTTGAGAATTGGACACCTCAATGAAACCGTGAGGGCTGGTGGAACTACCCGAGAAAGCTGAAATTCAGGGAAAGCACCGTCAGAGAGGGTCACAGCTGTATATAAGGTATTGTGAAGGAGCCAGGTCCGGTGGGACAGTAACTGGCGGTGGACACAAGAGTGAAAGGTGAGAACGATGAACAGGATTCCTGTGGCCCAAGGACTGAGAGCTTAGGCTATAGACCCTCAGGCTGCTTATGTGGGGGCGTGAAGGCAGCTGGGATTCTAAGCTTTAACATCACAGCATTTGGATTTACAGAAACAACCAACAATTAAATAAGTGATGACTAGCAGTGACATTTGCCGTGGGATACTGAGTAACCATCGGTTAAGAATTCCTTTGTTTGACTAAGGCAATTCAGGGTTCATATCCATCCAAACAGTACTATGTGTCATGTCACAGTGGAAATGGGACAGTTGGATTCAGAAGTGGATCTGACCCACTATTTCTCACCCATGGGGCCTACCTTCTCCAAGAGTCTTTTCCTTCTTTGCCAAGGGGAGACAGTAATGTTGACCTTACATGATTGTTGAAACTGTCACACACTATGGCATGTAGAAAATGGCCACCTAAGATGATCTGTCTGGAACCTCTTCTTTCCTTTCAATCTGTGCCTTTCCTTGCCAGATCTATATGAGAACTACCATGTTAATAAAATATGACCCCCACCACCACCCACCCTCCCTCCCAGCTGGTAAGTTCCAATGTGGACATCTGACCCAAGTAAAGCCAGTATGCTGTTCTTCAGCATTTTGTGCTTCAACCAAAATGAGCACAGTTAGTCTTTCTCCCATGGTTGAAAAATCCCCAATTGTCAACTAAAAAAGGTGTTAGATTCTTTGAGAGAAGTAGAGCTCATTTATTACACAGGAACCAGAAATCTCTCCCTCTACCTAAACAGCAGGGCTGGATTTCTTAAAACAATCATCCAACACAGCATGAGTTAAGAGCAGAGTACCAGGCACAGTCTCTAGGTCTTATAATTGCTTTTACCTTTTTCAGGTATTGTTATGTAGATGAGAAACTAAGCACCACAAATCACCTCTGTGCTTGGCGGAGTAGTGGTGCGTATCTGTAATCCTAGTGGCTGGGGAGGCTGAGACAAGAGAATTGCAAGTTTAAAGCCAGCCTCAGCAATTTAGCAAGGCCCTAAGCAACTCGGTGAGACCCTGTCTTTAAATAAATAAAATATAAAAAAGGGCTGGGGGAAATGGCTCAAGGTGAAGTGCCCCTGAGTTCCATTCCTGGAACCCCTCCCCTCAAAAAAAAAAATCACCCCTGTGACTTATTAGACACTAATGTGGAGTGTACATGCAACTGTGTGCATGAGCAGAGGGCAGATGGAGAAAGAGATGGAGAGAAAGAACAAGAAAGCAGGCACAGGGGAAGGGCAAGACAGCAAGAAATAGCAAATGAGGTACTAGCTAAAGGATAAACAAGTCCCTACAGCCCTCCCCAAGGAACCTGAATGTGCTTCTCATCTCTACCCTCTTCTCTGAGTTGAAGTCTCAAGTGCTCCTGGGAAGAAACAATGAAAATATCAGATTTCTTAAAGCCAGAAGGAAATGAGCGAAGAAACGTGGTGATCCGGAGCTGGAGCACAGCCACGAGGAGCCGGGGAACGGGGGAGGGTGGCTGTTCCGCTGAAGAGCGTACCTTATAATTCAAAATCCTTAGTCACCAGACTCCGAGAACAGATAACAGGAGTGGGAGGAAGTCCCGAGGAGCAGCAGTTGGGGAAGCATTTAATAAAACTCTGCAGTTCTGAAGCATCCATTGCAGAGCTCTCGACAGATTCCGAGCCTCGTGCAACCTCCAGAAAAACCCAAGGACCAGCTCGTGGCATGCATCAGTCGTGGTCGCGTGCAGCGCGGATAAGATCCACACCCAACTGAGGGAGGCTTTGAACTTGGGAGACTAATTTTAAATATTACCTACCCCTGGGCAGGATCATATTCGATCCTCATAGACATTGTTCAAGGGAGCTCCATTCTGAGAGTGACCACTGCCTATCTCCGCAGCCTCCGTCCAACCCTGGCTCCCTGTGCCCCCAGTCTCAAGACCCTCATCGCTCTGACCACGAATTCAAGAAAAATTGCATTTTTTAAAAATGGCTTTCTAAGAGGACACATCAACAAAAACAAATGTGGATGCTGAAATTTCCTGCCATACTCAGGTTACAAGCACACCTATGATTTAGTGTGCATGTGAAATTTATACCTTTTTGTCAAAATAAAGACTCCAAGTTTAGAAAATATGTACAGAGAAGTTCACAGAGCCTTAAAAATTTACTACCAAACCCCCTCAAAGTTTGTGATCCAGTTTTAAGTTTAGGGAACCATTGATCATTTTTATTATTTTTACCTCAATCTCGTTTCTTGCTCCTACTTAAAAAAAATTATTAGTGTAGTATAGTTATACATAATAGTGGGGTTCATTTTGACATATTCAAAAATGTATGTAACAGTTTTTAACACCACTTATTTCTTGCTGATGCTCTGTAGCATGAACTGGTTTGGTGAGGGTGGAAATAGAAGTAGCCACACTTTAGTATCTAGCACAGTCCCTGAAGCTGAAGGTGAATGTGCCACAGGACCAGGAATGGGAGGGGAGTGAGGGTGAGAAGACCCAGGAAAGGAGGAAGGGAGAATCAGGCAGGTCCTCTTGTCTCCTAGGGAAGGAATTTGAGAATCAAGAAAGAGAGAAAAGAAACAGTGGTTCCAAATGTAAGCCACTTAAAGATTTACGTCTTTAGGTCCCAAGCATCCTAATCAGAACTACTGTAATGTGGCAAAAAAGATAATGTATACAGTGGATTAAATGAAAGTCTCTAGAAGGAACGCTTAGCCCTCTTGAACTGGGATTTGTAATTAGAAGCCTTGGGCCCTGTTTGAACCCTTGCAGGCCTGGAAGCCCACATTCTCCTGGCCTTCTGTTTGGTTGTTTGTAAACTGACAGGTGGGTCAGAGAGGGTGAATTCCATGTTCAAAAACAATCACAGGACAGACTGCCAAGAAAGTTCTAGAAAAAAAAATGGTACCTGATAAAAATTAATTGTGGAAATCCTTTTATAAATTGTACCAGTTAAAATGAACCTAGCTTTTAAGAGAGAAAGAGATGAAGTGAGAGATAAGAGTTTTAGAAGTAATTTCAAATAATTTGTATGTTCTCTGCAAACCAAAGCGAACAGTTTGGCTTTCAAAATAAATGGCCATGTCTGTCCTTGCCTAGCAGGACCACCAGCACAATGACCCTGATTGTGTGTTGTGGTTTTGCCCCCCCCCCCACCTCTGTAGCCCACCCAAAGACACAGGAAGGATTTCCATACAAAGAACCTTTCTTCTGGCCCTGGCTACATTTCAGTCAGATTGTAACTGAAGATCAACACATTTATATTATCATCACAATGAGGTTTGATTTTTCTACTGGCACAAAGTATTCATAAAAAGAATGGAAAATTACCCCTGTTTACTTCAAAGAACCATGCTGATTTCCTCGGTTGTACTTCAGCGTTGCCCAGGGCAACTGATTTAATTCACATAGATCTTGCCTGTGACTGACAGCTTAAGAAAGGTAAAGTTTATTTGCAGCAGATTTGAGATCAGATATAATAGGTTGGGAGGAATAGGTTTGTAGAAAGTCATCAAGCAGTTAGGAAAACAACAGCAGACTGTAGATGCTGAGCTGGTGGAGAAAAGGCTATTACGGAAGTCTGAGTTCTTGTGAGAATCTGCATGCAAGCTCTTGGTAAACTTCTAAGAAAAAGATTGACTGGAGACAAAGAGTTCACCAAACAAATCCAGCTAGCACATTCTCACACAGTGAACAGATGTCACTACAACAAATTCGATGCAAACACTTTATAAAAAGGCTCTCAGACTCAGTTAAAAGTCAGTCAGACACAAGTATTCGGTAGGTACTAGCACAACAGAATCTGAAGTGTGCTTTGCAGATTCCACTGTAAAATATAAACATTTTGTAAAATATATATACAAGTATATGTATATACATACATATTTATGGATATAGATTACTGGACATGTGTATAATTATTACCATTTTGTTGATTTACTTTCCTTTTGAAGAAAATAAGCTATTGGTGAAGCTTTCACAGATACACATTTTCAACCAAAGTAACATCTCCAAGTGAATTGTTTATTGAACATAGCTTCTGGTGAATACTGATTTGCTAGCTAACTCTGTTATTTGACAGTAATCGCTACTGAGTCACCGTGACTCTGATTTCATGTTTACAGTCAGAGTTGCTCAGAAGCCATGGAAAATAACTGCAATACTCATATTTTCAGTACTGTGTTGTATTTATTCTCACATAAAATTGGCGATTTATTCTATTGCGATCTTTTGTATCAAACATATACTTATATGGCAGAGTTCCTTGGTGCTGTATTTACTTAATCTGCTTCCATATCTGACCCCCGGATCTAGAATACCTTTAAGAGCAGAGAAATGTCTCTATTTTGAGCTCCTGGCCAAGTGCCATGAATGAGTGAATGAACAACAGCTGTCTTCAGAATCTACTCATCATTACACATTAGAACCTACTATAGATATAGAAAGCCATTGAAAGGGATTAGATTATGTCACTCCAACACTTGGAACTTTGGCATACTATTTAGAGCTGAAGGAATCTGAGAATCAAGAGATGAAGGGAGAGTTATTTTTTCTTCCCTGATCCACCTAAGAGTAGAGCATCAATTTCCTCTCATGGCGGCATCTCACCACCAAACCCTGCCCAATACCAGAAACTAAAAGTGCAGTTCTTACCCTTGGAGAAAGGGAGTCAACACCAAGACAAATTTGTATAAGCAGATATTATTAAAATAACTGTGATCTTCCATTAATCCCCCCTCTAAATTTCCTAGCTCACTCCTCATATTTTATTATCTTTTAAAGCACTAACCACATTTTCTTCATTAAAACAACCTATAAACACAAGTCTGCTTCTTGGAGTTTTACTCCTCTTCAGTGAACACTCACATGTATAAATATTAATAAAATCAGTGTGCCCTTTCTTCTGCTAATATCTTTTTGTTATTTTACTTTGCAAGCCCCTATAAAAAGAACCCAAGAGGTTAGAGAATGACCTTTTCCTCCTGAACACCATTATATTTGTTCTTATTTCTTTTTCTATCCATCAAAGAAATCTTTGTCCTGGCTGTATTCACTTTATTTCTTATCCTTTATTTCCTCTTTTAGCATTTTTAAAGTATAGTATTAAAGTAACAAACTTCTACCTTGACCTCATGGGAATCTTTTTAAGGACTTTTCCTTTTTTCTTTTTAATATCAGCTTTCTATCTCCTACACTATTATGTCTTCTGCCTTCCATACTTTGGGATTACAAAGCACATTTTCACCTTTATGTTACTTTTGTCTGTTGGTTTGTCAATTTTCATTCTCTTGGAAACTCTTTCATTATAGATGTTGAAAAGAAATTTTCTTCTTTCCAAATGACTCCAAATGCTCACATTTTGGTAAGTGCTTGGAGATCAGCATCTCAAAGAGGACCTCTACAAAAGGGGATTCTTTCATTTGTCACTAGCTTTCCCTGCTATAGTATAATTTTTTAAAGAATTGAAAACATGGCTTGCATTCCCCTGGACCAGGCATCTGGCACAGATCACCAACTAGACCACACAACTGAATCCCATTGCTACAACAGACAGAAATAATTTAGTTGCCTTCAGTGAACAAGGACCAAAAGCACTCAAAACAAAAACAAAACAAAAACAAACAAACAAACAATGACAAAAACAGCAAAGTATGAAAGAACCTAAATAAACAGGAAGTCACAAAGTTAAAAATTTACTGATTTTTGACATTCACTCTGGAAGCCAAATATAGACTCTGAAGAGCATGTCTCAAGATAGGCATTTTTATCTAGCTCCCATGTAAGTCTACCTGAGCATCTTACCACAACCTTCAAAACTCCCCAGGAATAGCTTTTGTAGTGCCCATCACCTACATATAAAAAATGAACATATGTGTGAGATTTTATTAGGCTTGATAATCATTGTAAGAACTAATAAGTTATGAATACCTGCTCCCAAAAAACTTTGAAGAATAGATGATATACACATACATTTTTAATAGTTAAAAATTTGTTAAATTTGTGTACAATGAGTTGAAATGCCTTCTGCTGTCCTGAATAACTAATTAGAACAAATTAGAAAAAATGTTAATAAATGTAATACATGTTAATATCCTGTAGGGCTAAAAAATGTAACATTTGAGATGATCTTTTATACCAGGAGCAAATATTTCTCTAGTGCAACAAAATCTATTTGCATTGCTTCCCAATTACTTTTGTACCAGTTAGCTCTTGTCCATACCATATTGGATAATGACAGGTCAGCATAGATGCCCAGCACTACAGAATTCACTAATCCCCAGGGTTTGCCATCTCTGTGCTTTGAGGACACTAAGTAGTTCCTTATGCTCATTTCCAAGTCCTAGACAATGTTTCCTAATATCTTTTTGGAATTATACAATATTCTTTTCTGTTATGGCTTGGATATGAGGCATCCCACAAAGGTTCCCCTTTGTTTATGCAGGAATATTCAGAAGTGAAATGATGAGGTTATGAGAGCTGTAATCTAATTAGTCTATTCTAATTAGTTGGAATGGACTAACTAGGTGGTAACTGTAGGGTCACTGGGGGCGTGCCCTGGAAGGGTAAGGGTGCATCTGCCCTGACACCCCTGACCCACCCCCCTCTCTGCTTCCTGGCCAGTCATGAATGAAGCCTCTCTTCTCCACCAAAACTTTCTGTCATAATGTTCTGTATCGCCTTGAGCCCAGAAAAATGGACTTGGTCTACCATGGAGTAAACTTCAGGAATCAGTAGCCCAAATAAACTCTCCCTCCTCTAAATTATTCTTTTTTTTTCAATTCATACACAAATAGGTTTTTAATTAATGAATCTTCTATAAGAGATGTTCAGTTGTGACGTTGGTACTACTGAAATAAAAACACTATAAAATATTAGCATTGCAAGTAAATACAAGCTCCTATAATAATTTGACTTGTTATTTACAAAGCAATATATTCAGTGGAATCACATTTCAATTTGGTAATTATTAGGTCCCATTGAAGAAACTCTAAATGAGTAGTTTTGCTTTTTAAAGAAATATGCCCAGATTATCTGAACAAAGCCTTTTAAACATGAGCAAAGAAGGTAGTAATCTATTGGCATATTTTGAGAAATGACATTGCAGAAGAACTCACAGTCCCCTTTTCTTTTATAAAGAGAACTAAAAGCTGCTAACAAGTCACTTATCATACAAAGAAGACCAACAATTGAAAAGCCTTCCCCATTTTCAAAGTTATAAAAATTTCTCTTCTTTCTCAATTATAAAATAAAACATTCACAGAAACCCATGGTTACAACTGGCTGGTATGTGTTTAATGAGTGAGTGGGTCTTCTCTTCAGCTCAGTCACCTCAAATGCTCTAGTTGACTCTGATTCAATAAATTGGTATTTACATGGTAGAGATTAGCCTTTGTAAAAGTAGCAAATTAGGAGATTTTTCTTTTATTTAAATTGTTCTTGTCAGGTATTTTGGTTACAGCAATGTGAAACTGACTAACATGTCTCCTCTTCTCTCCCCCTTCCTCCTTTCTTTCCTTCTCAGTTATTTCTTGGTCATTTCCTGTGTTCTACATCAGCACTGACGAACAGTATTTTCTGTGATGGTGGAAATGTCCCATTTGTGGTGCACACTTACTACCAATGACAATTAAGCACTTGTAAGGTGACTATTGTGACTAAGGAATTTTAAATTTGTCTTAATTTCAACTGATTTAAATCTACCTAGCCATGTGCATCAGTGATTCAAGGAAAGGCACAATTCTAGATGCTGTGTGATATTCATCAGAATATAAGGTATTGACTCTCCCACCTTCACCTCCTGCCCTTCCCCAACTCATATATAGATTTGTAGTAAAGAGAAACTCCATAGGAAAATCACCTATGTAGAAGACAGCAGATGAGCAATGCAGCAGGCTCCCTGAACCCAGAGGAGAGACCACTTCCAGCTGGGGTGAGCTACAAAGGTTTCGGACTGTGTTGGATGATCACACTTGCCATCATGTTAGAGAAAGGCATTTGGGGAGGAGTGAGTGACATGGCAAAAGCAAGGAGACAGGTAAGTGCAATGTGTATTTAGAAACTGTGGTGTGGTCCTAGTGTTTCAGAGCCTAAAACTCAAGCTGGCAGCTGTGAAATTCAAGCTAGAAAGTAAGTTGTTCAGAAATGAGCTACAAAGACTTTTGAAAATTACTTGGTAATTTGGAACTTTTTCCTAGAAGTGATGGAAAATCATTAAAGGCTTTATAATGAGTCTATTTACATTAAGAAAAATCACCATAGAAAATAAACTGGCTGGGTGTCATGGCACACTCCTGTAATCCCAGTGATTCAGGAGGCTGAGGCAGGAGTATCATAAATTCAAAGCCAGCCTCAGCAACTTAGAGAGGCCCTAAGCAACTCATTGAGAACTTGCTTCAAAATAAAGAATTTTAAAAAGGGCTGAGATGTAGCTCAGTGGTAAAGTGACCCTGAATTCAATTCTAGTACCAAAGAAAGAAAGAAAGAAAGAAAGAAAGAAAGAAAATAAGTCAGGCTAAAAAAAAATCAAGGGTCAAATTTTGTCTCTCATATGTGGAAACTGAAGCAAAGCAAAGGAAAGAAGGCAGTGTGGTTGGGAGAGGATTGGATAGCATAAAGATATAGGAAAGATCAGTGGAGAAGTAGGAGAATGTGAGGGAGAGAAGGAGGAACAGACAGGGAAAGAAATATGGACTGAATCTAACAGAAAATCGTGTATATAAATAGACATAAATGTACCAAAGGGAATATACCATTTTTGCATATGTAGAAATTACCAATCAAAAATAAATATATAAAGGAGTGAAGGAAATGCAGTTTAAAATCAAATTCCTTGCATGTATAATTATATCAAAAGGATCCCAAATACTTTATATAAATATAATGCTCTAATTAAAAAAATAAACAACTCACCATAGAGATGGTTAGAAGATGGGGTTGGGGAATATAGCTCAGTGGGTAGAGTGCCTGCCTCACATGCACAAGGCCCTGGGTTCAATTCTCAGCACCATACACACACAAAAAAAAAAAAAAAAAAAATTGAGATAGTGTGGAAAATGGATGGAAGGGAGGAGCCCCACAGATATTTGTTGGAAGGCTGTTGACATCTCTATTGTGAGAAGTAATGGTGGGATGCTTTAGAATGGGGGTAACCAGAAAGACAGGATTACATGTACCTGGAACTGCTGCATCCAGGAACAGTCTTGATTTTTAATATCTATGCATTACAGTTTGTACACACATGTATTTTATTAACACATTTTCGAGTGTCTTTCAGACAGAATAACAGTTAGGGGTGAAAATAGATAGGGCAATCCTGGATCTGGCCATAAATAATTAAGAGAAAAACTATTTTAGGTTTTAAACCCAGCTCTGAGAATCAGTAGGCCTCTGAGAGTCTGGACAAAGTTGTGAAATAGTGAATGTTTTAGAAGCATTCGACTCTCCTTTCCCTATCTAGGGTGCATGACCAACTTGTATCTCTTTATTGATAATTAACTATGTTCCGGGAACTTCATTAAGATCTTTAATACTACTGTATTAGTTTTCTATTGTTGATGTAACAAATTTTCACCGATTTGTCACTGAAAACAACATAATTTTATTATCTTAGAGTTCTGTAGATAAGAAGTCTGTCATAGTTCTTATAGCACTGAAATCAAAGTGTCAGGTGGGCTGTGGTATTTTCTGGAAGCTTTAGAGGAGCTTTCGTTTTCTTTCTTTTCCAGCTTCCTCAGGCCACCCCTTCCCCCTCCTCAAGGTCCCTTTGGACTTCCAAGTCACCAATGGCAGGCCAAGTCCCTCTCATATCACCCCCTGACCTCTTCTGCCTTCCTCCTCCACTTTTAAAGACCCTTCTGATCTCATTCGGCCCAAACAAGTAATCCAATATTTCCTCTTATTGAAGATCAGCTGATTAGGAATCATGATTCTGTCTGCAAACTTAATTCCCCTTTGTCATCTCCCCAAAATTCTGAGCCTTAATCAGTGTGCAGAATACCTTTGGACATAAACGGTGACATTGACAGATTCCTGGATTAGGATGTGGGAATCTATCTTTAGATGGATGTCATTTTGATTACTACAAATATATTATTTCATTGAATCCTCGCCACAGTATGACTGAAATTATTTCCATTTTCCAGAGCCTCACAACTCCAGTACTATCATTCTTCTGTGTTATGGGCAATGAACGTAATGCTTCAGAAAGTTAAGTGCAACGACTACGAATCACAAGGACTGTACGGTGGCAGAGCTAGGATCTGAATCTGTGTCTGTCTCCTATGTTTAATCTCTTAACCACTAACCTGTACTAATTCTTTCAGATGCTTTGCCCCCTGCCTACTCCTTTTCTCTCAGAACACAGTTCTTTCCCTTTGTCCAAAGAGGATATGTTCCAAGAATATTGCATCCTAAGTAAACTATATTTTTTCCTACACATATACTTATGATAAAGTTACAAATATACACAGTAAAAGACTTATAGCTTTAAAATAATTATAATTACCTACTCTAAGAGTTATGTGTACATAGTATCTCTCTCTCCAAATACCTTACTGTGTTTCACTTACCTCTTCTGTGATGATGGGAAATGATACTTAAAGGAAACACTTTGCAGATTCTCTTTGGCATATCTGAATCACCAGCATCACTACTTTTATGCTTTAGAGCAATTACTTAGTAAGAGAAAGGCTACTTGAATACAAGCATTATGATATCATAGCAGTCAATCCGATAACAGAGATAGTTAATAGGTGATTAGCTGGTGGGTAGCACATACAGTGTAGATACACTGGATAAAGGGATAATTTGCATTCTAAGCAGAAGAGAGCAAGATGGTTCAAGATTTTATTATGTTGTTCAGAAGGATGTGAAATTTAAAACTTATGAATTGTTTATGTCTGGAATTTTCCCATATAATGTTTTTCAGACCTTGGTTGACTACAGATAAAACTGCAGACAATGGAAGGATACTACCATCTCCTCCTCTCCTCCTTCTCCTTCTTCTTTTTCTTCTCCTTCTTATTTTCTTTCTATATTGGGGGTGAACCCAGTGATACTCTACCAATGAGTTACATCCCCAGCCCTTTATTTGTTTTATTTTTAAGACGGAGTCTCACTAACCTGCTGAGACTGGTACTGAATTTGTGCCTCACAAGGAGCTGTGATTACAGGTGGGCACCATCACACCGAATTATATTATTCTTTTTATATTACCCCCAAAAAGCATGATGGCAAAAATGATATGAAACTAGTTGAACTTTTAAAGTACAGTAGCTTAAATGGTGTCTTAAATGGTACCTAGGAACACTGGTCTTTACAAAGGCCGATAAGCACTAAGGTAAAGGAATAAAGGAATAAAGCTCAAGCTTGACAAATTGAAGGAAAAAAAAAACAGAAAAAAAAGTCAAGAGGGATATTTGAGTTTAAGGCTTGGTCAGCCCTTCTGAGGCATAGTTATGGGTCTGCTTTGCTTACTATGAGGAAAGCCTGAGCCTCAAGCAGAGCCTGAGCCTCAAGCAGTGACTTTTGAGACCAAAAAAGAAAAAGAAAAAGAAAAAAAAACAAAAAACACCTGCTGGGTGTTGAACTCCCAGGCTCTCTATAGTGAGAAAATAAATCCTGTTCTTTATTAAATCCCCTGGTTTGGGTTTGCCGTATTTTGTTACAGCAATACAAACACTAAAACAGAACACAATCCAAGAAATAAAGGTAGTCACTTTAAAATATGTCGTATTTACAGAGCCTCCAGGTAGAACCTTGGAGTAAGAATAAACTCTGTCACCTTCCTTCTTAGTCTTTCCTGCAGGATTTGGTAGTGAGAGGAACACAGGTTTTAGAGGAGAAAAATCCAGACCTGAGACTAATTAGTGTTTCTATGCAAGAATTCTTTCTTGGCATTTCTCACATTTTTCCAAATCCTGGGAAAAGTCATTTGAGAAATAAGGGAAAGGATAAAAGTACTATAATTCTACAGCATGAGCTAAAGCTTAAATAATCGTCAACGTAGGGGAGGAGTGTTCACAATCTAGCCAGTCTTCATTGTAGCTGTTGCTATGTATATTTCCTGTACATTTCAAGTTTCAAAGCATTTATGGCTTTGTCTGCTACTAACAGTGAGTCATCTTGGCACATAAAATAAATACTAATAAGCTTCTTATACATGATGTATAAGTTTACACACATTGCATGCTCTATTTAAATCCTATGAATGTTCTAAGAAATAACAAAGAAGCAAATAAGTCCTTAATTTGGCAATTTTTGTGCAAGATTTGTTGTCATTCTGTTAGCCTTATAGGAGAGCCAAATGTCACATTATTAATACCACCCAATACAGTATGCTGGCATTTCTCAGTCTTTTGAATATTCACCATACTCCATAAATAATGTGAAATTTAATATTTCTTATGTATAAGGCAAGCTTTTTTAGATATCCATAAGATTAACTAAGGTATGTGAAAGAATGTTGGAAGTACCTTTGGAATAATTTATGATTCCTGAGAAACCCAGTGATTTCACACATTACATCTTATTACTGAATCCCACCCCTAATTGCTATCTATCAGGAATTTGGAAACACTGGTTCAGATCCCTGCCTTATCAATTTACAAGTGGTTTAGTCTTAGGAAAATTACTAATTTGAGCTCAGACATCCTTATCAATCAAAAGGGGACACCACCACCAAATATGATTGCTAAAAGAATTTATTAAGATTGTATGTGGGAAGTGTCTGTGACATAGTGTTTAAAAACACACAAATAATTCAGGAAGATGGGCAGGGGTGGGGGTAAATTTTCATGACCTTGGATTTGGTACTGGGTTCTTAGACATAACACCACAAACATAAGCAACTAAAGATAAAAGAGACAAATTGGACTTTATCAAAATGAAAAGCTTTTATGTATCAAAAGATAGTACCACAAAAGTAAAAAGACAACCTGCAGAATGGAAGGTGTAAACATTTGCAAGTTTTCTGTCTGATAAGCTATCTGTCTGATCCTATATCCAGAATATACGAAGAACTCTCAACTCAATAGGGACAGAAACAACCCAGGTAAAAAATAGGCAGAGGAACTTCCTGTTTTACATAGAAGAAACTGAGAAGTCACCGCTCTGACCTCCTCAAAAAGTAAAAAGCGGAACCACTGAGAAATTAACAACTTTCTTAGATCCACGAGTGAAGTGAGATTGCAGGCGTAGCACTGCCCTGGAAATTGGAAAAAAAAATAATAATAAAAAAAGTAGGCAGATACAAAGAATCATGACTCCTGGGAATAGAAACACTGAAGTGGAAACCTCCTCAGATATCAGGCTTGGTCAACACTAAGCTGTGGTTGATTCATTGATAGAGGCTGGATGTTGGCAAATCGGAGTTAAAAACTTCTGGGGAGAAATATGATGTATTAAGAACTATGTAATGTTTTGAACGACCAACAATAAAAAAAAAAAAAAAAAAAAAAAAAAAAAAAAAACTTCTGGGGACCAAGTCTCAGGGGTTCCTGTGCTTTTGTGAGTCTTACCCGGCAGGAGTTTAAGCAGGTTCTTAGAGTAAACATTAGTGAAAAGCTCCCTCTTGCACCATGCAGGGAGAGGGGAAAAAGAACACCAGAACATTCTTTTTAACCAGGTGTGCCCTCAGGAGAAACTAGTTAACCATGTCTAACTCACTGGACTGACTTACCCCAGGGAGAGGGAAATACCAAATTCCAACTGCTCAGGACTTCCAAGTAGAAGAAATAAAATACCCACATAGAGTTCTGTCTAGACATCCAATCCCACATAATGGGGGAGAAAAACTCTGAGAAAGGTCTATGAAGTTCATTGCCCCAGGGCATAGGCTCACTGAAAGACTGAGCCTTACTAGAAGGGCTACAAAATCCTTCTTCCTCCCTCTCCAACTCATCACCAAAGGCCTATTTACAGCAGCATTGTTTAAAGAATAAAATTTATAAACCTTCAGTGAGGTTATCTACAAGGAGGAATAGATGAATCCCAACATGAGCATCATAGACTTCAACACCCATCTGTCAGAAACAGACAGATCCAGCAGGCAGAAAATCACTAAGGTGAGCTCAAGACCACCATTAATCAACTGGATATAACTCACTTATGAAGATTACTTTATCCAACGGCAGAATACATGTTCTTTCCAAACTCACATGGAATTTTCACCAAGATAGGCCACATTTGGGACCATAAAACATACTTGATAAATCTAAAAAAATAGAAGTCAGACAATGTCTGCTCTTAGATTATAATGAAATTAGACTAGAAATCAATAATAGAAAGACACCTAGAAATCCCTAAAAGTTGGAGATTAAATAACACACTTCTAGCCAATACATGGGTCAAAACAAATATCTCAAGAGAAACTTAAAATAATTTTGCACAAAATAAAAATGAAAATACAACTTACCAAAAAATTGAGATATACAGAAAATACCACTTAAAAAATTTATAGCATCGAATGCATATATTAGAAGAGAAGAAAAAAATGTAAAATCAATTATATAAGTTTCCATCTTAGGGAGCTAGAAAAATAAAAGCAAGTTAAATCCAAAGTAACTGGAAGAAGACAAATAATAAATATTAGAGCAGATATCAATGAAATTGAAAAAAGGAAATCATTCGAAAAATCAATAAAACTCAAAGCTTGTTCTTTGAAAAGATCAATAAAATTGATAAACCTCTAGCCAGGTTAACTGAGGGAAAACAGAGAAAACACAAATTACTAATATTAGAATTAAAAATGGGATATTACTGCAGAGCCCATGGACATTAAACAAATTATGAAGGAATATTATGAATAGCTCTATACCCATAAATTCGATTACCTAGATGAAATGCATCAATTCCTTGAAAGACACATGTCAAAACTCACACAAAAAGAAACAGACAATCTGAATCTATTAAAGAATAGTCAACAATTAATATCTTACCAAATCAAAAGCTACAGTCCCAGGTTGTTCACCCGATAAATTCCACCAACCATTTAAAGAAGAAATTATAATTCTCTACAATTATTTCAAAGATAGATGCAAAAACAGTACTTCCTAATTCAGTCTATGAAACCTGCATTAACCTAAGAACAAAATTGACAGACATTACAAGTACAGAAATGACAGGGTAACCTCTCTCATGATCATAGACTCAAAAGTTGTCAACAAAATATTAGCAAATTTAACACTATATTAGGGATTATATTCCACAATCAAGTGGGCTTTATCCAAGGCATGAAAGTCTGGTTTAAAATTCAATAATTAGTTAATGTAATCCAATAGCTAAAGAAGAAGAATCATAGCTGGACACTGTGGTATGCACCTATAATCCCAGTTACTCATGAGGCTGGGGCAGGCAGATTGCAAGCTTGAGAACAGCCTGGGCAATTTAGCAAGACCCTTTTTCAGAATAAAAATTTAAAAAGTATCGGGGATATAGCTCAGTGTTAAAGTGCCCCAGTGTTCAATCCCCAGGTCTGCAAAATGAATGAATGAATGAATGAATGAATAAACAAATAAGAAAAATCACACAATAATATCAATAGATGCAAAAAAGCACTTGACAAAATCCAACACGTGTTAATGATTAAAACAAACAAACAAATTAAAAAAAGGAATTGGAGAGAACTTCCTAAGAGAAACCTACAAAACAAAAACAAAATCCCCCACCAAACCCTACAATTAACATCATAGATAATGGCAAAAACCTAGAAGCTTTCCCACTAATATCAGCAACAAGGCAAGGATGTCAATTCTTACCATTCCTTTTCAACATCACAGTGGAAGTTCAAGTCAATGCAATAAGACAAGAAAGGAAATAGAAGGTATACAGATTGGAAAGGAAGAAATAAAACCATCCTTGTTCAAAAATGACATGATCATCTATGAAGAAAATCTGAAAGAATAAACAAAAGGCTCCTGAAACTAATAATCAACTACAATAAGATTGCAGAATATGACGTTAGTACACAAAAGTCAGAAGTCAATGTATTCCCTCTGACCATTAATGAAAAGACAAAATTTAAAGTTAAAAATATTTTACCATTTAGTTAGCAGTCCTCAAAATGAAACAGTTGGGTATAAATCAACAGAACTCCAATGAAAGATATTGATGGAACAAATGGAAAGATATTCCATATTCAAGAAAAGAAAGATTCAATATCCTCAATACATCAGTTATTCCCAAGTTGACATATAGGTTCAGTGAAAGCCAAATCAAAATACCAGCAAGTTATTTAGTAGAGACTAACAAACTGATTGAAACTATATAGAGAGAGACCAAAAGGCCTAGAATCAATATTGGAGTAAGGCTAGCAAACTGTAAGACTTAATATAAAATAACGGTCATCAAAACAGCGTGTTACTGGCAAAAGAATAGACAAATAGATCGATAGATCATAATGTTCCAGAAATAGAGCCACATAGCCAATGAAGCTTTGACAAAGAATAAAAACCAAAATAATAGAACAAAGACAGTCTTTTCAACAAATGGTAGTGAAATACCATAGCATCCACATGCAAAAACACAATCTAGACACAGAACCTTATCCACTGCACAAAAATTAACTCAAATGTTATCAAAACCAAACACAGCATCCTATGGACATATACAATTTAATGTATTTATTTTTGCTAAAAATAAATTTAAATTTAAAAAAACTAACTCAAATAGATCACATGCCTAACTGCAAAATGTGAAACTATAAAATTCCTGGAAAATAACATAGGAGAAAATCTAGATGACCTTGGTTTTAGCAATGACATTTTAGATAAAATACCAAAAGCATGATCCATGGGGGGAAAAAAGAATTAATAGCTGGAATTCATTAGAATCAGGTTTTTTTTTTCCTGCTCTATGAAGACAATGACAAGAGAAGGAAAAATAAGCCGTGGGGTAGGAGAAAATATCTGCAAAAAAAAAAAAAATGATCTCATAAAGGACTTTTATCCAAAATATACTCAGAACTCTTAAAACTCAAAACAATAAGAGGACAGTCTGGTTTAAAACTGGGCAAAAGATCTGAATAGACACCAAAGATGGCATGCAGGTGACAAAGGAGCATATGAAATGATATCCCACATCATGTCATCAGGGAAATGCAAATTAAGATGACAGTGAGAAGCCAGAGTACCCCTACTAGAATGAGCAAGATCTAGAACAGGGACAGTACCACATGCCCATGAGGACTCTGCTTCACTGCTGATGGGAATACAAAATGGCACAGTCACTTTGGAGGTTAATTTGGTGTTTTCCTATAAAACTAAATATATTTGCACCACAGGATCCAGCAATTGTGGTCCCTGGTATTTAACAAAAAGAATGGAAATCTTATATTCACCCATAAAACTTGATAGGAAAGCATACAACAATTTTATCCAGAACTTCCAAAATTTGGTAGTAACCAAGATATTCATTTCTCAGTAGGCGAATGGATAAGGAGTCTGTAGTTACATTCAGACAATGGAATAAGTTCTTCAATAAAAATAAATGAGCTATCAAGCCATGGAAAGACACACACAAGACTGAAATGCATATTACTATATAAAAGAAGTCCATCTGAAAAATCTACATAGTCTATGATTTCAACCATATGACATTCTGGAAAAGACAAACCTCTAGAGACAGTTGTCAGAGGTTGGGGGAGGGAGGAAGGGATGAATAGACAAAGAATTTTAAAGGCCCTGAAAATACTCTACATGATACTACAAGGTCAGATACATTTTATTATTTATTTATCCAAAGGCTTAGATTGTATGTACATCTCCAAGGGTGCTATAAAGTTTACACTAATGTTACACTATAGAGATACCCAATAGAAATGATGAAGGCTGGGTAATATTGATGTATCAATGAAGGTTCATCAATTGGAACAAATTGTAACTCTAGTAGGGAATGTTGATAAGGGGTAAGGCTATCTGCGGGTGGAATAGATGGGAACTCTCTCTACTTTCTGCTAAACTTTGCTGTGAACATAAAACTGCTCTAAGAAAAATGTTTTTTAAAAGTAGGCATTGAATAGACATTTCTGCAAAGAAGACATTCAAATGGCCAGTAAGCACATAGAAAGATGTTAGTATCTTTAGTCAAATCAAAATGACAGTGAGATATAATTTCCTCCTTACTAGGATGAGTACCATAATAAATAAATAAAAATGGAAAATAGCAAATGTTGGTGGCGATGAAGGGATTGAACTGATGGGCACTTGACCACTGAGCTACATCCCCAGCACTACCCCCCATTTTTTTTTATTTCCTTTAGAAACAGGGTCTCACTGAATTGCTTAGCACCTCACTTTTGCTGAGGCTGGCTTTGAACTCGAGATCTTCCTGCCTCAGCCTCGCCAGCCGCTGGGATTACAGGCATGCGCCACTGTGCCCAGCATCTCCTCGATCTTTAGAAAATTTTAAAACCCTCCAGCTGTGGGAGGAGAGGTCTGGGTGTGGTTTTGCGTTGGCCCTCCCTCACCAAGTCCCCAGGTCCTGCCTGTGAGAGGCTGCAAGGGGGCGCCCCTAGCTGGCTGACTTCCTGTTAGCTCTTCCCCACAATAGATGCATTGCCACAGGAGGACTGGAGCCAGCATATCTGTCACCATAAAACACTAACACGAGCCCAGCCTACTGCAGAGCTAACCTTATCTGAAAGGCATAAGTGATCAAGGGAGACTTGGCAACCTTTGCGGGCTCCTCGGGGCAGAAAAGGCTCAAGTGTTGATTTTCCCTTCTCCAGCTTCCTTCGACTCAGCTAAATGAAGGAATAGCAAACACAATGTCAATGTGATGACTGAAAGGACACAAACCAGAGACAGGCTTGCTCAGTTAAGTACATTCAAAGGAGAAATATTTATATTTTACATTTTAAATAGTCCCCGAGGGATGCACAATATGTTTTTCATCTCACTCGTGTTTAAGAACTTATCGTTCTTGAAAAGCAAAGCAGTCCCCTCAAGCTGTGGATTCAAATGATAGTGATTTTCTTATCACATAGATCAAAATGGAAGACTCAGAACATAAACAGGGCTTTCTGTGCAAACACACAGAATACAGATTATTTGTGAGAAAAGGTGAATGATCTCACCAAGGGCAAGTGCCTTGTAGCCATGATTGGTCCTCAGGACAGAAGCAGCTAAAAGGTAACATGTGCTCTCGTGCTTCTCCTGGGTAATCATGTAAGGTGGATGCACATTTTCTAGAATGTTCTTCCTGGAATGTGTTTTCCTGGGGAATGATGTGCCTTTTTGTGCAAAGGGGGCAGGGCGGAGGAGGAACATTCCAGGAAACTCACAAGGGTAGGGAAGGCAGCACTATTTCTGATCCAAGTTGACTGACAGTTTACAGTGTGAGTGAGAATGGGGTTGTTTGAAACTGCACATCTCATGAGAGAGAATGGTAAGTTTTCAGGGTCCCTGTATGATCCATGAAGTTGAGCTGTTTTCTGCAGAATCAAGGACCACCACCAGAGCTGATAAAGAGAAAGGAAGAGTTGGATATTAGGGCATTGGGAAAAAGAATTCTATAGAAGGAAATGAGTAAAAGAAGAAAAATGCAAGACAACTCGACAGATGTATCATGCTCTTCATCTCCAGAATAAGGTACAACCTGTGGAAAATTCCAGAACAGTTTGTCATGGCACTGAAGTATGAGGGATGGAGGGTTTGGGTTCCAGCTTCACTACCTTCTTGACTGACATAACTTTGGTCAAGTTACTTAATCTCAGTGTGTCTCTTACCCCATCTGAAAAATGGGGGAAATAACAGTATTGACATTTTCCTAATTTAATAAACACTATAAAGCAGGCAGTAAGGATTGTTTTGAGGACTAAGTGAGATAGTACAGATTATTACTTACAAAGTAGCACCCAAAATGTGGAAAGTGCTCAATAAATGTTGGCAATATTATTATTGTTGCTTTTTAATGGTCTCAGTTTAAGCTTTACTCATTTTTTTAGTACTGGGTGGATAAAAATATTAACAGGAGTAATAACAATAGCTATAATTTTCTGAGTGTTTATTATTTGCAGGAAATGTTTTAGGTTCCTTACATATAACATATCAGCCTTGGAAAGCAGAAAGTAATTTATCTAAGATGGGAAGTAAGTCTCATAAATGTTAAGGAATTTGCCCAAATTAATACACAAGTACATGTCAGAGGCAGCACCCAAACCCATGTTCTTTCAATACTTCAGGCTACGGAGGGCAAAACTGCAACAGATTTCACAATCAGTGAACAGACTGCAGACACTCTGTTTTAAAATAGGTTTACATGCTGATAAACTCACTATAAATTCAAAATGCTTTAAGTGGAAAATACATTTAACACATCTAACATCTAACCTATGCAACACCACACCTTAGTCTCACCTACCTTAATGTAGTAATGCTCAGAACACATCCATTAGCCGACAGTTGGGCAAAGTCATCTAAAATAAAGCATATCTATGATAAAGTGTTGAATAGCTCATGCAATTTATTGAATTCCCATATCCCCAAACACCAGCAATACAGTGCACTGTAGAGTCGTTTAGTCCTGTTCACTAAGTAGTCTATACCACAGAGCAACAGGTGCTATGATCAAGATGTCAAGATGATTCTGCTGGGTTTGATGAGACCTGGGAGAGCCAGAGAACTTCTAGAGGAAGACATACCTGATGCATGACAGACAGAGCCACCTTGGCAAATATACACAGATGAGAAACAGCAAGTGTTCAAGGAAAATATACAAGCCGGTTGATCCTGTTGGGGCATAAAACACAAGGCAGGAGAAGATGGATAATGCAACAGGAGAATCAGAAAGGCAACAATCATAGAGAGTCTTTATTCCATGGTAACCAACAAGGATGTTTTCCTGAAGATGACAAGTTGAAAATACTTTGAATAGGGGAATGATATGATATGATTGTTTTTTAGATAGTTTGTCCTAAGTTTTTATTAGCACTTCTGAGAAGTATGGGAACGGCTGAGAGTTCAAAAAATGAATGAGATGAGAGAGAGGATTTTTCCATGAAGGATCTAAAAGTCTAGTGGAAAAGATAGAAAAGAGTTAACTTCAAAACTTTGGCTGAATGCTATGACAGTGACCTGGAAATCTGAGAAAAGAACACCCACATGTAGTTGGCAAATCCGAAACAGCTCCAAAAATAGTTGGGAAAGTGCTCCCCTTTCCTGAATTGTATGTGGTACAAAGTTTGAGTCCTTGTGACACAAATACATTGTCATTCTCTAAAATGCCTTTGTACACCCAGACTTGATGGGACTTTGGAGGTTGTCTAGCTCCACATTTCTTTTTAATTTTTCCTTTTTTCTTAATGGTGCATAATGGCGGGATGTGTTGTTACATATTTGTACATGCAGGATATAACAATATTATTATATTGTTGGCCAGAATCATTTGCCAGAATTTCCACTTTCCCTCCCCCTCTTCCGGTCCCATTCCTCTATTCTACAGATCTCCCTTTGATTTTCTTGAGATCCTCCAACATTTATTTTTTCTTCTCTAGCTTCCACATAAGAGAGAAAACATGACCTTTGACCTTTTGAGTCTGGCTTATTTCACTTAATGTAACGTGTCTCAAGTTCCTTTTATTTTTCTGTAAATGACATTTTTCTGCAAACTGCATTGTGTATGTGTATATTCTGATGAACACCTAGGCTGGTTCTACTCTTTGGTCATTGTGAATTGTGCTGTTATAAACATAGGTATGCATGTATCACTATAGTATGATTTTGATTCTTTAGGATAAATATACCAAGAAGTAGTATAACTGGGTAATATGGTAGTTCCATGCCTAATGTTTTGAGGAATCTCCATACTGATTTCCACTGTGGTTGTACTGGTTTTTTGGGGGGAGGGGGGTGTAAGGGAGATACAGGGGATTGAATTCAGAGGCACCCAGCCACTGAGCTATATCCCCAGCCGTATTTTGTATTTTATTTAGAGACAGGGTCTCATTGAGTTGCTTAGTGCCTTGCTTGTGTGTGTGTGTGTGTGTGTGTGTGTGTGTGTGTGTGTGGTGGGGTGGTGGGGATTCAACCCAGGGCCTTGTGCATGTGAGGCAAGCACTTTATCACTGAGCTATATCCCCAGCCAAGTGCCTTGCTTTTGCTTGAACTGGCTTTGAACTCTTCATCCTCCTACCTCAGCTTCCCGAGTCACTGGGATTACAGGCATGTACCACCTCCCCGGGCTTGGTTGTATTAGTTTATAGTCCCACCAACAGTGCAAAAGCATTCCTTTATTCTCAAGTCCTCCTCTCCAGCATTTTTTATCGTTTGCATTCTCTGTGACTGCCATTCTGACTGGAGTGAGATGAAATCTTAGTGTGTTTTTTCCCTTAATTGCTAATGATGTTGAAGCACAAATCTCTTTAGTCGGGATGGGGACCTGAACTGGAGACTCTCCCATTCGGCATAGCTTGTGCTACTCTTGGAAGTGCACATCCTGAAAAGTGATCTCTGCCTAGAGCTTCAGACTGCCTTCTTCAGTAAAGCCTTCTCAGTTCCTTCAACTCCTGGCTGAGGCAGTGCGAGTGGTGGGAGATACATAGGACCATGGAATCTCGGTGGTCCTATCAGTTATGGCTGAAGGATCCTTGGAAAGTTACTGGAAATTTCTGATTCAAGTTGCTCATCTCTACTGTGGCTTGAAATGGAGCTTAAATTGTAACCCAAAGCTCAGTCCCTCAATCTAATGCCAATCAATGCCAATTTAATAATGAGGACATTATTATTTAGGATAAATACCAAGAAGAGGTATAACTGGGTCATATGATAGTTCGATGCCTAGTGTTTTGAGGAATCTCCATACTGATTTCCATTGTGGTTATACTGATTTTTTTTAGGGCGGGGTGCGGGTACTGGGAACATGGTTTAGAGAAAAAGAAAAAAGAATGTTATTGCTTTACTAGCAAAGGAGATACACAGGGGACTCCTATCCCTAATCTGTGACTCTCATCAGATCAGGAGGGACAGGGGGCATTTAAAGGAATTCTTCAAGGGTTACATTCCAGTTTGTGGTCCCAGGGTGCACTGATGGCCTGATAGGATTCACTTGTTAATTTGGGAGATATCACTTTCCAGATCCTCAGCAGGCCTCTCCTTCCTGTAGTGGGTATGTTCAAGGGCAATTAACTAGGGGAAGAAAGATTACTAACAAGGTCTCCCTAATCTTGTTAGAGAGGGGAGAAGAGAGAAAATACATTAAAAAAACAAAACAAAAAAACACTTCAGAGCAATGAGGGCTATATTCAGTAGGTGAAGGGACCACTGTTACAAAATGACCAGAGAAAGTGCCTTGCAAATGAAGTTCAATAAATATTGGCTATTATTACTATTTGTTATTAAAGCACAATGTGTAAACATGTCTAAATCCTCACTTCTTCAAAAAAAAAAATAAAAAACAAAAACCATTTTATTTTATGAACACTCTTCAAATGTTCTTTGCAATATTGAACTTTTTACCCGAGATATGGTCTAGTGAAAAATAATGAGTATTATTTTCATTGAGCAGAAAAAATAATTCTGTAATTTCTGTCATCCATTCTGTTTCTAACATTTTCTTGTATTGTGACAGCCTATTCTTTTTTCTTTTTCTTTATTTTAATTTTTTTTACTTGTTGATAGACTTTTATTTTATTTATTTATATGCAGTGCTGAGAATTGAACCCAGTGCTTCACATACGTCAGGCAAGTGTGCTACCGCAAACAATAATAAATGACAGCCTATTCTTTTATTGTTAATCTGAGCTATGGGATATCATATTTACAATAGAAGTCACCTCTTCTAGACTGACCTTATAACCAGGTGTGTCCCTATACATTTTAAAAAGGGTGATAAATTTAAACTTCCTAAAAAGACTAGTTTGTTTATCCATAATAATCATACTATGTCATCTCTTTTGACATCTAACATTTTGTCATAAGCTTTATTGGATTGACCAAAAGCTCAAGATGAATAAATAGCATAATATTGTCACTGACCAACTTATTAATCCCAGGCTGAATTACTGATAGAATGTTCCTAATTTCAGAAGTGGCTATGGTCCAGAAGAAACTGAGTCTCAGAATTGTTGACATATTATCTAGCTTTATAGTCATATGACAGACTATAAAATGTATAGATTTATTTTGTTGAAAATTTTTAGGTTTTAGGTTCAAAATGCCTGAACAGAAATTCCTATATAGTCCCTTACCCTGCCTCACCCCCAGCTTCCCCTATTACATACCACTCGTATGTATTAGGGCTCAATTTTTGTTAGACATTCTATGGAGTTTGAATTTAATGGCCTATATCCACCATTACAGAAGAGTTTCACTCTTTTAAAAATCTTGTGCTGTCAACTGGATGTGTTGGTGCACTCCTGTAATCCCAGTGGCTCTGGAGCCTGAGACAGGAGGATTGCGGGTTCAAAGCCAGCCTCAGCAACAGTGAGGTGCTAAGCAACTCAGTGAGACCCTGTCTCTAATTAAAATACAAAATAGGGCTGGGGATGTGACTCAGTGTTCAAGTGAGTTCAATTCCCAGTAATCCCACCCACCCCCCTCAAAAATATTTTGTGCTCTGCCTCTTCTTCTCTTTTTCCCTCCCCTCCAAACCCTTGATCACCACTAATATTTTTACCATCTTTATAGTTTGCCTTTGTCAGAAGTCATGGGGCTTGAATGATACAGTATATAAGCTTTTCAGATTGGCTTCTTTCACTTAGGAATTTGTACTTAAGTGTTCTGTTATGTCTTTAAAAAAATTTTTTTTAGTTGTCCTTGAACTTTTATTTTATTTATTTACATGTGGTGCTGAGAATCAAACCTAGTGCCTCTGGCAAGTGCTCTACCACTGAGCTACAACTCTAGCCCCTGTATATCTTTTGTAGCTTGATGGCTCATTTCTTTTTTATAGCTGGATAATATTATATTGGATGATTATATCAACATCTATGTATTCATTTATCTACTGAACATATCTTACTGCTTTTAGATATTGATAAGTATAAACAAAGCTGACATAAACAACCATGTTCACATTTTTGTTTGGGTATAAGTTTGTCAACACATTAGAGTAAATTCCAAGTAGTAAATTATTGTAGCATAGGGTAAGAATATATAAGTAAATGCAGCTTGTCTTATAAAGTGGCTATACCATTTTGCATTCCCAAGAGCAATGAACTAGGGTCCCTATTGCTCCACATTCTTGCCAGCACTTGTTTTCTGTGTATGGGATTTAGCCATCCTAATAGATAGTATAGTATTATCTCATTGTTTTAATTTTCAATTCCTCAATAGAGGGATGTTGAACACCTTTTCATGTGCTCATTTTTCATTTGTATACTATCTTCAGTGAGGTGTCTGTTTAGATCTTTAACCCATTTTAATATCAGGTTATTTTATTGTTGAGTTTTAAGAGGTCTTTGTATATTTGGAGTAGCAGCCCTTTACCAGACATGTTTTGCATATATATATTCTCCTCATCTATGACTTATCTTTTTACTGTTTTAACAGTGTTTTCAGTGCAGAAGACATTTTACATTCTAGTGAAGTTCACATTATCAACTTTGTTTTTCATGAATTGGGCCTTTTGTGTTGTATCTAATAAGTCATAGCCAATCTGAAGTAGCCTAGATTTTCTCATGTCATCCACCAGGGCACTTATAATTTTGCATTTTACATTTAGGTCTATGATCCACTTTAAGTTATTTTTTGTGAAGTGTAGGGTCTGTGTCTAAATTTATTTTTGTTTTTGTTTTTGCAGGTGCATGCCAAATTGTGCCAACACAGACTAGCCTCTTTGCATTGAATTGCCTTTATTAGTCAATAATCACTTGATTCCATTTATTTGGGTCCATCTCTAGGTTCCTAATTCTGTTCCACTGATTTATTTTTCTGTGGTTTCATCTATACCATATTTTCTTGATTACTATAGCATTGTATTAAGACTGGAAGTTGGGTAATTTCAGTCCTCCAAATCTGTTCTTTTCCTTTAATGTTGATTGACTATTCTGGGTTTATTTTGCTCCCTGTGGGTACTTTAGGATCAGTTTATTGATATCCACTAAATAACTTGCTGAAATTTTGATTAGAATTACATTGAATTTACATATCAAGGTGGGAAGAACTGAAATCTTGGTAAGATTGAATTTTCCTTAGATATGGAACATCTCACTATTTACTTAGTTCTTTGGTATCTCTTATCGGTGTTTTGTTCTTTTCCTCAAAGAATCTTGTACATGTTTTTGTTGTTGTTGGTTTATTTGTTTTGACTGTCATATACCTAAGAATTTCCTTTTGGGAAGCATTAATGTAAATGGTATTGTGTGTTAAACTTCAAATTCCATGTTTATTGCTAACATATAGGAAAACAATTAACTTTTATTAATTTTTTCATATCTTACAATCTTGCCATAATTACTAATTCCAGACTACTTTTATGAAATTTTTTTCATATTTTCTATATAGATGATGTCATCTATACAAGGACAATTTTATTTCTTTCTTTGCAATCTGTATCTTTTATTTTATTCTCTTGTCTTATTTCATTAGCTAAGATTTCTAGTACAACGTTGAGAAAGAGCATCCATAGGAGCATTTTTTCCTTGTTCAGATCTTACTGGGAAAGCTTTAATTTTGTCACTATTTAAGGGTGGTCTTAGTTCTAGGCTTTTCATAGATGTTTATCAAGTGGGAAAAATATCCCTCTATTTATTTTGCTGAAGACTTTTAGTTATAAGCAGGAATGGGCATGGGATTTTGTCAAATGCACTTTCTGCATATATTAATATGATCATATAATTTTTATTGATTTTCAACTGTTGAATCAGTCTTAATACTTGTGATAAATTCCATTTGGTAAGGGCATATAATTTTAAAAATAAATTGTTGGATTCAATTTGTTGACTTTTTTTTTCTTTTTGAGATGGCATCCTGGACTCAGGTGCTTCTTTTGTCTCAGCCTCTTGAGCAGCTGTGACTACAGGCACACATCACTGTACCTAGCTTGTTGAGGATTTTTGCATCTGTGTTCATGAGAGACATTGATTTCTTTTTGGAGTGATGCTGGGCTTACAAAATGAGTTAGGAATGATACTTCCTCCTTGTGTCTTCTAGAAGAGATTGTAAAGAATTGTGTGAAATTCCTCTGTGTTTGGTAGAACTCATCGGTGAAGTGACCTAGGCATGGTGGTTTTTGTTTTGCAAGCTTAAAAAATTGTGTTTTCATTTTGATTTGCTCAAAATATATTTAGTTTTTACTGAGATTATCTTCTTGGTCCATGTGTTATTTGAAAGTGTGTTGTTTAATCTCCAACTATTTTTGAGTGTTCTAACTATTATTGGTTCCTAGTTTAATTTCTTTATAATCTGGGAGCAAACATATGATTTCTACTCTTTTAAATTTGTTAAAGTGTGCTCAGAATATGGTCTGTTTTGGTGACTGCTCTTGTGAACTTGAGAAAAATGTGCACTCTTTTGTTCTTGGATGAAGTAGTCTATAGATGTCATTAGATCCAAGGTAATTGATGATTTTCTTCATTTCAGCTATGTCCTTACTGATTTTCTGCCTGCTGTTTGTCAATTACTATCCACTTCTCTTTCCTAACTATGGATAGAATGCAGTTAAAGTATTCAACATTAGAAATAGATTAATCTATTTTTTTCCATGCATTTCTATTAGTTTTTGCTCCACATATTTTGCCACTTTGCTATTATGCACATACATGTTAAGAATTATTATATTTGGGATAATTGACTCATGTATAATTACGTAATGCTTTTCTGTTTCCTTGATAGATTTGTTTTTGCTGCAGTGTTCTTTGTCTGAAATTAATGTTAATTTTAACATTTGTCTGACTAATGTTAGCATAGCATATCTTTCCCCATCTCTTTGTTTTAATTTATTGAAATAAAATATAAGCAAATGTAAAGTTTACCATTTTAACCATTTAAAAGTGTTTGGTTCACTGTGATAAGTAAATTCACCTTGTTGTGCAACCATCAACACTATTTCATCTTCAGAACTTTATGATCTCAGTCTGAAACTCTGTACCCTTTAAATGACAACTTCTCATGCCTCATTTCTGGAACACCTAACAACTATCATTCTATTTTATGTCTCTGTGAATTTGACTCTTCTAGGTGCCTCATATATGTGAAATACAATATTTGTCCTTGTGTCTAGTTTCACTTAGCATAATAGCTTTAAGATTCTTTCATGTTGTAGAATGTATCAGAATTCCACTTCTTTTTAAGGATGGATAATATTCTATCATATGTTCATATCATATTCTGTTTATCCATTCATCTATTGATGAAAATTTGGGTTCTTTACACCTTTCAGCTAAGTAAGGCAGATACATGGCTCAGAATAGTAAGAGTACAAATATCTGTTTGAGTCTTTGACTTCAATAGTTTGGGACATATACCCAGGAGTGTCATCATCCCTTTAATTTAGTGCAACTTTTGTCTTTAAAGTAGGTGTCTTATAGAAAATATATAGTTGGGTTTTAGTCTTATAATCCATCTGCCAATCCCTTTTAACTGGTGTATTTATACCTTTGGCATTTGAAGTAGTTATTAGTATACTTGTTACCGCTTTGTGTTCATTGTGCTTTTTGGCTTTTGGGGGTTTTTCTTATTTGTTTTGGGTTTGTTGTTGTGGTGGTGGTGGTGGTTTGCTTGTTTTGGTCTTCCATTCTTTTTTTGCATTCTTTAGTTTAAATTTGCTATTTTGTATGCTTCCGTTATTTTTCTCTCATCATTATCAATTACCCTTCATTTTTAAAGTTTTTTTTTGTGGTAATCCTTGATTTAAAACTAATCCCAGTTCTCTTCCAAATGATACCACCACTTACCACATAGTGCAATATCTTAGTAGAATATTCCTCATGTTTCCTCCCATTTCTTAGAAACTATTGTCACTCCAATTACCTGTTAGCTAAGAATCCAACAAATAATCAAATATATTCTTCACTTTTTTTATTTATAGGATTTTCTTTTGATTCTTTCTTAAGGTGTTTGTCTTTCTACTTGCATCACTCAACTATTCTTGCATGTTGTCCACTTTTTACATTATCATATTAATCAAAGTTATTATAAATCCTTGGTCTGATAATTCCAGTATTTCTGTCATATATAATACTGCCATATCTAATACATGCCATACATAATAACTTCTGATGGTTGCTCTGTCTCTTCTATTTTGTTTTTCATATTTATTTATTTGCAGTGCTATGGATCAAACAGGACAAATGCTTTACCACTGAGTTACATAACTAACTTATTTTTTGTCTTTTAGTCTGCCTTGTAATTTTGTACTGAAAGTCAACATGATATGCTGGATAAAAAAAAGCAAGATAAATAGTCCTTTAGTGTGATATTTTTATGTTTATCTGGTTGATGTTAGGTTTTGTTTACTATTTGCAGTAGCTGTTCTCAGAGGCTAAAATTTCCTGTTTTTTTTTTTTTTTTTTTTTTTGTCTGTTTGTTGTCTTTGGAGTTCTCGAGGGATCTTTTTTAAGCTAACATGCAAGATGTGTAGTTGTTTTGGTTGCAGGTTGCAACCTTGTTATTATACAAGATCCCTATTGATATGTTTGTAATGTGTGGGAAAAGGAAGTACTCTATAATTCTATGATTAGAGCTCAGTCTTTTAGTGAGACTGGGACCCTGGGTTGTGACTTTCACAAATGCTTCTCCATTTTATTCATTTTTTTCCAATCTTAGATGCCATGGAAAGGTTTGGGATGGCTGGAGTTGGTATTTTCTTTCTCCCAGGTTGCTAGTTGCTTAGAAAATTCCAGTTGAAAAGAATCTCAGAAACTTGTTTCTCTGCAGGGCAAGGCTTGTTAAGAACAGAGTGCTCTGGCCCAGTTCACAATGGCCACTTTCCTTCTCCCTTCAGACACTCAAAAGGATTTTGCTCTGCTCTTCATTGTGAGGACCTGTCATGCAAGTGCTTACCCTGCCTTGAGACCAGTATTCCCCTTTAGAAAGTACTCATTATGCATGTTTTAGTGTATAGTCTTCCAGAAACTTTTCAATAAGAAGAATACATGTAATATATAAGATATAGACTATATATTCATAAAACTGGAATTATATGCTCAGTTGAAAATTATATTTTTACTCAGTGATCCATGGACATCATTTGTAGCAATAAATGTTTGAAATATCAATTTATAATGCAGAATTTCATTCTTCTAAGCAGTATTAGTAGAGATCCCTTGTAGATGCCTATGGGAAAAGAAGGGAAGGCCAACAGAAGAGTAGGGTTCTGGTTTCTTTTCATCAATTTTAGTAGCATTTGTGGATATCCTATACAAAATTTCTTTAACAAATAAAAAAGGAAATAAAAGTTTTTGCTTAAAATATAGACCTGTGTGTTTAAACCTGGTCTTCTACAGCATCTTTCTCATTGATTGAAGGATATTTATTTTAAAGGTTTACTGTTGAGGTTTGCTTCATGCTAATATCCATTATTTAAGTTGCTTCCAATATTATTGTCATGTTTTCAAAACTTCATTCTATTTTACAGACATAATTACACATCTCCTTGACTTATGTCATCAGCAAATTTAAAAATTGTTTCCCATGTCTTCATCCCGTTTGTCCCAGAAGATTGTTGAACAAATGAACCTAAAGAGGGAGTGACCACTGGTGACACTTTACAGCTTTAAAGTCAGTTCTTAACCCAGGTTTTAAAAATATAATTCTTCAAATATTTATGCTGATGGGAACCCCAAGACTTTAATGTGTGGGGATATTCTTCTGTAGAGACTGTGAGTTTCCTAAGGCTGACATAATACATAACTCCATTGGGTGGCTTTAAACAACAGACACATTCTCTCACAATTCTGGAGACTTGGAGTTCCAAATCGAGGAATCGATTAGGGCCTCTGTGGGTTCTAGGAAAGGATCCTGTTTTCCTCATTCTAGCTTCTGGTAGTTGCTCACAACCCTTGGCATTCCTTGGTTTATAGCCACAGCCCTCCAGCACCTCTGCCTGTCTTCGTGCTATCTTCCCTCTGCAGGTGGATCTTCTTATTAGGACACCACCTAAATAGAGCATGACCTCATCCTAACTTCATTACAGTGGCAATGACCTTATTTCTAAATAAGATCACATTCAAAGGTTCAGGTTTGAGATGAACTTTGGGAGAACACCATTTGAACCATGGCTACTGCAATACTATACTAGTGACTTCTACAAGAGCAATAGACTCTACCCTAAGCGATATGCTGCCTGACATGCAGGAGAGGATACAAGCAACACCACTTCCTTTGGAGGGAGAATCCTTATAGAGAACCACAGGCCAATTCTTAGCGAGATCATAAGGGATCATCAAACCTAATCTCTCTCAGAGGAGGAAATGCAGTTCTGAAGACACAATTAGTGGTAAATCCATGGCGAGGTGGTCTGAGCACTTTCTTTACCATTTCTCAAAATCAACAATTAGAAAACCAAGAAGGCAGTGGGATGCAGGGGTGGGAATACAAACGAGAAAGATGTGCAAATATGTTTCACAGATCATTCAAAGAAGCAATGGTGTGTGAGGCCAGCACTCTGGGTTGAGGAACATCCCTAGCATCTCACATTTTCTCCCAAATTTCACTTGGATTTTGAGGGGTGCATGACAACATGGGGCTTATCCCCTCAGGCTGAGGGACACTAGTTTGGGGCACATGCAACCTCTCTGTCCTGGTGCTCTTCCCCAATGAACAGGCTACATCAGCCTTATTTAAACAATCCAGGCTTCAAGCAGGCACATGCCATTTCACCTCCTGGTGCTGAAATCTTTCCAGGCCGGTTTCATATCCTCAGCCAGGTGCATTGGTAACAGGAGGAAATCAGTTGAACTACATTTTATTTTCCCTGAGATGAAATCGAGTTGTGACAATAACTATGACCTCAGGAAGGTTCCTCTCTGTCAGGTTCCATTATTCAACTTCAAAAGTGTAACTGGGATGAAACACAATAGATTTTCACTTGCTATAAGAGACAATGCAAGCTGTATACGGGGTAAAATGGGAGTTCATAACCCACTTGAATCAAATGTGAAATATGATATGTCAAGAACTATGTAATGTTTTGAACAACCAACAATAAAAAAAATAATAAAATAAAAAAAAAGAGAGAGGGGCTCACACCGTGTTGCATTGTGCCACAAAGACAAAGCCTGCCTGGGGAGGGGGGAGAGAGTGCAGCAAATCAGAGGGGGGCCATGTCTCCTGTTCTGAAAGTGAGTCAAGGTGAAAATGGTGTAGACAGCTTCTTCAAAGGGATGGAAGAAGCTGATGTGGGGGCTTATAGAAGATTATGGAAACATAAAAAAAAGGTTTGACCTCCATTCCCCATCAAGAAAAGACATTTTCTTGACCAAAGGAACAACACTGGGGAGGGTAAACTGTGAAACTATATTGAAAGAAGGGAACAGGAGCTACTATAGTGATGATGATGATGGTGGTGGTGGTGGTGGTTTAGTACTTATTGAGCCATTAGTATTTTCCAGGTACTGTGTTAAGTGCTTCATGGGTAGTCCCATATTGATGTCACCACAACCCTATTACATAGGGTCTCTTCTTAGCCCTAATTTGTGGAAAGTAAATGTGTTATTCCCAAAAGTACACCTGGGGCTTTGAACCTGGATGTCCATTTAGAGCCTGAATTCTTTTTTTTTTTAAGAGAGAGAGAGAGAGAGAGAGAGAGATAATTTTTTTAATATTTATTTTTTAGTTTTCAATGGACCCAACATCTTTATTTTATTTTTATGTGGTGCTAAGGATAGAACCCAGCGCCCCGAGCATGCCAGGCGAGTGTGCTACCTCTTGAGCCACATCCCCAGCCCTAGAGCCTGAATTCTTAATGACCACATAAGAAGTCAAATGATTAGTCAAATGATTGAGTGACCCTCCCACTTCTTTCCATTTAGAAATGCAAAAGGAGTTGTAAATGTGCAGAATCCAGAGAAGGGGGTCTCTGAAGGGCAGGCAAAGTCTCACCTATAAATCTGGTTCTGAAGGGGGTGAGGGCCAGAATGGCCACAATGCTTGGGGATAGTCATGGAAGACTCTGGTGCTAATCAGCATACAGTAGTGGTAAGATTTTTTTTTTTTTTTTTTTTTTTTTAGACTCTGCTCTGCATCACAGAACATGGGCCAATTTCCCTCTCCTAAAGATGGCCCTGTCAGTGGATGATGGATGTTCACATAAGATTTCTGCATGATTTGCTCTTTGATTTTTCTCCAGGAGCATTTCTAGTTCAGTGATGAAAAAATAAATCAATCACCAAGTAAAAATATAGTGGAATCCTAAATTTAGGTCTAGGAAATAGAAACCGTGTTACATTATTGAAAAATCTGGTTTCAAGGAAAATGCCATCTACCTCAAAGATCAATGGGTGACACATAACTTATATTGCCAAAAGGAATCACAATCTTCACCATCTCAGATTTGGACTCTGTTCATATTTAAAAAGGTACACAGTGGGCATCATATTTTTATCATAACCACCCAATTTTGAGGAATAGAGATTTTCAAGCAATTTTATCTTAGGTTGTGGTTTGCTGTCTGGAACTCAGTATTAGAAAAAAAAACAGCATTAAGTTCAAGAAGAGAAATGGGGATGCTAGAAAGCCACCCTTAGAAGCCACTATGTCACATGTTCCTTAGGTTTACTGCAGAGTGACCAGGTCTCTACTGATGATCAGGGAACACTGGTGATAAGGTTACAGGATACTGAGTATGACTCTCTAACCTATATATCCCTTCTGACAGTTGGCTCCCTTCAATTTCCTCGCCTCACCAGTGTCAAATTCTAACTTAAAGGTTATAGAGGGAGCAGCTCATTCTAAAAATTTTATTAGCCAGTCCCAGACTACTCTAAACTTGAACTGGAAAAAAAAAACCATCCATCAGAGCTGTTCTAATTAAGTGGGAATAAATGAAGACTTCATGTCAAAATCAGAACCTGGGCATAGAAACCCAAACAGATGGCACCAGGAATGAATCGTGATACTGCCACATTGTGTTGACCTGTACCAGGGTATGTATCTATTCAGCTACAATGTAGCCTCTTAACAAAAGAAGGGCAAAACTCTACCTGTCAAAGCTGCTTACCTTTCAGGGTAAATGTGACTCAAAGTACTGTCTGTGGACTCCCCACCCAGCAACTCCCAGCACTGATCTGATGCTCAGAGGCAAAGGGATGAAGAGAAGCGAATTTCAGGAACTCATGTCTAGCATGAGGTTTTCAGAAGTGTTAATTTCCTTACTCAAAAGCACATAGCTGGGCTGGGGATGTGGCTCAAGCGGTAGCGCGCTCGCCTGGCATGCGTGCTGCCCGGTTTCGATCCTCAGCACCATATACCAACAAAGATGTTGTGTTCATCCAGAACTAAAATATAAATATTAAAAATTCTCTCTCTCTCTAAAAAAAAAAAAAAAAAAAAAAAAAAGCACATAGCTTCTGAGCAGCAGAGTGTGTACCTGTTCTTTCTTGAAACCAAGCCTGCCTGATTCCCGTCATACCAGTGGTGCTCAGACTCATACTCTATCTTGTGGCATCAGCACCACCCAGAAGTTGTTCAAAATCAAGTTCTCAGGCTCCACTCCAGACCTACAGCATCAGAAACTCCAAGGATGAATGAAGCCAGTCATCTGTTTCCCACCGAGGAGTCTTCCAGTTGATCCTGCTATGCATCCAAATTTGAGAACTATTGCAGTATTCAATGATGCTTCTTTAAAAGCAAACTCTAAACACAACTAGAGAAGAAGCCTACTTCCTTTTGAAATCAAAGAAAAGTGGTTGAAAAAGATTGTGTTTGGGTGGGGGGGGGCATGGCAAAGAATATCTACTCATTGGTGAGTAAGAGGTAGGAAAGACATATGACTGAGTACCATGAGTCATTTTGGCAGTAAAACAGGCTTTTTTTCCCTTGTCAAGATAATACTTAAAAAAAAAAAAAACAGGAAAAATATTAGGCATTCATGTTCCAAGAAAAAACATGACTAAATCCAGGGTTATTTTCTATTTTAATAATTTTTCTAGGTTATCAGTAATGTTGCTTATTCATTTCATAAGCTTACCTACTGCAATCCTGTTTAGGATTCTGTGTTTCCTCAGAACGAATATAAAACATATCTCACTTGTCAGGAAGATTATTTCCATAAATATTCTCCATTACACAATCTGTGAGCATTTAGGCATTAATCTATTGCCTGGAATCAACCTTTGTTATTTGAAAAATGTTCGAACTTCATCTTTGGTTTCCAGTTCTACCAGCCTGGAGCAGATTTCCTTTGGTGACTTTAGAAGAAGAATGCTGACATATATATTATCCTTTGGGTTTCTCAAGTTCATGAGCACTCTTTAGCCAGTGAGTTATGCCTCCAGGTGAACTATACCATGTCAACGCGGTAAGGGGGGACTTCACATCTGACATCCAATAATAGAAGGTCATACAAATCACCATGTTAAAACTAGACTTTATTATGTTTCTTTGTTATTTAGTTTGCTTTTGATTTAAAAATATCACAGGAAAAAAAAGTGTATAGCTGACATCAGAAAGGTCACAGTTGATTTTATCCCAACAGGCATCTGTCTACTTCAAACACTATGAGCAAATATTCTTTCTCAGGGAAACAATATTTTTTTTAAGTTTACTAGAATTAATTGAGTTTACTAATGGCTAAAAAAAAAAAACTAATAAGATCCATCACAGTGTTGGAAAGAAAAATGAAAATTTCAATGGTGACAGTCTGACCTTTAGATATTTCCAAAACCAAAATTGCATTTAAAAATTAGCAGGTTAATGAACTCCAAGGCACAGTCTTCACTTGAGATAAGAAATGCATAATTTACTCATCACTATAGAATACAAGAAAAGAAATGAAATGAGACCATGTGACTTCATTTTTGAAGGATTTTGAGAATCTTAATTTATATTTTAATGTTTTGTTCATATATAGCCAAGAGTAAGAGAGAAAGCCAACCTAAGATCAATCCAACGTTCTGCAGGAGAAACATCATCCAGGGTCGTCGTGATTGAACATGAGTCATTTCAGGAAGCTAAAAAAAGAATGAAAAACCAGAATAAGATCCAGATATATTCAACTGCTGGGAAAAGCTTGGTGGGAAAACATGAGAGACTCTGTTATTCAGAACTTAATAACCTTTAAAATTCCCCAAACAGTTACCAAATGCTTAATACCTATTCTTACCATGAGTTTGAAATGTAAGCTAAAATAAGCCACGTGATTATGGTTCTAAGGGTCCTAGTATTGGCACAAGTCTTAAAATGACATCGTTATCAGCTGAAGCCTAATTCCTCTCACTTTTGCTTTCAGAACTATTTAAATGTGAAAGAGATAAAACCTGAAAGGTACGACTTTTGACTGTTCTGTTAGGCTTATGGTTGCTGCAAAGCATCTGTAATTTTTTTTTCTTATTCAAAGAGATGATCAAGGCCTTCATGACCTTTAGAACAGTAAAGCCCTCATTTCCTAGATCTATATTTTATACTCAGACAAGTGGAGATGATTTCACATTTGTCAAATGCCATGATATCATGTAGAGGGAAATGTTCACTCAAGCACCTGTGTGAAGTGCTCCAGTGTATTTTTGAAGCCTATTAGTTGGAATCCCTCATCCTGAGAAGGTCAGAGTGAGTACATCTCTTTCACAAAGAGACATTTCTATTGTAAGGCAGGTGAGGTCAACATTGACTGCAGATTTAACTCAATCTTGGTGTGATTGATATTCTGGCCCTGATAATTCCTTGTCGTAAGGCCTTGCCTGTCCACTATAGGATGTTTAGCCATATCCCTGGCTTCTACTAGATACTGATTGCACCTCTACCCAAGGTCATAACAATCAAATTTGTCCCCTGACCTTTTCAAATGTCACCTAGGGGATAAAAATCTCTGCAGTAGTGAACTACTAGATTATTTTATATCAAATAAAAGATGAACAGATAATGTATTCAAAGGCTTTAGATTTATGGCAATTGAGAACAGACGGACACATTTTCAAATATGTGTGGGAGGAGCATCCTAAAAGTTCTATCTGTGTATGCTTGAGATGGATGTTTCTTCTTTTTAGAAGATAATTGGCTGGGATAAATATTTGGATTATTGTGACCTGTTATCTTGCATTCTAGCATTTAGCAGTGGACTAAAAAGATAAAATAGCCTATAATCCCAGCAGCTCAGGAGGCTGAGGCTGATCACACAAGTTCAAAGTCAGTCTCAGCAAAAACAAGGTGCTTAGCAACTCAGTGAGACCCTGTTTCTAAATGAAATACAAAATAGGGCTGGGGATGTGGCTCAGTGGCCAAGTGTCTCTGAGTTCAATTCCCAATACCACCTCACTCCAATAAATAAATAAATTTTGAAAATTGAAAAGACAAAAATAGGATCCATATCTGCCTTCCAGGATAGTTGCCTTTAAACACGTGGCATGCCCTTGGTATCTTTATTCCATGTTTAAACATGCTATTTTAGAGAAGTCCTGTGTGATCCATAAATTATTATAAATTCAAAATGACATTTTGAAAAATCTGTAGACTATGGATAATACATAATACATAATTATTATGTATTATGATTTCCAATTTTGTAGTCAAGTACCTTAGTAAAAGGAAGCTAAAGCATTTACTTTTATTTTACATTTTTCATATCATGTGAATTTATCATTACATTTAATATTTAAATTTGGTATAATGTAGCAAGTTGCTCATACAGTTCACTATGGGTTTATTATAAACTTCCCATTTCTTCTTAGTGAATGATACCTACTATTCTATTAATAGGACTGTTTTGGTTTCTAACACCTCGATATAAATGTAATCCACAGAGGACAGAGCAGTATTATAGAATTCTCTATTAAGGTTTATATGTGTAGGGAAGGAACTTTGAAGCATTAACAAGGTGTACTGAAATTTTCTAATATTTGATTCTCAAGTTTTAACCAATTTTTAATAGTTAACTTCATAGTCAGGTGAGATGGTCAATGAGTTTTCTAATCTGTATCAGACTTTCTCAGTGAGACACAATTATACCAATTGTGGTCACTTAATGGCTTAAACTTGGATTAACCTTACTTCCAAATACTAGGATAAGACATTGTATACTTTCTTTTCCTTCTTATTTTTCACACAATTAATGATCACTTACATGATGTAGCTGAATTAATAGCATGTCCTTCCTTACTGTACCTGCTGCCGTTCTCCTTTCATAAATAGGAGAAGTGGTTTCTGGAAAGATTTTCTTGGCAAAGACTTATAAAATATGGGCCACTGATTGAACCACCAGAATTGTTTTGAGTGGATTATCATGGAGGAAAATATTTCAGATAATATAGAGTGATTTAACTAGAATGATTCTATTTCAATAGATTAGAACTGAGATTAATTTTCAAATCACCAATGTTTTTTATGAACTCACACTTTAGAAAGCTTATTTTCATTTCCATCTTTTCCTCAAATTTCTAATCAGAGTCTTTGGGGAGAAGTTGATCCTTGATGAGGGTAGAGTTAAAACCCAAAAAGTTTTAGATAAAGAAAACCACAGAGCCAGCCTTAGTGTCTTGGAATTTACAGCAAAATCTCAAGCAGTTACTGTTCTAACTAAATCTGAGTGTCAAATTTAAAAAAAAAAATATGAGTCACAATGTCTCTTATTATTCTCACAGGCCTAAGTATGTACATCTGCTGCTTACCTGCAGTGTCTGACAAATGTAAAAATTGAATACATCTATTTATGAGAGACAAGGACTCTCATAAATAGATGTATTTATGAGAGTCCCTCACTATAAGTCTATGTTTTCAAGACAGACAATGTACATTTGAAAAAGGATATTTAAAAAAGCCTAAATTTGTTATCCTGTTGATATGGACAATTGAAGTTCCCCAAGGAGAAAAATCATTAATCCTTCATTCTGAGTACATCGATGGCAGCATCCATTAGGAGATGACATGAGCACTCATAGCTCCAAGGCAATGTTCCCATGAAGGACCATGCCTGGTGGAGTTGTGCAGCAGGCTCTACCTTCTTCTTAAGATAACTGGCTCTAGGTAACTTGCCATCCATCCTGGTATGCCTTCTAGAAGCATGTCTTTCCCTGGAGGTTTTTCAGAACAACCTAGCTACATAGATTCAAAACCTTATGCAGTGCTTATTGTATTTTCTTTTCATTTACAATCATTTGTCATATTCTTTCTTATATCTGCTCCTGCTCTTTACCCCTTATTGTCCTGCAAGAGAGGAAATTATTAATTCCTTTGAGTTATGTAGAAGCAGTGGTTCAGGGTAAGATAAAAGATTCACCCAAGGTCAGGCCCAGCAACCTGCCGAGTGACAGAGCTGCCACACGCGCCTGCAGGGAACTCGGACCTGCGACCCACCAGCAGGACAGGTCCAGCGGCCTGCTGATGGGCAGGCCCGTCCCCTCCCCCAGTGCCTGCAAGGTAGGCGGGACTGTGACCACCGGCAGATCAGGCCCAGCGGCCTGCTGAGGGGCGGAGCCGGCCCCTCCCCCAGTGCCTGCAATGTAGGCAAACCTGTGACCCACAAGCAGGTCAGGCCCAGCAACCTGCCGAGTGACAGAGCTGCCACACTCGCCTGCAGGGAACTCGGTCCTGCAACCCACCAGCGGGACAGGTCCAGCGGCCTGCTGAGGGGCAGGCCCGTCCCCTCCCCCAGTGCCTGCAAGGTAGGTGGACCTCCGACCCACCGGGAGGTTAGGCCCAGCAACCTGCAGAGTGACAGAGGTGCCCCTTGCGCCTGCTGGGTAGGCGGACCTTTGACCGACCAGCAGAGCAGACCTAGGGCCCACCAGCGTGGTAGACGGATCACACCAATTGGAGGAGGATCACAGCCACTACCTGCCCTGCAAGGGAGATTTTTCAACTATACAAGAGCAATATAAATAAATAGAGGGAAAATTTCAAAAACACAACAGTTTCACCAAGCAGAAAGAAACGCCAGCAGTATGAAAAGACAAGGAAAGAAAGGACCACAGGCAATGCAGGTCAACTTTAGAAGAGGTAATAGCTGCAACAGATGGAATGTCAGAGAGGTCAGGATATACATGCTTCAGATGATCTGGAGTCTCAAGGAAGACATGAGACAGCAAAATCAGACAATGAAAGATCACATTGACAAGGAACTACATAAACAAATCCAGGAAGTAAAAGATCAATTTCACAGGGAGATAGAGGTAATAAAAAACAAACAAATAGAAATCCTAGAAATGCAGGAAGCAATAAACCAACTTAAAAACTCAATTGAGAATACTACCAGCAGAGTGGATCACTTAGAAGATAGAACATCAGACAATGAAGACAGAGTATTTCAACTTGAAAAGAACATAGACAGCTCAGCAAGTCTGCTAAGAAACCATGAGCAGAACATCCAAGAACTATGGGATAATATCAAAAGACCAAACTTAAGAGTCATTGGGATACAGGAAGGCACAGAGCTCCAAACCAAAGGAATAAACAATCTACTCAGTGAAATAATACGAGAAAACTTCCCAGACTTGAAGAATGAGATAGAATCCCAAATCCTAGAAGCCTACAGGACGCCGAATGTGCAAAATCATAAGAGATCCACACCTAGACACATTATAATGAAGATGTCCAACATACAGAATAAGGAGAGAATTTTAAAAGCTTCAAGAAAAAGGAAGCAGATTACATTTAGGGGTAAACCAATCAGGATAACAGCTGATCTCTCAACACAGACTCTAAAAGCTAGAAGATCCTGGAATAACATACTTCAAAAGCTAAAAGAAAATGGGTTCCAACCAAGAATCGTGTATCCGGCGAAATTAAGGTTCAGGATGGAAGATGAAATTAAAACATTCCACGATAAACAAAAGTTAAAAGAATTTGCAGCTAGAAAACCATCTCTTCAAAAAATCCTTGGCAAAACACTACAGGAAGAGGAAATGGAAAACAACAATGAAAACCAACAGTGGGAGGTAGGACAGTAAAGGGGGGAAAATAATCAAAGAGGAAAACAAATCAGGTTTAGTAGCATTAATAAACAAATATGGCTGGAAGAACAAACCATATCTCAATAATAACCCTAAATGTTAATGGCTTAAACTCACCAATTAAGAGACACAGGCTAGTTGAATGGATCACAAAACAAGACCCAACAATATGCTGCCTACAGGAGACGCATTTGATAGGAAAAGATATACATAGACTGAAGGTGAAAGGTTGGGAAAAATCTTATCACTCATATGGACTGCGGAAACAAGCAGGAGTGTCCATACTCATATCAAATAGATTTCAAGTCAAAGTTAATCAAAAGGGATAAAGAGGGACACTACATACTGCTCAAGGGAACCTTACACCAACAAGACATAACAATCATAAATATATATGCCCCAAACAACGTTGCTGGTGCTGCTATGTTCATCAAGCAAACTCTTCTCAAGTTCAAGAGTCTAATAGACCACCATACAATAATCATGGGAGACTTCAACACACCTCTCTCACCACTGGACAGATCTTCCAAACAAAAGTTGAATAAGGAAACTATAGAACTCAATAACACAATTAACAACCTAGACTTAATTGACATATATAGAATATACCACCCAACATCAAGCAGCTACACTTTTTTCTCAGCAGCACATGGATCCTTCTCAAAAATAGATCATATATTATGTCACAGGGCAACTCTTAGAAAATATAAAGGAGTAGAGATAATACCATGCATCTTATCTGATCATAATGGAATGAAACTGAAAATCAACGATAAAAGAAGGAAGGAAAAATCATGCATCACTTGGAGAATGAACAATAGGTTACTGAATGATCAATGGGTTTTAGAAGACATCAAGGAGGAAATTTAGAGTTAAATGAAAACACAGACACAACATATCGGAATCTATGGGACACATTGAAAGCAGTTCTAAGAGGAAAGTTCATTGCTTGGAGTTCATTCCTTAAAAAAAGAAAAAAACCAACAAATAAATGATCTCATACTTCATCTCAAAATCCTAGAAAAAGAAGAGCAAAACAACAGCAAAAGAAGTAGAAGGCAAGAAATAATTAAAATCAGAGCTGAAATTAATGAAATCGAAACAAAAGAAACAATTGAAAAAATTGACAAAACTAAAAGTTGGTTCTTTGAAAAAATAAATAAAATCGACAGACCCTTAGCGATGCTAGCGAAGAGAAGAAGAGAGAGAACTCAAATTACTAGCATATGGGATGAAAAAGGCAAGATCACAACAGACACTTCAGAAATACAGAAGATAATCAGAAATTATTTTGAATCCTTATACTCCAATAAAATAGAAGATAGTGAAGGCATCGATAAATTTCTTAAGTCATATAATCGGCCCAGATTGAGTCAGGAGGATATAGACAACCTATACAGACCAATATCAATTGAGGAAATAGAAGAAACCATCAAAAGATTACCATCTAAGAAAAGCCTAGGACCGGATGGGTATACAGCAGAGTTTTACAAAACCTTTAAAGAGGAACTAATACCAATACTTTTCAAGCTATTTCAGGAAATAGAAAAAGAGGGAGAACTTCCAAATTCATTCTACAATGCCAACATCACCCTGATTCCAAAACCAGACAAAGACACTTCAAAGAAATAAAACTACAGACCAATATCTCTAATGAACCTAGATGCAAAAATCCTCAATAAAATTCTGGCAAATTGTATACAAAAACATATCAAAAAAATTGTGCACCATGATCAAGTAGGATTCATCCCTGGTATGCAAGGCTGGTTCAATATACAGAAATCAATAAATGTTATTTACCACATCAATAGACTTAAAAATAAGAACCATATGATCATCTCGATAGATGCGGAAAAAACATTTGAAAAAGTACAGCATCCCTTTATGTTCAAAACTCTCTAAAAACTAGGGATAACAGGAACATACCTCAACATTGTAAAAGCAATTTATGCTAAGCCTCAGGCTAGCATCATTCTGAATGGAGAAAAATTGAAGGCATTCCCTCTAAAATCTGGAACAAGACAGGGATGCCCTCTCTCACCACTTCTGTTAACATAGTTCTCGAAACACTGGCCAGAGCAATTAGACAGACAAAAGAAATTAAAGGCATAAAAATAGGAAAAGAAGAACTTAAATTATCACTATTTGCAGCTGACATGATTCTATACCTAGCAGACCCAAAAGGGTCTACAAAGAAACTGTTAGAGCTAATAAATGAATTCAGCAGAGTGGCAGGTTATAAAATCAACACGCATAAATCAAAGGCATTCCTGTATATCAGCGACAAATCCTCTGAAATGGAAACAAGGACAACCACTCCATTCACAATATCCTCAAAAAGAATAAAATACTTGGGAATCAACCTAACAAAAGAGGTGAAAGACTTATACAATGAAAACTACAGAACCCTAAAGAGAGAAATTGAAGACGACCTTAGAAGATGGAAAAATATACCCTGTTCATGGATAGGCCGAACTAACATCATCAAAATGGCGATATTACCAAAAGTTCTCTATAGGTTTAATGCAATGCCAATCAAAATCCCAACGGCATTTCTTGTAGAAATAGAGAAAGCAATCATGAAATTCATATGGAAGAATAAAAGACCCAGAATAGCAAAAACAATACTAAGCAGGAAGTGTGAATCAGGTGGTATAGCGATTCCAGATTTCAAACTATACTATAGAGCAATAGTAACAAAAACAGCATGGTACTGGTACCAAAACAGGCGGGTGGACCAATGGTACAGAATAGAGGACACAGAAACCAACCCACAAAACTACAACTATCTTATATTTGGTAAAGGGGCTAAAAGCATGCAATGGAGGAAGGATAGCATTTTCAACAAATGGTGCTGGGAAAACTGGAAATCCATATGCAACAAAATGAAACTGAATCCCTTTCTCTTGCCATGCATAAAAGTTAACTCAAAATGGATCAAGGAGCTTGATATCAAATCAGAGACACGGCATCTGATAGAAGAAAAAGTTGGCTAAGACCTACATGCTGTGGGGTCAGGCTCCAAATTCCACAATAGGACACCCATAGCACAAGAGTTAACATCTAGAATCAACAAATGGGACTTACTCAAACTAAAAAGTTTTTTCTCAGCAAAAGAAACAATAAGAGAGGTAAATAGGGAGCCTACATCATGGGAACAAATCTTTACTCCTCACACTTCAGATAGAGCCCTAATATCCAGAGTATATAAAGGACTCAGAAAATTAGACAATAAGATAACAAATAACCCAATCAACAAATGGGCCAAGGACTTGAACAGACACTTCTCAGAGGAGGACGTACAATCAATCAACAAGTACATGAAAAAATGCTCACCATCTCTAGCAGTCAGAGAAATGCAAATCAAAACCACCCTAAGATACCATCTCACTCCAGTAAGATTGGCAGCCATTATGAAGTCAAACAACAATAAGTGCTGGCGAGGATGTGGGGAAAAGGGTACACTTGTACATTGTTGGTGGGACTGCAAATTGGTGCAGCCAATTTGGAAAGCAGTATGGAGATTTATTGGAAAGCTGGGAATGGAACCACCATTTGACCCAGCTATTCCCCTTCTAGGTCTTTTCCCTAAAGACCTAAAAAGAGCATGCTACAGGGACACTGCTACATCGATGTTCATAGCAGCACAATTCACAATAGCAAGACTGTGGAACCAACCTAGATCCCCTTCAATAGACGAATGGATAAAAAACATGTGGCATTTATACACAATGGAGTATTACTCTGCATTAAAAAATGACAAAATCATAGAATTTGGTTGGAAAAGGATGGCATTAGAGCAGATTATGCTAAGCGAAGCTAGCCAAGCCCTAAAAAACAAATGCCGAATGTCTTCTTTGATATAAGGAGAGTAACTAAGAACAGACTAGGGAAGAAGAGCACGAGAAGAAGACCAACATTAAACAAGGATGAGAGGTGGGAGGAAAAGGGAGAGAGAAGGGAAATTGCATGGAAATGGAAGGAGACCCTCAGGGTTATACAAAATTACATACAAGAGGAAGTGAGGGGAAAGGGAAAAATAATACAAGGGGGAGGAATGAATTACAGTAGAGGGGGTAGAGAGAGAAGAGGGGAGGGGAGGGGAGGGGAGGGGGGATAGTAGAGGATAGGAAAGGCAGCAGAATACAACAGACATGAGTATATCGATATGTAAATCAATGGAAGTGTAACTGATGTAATTCTGCAAGCTGTATACAGGGTAAAATGGGAGTTCATAACCCACTTGAATCAAAATGTGAAATATGATATATCAAGAACTATGTAATGTTTTGAACAACCAACAATAAAAAAAAGATATAAGCAGATTCTGAAAAAAAAAAAAAAAAAGATTCACCCCACCATCACCAAGATGTGACATCAGAACTAGAACTAAAAAGCCATGTTAGCTTATGGTAGTGGACCCACAGTGTTCAGGTCTCTATCTGAAATTCAAGCTTATCTATTATGCCAGAACCTTTATAATTATAAAAAGAATAGAAATTTCCAAGGCTAAAATGTCCAGTTAGACACAAAACCATTAATGCATATGATGAAAATATATAATATACAGATATCGTGCTGTCTTTGTTATAAAAGGCATTACAATATAAGTCTATATTTTCAAGACAGACAAAGCACATTTGAAAAAGGACATTAAAAACAGACTAAATTTGTTATCCTGTTGATATGGAAAACTGAAGTTACATTTAAAAAAGAGTCGAAGGAGATTCTCATCCCAAAATGGAAGTTTTAATTTTAATTTGGGTGGCCTATCTGAACTGCCCATGTTCACATATAAATTGGTTTGGTAAGAAAACTTGACTAAAGTTGCTTTTGAGATAATACTTGACTCTTTTTAGCATGATAATACATGAACATATGAATCATAATATCTTTTGCATACATACTGAAACACCGGAAAACATCATAGAAAGTCTTTCCAAAGGACACAAACATGAAATGCCAAAGTTCAAGCCATATCTGATTACAACTTTTCAGCGCCTCTGAAGCTACCCATATTTTTTCATTTTAGTCACTAAAATGTGAAGGAAAAAAAAAGTTCATAGTAATTTGCAAAAGCAAATATTTGGTTTTTTTTTCTTCTGTTTTTAAAATTCCTGATAAGAATTCAAGTGCCACCGCTTCACCCCTGGCTTTCAGTGAGAAAGGGGACTTTAATTCCAAGAAAGTTTAATTCTGTTTGGAGCAGTTTTACAGACCGTGATTTATATTGTAGGAATAAAAAAGTAAGATGACGGATAGAGTATATTATCACAGAAGGGACAAAAAAAAGAATTTTAACAAAAGAGTCTTGCCCAAAGATAGTGCTAAGAGAAATTCTTTCAAGAATTTGGAAACCTTGAAACAGAAAAGCAGCTTGATTTTTTACCAACATGTTTAGCAAGATTTCTAACTCAATGCACTGAATGTAAAGACTTGACACTCAAGGAGTGGTAATTTTCTAGAAAAGAAAAAACTTGCCTAAAAATCAGCTCTTTAGTTTGCCATTATTAATTCTTTTTTCAATTTTAAATCAAGGTGTGTGTGTGTGTGTGTGTGTGTGTGTATAATATGAATATATATATAAAATATATATATATATATATATATATATATATATATATATATTCCTTAAGATGTACACAGTCCACACACTGACTGTAACTTGTTGCAAATAATGTTCCCTTCAAATTCTAATTGACTTATTGTTATGGTTAACCACTATGTGGGATTTCTGAATATGTTAGAAAACTATATTAAGTAAATGTTTTGAACTTTTAGTTTCCATAATTGTATTCCTAGTCAAGCCAAAGCTTTAAAATAAATGCTCATAGAGGAAACCGGGAAAACATATCAGGAGAGAATATAGATGAATACCAATCAGGTACTGTATAATAGTTACATATTAGGAAAGACCTGTCACAAAGAAAGATTATGTTTAGAACACTCTCTGGATCTAATATTGGGTCTCTTGTACACCTGACTCTTGCACCAAGTAAAGCCTTCTCTTTTTCTATCTATAATTTGAAAATAGTTTCTTACTGGTGTCATTAAAGACCCTTCATTGAACCCTTCAGTGTTTACTTTCATTGGTGATACATAAATGTACATATTGAAGGAGAAAGATCAGCACCAGGGCTTCTAAAATAGGCAAAGATGTCAAAAACCTGACACTAGTATTGTTGTATGTATATACGTGACTGTATGACCAATGTGATTCTGCAACCTGAACACTCAGAAAAATGAGTAAATTATACCCCATTTGATTCAAATGTATTATATATGTCAAGATCATTGTACTGTCATGTGTAACTAATAAAAAAAGAAAAGACCTTTTATTATTAAAAATGCACAATTCCAGTACAGAAATTCAATACTCATCTACTAAAACTCTTGGTATTGCCTCGTATGAAGGTAAAATTTTATTTCAACTTTTTTTTTTCTTTTAGGAATGCATAGCCTTTGATATCTTGGACTTTTAGAAGTGATTTTCTTCTCCATCATGAAGCCCATTCGACAAGTGATTTAAGCCATCGTCCTCTCAAGAATGTCCTAAACCCATGATATATATTTGCATCAGATAAGCAAAATCATGTTTGTTCCTGAATAATAGGATGAAGAAGAAAATTTGAAGACTCATTTTGAAGGAGGTCCGAATTTTGCTTAATCTCTGGAGAGCATCCTTATTGTTGATTGCCGTCTTCAAGGACAAACTAAGCCATTTACAAAAGTGATGAAGTTAATGCTAACCTTTGTTTGGCTTCATTTGTTCTTGCAGAAAATATACATCCAAGAACAAAATGGAAACTTGTTGGTTCAAGTCACCATTTGACTTGCAAATTTCCAATTACTTATTTGCATGTGCAAACTATATTCTTAAAAGTTGATTATCTGGGTCTCCTGGTTTCCAGTCCAATATATAAAGGGGCTTAGAAATGAGCACTCTGTCTGAACAGAAACAAAAAACCAAAAAAAGACCAAATGAAAAATAAATAACTTTTCTTAGACCCATCAAAGAAGAAAGATCTCCAGGCATACCTCAGAAACTGGACAAACAGCATGGTGGATTCAGAGATTCATAACTCACCAGGAGCAACAGCAGGAGTAGAAGAGACTTCTGCTGAAACCAGTGCCTGGGCTAGAACACTTGCTATGATGGATGACTTTCTGGAGGCTTGGTGAGGACATCTTTAAGAGTTAAAAACTCCAGGGGACTCAGTCATAGAGATTGTCCAGCTTTGGTGAATCTTAATTCTAGGAGCTCCTAGGAGCTCCACCGTCCTCACCATGAAGATGAAATGGATCCCCCTCCAGTTTCTGGTGGGGGAAGGGAAAAACGAACCACTCGTAAATATACCAGAGCATTCAGCTCTTCTTAACAAAGCCTGTTCTCAGGGAAAACTAATAAACCCGAGGCTAAGATGCATGGGTTTATTGGGAGCCTAATCTACCTCCAGTCCCATCTAGTCATTCTCTCTTATGGGGGTGGGGGTGGGGGTGGGAGGAGGAATGAGAAGCTCTAGTGAAGGATCACAGTCCAGGGCACAGGTTTGCCTGGAGATTGGGCCCTATCAAAGGACTGTAGAACCTGCCCCTCCCTATACCTTACTGCTATATTACTAAAGTTTGATTCAATTCAATTCCTTGTAATTAGTATATCAGCTCCACTTTCAACAAAAAAACAGAAATATATATATATATATATATATATATATATATATATATATATCGTATTAAAAGTAAGGAAAAAAAAGACAGTTTAGAGAGACTGAATAACCCATCAGAACTGTCATCATATATGACAGGAATGTTGGCTTATAATGACCAGAGATTCTAAAATACTATGATCAGCATGCTTAAGGGACTTAACAACATTTAAGAACAGATGGACATTGTAAGCAAAAAGATGGAAATCCTAAGAAAAACCAAAAACTAAAAAAAAAAGTTAGAAAATAAAAACACTATAACGAAATCAAGAGTGTCTTTGATGGGCTTATTAATAGATTGGATGTGGCTAAAGAATCTCTGAACTTGAGGCTATTACAAAAGAATCTTCAAAAATAAGCAGAATTAAAAAAAAGGACTTTAAAAAACAACCCAGAATATACAAGAATTTTGGAATGACTACAAAAGTTAAAACAAATCATAAGGAAGAGAAAGAGAAAAAGGAAGAGAAGCAATATTCAAAACACTAATAAGAATTTTTCCAAGTAAATGTCAGACACTAAACTAGATATGCAAGACGTTCAGACTAGCATGAAAAAAAAATAATAAAAAATATATGTAGGTACATCATATTCAAACTTAAGAAAATCTTGAAGGAGCCAGAGGGATGAGACTTATTTGAAATGTCCTCAGAAACCATGCAAGCTGGGCTGGGGTTGTGGCTCAGAAGTGGAGTGTGCGCCTAGCATGCATGAGGCACTGGGTTGGATCCTCAGAACCACATAAAATAAAATAAAGACATTGTGTCCACCTATAACTAAAAAGTAAATATTAAAAAAAGAAAAGAAACCATGCAAGCCAAAGAGGATGATATAAGATATCTAAAGTGTTAAGAAAAAGAAACCCCACCAACCTAGAATTCTGTGTCCTGCAAAATTATACTTCAAACATGAAGAAGAAATCAAAGCTTTCTCAGAGAAAAAAGAAACTGGAGGGAATTTGCTGCCAAAAAAATGAAACATGCCTTCTGAGAAATGGCAAAATTTCCTAAGAAAAGGAAAAAGACACAGGTCCAAAACTTAGGTCTACTTAAAGGAAGAACATTAGAAAAAAATAAGTGAAGGTAAAGGAAACTTTTAGTTTATTATTCTTAATTGATCTAATAGATAATAGTTGTTTAAAATAATAAATAACATGTTCAAGTACATATGCTTATGTATATGTGAAATGAGTGAAGACATGACTAAAGGGAGAAGAGGAAAGAATTAAGAATATTTTGTTATTATGAAATGTTTGCATTCCTTCTGAAGCACTGTGGTATTATTAGAATGAATAATTGGATTAATTGCAAATATATATTGCAATTAATAGAGGATAGAGGAAGATATACTATGCTAACACTAATCAAAAGAAAGTCAAAGCTATTGTATTACCTTTAGGCACAGCAGACTTCAAATGAAGAAAACTTGTAAGAAATAAATGAGAAATCACATAACAATAAAGGAGGCAATCCTTTAGGAAAACATAAAATCCATAATGAGTATGTGCTTAATAACAGAGCATCAGAATATGTGAGGTAAAAACTGATCCAACTGCAAGTAGAAACAGTTTAACCCACTATTTTATTTGGAGACTTTAATCCCCCTTTATCAGAAATGGACAGATCTAGCAAGCAGAAAATAAAGACATAGTTGAATTCAACAGCACCATAAATCAACTGGACAAAATTGACACCCTTTGACTACTTCATCCAATGAGAGCAGATTAAGAATTCTTCTCCAAATCAAAGGGAACATTCACCAAGATGGATAAGACATAACAAATTTAAAAGCACAGAAGTCATGATCTATCTTCACTTAGACCATATTGATTAAACTAGAAATCAACAACAGAAAGAAAACTGGAAAGTGCCAAGATACCTTGAAATAAAACAATACACATCTAAAATCACACATGAGTTCATGAAGAAATCTCAGATTTTTGAAATGGATGAATTTGAAATAAATTTTATTAAAATTTGTAGAATAGAGTAAAAGTAATACTTAGGGAGATATTCTCAGCATTAAATAAAACATAACAGAAAAGAAGAAAGATTTAAATTCACTACCTAAGCTTCTGTCTTTGGAAACTAGAAAATGAATAGCAAATTAAATCCAAAATCAGCACAAGGAAAGAAATAATAAATATTAGAACAAAACATTAGATAAAGAAGTTGAAAGTAGGTAATCAATTCAGAAATTCAACAAAACTAAAGATGGTTCATTGAAAAAAGCCAATGAAATAGATAAGTCTCTAGCCCAGCTAACTAGGAAAGAGAGATGACATAATTATTAATATCAGAAATAAGAAAGGGTATGTCAGTACAGATCTCATAGACATTAAAAAGATAACAAAGGAATATTATGAATAACCATCCCCATACCAATGCCTTGAAAATGGATCAATGCCTTGAAAAATACAATCTGCCATACCCACACAAATAATATTCACTCTAAATAGGCCTATATCTATAAAAGAGATGGAAATAAACTAGTAAATTTCCAAAAGAAAAAGTGCAAGCTCAGAGGACTTCACTGATGAATTCTACCACTTAAGGTAGAGAGTATAACAAGTCTTGGTAACCTCTTCCAGAAGACAGAAACAGAGAGAATACTTCCTCTTTTTATGAGACCAGTACTGTCCTAATAATAAAAACCAACAACACTACAAGAATTAAAGACTACAAACGAATATCTCTCAGGTATATAGAAGAAAAAAATCTGCAATAAAATATTAGAAAATCAAAAGTGTTTATCAGCTTCCCATCACTATTCAAAATACCCAAGATGATATACAGAGAAAAAGGTTTGCTTTGGCTTACAATGTTTGAGTTTCCAGTTCATGATTTGGCCCCATGGCTTTGGGCCTGTGGTGAGGCAGTACATTATGGTGGGAGCGTATGGCAAAGAAAGACTGCTCACCTCATGGCCAGAGAGCCAAAGAGAAGAAAAAGGGACCGTGGTTGCCCAGTTCCCTTTTAGAGCATGCCTTGGAAGATTTAGAGACCACCCTCTAATCCCCGTTTCCAAAGTTTCCAGCACCTCTCACCAGCAACATACCAAGGGCCAAGTCTTTAACACCTGGGCCTTTGCAGAACATTAAAGATCCCAAACTACATTAAAGTTCAACACTATTTAGAAATAATTATATGTATATACCACAGCCAAGTGGGATTTACTCCAGGTATGCAGACTGGTTTACCATTCAAAAAATCAATGTGATTCATTATAGCAACAACTAAAAAAAAATCACATATCAATAGCAAAAGGTGCAGAAAACAGATGACAAAATCCAATACCCATTCCTGATTAAAAAAAAAAAAAAACTCTTAGAAAATCAGGGATAGGGGAAAACTACTCAACTTAATGAAGAATATTTATAAAAATCTATAGTTAACTTCCACCTAAGTGGTAATAAACTAGAAACATTTCTACTAAGATTAGGGGGAAAAGCAAAGATATTCCCTCTTATTTCTCCTTTTGGAATTATCCTGGAGGTCCAAACCAATGCAATTAGACAAGGTAGGAAAACAGAAGGCATACATACTGTGAAGGAGGTGATAAAACTTTGTTCACAGATGACATAGTCATCTATTAAAGAATACCCAAAAAAGACGGACAGAAAATCTCCTAGAACTAGTAATTGATTACAGCAAAGCTGCAGCATACAATATACAAGAGTCAATTGCTCTCCTACACACCATCGATAAAAAGTGGTATTTAAAGTTAAAAACTTTAACATGATGAAAATGACACACTTAAGTATAAGTTTTGCATAATATGTAAAAGATCTATATGAGGTAAACTTCAAAACTCTGAGGAAAGATATCAAGTATCTCTGAAGACATGGAGAGGATTCTATGTTTAAGAATAGGAAGATTTCTCACAAATTCACTTATTCCTAACTTGATATACAGATTTGATGGTAGCCAAATCAAAATTCCAACAATTTATTTAGTGGATGTAAATAAGCCAACTCTAAAGTTTATGTGGATAGAAAAAAAGACTCACAGTAGCCAATTCAATATTGAGTGACAAGAACAAAGTCCGAGAACTGGTAGTACCCAATGTTGGCTTTCATATTAAGTTTCAGTAATTAAGCTGTGTGGTGTGAGTAAAACAACAGACAGATTGATCAGTGATGAGAGAGAGAGAGAGAGAGAGAGAGAGAGAGAGAGAGAGAGAGACAGAAATGGGCCTATTTTAACAAATAGCACTGAAACAACTTAGTATCTAAATGCAAATAAATAAATAAACAAACATTAATCTAGATATGGATGTTTCACTCTTCTCCAAAAAACTTATTTCAAAAAGCATCATATAGTCAGGCATAGTGGCACACACCTAGAATCCTAGACACTTGGAACCCTAAGGCAGAAGGATGGCAAGTTCAAGGCCAATTTCAGCAACTTAGACTCTGACTCAAGATAAAAAATAAAAAGAGCTGGGATATTTCTCAGTGGTAAAGTGCCTCTGGATCATAGACCTAAATGTAAAATGCAAAACCATGAAACTTCTTGAAGACTATAATAAACAAAGTCTGGTTTTTCATTTGCATGGCAATGATATTTTAGACAAGACATCTATCTTAACCCATTTTAGGTTGCTATTACTAAGTACCAAAGATTGAGGAATTTATAAAGTTTTCTTGGGGGCTGGAGTTGTAGCTCAGATGTAGAGTGCTTGCCTCGTATGTGTGAGGCACTGGGTTTGAATCCCAGCACCATGTATAAGTAAGAAATAAAATGAAGGTCCACTAACAACTAAAAACATATTAAACTATTAAACGAACAATCAAACAAACAAAAAGAATAACGTTTTCTTTAAGTCTTGGCTCTGAAAGACAATGCAGTTGAAGAGGAGGCCACCATACCTCCTGAAGTATTTCTTGCCAGTGGGGACTCTTTGTAGGTCCCTAGGCAGTATAGGGTACCACATGGTAAGACAGAACATCTTAGTTAAGGTCTTTCTTTCTATAAAACCACAGTCCGACTGGATTAGGGTAGCACCCTTACAGTCTCAAATAGCTATATTTTCTCACAAACATTCCACCTTCAAATACTGTAACTGAATTAATTTTCAAACCTCTTAATACTTCACAATGAGAATTAAATCACAACATGAAATTTGGTGAGGACACTCAATCCACAGTAACAAAGACATAATCTATTAAATAATGAACTGATAAACTGGGCTATAATAAAATTTAAAACTTCTGTTTTATGAAAGACAATGTCTAGGTAATGAGAAGATAAGCCACAGAGAGAATATTTGCAAAAAAAAAAAATAACTTATCTGATAAAAGACTAAAATTCAAGGAACTTAAAACACAACAATAAGAAAATGACAACTAATTACAAAATGCATCAAAGATCTGAATAGACATCTCATCAAAGGAGATATGCAGATGGCAAGTAATCATGAGAAAATATGCTCAACCTTACATGATCTTAGGAAACTGCAAATTAAAACACTGAGATACCACCAAACATATATCAGAATGGCCAAAGTCCAGGACACAGACAACACCAAGTGCTGCTAAGGCTGTAGAGCAACGGAAACTCTCATTCATTGCTGGTGGGAATGCAAAGTGGCACGGCCACTTTGGAAGACAGTTTGGTGGTTTCTTATTAAACAACACATATTCTTACCACACGATCTAGCAGTCAGGTTCCATGGCGTTTATCCAAAGGAGTTGAAAACTTAGGTCCACACAAAATCTGAACAGGGAAAACTTATTATGCGGACATAAACAACTGCAGCTTTATCCACAATTGCCAACATTTGAAAGTACCCAAGATGTTCCTCAGTAGGTGAGTGGTTAAATAAGCTGTACTACATCCAGAGAGTGGAATAGTATTCAGAACTAAAAATAAATCAAGCCATGAAGAGACATGGAGGAAATTTAAATACATAGTACTAAAAAAAAGAAGGCAATGTGAAAAGGCTGCGGCGCGTACCCTAGAACTGTGTGACATCTGGAAAAAGGCAAAACTATAGGGAAAATAAAAATAATAAAGGTTGACCGATGCTGGGGGAAAATAAGGATGAATAGGAAAAGACAAAGGATATTTAGAGCAGTGAAACTATCCTATATGATACTACGGTGATGGGTAAATGTTATCATAGGTCTGCCCCATAGAATGCATGACACCAAGAGCAAAACCTAAAATAAACTATGGAGTGTCAGTATAATGATGTGCCAATGTAGGTTTGTAGATGATAATGGATGAACCAGCATAGTGCAGGGGGAAAATGGTAGGGTGTGTTTGTGTGTAAGAATAGGAAGCATATGAGAATTCTCTAGACTTTTTGGTCAGTTTTGCTGAGAGCATAAAACTGTGCTAAAATAGTTTATTAATTTTTGAAAATCCACTTCCAAAAGTTACTCTAGCCTCATCTAGCCTCATTTCTAGTGCTCAATGGCTACACGTGGTCAGTGGCCTCTGTTGTAGGCAGTATAAGAAAAAAGAATAGGCTACTGATCTATCCCTAATGTAAACTGAAGGAGTGCTCTTACCTTTGCAGAAGCTACACATCTGCCTGGAGAAGACCCAGCATGTTATGGATCATCATTTTATGTCCCACCCAAACATTCCTGTTACTTTAAAAATAAAAAAGGAAGGAAAAACTGTAGCATATTTTAAGTTACAGAAGTGTTTGGTGTCTAAGTCCAAACTAGATTGTGCCATTTGAATGTCTTCTATTTAAACTCAGGACAAGATTCAGTCCAAGTATTTTCCACATTAGAACCACCAATGTACTAGATTTTTTTCTAATGTTGATCACTGATATGAAGTCCCTGGAACATCTTTCTATTGTTAAAAAAATGGATAAAGAAACAAAAGAACTAATCTCTTGAACACTCATATGTCTAAATATATTTAGAACAATATTAATAAGGCATTCAACTAATTTTTCTCTTGATTTTGAAAGTCTGTTGGTAATTATTGATTGATAGCATGATTACCCAGAGACACATAGGAGTACTTCTATATGCACAAATTGCGTAAGATTCTTCATGACACCCAGAAGTTTACCCATTTTTTGAAAGACCCAAAAATCTGTGTAATTCTTTATCTATGCACTGTCTCCTAGAAAATTCACAGAAAAAGTTATCCATGAAATCACAACATGCTAAAAAGAATTAGTAAAATAGAAAAATTGTTGTTCATTAATATATATCTCTTTATTAACAAAATTTAAAATTGAAGAAGCAAGAAAGAATCACTGGATGGAATAAATTCCAATTTTTGTTTTTAGTGAGTTTCAAAAACAAGAGAAAGGGGCTTATGTGGTTGGTATGGAATCCCTTTGACTTACAAGTTGGTCTCCACTCTCTATATTTTATACATATAGCATAATATTTTTAAAAATACAAATTATAGAATATATCCTTCTGTTAAATAATAATTCATTAAGGAGAATCTACACTGCTTTCTACTCCCAAGATATTTAAATATCCAAATAAATAAATTCAGCAAAGTTGAAAGACACAATCAGTACAGAAAAGTCAGATGCTATCTATTCACAATGAACAATCCAAATGGAAAATAAGAAAATAATTCTATTTATAATAGTACCCAAAAGAATAATATTTGTGAGAATAAAGTCAACTAAGGAGGTGAAAGCCCTGTACAGTGCTATAATATCAATGTGGTTTGTCCTCCTCGGGTTCATGTGTGGCTTGGTCTCCAGTGTGGCAACATTGGGAGGTAGTGTGGACCTCAGGTGGGGCCTAGTGGGAAGTCCTAAGTCACTGTGGAAGCAGCCCTTGTAAGGGATTACCATAATTTTCCTGGAACTTGAGTTAGCTCTCACAAGAGCATGCCTGACCACCCAATTTGCTCTAAAGTGAATCTCATCATACCATGATGCCACCCATTGTTAGACCCTCCTCAGAGTCTGAACCAATGGTGGGGGCCACCTGAGTTTGGACTTTCAGCCTCAAAAGCTATTAGCCTGGGAACCCACCACTTGCAGAAGGGGCCAAACACATGGGGTACCCATACTTCATAAGAACTCACTCTGCAAGGAATAATCCAGTCCTGTAAGGCCCACTACACTTGGAGCATGAATCCATTCATGAAGGTGGAGACCCCATGACCTGACTACTTCCATTAGGTCTCACCTCTGAAAGCTTCCACTACCACACTAGGGACTAGGCTTCCAGAACATGGGCCTTTGGGGGACAAACCACATTCAGACCATAACAGGGTCGTTTACTGCTTGATAAGGATTCATTGCCATTACATTTCACTTAGACACATGAAATTCTGGGTTATGTTTAGATCTCAGCTCTCATGTTTCATAAGTAATCAAAAAACAGTCCATTTCTGGAGAATTAGAAGCCCTTTCTTTTAATCATCTGTAGTGTTGTCTACTTCAAATTTCTTTGTGATTGACCTAAAAGAGATGGAGAGATTCATACCTAGAGTCTCCTTCCCTTTAGGGAACCTGGCTGTTCCTCTGATTAGACCTGGTTGGAAAAGAATACACTTCTACAGAGATGAAGTTTTATCCTCTGCAAAATCTCAGGAGGACCTTGTAGGATTTCTCTTCTACAATACTCTGGAGAATGAGAATTTGCTCTTGAATATTCCTTTAAAAAAAAACATATCATTTCTTGCTTTTAATAATCCCAAGAGTTGAATTCAATAAATGTTTGGGGTGTGACTATAAAGTTTTCCCTTTTCTCTTCTGGATTTATTTTCTTTGTTTCCCCTTTCGACACCCATGAAAAGGGAGATGTTAATGTGTGTTTTATTTTAGAATCATATTTGATTAGTAATAGTACAATCCTCAACGCAGATTACTATGTTGATTGACTGGAAATATCCTAAAATTGATATAGTCCCATTAAAGACAGGTCCTATTTTGAATTGAGGTATTTTTCAATTTGTAGCTTTTTTTAAAAAAAAAAAACTTTAATATAGCAGTGTAAATCTTTCTTATCAAGCCAGAAGGCAGGGACCACAGCTCTCCGTACATGTGGGATAGGCAACTGGAGAATTTCCTCAAGGAAACCTTTAAAACCGCAACTTTTCAAACTTTAATATCTCGTCGATATTTACATACAGGATATTATAGGCCTATAAAATACCAATGATACCTTTCCAAAGCAAGTTATGATGCAGTTTATAGCAAAAGATAAGTGAAAATTTATCTTTTGGAAACTGGTAAGTTAAGGATCATATCGTCATCACATATAGTTAGAAGTGACAGAAATGGGACCTGCTTTTAGCCTCTACTTAATAATTTACCCCTCCATTTGTCCTAGGGGAAACAATTCACTTAGACAAATTCTTAATTCTATAGTTCAGCCAAAAGGTAGCCATCAGCCAGCTTCAGTGTTTTTCTAAGAAACAATTACTTCGGTTGGTGTGTGAGAGGGCGGGATAGAGAGAAAATGAGAAAAAAAATAAGTTCAAGAAGAGCTAGAAGAAAAGAGATATTAGGAGAAAAATGCATAAAAAGTTCCAGTATTCATTTATTAAGTCATAGAGTAAGTTCAGCATTTATCAAAGTTAGGTCTATTAATCATTGTCTCAGTAGAAATTTTCTAAGGGTAGGGTTCAGCTGATTTTGACACAAAGAGAATAGAAATCTTTCAAAGTTGTTGGTAAGAATGATTCATACTTCTTGCTTTTATAAGGAAATAATTGTGAATGTTAAATTATATTAATTTTGCTGCCTGGGGTAAGTTTTAAACATGGGTCATTTCTCAGCAAAGAGTATTTAAAATGATGCCAGTTATACTCATTGATTTCAAACATTATGCAATATTTGTTACAAACAATTTTGTATTTAAGGGTTGCTTCTTATGTCTTTTTCATACAAATTGTCCCTTTCACATGGATGGATGGTATTTAAAGGATGTTACCCAGCTATTGCCACACTTATAAGAAAAGGTGACTTATTTGTTTTTTAGATGGAAAGAGATTCATTTATCAGACTCGATTTAATGATTCTATATTATTACTTAATTGCATTGAACTTATCTGGATTTCTGATTGACTCCATCAAACTCAGTAAATTGAAAAAAAGGAATGAGGACCAGTAATGTACCTCAGTAGTAGAGTGCTTGCCTACCATGAGGAAGGCCCTTGGTTTGATGCCCAATACTATGAAAAAAAAAAAAAACATAATGGGGAGAAGAGAATGGGATCAATATCCTAAAAGCATATGATTATAGTTTAATTTTATAATCCTGTGATTAAACAAAGAGAAGTCTGTTTTTTTCACTTAATGTTTTCACTCAATTTACTACCCTGAAGCCATTGCATTTACTAAACTAAAATACCTCTAAAGAAGCCAATGATCTACTTGATCTGGACTATTGATTTATTGTCTGGGTTTCAGGTCTTATTTTGCATTCTTGTGTATTTTTTAAACATAGAGAAAATTAAGTTTATATTTTAAATGCTCTTTATTTGCCTTTTCCACAAGAAAAATTACATGGAAATTATAAAAAGCTCCAGGGAAAATATGGCCAAGATATCCTTTCTGGGAGATACTTCCTAGAAAAGGGTAGGCAATAAGTTGTTCTCCATTCTTTCTGATCTTTCCTCCATTACTATATAAGTGAAATCAGCAGCAATCATCTTGAAGAAGGAGAGAATTTTCAAAAGAGCATCCAAAATGTAGGTGGGGGGCAGATTGGAAAACTATGTGATAAGGAAGATTGGGCAAGAGCAGGGGAAAGGTTGGAAATAGGACATTTGGTTACCTGTCAGTATCCATGTGGGCATTGGTACAGGACCTATCTCAGCAAAATATGCACATGGTCAAGTCCCTTAGAGAAAATGGAGTAGTATTTATATATAATCTCCACATATCCTCCCCATATACTTGAAATCATCCTGATTATTTATAATACCTAAAGTGATGCAAATGATGCATAAATAATTGGTGTACCATATTGTTTAGTGAATAAAAAGAAGAAAAATGTCTGTACATGTTCAGTACAGATTCAATAATTTTTCAAATAGTTTTGATCTGCAGTTGGCCAAATCCTGGAGATACAGAGGGTCACCTGTACTCTCAACTAATTTGTCTTGAATTTCCATGGAGCCAGCACCTCAGCTTTGTTTTGTTTGAGTTTCATTCTGCCTGCCTTCCTGAGTATCCTCCACCATCAGCTTAGGTTATATTAATGTAGAGAACACTGGGCAGGTGTTTAGTTCCCCTATTCTAAGGACATCTCTTGGTACATTTACAGGACAGCCCCTTGAGGTTTCTACACATCTGTTGCTATGGAAACAGTTTCTGCAGGTTGTAAAGCCTAAAAATGCCTAAAGATTTCAAACATTGATTCAGATCCAAAAATAAACCTTGGCACAATCCGTTTATGTTTTATAAATTAATAAATCTATGCTTTATATAAAAAATCATAGTAGTTAATAAAATGAAATTTCTCTATCCAATCTGCTAAAAATCAATACTTGAGGGCTTGTGTCTTCCTTCTGCATGAATTTGTAAACTTTAAAGAAGTTGTATACAAGAAATCCTCTTGAGTTCTAATTCTGAGAATTTTCTTAGAAGGAACTTTGGGTTCTAAGAGAGAATAAGATATTATTTTTTAAAAAAATTTTTATTAGTTGCTCAAAACATTACAATGATCTTGACATTTCATACATTTGATTCTAATGGGGTACGTAATCTTATTTTTCCACGTGTACAGATTGCTGGATCACACTGGTTATACAGCCACGTTTATACATAGGGCCATACTAGTGTCTATTGTATTCTGCTGTTCTAACTTAGCATGCCTGAGGTCCTAGGTTTGATCTCCAATGCTGCCAAATTTGATCTCCAATATTCAAATGTATTAGGGTTCATTCATTAAAATTGTCAATATTTTTTGTGCTTAACCATAAAATAAGTCTCAAAACATTTCAGTTGGTAAAAATGGAATAGAATACACCCTTACTCTAAAAGGGAATTCAATTAAAATCAACAACTAAAATATTTTAGAAAGAGTCTGCATACTGATAGGTAACCTACTTCTATAAAACCCATAGATCAAAAGGGAAACAAAAAACAACATGAGAAATTTAAAAACATTTCAAAATGATCAATATTGAAAACTCAACATATTAAAATAAGGTAGCAGAATACAACAATCACTAATAGGGCATTATGTAAAATTGTGGATGTGTAACCAACGTGATTCTGCAATCTGCATTTGGGGTAAAATTGGGAGTTCATAACCCACTTCAATCTAATGTATGAAATATGATATGTCAAGAGCTTTGTAATGTTGTGAACAACCAATAAAAATTTTTAAATAAATAAATAAAATATATGAGTCAGCTAAAGCAGTGCTTCGAGGGAAATGTATAGCTTTAAATGCTAATATTAGAAAATAATAATGATTGAAAATACATGATATAATATTTTACCTCATAAAGCAAAAGAATAAAAAGTAAATACATTTAAGAAGGAAGGCAGGAAAAGTGATCATAGTGGAAACAACAAAACAATCGTAAAGCATTGATACACCGTCATTACTAGTTTCTACAATCATGACATCTGTGCTTACTATTCCTATAAAGCTAGGCACAGTTAGATTGTGGATTGTGTTCTTGGGGAGAATGCACCAGGGAATAAAATAATGTTTCCATTGAACATAAAGCTATGACCACTCTGTGATCATCTGGGGTTCCCATACCAGTGGATCAAATACCAACAACATGTCACTACACTGGTGGGAGTCCTCATGAGAAGCTAGGGCTACTGCCACCCCATGGGGGAAGAAGGAACCTATCCAGAAACTGGGGGAGTCCTTGGAGCCTCTCTTGATGATTTCAAGTCTGGTAGAATGGTAAACAGGCCACTAGAGGAAACAGGACCCGCTAAGAACAAAGCAACTAGGACTCAGACTCCTCAGTGAAGAGCTAGGCTTCTTCTTCCGGAAAGAGAATCTATGTCAGCCAAATGCTGCCTGGAGGGGAGGAGGATGAAGACTGGGTGCTGGAAGTCGGAGATGTTCAGTATCAAATAAGGCCTCCAGAGCAGCAGGTGTTATGGTTTGGATGTGAGATATTCCTCCAAAGCTCCTGTGTGAGGCAATGCAAGAAGATTTGGAGGAGAAATGATTGGGTTGTATCCCTAACCTAATCTGTGATTTGCTCTTTGATGGGATTAACTGGATTGTGACTGGAGGCAGGTGGAGTGGACTGGAGGAAGTGGTTCTTTGGGGTCGTGGCTATGGGGTATGTAATTTGTATCTAGAGAATGGAGTCTCTTTTTCTTTCTGATCATCATGTGAGCTGCTGTCCTCTGCCACACACTTCCACATGATGTCCAGCCTCGCCTTAAACCCTAAGGAATGGAACTGGCCTTCTATGGACTAAGACCTCTGAAACCGTGAGCCCTCCAATAAACTTTTCCTCCCCTAAAATGGTTCTGAACAGATTTTTAGTCGCAGCAATGAAAAAGTTGACTAAAACAGCAGGGTTTGGCACTTGTTCTGCCAACTATTTTGTATTATGTTCTCATGGAGTTTTTGACTGGCTACCATCATAAGGGGACTCTGGGATAGAAGGGACTTAAAATTAAAAGTGGTTATGAGCATATCTGAGCGGGTAGAAGGGGCCGACTGTTGATGGACGTCACTGTGTTAGATTCTATTCTCAAGGCTCCTACCCCAGCCACTGCTGCAGAGATCAGTTCCAAGTGGGTATTGACTAGTTTTGTACAGACCCTTGCTTCAGTTCTAGACCACATTCCTTTCTCCTGATTTGGGGCTCTCTGATGTCTTGGCACATAAGCTCAGTGGGAATGACCTTGGTGCTCCAACATGCTTCGTCTAGGAGTGTGGAGAGAAGATACTTGTAGGAACAGTTTTGAAAAATGGGACAAGAGCCCATATAGACAAAGGCCTTTTCACTCTCCAGGTAAGTTTAAAGTAAATTTTCAAGGCTTCCTCCGGAGGGTCCTGTGGGATGGTCTGTTTCCCTTTTCAGGACTTTGCTTCTGCTCTCTGAAGTCATGTCCCCACAGAATGGCTTTCACAGTCACCCTTGTTTCTGGTTTGGGGAAAATCCACTAGGACACTGATCTTCATAGCAGAAAACTGATTTCCTGGGGCCACACAGAGCTGCATTCATTCTTGACTTCTTTAGAAATCAATCAACGCGACTGGGAGTCAGCAGGCTTGGGTTTAGGCCTTCCACTTTGGAGAAAAGGCTGGCAATTTTCCCCAGAGAAGACTTTCTTCTTTGTTGACCTCATAGCTAATGGCCCCCATTCTTGCCTCTCATTCTTTCTCTTTCAGGAGTTTGAAATAACACACTCCGTTTCTTTGAAACGAACAAACAAACATCTAGCTAATCTTTTCACGTTAACCCTGCACAGAAAAGTGCCTGGTAAATATAGCAAGTAACGAGTATTCTAGAATATTCCCCTTTACCCTTCAGTTGCTGTCATTTATTTTCTTTGCTGTTTCACAGAGTCTTGGAACCTTGTTTTCTTCTCTTTAAACGACAGACTGTTTTCTTTGGCACAGCCCCAGAATACAGCAATAGTTAAACTTGCTGCTATGTGAAAGAGCTGTATTTGTTTAGAAGTTACTCAGAAGGCCGTGAGAGCAGGCGACCTGGATTTTAGGAAGCAGCCCCAGGAAACTCAGAGTATTTACTTTCCTGTCTTTTTGCCAGGATATGTTTTTTTTTGCCCCCCCCCCTTGGCCAATAGTCATCTGCAATAAGGTCAAGATTTATGCTCGCTGGAGTCTCCTAGGGTATGGGCTACATTGCTTTCTTATAAAGCAATTACTTACTCTTACCAGATAAGTAGCAGAGACATTGAGGAGAAAAATGACACATTTAGCTTAGGGTTCTACATGACAAATGGCACTTGATAATCTTCCCAGATCAATTTTGGAAGCTTAAGACACCATAACAAAGAAAAAAAGATTGAGTACGTACATATACATCCATCATACTTGAAGAGAGATCCAGTCTGGGTTAAAAACAGAATAAACTTCCAAAGAATACAGCAACTGCCCCCAACTGACCCCATAAAGAAAACAGAAACTAGAAATCTGAAAATCTGAAGGCTCAAGAGTGAATCTGAAGATTGATATGTAGACATTTTAAACAAAGGATAGACCCATGTCATGTCATGGTGAGTGACAGTATGTTTTTGAAGTCACAAAAAGCTGGTAATCTGAATTTCTCACATGGGAGGGATCACAGGATGCTGTCACATCGACCACAGGTTGGGGGTTGGGGTTGAGGGGATGGGGTTCAGAAAGGGAGGGTTGAATCTACTCCACTTTTAGCTTCATTATCAAAATTAATAAAATTTTCTGAACATCCCAAATAATATACACGAACAATTCTAAATATGGAAGTACATTTATTTGGTAATAACCTCAGCTACTTGGATTTCATAAGAATTAAGGAAAAGAAATACTTAGGGGTTTAAAATGATGGTGTTTACTCTGAGAGTTCCCTTTCTGCAGTCTTCTAGAAAGCACCATTCTGATTGCATCAGCCCAGGCTCCTGATTGCATAATTTTTTTCTTCATGAAACATTTCTTTTTATTCACTCTTGGGGCTATAGCTGATTCTGCTGTCCGATCTATTAGACATATTACTTCCAGCATTGCTTTAGTTTGCTTTATCCTCTCAACATACATAATGACATAATTTATTCCCATTTAGATTGATTTTCAGTCTTCAATGCTTCTTTTGCCAATTTATTGAATTTTTATCTGCCCTAGTCCAAGCCATCAGAAGGGATAATCATTAGGATCATTACCCAGAAAATATTTTGAAGTCCAACAGAGGGCAATCTGAAAAATATAGACTGGTATCTTATAGGAACCAGAATTTAAGAGGGGAAAAATTTAATTAAAATAAAAGGGTAAAATTTCCCAGCTTCGAATCCTTCATAAGATTATAGGAATGAAACATGATAATTGAGTTGTGATTAGTGTCAGTGAGGAACTCTTGAGGAAACATGTTGCATTTTATAGAACAAATGCTTTCATAATCTTTCTCATTTTTCTAGCTCATAGACCTTTGGCAGTTAAACTCAATGATGAATTTTTATTTTAAAAATATAATTGGTTGATTAAATCAAATAATCATTGATGATAAATTCCATGGAACTATATTTCATTGTATGAGTAAAATGGTTGTTTAATAAAACACTTCATTTGTCAACTGGGAGTTCAGACATTATATACAAGATGCAATACTGGAACAGAATAAGCCACATTTTGATAATTATAAACATTTCATTCTTTCCACTTAGATGACTAATAGAATGTCAATATTTTCTGTACCTGAAATTATGTTATTTTTTACTTCAATTTACCTTATTGGATTTCATTGAATATTTACTTAGTCATTTAAATATATTATTATCTATATTCTTCTTATCTTGTACCTATTTACCCTTCCATTTTAATTGCTTATTGCGCTCTCTCTCTCTCTCTCTCTCTCTCTCTCTCTCTCTCTCTCTCTCGTACTGGGTATTGAATCCAGGGGCACTCCACCACTGAACTATATCCCCAGAGAACTATATCCCCAGACTTTTAAATTTTTTTTTTTTTAATTTTGAGACAGGGTCTCACTAAGGTATCAGAGGCTGGCCTCAAAAACTTGCAATCCTCCTACCTCAGCCTTCTGAGTTGCTGGGATTACAGGCATGTACTTTTTAAAATGCTTTTACATTTTCAGTGTTTACAAAACAAAATAGAAAAGCCAAAAGAGCTTACCATTTCCACCAGGGATAAATACAAGAACATTCCAGCAGTGACTGTTAAGATCCAGTCTTGGACACATGGATCAGTGGACACTGAGAGGCCAATGTATAGTCCTACGAAGGCAGTTAGAGCACTTATAAAATTCATCAGAATGGCAGTCTTAATAGAGAGTCCAGAGCTTAAAAGCACAGCAAAGTCTCCTGAAGTTTAAGGGGAAAAAAGAGTGTAATTATCATTTAACTAGTGATGTCTGAAAAGTAATGTGCTATTCGGTTGTTTCTAATCTCAGAAGCTGGAACCAATTTCATTTGTAAAGTTGACTGATAAATTAGTAAAAGTGCTGTCCTGTATTTCTATAAGATTTTCAGCAAGTTCATTCTACTGATAGGGAGCTGCAGTGTGAAATTCTATTCCTTTTGCTTCTCCTAAATAGAGCCTATACAGAGAGGTCTATGACATATTCTTCAGTTCCTGATATCCCATGCATTTTCAACTTAGATAAATGCAAAATAGAGTCACTCTCTATCCCAGGGTTTCTAAATATTTATGCCTGGCAATTTACCAGGGGAAATCATGACATTATATGGACTTCAATAACTTACTGATGCAGAAACTGCTGTTGGGAAAGATAAAACCAGTTAAGATATTTTTTTAAAAATTCATTACAAGTCAAGAGAACAAATTTTTCCTTCAGAAAATCATTTTGCTGTCTTCATGAGTACAGAAAAACAACCTTCTTCCATACATCCCTATCCTCTAAATAAAGAATGATCTATCTAAATCTCAGAGTATCTATTTCTTAATCTCAGGGATTAGAAGAGATGAACATCAAATAAAGAGATGCCCTGGGACTCTACTTCCTAGTTCCATTACATAATGGGTCCCATGAACACGTCTTGAAGTAATTTTGTGGGTTTGCTGCAGACTGTCCCACTGCCCTGTGATTTTGGATCAAGGATCAGCCACTATCACAGTAGCTACTCATAGGGATGTAGGGTACAACTTCTAGACCAGATATACATAAGTAAGCTCAGGATAAACTACTCCAAGAAAGATGAGTTAACAATGAGTCAGTGACAGGACTTTGATCAATGAACACCCTTGAGCAAGGGGTGGTCCAAGAGGCCAGGTAGGCTGAAAGTAGAAGCAGAAAAATGACTGTGAAGAGTCATGTCCCTGAGGCACATTGGTGTGTGCATGCACAGACACAGATCCATCTGTACTATTTCCGAGTCCGCTTTGGAAATCTTTATTTTATCCCATCTTGGTTCCTGGGAGGCAGGACTTGAATTTCAGGGCTATTAAGATTATCCGGAAAAAGAAGTCTTATATGTATCTGCTACCATATGCCTGTCATTTCAATTTTATGCTTGGCTTTAAACATTTTGTTTAAATCAAGTTGGTAAACCATGAGTTGGTTTCAATTTAAATGTTATGTTATATCATTGGCCTGTTTTCTAACATAATGGGTGAAGTTCCCCCTCTTAATATTTTCCCACATTTAGCATGCAGAATTTAAAACCCTTGCCAGAGTTCTCTAAAAGGAGAGTTCTCTGAATGACTCTCTCATACAGAATTCTCTGGAATCCATCATCATTTCTGGACTTGGGAAAGATCAGAAAGGAAACGACTTGAGTTTTATCTCAAGGTATAGGAATTTTTTGGTGCCTTCCTTCTTTTATGGTTTAAATAAATCATAAACATGAAGTATTCATCTTTCAATTGTATGTTGGAAAAAGAATCTAAGTAAACCCTGGCTAGAAGTATATTAGGACTTTCTCAACAATTAGCAAAAGAGTGATTCTATTGTAAGACTTACCCATCTCGTGTGGAATTTCATGGCACAAGATTGCAATTGTTGTGGTCACTCCCGACTCAGATGAAGAGGAGAAAGCTGCTCCTAGCACTAGGCCATCTGCAAAATTATGCAGGCTGTCCCCAACCAGAATCATTATGGCTAACAAGCTAATGGTTTTGCCTATGGAACCAAATAAAGGCATGAGAAGCATTAGCAGAGCACTACATATTTCATGACATCCTTCAAATCTGACCAGTTTTCCCATCGACCCTTGACATTCTTACATTGCATCTAATCAAATAACCCTACTCTGTTTCAGCTTTCAAAATAAATCAGGACTAGAGATGCAAACATGGTAGCCAATACATTTAAAGTGGTCACTGTTTTCCCCGCTGGTCTGATAAATAATGAGATAAATTCTATGCTGGCAGTAATTATTTGAAACAAAAACAATGTTGTAACCTCCCCCAGTACTATTGATGGCCTTCCTATTTGTCTTTTGTATTTTAAAATAACTTAAGAACTTTGCTATATTCAGAATGCTTGTGTCCCCACCCCCACCAAATTCATATGTTGAAAACTATTCTCCTAATGTGATGGTACTAGGAGATGGAGCCTTTGACAGGTGATTAGGTGATGAGCACAGAGTCTCCATATATGGGATTAGTGTCCTTATAAAAGTGATGGCAGATAGCTCCCTTCGTCTTTCTGCCACATGGAGAATCACTGAGAAGGTGCCATCTGGGAACCAAAAAGGAGGTCCTTGCCTTTATGACATCTTGATCTTGATCATTCAGGTTCCAGAACGGTGAGATAGAAACTTCTGTTGTTTATAAACCATCTTGTCTATAGTAGCTTGTTATAGCAACTCAAATGGACCAAGACAAACCTCCCTGCAGAATGTTATTAAAGGGGAGTCAATTCTCCAAAACAGTTCCTCTGAATCTGATGGTCCTTGTGATAATCTGCTGCAGTGTATGTTCTGCCATCCTGTGATCATCTGTTATCTTTTCTAATTGGTGCTAATGACCATTCTAAATTACTTCATTCACTCCCCAACTGTGACTGCAACAGTGCCATAACCAACTCTTCTGCCTGTCAATTATCTTTGAAACAATGATTCAATATATTTGTCTTTCTACAAAATAACCTTCAATACATCTACTTGGATGTTGAACAAAATAAAGAGAAGTTTCAGTTCTCATGGAATTCTATGAGAGATTAAGAGAAAGTAGATAAAACGATTTTGACCAAAATTGGGTTCAAGTCTTTAATACACAGATTTCTGCTTTGAAAATCCTACATTTTAGGTTATAACCCAATTACAAGAATGGAATAACTAACAAACACAAAAAAAGTATTTTGAGGGTAACACTTGCTCTGATAGTAAAATGTCCAGGCATAACACTTGATGGGAACATGCATTCACCAACTGTCATAGTCCAAATTTTTATTAATTATTCATCTGAACGTATAGTGTGCAACAGGTGTAAGCAGGAACTGTCATTACTGTTAGAACTGAAAACATCATTTGAATAATTGTACATTGAATAATTATAAAATATCTATGATGTTTTACCTCTGCTCATAAAAAAAGAAGTTATCTTGTGGTTTCAGCCCATACATGGTCTGAGATCCAGAGGGACTATTATAATATGGTTTGTTATTTTATTTAGGGAATGTTATTTGGCATATTGTATAGCTCACATCATAAAATAAGTAGCTTCAATAAACAGCAATCATAGGCCAGATTTTTAGCCAGGAGGTTGTTATTGCCTGTGATGCAGAGGTGTCCCATCATCTCACTTTCTAAATATTATACTTATTTACAAATATCGCTTCCATACTTCTTGTGGTTTATTAACTCATTTTATTCTTTATTACAAGTGGGCAAATTTCAGGCAGTAGTCATAAACGCACAAGAAAATATTGCATTAATACATTCAGCAAGCTCTTACCAGCATTCTCCAGAAGCTCTCAGAGTTCAATAATGGTACTAGTCACTTAGTGATTCCTGCCAATTTTTCAGAGATAATGCTCTTCTCTGAGATAAATAATGTTTCAAAATCTAAAGTGATATATCTGACCACATTGCATCAGGCAAATAAAATTGTGATTTCCCTGTGCCTACATATAGTTTTGATATTAATAGAATATATTCAAATGAAAGATTTTTTAGCCAAAATACACTGTGCTAGGAAACAGTATGGCCTATTTCTGCTGTCTGTTATTTAATTATCTCTGATTATGGGTTTCTAAATGTCAGAATATGGATATGTAACCAGCCACAAGGCAAAATACACATTTGCATGTAAGCCACAAAGAAGACTATTCTTTAAGATAATTTAAACAACATTTAGAGGAAGATAAGCATCCGTTGGTAATTTAATGTGCTCATTAGAGAAAAATCTATAATATTTTTACCTTTGCTCATGTACCTGGCAGTCATATTGTGTTAACATTTTCTATATATCTGAGGTTTTCCATGGTGAAACATGAGCTGGAACTAATATGATTTTTTTTGTTGTTGTTGTTTATTTAAATCAGACTGTGGATAGGATTTTCACACCCTGTCTTTTGAAACACAAGCTGAGTTCTACCAATGAGGTAATAGGAAACAAGTAATCAAATGTTTGAAGCTAATTCAGTGTTTTCCTGGCAGACGGGCAGTTGCATATTCTAATTGGGATTTGTTCACTTTTCATTCTGAAGGCCAAGCTTGATATCTGAAATGGGAAGATATGCAAACTACAAAATATTTGATTAAGAACATTAATGCCCCCCCCCATCTAGTTTTCATTCCCTGGTCCTAATTTTGACTTGACACAGCTTCTTTCCTCTTCCTTTCTTTCAAAAAAGAAAACAACAACAACAACAACACTGACGATGGACCTACTAAGGGCCAAATATTCTAAATTCATCCCGGAACTAAAAATTCAGTAAGGAAAGCAATATTAGCAGTGTCTTAGAAGTTGAACTTGCCAGCACATGTAATTCTATATTTTGAATAAAAGAAACACATCAATTGCATGAGTTAATATATCTAAAGCACTTTGAATAGCCATTGCTACAACAATCATGGTTATAATGCTAATAAGTATTTGCTCTTATTAGTATTTATATCCCAAACTAGGTAACAGACCATGGATAAGGAACCTTCTTATTTTGTTCTCCACTGCATACACAGTGCCTCTAGCACCACATATCTTCAAACACTTCTTGAATGGAAAAAAAAAAGAATGTGAGAGGATCCTTGGCTGCATGCATGAATAAATAATCACAAAGAAATTGTTGGTATATTAGCATTTTTTTTTTAGTTCCCCAGTGCTGGAGTTGACTAGCTATTCTGGGCAATGAGTTAACCTCTCTAACAATTGCTTTCTTCATTTGTATAATTTAGATAATATTTATTTGTATCTAAATTGTGGGAGAATTGAACAAGGTAGTCCGCATCAAGTGTTTAACATTGTTCTTGGCCTATAAGAAGAGTTCAGTTCTTCCTAGCTGTTTTTTTTTTTTTTGTCACTGATTGACTAACTTATTGTGGTACAATGGGAATAACTAATCATAACTGGTTAACATTAAAACATTAGGAAGTTTGTGTCACAAAACAGTAACATAAATGGGGAAAAAATGGGGCCAAGATTCAAAAGCAACTAATGAAAACCAAAACCAAAAACAAAGAAGTTCAAAGACTTATTCAAAAACATAGCAAAGAGGCATAAAGTTCTATCTACAATTGGGAAATTAAATGGAGAAATGGTGAAATGGAAAGAAAAAAAGGTCGATGGAAAGCTTGATGAACAAATGAGTTATAGAAAAAGTTGTGAATAATAAAACATCACCAAATTTGAACTCTGCTGTCCTAATGGCAGTATGACAAGACAGACATTTGTGATGAACTTTTATTCGACTCTGAAAGAAGATTAAAAAAAAATAAACAAAACAAGGAAGTCTCCACATTTCAGAGTGAATTAAAAGTCTCAAACATCATAGAGGCATAATTGAAAAGGAGTCCTAATAACCATGCATGTGTATACACTGAAGATTTTAGGACCTCTCAATCTAGGCAAAGGGGGAAAATGTCATTTTAAAAGAATGGAGTCAAGTTGTTATGAATGTGTTAGTATGGGAGACAGATGAGAATGGGTTTTTATTGAAGATCTTATTGCTAAGTTTTTAATAATGAACTAGGTATCCAATATGAAATTATATGCTTTTGCCATTTTATTTTTAAACAGATACAGTCTTTTTTTATGGAACTTACTACATTTAAAGATGAGTTATTGGGTTTTTATTTTTTTTTAATTGTAGATAGACACAATACCATTATTTTATTTGTTTCTCATGTGGTGCTGAGAATCGAACCCAGTGCCTCACACGTGTTAAGCCAGTGCTCTGCCACTGAGCCACAACCCCAGACCTGTTTTTTGTTTTGTTTTGTTTTAAATTGGTACTCACATTTTCTGTGGGAGGCTGTCATACTGTCTATGGGACTCTCTGCAGCGTGTAAATCTTCTGGACCTTTCTATTGAAAATTTAAAAATAAACTGGTAAAAAGCGGGTAACAGTCACATTTGGCTGAAACATAAACATCTGAAGAGTTATATTGAGCTTTAAAAGATATTTTGATACTCTAGGTAGACGTTAAAACTACTTGGTTTCATAGACAATATGTAATCTAAAATTGAACAATGTGAAGACTTTTTGCACTACCTACGTTTAGATAAAAATAGCTCTCTTACACAGATCAGTACCTTTCCGTGGATGGCTGTAGGCTACCAAGAGACAGTCTGTAATTCAGACTTTTAAATTATGCAAGCTTTTATGAAACCCAAAAGCGGTAGAGAAAAAAAAAATGATCCTTGCCCTCATTTGTCACATCTCCTGTGAGAGTGGATAGTACATCTAGGATTCCTCTTCCGCTGTGCAAGCAGATGGCATCTTCTGGATGGAAAAGAAAGGCTTGCAAACCTAACACTTTATTTCACTCACTGCAGTATAATATTCTTTTTTAAAAAAGTTATTATTATTTTTCTAGTCAAAGAGTCTTGTCAATTTGTAAAATAGATCTACAGACTTACATAAACAAATAGATTATTCATCTTTTCACACATGACAGAGAAGATTTTGAAATTACTTTCTAGGGTGTAAGTTATCACGACCTGATTTTATTTCAGAGACTGAGTCAGTTTGATTTTTGTAGGATACCCTTTCTGGGTCTCAGATTCTTCATTTATTTTGTGAAAAGAATGCTTTCCTCCAATGGGAAACAGTGTCCTTTGAGAAGTATATTCACATAACTCTATCACTCCCCCAATTAGGGACATTTTGATACAAATTAATGTGAGAAATAAATGTCTTTTGTCATGTGAAAGGGAAAGTAAATAAAGTTCACATGGCACAGTAACCCCAGGTTGTATAGATAGGCTATTTTTTTTTTTTTGAGAAGGAAGGTTAAGAAGTGAGTATGACCTGAAAGATAACAATTTAGAGTTTCAGGCCTCTTGCCTGAAATTGAGCAGATCTAGAAACATGAAAGCGATGTGAATATTTTATATCAAAAGCCTGACCAGAAGAAAAATGTTCTATAGTTCTACTAAAAGGAAGGGGTCCAAATATTAATCCCACAATACTCTCTCTGACAAAAAAAAAGTATATATCATCATACTATGCAAAGGAAATCAGAGGCAAATGTTCAAGGTTCCTCGTTGGTTGGGAAAAATTGAGGGTTTTCCTCCTTCAAGCTATACTTTTCCTGAAAAAAATGAGAAATGGAACCCATGAAACAGTTTTAAAAGTTCACATGATTTCTATTTTGCAATAGAAGATTGATCTTGCGGCTTAAATAATTAAAGTAACAGTGAAATATATTAGTGACCCCAAGTGTTCAAAGAGTTGAAAACAAAGTTAGCTTCAGAGGTTTGCTTACACGTGTCTTGAGGTTGTGGGCTCTTCAGTGAAACAGAAGAAATAAAGCCTGCAGTAAAGTGATTTCAAAACTAATTGCAGCCCGAAACTATTGTTTTTTTTTAAAACACATTTAAAATACCTAAGTAATAAATAGAATACAATTTTCAAAATCATCTTAAAAGAATATTTTTATGTCAATGTCTCTGAGTTGGCATTAGACCTGAATCTATTATCAGATTTCTATTTTGCTATGTTAATCTCTCGTGAATAGCTAACTTATCTCTACTCAGGTATCCTTGAACTATAAACCCCTTATGTCAAAGCTAGGGTTACAAGAGATGAGTTAAGAGTTACATATCACTTTCATATTTCTCCTTCCTCTATACTTGTTTCTTTAAGTGGAAAGAGAATATTGTTTTGAACCTTAGTGGAATTGTATTTTAAAAATGAACATGGAAGATTTTGTTGTGGAGAATTCAGTGGAATCAAAGGCCCCCACTATGGAACATCTCATTGGACATAATCAATTCTCTTTTGCATGATAAAATAAATGCCCTAGCCCTGGATACACTAATACCTTACTCAACATTTATATGCATCAACCTAGAAGTAGCTAGGAGCATACAAAATGGAAAATCTAAAGGTCAACTGGTTCATGAAAACTTGTAAACAAAATTTACAAGTTGATTGTTGTATCCATCTTATCCATAAGTAAGTGATACAGAGTGGTAAAGATAGCAATCACTTAAGTCTGCAGACAGGGCTTTTTGTTCTTTAAAACAGCTTCAAGTGCTTGGCAGATTTTTCTGGTATCTATCATGATGATGAATAGGCAAATCAGGAGTGGATTCTCTTCTGTCTACCCTACTGATTTTCATCTGTTCAATGAGAAATAAAGGAAAGAAGGCAATCACATTAATAGAATGTTTCATTTAGATTAGTAACCTACCAACTGGATAGTTGAAGGAGATTTGCCTCTTCCTGATTGGTCACTTAATTCAGGGTTCAGCGCAAGGTGGTGGGAATGTCCCACGTGTCCATTAGCCAATGACAGGCCCTGCTGGATAAGGATGGTTTAAAATTAGTGGGGAAGACAGAGGAACACAGGTGCAACTTTGTCAATTCCAGGGTTCCATTGAACATTTTGTTTATTGCTCAGAGTGTTGGGTATTATAAATAGAACACCAGGAATATGTCCCTCGTGATGGATATCTGCTAAAATGTCTAATCTTGGAGAAGCACAGTTCTTCTTTGCAACAATCATGCATGCTCAGAATGCTTTGAGAATACAATTTTAAAAATGTCTAGTTGAGAGTAAGAGAGGTTTGAAAGGTGGTAGTTTTTATATTGTCTTTTTATCACTAAATTCTATTTAAACAAAATTTAATTTTAATGCTTTCTGATAGAGATAGCAAAATCATCCACTGTATTGTACATAATTACTAAAATAATATCTCCAGTAAGGCATTCTTCAATTAGAGCATTATAATTTTTTTTTTTTTGGTAATGGGATTGAACTCAGGGGTACTAAACCATTCAGCCACATCCCCATCCCTATTTTGTATTTTATTTAGAGAAAGGGTCTCACTGAGTTGCTTAGCACCTCGCTGTAGCTGAGGCTAGCTTTGAACTTGCGATCCTCCTGCCTCAGCCGCCCAAGCTGCTGGGATTACAGGCGTATGCCACCTTGCCCAGCAATAAAAAGTTTCTTGAAATTATATTGTTGAAACTCATTTTAAGTTTCATGACAAGCTCAAGGACAATCTAAATGAACTACAGATTAGTTTTTCAGAATTTATTTTACACATTTCCAAACTGGTTAAACATCTAACCATTCAGTAGAGATAGACTGATATTTTAGCTTAGCTTTCCCAGTCCATGAATGCTAATCTACTGTAGGTAAATGGAGATCTTTAGCTGCTATTTGTACTTCTTAAGATTAGAACTTCATTTGTGGAGGCTAATTTCCTAAATGTTTTGGATAATTGCTATGATTGCAGCTGTAATTCATAATTTTTGAATTAATGTAGTGTCCTAGCTTGCACTCCAGGCCAAAGAAAAACCTGCCTCATTGAAACAAAATGTTTATAAGACTTGATTTGAAATCTATTTGAATCTTGACATCCATTTAGTAATGAAAAGTTTCAAACATACATGCTCTATGGGCACATACAGATAACCACTTCTTGGATCCTACCATTAACATTTTCCTATATGTATTTTATCACAGATCTGCCCACCTATCCCTCCATTCATCCATAAAGCCATTTTATATTTTGATGCATAAAAATAACTTTGTAAAAACTTAGGAATGGTAATACACCAGTGCTGATATTTAAAAGGTAGTCATGTTTGCCCTGGGAATTAAATCTAAGTTTCCAGTTGTTATGTGGAGAGGTAAAGTTCAGGGAATACGTGGAAAACCACAGGACTGAAGAACCTGAGGACTATCAAACTATAATGAAAGAAATTACTCAAGCTGGAAAAATATTTGCTACATATCACATTCCTGAGCTTCTGGTTTTGTATCATTTTAAATGCCCTTAAAATAGATGATGGCTGGTGATTTTGTGAACTTTCAAAGCTTTCATTTGTTTGTTATCTGTTTATGGATAAGAAAAACATCCTAAATCCTGATTAGTAGCTAGAACTTTGAGCCAATTCTTTTTTGTTGTTGTTTTATTTTTTAAAAATATTTTTAGCTGTCAATGGATCTTTTATTTTATTTGTTTATATGTAGCGCTGAGTATCAAACCCAGGGCCTCATGCATTCCAGGCAAGTGCTCCACGCTCCACCACTGAGCCACAACTCCAGTCCTGAGCCACTTTCCCCAGACATGAAATAGTGTCCTGTTTTGTACCAAACATGAAGATTATGTAGAAGGTTGTAGCAAGTACATTAACTGACCAGCAATATATGTTTAAAAAAAATAGGAGAAACTCATTAGAATGATTCTTTGAAGAGTTTATCCCTTGCATAGACAACTTCATGAAGATATCAATACTTCCGAATAAGGACCTTTCAAACAAAAGATATAAAATCTTGGAAAAAGGGATAAATAAAACTTAAAATTTACCTTGACATTTGGTGACACAAGAAGAATAAAACATTTTTCTATCAAGAAAAATCCATGGATACCTCCAATTAGACCCAACAGTTTCCAAATATGACCTTTGCTTTCATGAAAATAATGTCCAAACTCAGCATCTTCCTGCCTATCTAAACCAAGAACCTAAAAAAAAGGGGGTGGGGGGGGAGAAAAGAACTTTTGATGACTTTGGTATCAAATAGTAAGCACAGTAGTTTAATATATTCAGCTTTCAGTCTGGGGATCTCATGATGACTGAGATATTCAAAACTCAGTTTGCCATTTGTTTTAGGTATGTGAATATTTCCACTACATGATTTAAATAGGGTCAAATAAAATGTATACAGTAGAAAATAAAGGAGAGCTTTGAATAGCTTATCCTGATGCATAAAAATGACACCTCAGTTTTATTTTAGCAAGTGGCCTAGATTTTTATACATTCTCTGTCTTGTGGCTGCTTTTTTTTCTTCCAGAAGTTCTATCTGTTGGTATATCAATATTCCAAATCAATATGATTTATACCCAGAACACAGAAGGAGATATTTCACTGGAATTTTATTCCCCCCTGACCCAATGCAACTAGAGTAAAGTTTTAATAAATATTCAGATATGTAAGAAATCCATCTGGAAGACATTCCTCCACTTGTATGCTATATGATCAGCAATACTGTCAGCCCTCTGGGACAAACAAAACAAACAAAAATCATGAAATGAACTGAGAATAAGAACTTTGCTCTGGTTGACTCTTCCATCAGTTCTTTCAATCCATTAATTGACTTCATAATTTCTTTTTTTAAAAAATTGTTTTAGTTGCAGATGGGCACAATATTTTCATTTTACATATTTATTTTTATGTGGTGCTGAGGATCAAACCTAGTGCCTCACACATGGTAGGCAAGTGCTCTACCCCTGAGCTGCAGCCGCAGCTCCCAGAATTTCTTGTAAGTCCTTACATATCATATTTCTTTCTTAAGAGTATAAAATTTGTAAACTAGCTTACTAGTTTCCAGATTTTGAATGTTCCTGACCACTAAATTAAAGAAAAAAAATAAATTATGTATAGATTTCTGTATGTATGTTCATACACCTGTGAATGTCGGCATTTGTGCATGTGCACATGTACAGATGGCCCTCCATATCCATGATCTACATCTGCATCCTTTGCATATTGAAAATATTCAGGGGAAAAACCCTGAATTTTTATTGAACAAGTACAGACTTTTATTCTTGTCATTATCCTTTTAATAACACAGTGTAATAATTGTTTGCTTTGCATTTACATTGTATTAGATATCGTAAATAGTCCAGAGATGATTTCAAGTTTAGGGAGGATATGCCTAGGATATATGCACATACTACACCCTTGAATGTATAGGATATATGCACATACTACACCCTTGAATGTATAGGATATATGCACATACTACACCCTTGCTTTCTTGGATTGCGACACCCTTGGGAATCCTGGAACTTATCCCATGGATATCAATGCCTTTGGGATGTACGTATGCATATGTGTGAGTATGACTGTGTACCTACATGCGTACTTTGAGTATATAGATATGACTAAAAATAAAACCTATGTTATTCTGTTTTTCTTTTGGTAAGTATGTTAACATATATCAACCTAATACTTGTAATTACCGTTATTTCATATGCTAGTGAGTATTGCAATATCACAAAATAAAGCAGAAGAAAACACCTTAATTTCCGGATAGAACATAGATCTTTAAGTTGAATAAATTTAGCCAATAAAAAGGGAAATTATAACAATAACATTTGTCTCATTTCCACACAGTTTACCAGGGATTGAACTCAGGGGTACTAGATCACTGAGCCACATCCCCAGTTCTATTTTGTATTTTATTTAGAGACAGGGTCTCACAGTGTTGCTCAGCGCCTTGCTCTTGCTGAGGCTGGGTTTGAACTTGCAATCCTCCTTTCTCAGCCTCCCAAGCCTCTGGGATAACAGACATGCAACCACTGTGCCCAGCTCTGCACAGATTTTTGAAAACCTGGGTCACATTCAGGACACTGATTTTTCTAACTTTCCACCACATTGGTACTGTGTCTTTCCTCTTCTTTCTAATAATTCTTGTTCTCAACTCTTTTTTTTTTCAAGCAAAGAAACTGCCCTCTAAATTTCAGGAAACCGAGGTAACTTTAAGTTCACCTCTGTCACATTTCCTGTCCACCCCCAAATCCACCCCTGCCGCTTGTAGCTAGCTGTGTGCTCCCCTCTAAAGACCCAGGCAGCCTTCAGATCCTTTTTGGCTTCCCAGGCTCTCAGGCAGTAAACAACTCTGTAACCACTGTGGTGACCTAGAAAAGGGCCCTGGCCACCGCCTCAAGCCAATAACGAGCCCTGAAATATTTCCAGAAAATTAGATTATGAAGGAAATTAAAACTAATAATGGTTTGTTTTATTTCTCCAATGCTCACTTTGCGATTTTCCAAACATCATATTATTATTGAGCCTCTAAGCAACAACAGTGACCCTGTAGAAAAGTGCCAGAGGCTTGTGGAAAATTTTTAACATCTTGGGATTTGCAAAGGGCAGGATCATTGGTCTATGGTCTCCATCCCTATGAAGAGATTTCAGAGGGAATAGATATCCACCACTCCTTTAGTAGCTTGGGTCTCAGAGCTTTCATTTCTGATAAATAGAAACCCTTAGATAACTTCAACAAAGGGCTAGCTTCTTGGTGCTTACATTTTACTGAAGACAAATCCAGACACCACGTTATTCAAGAAAGAAAATGAGAAATCCATTCTGAGGGCTTCATGAAAGAGAAGTTAATAATGGTTGCTACACTGAGCTGTGGGCAGGGTCCAAGGTACCAACAAGGGAAAAGCAAACCCAGAAACTCAATTCCACCCTTCAGGTAGAAAGGGCAAAGGGAGGAAGTGCTGTTACTGAAACAATAACATTTACCAATGCTAAGAGGGAGCTGTGAAGAAACCCACCTGCCTCTCTCTCCTCCCATCTATCTTGGGCGTCCCATGGGCTTGACCCAAACAAAATTCCCGCCTGCATGGGAGCTGAGGAGATGCAACCTTTTGGGGCAGAAAAGAGAAAAATGGGGTGTGGATCTGAGTGAGCTCAGGCAACTGGAGAAAAACCAGCATAACATCTCACAGTCCATTTTTTTTTCTACGTATAGACAACGGATATTGCCTTATGGAATCTTTCTTAAGAGGAATCTAGATCTGATCACCTTTTCTTTTTTTTTTATTTCAAAAATAAGAATAATAGGAGGTGAACTTAATGTTTGGTCGTCTCTTTTCCTCCACAAGTGCTGAGAAGCTTAGGACAAATACTCTTTCTTTCCAAGGAAAATACTGGCCGCTGTATTTATTCATTGAAGTCACTGTAAAGTTTTGTGTAAATGCCTCCAGTTGTTAAATTTAAAGAGAAATTCAACACATTCCATCTGAAATGGAAAGAAACAGATTACCTGAGGGATAAGGTGGAGCAGGGCATCCCCTGAGAGTGTCCCAACAGCCAAACCCACAAACAGCTGTAAAATAAGGTTGTAGTTCTCTTCACAGTTGTGGAAAAGGACCAGTACTGTCCCAAGCATGGAGCCCAGTGTGAGAAGTGTCACAGCCACTGTGCTGTAGCCATATTCTAAGTGAAAGGAGATCACAAAGACTGTCAGTACTCATTGTTGTTCAGTCATGTCTCAGCTACTCAAACTGCCAGAATAATCTGTTTTACAATGACAATAGATAGAGATGTGGATTGTGATATAAGTTACATATGGGGTGTTATGGTTTGGATGTGAGGTATCCTCCAAAAGCTCACATGCAAGACATTGCAAGAAGGTCCAGAGAAGAAATGTTTGGGTTACAAGAGCCTTAACCCAATCCGTGATTTAATCCCCTGATAGGGATTAACTGAGTGGTAACTGAAGTGGTAGGGTGTGGATGGAGGAGGTGGGAATTAGGGCGTGGCTTTGGGTATATATTTGTATCTGGTGAACAGAGTCTCTCTCTGCTTGCTGATCACCATGATGTGAGCTGCTTCCCTCCACCACCCTCGCCATGATGCCGGAATCATTTAGAGCCCCAAGGAATGGAGCTGACCTTCTATGGACTAATACCTCTGAAACCCTAGCCCTCCAACAAACTTTTCCTTCCCTAAAATTGTTCTGGTCAGATGCTTCAGTCACAGCAGCAAAATAGCTAACTAAAATACGGGGAAAGTTTTAATTCTTATGGAAAACAATGGACTACTCTGAAGCTCCGCTCCCTTCAAACTTAACACCCCAAGGAGACCATATTAGGGGGTGGAGCCTTTGGGGAGCGATTAGGTCATGAGGGCTCTGCCCTGAGAATGGGATTATAGCCTTTACAAGGCGCTAAAGAGACCAGACTTTCTTACACCAGTTGGAGGCTCAGTGAGAAGACACCAGCAAGTGGACCTCTCACCAAAGGCCACTCTACCAGCACCTTGATCTTGGATTTCTGAATCTCCAGATCTTACTTTCTCTCATTTATAAATCCCCGACTCTATGGTATTGTCATAGAAAGGACTAAGACAAGACTTTCACTTAACCTCGTTGCTTTGAAGTTATTCTGACTACTCTTTAATAAAAATCAAAGAAACAATCACAAACCGAGTTTATTTCCAAACCACAAAGAAATTAATATCTGTTTCTTAAAACTACAACATCCACTGACAGACACTAGCAATGAGTTCCATCTCATAGATTTTAAATCTTTAAAAGGCAAAGAAGAGATGTTATAGGGGAGGCTATAGTTTGGCCCCATGATAGATCCATTTCTGTACAAAATAACTATGTAAACTTCTTCCCAAAAATTCTCAAAACCACATGCAATGTTGAAAGTACTTCTTATTCTCAATAACTAAAATGAGTGATTTGTTGGTAAAAAATAGCCAAAAATAAAATGGATGATAATATAAAGTTGAACAGTCTGCATTTTTTGATTACTGCAATAATTTTATAACCCCTAAAATTTATACCATGGCTCCAGGTTTCCAGGTATTTTTTTTTTAGTATTCAGAAAAGCAAAAAAGTAAAATTTATAAGATTATTCAAACAAAAACAAATATACGTGAAGAAATAAAGGAGGAGATGGAAGAACAAACATTAAGAGAGAAGTGTCTTTCAGAAACAAATAAATGACTTGGAGATAAAGAGTGATTCATGGAATCATTTTCACTTGGCTGAAATCAAACAATTCAGCTATCCTAATACTTAAAGTGCTATGCACTTTTAAAGAAAATGTGCTTTCAAAAATTGTTATAATAGAGGGGCTGGAGTATAGCTCAGTGGAAGAGCACTTGCCTAGCATGTGTGAGGCAATGGATTCTATTCTTAGCACCACATACAAATAAATAAAATAAAGACCCATCAACAACTAAAAAATAGTTTTAAAAGAACAACAAAAAAGAATGTTATAATAGAAAATGTACTTTTTAACTAATTTTATGTTTTTCTGGAAAGTTCACCTTTCACGTTATTAATGGTACAACTGGTGACATGGAAATGGGCTTGGGATTTTAGAAGGACCTTTGTTGATTCTACCTTCTGAATTGTTAAGGGGTCTAATATTGAAATGAAATTCAAAGAGAACTCAGATGAAGGACAAAAATTTCAGACATTGATTCCCCCACATCCATTGCCTTCATTGATAATGGACATTTCATAAGATGATTAGGGGAGATAGAAACTTATTATTCAATAGTTGTAAAGTTTCTATTTTGCAACATGAAAAAATGTACTAGAGAGCTGTTGTACACAAATGTGAATATATTTGACATTTTTGAACTGTACAATGAAAAATGATTAAGGGGGTTGTGGATGTAGCTCAATGGCAAAACAAATAATTAGCATGCATGAGATCTTAGGTTCAATCCCAAGAACCAAAAAAAAAAAAAAAAAGGTTGAGATGGTAGATTTTATTTTGTGTAAATTTTACCACAATTAAATTTTTTAAAATTCAAAAAAGGCTGGAGAATGTGGCTTAGTGGTAAAGTAAATGCCTGGCATGTGTGAGACCCTATGTTCTATACCCAGCACTGGAAAAAGAAAAAACTTCTTTAAAAAATTGAAGTGGTTGGAATGGTCATAGAGGTCTTATTTCATTCTAATTTAGTAGGAATACCTATGTTATAACATGGCTAAAGATTTCCAACAAAGTTTCATCTCTCATTTCTCCCCAGATAGATTCTATATGGGAATTTCATTGTTACCATCTCTACATAAAACTATTTTAATTTTAATTTGGGTACCTAAATTTCCAATAAAATTCAAGGCTGTCACATTTTTATAGTAGCTATATAAGATCATAAAATGTCAAGAACTCCCAAGGACAAGTGAGGGTATGACATTTCATAGGCAAAGGGAAAACTTCCAAATTCTCTGTTTTCCTGTTATACTCTTCTTTGTCCTGTGGGTAGATGTGATGAGGAAGAGAATGGATGTTTCATAACATACATTACAAAATATTTTCAGATCCTCTGTGAGTCAGATTTTGCCTGCTCTCCTTTGGGAAGGGAAACCTGAAAACCATAAAAATCTCAGAATTTATGTTCAAAGGACTCTGATAATTTACCCCAGGTCTCTATAGAGGTGCCATGGTGTCTTGATTGGAGTCAGATGACTTGCAGAATGTTGTAAGCATTTTCCATCATTACAATAGACCTTGACCTCTCTATTAAATTCTTAGCCATTCCTGAGCAGCTAGGTCTGTAATTTGATTTAAACATGGGTATAATCCACTTTCCCAGAAACAATGAAAGGTGGCACTTAGGGGTTTAGTTACAGCCTAGCAAACAATATTTCCTTAATAATGTATCCCTGGGTCCTCCCGTCTTTAATGCAACATCTTATATTCTATAATTTCCAAAGTCCAACACAAGTCTTTTCCTTTAATCACATAATGAAAATTTTTAAATTGAGGACAGTGATTTTTTTTTTCTAGGCTCTTTGGTGTGTGTTATTTGTGGAGATTTTTCTCAGGAAGACTATTCCTTAGAAGAGTCTAGAAGTTTATCAGAAAGGGGAATAAACCTTTCATTGTAGATCTTGAGTTTGAAAACCCTTTCCCAAGTTTTGAATGTACCAGGTACTCTGCTGAGTGGCGGGAATATAAACAAGCTCATAGGTACCACAGTCCTGTCCTCAACCACTGTGACCATCACTGCCCACCAGATACTAAATTATTTAGCTGCTCACTTTTAAGAACACATTTTTTCCCTTCCCAGTGAACATGGAGGCTCTGGTCTTTAGGCCTGGCAGGCTTTTGTTCCCATAAAGTCTTCAAATGAGCCACTTGCTGCCATAGAATGCACTGTGGCTCAGAGGTGAGTTGCTAAACAATTTAGCTATGATGGGCATTGCAGGCTAGGTCAAAGAAAAAGAATGCGGTTCTGAAAAAAAAAATACATATAAGGTCCTCAAATGAATGGCAATACTTTAGAGTTGCATATGTTAACTGTCACATCTCTACTATATGTCATGGATATTCTTAAGCCACCATTGGAGGAGGGTCTTACATGTACCGTGATTTAGGTTCACTGAACACATTTTTGTACTCATGAACACCTCAGAACCTCATGGATACCCTGTGAAGTCTGTGAGAGAGCTTGTCTAGTATAGTGACTCAACAGGACTCAGGCTAGTACAAGTGTTGATTCTGTCACTTCCTGTGAGTGCAAGTATCCATACTTTCACTTCCTGTCAGTGTCCATGGCTTCACTTCCTGTGAGCGTAAGTGTCCATGCCTTCACTTCTTATGGTTGTCAACTATAACTGGGAGGCTGGTATCCCACTGGATTGCTCACCTCCATCCAAGCACATCTTTGGTTTACCTTTGTGTGCCTTCATTTTGTACATGTTCCATGATGTGTGAAAGGCTGGGAACCACCATAGTATCTCACTGTGCAGAAAAGAGACAACTTTGTGGAAGGAGAAATAAGCTTAAGGTCATGGAGTGGCTGGGGATGAAAAGAGATGACTCAATTCTGCGCTTCAGATTCCAATACTAATGTGTTTTCTCTTAGATCGTGTCACTTATCAACTGTGGGTTTTTCAGTTGATCTATGATTTGAGTCAAATATGGAGGACAAAATCAGTTTACATAAATTGTGTACTGAATATGAAATATTTATTGGAAAGCAGTATTGCTATACACATGGACACTGGGGCCAGTTTTCCTAAGTTTAAATGCCAACTTCATCATTTACCATCTGTGTGTCCTTGAGTATGTCACAGAACATCTCAGTGCCTCAGTTTTTGAGTATACTAATAGCCCCTATTCTCCTCACATTATTGGAGGATTAAATGAGTTGGTAAATATGGGATGTTCAGAATAGCACCTAGTACATCATAAATACTCTGTGCTCATGATTATTATTACATACTTTGGGCTGATCAGCTTCCTAATGAAGAACCAGAACTTACTCTCCAGCGTGGTGGGTAGAAGTTTTGCTGGCTGGTCGGTGGGCAGGTGGCAAGAGCAGCTGAGTAGCTGTTGGATGATCCCTGGACTCAGCTGCTTAAAGTCCTCCTTAGAAATGGATGAAAATCTATTCTGTAGAAATATCTCCACCAGCTGCTGAGCAGAGAAGCAACTCTGTATGGGGAAAACATGCTGTTACTAACCTCAGTTTTGAACCAGTTGTGCCACCAATTGCCATCCTCGAGGAACCAAACTAGACAGAATGTCGACAATGGGCAGAGGAAGCCATTCCTATACATTTTCCTGCTGCTCTTTGTTCATTAACTTTTTGTGAACCTCCCAGGATTATTTTTAAATCTGAGATCAAAGTCTGTAGCACCTTGCTTTCATTCTGAATCTTATTTAATATTTCCTGCACACTTTTTTCTTTCCTGAAAAGACTCACTGTTTTTATAATGTGTTGCATGGTGATGGAACCAGCAGTCAAAATAAGGCTTGATGCCTGTGTTTTGTTGGTTTTCAACGTAGCTAAGACTTCACGGGATAAACAGGAACTTGGTGGTAATGAGGTCGTTATCTTTAATAACTCCCTGATTTAATAAGCCTGTTTTGGCAACCTGTATTTCCAAAAGTGATAAAAGTAAGGTTAAAAATTTTAAAAGTGAATTCTGTGTCAACTAGCTGGTACACAAACACTCAATGATACGACTACCTGTGTTACTTGACATCACCGTTCCACAGAACAGCAGGAATTGTTGTTTTCTATTGTTTTATTTTTTTATCTTAATGTTTATAATTTTCCATATGATATAGGCATATTAATTAAGTAAAACTTATAAATAAACAACAAAGGCAACAAGTCTCTTAAAAATTGCCAAAAGGCATTTTTTTTCATCTCCGAAATAAAAGCTGATGTTTGTATACATCAAAGATTACAATGTAAATGTTTTAATATGGGAATGCAATTGGCACATATTTTCACAAGCACAAATGAATGACTTTTATTGAAAGAAGACCCCAATGCAATATATTTGTGATCTTTAGTTGCAGTGACTAAAGTGTTTTTAGAAAAGTCAGTGCTTTACGAGGCTAATCTGATTTGCTGTGCTGTAGTATTTTTAATATTTTAAACAGAGACAAGTTTTTAATTAAAAAATAATGATACATTCTTTTTCAACAATACAGACACAAAAAAAATCATCTGGTGATGGTTCCATAGATAAGAAAATTTTTTTCTTGATTAGGAAGCTTTTGTTTGCACGGAACACAAACCACACAAACCAGAAAATCAGGAGGAGACCACAGTAGAAGGACACAAAGGATCTCAGAGAATCCAGGCACTGAAGGCCACACCTCATAAGGAGCTGCAGCCCCAACTGGAAATCGGAACCAAAGATGTGTATGTGTGTACACACATGTACACGAAGCATTTTTCCTCTCTGTTTCCTTCTATGGGTATCTATTTCCTTCTACACTTTGTCCTCTCATTTGATAATCATGAGGCTATGTAAATTCCCATTCTAAAGTGACATTCAGTCAGGAATCCAAGAATGGATTGAGTCTGCAAAACCTGACAAAGAACTGATTAGTTCAAGAAAGTCATCTGGGGGCTCTCTTGGGTCAGTTATCTGTCTGGTAGGTCAGTTCTACCCATGTGGTAGGAGTGAGGAAGGCATTTGTTACAAAGGAATTGTGCAAGAATTCCAAAAAGGTTCCTACTCACCTGAAAGTATCACCTGAAAGTTAAATATGTGGTATTCCTCCCTTAAATAAGATAATGTGTACCAAAGACAATATTCTTTTTTGAACCATTTGTTACAGATGGAATATGTTTATCTCATTTAAAATACTGCCAAAAGAAAGGGAAATTAGTAACACACTTTTGATGATGAAATCTCCATCATAAATATCTTATGGGAAAATGTCTAGCTGGTAAGTAAGAGCATAGAGGTAAACAGGAACAGAATATCATGCATCTTTTCCCAGTTCATTGTCAAGAAATTGAATAGTTTCTAGTTTTAGAATACCTTCTCAGACAGAACAGTTATTCTATTATAAGCTTCTGTGCCCTTGATCTTTACTTGCTATTGCTCTGTAAGTCATTATTGTTTTAAATTTCTTCTGAAATTGCTAATATGAATGTCTTAGTGGTGACTCATTACATTCCATAAAATGTTAAAGAATAGAATGAAAATTTAGAATGTCTGGTCAGTAATCTTTAAAACACCTTTATTCCTTTGCATAAAACTTCAATATGTGCTGACTCTTGTGTTGATGTCATCAAGTTTCTATGAAAGTTTTCAAATGTCTTCTAAAATAATGGTGTCTAATTTTCCCTTTTGATAATCACTTGGAGGGCTTATTATAAGATAGAGTTTTGGGCTCCACTCTCAGGGTTGCTAGTTCAGTAAATTCTGGGGTGGGGCCTGAGAATATACATTTCTCACAAGTTTCTTGGTGATAATAATGTTTCTGATCCAGTGACAAGACTTGCAGAATGTTGTCTAAATAATATAAGCAGGGTCCTCAGAACTGGTATTCCATGTTAGGGTCCCACCAAGAGTCACAAAAAAGTGACATATTGGGACAGAGAAGAATAATTGTAGAAGAGATTATTTCATTTATTTTGCATAGTTAGCACAAACAAAAATTGTAATTGTTTTTAAAAATGCATGCCTTAAATAAGAAAACATAAATTTTAATAACCTTTGTTCCTTATGCAAATGAAGTTTCCATAAATCAAATTTATTCCCTTCCTGAAATATGGCTCTGGAGACACACTTAAGGATACTTTACAAAGATTAATCTGGAGGTCATTTTTGTCACCTTCCATTGAATATAATAATCATAAGTTTGAAAGAATCAATTCTGATTGATATATTTTATACATGACATAGGTAACAGAAATTAACTTTTTTAAAATGCATAGTAGCAAAAATATTTGATATTGCCCAATCATGCATTCACAACTTGTGAACACAAAATCCAGAATTATTAGGAATATAAAGTAGGTACTCTTGTCTGTTTTAAGATACAGAGTGTATTTCATAGAAGTATTGCTCATTTAAGATATAAAGAACAAAATATTTTTAAGATATTTAAATCATTTCCCAATTAATAATATAGTAGGTCCAATTTCCTGGACCATTTCCCAAATAATATCATAGTTGTTAAGAATGTGACCTATATTATTTATATATATATGATATGTATATATCATATATATATATATTTATATATGTAATATATATAAAACTGAAGATATATATCCTCAGTTTCTATAAACTCAAGCAATGCTTATTAGCTCCATAGCTCATTTATAGGATGCAATAATACAAACTAACACATAGTTATTCTAGGAACTAATGAACTAATGCAGGTCAAAATAACACAGTATCTGATGCATAATAAGTATTTAATAAATGCAAGCCATTATCACAGAACACTAAGTTCTGAAGATTTTAAATGACTAGGGCAGAGAAAGATTCTTTGATCAAAGTTGGGTTCAGTAAGATTAATTTGTCTAAAATGAACCTCTCCAAACTCCTTTACAAGCCACGGTTAAATGTGTATTTCCAGTATATTTTCCCAACTTGTTTGACCATAGCACCTAAAGAGAAGCTAAGGTAGACCAGTGACTGTTCTCTGAAACACAACTTTAGGAAATACAGATATAGATACGTTTGTAGGCTCACCTATCACCTTTTAAAAAATCTTCAGTACCATCTACTATACAAATAATGTCATGTTGCTCACAATCTAAAGCAATTGCTTCCTAATCTAACTTAAATTTTTTATGCATTATTGTAGTTATTTATGCAATGTATATATCCTCCTCTGCCTTGTATTGTCCTTAAATGCTATGCCTATATTTATTCAGCACTGGTTTCATTATGCCTAGGATGGTGATTGGTACATACTAAATGTTCACTATATATTTTCTGAACTAATTTTATATGGATTTGATAGTGACCCAAAGAAGAAAAGAGTAATATATTTCATTCTCCTAAATATCTTGGCTTTTCGGTGGATACAACATCTTTATTTTTATTTTATATGGTGCTGAGGATCGAACCCAGCGCCCCACACATGCCAGGAGAGCATATTACCAGTTGAGCCACATCCCCAACCCCCTTGTTTTTATTTCTACAGGAACTTGCTTATAGAAAAAGAAGTAAGACCATGCTATAGAAATAAATCATTTTTACTTTTAAGAAAATATACATTCTCTTCTTGAATTTTCTACAACTCTGATAGAACTCTCACTGCTGAATTTCTTTATTAATAGCAAATGATTATATGAGAGAAATAATGGAAATACCTGATCCCAGGAAACTGGGCCATCATCTGAACCTTTGTCCACAGACACAGATAGATTAGAGTAGCCCCAATCATGGATTGTTATGTTGTTTTGTTTCCTTTGAAGTTGATGGATTTTATCCTTTTTGATACAGGTGGTTTTGGTCCAGAGAGTATTGAGAAGTTGGTCTAGTTCTAGAAATTTCATACAAAATTGGGTGTGACATAGAATAGGCAGATCTTGTTCAGAATAATTATAATTTCACATGGCTATAGCATAGACATTTTACAAGATAAATTTTTGTTCTGTTGAAAAATCAAGGTTTCATTCTGAACAAAGACATAACATTTATACCTCACATGAATATGGATTCTCTCACAGGATCTACCTAAGGCTGAACCAATCTTTTAAAGGTATTCCCACCATTTAAATACACTAGAGATGATAAATGGGCAACACAACCAATGAAAATGTCTTCCATTAAGTAAAATATTTTCCTTTAATACAAATGTATAAATTAAAGAAGATACTAGCCTAGATTTTAGGAAATGTATTTCCTTGAGTCAATCCACATCATTAGTAGATTGATTACTACTTTAATGTAGCTAAGTCAATCAAAGTGTCTTCCTCTGTGGATATGAAGAAAAGAAAAAATAAATGAAAGGGAGATGTGATTACAGAGACAAACTAGATCTTGTTTTCCAGTGATATTATGGAATGAATATAAGTTTATAGATTGCAATTTTGTTTCCCTCAATATTACTCTAGGCTTCAAAAAATACAGAGGAAAATTAAATGAAATTATAAATTCATATGGATTTATTCATCCTTTTACTTGTTACTAAAATGTCTTTGGAATTCTCCTAAATGTTATCAATGATAGAAAAACTACAAACTAGAATTTTATTTTAAATGATTAGTTTTAAATTAAAAAAATCATGAGACTTGCAGAGAAAAGGGAAAATGTGACCCATGTTCAGGAAAATGAGTAGTCAACAAATACATCCCTGAGTAATCCCAGATGTTGGTTCTAACAAATTCTTCAAAGCAGCTAGTGTAAGCATGTTTAAGGAACTAAAGGAAAACATACTTAAAGAAAAAAAAGGAAAGTATGAAACAACAAATCACCTAATAGTAATTTTCAATAAGGAAATAAAAATTAAATAAAAGAAATTCTGGAGAAGGAAGACATAATAACAAAAAATTCACTAAAGGCACTCAATAACATATTTGAGAAGGCAGTGGGGGGGTGGGGGGGGAATCACCAAACAGTGAAATAAGCTAGACACTGAAAATCGTGTATGGATTTTTCTCTTACCTATGGAAGTCAGAGAGAAATAATGAATTTTTTAAAAGGGGAAGGGTCTTATGATAATATAATGGGAATCAGTGGAGTAAAGGAAGGGGAATTAGGGAGAAGAAGGCTAGTGAAAGGAGGAACAGCAGAATGAAATTAACCAAATTATGTATGCACATGTATACACCTATCACAATGAATTCCACTTTTACACATAACTGAAATGTACCAATTAAAAATTGAATCCATTAAGAACCACTAAACAAAAAGATAAATTAACAGAAACAACCCATTTTGAAGAATAGAAAGTAAAAACAGAGGAAGAACAAGAAGTCTCAGAGAGTTATGGAACAAGAAGCATATCAAACCTATGTATTGGCAGTCACTGAAAGAGAGGACAAAGAGAAAAAAAATCCGAAAAATAATCTATTGAACAAAATAATACCCCCAAACTTTCCAAGCGATGTAAAAATCTAACGTGTTTAAAAAGCTCATCAAACACCAAGGAGGATAAACACAAAAAGATCCACACCCAAACGCATTATAATTAAGTGGTTGCATGTCAAAAGACAAAGATAAATTCTTGAAAGCAAAAAGTGAAAAAGGACTCATCACATGTGAGGGAGCATCACTATAGTTAACCACTGACTTTCCATCAGAACAATAGAGACCTGAAAGTAGTGGGATGGTATAATCAGAGAGCAAAAAGAAAAAAATTGTCATTTAAGAACCTAATAGCCAGCAAAATAATCCTTCAAAATAAAGGTGAAAAAAAAATTCCAGGTAAACAATGAATGAGAGAATTCATTGCTAGCAGATATGCCTTATAAGAAATATAAAATTAAGTCCGTTAGGCTTAAAAGAAATGACCCAAATGTACCTTTTGTTTAAATTTTTCATTTTGTTCAAGTCTACTGGAAAAATGAAGAGTACTAGAAACATAAGAATGCAAGTTAATTAAAATATTTTGCTCATTTGTTCTCTAAATACTTTTAATTTGTTCTAATTAGTTATACATAACAGTAGGATATCTAAATTTAATCAGGAAATACTATAGGCTTTTCTTTTAAAATCAGCAATATAATAAGAATACTAATCACTCCCACTCTTATTGTATTATATTGGAATTATTAACCAGTGCAATTCCACAAGAAACAAATAGAAATACAAGACTTAGAAAGAGAAAAAATTATATCTTTCTGAAGATGATATAATTATATAGCCGAAACTCCTAAAAATTGATGTAAAAAGAAAATAATCAGAGTAGGTTACAAAAATAATCTAAAAAAATCATGGCTTTCATATATCTAAAGATAAACTAGAGGATATAATTAAAGAAAACCTCACTAATGGGATCCAAAAAGAAAGTTAGATGCCTATATATAAAATAACAAGAAACTCCTAAAACCTGTGTGAGGAAAATTTTTAAAAGTTCCATAAAAATATACATGTAGACATGAATAAATGGAAAAACATTTTTTGTTCTTGGATATAAAGGTGCAAGACCTTATAAATACCAATTCTCTTTAAGTAATTTTATATACATATTACATATAATTATATATGTATATGCAATGTATTTATATATATATTTTCTATATATACATATTTTTTTCTATCATAATAAAATTACCTTAAGTTTTTTCTTGGAGCTTGACAATTTGATGGTATTCATTAGAATGAACAAGCAAACTAGGAAAATCTTGGAAAGAACTATGGAGAAGGCTAGCTGTACTAGGCAATGAGATGCTTTTTAAAAATCTCTCTCTATCCATCTTAATGCAGATTTGAAAAATAAGTCATACCACTTTTGAGTCATCTGTCATCTGTCTTACCTAGTACAAAGAAATGTGCAAAAAAATTCTGATTTCCTTCATGACACCCCATTTCATCTAAGAGCCCCAAAAAGGAATTCAGCAAAGACAGAAAATTTACATTATTTTAATTTAAAATTAAATGGTTCACATATATGATGATAAGCAAACTGGTTGTTGACCATCTTGAACCCTGAATTAGTGAATTAGCCTTTCATGATTCTACAGAACACTCTGCCACCTCTGTCCCAGTTTATTTATTTAATTACTTCTTAGTTGTTGATGGACATTTATTTATTTATATGCGGTGCTGAGAATTGAACCTAGTGCCTCACACATGCTAGGCAAGTGCTCTACCACTGAGCTACCAGCCCCAGTATTATGTGCCAATTAGGAAAGGGTATATTTAGGTCTATGGCAGACCTAAAAATCTTCCCTTTGGCTTGATATCACAATTTTCATCAACACAGAAAGGGGCCAAATCTGTCTTTACACCTCATCACCACACAGACATCATAACACATTTGCCTTGAAAAGCCACCTGAGCCCCTCTTACTACATGCCGACATAAAATGGTACTTAAAATACAACCGAACAAATTCAGTCATTGAAATGCTTCAGCCTTTGTTTTTGGCACAATCGTTTTGGAAGCTGTGACTTGGAAGTTAAATTCATGAAGACCCTCCTTACCTGATAAGTGGAGAGTATTCGTGCTATTCAAGAAACTGAAAATATATTCTGTAAAATAGTCTGGGGCTGGCAAGTTTCTTCGTCCCAGACAAACACCCTGGAGGGACAAAGCAATGATTGTCGCTGCCAATCTGGGAAGTGTATGTTCATCCGCACCGTCACTGTTCTGGATTCCAGATTTTTTCTGTAGCATTTTTGTTCCCATACACTGAAATCACATACAAAGAAAAAACTTTTAACTTCTAAAATTATTTCGAATACTTTAAAATTATCTCTAGGATTTCCCCCCCAAGGACAAGGAATAGTCCATCGGAAAGAAGATTGAATTGTGTACTTGTGTACGGGAATGACTGTCATCTCACAAAGTTGTCTCAGATGCAACTGTATTTGGAAATACCCCCTTCTTCCACTTTTTTTTTTTTTGGTGCTGAGGATTGAACCCAGGGCTTGTGCATGCAAGGCAAAGCACTCTACCAACTGAGCTGTATCGCTAGCCCAATACTGACTTCTTTTATCTGCCATGATACTGAGTGTTCTAAGGCCCCTTCCACCAGTCCTCAGTTATCCAGCCTTTCTTATTATCATCTCATGGATGTGCTTTTCCCAAGATGATCCCCTGCTCTTATAGCATCCTCTCAATTGGTGAAATCTCTCCCACCTTCCAACACAGCCTGCAGGCCAATGACTTTCAAGTCTATATTCCCTACCTTGACTTCACACCAGCCCTGCTGCCTTAACCATCACAGGGCACTTACTTACTTCCACATCAGCCCTTAGTCTCAAGTTCAGTGTGAACTTATTACAAATCAAAAGTCAGCACAGGGTCTATGTTCTTTGAACTCTTAAAGACATAGGACAAATGACACGGAGCCTTTTTTCATATTTATATGTTAATTTTGCTCAACTAAATTATAAATATCTAAAAGGCTAGAATTTTGCCTTATATTCTACTAGTATTCCCATTCGTTGGTTTAAACATTGATTTTATGCCTACTGTGTGCCTGGCACCATGCTTAGGCCCACTCCAGATGAAGAAGAGAATGTGCTCATCATCAGAGAAATGAAAAGAAGGTTATTGTGTCAATGTTCAATTTTCGTGACCTGGGACAAGGAATAAAATGTACACATTAGATTTATTCCTTTCTAAGTCTGTAATTGGTGAACTTGGCAGGGAGCATATTCATTGCTGTGGTAGACAGCAGAATGGAAGGCTGAGAGTCAGTTATCAAAATCTTGTTAGATTTGGAGACATAGCAAGAAGTTCTTTTGCATGAAAATAAGTTAAATACTAGATAACATGAACCTCACAGAAGTATGAATTTTTCATAGAGGTTGTAAAATAGTAACCCTTACAAGGTGCCATTGATTTCATCCTTGAAGTGTTTAGGGTGTAGCCAAGAATGCGCATTCTCTATGCAAGGGGCAGGGCTGGCAGAGAGCTCTGTGCACATCCCTATTCCTCTACCAAGAAATCACAAACAGTAAAAGAAGAGGTGGAACACTAAGGGATTGAGTTAGGAAGATGGGAGACAAAGTTGTTTGGAATGAAGAGATGGAATGATGTCTGTGTTTTGTTCTTTAGGGGAGTTGGCCACAGTAGGACCCTATGGAGTAGAGGTGTTTCTTTTGGGGAATGAGTGAGGTTCACCTGAAATAGCTGTTACTGGTTTGATTCGTAGAAGCCAAGCCCTGTGCAGATCAAGACCTGGGGTTGCTAGTGGAGGGTCTCCTGTTCCAGCACCCCCTACCATGACCTCACATCATCTGGTCAAAAAGAGCAGCAGCTACAGTGAGGTGTCAACAGCCTTCTGCAAAAGTCTATATCAACTGATTTCCTAGGGAGTCCTGGGTGTGCCTAGTTCCAAGAACTAGGAACAGTGCTATCTCTAGGAGATCACTAGTCTAAGACCTAGCAAAGGCTATGAGAGCAGGAGCTCAATTCCTGTTGAATAAAAGTTGTCCATGTAACATTATTTTACCCTATTCTGAGAATGTCTGATCTCACAAACACTCAGAAACCCAGGTATTGGCAGTACGTGTGTAATAACCATAAACCTAGACACATACACACCATCTGGTTTTAAGCACTGGGTTTCCGTTTAATTTGCATCACAAGACAGTAATGGGGAGGATGACTAAATTCCTAGTGGCTAATTCAAACGCATCTTGTGTTGTATAGATGTTACAATGAAGCCATCATATCCAGGAACACATCCTTATTAAACAGAAAATTGATTTCTCTCAAGGAAATTTTTCCTAAAATGAAACTAGAAACAAGATTATGGTCCAATTTTGATATTTACATGATTAGAGCTACTTCATGATGTTGGCAAAGTGCCCTGTAAACAGCCTTTCTATTAGTTCCACTAATGACAAGAGAAACTAAACAGATTTACAGCAAACTGGACGATATGTCTGCTGGCCATTAAGTCAAAGCATGACTATTCAGATACCTTTAGGTTACTGGAAGTAATCATTGATATGGAGAACCAAAATGTCTACACATAATCAATGAATAATTCAAGAGAGAAAAAATATTTTCAACAATTTCTCAAAGTGGTACAGGTCCTCAATTAATTCTGCTAGAAAAAGGGGCTTCAAAAACCTTGATGTTCAGAATCTTTACCTTCTGAAACTTTCCACTGCAACCCAGAAAGCATAAACACCATTAAAAGTTCAGCTTTTGCTAGAATAGTAATGAGGAAGCAAATGAGCAGGTGCCCATTTCCTAATGGGAGCTGGGAGAGATGAGAGGCCTCTGAACAGACCCTGTGCACAGGCAGACCATGTAATCAAAAACCATAAAAGGGCTCATGCTGATCATCATGAATAATGCCTTTGGCAAGATGCTTCCTTGGGAAAATAATTAACAATGAATTCATCTCTCTCAAACTGTTTCTGCCTTCTTCCCTGGCCAGTAGCAGGGTAGGTAGACACAGTACCCTCCACCATTACAGTTCAGTCCTTGCAGACTAATTAAAAACCCTGAGTCACTGGAGTGCTCAAGGGGAGTCAGAAGACAGAGCTGCCCGTCACCTGTCCTGCCTGCCTATCAGCCGCTGGCTTTCTGGCTAAAATTCATCTTCTGATTAGTCATCACATTTCTACTTTTAGACTCAGATTTCTGAATTATGTCACTTACCATACCGTGGATTAGGAAAAAAAAAAACACATAAATACTTATCTTTCTTAGAAGTTTTTGAAAGACTTGGGAATCATTAACTGACTAAATATACATAAGTGAATAAGAATCTGAGACAGCATCTTAGCAGCAGAGCTAGTTAGCAACTGTGCCCCTGTTACCTGGCTTCTGGATGTGTCAAAGTGCTGCCTGGTGAAAGCCAAGATATCTTCTGTCTCATTCTGTGAAAGGAAATAGGAGTCTTCATCCTTCCTGAGGCTCAGGAGGCTGTGTAGGTAAAATTTATACTCTTTATTACTCATGTTGAGCTTTGAAGAACAGATCTCTTCCTGGTGAATAATGTAATAGAGGAGGAGAAGAGAAACTCTCTGGACCACCTCTTCTCTAAGCTGATCTTCAAAGTCTCCTCCAGCTATTAGTAATAGTGCATCTGGTTCAAAACACTGTGGAGGGGAGGGAAGAAAGAAACAGAAGCAAAGTTTTAACAAACAGCTCCAGAACACGGACAGCCATGGGGTCTCCACTGCCTATACTTTATGTGTAGAAGGGGAAAGGAGTCAGGTCTGATAACTAGATTCAGATAGGAGCATCATGGCTGGACTTTCATATAACAATAATGCTCTCCTCAGAAGCCTTTTTTCTAAGAGTAGTCTAGTCCTTCTATCTCCAACCATAGTTGTCACACTGTCAGAGTTGTCAGTCATATAGTTGTAGATCTGCTGATTTACATAAAACTAGCCAATTCTTTGGCTTTTAAAATGATCTCCCATGAGATATCAAATAAAATCCAAACTCCTTACAGTTTTCTTCCTGATCTAGCCCCTGTCTACCCTACCTGCCCTACCTCATCTTAGCCTTTCTCTACAATATAACTGAAATTCTGCCCCTATGATTTTTCTGTCGGTTCCTCAAAGCTCTTTTCCCACATCTTTTGGGTCTTCTTGTTCCCCTTATTTCTCAGGCATTAGCTCAAAGTGCCATCCCTTTAGGGAAGCCTTCCCAAAGACCTGCCAGCCCCCAATCTTTGTTCTTCTGCACAATGCTATCCAATAGAAATATAATGCAAGCTACATGTGTTTGGAATTTTCTAGAAGCCACATTTTTTTAAAAAAAGAAACAGGCCAAATTAATTTTAATAATATTTTATAGAAATTCACATATCCCTAATAATGATCATTTCAGCATGTAATCAAAGATTTTTAAAAATTATTAATTTTGATGAAGCACATATTAAGTGCTCAATATCTACAAGTGGCTATAGCCACTGTGTTAGATAGCCACCTCTGGAACATATCATTATTTTATTTGCTTCATAGCACTAGTATTATAAAATTACTGGGGTTTTTTTCTTGTTTATTTTCTTTATCCCCCATGAAAACAAGTGGATCGTGAAGGCTAGGTTTTTGTCAATTTTGTGCAGTTGTTTACTTAGGTATAAAAATTCAGTGATGGAGTGCCATATACCCCTCATCAATCTTACCAAAGATAATTGCTAAAAATGTTTCCACTGAAGAGAATCAGAACACATACCAACCCCAAAACATATCACTTTGACACACTGACACCGTTGAGCTAAAGGCAATTGAAAATCAGTAGATGAAGAAGGTCTCTCTGCCCTCCCGCTTTGTCTCTAAACGCCATTATAATTTCCCATGAGAAATGTTTCCTCCATGTACCAAGAATATGAAAACATTCTTATCACTGGAGACAGAGTTGATGCAGATATTCTTCTATACAAACTTGACTACAAGAACCTTACTAATGAAGGAAATTAGTATCCATCATCTATTTTCCATTCATTTCCCCACAGTTTACCACCCATTTTCCCTCCTCTTGTCACATCTCCACAATTTATTGCTCTTTGTTAAAATGGTATACAAGTCCCTGGGTCCAGCCACTTCTTCTGGGCTTGCACTTCTTCCTCTGAGGTTTTCCAAGCTACATAAAAATATTAACATCAAACTAAACCTGTATGCCTTTTCTTCTGTTATGCTTTAGTCAGTTCAGCTCACAGGCCTCAGTCACAGAATCTAAGTGGGTAGAGGAAAAGTCTTTTGTCCCCTATCACAAACCACAGGCAGATGTGGCTCCTCTAATCTGAAAAATTCACATGGTCTGAGGGGTTAGGGATAACATCATAGGGCAGTAAGAAAAAGATGGACATGGGAATTGTGGATAGGCAGCTTTCTTAGCAAGAGAGCAGCTACCTTTTGTCAGAGACAACTGGGAGGCTCCTGAGATTCTCACAGAATCTGAGAAGCAGCTCCATTACCTAGCCACAACAACCTCAGAGTGAAGTAATGAAATGAATGCCTGTCAGTATCTCAGAGTGAGTTGTCCCCACTTAAAGGTTCTAATTCTCTGCCTTCTGTGCTACCCAGTAGGTCAGAAGGTGCCCTCTGGTACATACCACCCTGATCCAGAGGAACAAATTTCCAAAGCAAAGGATAATGATGTTCTTCCACAAGCCAAGGAACTCCAGTCTCACTCCCATCTCAACTGCAAGGGCTTGAGAACTCAGCAAAGAGAGGAGAAACAGTATTTGCAATGAGAGTGAATTTTACTTTTACAAGTTTAGCCGTTTGCAGGATTAACACCAACAACAAGTGAATAAGTTGAAATAAAAGTGCAATAAAGTCATTCTTGGTTCCAAACAACCCCCTCCTGAAACCAAACTAAGGTAGTATTAGCTCCCAATTATTAGCAGTTTGGTGCCCAGAACTGTGCTGAGCACCTTAATATCCAGGCACTCCTCAGAGTATAATCTAATTGGTTCTGGAAAATGTTTAGGCTAATGATTTCTTTGACAGTGAAAACCCTATTCCATTATTTTAGATGGAAAAATAATGTATAATAATCCTGTATAATAATCCACCAAATATTTTCACATACTGTAAGGCATTTAGAATACCAGTTATGCAATTACTTAATATTTAGTGAATTGATGGATACATTTGTATGCAATATGCAAAGATAATAAACAGAAATAAGAATTATATTTTCCTTCTGTTAAAAAAAAAGTGTACCTCTAGTATATGTGAAAACCATTATAAGACCTGATAAGTAACTAGCTTAAAGCCACAGAGCTCATAATGGTTAGTTGTACTAATGCTCATTCCTGCTCTAGTAAGGATAGGCCTTATTCTTTTATTGTTTTCTTTTGTGTCATGGATAACATAAGCTGTGGACCCATTGTACAGCCCTCCCAATCAATTATTTTCCTTCCTTCCTAATTTATAGGAAGAAAGATAATCTAAGATCAATAGGATTGGTAAAACTCAAAGAGCAATCAGAATGAGGAATTTATACATGCAGAGGGTTAAATGAATTCATGATGATATACTGATGGGTGGGACTGGATCAGTAGGAAGAAGAACATCAACACCAAGAGAGAATGCTCATGAGGCCACCAGACCATGCACAGATAGCCAGGGCTTGGACACACAGCAGTGTATGTGGCCACATTTCATCAGGTCTGAGATGCCTAAGACTCAATCCATCAATAGTTCCTGCTCAACATTTTGCCAGGCCTTTTCAGGATTAGAATATCGGGTTTGCAAGGCATAGGGCAGCTGAGAATGGGGTATGCATTGTAATCGTGCTAAGTATTACAGAACTGGTTTGTACAAGGCATACAACACACAAGGTAAAACTAACTTCTGACTTTGAAAAGTTTAAACCAGTTATGGAAGCATCTAATTTTGTGTCTCTAGAGATTTCAGTTGAATAAACAGGTACTACCTAGCCCTTGCTTTAATATTTTGAGGCTTGCTTAAAAAAAAAAGTGTAACTGTGAATTAAATGACCAGGACCTGAGAACTTTGCTCCCTTTGATGATACTAGAATCTTAGAAAAGTTATCCTAATACAGAAGGTGGTGGTTTGAGGAACAAATGCAGCAGAAAGCATCAAATGAAATAAATAAGGAAAAACAAATCCCCCAATTGAAAGCACTTTAGGGGGTGGTGGTGGGGAAGGGGACAAGGATTTTCAATATATGGCCACTAGATTTGTTTTCATTGTTAAAGTTTTTGACTGAATTGTGTGTGGGAAGGATGTTTAGCAAATTTTTGCAATTATTGCCACCCCATAGGCATCAAGATCTACTCTGACCAAGGCTGCTGACTACAGTGAAGTGATTCTTTGTTAAAGAAGAATAGACCCATTCAGGAATAATCCAATGATTTTCCTTCAAATCTTGTCATGTGGAGGCATAAGTTGTAAAAGGAAAAATGCCCACACAGATTCTAGGAATTCATTTTGAAGACTTCATAAAGCAATAAGCTTTGGCAAAAGATTGATTCAAATTCAAGCAGAGGCTTCCTTACAAGCTAATAGGTTACCCTGATCCTTGGTAATAATTGTTCATTACACCCTGAAGCCAAATCAGATTGGCTAGGTAAGTGATTCAGCTTCGCTTATTGCTTATGCCAGGTGAGAACCTTGGTGGCAAAAGCATTATGATAATTTCTTTTTTTGTACATCAATAAGACAGCTGCCAAACCTACAGGATGAACTTGAGGTTTTAACCTCATAAATGTTAAAAATTAGATTTTGATCCAATCTACTGTCCTCTTTTAAGTTCTTAGATTTTTGTGAGGTCTTGTTTGGGTATGAGGAATATTTGTTTTTAATGGACAATAATCAATGTTAATATACAAGAAGGAAATTTTATTTCTTCCTTTTCCTGCCAAAGGACTGGATGGATGTTAGCTGATGGCAGACCATGGCTCTCGATGGGTCTGAACAAGTTTTAGTGGCTTTTTTGACTGACAAGAAGAAAGTCTTTGCTTCGAAGAGTGAGGGTAAACTTGTTAAAGATGCAAGATAAATCTTGTAATTTTCTACATTGTATCCCATGAAAGTTATGACAAATGAATGGGAGGGTGGTGCTGAGTGTGAAATAAACAAAAAACCTTTGTGTCTCAACTTAAATGTGGCTGAGAATTGTTTGAAGAACTTGGTTAAAATCCTGAGCATCTGGCACAGCTGAGGGGACCTTGTGGGACAGGCAGGAAAAGCATCCTGAAGAATGTCACTGTTCCAATGTCCCTGGACCAGGAAGGACCAGCTACATCTGCATGAGGTACAGGGAAGAGAAGGCAAAGAGGAAACTTGAGCTCCTGTGTCCAAGCTCATGCATGCCCAGATGTCCCTGTGATTCCCCAGAGATATCCCCAAGGAGAGACTCACTAGATCAGTTCTACTGATGAGGAAGCCGAGAGTCAGCAGGTCCCAAAAGCTAGAAGGTGCCAGAACCAGGTTCTTTTTCCTTTGGGAAACCATGTAGGGTCCTGGTTCACATTAGTACTGAAGTAGAGTCACTTAATCCCTCATTAAGTCCAGTAAAGCTGTTTCTCATTAAAAAAGAAAGAAAAGAAAAAGCCAGGATCACATAAGAACTATCCAAAGACTACAGAGGAATCGGTTTATATTTAAATGCCCAATATTTCCAAGGAACCTCAGGTTTTCTTTTAATTCTATGTTTACGTAGACTTACAATATTTTCCTCCTCACAAATTCAAGGCACCCACTTCCCTTACTTTTCCAGACATTGAGAGATATGAGCTCACTCCCTTACCCTGTCATTTTACCATAGAGTTTCTAGCATGAGCCCTGCCTACCAGTAAAGTCCCTGAGATGACCAGACTCAAAGCAAGCTGAAGCCCTATGGTTTGGGACAGAACCTGGGTATTTATGAAATCGGAAGGATTCTGCTTTCACTAGTTTCTCATGAATGGCAGGGATATATTCCCTGGGCTCCTTGGTGACAGGTAAGGCAGGTGAGTGGAAGCCCACTGAGCAGGTGAAGCTGAGATTCACCTTGCTTCACTTCAGTTTTCTTCCAGAAAGGAAGAAATAGAGCATCAGAAAGAGTGTGAAACTATTATACTATTTCAAGGCCTGGAATGAAAATAATTCAAAGGAAAGCCAAATGGGTCAAATTCTTGATAATGACACAGAAAACAATAAATGTGAAACAATCCCTTTTCCCCAGGCCCCAAAATGGAGAACAATTTTGCTTGTTTACATTCCCCCTAGCAAGACCATATTCAAGCAGCCTTAATAAGGCACTCCATGTCATTAAAGGAGAACGTTGCACTGAAGCGAATTCTCAGAGGACATTCATAACACATGATTCCTGGGTACATCTAGAGGCATGTCTTCTGTTGCTATGTATCCATGTACATATTAATGTTGTCATACATGAATTGCCTATTATAACAAGTGTCCTCTGGGAGCCACTGGACATTTTAATAATTATTGAATTATTTATCATTGAAACAGAGCAGAGAAAGACTCTTATCTATGAGTAAGATCCCTTCTGTCACCAAAAAAGAAGAAGAAGAAGAAGAAGAAGAAGAAGAAGAAGAAGAAGAAGAAGAAGAAAGAAAGAAAACATTTGGCCATGAAATCCTTCCCCATCCCAGAACTATGTATGATTGAAAAGAAAATTCCAAAATTTAATTTGGAAAATTTGGAAGCAGTCATTTGCATCTGTTTTGCTTATTTTTTTCATTTAACTATACATTTGTAGGTTCTTCCCCCCAAAATCTCATGGGTCAGCAATACAATGGTAAAGATCAATTTTGCTTAATTTTTCTTTGCAGTTATTTTAAAGACACAGGGCTCTCACCTTATACATTGTTCTATCACCCCTCTACCATGGCATCTACCCACCCCAATGGGATGAATTCTCAAGCCTCCAATGAATGCATATTAAGTTCATCTGGAGAGATTTTTTTAAATTCCATCCTGGGAAATTTCAGTCTCCATCTGAGGAGGATAAGGTGCCAACATAGGTATCTGTGAAACTTTCCAGCAGATTCAGAAGTGCATCCAGGGTGGGGATCCACTTTGTAGACTAGGAGAAAGCTGTGCTATGGACCTCAGAAGTCATGGATCTAATTTCAGGTCTACCTGTATGTAGCATTTCTCTCCCTCAGCTCAGATTGGTCATTATGAAGACAATTATCCAATCATGAACTTCCTACCATGAAAAAATATCGGAAAACCCCAATCAACATCTAGAAAAAAAGTACTCAAACATTGAACATGAGACAAACATTAGACTGCTATAATTACACTACAGAAAACAAATAGCATCTATCTAACTAGTCACTGGCAAGTTGATTGCAGGCTCAAAAAAAGATTATAAAATTAGAAAGAAGAAAGGACTAAAAGTTCAAGCTCATAAATACCTCTAAACATACAGAAGTGTTCTCAAAAACATAAACATTACCCTTTCAACAACAACAACAACAAATTCTCTATCTTTAAGTATTCTCTGCAGAATGCTGAATGGTTTGTTGGATCCCAAATCTGGATGTTATTTGACCACAATGCATTGCCCACTTGGGTTTTAGAAGATCTGCATTTCCTTTTGCTTTGCTGAAGTAAGCAACCCTAGCATCCATTACTCTCTTTGGAACACACCTTGGCACCTGACCCCATTGCATTTCACTAACCAGGTTACAATCTCCTCGTATTCCATTTGTCCTCCGGGGGCACCCCGTCTTCTCCAACAATGTTTTGATGAGGCTTCGTGAGTGGTTGAGGGGCGGGTGGTCACCAGCAGAGAGAACCTGTAGTACTTCTGCCAGTTGGCCTTGACTCCCAGTGCTGCTGCTGTCCTTGGTTGAGGGTTTGACTGTCTCAGTCAAGGGAATGAGGCTGAGTAGAAAGAACAATGGTACCCAAATTTCTGAATGTTTGGTCCACAAACACATTTCCACGCTTCCTTTACCTTGAATCTGTCTTAGGTAGGTGTGAGTGGGTGGCTGTTCACAGGATAAACTTGAGACCAGAAGAATTTCTGTGGTAAAGGGCGGGGGGAAATAAAGGCTTCAATTATTGTGTCTGCAACATGTTTGAAAGGATTCATTAATTGGGTGGCTAAGCTGATTTGCAATGACAAGCTGTTTCTGAACAACGGGAGGTCTGTAGGTAATTTTTATAACCCCAAACAGCAGGCAGGAAACTATCTTGGCTGTAAACTTTGCAGCTACAGAAAAGCATGTCAGATTGCCTGTCTTGAAACAGCCAAACATTAGGAAGAGTAAATTGTCTCTTTTTTTCTGCAGGTGACACAAGTTACCAAACCTGGAAAGGAAACACCCTCCTCTAAGGTCATTGTAAAGAACCCCATGAAATTTACTCATCACTAAAGTAAGAGAATAAAAATGAAGGAAAAATAAATTCCATATATTGCCAATAAATTGTTGAGTTAGAAGTTTTCAGACAAGGAAAAGTACTGGAGGAAAAAAATAGTAATGTTCATAAAATACTGGTCACTCTTTAGTTAAGAATCAAGATTCTGGAGAATGAATTATCTTAGGAAAACAAGATTGCAAGATCTCAGAAGCCCTGATCAATCCACTCACTCGATAGTGATTAAAGGGATAGGAAATGACTTTTAAGCCAATCAGCTTTTGGAGAAAACCAAATTTCTTCAGTAGATTGGTTAAGGAATACAAAATGTTAACAGCAACTCATCTCAGATTCTGACCCAGGGATGAGCTAATAATGACCTTGGGGTAGTAACAAAGATACTGGGAATACTTTTGAGGTTAAGGGGGCAGGGGTGGTTAAGAATCTTTCTTAAGGTTCTTATGTTAGCATTTTTAAAATGACAGAGGATGATACAAACATTTCTAAACCCAGTGCTTACCTTAAGAAAGATAAACGATTATTTATCTGGAGCTCTGCAGGCTTTTAAATCTCAGAGAGCATTTCGTGGTTTCAAAGTCCCCTGTTTTTAAAATTCCTTGACTGTACACTGGGAGCCAGAGGGGATTATTTCAGCCCAGAGAAGTTTTCAGTTGCTATGGAGAGAGCTGCTCACAGGGTAACAATGAAGGTGGGTAAAAGGAACTTTCTGTCTGGCAGGTTTGGGGGATAATCAAATAAATCTGGTTAATAAATGGGTCCTTTTTATATTAATATTTAACTAATTTTTTTAAAAAGAATCATCTACAGTCACTTGCCTTTCCAGGGACAGAATGTAGGTCAAAAAAAAATCATGTTACAGAATAGAAAAGACTTTAGTGTTCAATCAAGATTTTTCTTTTCTTTCCAGCTAATTCTATGATAACTATGTCATCCAGACTTAAACTAAGCAGTTATTGGAAAAATAGTTTCTTCAGAACCTTATTTATCTCATAAGGTGCGGAAGTATAAAATATCAAAGGCATTCATAAGTAGAAGTTTTCAAACAAAATTTGTGAAAGGAGTAATGTTGTTACCTGAGAATTAAGTAGAGGCAAATGGGGGAATTTTAATTAGCTTCCTAGATTAGGATCCCTGGGGTCTGTGGATCTTGTGACATTCAGGCTTTTGCAAAATGCAGCCTCTCAATAAATTATTAGTGGAAAAAAATGACTTAGGGAATTAAAGTGGCAAAATTCATAGGAGGCAAAAGAGGTTAAAATCCAAGACTTCAAAGTAGATAGAGAACAAGCAAATAATACAGCTCACAGAAGCCCAACATGGTGCAAAATTCGAGTCTGGGTAGGGGAAAAGTGGAGAACAAAATTGGGAAAATTGCTCTCATGGATCAGTAAATGAACAAGGTAACAACAGGGTAAGAGAATCCCAAAAAACTGCTAGTAACAGGGATAAACATATGGAAGGCAAATATTTCCAGAAAATGCCAGGCTTCTCTTTAACTCATCATAAATGACTGGGATTGATCTCAAGGGAAGGAACTTGGCCTCCGTCTCCTGAATTCCATGGTAAGGATTAATTGGAGTTAGAGTGTGGGATCATCAAACAAAGAAGCAAGGTTTGACCAGGTTAGACCAGAGTTAAGGCTTTCAAATGAGGCTCCTACAGAGGCAGAACCAGGAGGAAGCAGGTTCCAAGCTGGAGGACACTGGACCTAATCTCCCAGTGGGATTTCTCTTGCTAACCTGCTTGCTACCCCACAGCAGGGACCACCTGAGCTTTGTTCAAGGCTTGGACTTACCCTTTCTCAAAACTTGGTCAAGAGGTGACCAAAGAGAAGTAGTCCAATACCTATTCAACAAATTATCTTGTCCTCCAGGGTACCAGCAAGTACCTGCACTTTGCCCTGGTCCCTGTAATTACCCTCATAGCCTGGTTCAGCTCCAATGAGCAGATCCTTAAAATTGCTCCAGTCCCACTATATAGAACCTGCCCTGTAGCTGTAAGACTAGACCCAGATTGACACTGACCAGTGTCCCCAGGACAGTTGCCTTCTAGGACACTGTGACCTGCTTAACCCCTCTGGTAGTGTCCAGTCCCGAAGTCCCACATGATCTCAGATTCTGACTCATGGTTGCAGCTTAAACCCTTCATGTATGTACAACCTGCCTGCTTCCACGACAAACCTGAAATCCACCTTTCTTAACTTTTTATTTTCAATTCGAACCAACTTCTGGGAGTACCACGTGTCCTATCTTAACTGTGTAAAGATCTGCTTTTGATTGACATTTGTGAGGTATTGGGCCCACACCTCAGACTAGTCTCATCCTAGGCAGTGTTTGCTAATATGTAGATCTTCCCTAGTGCTATCCCAGCAAAACAGGGTGGAGACGGGCAGGTTCTGGCTGGTCACTCCTCCTTCACTTCCATTTTTTTCTCTCTTCTTGTCCTGAGCATCAAACTTCTTCTTCATATTAATACAATGTATTTATACATATACCCCGTCTTGACCCAGAAAGACTTTAAAGGGACCCACCAGATTACATAATTTTATATATAATGTTTAATTTTGCAGATATAGCACTATACAACTTGTAAGATCAATATTTACCTCTACAATAGATTTATATGTTTGTTACAATTTTTCAGCAGATGTTCTGAGGAAAGATAGTTTTTGCTAATCCACACATGTGCATACTTCCTGAAGGGAAAGGGAAGCTTCAGCCTACCCCCTGTGGGGTCATTTCTGGCAGTAAGATCAGATCTACCACCTATGAGCAACCTCTTGGCCAGCTTCCTCCCTCTCCCATCACCTTTATGCTGTCTTTTTTTCCTTCTTTTCAAAGATGCTAAGCCCTCTAGATAATACTGATATTTATCAGCATTTATTATCTTACATGCTTTGGCATTGTGCTATGTAATTTTACATTTTCATAGTGTAATATCAATTAAACCCAGTGAAATCCTCACTGTACAATCCAGAAATGCCCTGGGTCACACTTCTAGCAGGTGCCACAAGAAATCTAGTCCCATTTACATCCAGGTTGGTGCTTGTACTGCCAAGCAACAGATGCAATGTGATCCTTTTTATTTCTAGGTCTCAGCTTCTTTTAACAAATCAATGTGGTGACCCGGATGTGTGCCCATAATAAAGGAAATAATTTACATTTTACCCCTTGCATTTCTGCCCCTGCTATTTTTTCAGCCCAAATAAAGAAGTAGAACTTCCAAACAAACAGAATCTTAGGCTCCCCCTTCTAGAATACCTGCCAACAGTACTTAGCACCAGGCACTTGAATCAAACATTATTCCTTCTCTAAACTGTTTTCTCTGATTATAAACAGAGTTTTCAACTGAAAAAAAAAACAGCTCCTACAGGGTTGGGACTATACATCTGTTTCTGTGACCCTGCCAAAATTACCATTATTTCCACCATTTAGAAAATGTCAATTGTTTTAAATTCAACCCTTTGGGTTGTCTTTGATTTGGAAGCTGACTGTAAACATGATAAAAGAAACAAGAACTATCAATTTTATGTACAACTCTCAAACAATATTTTTTCTTCTGATTAATTAATAAGAGTCACATATGATCACAAAAAAAAAACTGTAAAAGAAAAAAAATACCCAAGAGTACAGGGTGGGAGGGAAGACAATCTGTTCATTCAAGAATAAGAGATGATGTGTGATCTCTTGGTCTTTCCCTATTGTTTTACAGTGATTTGGATCACGTGTTTAATTTTGTGGTTCACTGTTACAATTTACTATACTGTGTCAGTCTGGTTGGGTATGACAGCAGTCATTTCAAAAGTTCACCTTTCAGAGAAGGAAGATAGAATAAGGTTATGATCCAAGTTGCTCTATGAGCCCCTGATGGCCTAACCTTGACACTCTGAATGAGACCAATTAACCCTTGTCTCCATGAGATCATTTCCATCAAGTTTTCTTTTGGTTTGAGCCAAATGCAAACAGTGGTACAGTTTGAGGCCACAATATGTCTTGTCATCTCTTTCTTTTGCTGTTTCTTGAAGTGACATTTTCAGGCAAAGAAGACAGTGAAAGAGACTTGCTATTATCATGCCTGGTGGGTTCTTAGTTTCATGTTCTGGCATTCTGAGCCCGTGTCTGTGTGAACAAGGTCTGTACTGTTTTTCTGCATCATGAGTTGACACAGATTGGCTCACTCAAAACAAGGTGTGCAGCTCATTTCATTTTCTGTGCATCAGGAGGCCAGGAAAACTCCCCAGGCTCCTCTGCTTTAGAGTCTGTCACAAGGTCACAATGCAGGTGTCAGCAAGGGTTGGAGTTCCTTTAGAGGGTCTGTGTTGGTCAGCCTAATATTGCTGCGATCAAAGTACCCGACAAGAACAATTTGGAAGAGGCAGAGTTTATTTTGTTTTCACAGTTTCAGAGTTCTCCATCCATACTCCATGACTCTGAGCTTGAGGTGAGACAGAACCTCATGACCGAACATGTGGCAGAGGAATCTGGTCAGATCATTGCAGCCGGGAAGCAGAGAGAGAGAGCAAGACAGAGACAGAAAGAACGAGTGCGTGCACAAGACACAAAGGACAAAACAAACCCCAAAGTCACACACCCAGTGACCTACTTCCACCAGCCACACCTGACCTGCCTACAGTTACCACCCAATACAGGACTCCATCCAAATTATTAACCCATCAAATGGGTTAATCCCCTGATCTCAGGTCTCATCATCTAAGCATTTACTTCTGAACACCCTGCATTGTCTCACAGATGAGCTTCCAGGGGACACCTCATATCCAAACCCTAGTAGTCCGACTGGGCAGGGATCCTCTTTTGAGTTCCTGGGGTTGTTGGAAAGCTGATGGAATCTAACATGACAGAGTGACATCCCTTATTTTACTTGTTAGAAGTGAACCCCACCAATACAAAAAGGAGATGGGATGCCACCAGGGCATGAATATCAGGGGGTAAGACATCACTGAGAGCCATATGGTACCAAAGGTAGAAGGGCAGGGAATTATGAGTTGTCATATCACGACATCCTAAAAGACTGTCATCCATACTCTTTTTAGGGGAACATGTAGCTGCTCACATTTTCTTCATCACTTAACCACTCCAAATTTACTTGTGTTAAAGGCTCCATGGATTAACTATAAATAATAAATAAATGAAGTCTATAGAGCCAACATTTAATATTTATTCAGAATCTTGAATACTAATGTAAAATATTGGGAATTTTCTTTAGTATTTTTTTAATTTGCTGGATCCTAAAATTAAGAACACTTTATAGTTTGAGATTTAAGGATATTAAAGAATATGACCATTGCTATGGTTTGGATGTGGTTTGTCCCCTAAGGGTTCGTTGTTAAAAGCTTGTTCCTGAGGGTGATGGTGAAGAGACATTTGTGAAACCTTTAAGAAGTGGGGGGCCCCCTCAAAAGCCCTCAGGACACAGTGAGCTGCTTTGGAAGAGATTGAGGGAGCCTTCTTAGGACCCCAGAGTGAGCCTAACTACTAAATAATCTTTGAGCTTTCCAGCTTGAGATGTGATTGCTTCCTCTTACATGTGATCTTACCATTGTGATGCCAGCCACTGCTAGGCCCTCACAGAAGACTGAAACAATGAATCTCTCTGATCTTGGGCTTTGAACCCTCAGAACTATGAGCTAAATAAACCTTTTTATCTAGATAAAGTTAGCCTGTCTCCTATATTTTGTTATAGTAATGAAAACAGACTGATATAGCCAAACATGTTTTTTATTCCACAAACCAAAATTATAACAATCTTCAGAAAGTTTCTAAAAAAACAGAAGGACTCTATTTAATGCTTTATTCTTCTTCTTAAGATCAAGTTTTGGTACTGATTGATAAACATATCAAAAATATATCTCTTGCTAAAATCTCTCTTTTGAATAACCTTTACACTAATGACAATTAAAAAAAAACTTTGAACTCAAATATTGCCAAGAAAGAATGGTTTAATATTATTTGTATTGCTTAAGCTATTGGCATCAACAAGCATTCTACCAAATAAACTGTTCAATGATGATTAGTCAGTGAATATTTTACTCTCAGTATAAAAAGAAATCTTTTCAATATTTTTGTATTCTATATAATTTTTAAGCATTTATATTTAGTGTTAGATATTGACAGTGTAAAATATATTCATGGCAAAAATATTGTATATCATAAACTGTTCATGATACTTGTCCTCTTATGGATGAAATATGTAGGGTTTTCCTTCTATATTGTATTCTTCCCAGGTTTTCTATACAAACATGTACAATTTCCCATAGCCAAAGAAAAAAATATATTTTTAAACACTGATTGGATTAAACCTATGAGTTTTCTTTGTTCTAGATTATTCTGGCATTAAAACTCTTCAAAACAGTTCTTAGAAAGCACTCTAATCTATGAACCTGAAAAGAGTGGTCATTGTGTTTTGGAAGTTATTTTATATTGTTTATAGATCTGAGGGTCCTCTTTTGAAACAGAATTTTAAAATCACGAGCTTTAAATTGGGCTGTGGCTGCAATGGAATCCGACAGAAGAGAGTACCTGCTGCAAGTTGGACTCATGAAGGACCTCTCATTCTTCCTCTTTTCATTTTTAAAATAGAAGTGCATCTGTCCCTGTGATATTTTGGTGTTTTGCACATCTATGTGCTCAGTGAAGGTATTTGCACACCCAATTATTGTCCAAGCTCTATAGTGTCATGCTAGAAGAATATCCCTCTCTGGTTCCTCTCCATTGGCTCCTTCTCCACATGCTATTATCCCAGACCACAATGATCCCTTCTTCTTCACTCTATATTTTAAGACCCAGCTTAAATACAACTTCCTCTTGAAAGCCTCCCATAATTCCCCCTGGTGGTAGAATCTCCATCATATGTGTCCCCTAATACTTTGTCTTTATGGTAATTAATATATTTACATCTGTTCTTTCCCATTAATGGGACATGGGTCTTGATCGTCCTCGTATCCCTAGCATCTAGTAGTGTTTTGACAGCTCTGGTGAGCAGTCCACTGTAACATAGGCACTTAGCTGTAGTTGACATTACCCTGTTTGAAAAAAAAAAAAAGATGGATACAAATCAACCTTTTGGGAATCTACAAGAAAGGGAGAATCAGAGGATGGTTATGAATGAATGGAATGTCTATTATTGGAGGAAGAGCAGGAACTGGCAGCAGAAGGTGCCAGTTTAGTGACCATGAAAGGATGACAGTGCCCTTGAGTTCTGGAGGAGGCAAAAGCATTGCACTAGGGAACCTCAGGTCAGTCCACCAATTTTCCCAATTTTTCCTCTTCATTGGTATGTCACTGAGGAAGTAGAACTTGCATTGCTTTCACTTAACTCAACCCATCTTTCCAGTATTGAGAAAACCATTACTTTTCCAAATGGCTCTGCCTGTCAGTCAATAAGTACAGAGATATTGACAGGAAATCAGTAGTAAATGTGTGTGTGTGAAAAATATGGCTTCTCTTTATTTCCTTTTATCAACTTTAGTCTAATTGTGAGTCTCCATGGAGGCTGGGTGGAGTTTTAAAACTCCATCTTAAGGTAGAACCAGAGTCCCAGGTCAAACACTAGGGAAGCCCTAAATACAGGCTGCACTCTGGTGATTGCTCAGAAGCCTCTCATTCTCATTCCTGTGTCTGCTTTAGTTCACTGACCTGTTATTTCCACTCTGCATGTGGGGGCTCAGAATCTTTACTGAGGCTAGAAACCTTTTTGTCTGATTTCGGGTTCCCTGCCTGCCTCTGAGGCTTGGTTATCCAGGACACTGCTTCAGTAGTGTGGGTTACTTTCTGGTCCCCAGAGGACCCCATGCCCTTGTCAGTGACATATCCCTAATTCCTTTCCTTTCTCTCAAAAGTGCTTTCTTCTCTCCTCTTCTCTTCAAGGACCCCTGGCATCTTTCTGATGAAAATTGGCTCTTATAAAATGACAGAAGGAGCCTCTGATACCAATCATTTCTGCCTTCTTTGTGCAAAAGCTCCAAAGGCAAAAGAACGCTAAGATTCTAGCTACTGGCTTAGAATATGAAAGAAAATATAGATTGTTAAATTTTTTAAAAATCCCACAATGGTTAATGTTAGGGAATGAATGTTGTCCTTACCATTTACTGGAGAAATGGGTTCCTTTATTTATTTATTTATTTGAGAAATGATTTCTAATAAATCTTTAATTTAATAAGTAACAATTTGGTTAAGTGATCACATGTTTTGAGCCTGGTATGTGGAAATTACTACTATAGTTTCTGTGAAAAACAAAGATCTATACTATCAAGGCTGTGCTGGGTCTTATGGGAGATCACAAACACATCCCCAAATAACCCTAACATGAAAGAGCTGTGGATACAGTGTAGGGGACTAATTGCTTAAGTCTGACGAACTAGAGAGGGTTAGTACTTCATGCTAATGGACTGGATCCAATGAGAAAAAATGATTCCATCCAGGGATTTCCTTTTTAATTAAGATCCACAAGGATTTTCTTTAAATCTGATGACGTTGAAATTAGAAGAGAGCCCAGCAGAATAGAGGAAGAGGAAGAGGTACCGGAAAGTGAAATTGACAAAATTATGTTATATGCATGTATAAATATATCATAATGTATACCACTCTTTATATAATTATAATGCACCTATATAAAATTAATTTTTTAAAAATCTGATGTTGAAAAATGACACAATAAAAAACAAGTCCATAATGAGTTTCCCACGCTGATGAAATTGCTGCCTCGTTCTAGTCAACATCATGACATTTTCTTCTTGAAAAGAGAAAGGATTCTTTAGGAATAATGAAATTGATTTCACAAGTCTTTTTATTATCTGCATTTCTTTATGCACTGCTTCAGAATAACTTGTAAAACACCACTTGTTTTAGACCTACAGATTGAAAAAGAAGTGCATGAGTTACAGATGTTGTTAGCTGCCCAGGTGTTTTGCCTATTATAATTCTTGAAATACCACATTTTTTTCTTTAGTCTTGTGTGTGCTTCTGTGTCTGTGTCTGTTCCTTGGAATGGGTGGCAGCTACCAAAGTACTTTTGTTAGGCAGAGAATAGAAATTGTTGGAGAAAGATGGACTGTGGCTATTTCCACCAAGAGCACTTTTCATGGTCCTTGGGCTATTTTTTGGTTTTTGTCTTAGCCTATGTTGGCAGGTATACCCTCTTGGCTAACTCATTCTGTTTCTTGTGAAGGAACAAGTGTTTTGTAAGCAGTTCTGTGATATCCTGAGGCTTGGCACTATGGACTATGCCTGGTTGAAGATGGTCCAAAAGAACACAGTGGCTTGGACACTGCAAGGATCAACCTCAGGAAGGGTTACCTGATACTGCCTGCCTCTCCACGCTTGTTCTGCCCACGTGGAAAATCCTGAGATTTTGCTGCCTTTTAGAGAAGGAATCTGGCTTTTAAGCAAGAACAATAAAGAAGCAAAAATAAGCACAAGAACTATACACATCCTTAGGGGAAACTCAGAGGAAAGCCGTGGTTTCAGAAGCACCCGTTGGCTGAGACTCCTCAGAAATCATGCCAGATTCTTTTCTGCTTGGCAGTGGAATTCAAGTCAGCTGCTCAGGCTAGAGTCCCAACCGGGACTGTTTTCTTCATGTTCTGCATGTTTGGCTGTGTGTCTACCCTGGATGGGGCATGGCCCTGCATGGAGTGAAGATAAGAGACCCAGTACCTACCTTGGAATAGATATATTATTACAGGTTCCTGAGACTGGTAACAGGTGCATCCAGCCAGGCTGCCATCCATGGGGCTCACAGCAGAGATAGCTGGGTACATACAATATGGGAACAGACTCTTCCCACAGAAGCATTTGTTGAATGATCCATCCCTCGTTATAGCCTACTGGCACAGGCAGCAAGGGACCCTAGAGAATCCTGGCATGGCCCCATCAAATCAGAACTTCTTATAAGACAAACTCAATAACAAAAAAAAAAGGCACAGAAACTACAAAAGTGTGGCCCATCTCTTAGCTCAGAAATTTTCTGATGGAAAAAACTTGCTATTGTGACAAATCATCATATTCAGAGAAGAAGATTCCTACAGATTATCACCACATACCCTCTCTTCTTGTCTGCTGAAAACTTCAAATTCCCCTCTTCCTCTGTCCCCACCAGCTCAAGAGCCAGAGCCTTTGAATTTCAGCATCAACCACTGGGGTGGCACATGCCAATCAAGAGAACACTTCAGGACTATGTAGAATCCCATTTGGTTATGTGCAAGTGTGCCCCGAATATGATGGGGACTTAATCCGTTCCTCCATTACATTTCTATCCAAGTGCTACTCTGATTTTCAAAATAATTATGAAGAAGATCCAACATGGCGGCCGGCGAGCAAGCAGCATTTTCTATACCTCCGCAGTAACGGGATCAGAGAGACACATAAATACACTTGCATGGGACCTGCTGAGGATCTTCTAACAATATTTCACTGAAAGGAGACCTGCTGATAACTAGTAAGTCTGTGTGAGGGGTCAGTTTGTCCCAGGCGAGTGAATCTCGGCAACGCGGATCAGGGACACAATCCCGCCGGTCACGGCGGCGGCTGGACTGGGCCCCGCAGGGCTGAGTCTGTGAACTGCCTCTGGCGGTTCAGCGCTAGGATCCACACTCCTACCACCCCACCCCTACCACCCCACCCCCCTCCAGCCGGTTCGGAGCAACTCGGAGCAGGGACACAATCCCGCCGGCCGCGGAGGCGGCTGGACTGGGCCCCGCAGGCCTGAGTCTGTGAACTGCCTCTAGCGGTTTGGCGCTAGGACTTTGGCAGCGCTTAGGGCTGAGTTCCAGCTTTGAGACAGAGGAGAGAAGCGGTCCAGTTTGGTTCCAGACACCGGTTGGACCACAGAGGAGGACAACAGCCGCCATTTCGGAGAGATGATGTAATCATCCCCATGTTCTACTGATCTCAGCTCATTCAGCTACGGAACAGGTGATTTCAGGCTGGTATTTGCCTGCATCTAGCAGACAGATTTATTGCTCAGGCTCGGGACTGGGGATCTTGTGGAGAATACTCCTAGAGGCTCGTGCCTGGCAAGGCGTGCGCCGGGCACTGAGCAGCTGGATTCTGGTTCCTGGGGCTAACCTGGCCCAGGTCTGAGGAAACTGTGGAGACTGCCGATGGAGGCCAGCTCCAAGTGGAGTGTGCGCTGAGCTTGGGGCGACTGGGTTCTGACTCCCGGAACAGTTTTGGCCTGGGGCTGGGGAACCCATGGGGGTTGCTCGCTGGAGCCAGCTCCCAGCGGAAAGAGTAACGGGATCCGAGAGGCGGGGTTCTGGCTACCGACACTGCTTCGGCCCAAGGCTAGGGAACCAGCGGTGACTGCTTCTCAGTCAGGCTCCTGCTGGGTGCAGTGGGGCAGAGTGGAGCTTCCACCTGCGCCCAGAGCAGGCCAAGTGACCCACCGGCGTGGTATCATGACACACCAAAGGCAGCTGGGGCTGAAGAGAGTAGCCGCCCACGCCTAGAATAGGACCAGCTACCGCGCGGCGCGGTAGCCAAGTAACCTCATTGGGAGTAGGGGTTGTGCAGAGCTGCCATCTGAGCAAGCAGGGCAGGCAGACCTGCGGCCCACTGGCAAGACAGGCCAGGTAGCTTGCCAGCGTGGTGGACACGCAACACCGAGGCAGTCGCGTCACACTGGTTGGAGTGGGGGCGGAGCAGGGTTGCCGCCCAGGTCCGGAGGGGGACCAGCAACCCATTGGAGAGGCAGTCAGGTACCCCCATTGGGAGTGGGGGCTGTGCAGAACTGCGACCCACCGGCCTAGAGGCCTGCCAGCGTTGTAGACTCATCACAACAATTGGAGTGGGGACCCAGCAGAGCCGCCACCCACATCCAGATCAGGACCAACGACCCCAGGGCGTGGTAGTTACATTACCACAATTGGAGTGGGGGCAGAGCAGAGCCGCCACCCGTGCCCGCAGGGGGGGCAGACCTGCGACCGATCAGCGTGGTAGACAGACCACCCTAATTAGAGGAGGAGCACAGCCACTACCCAACTATACAAGAGCAATATAAATAAATAGGGGGTAAATTTCAAAAACACAGTTGCACCAAGCAGAAAGAAGCACGTGCAGTATGAAAAGACAAGGAAAGAAAGGACCACAAGCAATGCAGGTCAACTCAACTTTAGAAGAGGTAATAGCTGCAACAGATGGAAAATCAGATAAAGAGTTCAGGATATATATGCTTCAGATGATCTGGAGTCTCAAGGAAGACATGAGACAGCAAAATCAGACAATGAAAGATCACATTGACAAACAAATCCAGGAAGTAAAAGATCAATTTCACAGGGAGATAGAGGTAATAAAAAACAAACAAATAGAAATCCTAGAAATGCAGGAAACAATAAACCAACTTAAAAACTCAATTGAGAATACTACCAGCAGAGTAGATCACTTAGAAGAGAGAACATCAGACAATGAAGACAAAGTATTTCAACTGGAAAAGAACATAGACAGCTCAGCAAGTCTGCTAAGAAACCATGAGCAGAACATTCCAAGAATTATGGGACAATATTAAAAGACCAAATTTAAGAGTCATTGGGATACAGGAAGACACAGAGCTCCATACCAAAGGAATAAATAGTCTATTCAGTGAAATAATACGAGAAAACTTCCCAGACTTGAAGAATGAGACAGAATCCCAAATCCTAGAAGCCTACAGGACGCCGAATGTGCAAAATCATAAGAGATCCACACCTAGACACATTATAATGAAGATGTCCAACATACAGAATAAGGAGAGAATTTTAAAAGCTGCAAGAGAAAGAAAGCAGATTACATTTAGGGGTAAACCAATCAGGATAACAGCTGATCTCTCAACACAGACTCTGAAAGCTAGAAGATCCTGGAATAACATATTTCAAACACTGAAAGAAAATGGGTTCCAATCAAGAATTGTGTATCCGGAGAAATTAAGCTTCAGGATAGAAGATGAAATTAAAACCTTCCATGATAAACAAAACTTAAAGGAATTCGCAGCTAGAAAACCATCTCTTCAAAAAATCCTTGGCAAACCATTACAGGAAGAGGAAATGGAAAATAACATTGAAAACCAACAATGGGAGGTAGGACAGTAAAGGGGGGAAAGTAGTCAAAGAGGATAACAAATCAGGTTTAGTAACATCAATAAACAAATATGGCTGGAAGAACAAATCATATCTCAATAATAACCCTAAATGTTAATGGCTTAAACTCACCAATTAAGAGACACAGGCCAGTAGAATGGATCACAAAACAAGACCCAACAATATGCTGCCTACAGGAGACGCATCTGATAGGAAAAGATATTCATAGACTGAAGGTGAAAGGTTGGGAAAAATCATACCACTCATATGGACTGCGGAAACAAGCAGGAGTGTCCATACTCATATCTAATAAAATAGATTTCAAGCCAAAGTTAATCAAAAGGGATAAAGAAGGACACTTCATACTGCTCAAGGGAACCATACACCAACAAGACATAACAATCATAAATATATATGCCCCAAACAACGGTGCTGCTATGTTCATCAAGCAAATGCTTCTCAAGTTCAAGAGTCTAATAGACCACCATACAATAATCATGGGAGACTTCAATACACCTCTCTCAACACTGGACAGATCTTCCAAACAAAAGTTAAATAAGGAAACTATAGAACTCAATAACACAATTAATAACCTAGACTTAATTGACATATATAGACTATACCACCCAACATCAAGTAGTTACACTTTTTTCTCAGCAGCACATGGAACCTTCTCAAAAATAGACCATATATTATGTCACAGGGCAACTCTTAGACAATATAAAGGGGTAGAGATAACACCATGCATCTTATCTGATCATAATGGAATGAAACTGAAAATCAATGATAAAAGAAGGAAGGAAAAATCAAGCATCACCTGGAGAATGAACAATAGGTTGCTAAATGATCAATGGGTTCTAGAAGACATTAAGGAGGAAATTAAAAACTTCCTAGAGTCAAATGAAAACACAGACACAACATATCGGAATCTATGGGACACATTGAAAGCAGTTCTAAGAGGAAAGTTCATTGCTTGGAGTTCATTCCTCAAAAAAAGAAAAAACCAACAAATAAATGATCTCATACTTCATCTCAAAATCCTAGAAAAAGAAGAGCAAAACAACAGCAAAAGAAGTAGAAGGCAAGAAATAATTAAAATCAGAGCTGAAATTAATGAAATTGAAACAAAAGAAACAATTGAAAAAATCGACAAAACTAAAAGTTGGTTTTTTGAAAAAATAAATAAAATTGACAGACCCTTAGCCATGCTAACGAAGAGAAGAAGAGAGAGAACCCAAATTACTAGCATACGGGATGAAAAAGGCAATATCACAACAGACACTTCAGAAATACAGATGATAATCAGAAATTATTTTGAATCCTTATACTACAATAAAATAGAAGATAGTGAAGGCATAGATAAATTCCTTAAGTCTTATGATCTGCCCAGATTGAGTCAGGAGGATATAGACAACCTAAACAGACCAATAACAATAGAGGAAATAGAAGAAACCATCAAAAGATTACCAACTAAGAAAAGCCCAGGACCGGATGGGTATACAGCAGAGTTTTACAAAACCTTTAAAGAGGAACTAACACCAATACTTTTCAAGCTATTTCAGGAAATAGAAAAAGAGGGAGAACTTCCAAATTCATTCTACGAGGCCAACATCACCCTGATTCCGAAACCAGACAAAGACACTTCAAAGAAAGAAAACTACAGACCAATATCTCTAATGAACCTTGACGCAAAAATCCTCAACAAAATTCTGGTGAATCGGATTCAAATACATATCAAAAAAATTATACACCATGATCAAGTAGGATTCATCCCTGGGATGCAAGGCTGGTTCAATATACGGAAGTCAATAAATGTTATTCACCACATCAATAGACTTAAAAATAAGAACCATATGATCATCTCAATAGATGCAGAAAAAGCATTCGACAAAGTACAGCATCCCTTTATGTTCAAAACTCTAGAAAAATTAGGAATAACTGGATCATACCTCAACATTGTAAAAGCAATCTATGATAAGCCACAGGCCAGCATCATTCTGAATGGAGAAAAATTGAAGGCATTCCCACTAAGATCGGGTACAAGACAGGGATGCCCTCTCTCACCACTTCTGTTTAACATAGTCCTCGAAACACTGGCCAGAGCAATTAGACAGACGAAAGAAATTAAAGGCATAAAAATAGGAAAAGAAGAACTTAAATTATCACTGTTTGCAGATGATATGATTCTATACCTAGCAGACCCAAAAGGGTCTACAAAGAAGCTATTAGAGCTAATAAATGAATTCAGCAAAGTGGCAGGATATAAGATCAACATGCATAAATCAAAGGCATTCCTGTATATCAGCAACAAATCCTCTGAAAGGGAAATGAGGACAACTACTCCATTCACAATATCCCCCCAAAAAATAAACTACTTGGGAATCAACCTAACAAAAGAGGTGAAAGATTTATACAATGAAAATTACAGAACCCTAAAGAAAGATATAGAAGAAGACCTTAGAAGATGGAAAAATATACCCTGCTCATGGATAGGCAGAACTAACATCATCAAAATGGCAATATTACCAAAAGTTCTCTATAAGTTCAATGCAATGCCAATCAAAATCCCAACAGCATTTCTTGTAGAAATAGAAAATAGAATCATGAAATTCATATGGAAAAATAAAAGACCCAGAATAGCAAAAACAATGCTACGCAGGAAGTGTGAATCAGGCGGTATAGCAATACCAGACTTCAAACTATACTACAGAGCAATAGTAACAAAAACAGCTTGGTACTGGTACCAAAACAGGCGGGTGGACCAATGGTACAGAATAGAGGACACAGTAACCAATCCACAAAACTACAACTATCTTATATTTGATAAAGGGGCTAAAAGCATGCTATGGAGGAAGGATAGCATCTTCAACAAATGGTGCTAGGAAAACTGGAAATCCATTTGCATCAAAATGAATCTGAATCCCTATCTCTCGCCATGCACAAAAGTTAACTCAAAATGGATCAAGGAGCTTGATATTAAATCAGAGACGCGGCATCTGATAGAAGAAAAAGTTGGTTATGATCTACATACTGTGGGATCAGGCTCCAAATTCCTCAATAGGACACCCATAGCGCAAGAGTTAACAACTAGAATCAACAAATGGGACTTACTCAAACTAAAAAGTTTTTTCTCAGCAAAAGAAACAATAAGAGAGATAAACAGGGAGCCTACATCCTGGGAACAAATCTTTACTCCACACACTTCAGATAGAGCCCTAATAACCAGAATATACAAAGAACTCAAAAAATTAGACAATAAGATAACAAATAACCCAATCAATAAATGGGCCAAGGACCTGAACAGACACTTCTCAGAGGAGGACATACAATCAATCAATAAGTACATGAAAAAATGCTCACCATCACTAGCAGTCAGAGAAATGCAAATCAAAACTACCCTAAGATACCATCTCACTCCAGTAAGACTGGCAGCCATTAGGAAGTCAGACAACAATAAGTGCTGGAGAGGATTCGGGGAAAAGGGCACTCTTGTTCATTGCTGGTGGGACTGCAAATTGGTGCAGCCAATTTGGAAAGCAGTATGGAGATTTCTTGGAAAGCTGGGAATGGAACCACCATTTGACCCAGCTATTCCCCTTCTAGGTCTATTCCCAAAAGACCTAAAAAGAGCATGCTACAGGGACACTGCTACATCGATGTTCATAGCAGCACAATTCACGATAGCAAGATTGTGGAATCAGCCTAGATGCCCTTCAATAGATGAGTGGATAAAAAAAATGTGGCATTTATACACAATGGAGTATTATTCTGCATTAAAAAATGACAAAATCATAGAATTTGGAGGGAAATGGATGGCATTAGAGCAGATTATGCTAAGTGAAGCCAGTCAATCTTTAAAAAACAAATACCAAATGACTCCTTTGATATAAGGGGAGTAAACAAGGACAGGGTAGGGACGAAGAGCTTGAGAAGAAGATTTACATTAAACAGGGATGAGAGGTGGGAGGGAAAGGGAGTGAGAAGGGGAATCGCATGGAAATGGAAGGCAATCCTCAGGGTTATACAAAATGACATATAAGAGGAAAGGAGGGGTAAGACAAGATAATACAAATGGAAGAAATGATTTACAGTAGAAGGGGTAGAGAGAGAAAAGGGGAGGGGAGGGGAGGGGAGGGGGGATAGTAGAGAATAGGACAGACAGCAGAATACATCAGACAGGAGAAAGGCAATATGTCAATTAATGGAAGGGTAACTGATGTGATACAGCAATCTGTATACGGGGTAAAATTGGGAGTTCATAACCCACCTGAATCAAACTGTGAAATATGATGTATTAAGAACTATGTAATGTTTTGAACGACCAACAATAAATAATAAATAAAAAGAAAAGAAACCAGGAAAAAAAATAATAATAATTATGAAGAGATGAAATCTCCTTCAAAATGGCCTCTGTGATTTTTTCTTAAAGAAGCTGATGTCATTTGTTTCATCTGCCTTCTTCTTTCTAGAAGAGAATAAAGCTGGATTGCCAAGTTATGACAATCACAAGCATCCGAAGTTTCCACTTTACTTCCTTTTAGAACATGAGCAAACTCTGACCCAAGAAGACTGGCATTTTCATGGGTTAGACATCTCTATGTTGAAAACACTCTCTTCATAGTGCCCACAGCCTAGAAAAAATGTTCTTTTCTCAAAGATCTAGGTTCTGCCCAAGACTACAGAATGTTTGGCTTTTCCCTTCCTGGAATTCATATCCCAACAAATATGGAAAATATTTTCATGTACATACTCATCAGTGGTGCTGGAGAAGGGGATGTAGGGACAGTACAACAACTAGAAGGGAGTGCAGCGGGGAAGTACCGTGTTAGCTCTCTATCAGTAATAATAAAACACCCGAGTAAATAAACCTCAAAAGAGAAAAGGTTATTCTGATTCATGGTTTTAGAGGTTTTGGTCCATGATTAAGAGTACCCATTGTTTTGGTGGTGAGGGGTGCACAGCAGAGTAAGACCACTTATATCATGAGCCAGTGAGCAAAGAGGAAGAGAAAGGGGCTGAAGTTCCACAATCCCATTGGAGGACACATATCCAATGACCTAAGGACTTCCTACAAGGCTTCCACCTACCAAAGGTTTCCATCACTGTTCAATATCGTCAGCCTGAGACCAAGTTTTTAGCACATGGGCCTTTGGGAGACATTCAAGATCCAAAATATAGCAAGTACAAAAGTGGATTTTAAACATCTATGGTTTGTGGTTAATAAACATAAAGAATAGAGAAGCTATCACCTTAGTTAATTCCTATGCTTTTGGACATGGATTATGTGAGACTTTTAATACCTTTGGGGAAATTCTGTTTTAACACATTGTGACTCCAAAATAGAGTGCTCATCAAAGTCATAGTCTAAGGGCTGCACACCTTAGCCTCCTGGGTTGTCTACCGAGTTGCAGATTTCAAGACTCTCATCCAGGTCTATTTAATCAGAATTACAAGCATAAATCCAGAGAGGACTGGGTTTTGAACAACCCCATGTGGCTCTTAGCCCAGCAAAATTTCCTGCTAAGATCATGAATCAAAGTCAGACAGACCCAGAGAGTTAGAACTTTCTTGCCTTGAAAGAAAAAAGGAATCAACAGGAAAAAAATAAGGTGTGTGTTTTATAGGGTTCTTTAAAACTCCCAGGGAACTGTGTGCACAGGAGCTATAATCAAACCCCTAAAGGGAAAACCGAGATAAGATTGCCACTCATCCCCCACAGCTAGCTGAATGTGATCAATAATGGTTGACAAAGCCTAATCATGAAGAGTTCTGATGAATAATGCTAATAGTTTAAAGCCACCACAGTGGCAGGATCTCCTGCCGGTTCAGGGAATCTTTCTAACGTCAGTGTCACTTTCCCTTAAAGAAGGCTCCAGTCCAAATGAAAAACACTGTCTACAAAATTCTAAAGAAATGCTAACGCCAAAAGACATCTTCCTGGTACATGGGTTCAGTGGTTTGGGTGAAATTTCCTGTTGAAATAGTCTCTTGATACATTTTTTATGATAACATCTATTGAGGTTTAACCAAAAACAATGTCCTAAGGAAAATTTTCTTATTTGATATTTGGACACAATATCAATTCCCTAAGAAAAACCAGAAGCATGAAAAGGGAAATTATAATGTGACAATTTTTTGGTCATAACCTCTCTGCTAAAAAAAAAAAAATGATTATATGACGAGTAGCTATTCTACAGCAGGAATTTCACCAACTGCTCTCCCCTAACTGTGGGAGAGATTATTATACTCATGTTCTCAAGAATTTGACCTCATGGGGAATCCTGAGGAATAATTAATACCTTCAAGCTAGTTCTATTTAATATTATTTTCTCTTCATGTCTTAGTTGCTTTGTGCTGCTATAAGAGAATGCCATGGACTGGGCTATTTATAAAGAACAGCAAAACTTACTTTCTCACAATTTTGAAAGCTAAGTTCAAGTTCAATTCTCTGACATCTTAAAAGAAACCTCTTGCTGTGTGCCGGGGGGGGGGGGGGGGTTGTGTCCTCAAGTTGCAAAAGGCAATAGAACTGAAGTCCTCCCCTTGCCTCTTATTGAATCTTAAATACATTCACAAATGACTCTTCTTTCCCTAATCGCCTCTCAAAGGCCTCAGCCGTCAGTACTCTTCCAGTGACTTTCAACCCCTGCGTTTGGTAGGGGACACAGTCAAATCGTAGATCTTCCATTGCCCAGTAGAATCACCTGAAGTTTCTGTTTGGTTACTCTGTTGTCTTAAGGTGATGTCTACATCCCACTTCCATCGTTCTGATCCAAGGTGCCTGGAGGAAGGCCCAGGTGATTACATGTGCTTAAGAACATAGCTAACAAAATTGTTTTTCTGTAACATGTCAGCAGAGAGAAAATTCTCACTAATATATATATAAGGGTCTTTATATTCTTAGTAATACAAATATTTCCAAATTAAGATAGAATTTTCCACTTGCTATTTTTTTTATAAAGAAAATTGTTCTATGCATCCCCTAGTTATATAGGACCTAAATTTCTGGGGGGGGGGGCGGGGGGGGGCTGAGCCTAATTCTTCATGAATCTACTAGGATAAATTCATGGCCTGAGATTTGAATGTCTGAGTTTAAAGAAATATTATTTCAGGCGTCTTTTAAATGAGGCCAGATAGTACATCATGCAGCTTCGATTATGTAGAGAGACATGGAGTCTTTGGGGTTGGGTTACCTGGGCAGAGCCTAATATCACAGCCGCATGCTCTGAATGTAGAACCAATAGAGAGAGGACCACACAGAAACGATTCCTCTGTCTAGTGTCCATCTCTGCCTTCCTCTTTCCTCCAAGTTTGCCTTTTATATTTAAGGTTCTGTTCAGGTCTCCCCTGAGTGGCACTTCTCTCAGAAACTGTTCCTGACATTCAGACTCAATCTATACTAAAGCTAAAGAAGTTTCATTTTCAGGGCCACTCCCTTGCATGGATCTCTTCCAAGGTTCTAGCTCTCTTTTCACATGGTCATATTTTTAAAGTAAAATGTGCATATTTTAACATAGTTGACTTAGACTCTTCATTGTAACTGCATCTCCACACAATCCTCTTGTGTTGCTTGGTGTTGAGTTGGTCAGGAGCATTCTGTGGAATCAGGGTAAGCAGATGTTGAGTTTGGAATACATTGGGCTTGGGGTTTAATGGAATAATATTTTGATATGGTTGTCAATATAGAAATGGTGTATCAGTCAGGATTCAACCAAGAATACAGATCCTGTCCTGCCCGTAGTTTGAAACTACTTTCTGTGTTCTGTGGTTATTTTGCTGTTTTATTTCTCTTAGCTTTTATTTCTCAGTCAGCCCATTCCACCAGAGGAGAACCCCATTCCCACCACCTGTGTGGGGATGTGGGCAGTAGGATACTCATAGATATACAGATATGACAAGGAATTGGCTTATATAGTTGTGTCAGACTGGCTATGTTAGCTTCTTGTCACTGTGATCAAAATGCCTTGCAAGAACTACTTAGAGGAGAAAAAGTTTACTTTGGGCTCACAGGTCTCAGATCCTCTTTGGACGTTTCCAGTGCAGGCACATCATGGCTGAAGGGCGTGGCAAGAGGAAAACTGCTCAGCACATGGAAGCTATGAAGCAGAGAGAAAGAAGCCAGAGACAAGATGTCGTCCCCAAAGTTACATCGCCAGTGACCTGCTTCCTCTAGCCATGCCTCACCTACCTACAGTTACCACCCAGTAGTCCATTCAAATTATCAATCCATCAAATGGATTAATCCATGGAAGAAGTTGTCGCTCTTGCCGTACAATCTTTTCAGCTCTGAACATTACTGTATTGCCTAAGACATGAAATTTTGGGGAAACATTCCAAACCCAAACCAAACACTGGCTAAGCAAGTCTGAAGTTCATAACACAGGCCATCAGAAAGGAAGATGAAGCAGCCAGAGTTTCACAGGCCAAAGTTGGACTCTACAGTCAAGAGTCTTTCCTTCCCTTGCTTCTCCCCAAGAAAAGCCAAAGCCTGATTTTAAGGCAATTCAACAGACTAACTCAGGCCCACTCAGGATAATATTTTGAATGGAAAGTGGATGGATTAGGGACTTTAACTACTTCTGCAACATCTCTTCACTGAGCACTTAGGTTTATGTTTGGGTAACAGTACCAGAGCTCAGCCTGGTGAAAGGGACACATCAAAATGCCACTTCCCAAATAGTTTCTGGAATATACCTGGTCACCCCATGTGCAAAACTACCCAGCCTGACAGGAAGGTTGAGAGACAGGACCAAAGCAAAGAGGAATTAGAGGAGAAAGGTTAGAAATATATGAAACCTGATCTAGTCTATACAAACTTTTTTCTATCACCAGAGTCTGAAAAATGTAAGTTGAAATTTCAATTATCAGCAATGTCTACTTAAAGCATAATGTTTTAGAAATAGTATGAACAATTGTACAACCACTATAATTGCTTTTATAATTTCAATTTATCTATTTTGATGAGAATGTGTGTTACTAGAGTTCTGGCAAATATACAATTTTAACTTTCACTTGGAAAATCTCAATTAAAAAAATTGAGAAATTCTTCAATAGAAGGTTTAGATGTATGAAAAGTATGACCTTGATTGATCATTTTTAAATTTATTAAAGAATTAGGAGAAAATACAAATAAGTTTAATGGGATCATGAAACAAAGCAAAAAGCAAATAGTCATGAAACCAATAGAGATTATTCTGAGATCAAGAAAGAAATATTAACAAGAGGAATTTTTTATCATCCCAAAGTAGTAATTTAAAGAAGAGATAAATTTCAAACGAATGAAGAGACTCTTAGATTATACAATCATTTAGTTAATGAAAATAAGTAAATTGTATGAATAATATTGGGGAAAAAAGAACTAATTTTCAAGCTTAATTTGACACAGAATACAATCTCACAAAAAAACTCGTATTGCTATGGTTTGGATATGGTACATCCCCCAAAGATTCATGAGCTAGAATCTTGGTCTCTAATGTAATGGTATTAAAAAATTGTAAGACCATTAAAAGGTGGAGCCTATGAGGAGGTGATTAGGTAATGGAGACACCACCCTTTTGAATGAATTCCTGTCTTTCTGCAAAGACTGGGTATGTTAGCTTTTCTTCACTGCAACTAAAATACCCGACAAGAACAACTAGAGGAAGAAAAATTTATTTGGATTCATGGTTTCAAAAGTTCAGTCCATGGCCAGCCAAATCCATTGTTCTGGGTCTCATGTGAGGCAGAACATCATGGTGTAAGGGCGTGGCAGAAGAAAGCTGCTCAGCCTGTGGCATGTGGAAGGCAGAGGAGGAAAAGACCATGGGCAAATAGAATGCAGACTATGTCCCAGTGACTTATTTCCTCCAGTCACACTTCACTTACATTCAGTTACCACCTGGTAGTCCATTTAAATTATTAACCCATCAAGTGGATTGACCCACCAATGTGGTTACATTTTATAAAATCTAATCATTTCACCTCTGAACATTCCTGCATTGCCTAATACATGAGCTTCACAGATCCAAACCATAACACTCCACCCTCTGGCTCCCCAAAACTTATGTCCATTCCCAGTACAAAATGTATTTAGTCCATCTCCAAGAGTTCCCATAGACTTAGCAGTTTAAGCAGTGCTCAAAAGTCCAAATCTAAAGTCTCCTTCAAGACTCAAGGCAAAGAAAAATCCTTAAAGGAATGATAATTAGTAAATTTTTAAGAACTGAAAAAAAAAGACTCAAGGCAAACTCTTGGCTATAAGGTTCTGAAAAATCAAAAGCAAGTTACATATATCCGATATACAATGGCACAGCAAAAACACTCTATTCCAAAAGGGAGGAACAAGGACATTGAAAGGATGGGACCAAAGCAAGACTGAAATCCAGCCTGACAGATAGTGGGTACTGTGATTCTGGCCCACAAAACGTGGTTTTGCCCTGATGGCAACCACATCTATCTATCTCACTACTCCATTTATACCTTTGGCATGTTCTAGCATCTCTGCCATATTGTTTCAAAATGATCTGCTCGTGTCTGGACCACCACTAGACTGTTCTTCTTATGCTTCTTACCCATATTTGAATCTACAGAGGCTAGCTTGATGCCTGCCACATATATATAAGACACTCAAGAAATATTTGATAAAAGACTGGATAAAAATGTAAACAGATATGTGAATGAATACTGAAAAATGGATGAGTCAAGAGTCTTCCAGCCTCTATAGACAACACCTTTATTTTTAGAGTTCAAATAACAGACTTTTCACATTGAGTTCAACCAGGAAAAACCATTCTCAAAAATCTTCCAGCTATTGATTTCTGATAAAAACCTGATACAAGTTTTAAAGCTAGTGAGGAAGAGCAACAGCACTCAAATAATACCCAATCGCCAGGGAGAACTTCCAGTTAACAACAACAAAAACAAACACAAAAAACTAAAACGACCAAAAGCAAAACTGGTCTGCTCCACCCAATACCTTCTCCCAAAACATATTGTTGATGCTTTAGTATTATGTTTGGATAGGTCTGTAGATACATGTGACTTGGATACATATGTCAGAATGGGTAATGTGAGATTGTGAAACATAATACTCAGCAACCCTGTCAAACCGTTTCTCCAAATGATAAGATATTTGAATCTGAGATAGATATTGTGTTGAGTCTAAAGTATTTTATGTGAATTACAATGAAAAGACTTGCCTACAGAATTTGCAAACCAGCCTCACTTGTATATATCTCCCATTCCATATTTCTAATTCTCTCATGCAGCTTGAGGGCAGAATACACACACACACACACACACACACACACACACAGAGAGAGAGAGAGAGAGAGAGAGAGAGAGAGAGAAAGTGATTCCCTTAGTATAATTCATCATGTACTGCTTTGACTCTATAACCATTATTTCTGTTGGAATTCTTCAAGCAGAACATGCTTTGTTTTTACCAAGAAAATGAAAAGCAAGATGTTTTCTATTAGTTGTAGAAAAGGGAGTTGTTTGAGCCCAAACACCTTTTCCATACTTGATTACTTCTCACTTCCGATTGCTCTGTCTCCTATAAGTTGGGGTATTAGAAACTTCGTCATAGCCCCCTACTCAACTAGTTGCTTCTGAATCTTTTTTGAATTATGGACTTTCTTGAAAATATAGCTATCCATATCACCCCCTCAAAAAAGGGAACAAATGTGAATAAATGTGTTTTCACCCCCCCACTGCCTCCTTAATGCCATCTAAGGAGTCCTGTCCAGTGGTCCTGAGTAAAGAACTCCTGCCTACGAATGAAATCTTGGGAAAGTAAAAGGATGAGTGGGCAGGAGAGTACCATGTGTGGATGTGAAATCTATGATATATTTCACAATGTACATAAACCTTTATTTATGTCCAAACTCTTGAGCTAAAAAAATGCTAAAGGGAGAAAATGATTCTTTAGTATTTTAAGTTTTCAATAACAGCACCTTTGTTGAATTCTGAGTTGAATCAATGATACAGGGAATATGGGGGCAGGGGGAGGCCGAGAAATGTGCTGGTGAGTATGGTGAAAACCTCATATTCCACAGTGTTTTAGCAACATACCTTTTCCAAACAGATGAAGAGTTCAATTTAAAGAATTCTTCTGCTGATAACATCATTTATTTTAAGAGTAAAATTTAAAGTAAATAAATCTCATTTTAAAGCAAATTTACACTTAACAAGAGCACCAAAATGCAAATCTATTAAAAATAGACCTTATCTTTAATGTTTATTTCACATAATCCAAGTACATCCAGTTATGCAAATTTACATTTTTCACATCTTTGCCCTCCTGATATACATATAACAGTACAAAGAACAACTTGCAAAACCTTGGCTGGGGTAACAAGATTCTTGACCACTTTATTCTTCTGCAGGTGGACAAATAACTTCTAAATTATTGGAGTGAAATCAAGACTCGTAAAAGTGAAAACTGACTGAATTTTTATTCCATCTGAGGTTATTTGAACTGATTTTGAAATGGTCTTCTAGTTGTTGGATTACAATTCAGTGGTAGCATATTTTGGGGAGCTCCTTTACATATTTCAAGAGGCTTAGTTGGTTATTTCTAGAGCTCTTGTAATCTGCATGAAGTTGATCCTAGCTACCCATGGATGATTCATAAGCATCATAGTGCTGTATATTCGCCTAAAATATTTCAAACAGTGGTAATCAACATTATTATCCCTCTTTGGTGAAAACATATTGCCGGGCTAGAAAACGAGCAATTATTTCTTCAATTAGGCAGAGAAAAAGAACAGACTATTTATTATAATACAGTACACATTTTTAAAAGGAACAATCACATTGAATTTAAAGAATTTAAAACTTTAGTTGCAAATTTTTTGAAATTCAAACATAACAAAATCACATTATGATACTAGATGACCATGTGTTCATTCTGTTCAATGTTGCTCATGAGATCTTTCATATCACTGGTTCCTGGGCTGGATTGACTGTTAAAATAGAGAGTGTTCTCAAAGGTACCCTCTTGAGGTAGGTGCACACGTCTTTTCTTATACAAGAAATAGACAGCAATGCCGGCACCCACTAGAATCAGGAGGATCACAAAGACCACAGCTCCTGCCACGTTGGAAGATGGTTTGGAAGGTTCCATCTTCCTTAAGTCAGCTATAAATAAAATCATTAGGAAACAAGTGGAGAGAGAGACAGGGTTATTCAATAGCACACAATACTACTTTCCTTATTGAAAAACTAAAATACATGAATATTCTTTCAAGTGATATTTATCAAGCAGAAATTTAAGGCATTAAAAACAAAATCAGCAAGATACAGAGGATAGTTTAAAATATTATGATTCAGTTACAGGAATATTGTATGTCATACTACTGACCTAAATAACAAATGTTTTAAAAATTATATACACACACACACACACACACACACACACACATTTTGTTTCCAAGTAATTTAAGACAGATTATAAGGAGATAAAATAATACAATAATAATGATTATTTAAAATAAATAAAAATTTAGGAAAAATCTAAGAATAGTGGAGATTTAAATTCATGAATATAATTAGTACACAAATAGCACACATAAGGATAATAAGGGCATTAGAAGAGAGCCATAAATTTCACCTTGAGCTTTATTTAGCAGTCAATAAAATGAGTAAAATAGGATTAATTACCTAATTCAAATGGTCTATGAAAATTAAGACAAAAACACAAAAGAACTTTGCTATAAAAAGAAAAGATTAGCCAGGTGTGGTAGTATACATCTGTAATCCCACGCAGTCTGGGCAACTTAACAAGACTCCGTCTCAAAATAAAAAAGAATTTTTTAAAGGCCTGGGGATGTAGTACTTGCCTAGCATATTCAAGGCCCTGGGTTTGATCCTCAGTACCACCACCACCAAAAACAAACAAACAAATAAACTACAAGCATTGAGGAAATTTCAAATTTCCTCCAGTGGTTCTCATAAATTCTTTGTAATAAGAGTCAATGATGTCTTCAATAACTTCTTAGTGTAAAAATACCAACATGACTCCCAACCCTATTTTACTAAAATATCAATCAAGGTAGGTTGATGACATAATCAGAAAGGCTAGTTAATTAAAACAATTTTTCTTAAAATGCAAGAGTAGGTAGTAATTATTATGACTTTTAAACTAAACTGTATCATATGACTAATACTGAAATTTCATAGTTTTCTTACCTTTTGTCGTCATTAATGTCTGAGTAGGTTCAGCATCAACAACTGTAAAAAAAAATTTAAAAATATTTATAAAAATCCATAGTAACTGCATGCAAATAGCAATCTTTATTTGGCTCAGTGATACATGGAATACTCCATATTTGGTGAAATGGTATGATATGGTATGACATGGATGGATGGATGGATGGATGGATAGGATAGGATAGAGAGATACAGATACAAAAAACTATCTCCATCTATTCTTTTATCTATTTATGCTATAGCAACATCCTAAAGATAAATGGTAATTCTGAACACAGAAGATCTGAAAATGTGATCCTCCAACATGTATTTGAGCACTGATACCTTTTAAAAAACCTACCAAATCTACCCATAAGTAAAATATCCTAAGCTAAGAATTTTTAAGTCAGCCTATTGAAGCCTAAGGCATTACACGGCATTTGATTTATTTTTTTATTTATTTTTATTTTTTATTTTATTTATTTATTTTTATTGGTTGCTCACAACATTACAAAGCTCTTGACATATCATATTTCATACATTAGATTGAAGTGGGTTATGAACTCCCAATTTTTACCCCAAATGCAGATTGCAGAATCACATCAGTTACACATCCACAATTTTACATAATGCCATATTAGTGACTGTTGTATTCTGCTACCTTTCCTATCCTCTACTATCCCCCCTCCCCTCCCCTCCTATCTTCTCTCTCTACCCCATCTACTGTAATTCATTTCTCTCCTTGTTTATTTTCCCATTCCCCTCACAACCTCTTATATGTAATTTTGTATAGCAATGAGGGTCTCCCTTCATTTCCATGCAATTTCCCTTTTCTCTCCCTTTCCCTCCCATCTCATGTCTCTGTTTAATGTTAATCTTTTCTTCCTGCTCTTCCTCCCTGCTCTGTTCTTAGTTGCTCTCATTATATGAAAGAAGACATTTGGTATTTGTTTTTCAGGGATTGGCTAGCTTCACTAAGCATAATCTGCTCTAGTGCCATCCATTTCCCTGCAAATTCCATGATTTTGTCATTTTTTAGTGCTGCGTAATACTCCATGGTGTATAAATGCCACATTTTTTTATCCATTCATCTATTGAAGGGCATCTGGGTTGGTTCCACAGTCTAGCTATTGTGAATTGTGCTGCTATGAACATCGATGTGGCAGTATCCCTGTAGTAAGCTCTTTTAAGGTCTTCAGGGAATAGTCCGAGAAGGGCAATAGCTGGGTCAAATGGTGGTTCCATTCCCAGCTTTCCCAGGAATCTCCATACTGCTTTCCAAATTGGCCGCACCAATTTGCAGTCCCACCAGCAATGTACAAGAGTACCCTTTTCCCCACATCCTCGCCAGCACTTGTTGTTGTTTGACTTCATAATGGCTGCCAATCTTACTGGAGTGAGATGGTATCTTAGGGTGGTTTTGATTTGCATTTCTCTGACTGCTAGAGATGGTGATCACACGGCATTTGAATGAAAAGTAAAATAAGGCAAACTTGGACCCAGAGTGCAAACCCAACATTCCCAGAGGAAAAACCTACCAAGGAGACAGAATTAGTGTATCTAATTTGGGTACTTAAACCTCTATCTAACTAATCATTTTCTCTCTCAGAAGGATGTTATGCTAGGTAGAATAGCATCAAAATATTATTGAAGTCCAGACAATGACACATGGTGACCAATTAACTATTAATTTCCTCAATTCCTTTCCTTCCATAGTCTTCGACTCTATCTCAGAGGGAGACTGAGCTGGTTTTAGATGACTTCCTCCATGATCAATTCTGTTTTCTCTTGAGAGTCCCGGCCTCTTCTGTTTTGGACTGGTCACTACTTCACCCCTTTCCCCTTGTGCAGTAGGGCTTTGTAAATGGGCTGTCCAAATCGCTTGCAGTTTTGCAAATCCATTGGCATGAATATCCCATTATAAACATATTGAGAAACCAAAATTACTCTGTCGGCTAGCAGACAGAATACTGTTCACTCACTCACAACTGGGCAGCAAATGATTGCCACAGCAGAATGGATTTTTCACTGATAATGGGAGAAAGCTTGCAATGGATCTGGAATCAGTTATAATCCCATACCGGCATCTTACTATATGAAAAAAACTGGCCCATGAACATATTTGCCGTGTGATAAGCTTCTTACTTACTTTTTGGTCTTTTACAAATATATCCTTTGTAGGAAGAACAGTGAATATTATTCCAATACCCAGAAGATGCGTCTACAGCTACACAATCATTTCGTTCACCAGAGGGATCTCCAGTATTCCAGTTGACAAAGGAAACTGGATTGTTGTTTATCCAGAGCCACATCCCTGATCAACAAATAAAACCAATAAAAACAGAAGCTAAAAATAACCCATCTCAAAACAAGTTCAGCTTGCTATGCAGAATTTCTAAGCATATTATTTTATACTAGAATCAATAACTATTCATAACTAAATAGGCAAGACTATGATTATTATAGTGAAGTAAACCACGCACAGAGAATAGGTTTATTATATAGCTTGAGTTGAAAACATTTTTCTAATTAGCACAACTATTTATGCCTATCCTTCCCTAGCTTTTTTATTTTGGGAAAAAATGTTCTTTAAACCTTCTTAAACTTAGCTAGAGAATATATTTTTTTAATTAGAAACTGTGAAGATAATATAATACGATAAGAATTTTAGGTTCTTATCTCAAATAATCATGAGAGTTTGAATTTTCAAACTCATCACAAATTAAGCATTATTTAAGGCAAGACTTTCCAAAACTGAAGCTTCATTATACATACAACATTTTGAACTATTTGCAATTAAATAATAGTTCTGCAAAAGTTACCTTCAACATTTCTGAACAGTCCTATCCAAAAATTGGTTTTACTTTTAAGAGGTTCAACCCGATATGACAGAAAACTGGATTCAGCAGCATTTTCAATGGAAACCAGAGTGGAACCTGCAAGAGATTAAAAGGAAAGATATGAAACTTTAAGTAGCTGAAAATATTTTTATAAACAGTATTGATGGGAGCAATAAAAAATCAACCCAGCATCTCCACTAAAGAGGAAGAATTTCAAAGATTGAGCATTTTGTTTTCTTCAGTTTCAATTCTGGAAAATGTGGCTTTTAAAACATCATTTGTGTACAAGCATGGACTAGCACCTGCAAACATGAGGATGACATAGAAAAAGTCAATAAAGTTATGGGTCAGGGACCAGTTATAAATTCAGAGTACAAAGGAATGTAATAGGAGAAAAAAATCAATGCAATATGCTTCAGCCTCATCAAATATCCACTCCAGGTGAAGCAACTAAAAAGCAGGATGGAAAAAAAAATAGAATTTAAGAAGATAGGAGTGCAGCATTTTACGTACAAGGGACAGAAAATAATTCCAGGAAGAAATAATAAGAGGAAAGGCAAAGAAGGAGGGAAGCACAGAACTTCTTTAAGATCAGAGATGGCTTAAAGTTCCAGTGTAACACTAATCTGGGAAGATTAAAAAATATATATATGGGTTAGGACTGTCTGCAGATGGCAGAAGATTGGTAATGTGGTAATAAAGAACATTTTTTGAGGCATCAGAATGATGCAATGTATTATAGGAGTATTATTCCAGCTTCATTCATGAATGTCATCCATAGGACGGTTCAAAGGAAGAACAGAGAGCAAAGTGGAACACCAGACAAGCTGAAATTAATAACTCACGATGAATGGTCAGCATTAGATTTTATAGTAGTAATCTAAAGATTTATAATAATAACTAATATACTTCAAGCACTTAATGACAGACATTTTGTTTGGGACTTTAGAAGCATTATCTCATTAAATTTTCAGAAGGCCTCATTAAGTAGGTACTATTAACACCCCATTTTGTAGATAAGGAAAATAAAGTGCAGAGGATAAGTAATTTGCTAAGATCCTCACACTAACAGGGCATTAAGTTAAGGCACCCTGAATAAATCATACACTTACATCCCATTCTACTGGGTCCTGAGTTGTTTCCTTGGTTTTTATTTTTTTTTATTTTTTGCATTATTTTATAATTCATTCTTAAATATATTTTATTGACATTAGCCATTAAAAATACTTGTGACATACTTTAATGAATGAAGATCATTCATCTTTTTAACCAGATAAAACAGTTACCTGAAAATGAAAACAAAGTTCCTTTATATTCATTACAAAAATTTTAAAATGTTTAACAACATGAAAGAAAACTTCTTTTTTTAATTTTAAAACTCCAAAGCAGAGCAGGGTAAGGACCTCTAAAAATCATTTCCTTTAGAAAAACATTGAGAATGACAACAAATTTGTCAAAGTCAACTTTTGTCAAAAGCAACTTTTTCAGAATGCTGAAAATTAGACAGAGGCTTGCATTTTATGTAAGAAAATGATTAGATCTTGGTAATGACAGTAAGCTTTGTGGTGTTTTTACTTGTACTAATACCATTGCCATTAAGGTCTGTAGTGACCTTAAACACCAACATCCCTACCACCACAGTAAAAATCAGCAGCTTGGAAGGCACTAAAAGAATGAGAACAACCGGATTGGAGCCTTTTCCAAGCTGCATTCTCAAAGAATGTCCCTTATTTATCCTGTCTGATAATTCCCTAGAAAACTCCACTTGAAAAGTGTATCCTTATTTGACCTTATTCAGAGATCACTTATTGTCACTTGTTTCCTGGGAACATGAGTTTAAAAAAAAAAACAAAAAACTTATCAGTGGTAATTGCCTAAGACATTGATAAGAGTAGGGGCAAACAATAAGCTAACAAAAAATTAAAAGCAAGAGCTAGAGAATAAAATGTCCACAGGGGACTTTAAAAGTATTGACACATTTGTAGGGAACTAAAAGGTCACAGACACACACTGGGTGTGCATGTGCCCAGGGCTGTGTGCATGCCTGAGAAAGATAAGAAAAGGTCTTAAGTTTTCACTTCCATCTAATCTTTACAAAGGCTTTACAAAAGCAGGAAGTGAAGGCTAATGCAGAGTTTTAAATAGCTTGGATGGGTGTTGAAAGCACATCCCAGCACACACATATCCCCTCAGCAAAACCTGGGAGGCTTAATTAGTTCTAGGCACAATAAAACATGTGTGTACCATGTCTAGGAAATTCACATCTATGCACATCAGTATCAAATTGTCCAAAGACTGAGCATCATGAAACTAGCAAGAAGGACATGACTCAACACATACAGAGATTTTTTTTTTCTTTTCCGTGCAGGAGATTGACCCCTGGGCCCCACACATGATAGGCAAGTACTCTACCATGTCCCTAGCCCACCAGATATCTTAACACTGATTTCTCATCAGAAACCATGGAGGTTAGAAAGCTGTCAGAGGAAATATTCAAAAGGCTAAAATAAAATGAGAAATTTTCTATCCAGCAAAACTATATTTCAAAAATCTCAAGGACTCAGGAAGCTGAGGCAGAAGGATCAAAAGTTCAAGGCCAGTCTCAGCAACTTGGTAAGATTCTGTCTCAAAATAAAACATTAAAAGGAGGCTGGCAATGTAACTCAGTGGTAAGTGCCCTGGGTTCAATTCTTAGTCCATAATACTGAAAAATAAAACAAGGAAATATTAAAACATTCCTGAATTGTTTTGTTTTGTTTTGTTTTAATGAAGAACCAGGCATGGTGGCATATTCCTGTAATCCCAGTGACTCTGGAGGCTGATGCAGGAGGATCACAAGTTCAAGGCCATCTTCAGCAACTTAGCAAGACCCTCAGCAACTTAGTGAGACCTTATCTCAATATAAAAAATAAAAATGACTGGAAATATATCTCAGTGGTAAAGCACTCCTGGGTTCAACCCCTAGTACCAATAAATAGGAATTTTCACTATGAGATACTAAAGAGGATCCTTCTGAATGGAAAGCATCATGCTAAGTGAGCTAAAGCAGACTCAGAAACAAGGGGCAAATGTTTTCTCTCATATGTGGAAGGTAGAGCAAAATAAGGGAAAGAAAGAGGTGGGGGTGGGATTTAGCTATAAAGATAAAGGGAAGATCAGTGGAGTAGAAGGTGGAGAACATGAGGGAGGGAGAAGGACAGGAAATATAGGATGAACTTAACAAGGTTATGTTCATATATAAATGTACCAAAGGGAATTTCACCATTATTTATAAGTGGAAAGCACCAATCAAAAATAAATAAAGGAGTAAAAAGAAGATCAACAGAGGAAGGAGAAGAGGGAGAAACAGGAGAGGGGGAAAGGCAGAGGAATGGGGATTAAAAACAAATTCCTTGCATGTATGACTTTGTCAGAATAAACCCAACTACTATGCATAACTATAATGCTATTAAAAAAAGGATCTTTTGGTCTGAAATAAAATAAAAGCTTTGTGAAATTCAAATCCTCAAGAAGAAATAAAGAGCACACTAGGAAAGGTAAGTACATAGGTAAATGTAAAACATGGTACAAATGTATATTTTGTTTATAACTCCTTTTTATTGTATCTATTTTAAATATAGCTACATACAGCAATAATTCTCAATCTGTGTTGTTGCTACAAAGTGTAAAGGTGTTTTTATATGATAATAACAGCACAAGGAGGGCAGAGGGACTAGAGACTTGCAAGAGCAAAACTTTATATACAACTAAAATGAAATTTATGTGAATCTGATCTGGATTGTTTCTAATAAAGATGTTAATTGTAATTCCCAGGGCAACCACTAAGAAAATAACTAAAAAATATACAGATGCTCCCTGATGTAATGAAATTATGGCCTAATGAACCCAATGGGAAGTGAAAAAAATTTTAAATTGAACCATAACAAGTTAGAAATTATTTATATAATAAAATAAACAAGGGAATTAAAGTAGAAAACTAAAAATTATCTATTTAACATAAAATGGCAGTAATAGAGAAATAGGGAAATCAAAATGCATAAGACATAAAATAATGGCAAAATAGCAGATCAAAAAAATGGCAAAATAGCATACCAAATCCAACCTTATCAATAACTACACTGAATTTAAATGGAGGAGACACTAATGGAAAAAATGGAGATTGGTTGGACATTAATGTTAATTAATTAGAAAGATCTAAATAAATAAATATATCTAAAAAGAAGATACAAAGACACAAATAGTTTGCATAGAAAAGAATAGGCTATACAAATAATAACTTAAAAAGAGCTGGAGTAGCTATACTAATCCTAGACATTTAGAAAGAAAATTATTACTAGAAGCAATGAAGACATTCTGTAATGATAAAGTTTAATCAGGAAAAGATGATAATTGTAAACATATGACCTTATATCAGAGCCTCAAAATTTGAGAAATCAGACTTCATCTCACTCAGAATTTAAAATTTAAGGTCAAGGTTGACTTTTGAAGGAACCAAAAGGAAATGAGAATATTACCCTAATCTTTACATACCTCTGTTGGATGAAGAACCCCCAGTTAGGGAAATAAAAGTATAGTAAAGTTAATTCAGTAAGTATTCAGTAGAATTTAATTAAGTGACTTTTAAATGTACCCTGAAAAGTTTTATTTTTCTTGAACTTTTTTTTTCCAGAAGGAAAATCATTCATCTATGTCATTTCTATTTTAGTTCTGTTTTGCTTTTTTTTCCACTAATATTATGGCCAAATGTAAAAACTTGTCTATTAACAGTAAAGCAAATTGGCTCCTGAGCCAATTACTGATAAGAGTTTGAGCATATTCTGGAAAACTGAGGATGAGCATCCAAACAATTTAGAACTCTGGGGCAGAAAGATTTGTTCCACAAATAACTGATTTTTATCTGCATTTCCTAAAATTTTAAAGTTACAAAATTAGAAATTTTTCTTGTAATTTTTTTGTAATTTTTTGTAATTTTTCTCTTACATTTAAGAGATATGATGTGGACCATTCTGTTACCAAAAAAATAATTTAAAAAAAATAAATAGGTGGACTGGGACTGTGGCTCAGCAGTAGTTCAATTGCCTGGACTGTGTGAGGCACTGGGTTCGATTCTTAGCACCATGTATAAATAAATAAAATAAAGATCTATCAACAACTAAGAAAAAAAATTTTAAATAAATAAATAGGTAATTTTTACATCCCTTGTATTTGTAATTTATAATGTTATTAATGTCATTGTACTCTACACAATTGTGGAACTTTCTTTTAGGAAATGTGGCTCTTACCCATTCGAAGACACTCTAGAGAAGCTTGACCCCAGTTCCTTGTAAATGAAGACTCAATGTAGTAGCAGTGACCATGGAAAGGAATCCATGCAGATTGCTCTGATTCTGGACATCTGCCAGGCAGTTGTGGGGGTTCAGTGGCAGGTATTTCTATTAATAAAAAGACATTTAAAGCAAAACCTGAAGTTTCTACAGTATAGAGAATAATATTTTCACAGCTAAGGAAAATTATTATCATCTAACATAATAAAAAAGGAAACTTCTAAGGCTCATCATATGGCTCCACCATTTTTATTGTTCATTTTTCACTTATTTTAAATACATTTTAACAGAATGCCCTATGAGAATCAATCATACTTATAATTAAAGAGTATAAATCTATAAATATCTATAGTAATGTTAAAAGTTTAGAAAATAATTTTTATAAAGGAATTCCCTTTTTCAAGTCACTCTTTTCTTTTTCTGGAACCCTAGCTTCTTAATTGTAATAATGGTCCTTGTAATATAATTTATGATGTAGTTAGAATTCTGGGCTCTGTCCATGATATCTTTAGTTCTGGCAAATCTACATGCACTGTGATATAATGATACAGCTGTGGGGGAGGAATCTATCATTATAGATTCAGAGAACAACCTCAATAGCAGACATTCAGGGATTTTAAAAGAGCAATTAAACTCTAGAAATGAAGAAATTTTCCTCTTTCCATTATTTTGACCAGTATGTTCGATTGACAGCCAAGTCGGTCTTTTGTTAGGTAAGGGAAAATGTCTTTATTTTAAGCTACGCATGACACATTACCATTTAATAACATCAACAGTGGTGTGTAGGAGCTTATTCAGAAAATTCTAAATTTTCCAACTGTTTTTGTATACTCAATTACCATCTGATCTTTTGCAGAGAAAGTAAAAACTTTCGTTGCAGTATGATGTCTTCCAGTAACCATCAACATCTAGGTAAACACATGCTGATTTCATCTTTGGCTCATCAGCTGCCCAATTAGTGTACCTCATCCTCCATTTATCAGTCCAAACATATTCATTATTGGTCTGCAAGAATAAAAACAACAATGAACATGGATGTCTTGCTTCATTTAGAAAATGCCAAAAGAATCAAATGAAGAAAAAGTATATTCAAGGCTGTTATTTGACCAAGAATCTTGAACATATGGGGGGGAAACATTATAAATCATTTCTACCAACTCAAATTCAGGAAAGGCATCCTTTCTTATAAATGGTTATTTCTTGGAGATTCCTAGGAATACATCTTTTGAAGCTATTTTGAAAAACACTGACTAAAAAAGGAAGTCTGCCTTCTTCCATGAAATTTTCTTTGTTTTCACGTCTTTAGGGTTTAAGTTTGATCATTATAACAAATAAAATATTTCTTACATTATTGAAATTATAATAAACTTTAATTTTCATTGATTCATGGATCCCTGAGAGAAGCACTAATCTCTACTGATCTTTTCATTGTTCTGCTGTAGAAACAGCACCAGTGATAAATGACATGACAGGTAAGGTAATTTAAGTGGGTAAATAACAGAGGCACCATGATCTCTTGACTCCCAGTTAGGTGTCCTTTCAATGATGTGAATCATGTCATTTTTAAAAAAGCTGGTTGTTTTATTCTACTTGCACACTAATTTCTTAACACATTTTAAAATTTTTTTAGTTGTCAAGAGACCTTTATTTAATTTATTTATATGCAGGGCTGAGAATTGAACCCAGTGCCTCACACACAATAGGCTCTACTGCTGAGCCACAACCCCAGCCCCAATTTCTTATCACATTTACCCAGACAAATTTATGGTCACAAATGATAGCATCAAAAATATTATTTATGTCCTTTTAACAGTCTAAGGTATTTTATAGCTGACATATAACATTAACTAAAGGTGACCGAATTTTTTAAATAATTCAAACATTTCCCCCTTTTACCAAGTCAATTGTCAAAGATCCAATGACAAAAATTAAAAATATATGTCATCTCATCAGAAATTTTTTAGTACTTCCCCACGTTTAATCAAAATCCCTGAAAATCATTGATTCCACAGACATAAGGGAAATAACAGTACTGTTTAGTCATAAATATTAGCATTTTAGAGAACTAATTATTCTAAAAGCAAAGAAAAGCTTAGTTTAAACTCGAAGAGAACTGTGACCATGTCTACGAAAAGAAAATGAACGATTGATCAAGTAGATTAATTATTAAAAACACAGTCAACAGAGATGTAAAAATGTCTCACTTAAGTTTAATCACAAAAATCATATGGGTAATTTTAAATATTCACTTCCCTGCTTAGGAAATAGTCACTGTATAACGTGTAAATGTCCATCTCCGCATCAAGTCACTGGAAGCTAATAACGTCTGACAGCAATCTACTTTCCAGTTTCACCTCCCTCTCATCCTTTTCCCTCTTCTTGACATTCCTTATGTTCTACCATCCTACGCTACATCTAAAAGGGTTGACTTTCCCTGAGGAGTCCTCTTGGTCCTCTCCCCTGGCCCGACTCCTCCAATAACACTTTGTAGGTGCTCTCTTTAGCACTTCTTATCTTATCCCTTAATGACCTACTAACACCTCTATTTCCTCTATTTTAGAGGTTTTCTGGTTGACTAACTGGGTCAACATGGAAGGACAGATGGACCACAAGGAATCAGAGAAGACTCATTTAGTGATATTTTGGTAACTTATCACCACTCTTAGTTCTTGGCCTCTTCCGTCACTCTGCCCTATTCACTGACAATCTCCCTTTTCTATGAAAGATTATAGTAAATTGACTGCAGTGAAATACTTCTCACAACATGGATGAAAACTCTACAACCGTGGGACCCATAACAACTCCAGAATACTTTACCACCAAAAAAATTTAAGAATCAAAAATGTCCCCATCACCTAGTAACTATGCCCTGACCTGCTTTCTTAATCTCATGACAGAGTCATAATCATGACACTGGGAAGAAATAAGCAAGTAGTGGAAACTATTCAAATACAGAATATAATTTATTATTAAAAAGCAAGAAAGTGAATATCGGTCAGATCATTCTGAGTTTGATTTCTGACACACACATCACTAGCCTACTAGATCCCTGAAGGCAGGGGATCCTTCTTATTTATGTTGGTACCATTCACACTGCCCACCATAGTTTCTTTCACATAAGTGTTCAACAGAATGAACAGAAAGACAATTATCCAACCACAACCATAATTTTATCAATCATGACAAGTTGTACACATTGTTACATCTTACCAAATTACTGTTCAGAGCAATCCACACAGGTACATTAAAAGCATACATCTGCATCCATGCAAATGCATTGCTGTAGGGATCCAGAATACTAGAAATGAGAGAATTGGAATTCTTGCAATATGTCTCAGCATCATACCATGTTAACTTCAATTTCATGAGTGAATAGCTGCTTTCACCATATTTAATAAAGCCACCCTTTGGGGTTGGTGTTGGAGAATAAGGCAAAGAAGGATCTACAAAAAAAATTTTTGATTATTTTTATTAGCATTATCAATAATTATTCATTGCACATCACAAATCCAAACTGTCCAGTGTTAAAATAGTTTCATGAGCCATTTTGCATTAGAAATCAGAAACTTTATTTTTAATCCATTAGCCTAATTAAATTAAATAATTTCTGAACTAAGAATACTAAGGCAGGTATTTGATCAAGTATCTAAACTAAAAAAATATATGTATTGCAAATTCAATGTGATCTAATATCTGGATGAACGAAATGTCATCCCCGCATGAGTTTGCATCTGTTCATACCTGTTTGACTCAACCTGTGAGTAATTCACTTTTCACAAGATAGGTTCTAAAGTGAAGCTCTACAAACACAAGCTACTGGTTCATTTAACCTTGGTCTAGGATCAAGCTTTACTCTTACCAGTTATTTATGGAAGCAATAGCTGAAGAAAATGATTTTCTAGGTCCTTCCTTAGACCTTCACCTCTTATCCAAACTGAGCCAGGGGCACATCAGCTCTGGATCTTTCCTCCTTAATATCTTAGCGTGGATTCCTAAAGCTTTATGTTCCTGCCTGTATTCCAGGCCACATAAACAAGACACAAGGCAAAGCCTGTCTTTGTTTGCCTTAGCTGATACCCTAGGGCAGAGGTCAGCAAAAAGCAGCCAGAGGATTAAATCTGGCCTATTTGGTTTTTAAATAAAGGCTTTTAAATGCCAGGGGGGGAAAAAAACTCAAAGAATATTGCTTAAAATGTAATCATGATATGAAATTCAGATTTGCATCCATAAATAACAAAGTTTGATTGGAACATAGACACACTTTTCTGTTTACAGGGTGTTTATGATTGTCGATGACCACAACAGAATTGAACAGTCCCAACAGACATTTGCAACTGGCACAAGGTAAAATATTTACAACCAGGTTCTTCACCGAAAAGGTGCCCCCTGGCTGAGGTTTCTAGATATCCTTGCTTACCTGTTTTTGTCCTGGCCCATTTTCTGACCTCTTCCACTTTATACCAGCCAATCTGTTACCTGCCCTGTTCTGTTACTATAGAAGGACCCAAAACTTTCTCTGGGTTGTGCCTTGTATGAGGTGACCTCATTCCAGCAAGGGAGCAGCCTCCCTTTCTTCTGCTGTTACTGCCATCTTGTGTTGATATAATATCATTAAACTAAGGGACCCTGATAGGATCCCTAAAATATTACAGCCCTCATGGAACTGCCCTACAGCTCCCCAACATGGGGACATTGGGCTCATAATAATGCCACTGAGAAAATTTAGAACCATTAAATGTAACAAGTGAGGCTTGAGGTAAAACTCATAGAAAAAAAATCGTGATACAGGTGATACCCAACTAGGTAAACTTAGCTCCTCTGTCCATTTTACTTATTCATAAAAACACGCATATTAAAAAAAGTAGGAGGAAAAAAATTAAAATATCAAGAGGTTGTTTTTGGTGGTTAGAGCATAGCAAAGACGATGTCTTATATATTCTTTAAAACATTGTTTCATTATGTTAAAAGATTTTCAGATCTAGATAATATAGTTGTAGAGGTTTTGAAAAACACAGAATACCAGAAAAGAAGGAACTTAAGCTGTCTTTTTATCCCACTATCTGAAGACAATGATTTATTCCTATTTTCTCATATTATCGTGGTCTTTTTAATTCTTGACTTTTAAGAGAGAGATGGCAATTTTGATAGTTCATAGGTTATGCAATTTGATGTGCTATCTTTTTTCACTGTAACACCGTGAACTTTTCCTTAAGTCATAAAATTTTGAAAATATATTATGCATGGAAAAATATTCTATCACTTATGTTTATGAGAAGTAGGAAAAAAGAAGATTTTGAACAAGCTTGTGAATCACTATTCACTTCTGAAAAGAACTTCCCTCATTGCCCAAAGAACACAGGCACAAACAGCAGCTCTGATACTACTGGCAGCCCAAGGCCAAGTGCAGTGGGCCATAGTACAGGCATCTCTAGGATCAGCAAGGGGATTGGTCCCCGGACATCCCTTCCTCACTTGGATTCAAAATCTGCAGATGCTCCAGTTCCCTATATAAAATGACATCTAATCTGATTTAAACTTACACAGTATATACATGTACTGAAACATTGCGTGGTACTCCCTTTACAGGTACAATATTGTATGTTTTATGTAGTAGTTACAATTAATTGAATAAACAACAAAATAAAAATGACATATAACCAATGCACATTCTCCTGTATATTTTAATCATCTCTAGATTACTTATAATATCTAACACAATGCAAATGCTATGTGAATGTTCTTATGCTGTATTGCTAAAGGCATCATGACAAGAGAAAACATCTGTATATGTTCAGTACAAATGCAATTATTTTTCCAAATATATGAATATCAAAGATCTGCATCTGATTTGATCCACAGGTATTGAATCACAGATACAGAGGGCCAACTGTATAAAGAGGGAGGGACATGGCCTCAGCTGACTTTCAGTCCTCTCATGAGTTGACATTAGTTTCCTGATTCCCCAGAAAATACTGAACAATCTGTCAGGTCTGGGAGAACAAGTCCCTCCTAATTCAGTCTCATCCTCTGAGGGCTGTTCTCAGGATAAGCCCCTTCCTACCCTCAACCCTCACCTCTAATCGATTTTTAAATTTCTGATTCTTTTGTGTAGCTAGACATCATTATTCTAGTTTCACTAAACATTGCAATGTGTTGGCACCATTGTATTGATTCACTGTAAATATCCACATGTTCTCTTATATTTTTATTGAATCATGTTCAGCTTTCCCAGGAAAAGAGAAACTTAAGGCAGATACCTACATTTTTTAAGATACAGGCTAGAAAACAAATAATGAGTCATATGTGATGTTTTGTGCCAATGGTTCTCACATTCTGTAAGTTGAACTGTAGTATTCTTGTGCTGACATTTAAAAACAAGGTACAGTAGGACAATATTCCAGGTTTCTAACAAACTTAAGTTTCCATTTAAAGTTTAATCTGCACAGAGCTCTCTGTAATGAGGAGGAGCAGACTTCATGAATCAAGAGTAGAAACTCCTTTAGTCTATCACAGCCTCAGATGGATTAAAGCGAGAAGCAAACAGGCCTATTGATGTGCAAAAATGGTCCAGTTTTTAAAAACACATTCTAAACCCTTTCTTCCACAGGCAGGTGAGGCTTGGCAGGACTTACCAGGATCAGTCTGGCATATGTAGCCTCGCTTACTGTCACAGGTATCATCCATCCACATTCCTGCATCTCTTGATTTGCCTCCAATGATAACAACACAGTCGGCCTGTACATTTATAGATAAAGAAAAAAAAAGAGAGAATATTACTCAGCACTCAAAGAGAATAAAATTATTACATTTGCAGGTAAATGGATGGAGTTGGAGAATATCATGCTAAGCAAAGTAAGCCAATCCCAAAAAACCAAAGGCTGAATGTTCTCTCTGATAAGTGGATGCTGATCCATAATAGGGAAAAATGGAGGAACTTTGATGGGCCAAAGGGGAGGGAGAGGTGCGGAGGGGACATGGGGGAAAGATGGTGGAATGAGATGGACATCATTACCTTAGGTACATGTATGACTGCACATATCAAGAGATACTACATTGTGTAACACCATAGAAATGAGAAGTTGTGCTGCAATTGTGTACATTGAATCAAAATGCATTCTGCTGCCATATATACCTAATTATAATTAATTAATTAAAACTACTTTATATTACAAATTTTTATGAGAATATTATTATTCATATAGAATGGTTGTATGAGTAAATAGAGTAATTAATATGAATTACCTTTATTAGTTATAAAAATACTAAATTACAAAATAAAAAATTATTAAGAGGCAAAAAAGAAGTAGGATTTAATAACTATTAAAACAGCTCATTAATAAGCAAAAAAATGTCCCTCAGTATTCTTAACTTTGTGGAGTTTTAAGGTAGTCCTCATTACAGTATATTCAGTCCATCATTACTTTCCAACCAACTGTAGATCCCTCACATTTAAACCCTTGCTCTCTGATTTGAAAAACAAACAGATCTGGATAAATTTTAGAGATAGGCTTGAAACTTTGTTATCAGAAATGTTATTAATTTCTACGAAAACTTAGGAACCAAAGTTACTATGAGAACACGATCTCTTCCCCATATGAATTCTCACTATCCCAAACCCAGAAGGAGGGATCCTATGATTAAAGGGAAATGAGAACAATTCATATTGTTCATCACTAACTTAATTTATAAAAGTATTATTTCAGTTTCTGAACAAATTATTAGTATAGCCAGAAAGTTTCACATCTTATTTGTAATTTTACTAGGGAATATGACAGGGTTGGAAATATATTCCATTTGTTTAGTTGTGAATGTGTTTTTAATTCCAAGAGCCCATAGAATAGTCTAACAATCAAAAGTAAACCAAAAAGCCTCATGAAACCTGTACCTGCCAGTGGCTTTTTTTAATCAACCATTGTAATGACTACAGTTTACATTCATAATGTCTGACACTGGTCTAAGTGCTAGACATGTATTAATTCATGTAAATTCACACGCATCCTTGTGAGGTAAGTACTATGATTGTGCCCATTTTTAAGATGAGTAAACTGAGGCATGGGGTCACACTTGGGTCCCAAGTTCACACTGCTAATAAATAAAAAAGCTTTCAAACTCAGGCACTTAGGCTCTAAACCTACACATTAATGACAAGTTTCACTGCTTCCCAAAGAGGGAGATATGCAAGGTACCCTGGAGGCAGGAGGGCTCCCAGGGAAAGGGCTTCTTGTTGATAAAGAGCCATAAAGGAATGGATGATTGGATGTAAATGCCAGGAACTTTCCTAATCTACCAGCATGCCAAGGAGATAGAGCAGAAAGATGGAAAAAAAATTTGCATTTATGGCGATGCTGGTGAGCCATGTATCATACTTCACAAATTTCAAGATGCATATTTTTCACATATTAACATTTCTAAATAAAAGATGCATATCATAGTCAGCAGCACAACAGAGATTATCTGACAGTCATTCTTTTTGAGTGGCACGTACAATAACAGTGAATTTTTCAATCAATGTTACCTTAGGTATTATACCTTAGATATAATGAAATACTGTAATTAGTCTTTCAGACTCTGGACTTTCTGTCATGGAAAAAAATCCATATTCCTTAGTGTTGATACTGGTTGGTGTGTGTGTGAGTGTGTGTGTTATATTTATGGATTACAACATCCGTCTAGATAAACTCACCCTTCCATAGAACTGAGTTACTGGTGCTGCAGCCTCCTAACCACATGAAGGTATTTGAGGACTTGAATGCAGTGGCCAGCTTCTAAAATTTCACCTAAGTACAAGGTCATGGACTACCCCATTGGCTCCACCCAGCCCAACTCTTCAGAAAGTGAGTTTTGGATCATTTAACTTCCACCTCTATCTTCCTTCCATTTCCTCTTCCTTTTTAAACTCAAATATAGGAAAAATGCAGAGTGTGCATTTTCTTCCTTTCTGTTTCTTTCTCTGTCTTTTGCTCTAGAAAACATACCTTCACAAATTTAAAAGAATAGAAATTAGGGCTGGGGTTGTGGCTCAGCAGTAGAACAATTGCCTCACCCATGGGAGGCCCTGGGTTCGATCCTCAGCACCATATAAAAATAAATAAATAAATAAAATAGAGGTATTATGCCCAACTACAACTAAAAAATAAATATTTTTTAAAACAGAATAGAAATCAGACACAAACTATAATGAGAATTAACCGGAAATCACTATTAGCTAGAAAATCTCCAAATACTTAGAAATTAAAGAAAATGCTGTCAAAAATACTAAGTCAATGATGATACACCAATTTAATTATTTTTAATGTGATTGTAGTTCATAAACAATGCAAATGATGAAAGTGTCCCTGTGAAGTAAACATACCCTTAACCCATTTTCTGAGTCATAGCTCATGGCAGATCCCACTACCATGCAGCTATCTTGTCAACCTCCATTCTGCCAGCATCCTTGTCCCATGAACCTTAACTATCCCATACCCTTAAGTCCTACATTCCAAAGATTCTCCACCCATCCACATCCACAATCTTAGTTCTTCTTTTCTTCCATTAGCCTGACTCACAGTCTCTGCTCTACTCCAAAAATCTTGTGGTTTTAAGTGCAAGCCTTTTAAAGGTTAAAAACAAAATCATACATTTTTTCATGCTTTTTACAATTCCTAGCACGTTGTTTGACACCAGCAGGGTGACAGTTCTATTACATAAGAATAAAAGTAATAAAGAAGTGATAGTCTTCGGTTCATGCACAAAAACACATGTGTTTAGCACAGTGTTTAGCACATAAAACATCCTGTAAATAGGAGCTCAATAATGATAATGATGATACTGATGATATCTTTAGGAGCAATAGTAGCTTCCAGACCTGCACCCCAAATACTACAACAGCTGCAAGGGGCAAGGGACAGCTAATGGAAAGAAAGTTGATAAACCCTGGGTTCAAGAGTTACTACCAGCAATCCCTTCTTATTAGAAAGCCAGTTTTCCTACTGCTCACTACCACCCATCCCCCAAGGCAAAGAGCTCCCAACCAAACAGAAACCCCTTCCTCAAGGTCTGAAATAATTAAAAGCTCCAAGAACGGACCAAATTAAAGAATACTCTTGTAGACTTTTTACCATGGGAGGTTAATCAATAATAAGATGAGTCTACTAAAGCCCGATAGTGCATAGAGATGTGATCTGAAAGTCATATTTACATCTTCATAAGAAAGACTGCTTCTTCTTCCACCAGGGTAACCTTTCCCCCAGTTTGTATAATGAACTCCTCGCCCATCTGTCCAAAGGAACGTGTGCTCTGAATTCACATCATTCAGCCCAGTCCAGGCATTAAAAGTGGAGTCCTTCATGAGATGGGTAAGAAATGCTAAAAGAAAGTTTCAAAAACTGATTTTAAACCTCAGGGGTTAACACTCAAAATACAGAAAATATTTTTATATATGTTCATTTTCAAATACAGAGCATGTGTTCAAGACTTTATTATTATTTAAAAGCACTTACCACGAAAATAAACACATTCTAACCTTAGTATCATGTTAGCCACTGAACTTTGGACTTTGAAAAGTTTCCTACAATAAAAGACTAGGTTTTATCGAGGCTACTGGCAAGGCACCAGGGCGAGGGACCCAAAGGAGGCTGAAGTTCATCCCATGCCCCACTCTCCTGTTGTACACCTTGATCTGGGTTGTGGTTCCCTACTATCCTGCAGAAAGAGGTACATATTTTTAAAAATTCATAAAAAGTCATCCTATGAATTAGCAGCTGCTCCTAATTACGAAAATAAAACTCTCCCATTATAACCACTATGGAAGAGAAGGCTCTTAAAACTTCCAAAAATCAACATAAGGAACATTAGCTTCTCAAACTAGCTGTATCTCAGATTGCTGAAGGCAAAGAGCAAACCAAGTGGGATTCCTTCTGGATGGGCAACTCCTAGGGATCGGTGGTCATTTGCTGAGTGTGCTCAGACCAGAGCACCTCTGAGACTGCAGTGTTCCCATCATTGGGTAAAGAGATCTAGAGAAATTCAGATCATGTAGTGCAATATGGTTTCTTGTTCCTTTATCAGTTCTGTGGCAGAGAGGACAGTGGCAAATACCCAGGAGCTATAAAAAGGTTTAAATGCACATGTGCCCCATTCCTTTCCATTAGCTCATGCCTATTGCAGCAGCTGCCTTCTGCTGCCAGAAACTGTGCCCAAACCATTGGTTTCTAAGTGGATGAGACCTGCTCAAAAGCAGTCTGCAAACATTTATGCTTGAACATGGCTCCTGAATGTAAATTGGCAATGAAATGACTAAGGGATTGGGGTTACTAATAGAAAATGCACTCAAAGTCTACAGAGATCCATTGGTCTGTTTACTGATGAACCCACAGTCCCAAGGAACCGCCATTGCCACGTTAACTCTTTGCAGAGGGGTAGAGGCAGCAACCACCACACCTCGAGACTAACTTTTTTTCTCAATTAACTAAAGGTAAAAAAACAATAACAAGAAAAAGACTTCTTCCGACATGTTTCAGAGAAACAAGAGCATGGGCAGATATTTACCTTGGTTTAATTTTGATTCATGAATAAGATCCTAAGATTCTTCCCAACTTGACATGAAATGTGGAAAAGTTCCACCTGCCAATATTCAGCCTGACTTTTTTCACTGCCAACAGCCACAATAAGAATTCAACAATGTGTGCCTGTTTTGCCAGGAATAATGTTATTTTATCTGAAAATTGTTTCCTTCTGTACATCTCTATTACCCACGTTCTAATTTTGTTATGCCAGGAATCAGCACTTTGTGGTTAAGAGAGGAAATCCATTATTGTGTTTCTCTGCTGGGTATTAGGTTAATACATTTTGAGCCCAAAATGTGGAGGCCAGTTAGACAAATGTGAATGTAATATTCTGGTAACGTGTGCTGTGGCTTGACCCTCTTCTTTGGGTGTCTGGCAAGTTGTTGAACTTGTCAAAGATTCTCATTGAATGCTTGGTTGGTTCGTTGTACAATTTGTTCTAGAAGAGCGCATGACAGCATTTATACAGTAAATACGGGGAGAGCACCAGGTAGGTTTCTAGTTCCTTCTTTCTTGTGTACTTTTGAAAAAATATCATTTTTGGTAGTAAGTGATTTGAGAAGTCAAAGAATCTCAGAATAAAAAAAAAATAGAGAGAATATCCAGTCTACATTTTTTTTCCTATAACACCCTCAGAAATGAATGTATACAACAAACATCTAATGAACCTCTTCCCTATACTGTGTAGAAGCCAATATGTCTGGCTCTGTCATATGCACCTGAATATTCTCCAGTTTAAGCATCTATCTGATCAGTTTTTGCTCTTGGGATGGCCTCTTCGTTTTTAACCCAAATCTGTTTCCCTGTAACTGCCACTTCTTGGTCTTAGGTTTTCCTTTGGGGGGCTGCTCAGGATAATCCTCCAAATTGTCTAACATTAGGGTCTTTTATTCATGAGTCCCTTGCAGTGGTTTCCAAACCCTTTATCATTAGTCTGAATCTCCTGCAGTTGGTAAACATCCTCCTTCAATAGTACAAATCACTGGGTTAGGGTTGTGGCTCAGTGGTAGAGCACTTGCCTACCATGCATGAGGCACTGCCTTCGAGCCCCGGCACCACATAAAAAAACAAAATAAGCAAAAGTACAAATCACAAATTTAACCTAATACCTATCTTAGCAAAGCAGCCCCACCAAAGACCACACAAACTGATTGAGTTCCTATCTTTGATGACAGTAAAATGAATTTTACCATCTGCTATATGACAAGGTCTCTCCTTTGATGCTCTTCATTGCTCTGGTTTATCCTCACATTTTATCAAAAAAAATTTTTTCTAAATTTGTTCATAGTTCACATTTCTCCATTTTATTGTATTATAAGTCATAGGATCATGTGACTAGAGGAGAAGTAAATGGGAAATCGGCAACTTTTTCTTTTATTCTAGGAACCACTTATCCTTGGCTCTTTGGGAAACAAACTGATTTAGTAAAATCGGGATGTGACTGAAGCTGGGTTTGATTCCAAACTTCTCTTTTACCAGGCAAGTTCCCTGACTCAAGGCTCCTGAACACCATTTCCTCACTCTCCGACTTGAATAATAATTCCTGCTTCATGAAGTGGCTACGAAAATGGAAAAGGATTCCATGTAAAAGACCCAGCATGATGCCTACAACTGAATAAAATTATTCTAAATAAGTTTTGTTGTGGTGTTTTTTTCCTTTTCCCCTTACTGGTTTTTACTCTGAAAAAAAAACAAAAAGATACAGTCCGTAATCTTACCATTCCATGAGCAAACTTACATACTTAAATTCTTATCAATGACTGGGAAACGACCTGCATACCTTGCTCTTTTTCATTGCGTATGGATACCAAATTTCCTTTGAATCTGATGCAAGTTTTTCGTGCCTCTTGCCAATTTTTTCTTTCTTCTTCAGCAAATCCAAAGATTTTGAAACACTGAGATGGAAGGAGAAAAACAGGGGTTCATTAAAGATAATAAAGTTTGCTCTATGGAAATCAAAATTACTCATCTAGCTTAGAGCTAACTGTAGTTCAATGGTAAACCACTTGCTTGCACATGTAAGGCACTGGGTTCCATCCTCAGCACCACATAAAAACAAACATATAAAAGTAAAAGTATTTATTTATAAATAAATATATATATATATATATATATATATATATATATATATATAGTTGTAGATGGACACTATTATGTAAAGGATTAGAGCTAAATACAAATTTTATTAACAACCAAATAGGGATTAAAAATTATGTTTGCTTTTTGCAAAGTTTTATTCCCCCTTGAGATAAAGCATATAATGATTTGGATATCTTAAGTATGTTGTTCTCAGATTCTATTGAGAATTTGTCACAGGAACCTTCACTTATACTTGCCAAAAATTTCCTAAAGTGCTGAGTAAGCAAAAGTTAACTTTGAGCTGAGAGATCTGCATCGTCACTGTCCATGTTGGTTGATGTCAAGACTACAAAGAATTCTCCTAATACCTTGTTATTGTACCAACTCCAACCTTCTTTACAGCCACCTGGACTGGGGTGCGTAGTAGGCATAACAGTGGCATTAATGCTGCTGTTGTGTCGCTGGCAAATGAAGGCATTTGGATAGCCACAGTTAATGTCATTCCAAAACCCTGGCAAACAACAAAATAGTTAAATTAGACTTACATGTTTATGTTTCAAAACACTTACTCTACTTTAGAAATATGTTTATATTTTATAAGGGTTCTCAAAAATAGTTTAGAATATAATCAAATGGGTTTTTTTTCACAAGTGACTAGAAGAATCCATGTAATATCCCTTTTGCTATTTTACTTAGACCAATAATAGTTCAACTTTATAGAGATTTCTATGAACCAAGCGTGTGCTTGGTGTTGCAGATACATTATCTAATTAACAATCTCTACTAATAATAACAAACTAATAATATCTAAGCATCTGTACAATTTTAGATGCATTATCTCACAAAATCAGAGTAGGTCATTATTCCCATTGTAGAGCAATAAATAAAGGAGCTAGAAAAAGAGATAAAGTGATAGATAAACATATTCTGGATATTTGTCACAAGTAAGATCATGAAAAAATGTTTTTAAATTTGGGAAGAAATGAGAAGATTGACTATCATTTGTTAGTTTAATGGTAAGCATCCTTACACATTTCTCTTTATAAATTGAATAGCTATGCTGTTAAGATTAGAACTGTCCTGTTTTCTTGCTTGACTTAAGTGTACACTTGCTACTTTTACCCTAAGGATGTAGGAAATGACACATAACAGCACAAAACAAACTCCAGAAGATTTGTGTGTTGTCTACCTGAAGTTGTATACATGGTTACACAGTTTTCATCCTCATTTGCAAAATTGGGTTCACCTGTGGCCCAAGCCACATAATCCACTTTACTTCCATCCATCCAACTGGAAAAGAAAATTCAAGCATTTTGCAACAATTCATTCAGTAACATAATGGGCTACAACCTGGAGATGGGAAATGGCAAGTCAATCAAAGGGAAGGAAGCATAGGATGCCCAGCAAACAGAAGAAAGAATCTAGAGACACTGGCAGGAAAATCCCAAGGCCCAGGTATTTGGTTGTCCCTGCCCCATTGTAGCAATCAATCCTCATGCCTATGGGTCAAATTCACAAACAATATCAAATTGGATTTAATCTTATAAAACATCATCTATCTTTGTTTTAGTATATCATCAGTCATTAGTAAATTGTCCACTAAAATGTACTAGACAGATATGAATGATGAATACTTTTTCTCCCCTCTTCTTTCGCCTCCCTGGAAGAAACTACTTTTAGGTCTGAAGTAGGAAAACAAATGAAGATCCCAATTGCTCTGGAAGTTGGCCAGAAGCAGAAATCCCTCCACAGTACTATTCAGGCACAATTCCCACATAACCACCCATAGAGAGGCAGAGAATACAGAATTTCTTATTAGGCCCATTCTTTGAGTATTCTGGTCACTCTGGTTCTTTGTAAAGTAGATGGGCCAATGCCTATTTGCCTAAGTTATAGAAACACAAAGACTGTGAGAGCTGGGAGGAAAAGAAATCACCAGACCCTGCCTTCTCATTTTAGAGATGATAAAATAGGTCCTTTAAAAATAACGAGTTTGAAGTTACATCCCTTGCTCAAACAAGTTAATAAACGACCCATGGAACATATGTGGCTAAGATGTTCATGCATAAGCTGGGAGGCCATGTCTGCTCTTCAAGTTCAGATATGTATTAATAAATAAGGAAAGAAACCTCAAAATTGTACTAATATCTTCCCTCCTACGCAGTTTTTCTTGGCTCCTCTATCCAACAAAAAGCAGGACAATCATTGTTTTGAAAGGAAAGTACTTCTTGCAGTTGAAAGAGCATTCAAAACCCTGCAGCTGAGCAGTTGGTGTGGATCAGCAGTCAAAAAAGGATCCTTTGGTTCTAGGTGCCATTAATCCAATGGGATCATAATTTTTAAAATAAATTTAGCATTAATATTTATCTAATATAATCTCCTAGTTGATGATTTACTGGTGGCTGAAAGATAGAAAGGTTACATTTTGCAAGATTAAATCCAATTTTAGTTGTTTGAGAATTTGTAACATTGAAAATATTTAATAGGATCATTTATAATTCCTTTTTACTTTTCTAAGGATGCTTTCAGACCAAAAATACTGTATTTTTTTTTAAAAAAGCATTCAGCAAGCAAAACCCAAAACAACTTATCCTAAGAAAAGTTGTTTTAGCTTGATTTACTTACGTAAACTTCTTATCCAAGCTGATCAATAAACCAATAAAATATGGTGTCTGTACACCATTCCTGTTTATCTGGAACATAAAATTTTACATAAAATTCAACTCACGACCACATAATAATCAAGTTCTTAAATAAAACCTATATATTAATAAGTCTATTTGGAATATTTTCTAAGGTTCATGAGAAAATGTTGTGTATGTTCATGTATACTTTTCATAAAAATAAAAAGAAGATATACATACAATTTAGCAACCCACATTTATAAAGGAAATTTCTTAAGTCATTCACCATAATATCAAATGTCCATAATAGTTAGGTGTTGAAAACACCTTTTAAAACAAAGTGGAGATTGGGTACCAAAGTAAATACATATATTTATATTTGTAATATATGTTCATAGATTTACAAATTATATATTTATATATTATATTTATTACATACTACATGCATTCAATATGTGGGTTTAATACATAATACATAATATAAATATATGTAATATTGTAGTCAGATTACATACTCATGCCAATGTTTTCAAATGAATTTTTTTTTCTTTTAGTACAGATCAATGTGTTTTTTGCTATCCCTCTTATCTCCTTTCTTGCAAACAATTAGGGGTGCCATGAATATTTTTAATAAGAAAGACCCTGAGCTAAGCACTCTTCGAAAAAAATAAACTATACCTCCAGCAATACCTAACAATTTGAGGACATCCAAGAAAGCTTTTTACATGAATAATCATACTATACTATTTGTTAGCCAGCAATTTGGTCCAAATAAGATTTTTGAAAAATTAATAACCAAAATATACAATGACATAAAAAGAATCCAGGAGTGATATACAACAATTAGTTAAGATTTAAGATCTTTGTAAATCAAATGAATGAATTCAAAGCCATCAAGTATGGATCTTCATAAAGTCCAAACTAAAAAAATGTTTCTGGATTCTGCAATTCTACATTGAATATTCAAACTATAAGATATAACTTCCATCAAGACCTCTAAAAGAGGATGCTTCCATTATGGCCCCCTGAATTTAGAAACTTCAAATTCAGCAGAGTTTGAAATTCTATCATGGAACACCAAGGGTACACATCATTTTTGTTTACAACATGTCACCTTTTCTTAAATTAATCATGTTCTTACATATTTCCATAGAAACTTCTTTTCGCTTTCACTTTTAATAGAAACGAGATCACCGAAATTCCTCTTGCAGAATGCTCGAGCATTGTCCATGGTTTCCTTCTCTTTGCTAAAATAATACTGGTAGTCTTTGTAAATAACCCACCCATCCTCAGTGACTGGTGGATCTGAAAAAAAAATGGTGAGAAAAGGTAATGAATTTTACTTGGATAAAGAATCTATCACTTTTAGAGCCCAGAATAAGCAGAATTTCTATATCAAATATAGAATAAATTGTCAGCCAAATATCCACCTTTCCCCAACCCTATAAAAACTAGACGGTTTCTCTCCCTGAGTTCCATGAGTCATTAATGGGTAAAATAAGTCCCAGTGTTACTTTCATCAATGGGATAGCACAGCTGGAAGCATTTACATATGTGCACCCACGGTGTTCTAGGTCCAAGCAATGTGAGCTATGAGGTCAGATTTTATCCTATTCTAAGAAATAACTTTTTATAGATGATCTTGGGTACATCAGGTTAGAATTGGAAAACTAAGGAATTCATACACCAAGAAGACTTCTGAGGCTTCTTTCAAACAGTAGAATTTTGTAGTCCTATGCTACAGTGGGTTGAACAGGGGCCCACACAGATACCTAGGTCCTAATTCCTGAAATCTGTGGATGCTACCTTAGAAGGAAAAGGAATTTGTAAGCGTGATTAAATTAAGTATCTTGGGAAGGAGAAATCTTCTAGACAGACTCTACATGTAACACAAGCAACCTTACAGAGGGACACAGAGGGAGACTTGACTATGTAAGGGTGATATGATAACTGAAGCAACAGGCTATATTGCTGATTTCATGGAGCAAGGGACCCTGAATGTCTGGATGCAAGGGGAGCAGCTCTAAAAGCTGGTGAAAGCACAGAATCAGGCTCTCCCTTAGCGCTTCTGGAGGGAGCATGAGAAATGCAGTCATCTGGATTTGGGCCCATTGAGGTCAATTTCTTCCAGAACTGTAAGAAAATAACCGTGTGTTGTTTTGAGCCACCAAGTTTGAGGTGATCTGTTGCAGCAGCAGCCGTTGGCCAGGTGCTTAAGAAAAAGAAATCAGGGCCCTTTGGTTCATAAGCTCATGTGAAGCTATTCGGTATTATGCTTGTGCATATGAGCTTCTTTCTAGAAAGGAAAATCTAATAATCTAAAATCCAATGGGAATAATTTTGGAGGATGTGACTCTTGTCCTGGATTCCAGGGTGGCTTTTTGATCTTGTGTTCCTTTGGAACACTTATCTGTGTTTGGTGACTTCCTTCTTATCTTGTGAGGTGACATTCCCTGACAGTTCCTTTATTCTGTTAGTTTGTTTGGTTCTACTAATAAAAGGAGAACACAGGGGTGCCAGAAGATTACATGAGATTCTCAAAGAACTTCTGCTTTCCACCCTCCTAGGATAATTATTTCCATTGTTAAAGGGAAAAGTTGGAGGTAGGGGAAAGACTACCAATTCAGAAATCAGAAAATATAGAAACACCTACTGTCTTGAGGAGCCGGTGTTGGCTCTGGTTGTAAGGTTTTTCCTGTAAAACAAGAGAAATATAGATATAAAATGTAATTGAACCTCTGTGATCACAGATCCTTCTATTTTCATGGGTCAATATTGTTAAAATCTTAACCATTCACACCCGACCCCTTCCACTGTCCAATTCACTTATGTTAAGAGGATGAAAATGAAGGAAAAAAGAATCATTAATTAAAACTTAAATAAATTTAGGTACAATGATGGTCACCAGAAATAGGAAGGTAGTTTCTAGGCACATGTGGTAGGTTGTCAAGGAAAGAAAAGAACACAAATTTTAAAGTCAGGAAGGCTAGCTTCAAATGCTAAGCCCACATTTAAAGTGTTTATTTTGTCAGTTGCTAACAGGGATTAGTAATATGTGTAAATAGGTGGGGGTAAAATGTGTGAGTTACTGGCATGCAGTAGGCACTCAATAGACATTAGTTTTCGGATATCTTATAGTTAGCTGTGAAATCACTTACAATTTCATTATTTGAAACTACTCAAATGTGAACTATTTATATATAAAATATGAATACATTTTCTTCAAAGAATCTTATTAAATGTATGTTTTACTAAAATTTAAATAAATTAATTTTCTTTCTGAGTAGTTAATAATATATCTGAAAGGATACTAGCCATTGGCATCCAGGAGACCTTTTTAAAAATGTGGTCCCTTGACTCCTCTGATCCATAACTTTGAAAGCACTGTCTAAGCAGAGGGAGTAAGGAAAATAAACAGTGAGCAGGGGCACTGTGGTGCCCTAGCAGCAAAGTGGGGTGGTTGCCACCATTCCCCAACAGCAGAGGGCGATGTGGTTCCATTTATCTATTTAACAAAGGAAGCTGATGTAGATTTTTGTTTCAAGGGTAGGTTTGCTTTCTTGTTTGTGGTGTGTTTACCTTAACATCAGAATCTGGATCCTCTAACTTCAGTGTTTGAGTTGGATGTGTGAAACTTTCTGAGTCATCATCATAACGTGGTTGGTCTAATGGTGCTTGTTCTTAATGTTGAATTATTTAGCTGAGAAATCAATAAACTACTCAGGCTTGGAGCAACTATTTGATGACTAGTGTAGAAGGTCAGAGGTGAAAACCAAAAAGGAATTTCACTGCCTTTTCATGACTTTGCTTCCTAGCACAGGACACCCACCCACTTCTACTACTGTAGAACCTGCTACTGTAGAACCTAGAATCAGAGCTGCCTATGGGAATAATTTTGGAGGATGTGACTCTCGTCCTGGATTCCAGGGTGACTTTTTGATCTTGTGTTCCTTTGGAACACTTATCTGTGCTTGGTGACTTCATTCTTTTCCTGTGAAGTGACAGTCCCTGGCAGTTCCTTTATTCTGTTAGTTTGTTTGATTCTACTAAGAAAGGGAGATTACAGGGGTGCCAGAAGATTAGTTCTAATCTCAGAGAAAGGGGAGGACAGTCGATCATACCTTTTTGTATTTGGCAAATCCAGTTGTTAAGATGTTCACAGTTAATATCATTCCAGGACATACCAGGCTCACCCTTCAGCTCACCACAATACTCAACATTTTGATAATTATTAGGTTCTCCATAAGCCCAGTTTTCATATGAAACCTATATTAGAAATATTAGATTTGATCTTGGCCAAGATGCAATGCTATATTAGGAACATGATTGCAACTATTAATGACTTGTGTCAGGCCAGTGTCAATCATCTATCCAAACAGAAAAAGAAAGAAATACTTGCATTTTTCATCCACTTGTTTATTTTTTAACCAGAGGTTTGATTTGAAAGCAGTTTATGAACATGAATGAGAAAAAAATAGCTTTTATTACATGGAAACTTTTGAAGTTGACTAAAGTAGGCAAATGATTTTTATGACATTTCCTTTGCTCTCATTAAATATAATGGATCCAAGGGACACAAAAGTGGGATTTATATATAGGAAAAACTTAGCAAAAAAGTTCCACTTCTCTATATGGAAAGCTACTAAAAACCACTCTTAAAGGATAATATTTCAGTGAGTTGTGGAAGCTTTCTTTTTATTAGATGGGTAGGAAAAAAATGCAATTAATTCTTCTTACACATAAAAATACCTATAAAATGTTGCTAACAGACCAACCAAACTTTGCCAAAATAAACATCAGAAATCAATCAAAGCCCTGCATTTAGGTTCTCTTCAGAGTTTTCATTATGTAATCAGTGCCCACAGGGTTTTAGACTAAGGATTATGAACTATTTTCCAGAGATATAAATATAAAATCCAGATATCCATGGAGCCATCAAATAAACCATCCTATGTACCTTGGAAAGTTGCTGGTAGGTTATAAGAAGAGACAGAACTGAGGTTATACAAAATAATTTCCTGTGACAATTAGAAGGGCTAAATGTTGCCAAAAAGTGCCCCAATCTTTCATTTGTCCAATTCTGAGAATGGAGAAATATGATAAACCATAACAGTTATTAATGGGAATGTAAAAACTTGTACCCAGTTCTGCTGATCCAGAAGGGACTATATAACACTTAGCAATTTTGTATACAATGAAGACATTTTTTATTATACTATTGCAATGATTTTTTATTCTTTTTTTTCATCCAGTAAATGACAGGATTGCTTTGGATTAACAGGAAAACTATTTACCCAAGAACAGGCTACTGGTCCTTCAAATTATGTTTATTTTGCATAGAAAACTGTCTAGCTATCACAATAGGCTGTCTTTCTGAAAAGTTTGAATTAAACCAAAGGATAACATCAAAACAAGTGTGTGCATAAGTAAAAATGATATATTAAATTACTCACAGGAGAACCATCACTCCAGGTGAATCCCTCTGAAGGACTTCCATACGTCAATCCAAGCCAAAACAGTTCATGGTAGTTTCCACTAGTCCTAACAAAGCATAAATAAAAAAATGGGATTTTAAGAAACAAGTTCAATCATCTATAAGGACTTACCAGATTTGAAAGTTACCTCCAAAATATAAATAAGCTAACACACAGGTAAAAAGATTTAGCAACTAAATTTAAGTATTGTAGAATAGATATACATTTTGGTACAACCCATCATTATACTGAAAATGGCCCACTCATTGAGAAGACATCCTTGCAAAGCCATGAAAAATGGTGATTTATTCATTCATTCAATCAATGGGTATTGAGTGTTTTCTAATTTGTAGGGCAATTTATCACTGGCTTTAAACTTATAAAATCAAAGGAATTCGAACTAAAAGTAGATCAAAAAGGGCCCATGGAATGGGGACCTCAAGCAGGTGTTTAAAGTAGCTTCCTGTACCAACAATTTCAGAAAAGTAAGCATTTTCTCAACAATGTGAGAAAATGTTCACCTTGACCTGAATTTGACTGAGCACCAGATACGAATTGGTAAAAGAAAAGACACTCACGTGATTAATCGCCATATTATTTGCTGCTCCTCTTTGTTGTTGATGCTGGCTAGCTCTCCACCCAGAGCTCTACAAAAATCTCGAGATTCAAACCATGTTTTCTTCTCATGTTTTCCTTTTGCAAACAGCTAAAGATATGATTTCAGAAACCATTTTACACTTCATGGCTTATCAAATCAAGAGAAACTATCATCTTCCTTTGATGAGATTTCATTTATAGAAAAACAAAACATTGTAATATTATCCCCAAACCATATAATTTCCTTCTTGCAAAAACAACTTACGAGTGAATGTTTGGGTAAGAAAACTTGGGGGTGTTTTTTTTTTTTTGAGAAAATCTTACAAAATAAAATCACTTTATTAGATTAAAATATTTCATTAGATTAAAATCTTAGAAGTCTATGGACTAGGTACATAGCTCATTGTAGAAGAAAGAGTTAATTTGGTTAAATGAGGAAAGAGGCATAGAGATGCAAAAATGTAAATTTTTTGGTACAGAAAAAAAAAAAATGAATAAGGAAAGCCTTAAGGAAATGACCTCCCTAAAATTGTGCCATAGTTTGTTATCCTGTTTAGCTTAAATAATGAATAATCTCACAATATCCCAACAACTTTGTTGACAGTCTCCTTCAAAACTACCTTTTCTTATTTCCTCATACTTGCATATTTTAACAACTATTAGAGCACAAGCAAGGACAGACACTCATCTGGCAGAAATTAGTTACAAAGTAAACTACATTTAATGGCTGTCATAATTTAGGGACTACATCCTATTTTCCAGAGAACTGCAAAATTGAACTATGAAATGTGATCCACAGTGACAATCTGGATCAACCTATGGTAATAGTACATGAATTCATCATAGCCACTGACTTTTATAATTTTCATTCATTGTTCTTCAAGCACATCACCCTAACAGGCTATGGGAAAAGGGATTTGCTTTGAATGGACTATGACTGCCCAGATTGTCATGAAGTAATGTGAGAAAATCTTCACCTTGACCTGAGTTTGACTAGAGCAAGTTTCCACATCAGTGGTTCCTATGACTTTCAAGTCTCCAGTGAGCATTTCACCTTAATAGACTCTGATATCAGATTTTATTTTCTTAAAAAAAATACTATCAGCTGAATTTTGTCAGTTCTCACATCTTTATATTTATAAAGATGGTCTATATATGTCCAAATAATGCCTACTCCAACCATGTCTAAAACCTCATCATTTCTAGTGAAACACATATACTGATCCATTGAACAGCTATCTAAATATTGTCTACTAGAATTTCTAGTTCACTTTCCAGATCTGGATAATTCCACTGCTTCTCTCAAAAAAAAAAAAAAAATCTGCAACAAATCTCCATAACCTACCAACCACACTTGGGCAAAAGGCTATAAATAGAAAGAATCTGACCTTTATGCCCTGATGCAAAATTACCAGTAGTAATAATAAAATATTTGATCAGCTTGTGTTAGCCCTCAAATAATCCAAAATCCTCTTCTGTCTTGGCTCAATATATTCTCTTCTATGTAACTTATTTTAAACCCTAACAGGTCCACCTAGATTGAACAACTCACTGGTTTCTATTGCTACGGAGGCAGGAAGGTAGACCATGCCCAGGCAGGTAGAATCAGGGCCTCAGAGTCGAGAAGGAGGGAATGAGAGCTTGTCATCCTAGGAGACCTCAGGCCTGGAGAACATCCTGTCACTGCCCTTGACAGCTTCAACCACAGTGGCTCTTCCTCAACTACTCCTACGCCTACCCCTTAGCAACAGCTAACTACAAAATTTCTAAATCCCCCTCTTGTGCCAACAAACCCTCACCCCACCTTCATGATAATTAAGGCTTGAAAACTACTCTCTCGAGATTTGTTGAAAAAAACAAAATGGAATTGAACGGCCCTTTTCTGAATCGTATACCCTACCAATCACCTATAGGGACAGATTGAGCCCACAAAAACCCCTAGGTGACAAACCTGTGGGCAACCCTCTCTTGGAACTTCTCCCTCTTTGGGAGCCCTGCTTGCTTTCTATTACTGAAATCAATCCTGTTACTTTGCTCTCACCCCGGTGACCACGTATTTCATTCCTTTACTTCATGAGACAATCTACCCATCCACTTTCCATCCCCTACTAGTGGGAGTGACCAGCTTCACTCGCCATATCCTTTCTTGAATTAGAGGATACTAAACAACTTCATTCTGAAACCAGTTTTTGTGTTTCTATAATGCTGGGGATGGGCCTCACACATGTTATGCAAGTGCTCCATCACTGAGCCACATCTCTAGGCCTGACAGACATTCTTCATTAGTCTTGCCAAACTGTCTTACAAGGCATGTCATGACTAATTGCCATAAAAGAGGTCATGACAGCAGGACAATATGTTAAGTAGTAGATACATTGCTGTATTTGCCTAATATGTGACTTTCTCTAGAAAGGATATGACGAGAGAGAGAGAGAGAGAGAGAGAGAGAGGAAAGAGAGAGACCCCAAATTCTTAATTAATTGAGGTTTAATTCGTCTGTGCTTTTGTTTCTATTTCTGTTTCGATGATGGTTTATTTTGGTGAACTTGACTCTATCGGGAAGAAATAGATGGTCCAACCTAGGAATGTGTGAAATAATAGTAGAATTCTGAGCTGTCATTTAAAGGGCACTGAAAGACCATGTGCCCTACCTCTCAATGACTTCATCTTCCATCAGTAGATCCATCAGGGATGAAATCACAGAAACCTAAGTACTTTCTCTTGAATACCTTCATGGCACTATTGTAGATTAGTTTGCCAATTCAGTTAGCTTAGGCTTCAACAGCAGGACAAAAATGAGGTGCAAAGGATAGCGTGAGGGGGAACAAAGCTTCTGATAAAGATGAAAAAATAAGGAGTTCACAATAGGATAATAAAACTAGATAAATAGAAAAAAGCAGAGAGGGGGTAATAATGACAAGGCAGGTTATGAAAGACTTCCACAAGTTGCATTTGGGTGGTTGGCTGCATTTATTGGTCTACATAAGCCACTGGCATCAAACCAACAGACACCCAGGCCCTTTCTAGATCAATAAAATCAGAATAAAATTTCTAGGGTGTGTACTTTGTTTTTCTTTAATTCCTTAAGTGAGTCTTTGGGCTGATGGATATCTCAGATTATTTTTTCTAGATTCTTGATTAGCTTAATAAGTGACGCTTACCTTGAAACACAAGCTTGTTTTACTGCTGGAACCCCACTCCTCTGGACATTTGGGCTCGGGGGTTGTTGTGGGCTCTGGTGGCCGAGTTACTCCTTCTGCCCAGTGCTTGCACACAAATTTTGCCTTTTCATCACATTTCAATACATCCCATAAACCCCCTGCCAGCCCAGTTCTCATGGCAACACATCCTGCCTTTCGCCCTGCATTAAACAGATGAAGCAGAATTCAGTCTACAGGAGTCTGCTGCAGGCCTGCAGCCCCACAGCAGCCCGTTCCAAGCTGAGGGTGAGGGTGCTTGCTCAAACCTTCACAGGGTACCACAAGGCAGGAGAGCACTACTGCAGCATTTGACCATTGTTTGTGCTATTTGAACCATCTCTGGCCTTTTATTTATGTGATCTCTGTCTCCAACTGAATTACGATCTTAATCGTAGGAAGTTTTAGAATATTTTGAATTTCTATCATCTCACACATAGGCATGTAAAGATACAAAATTTTTAGTAGGATCAAATGTGCCACAATGACAAAAGAAGTGAGTTAATGTTCCTTCCTTCATTCCTTCCTTCCTGCAGGCTGCCTGACTGCATTTTCTTTTTAGTTCTTTAAGAACTTTTTCTCCCCTTAGGTCCTTGTAGGTCTCTAAGGCTGAAGTTGTTTGCGGACTTCAAAACGAGATACTCCTGAGGACGGAGATTTTCGATAAGTTCCTCAGCCACTGTGAACTTGATTTCTTCGTCTTAAAATGCGCTTCACAGGGCCTAGCTGACGGGGTCGTGATGAATGCCAGCTTTAATAATTAAAGAAGTACATAAAGTAAAATGATGACTATGTTCAGCAGGAGGAAGGAGGACGAAGGGTGGTCACTGATAGAGAGGGTATCAGTATCATCAAAGAGAGTCCATAGATCACAGGATCACCAATCACAGAGGACCTTATCAACACAAAGGTCTGGAAAAATGGGAACTGATGCACCAACCCTCCCCCAGCCATAGTTAATTATAACCTTTAAAGAGAAGGTTGGTTTCAAGATCATGTCACACTCACCCCTTGTGACCAGGTCATCAGGACCCTCACAAAGGGTATTTGCTGAGAGTTTTACAAGGGGTACTAAACCTCTTAAAGGGAGAATGTGAAACTAAGGCGAGAACAAAGGAACCCAAAACCCAGAAAACAACAGATTCTCTAAGAGCCACCTCCTTCCTATACTCTATGTCATATTCATTCTACTTTTCTAATAAACTTCTGTGCAACTCGAGTGAAATTCTTCCTTTAGGATTTGAAAAACTGGTGGCTACAGACCCCTGTGGCCACTTTGGCTCCACGGGCAGGTCCCCTCTGCAACAAATATACTAAGCTTAATAGTCTACCATTCTATTTCCTAGTGATGGCGATTTCCAAACAGTAATTAACTAAGAGCTTTGAAAACATCATAATTTCTTGCTGCACCCATGAGCTAATATTTTTTATTAATGGTATTTTAAAGATATTTAAGGGCTTAGATATAATTCTCATAATTCTTAAAAGGTAAATCTTTTCCAGAATGTTTTCTCTTAAATGCCTGATGTCCTGACATCCCAAGAGATTTCTCTGAGTCCCACAATAATCCCATCCTCTTTACAGTCCTGAGTTGGAACCTGATTACCTTGGAATACAAGAGAGCTAGGGCTGTAGCAGCCCACCAACTCCCAGAATCAGTTCACCATAGCATGAGGGGAACTTGCCTGGCAGTTCTTGCCTGCTCTTCTCAAAACTGTACATTCAAGTCAAAGAGGTCAACATTTCCTAAAGGGGAACCACCAACCTTCCATCAAGGATTCCCTATAACAATGGTTGCAAATGAATTGTACCTCCGGTTTGATCTGATTTGGAGGAGGGGAGTACTGGGGTTTGAAGGCAGGGGCACTTTGCCACTGAGCCACATTCTCGGGGTATTACTAATTTGCTTAGGGCCTGGCTAAGTTACTGAGACTGGCCTCAAACTTGAGATCCTTCTGCCTTAGCCTCTTGAATTACTGGGATTACAGCAATGCACCACCGTGCCCAGCTACAGTTTTTTATTCCCCTCAAAGACATTCTAGGATTAATCTTGCAGAATCTTACAGCTGAATGAGCAAAAGAGGCAAAGTAAATGTAAGAGTACAAAGGACAATTCCTACCAAGATTTTTTTTTAAATACACATTCAGTTCTTAATATCCTACATAGTAACTTTAAGACTGAGCCTCAACCTTATTATTTTTCATAAAGTTCAATAATTTAATAATTATACAAGAATTGCACCATTCAGATTATTGTTTTTCTTATTAGAAGCTGAGGGAGAATGCAAGTTAAAATAACTGCAGGAGATTAGGGTGTATTACTAGATCATTATTAGATTGATAAGTTACTCAACCACTCTGTAGTAAATACACACGCTTGGGCTATTGTTTTCTTTCTTCGCTTCTGACCCAAGAACATGAAATATTTTTTATAAAGGATGTTGAATTTTCTGTGTTTTGTCGAAAAAGATAGGATGGATAATAAAAACAGGCAGTTAAGGAAATGGGCCACATAAAGACTTCTCTAAATGTAAAAGCCACTTCATGAGATTAACTTGTAAAAGCATGACAAACAATCCAGCTAAATGTGTTCTCAGACCTAAGTAAAGGTTATAAACTCAAAGGCTAACTAACAGCCTTGGCACTTTTCCAATACCTGATTGATATAGATTTTGACCATTTGGTAATTCTCCCATGCCTGATTAGCACATTGATCAATGCCCTTAGTTATATACAATGCTAGTAGTCACATAAAAACCTCTAGACTAGCGCAGTTAAGTGGAAACCCTGAACGGGTCCCCATTCACCTTGAGGGAGCTCTGTCTTCCTTTTTCCTCACTTGAATAAATTCTACTCTTTTATGCTCAGCCATACAAAGTGTTAAACATAATCACACATTCAAGAAAGCAGAATAATGAATTCCACATAAGCATTCTTTTTACCCCACCACTCAAGAACAATATTTCTCTTTACAGTTGCATTGAAAAGTTGTATATCCATTTAATAAAGGTTCAAGTTTTCAGAAAAGTTCACTATTCAGAACATTTGTGACTCCTTAGGATTTTACAAGTATTTTTCAAATAGACCAATACCAAATAAACTAGCAATTCCTCTCTTCTTTTCCTTAGAACACTGCAAACTCATTGAGATTTAAAAAACAAAAAGAAAAAAAAAGTGTAATATAAATAGTTACTGAAAACACAATTAATTTCCATTGTCTACTTGGAAAGGGAGAAGTGACAGGTTTTGTCAGATGGATTCATAGAATGAATGAATCCCTGAAAAAAGGCAGGGCACGTACCTGGCATATCTGAATTCCAGTGGGTGAACCTCACCTCCTCCTCCACTGTCCACTGAAAGGTCCCTTTATTTTGTATATCCGAAAGTCCTGTCCAAAAATATTTTTCAGGCCTCAATCCAACCAAACTAGTCAGGAATGCTTGTTCATATCTTTAAAAATAAAAATTAATATTCAACTAATCTTTAGAAATAGTTATATGAATGTTTTAAGTTATCAACACGAAAAGTATCTCAGTTATGTTTGAGCTATGCTGTAGTTGGTAATGCAACCATATTGTGTTATATTGAGTTCACTTAAATTATAAAAATTGTCTCTTAAGATAGGTAAGTTTACGAAGGAAAAATACAGAGCTGAGTGGATAAAATCATTCACATATACTAACGTCATTACCCTCCTCAAAATACAAAGGAAGGCGCTATATAAATTTTTTAAAGGTTTGTTTAAACAATTATTTCAATTTTTTCGGGCTGGATTTATGGCTCAGTGGTAGAGTGCTTGCTTAGCACACGTGAAGCACTGGGTTGGTTCCCCAGCACCATATGAAATAAATAAATGAATAAATAAATAAACAAAATAAAGTCATTTAAAAAGTCTTTTTAAAATGAAAAACAATTATTTCACTTTTTAAATAGGACAGACACTCCACTCGATTCTTGATTAAGCAAGGAGAGGGATAGTAACATCATTGAAGATGTTGCAAATGAAATAATCTGTGAGGATTTCTCCCTCAATTTTATTTCTCATGTCTCAACTCTGAAAGAGAAAATTATTAAGAAATAGAAGCAAAAATTCGGTCTCTACCAAGAGCTGGAGGCAGAACACGAATTCTAACACTTAGCCTTTGCGTTCTCATCTCTGGAATTGGCATCACCGGGCAACAATGCAATTTGTTTGGAAAAGCAACCGAAGTTTGTCTTAATTGACTGATGGCAACACAGACAGAAATCTCTCCTTGGAACAAGAGAGAGTTTTCAGGAACAAAAAGAGAAGGAGTTGACTTCAAAAAGAACAGAGAATGGATGTGGAGAGATGTAGCAATAACAGAACATTAATTGACCATTGTCTTAATGATTTTGTGCATCAAATAGGACAAACACAAGTTCCAAATGCAGCTTATTTTCCTTAAATATCCAAAATTTTTTTGTAGTTTAAAAAATACTTTCATTATGTTCTAAGGAGTTTATTGCCATTGAGATGTTGCCTGAATTTCATAGACAGAGATTGTATTTATTTTTAAATAAAATTACATAAAAATAAATAACATAAATATGCATTTCCTTGAAAATTCTGTGACTGTTAACATACAATGTACAAGACCCAAAGACAAGACCAAATGGAATTACAACATTTCAGCTTCTGAAATCTATTTCTAGAATAAATGAATATCCAGAATATCCAGATAGAATTTGTGTGAACAGAACTCAAGAATTATGGGAAAATGTATTGCAGAATACCTGCAGATCAAGTACCTACACCTTATGATTGGTTCTGAACATGATGTAGATAGAGTTTTTGTCCTTTTTTGAGTTTACTGATATGAAAAGAGTATTCATTAATTGGATACACTGCAATAAAGAAGTTAAAATTCAAATTCAACAAGAGTTAATGGGTTCCTAAATATAAATGTCACCAAAAACACAGAAAAACTAACATAAAATATAGTGAAATCTTGTACATTATTCTTCAGTAGACTAATAAATCAGTGATAGTGCAGATACAAATCATCCCTATAGTACTTAAAGACAGGCAGTTTATCCTCCCTGTCAGAAGATGCAAAGTATCTTTGTTCTGATTTTCAGATGTTGCATCATGGAGTTTGCCATGATGTATTAGCATTTAACTGTATATGAGATGAAGATATAAGTTGAAATACAGTTGTTCTATAAATACTGCAAATATTATAACAGTCATTTTTACCACTGAATTACATCCCCAGTCTTTTTTTTTCTTTCTTTCTTTTTTTGAAACAGGGTCTCACTAAGTTACTTCGGGACTTGCTAAGTTGCTGAGGCTGACCTCAAACTTGCAATCCTTCTGCTTCAGCCTCCTAAGTCACTGAATTACAGGCATGTACCATTGCATCCAGCCTATGAAAGGATAATTAATATCAGCACTATTCCTTAGACTTTTTATCGGGTCTGCTTTGAAAGACCAATAGGTATAATTTACTTTTTATTATGTTTATTAACACTCAATAATTTTTGCTACAAATAAAATACATATTCTTAAGTTTCTTTTAATTTTCTTAGGTGGCCAATGTAAGGCTCTACAGAGAATTAAGTAAAGAATGAATAAGTAAATTTTACCTTAAAGGTTAAAAGTTATATAAAATCTTCTATATCTATTTTATTTATTTTATTTTCTTGACCTGCAAGACTATTAATAAAGTAAAGGGAATAAAATGAAAGGATGGAAAGACTGAATAAATTATTCTCTGTGATACTATGAGAGAGAGAGAGAGAGAGAGAGAGAGAGAGAGAGGATTTTGTCCTCAACTCCAAGCTTATAATGCTTACTTTATAGTAGGTCATAATAACCCCCTCATTCCAGAAGGGTCCTACCCCCATGCCCTGGAGAGAGGGGCACAGAGTAGCCAAGAGGACTGTGAACAGCAGACCTTGCTGAGTTTTTCCCACCCAGTCTTTTGGCAATCATGCCTAGCCAAGGAAGTCTCTGTTAAAAGCACAAAAGGACAGGGTTCAGAGAGCTTCCAGACAGCTGAACACATTGAGGCTCCCGGAGGGCAGCAGAGCAAGAAGGGCTTAGGAGTTCCATGCACCTTCTCCCACACCATCCCCTGTGCATCTCTTCATGGATATCCTTTATAATATCCTTTTCAATAAACCAGTAAATGTAAGTGTTTCCCTGAGTACCCTGAGCTACTCAAGCAAATTAATTGAACTTAAAGAAGGAACTCCTGCACATCCAGTCTTTCAGAAGCACATGTAAAACAACCTAGGACTTATGAGTGGCATTTGAAGGGACAGTCTTGGGACCTGAGTCCTCAGGCTGTGGGCTGACTCCATGTCCAGGTAGAGAGTGTCACAGACACACTCTGTACTATGAGCGTCTATCAGGAGAAACTGAGTTTGATTTGGTCTTTCCTTCTGTATCCTCAGATTCTGACGCTTCTGTGCTCTTTTTTGGTGGAGAAAGTGGCAGAAATAGAAAGTGGGATTTTTTGAGCTGACCAATTTTACTTACCTTTCCTGTTTTAAAATTTTGACATGTAGTAGATCAGAGAAGAGTTCATTCTAAAACTACATTCATTAGATTATTAGTAAGCTGTTCTAAATATTGCTTTATAGTACTAAAAGTAGCAAAATATTTTATAATGTTTGCAACTAATATTCAAATAAGAGTATTGTTTTTAATGGTTTTCTGTTTATAAGCCATACCACAAGGTCACACATGATTCACTCAAAAATTTAGAGCATACTGATATTTCAGTTTCCAGGCCTTTTTGAAAACTTTTCATTATTTGACCATATTTTAAAATAAAATTAAAACAGTGACATACCTGTCTTCAACCGTTGTCAAATAAGCTTTCTCATTTTGGCATGTTTGGTTGGCTTCTGTAAATGTTGAAAGTGTGTGTCCAATCATATAGCAGTAAAAGCCATGCCTTTTCCAGCCCTAATAATGTCATCAAGCCAGAATGCAGGTATGACGATGTGAGGGGAAAAAAAAAAAAGAAGAATTGTATCACATTAGATTGGGTAGAGAGAAGTGATGGGAGGAAAGGGGAGAGAGAGGGGGGAATGGAAGGACAGCAGAATAAAATAGACATTATTGCTATGGGTATATACGTGACTGCATGACCAATGTGATTCTGCAACCTGTACACTCAGAAAAATGAGAAATTATATCCCATCTGATTCAAATGTATAATACGTCAAGATCATTGTACTGTCATGTGTAACTAATTAAAACAAATTTAAAAAATGAAAAAAATAATGTCATCAAGCAATGGAGAAAAAAGCAGATCATCATGTATATATGTTAGAAACTATATTATTTTGGTAATCTTCTATCATGAAACACAAATTAATAAATAATAGAAATGTCTAAAGAGCATAAACCTGAAGGACTTGAAATGCAACAAAAATCAAATATATATGATTAAACATATGTATATATACATGTATATGTGTATGTGTGTGTATATATATATACATTAAAAACAACACAGTATTACATTGTGTGTCACATAAGAAATTATAAAGAATGGTAATTCTCTTCAGTTCTTATGTGTCCTTCAACTATTTGTGAAGCAGTCACTGAAGAAACTGAACAACCAGCTAAGATTTCAGTTCAAAAAAGTTAACCACAGGAAATAATTTGGGAAATAGCAAGTCTGGCTGTCTATAGAGGCAATTACCAATGGTGAAATTAAATCTATATCATCTGATCATAGGAGAGCACTCATTCAACCTCAGGCAACACAACTTGATGTGGTTCCTCTCCCATACATCAAATGGGGCAAATACATAAAATAAAAAATCCATACTAGAGTTTGACAGGAAGAAGGGGAACTCTCCAAGTACCAAATATAAATAGAATATTAAAAGCTAAATGGAAAATAGTCTACCGGTGTATCAAATCCAGATTAAGATCCAAGGGGCTGGATATTCCTGTCCATAAGAATACAACATTTGTTTTTTCACCCACCTGAGGCAGGGAGTTGGAATTGAGGCCCCTCTAGGAAGAGGAGTCTCCTTCTGTGAATGGAGAACTAGAAAACTCTAGCCATAGAAACAAAAAAATGTCTAGAGCCTTGTCATCTGTTTGGGGTTCTGAGTATTAGAAAAAATATTCTTCAGTTTGAAAATAAATGCCAGGTCTGCACCAAGATGGATACCAGGTCTGCACCAAGATGGATACCAGTTCTGCACCAAGATGGATGCCAGTTCTGCACCAAGATGGATGCCAGTTCTGCACCAAGATGGATACCAGTTCTGCACCAAGATGGATACCAGTTCTGCACCAAGATGGATGCCAGTTCTGCACCAAGATGGATGCCAGTTCTACACCAAGATGGATGCCAGTTCCAACTCTACACTATTCACATTGTATGAGATCCGTGGCCAAAATATTAAAGTAATACTTGGTCTACAAAGGTGGGGGTTCTTAGGCACTGAAGGAAGTAGAATGCAAAATAACATGCAGTAGAAAAATTTCCACATACCAGGTCATCTGAGATGATGATACTTGGGGGTAGGGATGGGAACAGTGGACCCCAACTCATAATTGAAAATTACAAACCATTACAAATTGCAGTGGCACAAGCCTGTAATCCCAGCCACTTGAGAGACTGAGATAGGAGGATCCCAAGTTCAAGGTCAGTCCCATATACATATATGGAAAAAGTGACCATGGATAGTTTGCTATATGCACTTGAGGTTATCTACTGGAAATGTTCTGGACAGATCATAGACTCCTAACATCTGGATGTCACTAATTCCTATGACCTGCCTACATATCAGTGCCCTCACCAGGCTCTATGAAGAGTGCCATTTTATTCCCTGTTCTCTCATCCAATTCTCATGACATTCTGAATGGAACCACTGACCATGGGTAGCCCTATATTACCTGCAGAGAATTAAAAAAAAAAAAAAAACTTTCAACAGAACAATGACACCAAACGCAGTAAACCACTGAACATTTAGACCATTGAAACATTTTGGTTCTGCAGAGAAGGAAGAATTTCTCCTACAAAGTAAAGCCAAGTATATCAGATAATATTGACTGGTCATTGTGTACGTTCTATACTTACTTTCCGGCAGCCTGTTTCTGCTTCCTCTGTTTCTGGAGCTTGGGTTTGTGATTTCATCTTACAGATATAGTCAAGTGGCTTCTCACAGGCCATATCTGCCCAGTACCCATCCTTAAGGGAGCACAGAGAAAAATAAATGATTATCTGTTCTTTGATGCTATTTTCTTGCAATTGTGATTCCATAAAGGAAAACTAAGATCCAATGATATTAAGGGACTATGGCAGCTATAAAAGGGAAAGGAAATTTCATGGTTTACATGTAAAGAGCAAATTGAACTCCAGCTATACCGATGTAAAGTGACTGTGTGGTTGTGGGTACCATTTATGACCCAGCAATAGGAACTTATGAATATTAGCTAATGGTTAGTTAAGTTTATCTTTGGGAGCAAAAAACAAAATCTTTCTGGTCTTCTTGAAAATGTCACTTGGCAATACAATTGATAGAAACTCAAGAAACTAAATCTGAATCTTAGTTCAATTTTGATCTATATAAAAATATCTCAAATGGAAACACTCTCACCAAACATACGTAATAAGAGGGACAGAAGGAAGACTCTGCTGACTTCTCCCAGATGTCGGTAAAGTTGCCTTACCTTCCCTTTCATCACAACGCAGTCTTCCTGCCTGTTGTTCTCATGGCTTGGTTCTCCACGAAGCCATTTGGTAAATGTTACAGGAGTCCCGTCACTCCACTCAAAGTACATTTGAATCTTGAGGTCATTTAAGCCAATCCACATCTCATCATTTGGCTCTAAACAGGAAGAAAAATACAAACCTACTATATACAAAGGTTGCTTTCCAAAGGTCAACCGGGTATAGGGAAAGGAAGGAACTCTGCTTTGTCAACACAGCTAGACTCCCTTGATATCATCATTGTCATAAAAAGTAATCCTTTGGAGTGTTAATCTGACCTACATGCTGAAAACTCAGATGTAAACCACATTTTATGTTGTCAGTGGTAGGTTGTGTAATGTTTTCTTTGCATTGTAAATATGACTTGAGTTTTTTAGTTGTCACTATTACAAACTATATCTCCTGGGAGTTGTGAAAATGAAATTAAGGTAGATCTATTATTACACTCTATCTTGTGAAGATGCTTGTTTGTTACAAATAATTTTCCTGCCAACTGCACTTATATCGCTGGAAATATGGTATTCAGTGCATAAAAACCTATTTGACTAGTATCAAATCTTATGAATATTTTTAAATAACAAATTTAAAACCAGTTCTATTTTACTAATCATTGGAATTAAGAATATTCTAGTTGCTTTTGTTAACTGATCAATCACTTTATTAAGAGTAACAGTGATAGAAACATAAACTGAGGAGACAGACTGGTTTCTGACAATTGGCATTTAGTTATTAGTCTAGAAATATAAATGACTTTAAAATCATTTTCACCATGAAATGTCAAGAAATACTAGCAGAACTCAAATAACAAGGTCAAGATTTAAAATCTGATCTGTTTTTTTTTCAAATTATATGGAAAATATTGCTGATTTTATAAGGAGCTACCCCCATTCTAATAATTCTAAATATCACAACAAAAATGAGGGGAAAAAGTTGCAGTAATTGCAGATATAAGATTCCATGCCTGCAAAAAGTAAACATTTCCAAACAAAACAAATTAAAGAATCTATAATATCTATCTAATTTGCATAACTGGAAATTTCATCATGAATATTTGTTAAATGGTCTTTTCATGGTTAAAAAAATATTTCAAAGGATTTATAAAGATTATTATAAGAAATTCCCTAAGTGGTTAAGTTTCTTCCTCCTAAAAGTTGTCATTCAGCTTTGATTTTGGAGAAGTCCTTGACTGGCCTCATGCCAGCGCAGCAGATGTTTCCAGAGTCACGAAGCATGAATGACAGTGCCCGGATGGCCCCCTTTTCCTCTCACTTGGAGTGGCAGATCATGCTCTTTTGAGCAACAAATATAGGTATCAAAGAGACCTCATGCATCCCCTAAGGATTTTAGTTGAAGACGAATGTAAGTTTCAACTCCCAAGTCCCACAATTATAATAAAGTATCAAGAGACTCCTACAAACATATTTTGTCGTGAAACTGTTCTCCCCCTACAGCTTTTGTAATTCCTAAGCACAGTCATCCTACAAAAATATACAACACGTGAGTGTAAAGTCATTAGGCTAATTTATATAAATCAGTTAAGGGAGCTGTGTTAGTTGGGAAAGGCATAGCTTATGGGTGCAGGTCCCAATTTATCCACAGGCAATAGACTTCCATAATTAAAATAAAAAGAATTCTGAAGACTTTTGATTTAGAAGTGGCAATCTTCATTTTATAACTTTCCTTTACCTTTATCAAGATGATTTTGTTTTAAATAAGTATATGTTGCATTACAATGTTGTAATATTATAAATATTATATATTTTCTGGTTTTAATAATTCTTTTTTTAAAATAAAAACATTTCTAAATCATTTACTAATTCTCAAGCTGAATTTAAAAGCAACCCTGGTCGTCCAGCTTCCCACAATCACTATAGCAATAAAAACATGATTCTCTTATTGCTCAGTCACGTTATAGAAAGTAGACAAGATCTACACTGCAGCCCCTGAGCATTCTAACCTACCTGTCCCCCACTGATTCATCCGCAGACTTGATGATGGTAAGTAACTGTTATTCAGGTATATCCCTTGTGATTTCATTATCACCTAGTCTAAATTTCCCAGGAGAGGTAAACAGAAGAATTAAGAAATTGTTTACAGTCAGCAGCAGGCAATTTTCTCAGTACCACCCTCAAGGAGGTGTGCAAGGAGAATGGTTTCCAGTGGACACAGTTGGTAGGAATAACAAGGTTTGGGGACCTTTTAAATCTTTTCCTATTTTTTCCTATCTACTTGTTAATTGCTTTTTCTCCCCCACTGCCGCAATCCATTTCCAGGCAGTATGCATCAGACAGCAGCAACTCTGTCACCACCATCCACTTCCTCTTGTTTTGCTGGGTGGAAATGAAGAACAGCTGCAGCTATTCAGCAGCCTCATCAGTGAGAGATGAAAATGATAATCACTTAATCAACAAGAACTGCAGAAGGCCCATGATCATTGTGCTGTTTCTTAGCCAGCCCATCTCTAAGACCAGGATTCCCAACTCATTTTACCCATCTTTTATTTCTGCTTAATACATTTTCTATGCACTTTTAAAAGTGTCCACCTAGATTGAGACATCAATTTCTTTAAAAGGCTCAGACCAACACCTAACCACTCAAAAAAAAAAAAAAGGTTCATTTCTCCTGCTATTCAACACCCTAGCAGCCTTAGCTGCATTAATAAAGAAAAGAAAATCTAAAGTAAGAGACGGTGCACTTAAAGATGTCTCTTGTGAGATAAAATACGGGCCTTACAAAAGAAAATACATACATAGACGCTAGTAATTCCAAAAGTTAAACATCATTGAGAATTTTAAGGTAGACATCTCTGTATCCACACATAATATTTATGTAGGAAAATAACACTTAAAAACTATCCATAATTTGATTACATATTATGAGAAAAATAATTGAATTACCACTTAGTGATAAAAATCCTTTAAATTACTATATAGTTTTTGCACTGTGCACATGATTAGCCTTTACTGTTCAATCTATACCTTTAGTTTAGTTATTAATTTAAATTTAAAATTAAATTTAAATTTAAAAGTAACATTTCTGATTAATTTTTCAGATACTGGCGGAGAGGAGAAAGGGTTGGAGCTCAACTTATTACTAGTATAAGGTTTCTCACCATATCCCAGCTGGGAGAAAATAAAATCAAACTCCTCAATGGTGTGGATACTTGTGAGGTCACCACCTTCCTTCCGACATGCAGTCAAAGCATCCCTCTGGATTTTCTTCTGTTCTCTGTGAATCTTGTAACAGTTGCCTGCATATGGCCACCACTGACTAGGACACTTAGTAGGCACATCACTTTCTAGAAAAAAAAAAAAGATGGTTTGGAAGGCTCTTAAAAGAGAAATTTTGTCTAAAATTATAATAATATTTTCCAGCATTCTAAATATAAAACAGTTCATAGTTGTAGGCAAATAATGGTAATATTTATTTTTCACCTTTGGCATATAGATTCATAAATGATAGGCTAGACATGTTCCATTTGCCTTACTTTCAGACAAAAAAAAAAGTGAATCCATCTTTAATGTCAAAGGGGAAGTCTCTTTAAAAATGTGTACCTGTCACAAGACCACAGTAAGATATAGTAGACTAATTTTACCAACATCTTAAAACATCCGCAAACCTGTACTAAGCATCTATTAGGCACAGTTTAAATGCTGGAAGCCTGAAAGTTCTGACACAATACATCCTCTGGAATATTTCAATGTACCTTTTTCTTCATGGACCTTAGGGAGCCAATGATTCTTCAAGGAGTGCAATGCTCATAAGGTGGGCATGAAAAAGATTTGCATTGAGGCAGACCCATCAAAGAGCCTCTGCAACTACAGTAGCATGAGCCAGCCACCTGCATCTCTGAATCCATCCCCCCATTTACTCACTCATAAAAGATGGTATGTTGTTATGATAAGAGAGCAACAGAAATTCAGAAGTCTTTCAGGCAGAACCTGAATTTGCCACAGCTGCGTGATATTATGCAGGTCCTATCACATACATAAACCAAAGTAATCACATGTGTAAATATTTTTAAACAGTATTACTCATACTAATGTTAAATTACTTATTTTGTGTTCTTTTGAAATAGAATAGAGTTGATGTTCTTATAAATGACATACACTACACACTTACTAGTTAAGAAATCAGTAACAGCACTGTATTATTGCTATGAATAGGTATGGTCAAATTTATAATTTTAAATGTTTACTCTAATAGAAATGAGCCAGGGCAAGAAGCTTGATGGCAGACTCAACTGCACACATCCCTGTACACCCCTGAACCTGACATAGGGCCTGGAGCATGATAGCTACCACCAGTGTTGGTTGGGAGAAAATTTGAAGTTGTATGTGATATACAGGCAGCTTATTTTTACCATTCTATAGACACTGTTTCAAACTGCAACATACCTTGGCTAGAAAGGGACTATATGATCAAATAAAGGTCAATTTATATATTTAAGCATGATATTAAATGTTCTCAAACTTGGACCTTTAGCAAATTTTCAATTCAGGAGACAATCTTAGGTCATTCTTTTAAAGAGTCAATCCCATTTTCTCTAAAAGCAGATAGTCTCGGAAACATCTTTGGTTAAGCCCAGGATTCTGTGCAGTAGCAATTTAAGAAAATATATAATACAAAGCCCTAATGCTGAACTATTGTAATAGAAGATGCATATGTTAAAAATTCTATTCCCTCAATGCAGTTTAGATTCTGTATACTTCCAGTAGTAACGGGGGGGGGAAAGTTAAAGAAGGAAGGAAAAAAATATTTTTTTTAATTTTTTTTAATTTTTATTTTTTTTGTTAGCATGCCTCTGGAGCCCTCTGGTGGGATATTTTAATTTTGCTGTCTAAGAAACAGAAGATAATGTCAGGCAATGCTGAGGACTTTAAAACCAAAATAAATGACCTTTAAATATATTTTAAAACATGAAAACAGCTGGGCAGTGGTACATGCCTGTAACTCTGGAGGCTAAGGCAGGAGGATCCCAAGTGCAAAGCCAGCCTCAGCAACGTAGCAAGACCCTGTCTCAAAAATAAAATAAAAAGAACTGGGGAGATATCTCAGTGGCACAGCATCCTTGAGTTCAACCCCCAGTACCACTAAATAAACAAACATGAAAACAACCAACTCAAGTAAAATGAAGAGGAGTTCCCTAGGGGCAGGATCCCACAAAACGGCTCTATTCCTCAACAGCAGCATTGCCTATAATGTAGACCACAAATGTAAGCCACACATGTAATTTTAATTTGCTAGTAGCCATAGGAAATAAAAGTAAAATAAAACAGGTCAACTTCACTTTAATAAACATTTTATTTAACTCAATACACCCAAAACTTTATCATCTCAATATGTAATCAATAAAATTGGGATTTTTTTTTTTTTGCCTTTTTTTCATGCTGAGTCTTAGAAATCAAGTGTATTCTTACATTTGTGGTACATCGCAGTTTGAACTAAACACATTTTATTTTCACAAAAGCTAGCGGTTGCTGAACTAGAAAATACAGTTGTAGACTATACTGTGAATTTGGGGCAAACAAGGTACTGTTGCAAGAACCGACAGGGTATGAGGTTGAGTTCTTGCCGAAGGGTTCACCAATCATGAATACTGCAAAATTTGATCTCTGGTACGCTTTATCAAGCATTGGTTTAGTAGGGTTTGTAAATACAGAATAATCCAGATAGTATAGTTATATGCAAAAACTAAACGAAGGTTGGAAGTAAGGCAAGGGAAAAACAGTGGAAAAATAAGAATGGACTGAGTGCTTGACAATACACACAACACTTTTCAGGAAGAAGATTTATTAATATTTATATTTTGGAGATGAGGAACCTGAAACTGGTGGGTTAAGCAACAAGGTCAAGTTACAGAATTCTGCCTCCCACGTGAAAGAAATTATAAAATAACCTTTCTCCTCTTCCCCAAAATGGCAATTGCAAGTCTTTGAAAGGAAATTGTATGAGCTCTTCTAAGAAAGAAGAATTACAGTATTCTAAGGAAGAGGATATGAAATGTAAAAGTGATGGTAGTCTCCCTGAGGCATGTCCACAGACATTCTGAAGTGTCTATAAAGCACAATCAAGCCCATGAACTGGTACCCTCATTTACAGCCTTTAGAGGTCTTGACCATCTCTACAGCTGTTGACGTTACAGGCACACCTACTCTCTAATCCAGCAACTGCACTTCTAGGAATTATCATAAGCATGAAAGGACATGTAAATGCTTCAGGATTTTTTATAATAATGAAAGCTTGGAAGAAAACTACAAATCTGTTAAGAGAGGACTAGTCAAAAACTATAGTTTGTGCAAGGGGTATCATTCAGCCATAAAAATGAGTGCAGAAGCTATTTATGTACTATATGGAATGGTGAACAAAACTGTAATTACATTTTTAAAAGCTTAAGGTAATAACTATATGGCTAGTATGTTGCCATGTCAATAAAATAGACAAAAATAATTATAAATATGTTCGCTTACATGTAGATAAGGATAGACATACTCAGAAACACTGACTCTCCAGAGATAGGGAACTATGTGGTAGAGATAAGGGAGGATATTATCATTTGTCTTTTGGCACATTTTGAATTTCTAGGTATGTCAATCATGTTTTAAATGAAATTGCTTCTAAAAGTAAAGGAGAAAGAACTCAAGAACGCAGCACTATCAGTTTCCAAGCAGGAAAAAAAAAGTTAAATAAAACCCTGGGGATCATTAGTTATTTCTCCACAAACAGCTGATGGTAAAAAAATGGAGTTTGTTTTTCATTACTTTGAAGAAAGAATTCATCCCTCACCTTAGCAGTTTAACTCTTAGATAAGATTATAATGGAGACAATCATTGAAGTTTTTCCTGGGGCTTCGTCAATATATGAAACATTCTGTGACTACTTTTTAATATTTTATTCCATTCTGTGAAAACTTCAATTTTAGATGCTGCATTGAACAACACTGGAGCCCAGATTGATCCCTGAGGACATAATAAAAACATCCCTTCCAGTATTTATTTCCTACCTCGGATTCCAATGTTGTCATAAGTGCAAGTGGTACATGTGCTATATGTATCTTATTCCAATTCTTTAACATGTGAAAAATAATAGCTACCCCAAAGGCTTGGGAAGACTCTTATTTATGTCAAAGATTTTGCACACTCAGGAAACATTACAACCAGTGGTAGTAACCAACAACAAAACTGTATCACCCATCAACTACGAACAAGACCTCTGGAGTCATTCCATAAAATTATAATGAGACTGTAATTTTATTTCTATTTAACTTCTAATATTTTGCACACTTCAGATCAAATTGATCACTCACCTGAAGGAATAATGAAAGTATTCAAAGTATTGTTGCCCCTTTTACATATGTAGCCTAGTTTCTGAACACATTCCAGGTTTTCCCATTTAGCGTTTTTTCCAGGATTTAGTGACACACAGCTTTTTCCAGGTTCAGTTGATGGGCTTCCTTTGAGAAAATGAGAAAGTTTAAATGGCACTATTACACGTATTCCAAGTAGACAGTTCCCCAATCCCACATCTTCATCCTCGAGATTTAATGGATCCCCATTCTGTCTTTTGCTACACATTCACAAATAAATATTTACTGACTGCAGAGCAAAAGACATGATGGGTATCTATTTGTTTCCTTGTTGTTGGATCATTCCAATCCCGAAAAAATGTTGATTATAAAAGTATACTTCTTTGAAATAACTTTTTCCCTATCGTCCACTAATAAAGCTAGACTTAAACAATCATCACACTAGATCACATTATGGATCACAAAGCAGTATCTCTATATTAAACACTGTCAATACCTACTGAAAAGCCAACTCACATCACCAGGATAACTGAGAACCAGGCTAGAGAAGCTGCACATAGGGAAACTTTCCTCAATTAGAGAGAGGAGACCGGAAAGAAAGACAGTGGAAAGGACAAAGGCAAAGGAAGGGAGATCTGTGATGACAACATGCTAAGCTCCCAGAATTAGGTTCTCAGTTCCTTCCACTCAGCCCCCTGAAGAATAAGTTGAGTAGTCAATTCCTCATGCACTTCTTACTATGAACTGATTAAAGATCCAGATAGACGACATTACTGAGCAGTGGTTCCATGTATTGCTACCTGCATTTCTCTGCTCTGTGTTCCTCTGCTGTTTGAATTTTAAACCAGGACTTCAAACACTAGCTACGTTTCACACCTGCAGTCAGGGCCAATGAATGATGCTCTGCTAGTGATTTTACTCTGTGACCTTGGATGTGTACATAACCTATGTATTCCTGAACTTCCCTTCCCTTCCTGCAAGATGGAAATCATATTACCTGCTCTATAAAGTTTCAGCAGAAAATTTTCAAATATTACACAAAGAAAAAACAACTGTGAGTTATAAATATAAAGATGTTTTTTAAAGTGTGTTGAAACTGTGACTAAAATACCAGGGTAACTAAACTAACAAGTAAGTTGCCAGTACTAGAGAGAAACTTTCAAAGAACAATAATACACTTACAGCTGTTGGTTAGTAATTCGTGTATTCAATAGTAAATCACATTATACGTTGATTTGCCAAAACAATGCCGCTGCCAACTTTAAGATACCAAACAGTGGTCTGTAATGCTTTAATAGTCATTACATATTTGAATTCATACTAATTCATCCTTTGTGTAAAAGAATTTTTAAAAAGTAAATATATTTTAACAAATGCACCACTTGGTAAGTGCTCAATTGAAATATTTGACTGAATGATTTATACAAAAGCGATTTATAGAATTCCACGAAGTTTTTACTTTTAGAAATCTCTTGTACTCTTTCAGAAGGCGATGTCGTTCTGTACCTACTTTTCAGGAATTGGGGCTAATATTTCCCATTAATATTCTCCTTTCACACCCTCACCTTCACCAACATTAACCCCCAAATTCTCACACTGAACTCTTAGAATACAAGTGCTTAAAAATTATAATCCTTACTCCCAAACTGAATAAAGAAAATGATCTAATTTTTACATTGTACGACAATTTAGCCACTAAGAGTGAATTCTAGTTCCTAATATATGATTATTATTGTCTAATGATCTGTTGGAGCCCAACTAATATTCTCCAGCATAATTTGACAGAATGAATAGGCAGACAAATGAAATCCTCACTCATAAAAAGTACATCCCTTATAGTAATATTTACTTTTTGTATTTCAGAAGAAAATAAAAGCGATTTTTCATGTCAAGCTTAAAGCGACAGGCCTGAGGGTATATAGCTCAGTAGTAAAGCATGCACTTAGCATGCATCAGGCTCCAGATTTGATTCTCAGCGCTCTCTCTCTCTCTCTCTCTCTCTCTCTCTCTCTCTCTCTCTCTCTCTCTCTCTCTCCCCCACTCTCTCTCTCTCCCTGTCTCTCACACACTAAAGCAACAACACTGCACTATCATGCACTGAAGGAATACATCCAAAGTAGGATTTCAAAGTAAAATCTAACCAATCTAAACCAAAACATAACTTCTAAAACTTCTAGCATGTTTTAACATCTATGTAGTGGAATACTATTTTACCAAATTTCTTCTTCTTTTTTGCTTTTTTTCCTCTCTTTTTTTAAACACTAGTCAATATAGAAAATAAAAGTTTAGCTTTAAAAGATAAAGTCTGAACATATCAAAGAACACTGTCTTGATATTGTTTGTAGTAAAAGTGATAAAGAAAGATGTGACCAGTATGCTACTGTTTTCCTTTTCTACACCTATGGTAGACATTTCTGATTGTTAATTGCACTCTTTCCTGAGGAGCCAGGATTGGTACTGTAATGGGATTGAAGGGATTGAAATCACACTCCAGAGAGGTTCTCTAGCAGCTACTAACATTGAAACTCAAAGGTAGACCAGGATAGGGAGATAGGATAAGGGCTTTAGAGAAGGGAAAGAGGGAATGAGACCATGCCATCCTGAAAGGAGACTTCGGGCCTGGGGAACCTCCTGTCACTGCCCCTGAAAGCTTCAACCTCAATAGATCTTCCTTAGTTTCCCCTACCCCTAGCCCTAACAACCGCCAACCACAAAATCTACCTCTACCTCAAGCACTTCCTTTTGTGCTAACCAATGCTCACTCCCACCCTTGTGCTAATAAAAGCTTAGAAACCACTTTTCCCAGATTTGCTGAAGAAGACGAAACAGAGTTGATTGGCCCCTTTCTGGATCCTATACCCCATCAATCACCTATAGGAATAGATCCAGCCCATAAAAACCCCAAGACAACAGATACCTGTCAGCAACCCTCTCTTGAGACATCCCCCATCACTTCACAAGCTCTGCTTTCTTTCTATTACTATGATAAATCCAGTTACTTTGGTCTCACCCTTGTGCCTATAGATTTTATTCCTCAAATTCCTAAGACCAAGAACCCATCCATCCATATTGTGTTACAACATCAGTTGGTGTTAGTGAATAATGCAAAAACTTTTTAGCATTACTTTTTTTGTTTTCTCTGAACAGTGGCTTTGTACATACGACTTACCTTCAGGAATCAGTCTCCTCTTCTGTTACTTGTATGTTATGATAACATAGAAATAATTAGTTCTCACCATTTTATATCCTCCCAGAGAATTAGAAAGCCACTGAAGTTTTTGTCTTTCCCTGACTCTAGTTTTCTACAATCAAACTACAAATTGTCAAGAGAAGTGCTAATTGATGTTTATGCTAGTATGGAATATTATAAGCTGTGACTGAGGTAATATTTTTTAATCCACAATTGCATTACATTAAAAACAGCAGAAAATGATATCAATGTAAACCTTAGGGTATTTGTATTAGTAACAGCAAATATTGTAAATATTGCACAACTGAATTAATGAGAAATTTGTCAATCAGGATAATTTCAGTTCATTTAAATTCATAATGTGTATATGTAAAAAACTGTAGGATTATAGTGTGCCAGTTTCCTGAGATAAGAACTTGTCTTCCAGGATTATCCCCAATTAATAAAACCATAAATCTTTGATTATTGTATGTAACATATTATGTGTTACATATTATAAACATAATTTGTGTTTAAGCACTTTCAGGTAATTTATGGATAAGCACTTTCAACTGCAATGTTAAAGAAAATTCCAAAAGGACAAAGATTCAAAAGTCAGACATTCAAAGAATTGAAACCACCTTGCCAAACTTTATAAATATTTGGTGAGTAACACTTTCAGAGATGATGAGAAGATGGATGCAAGAACATGTTTTGTGTGTGTGTGTGTACATAGTTTATATATATATATATATATATATATATATATATATATACACACACACACACACACACAGGTATATATGTATACATAGTAATAATAATATCTGTTACTGTCTTTAATAAATCATAGTTCAGACTAGCTATAAATTTGCTTTTGAGTATAATACCTTAACAAATCAAGAATACACTGAGAATTCATACTGTAAACAGAGACATGTATTAATTGGGGATAATCCTGGAAGACAAATTCTTATCCCAGGAAGCTGGCAGTCTATAACCTTAAGAGTTCTAGAATATTCAAATCTAGCTGGTAGATAGCCAACCAGGTTGAGAAATGGACTGTGATCAATGAAGTCTCCCAGTTCTTCTCTTTGAGATCTTCATGTGAGATGAAAAGGTCTTAACAGCATCCCGGTGAATTCAATTTGGATTAATTCAACCACACAGGCTTAGCCTTACCTGGTAACCAGTTCAAATATCGGAATGGACTGCCACTACTCCACTGCCAACCAGTGGTGAAACTCAGACTGTTAAGCCCAATCCAGAGTCCCGAAGTCAAGGAACTGGTTAGTCCTGTACAACAAGAAGCAAAACCAAAAATAAAACAGATATTCAGAAAACATTGAAGTTCAATTCAGAAGTAAGTGCTTGAATCAAAATGTAAGAGAAATAATAAATATCAAGCCTGAACTTTCTCCTTTGTTTCTACTAGTAATCAAAAGCAAGTAGAACTATTACTGCACTGACAGATAAAGAAATTGAGGCCAAGGGAGCATAGGCGAGCTAGTAAGACTCTAGCTAAGGTTTCAACCCAGATCTAACCATGACAAACCCCATCCTCCTAACTACTACATGCTTTCTCAAGGATATTACGAATGTGCTTCTTACTTTGATATAACTTAACTGTCTTTAGCTATCATCAAATAATGACATTTTACTTCTTTTGAGAGTGAAAGTAAGATTGTTTCATATAAAAACCAAAATTCTCTGACTCAAAAATTTCAATGAACATTTTAAGTTACCATGTTCGTGAGTCATTATCTCAACCTCAGTAAGTTCTTATTGTTTCAGAACTTACTTTAAGAATCTTATATTTTTATAAGTCAATTTTTCTTCTTTATTAAAATGGTAATTCAAGGCACTAAATGTTCATGTTACTCTAAACTCTTCACTTAGGCAGATAATAAATCACAATTACAATGTTTAAAACTCTGTTCAATCCTCAGCCTACTGTGGAAGTTAAAAAACAAGACAAAACACAGAAGCAACATGGACCTCCCAGTGTGAAAAACTAACCATTATTACCTTTATCTTTTTAAGAGCCATAGATACGAATTCCCTGTTCTCTTTAAATTCTTTTAGTTGATTAAAAACAAATTTTAAAAAACACTGTTCTTTGTGGTAATAAAAATACCAATCTAAATATGTGTGTGTGTGTGTGTGTGTGTGTGTGTGTGTGTATAAATGTAACTGGGCAAGTTTTTTGGATATACTCCCCAGTCCAATCTTTCAGTGCTTACCAATTATGAAACACTTATAATAATTGAATCAGATTAGGCCCCTATTTCCATAATAAGACTTCTATAGCACAATAATTAAAATCAAGAATTAATAAATGAGATGGTTTCAAACTAAAAAGCTGCTTCTCAGCAAAAGAAACAATCAGTGAGGTGAATAGAAAGCCTACAGCTTAGGAGCAAATTTTTACCATTTGCACATCAGATAGAGCACAATCTCTAGGATATATAAAGAACTCAAAAAAGCTAAACACCAAAAAACAAACAAACAAATAACAAATAACCCAATCAGTAAATGGTCCAAGAAACTGAAAAGACACTTCTCAGAAGATGATATACAATCAATCAACAAATATGTGAAAAAATGCTCATCATCTCTAGCAATTAGAGAAATGCAAATCAAAACTACTGTAAGATATCATCTCACTTCAGTCAGAATGGCAGCTATTATGAAGACAAACAACAATAAGTGTTGGCAAGGATGTGGGGGAAAGGCACACTCATTGCTGATGGGACTGCAAACTGGTGCAGCCAGTATGGAAATCAGTATGGAGATTCCTTGGAAAACTGGGACTGGAACCACCTTTTGACCCAGCTATCTCACTCCTCGGTCTATACCCAAAGGACTTAAAAACAGCACACTACTGGGTTGGCACTGTAGCTCAGTAATAGAACGCATACCTCGCATGTGTAAGGCACTGGATTAGATCCTCAGCACCATGTATATATAAATAAAATAAAATCATTGTGTTCATCTACAACTAAAAGAAAAAAACCCAGCATACTACAGGGACACAGCCACATCAATGTTTATAGCAGCAATAAACAATAGCTGAACTGTGGAACCAAACTAGATGCCCTTTAGTAGATGAATGGATAAAGAAAATGTGGTGTATATACACAATGGAGTATTACTCATCAATAACAGAAAATAAAATCATGGTATTTGTAGGTAAATGGATGGAGTTGGAGAATATAATGCTAAGTGAAGTTAGCCAATCTCCAAAACTCAAATGCCAAGTGTTTTCTCTGATATAAAGAGGCTGATTCATAGCAGGTTTGGGAGGTGAAGCATGGGAAGATTAGATGAACTCTAGAGAGAGCATAGGGGTGGGAGGGGAAGGGAGGGGCATGGGGATAGAAAAGAGGGTGGAATGAGATGGACTTCATTACCCTAAGTACATGTATGAAGACATGAATGGTGTGAATATACTTTGTATACAACCAGAGATATGAAAAATTGTGCTTTATATGTGTAATATGAACTGCAATGCATTCTGATGTCATAAATAACAAATTAGAATAAAAAAATTTTTTTAAGTAATTAAATGACTGTATGTGCTCACTTAATCCTCATAAAGTTTTTTTGTTTGTTTGGTTGGTTGGTTGGTTGGTTTGGTTTTTTGGAACAGGGAAACAAAGTCAGGACTTCGCATATGCAAGACAAGAGCTTTGCCACTGAACTTTTATAAATGAGGAAACTGGGTGTTTAAATGATATAATAGAACTGGAAATTTGAACCATGACACCAAAGTTCAGACTCCATAATTCTAAGTCATTAAATTTTTACAAATTTTTCATGAGTTTGTAGAGACACATAGTCCTGTCATTTGTTGACATGGATGAGGAGCACTGGATCTCCATGTCAAAAGTCATCTCACATATTTCACACCCCAGGTCTGTAAAACTGCAGTGTGCAAACAGAGAACCACTTGAGGATACTGATAGGTTGAAACTGATGAAGTAGGTTGAGGCTTAATAAACTGAACTGACCTCAATACTCCATGCTTGTCCTGGAAAGTAAACCCTACTATGATTTCTTTAAATAAAGCAATAAAAGAAAAATGGGATAGAATTAAATACTGACATGCAAAATCAGTGAGAATTAATTAAAATCCATTTATTTTTACCAAGCATTCTAGGAAAAAAAAAAAGTTGAAGAACTAGCCCAGTGTTATTTAACCTGGGAGTTACCTAGTTCAATTCTTTTGCTTTATGGATGAGAAGAGAGAGTCTGAGCAATTTATTGAGAGTAATGAAGAGGATTAGCAGCTCAGGATGGGAACACAAGGTTCAATTTAGTTTTCCCGGTGGATTTAATCCTCACTGAAATTAAATTTGCCTGTGAGTTATTATTACAATACCTTTTTGAGATAATTTTAAATTGTAGAGCACCTTTAAGCAAAGAATGAACTAAGCAGATATTTCTAATACATGTTTTAGCTTCCAAAACAATAGCTCACTGCCAGGACTCACTCCTGTCACCTAGGAAGACTCAGCTTTGGATTTTCAAGGTTAGAAGTGTACCACGAAATCGGGAGATACGTATTATAAGGTTTTGCTAAGGAAATAACATTATCAAAAAAGGAAATATTTGTTTAGTCTTAAATCTGTGGGATTAAACACTATCAAGAATAACTATATTCATTAAAAAACAATGAATTTGTCCATATTAAAATCATTTGATAATTATTCATGTCACCAATTACTTTCTTTTATTATTTTTTAATTTTTTTAGTTGTCGATGGAACTTTTTATTTATTTACTTATACGCGATCCTGAGAATCAAACCCAGTGCCTCACACATTCCAGGCAAGTGCTCTATTACCATTTAGCCACAACCCCAGCCCACTTCCTTTTATCTTAATAATATGACAATTATTTTGAGTACTAAATTGGTATTTGTGTTTCTTTAGGAGAAAGAAATCAACTGGAGTACTGTCCCTCCTCATTACGAATAAAGTGCCAAGAGGAGACACATGTTTATCAGACTGTACCTTAGAAATATTCTGAGATCAGTATAATATTGATGATATTCTTTATGTTAATAATTACTCTACTAATTACTATTGAACATTGGATAATTTTTAACAAATCATTTAAAGTTGTATTAATTTGAATAATAATTATCTCTATACTGGCAGAAGGATAAGCTAAAAGAAATACTACATAGCTATTCCCAAAATCAACCTCTCTGGGATTTCACAAAATTTTCAGCTAAGAAAATAAGCATAATTAAATTCTCAAGACTAAATAATTCATTAATTAAAGAAGCATTAAAGTATATTTTGTCTGATATTGCTTATGTAAATTCCTCTTTGGCGTGATGAGAAATGCCTACAGCTGTTTTCAGGAAGTATTTATCCTTTGACCTTCCTTATTAGTTCTAGGCACTTCTAAGTTTGTCTTGAATAATTAAATTAATTAATACTTTTAAAAATAGAGCCTGATGTATTGTGTCTAATAAATGTGGCTCCTATTACCATTATTATTACTACTAATAGCTACATTTTTTAATTAAAGTAAGCAAAAGATGTGATTTAGAAACAAAATTCAAATCTTGTGTTAAATGATCACTTAAAGGCCTAGGATTACAGCTCAGTGGTAGAGCACTTGCCTAGGATGCACAGAGCCCTGAATTTAATCCCCAGCACCAGGCATACATACACAGAAAAAAGCAATTAAAGCACAAAAGCATCATTCACATTTTTTTCCTAATGTGCATTTGTTATTTCATAGAGGAGCAGATCAAAATATTTTAGTATTGCTAAACAAAGCACCAATTTCACATGCTAAATTTATTTTTAAAATAAATTCTTCTGCACGTATTGTCTAAAATAGTGATAAACCTGCTTTTGAACTCAGTTATGATAGAACATGTATTCACATCCAGTACTACACATTTTTTTTTCATTTTGATATATACGTTCAATTTTGTTTTCTAGGTAGTCCCAAAGGAAACTGGTAAAAACATTCAGAACAACAAACCAAATTTCGCTTCCTCTATCTCATTTCAGTTCTGTAAATCCTAAGCCTGCACAGACATAGTTATAAATCTGATTCAGGAATTGAAGATTAATAGAGTTGTCCCAAGATTTTTCAGGGCAGAAACAGAAGTGAGATAGTGAAGTGGCTGAGGGTGATGTTGCCAAGGAGCTTCTAGGCAGAAACTTTTGAGTCCTGAAGACTATATGAAATCAGGTCTCCAGTTTGCAATATCATTGCTGAAGCAAGGAGAAGACAGGTGAAAATTAAGGGTTCTCAGGAGAGCTCTGGGGTACACAGGAAACCTGTCAATTCTGTGATACACAGGCAGGGTAAAATGGAAGATTGAGATGAATTCCAGTTCAACCAGGGGCATTCAGCAAGTTTCCTAACGTCTCTCTGCGTGTTTGTGACCCTGCTTGTGGGGATAATAATGTTTATTTATAAAGTTGGTGTGGACTTTATTTCTGGCTCACACCAGCTGATCAATAAGTGACATCGAATTTAATGTCAGAATTATCATGTTGGCTTACTCATTTTTAAAAATAATATTTATTTCTCAAAATCCTCACTTAAATAAACCTCATTTTAAAAGTATAATAATTTGTGGGTTCATTTTTATGGCATAGTTCTCCAAATAGAGAGTATCACAAACACCTATTTGCACACCATTATTTTCTAGATTCTTCTTCATATATCCCAATTAATATTGACTGCTGTGAATATCATTAATATTGACTGCTATGAATATCATTCTTTCAGAAAAAAAGGAATGCCTTCACTTTATTTTATTAAAATTTTTATACCTTAATTTTACTTATTTTTTTAAATGAGGATCAAACCCAGTGCCTTACATATACTAAGCAAGTTCTCTACTACTGAGCCACAACCCCAACCTCCCTCTATTTTTTACATTTCCTCTTAGATATTTTTTCCTGATTGATTGATATCTATTACTTAGAAAGGCATGAAGTACTCCAAATCTCATTAGAAAAGTCACTCTTATCCAGGTTCTGGTTAAACTTTGCTGACTAAAATTCCATACCCTTGGAAAAAGATTCAAATAAGCATCTGAAGTCAACCCAGCTCTGGATCTCTTGGGGCTTGTTGGCTGCCCTGGTGGGCACACTGATGGTGCTTGTTGACCAGGGAAGCATTTCCTGCCTTCCCAGGCTGATAGGAGAGTCCAGGGACCAGGATATGAGTCTAGCTGGGCAGAGATGCTGTCCACTCCTATCATCCCTTTCTTCTCTGGAATTGGTGAAGAGAATAAAAAATGACCCATGCTCCATCCCTTGACTTTCAGAAATCCAGAAAACAAGTAAAAATTGTAGAAGACAAGAAAACGCAACCTGCAGATACCAAAAATGGAATACACACCAAATGAAACCATTTCAATCCCGACACCCATTTCTCCAACATATGCAAAAGTGCAGGTAACTCTTGAATCTCCTTTTTCTATTTCTTAATCATCTATATGAATTTACATTGCTCTCTGTCCATGCCTTCTTCTCTTTCTCTCTCCTTTACTCATGGTTGTAAATATTAGTTGCTCTGATCCTTTGTCCCAATATTGGGAAGGCACCAAAGACCAACACAAAATAGAACAATTGAGCAGACGGAGGTGGAATCCTATCTCTAGGTTCATGAATGCACACAGTGAGGTCATATTGCTTTCTATCTTCACTTTGCTTAATAATAGCTTAGAGGAGCAATGGGTTCCAGTTGATGAAAGATATCATCCAAAAACATTTGGAAAAAGAAAAGTATTAGGAAATGAAGCAAGTCTGATTGCAGAGTCTATGCCCTTGCCCCCTCCCGTTTGCTATCTGGTATTGTTCCTGGATATAGCACATGCTGATACAGTGTTTCACCAGGTGTGATCCCTCAACTAGCTGCCCCAGCATCATCTGGGTGATGGATTAAATGCAGATTCTTGGGCCAGCTACTGGTCTGGAATCTCAGGGATCTAGGTCTGAGTAACAACTTCACTCTAGCAAAATTCCCAGATCATATATAACCAACTTCACTTTTAAGAATCACTGCACTTACTGTCTTCTTGTCTCATTGCCTAAACATTAGGTAGAATTTCAAAATAAAATTATTTTTATTTTGCTATATCACCATTTGTGAATCAGCAAACATTCATGGAAACTCCCCTGGAAGTTTCTGTGTGAATCTGCTTGGAGCAGGGTGTACATCTTCATAGGATGGTCCTCATTTCAGATATTTGCCCCTCTAATCCAGTCTCCACACAGATTTCAGATCCCTTCCTCTGAGGCCTGTGCTAGCATTTGAACCTGTTCATTCATTTTCTTTTTTATGTCTGTCTTACCCCTTAGACTTAATGGCAACAGGACAGAGTTGGCTTTGGTGTCCCCAGAACCTAGCATAAAGCCTGATACACAGGTACCTGATATCTTGTGAAATGAATAAATAAGTAAAAAAATAATAATAATAATAACAAATTAATGTATTTATACTCTTTTGGGGGGAGTAGGGCAAATTTGTAGGAAACTGTTATTAAGGTGGGACACAAGATAAGAGAAATGCAAAGGGAAGTGGACAGAACTGCATTGCAACTATATAAGATTTTGCAAATTCCAGGTTTTAAAAAACTGGCATAGGAAAATGCAGAGGTGAGAAGTATGAGACATCTACGTCATCCAGGAGGAACCCAAGACTTTTCTTTTTTAAAGATGACAAAATGGACTGGGTGCAGTGGATTATGCAGCCTATAATCCCACCACTTGGGAGGCTGAGGCAGGAGTGTGGCAAGTTCAAAGCCAGCCTCAGCAACAGCGAGATGCTAAGCAACTCAGTGAGACCCTGTCTCTAAATAAAATACAAAATAGGGCTGGGGATGTGGCTCAGTGGTCGAGTGACTCTGAGTTCAATCCCTGGTATCCCCGGCAAAAAAAAAAAAAAAAAATGATAAAATGCATGAAGGGGAAGAGCAGTAGATGGATACATGATAGCCTATTAATCAGGCAAAGGTTGCTTTAGTAACTATTTGATAGGAAACGAGAAGCCATTAAGGGTGTTTGAAACAGGGTAGTCACAAGATAGGAGATATATTAATGTAATAGCATTGTTAGAGCAAACTGGCAGGAGGGGGCTCTTGAGGCAGACAATTGAAGGTGGATTTGCTCCCATATTTATTTCTGGCCCTAGTCTCTGTTTTGACTTCAGGTTAGACCTGGATAATGAATACTTAACCAGAATGATTCACGGCTTTGTGTCATCACAAATGACATCACCCATTGATTGTGGCATCCTGTACTCTGAGCCAGATTAGTCCTCAGAATCTTTCTTAGCATACTCTCTAGAGTCACAACCAATAAAACAAAGTTGGCCTATGAAATAAGACCTATTTGCCAATCCTGGCATTGTCATCAGAGTGCGAATTTCTCATACCCTATGAACTATCTGCCCAGGGATCACCCATATCCTGATATTTATAATCATACATGCTGAGTACTTTTAAATTCAGTTTATGTAGAAATAAAATAATCATGACTTGACTTACAACTTTGTTTTCTTTCCATGTCATTACCTGTCAGGTATGTTTGCTCATGAATCTCTGTGACACTCAGGAGCTCAGCATTCTGTTGTTGACAGCTCTTCCTTGCCTGGTGCCAAGTCAAAGCAGATTTGGAGTTTATCTGGTAAAGAACGTTGGTCAATGGATCTTTAGTCCATAAGTTTGCACTGCCTTCAACTGCAAAAGAAGTCAGACAGAATTTGCTGCATGGGACATGGAAACATTTCCAGCCAACAATATTTTTTTAGCCCGTTCTATTAGCTGTATTGCCTGAAGCATTATCTTTTTATTTCTTTCCTTTCTTTTTATTTCATTTTCTTTCACTTATTGATAAATCCAGTTGGATTTTCTTCACTTCTGAAATGAAGAGTGGGTTTCACAAAACAATCACATCCAATCCCTTTCATGAGCCTAAAGAAAGAAAAGGAGGCATCCCTTCTGTATTCTCCTGCTGGGTCATGGGACATCGGATGAGCTAGAAGTGGGGCAAATAAAAAGATCAGACACCAGCCCAAGTTTCTTAATCTACAAAAAGATTGAAATGGGGGAAAGGAAATAATTATATGTCTTCTCTCTGCAAGTAGGTGTTTTGCCACATTCATGGAAGAGTTGAGAAAATGGGTGTAAATGACCAATAAAGGAAGCACAATTGACTCTTCATTTAAAGAAGGTATATTTTCATTTTAAAATTAAATGTTGTCTCCCAACTGATGTCTAGGTTTGCTGGTTGGGCAAATCTTCCCAAAGAGTTCAAATTGCCTCTGCAAAAATTGTACAACTTATGTTGGAGCTTAAAGTTGCAAGCTACAGAGAATCTAAAGAATGGGTCTTTTCCTTTTCCTATTGTCATGAAGGAAGACATTACAATAATCAATGTAAAAGACAATGAAGAACATATATTTAGTGTCCCTAGGTCAATAACTGGTACCTCATTTTCCTGTTTTGAACCTGCTTATTTTAGGCTAATATAAAATAAAGTACTGTTCTAAAAGGAATATAAAGTGAAATAGAGTTTGATATTACAAAACCCCTTAAGGCATGAAATTTATACATTGGGCTTTAAATTTTTAATACATATTGAAATTAGCCAATTTAATATACAATACAACTAATATGTGTGTGTGTGTGTGTGTGTGTGTGTGTGTGTATATATATATATATATATATATATATATATATTAGTTGTAGTTGGACACAATGCCTTTATTTTATTTTTATGTGTTGCTGAGGATCGAATCCAGTGCCCCGCACATGCTAGGTGAGCGCTCTACCACTGAGTCACAACCCCTGTCCCCCATTTTTTTATCTTCTACCATTATTTCACATTTAAGAGGGAAAATATATCACTTGACTTTGAAGATATAAATTAGAAGAAACAAGACTAAAATTTTTTTTCTAATGAATTTACTCAGGATCTTCCTCCAACACATATCCAAGGATAGCTAAGGCTGTGAGTTTTCTTTGTGATTAGTGAATTATCATTTATCTCCACATTCTAGTCACTAAATCACATGTTGATACAACAGCTCCTTTGTGAATACCACAGAAGTGAAGGATGCTATAGTCAGACCTGTGCAATAACAGATTTAGAAAATATCATTCTAACTAAGTAAAAGAGAAACATTCCTCAATCACTGAAAAACGAGTACTGTTTTCTTTAAAAAAAAAAAAAGTTCAATTTTTTCCAGACATATATTAGACATCTATAAACCTTTAATGGGTATTAAATCTCTAAACGCTGATAGAAAAGAGACAAAATTCTATCTATGAGCTGGAAGTCTGCTACCCTTGTGGACATTCACCCAGAAAAGCTACACATAGAGACAATTATAACAATCTATGAGGCTAAGAAATCAAATTTACTTTTTTTTTTCTTTGATACCAGGAATTAAACCCAGGGGCACTTAAGCCCTGAGCTATATTCATGGTTTTTTGTTTTTGTTTTTTTTTAAGACAGGGTGGCACTAAATTGCTTAGGGCCTCACTAAGTTGCTGAGGCTGGCCTTGAACTTGTGAGTGTCCAAGCCACTAAGATATGTGCCTGCATGCCTGGCTCAAATTTGCTTTTAATGGGATGATTAGGGGCTATAGATCCAAACAAATAAGTGAGGAAAACTCTAAGATGTCTGTTTTAATTTAACAAATAAAAATATTTTTGAAAACTGTGCTGTTTTATAATAACATTTGGCATAAAGTAATTACATGTGGATTTATGGTCACAAAAGTTTAGTAGTAAGTGATGCTATTTCAAGTCAGGGGCTGCACTCCCACTCTGAACCACCTTGGATGCTCTTCCTCACCCCCACCTCTTTGCAAGGCAGCAGGAGAAAGTTCTGGGGGATGCCAGGAAACTGCAGCTGCTCTGATCTAGTCTAAAATAGGAGGTGAGAGAGGTCAGGGGTCAGAAATTTAGCAAGCTGGCAGCAGAAAGGATGTATGTAATGGGAAAAGTATAGCAAAGAATCCATCCTTTTCCTTTTCCTCAGCCCCAGCTCCCCTCCCAACACTGATGCACTTCTCCACCTACTTAAAACCTGCTACACTGCTTCTGTACAGATTTGCAAGCATGGACAGAGCATCAAGAATCCATATGTTCTGGCAGTTTCCCACCAATAAAATGCAGTGCCACTTATTTTGCAATTACTGCAAGGACAACTAATCTTTCATTTTAAAAAGATCTTCAAGCATATAATTTACCCATTCCCATTGATGCATAGCTATGTTAAATTAAATGATACCCTCTTTTTAAGTTAAGCGATCATTTTCTCTGTGAGGAGCTCCTTTCACTACGCTGACACAAAATGTAGAAATCCCACCTCCCAGTTCCAACAAAACACATCACTTAAATTCTGTGTTTGATCTAAGGTTTGGTGAAGATAAAGCATATGTGGGTTGGGGGGAAGGGTATGCCTACCTCCAGTGTTAAGTATACAGTCTTAGAAATAACTGAGAGTTGGTAAAAATTAAGGGGTCATCTAATGCAGGGTATGTTGGGACAACGGTGCAATCTTCTTAGTAACATCTAAATACACATAAAAAGCCCCAAGAATGAGAGTCAGATCTATTTTTGTCTTCAGCCCATATGAACCATTTTCTCCCTTACAAAAACAGGAGCAATGATATGTGGAAAGGGTCCTGGTAGAATGCAATGAGATAATAAATGTGAAATAACTTTGGGGGGAAATGCTGTAGGGAAAGAAAAGGTTTTATCCCTAGGTTGCAATACTGAATATGCCAAACTTTCTTTGATAATAAACAGTTACTTACATTTCAATGGACAGAATCCAAAGAGCTTATCAGTGTTGTAGTCTGTGGTGGTTCCACACCAGAGCCATCCATCTGACCTCCCGGCACTTGTGCAATCTGCGTACCACTTGTTTTCAAACTTGAATGGAAATGCGCAGGCGGCCCCATTTGCATTGCCCAGCAGCGTGTACAAATCTAGGGAAACATGGATGGGCACTTAAAATGTGAGTGATAGTCCTTAATATTGACTTTCCAGGAAGAAGCACACGATGGAATTCGTCTTACTCTTCTCATAATAATTGATGTATCACGGGGAGGGAGGGAATCTTTTTTTTTTTTTTTGGTGAGTGGAGGGGTCCAACTTCCCCTTCTTCCCCAGTTTTTGGCTGGGTATCCACAGCAGTCTGCACTAAGTACCACGTCTTTTCCACTGCCTTTTAAAACACATTTTCCTCCTTCCTCTTACAAGGTAATAGTGGTCAGTTCTTTTGATGCCAGCATTAACTTCTGCATTTCCTCAAAACAGAAGAGAGGCCATCCTTCCTCTTGGTTGGAATCACATTATTGAATCTTTAGATAGGAAATAACTTTAAAGCTGTGTAGCCCAAAACGCACAAGCAACACTTAAATCTCCTTCAATCACTTCCTATCCGACCAGCCCCCACTAAGTCTCTCCACAGTGATTATGAGGAAGGATAAGAATCCGGACCTAGTTCTCTAATCCACATCATGAAAGAAACTCAAACGTATTCAAAATCTATAATCGAACCTGATACTTGTCTCTTTAAAGTCTGATTTCAAACAGATTAGGTGGGAAGCTCAGGATTTAACTAGAAATGAACATTGAAAACAAATGCAGAATCATTGTTGATTACGGCTTGGCTTAAGACAAGGGATTAGAAAAGTTCACACCTATCTCCACCCACAACCAAACAACTCAATACTGAATTCATCAGGATCTCCAAAGTCTCTGTTTGAAGGAATCCCCTCTTTGAGAGATAACAACCATCTACATTGAAGTATTTGACCTTTTGCCACTGGTTGACATTCAGAATTTATTTTAGGTAAGAATACTTTCCTTAACAGATTCCGTAACTTGAAAAAGTTTTCAAAAGACATTTGAGCATTTGGATAATAAAAAGTTTATAAAGCATATGGCTCATATTAAGGGTATAATAAATGTCAGCCCCTCCCCTTTTTTTCTTTTCTTTTACTTATTGTACTTATTTTAGAAAGTTCTATTTTTAATTACCTCAAAATTAATTGTTTATCAATTAGCTAGTTGCTAATAATTCCAAAACACTATTATAGCTTTAGTTCTCCTAAGTTACAGGACTAGTCTTCCAAATCATAAATTACCTAGGGATGTCCTAGATTCAGAAAGAATCATGCCAACTCTTAGTCACTGGGATTCCTGTTCCATTCTATAAAGAATATCCATTAAGACCACCTCAAGGCAAGGTGTACTATTTTTTAAGTTTGTTGAAAAATTTCCTTGCTGGATTTATAGATGCCAACAATAAATGTCTCTTTCAAGACGAATTTGGCTTATTGGAAAATTACTGAGGCATTCTGTACACCAGGCATTGTTGAGGCCACAAGAACCAGACTCCCCCCAGTCACCTCATTAAAGAACCCTAAAATTGCTCTTACTATTCTCCAAACTTCCAGATAACCTAAATCCATCCAGGTCTACAATTCTGATTCTAATATTCTAAGATAATCTCTAGTCTCAGCCAATCCCCCAACTCTAAATTGTCTTCAGTTCTAGTGTGTAGTCTTGTTAATGGACCTCCAGGTCACTCTGAGGGGCTAGACCCTGTAACAGGATGACTTTTTTGATAGATCATTAGAGAGTATGTGATCTATGGTCCATTTGCATCAGAATCACCCAGGTCTTTATAGAAATAATTCAGAAGTTTCCTGGGTCCTTGCTCTTATATACTAATGCAGAATCTGAGTGGGAAAGGGAGTTTGGGAGGGATCTGCGTTGTTAACCAGCTCCACAAATAATTCTTAAAACATATTAATGTAAGAGGACCTCTCTCCTAAACCCCATGGATATTTGTCTTCAAGTAAAGGGAGAAAAGAAAAGATGAAAGAGGGGAGTATGCTATTTAAAACAAATGTCTGATGATGTCTTAGCACTGATCTTCAAATGGAATCCTCAATTAGCATAGTAGTCTGGACAGAAAATGGAAAGCTGAGAAATTATCTCCTCACAAAGGACAGAATTTCTTCTATGCTCTGTCTTAGCTGTGCTAAGTTACATTCTACTATTCTTAGCCATCCCAGTAACAAAGTAATTTTGAAAATAACTGTCTTTTGTTCCCAAGGACATGTTCCTTCTCTGACCTTGAGGTTGTTCTAGATGACTCTTCACAGTAACCAAGTATCTAAATGAAATAGAGTTATAACATCAACTAACTCAAGAAACCAGCCTTTGCAAAAAGTTTCAAGTTCTGTTTTTGTATTGTTTTGTTTCCGTGCAACCATCAGAGAATGAAATTTAGCCAAGATAAGGGAAGACAAAATACTCCGATCTTACTTATTTTTCAGTAGTTTTCAAGAAACCAACTACAAAAAAATGTTCCCACCTTACTCCTGCTACACTTTCTAAGAGAGTTATCTAAATGTGTTGCCTGTTAATTTATAAGTCCTCAGTTCTTTCAACCTGCATATCATAGTATCTAAATAACCAAAGGATGACAAAATGAATTGGAAACACTTAGAAATTCAAACTGTCAAGTAATTTGCCAAAATTTCATTTTAGGCAATCTAAGTTTGTGAAGAACATTGTTCTGAGGATTCTCTAGGAATAACTTACATAAAAGAAAAATAAAAGTTTGGTTAGAAGTTTTCATCACTACAGCCTTATAATATTAAATAGGAGGTTTGGGATCAAAGCTTATAGTGAAAATTATTTTGTAAAAATTATACCCCATTGTTTAAAAATATATGTAATTTAGAGAAATCCAAAAGAAATGCTTTCCTATTAATTACAAATAGTGTTAGGTATGACTCTCCTCTCCTCTTTTTCTAGACAGAAAATGGAAAGCTGAGAATTTATTTCACATTTAATCACTATCATGTTCTTTAAAAACACCGAATAATTCAAAACAAAAAAAGTGATCAATTAATATTTCCAGTACAGACCATACAAGAACATGTTCATTTGCTTCAATTCCAACTAAGAAGATGAAATAAATTGAACACAAAGATAAAAAATTCTAAGTCTCTTACCTTCATAACCTCTAGAGCATAGATGATCTGTGGTTCCATAGATCTTCCATCTGCTCCATAAACCAGATCCCTTGTAAAGCATAATATTCTTTTCTTGTCTATTGCCATAGTTGAAAAATAAATCTTCATCCTTGATTCCAAAAAGTGTGTCATTTTTGCACTCCCATTTCTGAAATTGGCTTTTCGAGTCACAGGCATAGAGAGTGACAGGAACCCAATCCGTTTTGGATGGCACCCCCAAGCATAACTTAAAAGCAACACTCATAATCTGGGATTCGGATACCCATCGGAATTTCTGGGATTCAGCGTTCGGGTTGCAAACTGCAGTTTGGACCGCACTGGGATTGATTGCTTCCACACAGCGCTTGTGATCCTCATTGTAGATTAAAAACTGCCTAGTGTCTGTCAAGAAGAAGAAGGAAAGCATTTGTGAGTGTGTCCACACAAAGAGGTCAATATTTTAGGTCCAAAGCTCCCAATAAAGATTCATGATGACCGGGAAAATCCTGAAGATCACCGTACCCTGAGCCAGCTCATTTTCCCCCTGGGCTCCCTGGAATCCAGAGGGAGGGATGAGACTGAAGGGTCCCCCAGAGTTAGCACCTGTAACTGGTGTCCTCAAGATGGCCTGATCATTATCAGGGGACTTAGGAACAGGTTCTCCTTAAATGCTCAGGAACAGCAGTGGAGGGAATATGAAGGGCAGATAACAGAAAAAAAATAATACAATTTTGAGAAAAGAAAATGTGGATAATCAAATATAGATAAGCTTTAAAATTGGTACATATATGTCCTAAACCAGGATGTTGAAGTGTGATATATCCCAACCATTTTTGAAGTAGATAGATGAAACATATATAAATGATATAAAATCAAATATATAATTTTCTTCTCCAAATTTTTGAAATATTTTTCTTGGTAGTCCAGGTCACGCTAACACAACAATTTTTTGTTTTATTATTATTTCTTCTCTCCCTATAACAGTTCACTAAAAGATTTAGTTAGCATCTAGAGTGTCTATTATTAACTCACATTTTAATGTCTATACCTTTTTATAGCAAAAAGATACAAAAAATATATTCAATTATTATTTGTGATATTTTCAATAAAAATTCGAGATAATATTTACATCAATAAGTTTAACAATGTATTTTGTGCTGATAATTTGAAACTGATGATTTAAAGAAATGTGTATAGATAGCTTTTACTTATAGCACATAGCTGCTAGCTAGCAAAACAGGACTTCCTCTTGTTAAAAAAAGAAAAGAAAAAACATCTGGTAAGCAAATTTTTTTTAAATCAAAATTGAATTTATGTCAAGATTTTTCTTTTTTCTTTTTAAATAATGTACAAATGAAAAGAAATGAATACAAATTAAATACTTCTTTGAAGTCTTCCTAAATGTCTTCTACTGATTTTTGCATGATACTTTCAAAACGAACTGATTTTTGAGAGTCTGAATAAAGGAGCTCACTATTTTTAATCAAATCATCCCAGTGAAATAAAACAAAGGTTAGTACCACTAGATCTTCCTCTGTTTTCACAAGCCACACCACATTGACTAATGTCAACTGTCCAGTGAGGTTAGCACCACCTGCACTCCAAAATCATTCAAAGGATTTCCATCTTTTGAATTTAAAGCTTATGATGAACCTCAGTCTCAAGAGATCAGGCACATTCCTCCATCAGCTCTTGCCCACACTTGCTGGAGACCTCTTGTCTGTGTCCTAGCTAGGATCCTAATTCTGTGCCACTTAGAACTGTTGCCTGAGTTCCTCAGCTCTTCCTTATGGTTTTTTAGAATACCTGCTTCTGTTGGTGTCTCTGGAGACATGCGTCAGCGGAACATGCCCTATCTAACCAAATCTCACCCCACAACCTCCAGACCAGCAGAACTCCTATCCATACTTCATCTTATTTTCTTGCTGCCCACGCCCTCACGTGACTTCCTGCCTTGGCAAAAAAAAAAAAAAAATTAAAAATTGAATAACATGGTGCTTTTTTCAAAATAAAAAAAATGTCCGTTTTGAAAAAGTTACTATGATCATTTACCATACACAAATGCAAATTTGGTTTCCCCCAATCTACGAAGGTAATTGTTATGGTTTAGATATGAGGTGTCCCCCAAAACTCATATGTGAGACAATGCAAGATTGTTCAGAGGTGAAGTAATTAGATTATGCAAATTGTAACCTGATCACTGGATTAGTCCACTGATGTGAGTTAACTGGGTGGTAACTGTATGCAGGTGGGTTGTGGCTGGAGGAAGCAGGTTACTAGAGTTTGGTGTTTATATTTTGTTCTTGGTGAACAGGTCTCTCTCTCTCTCTCTCTCTCTCTCTCTCTCTCTCTCTCTCTCTCTCTCTCTCCTCCCTCCCTCCCTCCCTGCCTCCCTCCTTCCTAGCTGCCTTGTCCTGAGCTGCTTTCCTCTGACACACCCTTCACACCCTTCTCCCATGATGTTCTCCTTCATCTCAGGCCCAGAGTTATAAAGTCAGCTGACCATGGACCGAACCTCTGAAACAAGAGCCAAAATAAACTTTTCCTCTAAGTTGCTCTTGTCAGGTCTTTGGGCCACAGCAATGCAAAGCTGAATAAAGCAGTAATGAATTCTGAAACTTACTTTTGATTTATTTTGACTATTTCCTCTGCCATTTTCCTATCTGAACTTGTCTTTGACTTCTCAGATGGCTTTGCTCAGTAGTATCTCATTGTTAAAAATAAATGTATCTTCCATTTCATATTTTAGCCATTTTTTTATTATGTTGTTGCAAACACTAATTAACTGGACAAATTTGGTCAGCAATCCAAATACTAATAAACTGGCAGAATTTGGTTAGCAATTCATTTGGTAAATAGCCACATAAGGTTAGGTGCATAAAAGTCAACGCATGACTAGTGTTTCTCTTTCAGATGATTTACACTTATTTGACTTTTATTTTATTTTATTTTATTTTGGTACCAGGGATTGAACCCAGTGGTGCTTTATCATTGAGCCACCTCCCCAGCCCTTTTTCTTTTAATTTTGAGACAGGGTCAGCTAAATTGTTTAGGGCCTCACTATATTGCTGAGACTGGCTTTGAACTTGCAATTCTCCTGCCTCAGTCTTCTGAGCTGTTGGGTGCCTAATATTCATCTGTAGCGTCAACTTAATTCTGTTTTAATTATGGTGGTATTTAATGAACAAAAATCCAATATACCTTTTCTTAACAGCACCACTAGCCACCCAGATTCATAAACCAAAAACCCTAGGGTCAACCCAGATTCTCAGCTTTCCCTCTTGTTCCAGGACAATAATTGAATCTATTAATGGTAACTCAAAATACGGCTTGACGGCTAATTGTCTATATCAACTTGGTGAGATCATGGTAAGCAGATATTGGATCAAACACCAATCTGAATTTTGCTGAGATCTTCTTCTAAGATCATCATTTTAATCAAGAGATTTTTAGTAAATTAGATCACCCTCCATAATGTGGGTGGACTTCATCCAATGATATGAAGACCTTAAGAGAAACAAACCAAAGATATCCCTTGAGGAAGAGGGATTTCTATCTCTATATTGCCTTTGGAGTCTGTTACAGTTTGGATTTTGAACAGTCCCTAAAGGCCCATGAGTTAAAGATTTGATTTGCAGGGTGGTGCTTCTGGGAGATGGTAAATGCTTTAGGAGGTGGGGCCTTATGGGTGGTCCTTAGGTCACTAGGAATGTTCTCTTAAAGGGGTCTGTGGGACTATGGTCCCTTCCCCTTTCTCTTTTATGCTCCCTGGCCATGAAGTGAGAGCTTTTGCTCTGCCAGGCACTCCCACTATGATGTGCTGCCTCACCACATGCCCAAAACAATTAATCAATGGTAGGTTGGAACTTCCAAAACTGTCAGTCAAAATAAACCTTCTCTTTATAAAGTTGATTATCTCAAGTACTTTGCTATAGCCATGGAAAGCTGACTAAAACATATGAGCTCTTTCCTGAGTTTCTAGCCTGTCGATTTTGGATTTTTTGGCATCCAAAACTGTATGTGCCAATTCCTCAAATAAGCCTGTCTGCATTGCATGCCCTTCTATCTCTCTCCCTCTCTCTCTCTCTCTCTCTCTCTCTCTCTCTCTCTCTCTCTCTCTCACACACACACACACACACACACACACACACACACACACATGCTATTCCTCTGCCAAACGCTGACTAATACATATGCCTTCATCCATTCTCTTCTCTCCAACTTCATGGCCACCAACCTACACCAAGCTACCATGGTCTTGCTACACTCTTACTCTTACCCTTACTTTGGAATGGAATCATCGAGGAAGATAACACCTGAACTCCCCGTTACTTAAAGGATGTGGTAATGACTTGGTCCCTGAGTCCATATTGCAAAGCCTAACCCATGAAATGGTTGAATCCACTGAACCATATAAAAGAGTGAAGATTTCTTTCTATTGTTTCTTTCTCTTTTTTCCCTCCATATTTTTCTGGTCATTATAATCATACATAATGGTGAGTTTCACTGTTATATATTCATATATGCCCAAGATACAACATGATTTGGCCAGTGGTATTCCCTAGTATTTCCCTTTTCCTTCCCTCCTCCCTCCCCTTGGTCTCCTTCCTCTATTCTACCAATCTAATTTTGATTTTCAAGAGATTGCCATCCTCCCGCCACCTGCCACATTTCTTTTCCTTTTTCCTCTCTAGCTTCCATAGAGGAGAAAAAACACCACCCTTGACTTTCTGAGTTTGGCTTATTTTGCTTAACATAATGTTAAGCAGATCCCAATGACATAATTGTTGAGTCTCTTTATTGGATCGCCTGTGACTGCACACCACACTTTGGCTGCATGCTTACTCAATAACCAAAGTGTTTTCTTTCTCTTCCACCTTTATGGAGAGGGTTTGGGGCTGGGAAGAGACTTTGCTTCTAACTGAAGTTCATTTTCCAACAATAGAAACCCCTTGAGAGTGGTACCAAGGCACCCAGGAAGAAGCTATCTGACTTCCACATCACAGCCTTGTAGAGAAGGCATGCTCCAGCCCTGTGGTCCCTCTGCCCTCACCTCCTCTCACCACTCGTACTCTCACTCACCACCTTCCAACCACATTGCCTTTCTCTTCCTCTAACACTCCAGGCTCATTTCCACTTTAGTAACTTCATATTTTGAGTTCCCTCTTCTGGAGATGCTTTTTAAAGTTCCTGCAGATGAACTTACTAGCTAGTTCCCCCCTTCTATTTTCTCTTTAATATCCATAACTATCTTATGATATATTCTCTTTCTTTCATTTATTTACCTATGCTTTGTCTATATCCCTCCCCTGCTAGGTAAATGCCATGAGAAAGAGGAACTCGATCTTTCTGGTTTGATACTGGAGTCTCTCTTTGGAAAGCACAGATTGTCTCTTAACAAATATTTATTGAATGAAGAGAAGACTATTCATTAAACCTGAAGCACCTTGACTAGTAACTCTTGTGAATTATTTTATTTAATAATGCATGCCTGATTATGGGTCTATTTAAAACCAGGGTTTTACCTGAAAGTTTATTTTTTTCCTCTCAGAGCAATTTATGAACATTTGTATTTATGAAAAGAGTACTTGAAATGAAAGATTTCTATTTCAGTGCACACTTATCTACTCTTGTTTCCGTTGCTTATCTTTTGACATTAGGAAACAGTGCAAGTTCGATATTGCCTTTGTCAGACAATACAAGGAAATGTAAAATTATCACACCGCAGTGATACATTTCATGCATTATGATTCTCCCCAAATCGCCAGCATGTCGTTTGACTGTTATCATTGTCTCTGTGAAATGTATCAGATGTCAAATGCTATACTTCTTCCTCTGAAAGTGCACTTCCGGCCTTGACCCAAAAGCAACTTGCCACATTTTTGTCATTCCTCACCACACCAATGTAACATTTATAAACATCCTAGATATGCTTCTGTAATAGAAATACTGCCAAGTGGAACAAATGAGGACCGTGGAATAGTTTTACTCATTTCTCAGCAATCTAATTTATGGGACCTAATATATGAGTTTCCTTTTTTAATATCTGCACATTATAAATTTATGAAATTAGATTATCTCTCCATCTTAACTTCACTTTACAATCTCATATTTACTTTTCAACAAATATTTGTCATACAACTACTGTGTGCCAAGCACTGTGCTAATGACAATTCAAGGAAAAAACCAAAGACAAGTTCCCTGCCCACACCAAACACACACTCCACAGTGATTATTCCCAGGACAGAAACAGGACGAGCAAAACTATATCCAGAACAATGTGATAAATTCCAATCAATTAGCTCAGGTTAAAAGTAACTGAAGACTGTGGAACCAACCTAGATGCCTTTCCATAGATGAATGGATAAAAAAAAAATGTGGCATGTATACACAATGAAATATTACTCAGCAATAAAAGAGAAAAAAATCATGGCATTTGCAGGTAAATGGATGGAGTTAGGGAAGATAATGCTAAGTGAAGTTAGCCAATCCCAAAAAAACAAATGCTAAATGTTTTCTTTGATATAAGGAGGCTGATTCATAGTGGAATAGAGAGCGGGAGCACGGGAGGAATAGACGAACTCTAGATAGGGCAGAGGGGTGGGAGGGGAAGGGAGAGGGCATGGGATTATTAATGATGGTGGAATGTGATGATCATTATTATCCAAGTACAGGTATGAAGACACAAATTGGTGTGAATATACAATCAGAGATATGAAAAATTGTGCTGCATATGTGAATTAAGAATTGTAATGCATTCCACTGTCATCTTATAAATTTTTTTTAAAAAGTAACCAAAGACTAAAATATCCAATATTATTGGATACAAACTTTCTTTTAGGCAAGTTTTAACATAATTTTAAATCATTCATTAGCATAAAACAAGTAATTACATTTCTAAATCTACCAGTAAAGAAACTGAGAATATAAAAGGTGAGAGCCAGGCGCAGTGGCACACACCTATAATCCCAGCAGTTCAGGAGGCTGAGGCAGGAGGATCACAAGTTCAAAGCCACCCTCGGCAACTTAGCAAGGCACTAAGCGACTCAGTGAAACCCTGCCTCTAAATAAAATATGAAAAAGGGATGAATATGTGGCTTAATGGCTAAGTGCCCCTGAATTCAATCCCTGGTACCAAATAAAACAAAATAAGAGGTGAGTATTTAGGAATACAACTGCTATTTGATATAGTTTCTAATGTATTTTTAGACTTTCTCCATTATAAACAAATAAAATGCTGGTGTTAAAACATGAGAAAATCACTCCTGGAAGAAAGAAAAACTGAAGAAGGAAAAGATAAGCAAGAATTCTGGAGCAGGAACTGTCAGAACCACCTTCCTTCTCCTTGGCCTTGCTATTTCAGTCATGACGGCCCCTCTCCCCAAATGCCAGCACCACATCTTTTGACCTGGGACTTCTTTGGTCCATTAGGTCCCCCTAGGCCTGCACACACACCAGACTAGAGGGGTCAGAGAATGAAGGCCCCGTATGAGCCTCCTTTGCTGGTGGCTCGTGGGAATTGATGGACTCTCCCCATGCCCTGCACCTCGTATGGGATGACACGGAGGCACGTATTCCACACTGTCACCCAGAGAGCCCCAGCAAATCTGAGCTCCTGTGGTCTACAGTGGCCACTGGCTTGTCAACACACTTTCCCTCCCTGTCTCACTTCCCCATTCCCTGACAGTGCTTCCTGGGGCCTCCTCCCTACAAAACTAATTGACTTCAACTCACAGGACAGCTATCAGAGGTCATCTTCTAGAAGAATCTACACTGTCCATTAGCCTCACTAAACAAATGTAAAACCTACAATGACTCCCCCCAAAAAAGACAATGTGAGTGAAAAGTGCTTATCATACACCTATATGAAGGGCTTTGCCAGGTGCTGGGTGGGGGAAGGGAGAAGTGGAATAATCATGGTATCGGGGTTAGCCATACCAAACCTGCAGACTGACTCAGATTTTCACCTTGATCTTTCATGCATTCATTCACAGATATTCATTCACAGAACCTACTCATACATGTCGCTGCCTTTGGCCATTTGGGGAGGATCAAATATGAATTCAAAGTAGATTCTGATTCTCCGGGAGGAAATAGAGGTGATGAGACTTTTCCAAGGTCACTCCAACTTCCCCTCAAATATGGATTTCCCTGGGTCATGCACTCCCATCTCTCTCACGGGAAGAGGCCTCTCTCCCCCTACTGACCTTGCCTCCTCCCTCCCTGCTCATTCCCCTCTCCTCTCCTCCTGTATCAACTTCAGAATCCAGCCTCACCCCCAGCTTGAGGACAGACAAATCTTGCAGGTTAGGAAGTTGACTCTATTCTCTCTCTTCTTCCACACACAGCCATGCTAATGAACTAATCTTCTGTATCCTGTCTACCTGGACACGATCCATCGATCCATTGGAGCTTCAGTGTTTGTTTACCACATAACCAGATTCCTCTGCTCACAGGCTATGTGACCTTGGTCAAGTTTCAGTACAACTGTGTACTTCCATTTTCCTATCCGTACAATACAGGGGAGGTAACAGGTCCTATTCATTGCTGAAAGGATTAAATGAGAGAATCTAAACAAAGTGCTTAGAACAGATCCTGACACAGAAATTGCTCCATCTGTGTTGTTTATTATTATTATCATTAACTTGGGGGAAATCAGTCTTGAACACAGTGTGAAGTAGGTTCTGAACAAGATGAAATTTGAGACAATAAATGGGTTCATGTAGCAGCCCAGAAAGAGAAAGAGAAGAAGTTTCTAGCTTTAGAATCGGCAGACTTGGAATCAAATTCTGGTCCCACCTTTTCTTAGCTGTGCTGCCTCTTAGTTAAACTCACCATTCTAGCCTCAATTTCCTAATCTGTGAAATGGGCATAATAAGGTCTTTCGAGAGTGTCTTCTAGATGAGTGAACTTCTATGAGAGAAAGTGGGTAAAGCACCTGATGTGGACAGTGAGCATTTGATAAATATTAATTCCCTCCCTTTCCTCTTTTTGAAATAAAAAGCTAAAAATTAACTGAAACAAGCACAGTGATCTAAGTCTTTCTTTTAAGGTGCCATTGTTTTGAACCAAATTTACATTCTCCTTAAGTAACACACTCCAGCTGACAAATTATTTCTACCTCTTCGCCTGAGTCAAAAAAGCAAGATCAAGTGTCTCTCTTGTCCTCTCTGGTGTGTGGGCTTCGGCAACCCATTCATTCTTCTGAGCCTCTGTTTTGTCATCTAGTAAAAGGTAGAGTGTGACACCTTCCCACCTTCCCATCTTCCCATCTGCTTTATGTGACTCTAGGGGCCCCTGGGGCCTAAGTTAATTCTACATTAAACCAAAAATTACACTTAACGATCCAAAATCAAATCTAACTAGCTGTCCCAAGATCTGGATATTAGCACAGACTTCCAAATACCAGCCCTGAGAGAGCCGTGCGGTGAAGATGAGGAGGAGGTATTTTTCTTCTCCTTAATTGAGAATAATGAAAAATAAAATACACTGAAAGATTAATATTGCAAGACATGTCTATGCTGAAACCCAAGTTCCCAAGAGTGCTTGTGAGAATTGGTGCTATGACAGTAATCATCTCCCTTAGCATTTAGATGAGGAATCTGAAGTAGGAAGAATATGAGGATGACACAAGTTAGCAAGGCATCAATGTCAAAAATCACAATTGGATCGATTCCCTCCCACTGTGAGCTCCCCGTGTGTACCACAGGGGTCACTTGATCTGCACTCATTCGGTCTTACATTACAGCAAGATCTAAAGGGAGCTGAGGGTAAAGTCCTAGGTCTGCCTCTACCTGCCAAATGGTGACCTTCTGGACATTTGCCTTGCTAAACCTGTTGCCTCGCCTGCAAAATGATGATTCAAAACATCATTTCCACGATGCTCCTTGCTTTCATGACATAATGCTATGGCTTCTCTCTCACACCAAGACTCCCTTTCATTTTCCTGATTAACCCTGGTTCTAAGCTTCTTCATAACTGTTGGTTCCCTGTGATCCTGGAAAGGTTCTGTGTTGCACTTAACACCATCCACAAAAGCTGGCTGTCATTTCTCCTCAGCTCTTTCTTATAGGTCACCATGTTGTAATTTGACATCAACCATCATGGGAATGCTTACACCATAAAAATCAGTAAATACCCCAAGTCAAATCGATGCTTTCTTTCTTTGGAAAACCAGTTGTTAAATATACCAGCACAGCACTGCCATGAGCCAAACCCATTTCCAAGAGGTCCAACCTCAGTGTCTGAGCAACTCTCAGAGCATCTCTCCTAGAGTTATAACCCACTGAGGCCTACGGTGGCAATGAAGTCTGGGAGATAACAGGGCAAGAAAAGTCACCAGGGCAACCTCTGCTCACCTCCCTGGGTTCCTCAGGGTACAACCGGCTTGTCCATTGGCATCAACCCACTGTGACTTATGGGGCTAATGGAGTGGAAAGCTGCCTTGGAGGTAAAAGGGTTCTTGGTTGAAAGGAAATAAACCAACCGGAAATAGGGTAGGAAGCCAGGGAAAAGAGGTCCTGAGAAGTCCCATATCCTTCAGACTGCTACCAACTAAGCAGGTGCTCTGCTTTTATCAGAATCCTGTGGTCATGTGCTACTTGGAGCAAGGGAAGGTAAAAAAAAAATTAAGGATCACAGACTGTTGAGTAAAATAAGAACAACAAAAATCTGGAAGGACCTCTGTGTCCCCTTTTTATTGCTCACTAGGTTTCTATTCTCTAAGTAAACAGATTTCAGTACCTCCCTCCTTCTCCCAATATCTGTGCCCGCAAAGAGGAAGACATTACTCAGAGGAAGTCATCCTGCTGTCTCAAGGAGAGAAACATTCCTGCGAAAATTGAGAAACACTGCTTGCTCCAAAAGCTTTGAGTCATTTCAAAGAAAACTAAGGTCTGTAGCTGTGCTGCCCAAGATGCACGGCAGGCAGCAGCTCCACGTGACTGTCATACACTCTGAATGACAATAGCGTCCGTCAAGACCTACAGCAAGTAATGGATGATACACGTCAGATTTTAAAGAGTTAATTTTGAAAATGAATGTGCAGTGATCCCCATGATTTTTGTATTGGCTAAATTGAGACGATAATGTTTGAGATATATTGGGTTGAAATAGAATATATTCATAAAATAATTTCACTTATTTTTTTTTTTTAGGAATGTGGCTTCATCATGAAATAGATTATGTTTCTATTGAACTGTGTCAGCTTACAGAGACCAGATCTCATAAACTGCCTGTGAATTGTTCATCCAGCATCTGTCTGAAGACCTTCAGTGACAAGGACCTTGCTATTCTTCAGCAAATTCCTCTGCTTCAGAGAGCACAACCCTTAGAAGATTTTTGCTATTTGAGTTTTTACCTTTAACCTTGAAGACTATTTTAATCCTCTTGCCCAAGACAGATATCTTGGAAAAGATGGAGATGGGATAAGTCCTCACCTATACTGCAGTCTTTTCATGGCTGGGTTAAGCAGCCCCTTCTCCAGCACCCAGGATTAATTGTGAGAAATATTTTGTAGCCCTGGCTCCTTCAGCTCCAGGAATTTCAGCATATTTTTTTTTCTTGAGAAACTTCTCCTTTAAATGCTTAATATACTGCTTTGGACTTATTAGACAATTAATTACTATTGTGGGGGGGTGTTGCTGCTTTTAATAGCAGACTCTCATGAAGCACTTACTATGGACCGTACTCCTTTCTACACACACATATTTTAACTCATTGAATCACCACAACTCATGGGGCAGGAAATATCATTGTCCAAACTAAAGTACAAGTCATAAATCACTTGCCAAGGTCACACAGCTAGCAAGTGGCAGAGGCAGGGCACAAAGCATATTGTCTTTGCTTGTGTTTTGATAATCCCTGCACTTAAGGCTTTTTACAATTTAGCATTTTCTTTTATCAGATGCTCTCTCCCTAGGGAGCTTCTTGCCCACAGCCCCAGCAGGTAGGGAAAGGACTCCTACACAAACTGCACTCAGTGTTCGTTGATTGACGGGAACAAAGGCGAATAAGGAACCAAAAAAAAAAAAAATCAAAATTGAAATCCCTTATATATCATTCAAAACAGAAAGGGATGAAAATTTTCCCAGGCTGAGAATTTTCTTAAACAGGCTGAGTCTAGAGAAGTAGGAAGACTTAACAATGTCTTTGGGAATCTGAAAAGCTCTGAATCCATCCCTGATGTAGACAGCAGCAGACACCTGCAACGAGTAATAAGTAAAAACCCCAATAAATCCACTCATGAGACACTTAGAACAATTAGAATACAGATAAGAACCAGCTTGAAGGCAGTCAAAACTATGAATGACTGAAATGGTTCACAGGAAAAAAAAATGAGTAGCAGGGACCTGGAATCTACTTTGGGGTGCTCCCTCATCCTCTCCTAAGGCCTGGGATAGGGGAAGCCTTTCCCTCTTCCTCTCAGCCAGAAGCACTTCCAAGATATTTGTTGGGAGTGAGATGTCAAGAGCGTACATGGAAAAAGAGAAGAAGCAAACCCCGGAACAGGAAATCCTTGCACAGATAAAATAGAGAGGAATGCCTTCAAAAGAGAGGGACCTGAGAGATGGGGGTGGGGGGGAGGCTGCAGGCCAGACAGCACCAGACACCCGCAAAGCAGCCCCTTCCTCTAGCTACCAGCAGCAGCTGGGGGGCCATAGGTTGCAGCAGAACCTGGTGCTGCCCAGGGCTGTGCGAGCCTCCTCTCAGAGGTATTGACAGGACTCGGGTGTTCATCTTAACCCCAGATGGAGGCTGTGTCACAGGTCCCTACATCGGAAGGCTCCCACCACAGCGCAGACTTACCCAATAGCTGCACAGCAACGGGAGTGACAGAGACAAAAACCAGGAGTAGGGACAGACTCATGGCCCAGAGTTGATCCTTTCATCCACTGATGGAGAAGAGGGCGTTAAAAAAAAAAAAAGAAGAAGAAAGAAGAAGAAAAAAGAAAAGAAATAAAACAGCCAGGGCCCCTGCTTGGTCCAGGTTCTCAGAGATGCTCAGCTGAAAAGGAGGACAGAGGAAGCCGTCCCTTTTAAAGGGCTCCTGAATTTAGGAAAAACCTCCAATAAGGAGATATCCTGTCACATGAGGGTGGCTAGAAAAACAGGAATTCAAAGTTACAACTTTGCTTCGTAAGCTAACTTCTGAGAAGAGCAGGCACAGGGGGAAGGGGACAAAGGCGCACGTGTAGGAGAAGGGTGACCATGGGGGAGGAGGGAGGCCAGAGTGAGAAGTGAGCAGCCAGGCCTGGCCTGCCAGGGGGAGAAGTGAAACCTCCCGGACCTCGGCCTCCTATGGCAGAGCCGCCTGGGCCGCGCTGCGGGCCATCACCTGGGCCTTGGGCACAAGCCTCCACCCCGGAGACAGACATGGCAGGCTCTGAAGGGGACAGTTTCATGGTGGAAACTGGCTTCTAAGGGTTGACACTGACCCCCTTAATCTCTATATCCCATGCTTAGAATCTCTCTCTCTCTCTCTCTCTCTCTCTCTCTCTCTCTCTCTCTCTTTCCTCTCCTCCTTCTCCTCCTGCTCCTCCTCATTTCTTCTTCTTCTTGGAAAGCTTCAAAAAACACAGTTCATGTCAACTTTTCCTCCTCCAATCAGGAGAAAGGTGAAAAGGAAGCTCAATCCAAAATGGGACCCCAGGGAGACCCCAGAGGGAGAATGTTCTAGAAGTCTTTTTCTAGAAAGCCAGAGAAAATAGTGGCAAAGGATCTACCCTACAGCCTTCCTGCCCAGTTTCAGACATCATGGCCCTCTTCTTGTTCAGAAGGGTCCTCTTGCTGGAGGAAAAACTGGTCTTTTGGTCTGAAGATGTGTATTGGTTTCGTGACAAATGGAATTCCTCTCAAAATACAAAGGTCAACAGATCTTTCATTCAGCAATTTTAAACCCCCCCCACACACACACCTATTTTTGTTATTTTTCAGGAGTAAAATAAGAATGAAGAACATTTTGAAACATAGTAATGACAAGATAGCCCACTGGTAACGGAAGTGTGTGTGTGTGTTAGTAATTCAAAAGGAAGCTACAGAAAACATTGTATTTTTTTTTTTTGAAATTTTAAATGGTTTATCTCCACGATTCACTGTCTTTGTGATAAAATTACAAACTTTACTTCCTAATGAAATTGTGATACAGTGCTTTCTTTGTTTTTTGGGTTTTTTTTTTTGTTTGTTTGTTTGTTTGTTTTTTAGCATGCTAGGTTTAAGATTATTCTGACAGGAAAAGATGGTGACAATGTATGACTTGACTGATCCAAAAAAATAAATAAATAAACAACAACAACGAAAAAAAAAAGCCTGCAAAATAGAGCAGATGAAACAACAACGTTTCATTCTCAAACATTGTTTCACTGATTTGGGATTTATAATATTTTAAATGAATCATTTGTGACTTTTAAACATAAATCAATCATATACCCTTCAAATATTTTTTTCCTAACTTAGATTCATGTTGATTTCAGAAGGAAAGAAAATTTAAGTAAATTATCGCTACACTTACCTTCTGTCTTTAAAAATTAAACAAATGTGTCACTTGTGTAATTAAAAATCACAATCAGTAATAAAATTGTTGGCTTTGAAGCAAAATAAAGCCAACTGTCACACAAAAATATTTGCCCTTGACCTTATTGAAACAAAGTTTTACCATGCTTCAAGAGATGATCAGACCAAGGCAAAAAAAGAAATCAACTCTTAAAGGAATCGTATTTCAGATGATGATACAGTAGGAAGTTCAGGAATCAGTCCCTCTACCTAAACAACCATGGGACTGGCAGGAACTGTCTGAAGGACCTTGTAATTCTATAGCCTTATCTCAAAAATTTGGAGCATCCAGGGGAGAAAGTGATAAAGAGGCTGGTGAATTTCAGTGAATTTTAACTTTTCACTTGCTGCTACCATCCTCCATCCCTCATTCCTCATTCCTCAAGCAGCTGTGTATTGAAAAATTAGAAAAGGAAATTAAGGTCAGGTGCAGTAGCACATGCCTATAATTCCAGTGGCTAGGAGGAGCTGAGGTAAGAGGATCTTGAGTTCAAGGACAGCCTCAGCAACTTAGCAAGGGCCTAAGCAACTCAGTGAGACCTTGTCTTTACATAAAATATAACAAAGGGCTGGGGATGTGGCTCAGTGGTTAAGTGTCCCTGGGTTGAATCCCCAGTAACAAAAAAGGAAATTAAGAAAACAATTCCATTTGCCATAACATCTAAAAGAATAAAATCCTTAGAAATAAATTTAACCAAGAAGGCAAAAAAAAAAAAAAGTTGTATGTTGAAAACTATAGAGGATGGTGTAAAGATCTAAATAAATGAAAAGATATACCAGATTCATGGAATAGAAGATTTAATGCTGTTAAAAGAACAAAATTTCACAAAGAAATCTATACATTTATTCAATTCTTATCAAAATCTCAATGCTGTTTTCTGCAGTGTTGGGGACCACAAATCAAGTCAAGATGGCGCCTGGCAGTTTGCTTATTGGCTGACTACTGTATCTAGATGATGCTAATTGAGACAAGCTGTGTGTAATCAATTAGATATATACCTCTACTGTTTTGCAATAAAGCAGCTCCTGCTACCTTGGGTGCCCGCTACTTTGAGTTCCTGCTCAGTTCCCGCTGAGTTTCCCGGCAATAAAGCAGTTCCCCTTTCAACCTTCAAGTCGCTTGTCACCTCCCGGTTATTGTGCCCAGCTGGACTGTGGCACTGCAGGAATACAAAACCCCATCTGAAAATTCATATGGACTCTTTAAGGGGCTCCCCATCACCCAAATAATATTGAAAAAGAAAAGAGAGTTCATATTTCCAATTTCAAAGTTTAACTACAAAATCACAATACAGTAACCTGACCAGTGTAGTAGCATCGTGGACACACACATGGGCCAATGGAATGGAATAGAGGTTCTAGAAATAAATCCTAATAGATGTGGTTGATTCAATAAAGAAAGAACGGTGTTTTCAACAAATGATACTGGAGAAAATGGACATCAACATACAAAAGAAATTATGAAATTACATATATGAAATTACACTGAAGTAAATAAAAAAAAACTAAACTTAAGAACTAAGACTATGAAACTGTTAGAAGAAAACACTAGGAAAAAAATCTTTATGACATTAGATTTGACAACAATTTTTTGGCTATGACACCAAAAGCACAGGCAACAAGAAAAATATAAGTTGGACTTCATCAAAATCAAAAACTTTTTTGCTTCAAAGGACACTATAAAAAGAATATAAAGACAACCCACAAAATATGAGAAAATATTTGTAAATCGTATCTGATGAACAGTTAATATTCAGAATACCTAAAGAACGACCATTCGGTAGTCACAATATCACAACCAATTGAAAAGTGGGCGGTGGACTCAAACAGACATTTCTCCAAAGAAGGTATGAAAAGGCCAATAAAGTATTGTAAAGATGGTTATTGACTCTTAGGAAAATGCAAATCAATATTTAAAGATGACATTTCATATCCAAAAAGGTGGATATTATCAAACAGACCAAAAATAACAAGGATTGGTGAAGATGTGGAGGAATTGGGATTTGGGGATTTAGGGAATGTTAAAGTGGTATAGCCACTGTAGGAAACAGGCAGTTCCTCAAAATGTTAAATATCAAATTACCAAATGATCCAGTAATTCCAATTTGAGGTGTACACTCCGAAGAATTGAAAAGAGATATCTGTATAACAACATTCATAGAAATATTAACAATAGGCAAAAAGTAGAAAAAAAACTCAAATGCCTACCAGGAAATGAATGCATAAATAAAATGTGGTATATATATACAATAGAATACTATGCAGTGAGAAAAAGGAATTCTGATACATGCAACAATATGCACAATCTTTAAGTATTATTGAAATTAGCCAGAAACAAAAGGACAAATAATATATGATTCCACTTATTTGAGGTGTATAGTATAGGGAAATTTATAGAGACAGAAATAAGCTTATCAGGAGTTGGAGGGTGGGGAAAATGGAGTCTTATTGTCTAATGGGTACAGGGGTTCTGTTTTGGACAATGACAATTCCTTGAAATAGTGACAAAAAAAAACTATATGAATATACTTAAAGCCACTGAATTGTACCATTCAAAATGGTTACCATGTAGCCAGGCACAGTGGCACACGCCTATAATCTCAGCAACTCAGGAGGCTGAGGCAGAAGGATCACGATCAAATCCAGCCTCAGCAACTTAGCAAGCCCCTAGGCAGCTCAGCGAGACCCTGTCTCTAATAAAATATTAAAAAGGCCTGGGGATGTGGCTCTGTGGTTAAGTGCCCCTAGGTTCAACACCTGGTACCAAAAAAAAAAAAAAAGTTTACAATGGTAAATTTTATGCTATATATGTTTTACTTCAATTTTTCAAAATCCAACCTTTGCCCTCCTCCTCATACCCTTCAACTAAGTTTTGGTTCTGTTTTTTGGTTAGCTGTGAATGTTGATACTTTTACCTAGGCATTTCTTCAAGCCAAAATAAAAGGAAATTCTCATTTCTTTTTGGAAAGACGATTGCTAAACTATTTCATTTCCTCTCAAACTTTCTCCTTCTCAAAGTCAGCCACCGCATACCCATTCAGTTCCATAGATGATGAACTTAGATTCTGCTTTGTTCTGAAATAGTACCAAGAAAATTAGCTCAACAAATTCTGTGGTAACCTGTCACAGGCCTACATTAGAAATATGAGGCTCCGTTCCAGACCACAGCAAGAGTAAATATCAAAAAAAAAAGCAAGCCCCACAAAATGTTTTATTCCTCAGTGCCCATAGAAGTTATATTGACAATCTACGGTATTACATGTGTAATAACTTTCTGTCTATAATATGTACATACCCTTCATTTTAAAAAGTTTTACTACAAGACAGGCATGGTGGTGCATGCCTATCATTCCAGATACGTGGGAGGCTGAGACAGGAGGATTACAACTGCAAGGCTAGTCTCAGCAACTCTGTCACAAAATTTTAAAAGAAGGACTGGGATATTGTTCAGTGGTAAAGTACTTTCCTAGCATGCCTGTGGCCCTGGGTTCAGTACCCATACTGCAAAAAATAAAAAGCTTCATTGCTTAAAAAAAAATTAAAAGCTGACCTTCACATGAATCTTCAGTGATTCAAGTGGAGAGTTTTGCCTCGATGTGATGGCTGCTAAGTGGTCAGGGGGGTGGCTGCTGAAAACTGGGGTGACCATGGAAATTTGAAAAATAACACAGCTTTGAATTTTCCCTCCTAAATTGATCCCTCTTTGCATAAAAGAGCACATCTTTTGAAAATAGTGCCAATAGACTTCCTCAATGTAGGGAAGGTTGTCTTAACCTCCAATTTGTAAAAAAAAAAAAAAAAAAAACTCAATATCAAGTACAATAAAGAGAAGGGTAATAAAAGTATATTATTTCCCATAGATGAAACGGGTGATCCGGGCAAAGTTTTTGTTTTTTTTTAAGTAAGCTTATCTTTTATGGGCAAATTTGCTTAAATGATATCAAGGTAATTTCTACTCAAGCAGAAGAAAAACAAAGATATAATAATGTACTTGAGTATGAATCTTTAAATTTAGAAGATAGACACTTTTTTTTTCCCAGTACTGAGGCTAAAACCCAGGAACTCATGCCTCATGCCTGCTAGGCAACCACTGAGATACATCCCTTATAAGCTTTTATTTTGAAAGGGTCTCAGCAAGTTGCCCAGGCAGAACTTGAACTTGTGATCCTTCTGCCTCAACTTTCTGAGTAGTTGGAATTCCAGGTCTGCCTGTTTTTTTTTTTTCCTTCTTCCATATATTTCAATTCTTATCCAAATGAAGCAAAATACCAACAATAATCACAGTTTCATAGAGAACCATTATAACAATCAAGTTTCTTCATGTTGGATTATTTATCTAAAATTTGACTTTAATCTCAATCATTTCAGAGAGAACATTTAGGTTTCTGTACTCTACAACATTTGTGTCCAGATTACTTGAAGGATCCATAAAATTTTACAGTTCTATAACCAGTGCTTTATTTTGTATTATCTGACATGGCACATATTTACTATCTTATTTAATTTTATAAAGTAATTAATTGGAATATTACTCCCATTTAATATTGGGGAGGAAATTAAAAATAAGATGGACAATGTAATTATAATCTGAAAGTGACCTACACTTCACAGATAAAAACCAAGACACAAAAATACTAGAATTGCTCTTCAGAACCACACCAAGTGTTTAACGTTATCTATGTTTTTCAACAATTGGAATGCAAACTTTGTGTTTATTCCCCCATATATTCTAGAATATCTATTCTAAATATTTGGGGGGAAGAAAGATTTTTACAGAAAGTTTCCTGAAAAATCCATTAATATTCCAATTTCAATGTAAGGAAAATTTTGAATATTTTAATAGACATTCTGAAAAATTAAAATTTGTATACGTGTGAATGTCAACTTTTACAACAATATCACTGTAGTAAATATTGTCCTCAAATTCATAGAAGATAAATTTGATACATTTAAGATTAAGCTACTTTCTAAAGTAACTTTGACCATTTTATTAAGACTTTTGTAGATTACTGATTCATAAAAACCACACCTCATCAATAACAGGTACTCAGATTTGTTGAATGAATGAGTTAATGAAATGTTCAAAAACCAATCTTCAGAATAAATGTGGCAATATGTGTAAAAGATCTTGTAAATAGTCAACTGTTTTACAATTTTCTACTGTTACTGAAACCGTTAACCACAGGTACTCTGGCTTTTATTTCTCAGGGCTGTACAATTTATGCACTCCTCAACCTGAAGGGGCGCTCTTCCCTGGTCTATGGTAGCCCAATCACAGATGTCAGTCTTGATAAATTCATAGGGTAGTGTTTTAATCGGCTTTTTTATTGCTGCAACCAAAAGACCTGACAATAAGAAAAGTTTATTTGGGGGCTCAGTCCATAGACAGAGGTTCTCAGTCTAAGGACAACCAGCTCCATTCCTTGGGGCTTGAGGTAAGGCTGCAAAAGAGTGGCATCATGGCAAAAGAGTGTGGCAGAGATAAGTGGCTCATATAATAATCAGAAAGTGGAAAGAGACTCTCCACTTGCCAGATACAAAATGTATACACACAGGCATGACCCCAGTGATCTACCTCCTCCAACCATAACCTACCCAACCTCAGATACCACTGGGTTAATCCCATCTGGGGATTAATTCACTGATTGGGTTAAGGCTCTCATCACCCAATCATTTCTCCTCTCAACCTTCTTGCATTGTCTCGTACATGAGATTTGGGGGGAAATCTCACATCCAAACCATATCAGGAAGTATGGTTTTGAGTTTGTGAATTAATACCTTGAAACCCTTCTAACAGATTAATTTAGTTCTTAATGTTTCTCTGTGTCTCTCTATACACACAGATATATGTGTATCTATCACCTCCTGACTGCACATTTGGACTAAAAAGCCCAGAGAGTAAATGAGAGACAGGCAGCCAGGAAGCTAAAGATTAAGTAAAAGTCATCCTTTCATAAGGAAACAAACTTCACAACAAAAGATTTGCTTAACCATACAAATTTAATTAGCAAATAAAAAATATTTCATAAAATAAAATGCTCCAGCAATGGATATTACATGCATTTTCTTTTTGTTATTTACTATATCCTCTATGGCAAAAGTATTTATTTTCAGGCACTATAGCTTCTAAGTGATATATTGCCATTTTAAAAATGTTAACTCAATGCATATTTCAATGCCTACAATGAAATTCACTGAGTCAAGTCCTGCTCCAAGATTCACTACACAAGATAATAATTGTTAAGCAAACTGCCCAGTGCCCAGCATAAAATACACATTCGACAAACTCTCTCATTTCCCTTTCCCTAGTGCAATTGTCACTCAGTGAAAAGGGGCCTATATATGTAAAAAAAAAAAAAAGACTGACATTCACACATTGGAATTTCCAACATTAGCTTTTAGAAAAAGACACTAAAAAATATATTAAAGAATGTTTATAAAAATCATTACATCGTACAATATATTTGATCATAGAAAAAAATGTAAGTGTATCTTTCAACAACTAACTTTATATGAATGTTTAATGAGGACATAATTATCAGTTGGGCTTTAAATATTACTTGGGATAAAATGTCATACTACAGATCTGGCTACTTTTTTCCACAAATATTTTTAAATAGCAGAAAAGTAAACTTTTTATCATGTTCAAAATGTATATGGGCCTTAATACCAATAATCATAGAAGCTATGAGAATAACAATACAATTTTAATAACATAACTTTTAATCACACAATGTAGAAGTATAAGTGTTTCATTAGCATAATTTATTGTAATGTTTACTTAAATACCATAGACTTGAAGTCAATTAGATACACAATTCTTTTCCTCCTGCACATAATCTTTTGTACATGCCTTCATTACTTATTCAAAGTGTTGCCACTTCCCAAATATCAGGCACATTCATATTCAAACACTACATACAAAATGCATTCTAAACTCAAGTAATACTTTTGAGTATATAATTTTCAATACAAAGATTAATACACACTTATGTAAAATATTTCACATTTAAGAATATTATCAATCAATCACTTAGTTATATAGAATTTTCTTAATAAAAAATATTGCCATGAATATTTTCAAGAATTTGAAAGAAATTTTATGTGTACTATGTATTTTTTTAGGTTTTGAGTATTGTAAATACTCGTAAGATTGACAGATAAAGATGCATTGTTAAGCAGCATGCTCTGAGGCCTTCCCTTAAAACATTACAGATCAAGGAGGAACTCAAGAAAAGCAAACACCTAATTAAAGACTTAGAAAACATGCTACAATTTGGTTTATATGAGAACTCATAGGAAGGATATTCACGCGTCTAATGAAAGAATGGCAATATTCACTTTGTAGAGTCAGCAAATTGTTCGTTTTTGAACATAACAACACTTGATCAAAAGTTATACCCTTAGGTTGCCTTAAGGTTCTACATATTATTTTTCACAAATGCAAAGTTTAAATTATCATTCCCAAAGGATGGGCAAGGATGCAGAAAAGAAAAGAGGAGAATTAAAACAATGCATCCAGTTGCTTGCTTCTTGGGGACAGTGCCCTTAAATACTCAAGATTTATCAAGTTATTATTGTTTTCAGACAATATGCTAAGGGAATTCCTTATTCTTTCGTTGACTCAATCCTATTAAAGTAGAAGCAGTATTGCGTTCATCTTTTACATGCATCCCTTAGTGGTCAAAAAACTTGCACAAATCATAATGTTAGCTTTTGACAGTAGACCTTCTCTTACAGTGTGAGAAAAACTATAAAACCTGGCAAAGTGAGCCTGGGGGTCATTTGATGGAAAGTAGGGCGCACAAGGTCACTTAGCTATTCTCACACTACCTGTAACCATGTCACTGAAGAAACTGGTTAGAAAATCATGTTCTTGAGACAGAAGTTGCTCACAAGATTCCCTTATCAAATGGTGAGCCCCAGCTGTGGATATCAGAGTGTCCCAACACTGGGAAAGCAAATTACGTGATTATGTACATAATTATTTTAAGGTTTCAAGATATTCATGACATAGTACCACAGATTGTTGAAGTATGTTGACTTCATTATATTAACACTCATGTTAATATACCACACCACTAGCAAAACAACTAAGGCTTAAACTGTGTTAAACATCTGTTAAAGTAAATTGCTTTTCATGAAATCAATCAATTATGTAAAAGTCACTTGCAGTCGCGGAAAACTGTAATTCCAGGGTTGAGGGATATACTTGCTCAGTGACCAAATACTTGGCTAACATGCATGAGGACCTGGGATTGATCACAGCACTGCAGTAAAGAAAAAATAGTGGTGTGTGTGTATAATTCTATGTTTGAAGGAAACCCTACAACTTCAATTTTCAGATTTAAAGAAAGTTGAATCTAAAAGTATTCAATAATTTCAGGTATATTTCCTAAAAACTAATTTTAATTAATTAATGTAATTTTTTTAATATTTTTTAGTTACAGATGGACACAATATCTTTATTTTATTATTTATTTTTATGTGGTGTTGAGGATCCAACGCCTCACACATCCAAGGCAAGTGCTCTACCACTGAGCTATAACCCCAGCCTTCATGCAACTTCTTAATGTAAAAGATATACCTCATTCTGAGCTAAATTACAGGGTAAACATTTCTATTTTTAAAAAGTCTTTATTAAAGAATGCTTTAAGAAAAAAAGGCAGTATACATAACTAAAATTAACTACTAACATTTTCTTCTGATCCATTGTAGCTCACTTATATGAATATAACTGCTTAAATTTAGCACCATTTTTATATATAAAATTGATATGCTATAGTTATTAGAAATGCTTTTTCTCTACAATCTATTCTTCATGTCTTTGTATAGTACAAACACATATGATCCAGGAAAAAAAAATTATTACAAATGTGCACATATGCTTAATGAAGTCTCGGGGGTTTTCCTTTCTTTTTAAAATGGAGATGCTTCAAAGGTAGAGAAAACCCTGAGTTTGGTTAAGTAATTGAAGTAAACATAAGAGAGAGTCACTAGTACATTTTTACAAAGTCCCAATATGGGTGTAATAGTCCCCAGGACAATAATTAAACTAAGTCTCACAAAAACAAAGGGTAAATCCTGTAGTAGGATGCCCAAGGAATTCAGAAGAGGGTTCTTGGGAGTGAATATTATTCGAAGAAGAGAAATGAAACTGAATATGTAGACTGGGTACAGCCAGCTCGACTTGTACACAGCCGAGTGACCAGCGACACGCAACATTTCCACAGTGTCCGACCACAGTAGAAAGCTCCACAGGAATACCTCTGCCCGGACATCTCTGCGAGACATTGTTCTCAGGATTCCAGAGTCAAAGGAGGGCTCCTGGGGTCCCACTAAGACAGGAACACGCCTTTGAGTCACTGCTCCTAGTGGCCGAGACACATGGATGGAGTTGGCTCCCTGGGGAGATGCAGGGCTGACTTCATTTTGTCTCACTTGCTCCGTCACAGTTTTTATTTGTTGCAAAGAGGTTGTGTGGATGTGCCCATCTTCATTGCCTGCAATCAATGGGTTTATTTACATTTTAATTTAAAATTTTAATATGAATTGTATTAAAATTTAAAATCCCAAATTTGCCCAGCATGGTGGTGCGTGTATATGATCCAAATGAGGCTGAGGCAGGAGGATCACAAGTTCATGGCCATCTCAGCCATTTAGCAAGACCTTGTCTTGAAATAAGAGTGATAAAGAACCCCTGAGTTCAAACCCTGGTACCAACAACAACAACAACAATGATAATCTAAAATTCAAGTTAAAAGAAAATTGTTAATGGTTTCCTTATTTGAAGCCTAGTTTTTTCACACAGAATATAAAAATGTGCTGCATGCTGAAAAACATACAGAGGTTGTGAAGGTTCTTAGTGTCTGAGTGTCTTTCTGGTTATGAATCCTAAGTACTTTTTTGAATTGATTTTATTTTTAAAATACATGACAGCAGAATGCATTACAATTCTTATTACACAATTAGAGCACAATTTTTCATATCTCTCTATATATAAAGTATATTCACACCTATTCGTGTCTTCAAACATGTACTTTGGATAATGATGTCCATCACATTCCACCATCATTGCTAACCCCCTGCACCCTCCCACTCCTCTGCCCTATCTAGAGTTCCTCTATTCCTCCCATGCTCCCCCTCCCTACCCCACCATGTGTCAATCACCATAAATCAGAGAAAACATTTGGCATTTGTTTTGGGGGGGGTCGGCTAACTTCACTTAGCATTATTTTCTCCAACGCCTCTCTTCAGTCTAAGTCATTTTTACCATTTTATTGTAACAGCCATTATTTTTACTGAGTTAAATGCTTTTAAGCACTATTTCGTCCTCAGGACAAATTAAGAGTATCTCATTTTACAAATTGGAAACTGAGGCCCAGGAGGTTAAATTCACAGTTAGTATGCACAGAGTTGGAATTCACACCCAGATTTCTTTGACTCTAACTGACAAACTCTTAACCTTAAAGCTGCTATTACCGGTCTAAAAGCATTACGAAATATATGAGTATCCAAAAATCAAATTAAAAGTTCGCCAGTCCAACTTTACCATTTTGTATGATAAACAGACTGACGAGAGTCTCTTCACCCCCATTTTGTAGGTGGGGAGTTTGATAGTAAGAGGGAATCTGTATAATCACTAGAGAATCAGAGTAAAGAGCGAGAAATGGAATTCAAGACTTTTAAGCTGTTCTTTTCCAAAGTTTTTGAAGTGGTCAGTAGGATTGGTTATTTAAAGCATCTGCCCATGGCCATGAGTCTGTACACACCAGCTATCTGAATGAAGAGGGCATTTGATTTATCCCATTGTGGAGTGTGTGTGTGTGTGTGTGTGTGTGTGTGTGTGTGTGTGTTTTCCTCACTGTGTATACATAGGATGTGAAGGTTGGAGATTATGAAGGGACCCTCAAATCTCAAGACCCACACCTGATGTTGATGGCACTGTCTTTGATGCTGGGGACTAAACTCAGGGTCGTATGCATGCTGGGCAAGCGCTCTACCACTGAACTACATCTCCAGCCCAACGGCACTGATTTCATACATAAAAGGTATAGCACATTCTTTTTCAAACACTTATCTCCTTAAGCATTATTTTTGTAGCTAGGAATTCACCAGGCCTTGATAAAGTTTACGCAGTGAATATACTCAGCTGCCAAGTTACCTGATAAGACCGAATTTAAAGGGAGTCATTAGATTGAATAGCTCTAAAGGTCAAAGAGACAAAATCAATAAAAATTTGTTTTGAACGGCATTGAGCTGAAAGCAAAAACATTTTAAAATAAATTATGATTAAGGAGTAATAAAATGCTTGGTGATGACAGGAGTGTTTTGTTAAAGGACACAATAAACTTTGTTTTCATAAAACTAATTATTTTTAAATTTTAAGATTGAATTGAATATTTTTATAAACTAAAAATATTATCTAAATTCTTAATAAAACATTAGTTCTGGTGTGAATTATTCATAAGTAAATAGTAGGACCCATGATTCTTTGAAACCTCTTTACAAACCTCAGAAGTCACAGTGGCTTCAGTGGGTATCATCTTAACAAACAATATTCAAGTCAGAGGTAAAATAATATATATGATTATTATTTATTCATGAAATTATCTCTTTTTAAACTTAGAAGGTCACTTGCCTTTCTCGTTTAATTTTTTAAAAAATCAACAGAGAAAGGATGGTTCTTTTTTTGTCAGGGTGTTTATTATAAATGTTTAATTGTTCTATATGGAATATATTTTGTACAAAATATTTTCAGTGTTCACTACTGGTATGAGTTTTCAGATGTTCAATGAATTTAAAATTTGATTAATTTTTGCAAATATTATTTAACTTTTTAGAGTTTCTGGGGACAATGAATTCTCCACCAATCAGTAGTGTTTAAGAAACATGTGGCAATGAAATATTTTATCCCCCATTTGTTTTCTATCTTACCAGTATGTATCAACAGGTGCTGAGTACTGATGAATACATTTTGGAGGTATTGTCACATTGTCAACTTTCACATTTCAAAACTTTCTCTCTGCTATGATCATTGTGGTGAGGATTAAATTTTTACCCTTTCTTAGAGGAAAGGATGGTTCTTAATAGAAAACAGTAGAATAGCCGAAGAGGTTCAGGGGAATGAAAGTGGAGGTACTGGCCTGTGTCACCCTGCATAAATATGTCACAGTGAATCCCACTACTATGTATAATGCAACAATTTAAATACATATATATATTTCTTGGCATATATCATGCTGTAGAGAACTCTCCTTCACCATCCTTAGTAGAAAAAGTTCTTTGAATGAAAATCTAAATCCCTTTGTGAACATGAAGAGCCATAGTGTATGATTTGGACTTTTGAAAGATGATTGCAAATTCAGCATTGTTTCAAGGCCAGGAAGAGGCTGGCCATCTAAGAAGTAAAACATTAACATTTTCTAAACAGTCAGTGAGATTAATAACAGCTGAGAGTAAGAGCTATGGGTATGAACAATGAGTTCCAAGCTGGAGTTCATTTTTGATGAGATATTAGACTCTAATCCGTGTGTATTTTGTCCTCTTTTCAATTTAATATGGACTAGTTCAGATTTTGAGGTACAGGGACTCAGTCAGGTTTTGTTTTTTTATTTTTTGTTTTTCCCAGCAAAAAAGTCCAGGAACTATTAACTGGAAATTTCTCTTTCCTTCCCAGCAGGGCAAAGGTGAGTTAAAAAGCCAAGAAATCTTTTTGTCACTGGTTTAGATCAGCAAACGTATCTCTAAGCATTTGTATACACAATATTATGTAAACATTTGTATACTCAATATTATTCCCTTTGGCTCTGTGATTAGGTTCCTCTTCAAATTAATACTTTATAAACTTCCACTTAGAGCTGAGATTCTTTTTCCTGTTGTTAAATGTTACTTGTTTTATTTTAGTTAGTTAGTGTATGTGTGTGTGTGTGTGTGTGTGCATGCCCTAAAAGATATAGGCATGAAGAGAGCAATCCACTCATATACTAAGAGATCACAGTGACAGTAACAAGTAAATATAGCAGCTACTCTGTATAGCTCTCCATATCCAAAGTCAGTTGCTGAAATTACTTTTTAGCTTCACTGCAAACTAAATAATTGAGACAGTGTTATCTGGTAAACAGACAAATCTGGAAGTAGCTCACTCCTATCTATTTGACTTTACTACTATTTCTATTGCTTTAGTTCTACTTCTAACTTGTTCCCCAAAAGTCTATGATAGTTTAGGAGGAATGAATGCAGCACAACCTGACAAATCGGTAGTGAGACATTTTCTGTGTGACTATGTATTCCTCCTGCAAAGACAACAGGAACACATGAGTTACCTCAATCAAAAGGGAAGAAAAGAAAGAGGAGTCACAAATCAGGATTGAAGCTGATATTGCAATGTGCTAGGTGGACTGCCAGCTGCCTGGGTGTTCAAGTGTTGCATGGAGCCTAAACTGGACATCAGCCAAGGAAATGGCAAATAGTATGGAGACAGTCCCCTCCTCAGCCTATGAATCTCCTTTGCTCATACCAATAAATACAAAATAATAAATGGTGGTGGGTCTTTGAAAGGAAAATAGAGTCATTCCTTAGTTCTGGTTCCTGAACACCCATGGGAACCAAAATCTGTGGATGCTGAAGACTCACACTCCCACCCCCTCCCCACCCCACCCACCACGTACCACCTTCTTTTTTTTTTTTTTTTCCCCAAATACTTTTGGTCCATGGCTGGTTGAATTCTCAGATGCAGAAACTATGGATATGAAGAAGTGACTGGAACTTCTGAAATGAGAAGGATTCAAATTGACCTAAGGAGCCAAGGCAGGCTCCTCTGAGCAGTGACAACTAAGCAGAGGCAGGAAGAATAAGTAGGGATGAATTAGGGGACAAGTGCAAAAAGAACTTTCCAGGTGGTAAAACAGCATGTGTAAAGATTCTTCCAGTAGCATGAGATGAAGGGAGAGTTTGGGGAGGGGTTAGGGAAGCAGGAAAGGCAGAGAAAAAGGAGAGGGGCCAATATTTATGAAGTGCTTTGTGTATACTGGTCACTATTCTAAGCCTTTTATGTGCATTAACTCACTTGTAAAAATCCTAAGATGCAGCAGGCTAGTAGAGAAACCAGAATTTGCATCCCAAACCTTAACCACTATACCATATTGTCTGTGGCAGAGACTGATTAGATACATCCTTAAGGGCCAGGAGGAAAGTTTTGGTCTTTATTCCAAGCAGAAAGCCTTTGAAAATGTCTGGGCAATAGACAGACTCACTTAGAGGAGATGGAAGTCAAAAAAGGACAGTGAGGTCAGCATAAAGGCAGCTGACATATAATAAGATTCTGACTCATTTCTCAGCAAGTAGAAGACAAAGAATTACTCGGAAACCAAGTATGGCCAGTCTTGATTAACAGTCTCCAAATTCGTTTTTTCCTTCAGCAGAAAATGTTCTAATGAAGAAATCTAACTGAAAAGAAAATCTAGAGAAGAAAATTAATAGTTCTATTAAAATATTTTTTTAAAAAAAACAAGCATGCACAGAAGTTTTAGTCAATGCTCTCGGAGAATGAGAACAGGAAGGATAAAGACAACAAAAAGGCAACAAATTAGAGTACATACAAAGGAAAATTATAAATATTGTTACTTTGACACTATACACTCATTGAGGGAGGAAGACAAGTAATATCACTAATAATATTATATCACTAAGTAATAAATGCAGAAATGTGGTACCTATCTAATAGGGTGGCCATACTGAGGGGAAAATAGTGTCTGGCACCTAGAACAATCATATGGGTTAGATAAATAAAAAGTTGCAGTAGCTAGATAATTGGCTGCTTTAAATTAATTGGAAAGAATAGAAAATAACAGAGCATAGTAAATAGGAAGAATGATGGTGGCTTGTTAAACTTCAGCCAAGGTCACATTGTTACCCAGTATCCCATCCTCTGAGGATGTACAAAACTTTGGAAACCGTGTCACACAAGTTCATGAGTCAATTTCTCATATATGCCTGTTCACATCATCAAGAAAAATGATACTCTGCAGGTGTAATATCTGTACAGGTGAGGACAGCTTCTAGCAGCTACCTAGAGCTCATTGCATGTTCTTCTTCCCAATTCCAACATTGGTATTCAGGGATATGGCCTTTGTAGCTTGAAGCTGGTCACATCAGGAGTGTTTACAGCCCAGAAATCGGCAAACACCACAAATCAGAGTTCCTCACCTTGGAGGAGCAGCTGGGTATACATTAACTAGCTTACTATTGATTGTCTGTGCTTGAAACTATATGTGAATGTGATGATGATGACGGTGATGATGAATCCAAGACCATATTCAGCCCACCATCAAGAGTCTGGAAAAGCTGATGGTCACTCATTCCTAGCTGGGAAATAATTGTGGCAAGTTTCTTTAGTAAAGATACTATATTTTTATAGAGAAAATTCAAAAGTCCTAGCACCTACTTTCAGTTCACTTCCTTGCACTGTGTCAATTTGACAATAAATAAATGTGTCACTTCTGGATTTTATGCAATGTAAAATTTTAAGAGAATTCTTTCATCTGAGAACACAACTAGGAAGCTAAAAGCCCTCACAATTGTTTTCTTCTCTATTATTACTTTTAGATTCATCCAGTACTGTGCAAGAATTGCCAAGAACTGATCACATAATCAATTTTAAATTACTCTATTTTTAAAGATCGAGAAAATTTTCCTGACCTAAACTTCCAAATCTTCAGAACTTCCTTTACATTCAGACCCCCTCTCCATAGTTGAGATCAATGTTCAGTCTAGAGGATAGGATCTAATTTACTATATAGAAGTAGAAAATCATATTACATAGTTATATTACTAATATATGATATATATTTCTAGATATTGACAAAAATATGTGACATGCAAAAATAATGCAGGCTGTATTATTTATACCCTTATTTCTATTAGGTTCCTTCAAGTACTTATTTATTTTATAATAGGTATATAAAGAGAGTATATTTCAATAAAACATAAATAGTAAGATAAAATGTTGGAAAGCATATAGTGTGTCTCATTGACAGATATTAAAAATTCTAAACTTTAAAATGGTTTGAAATGCCTCTATTTGTATTCCCCATATTATTACAAACACCAGAATATTAAATTCTCAGATACAAATGAGAGCTAGGCATCCCACCTGGATCCAAGTTGGGTGAAAAACGATGATACATAAGGGAATAAACTTGCTTTATTAGCTCCAGAACACCTATCTCATCTTTATTAATTATACTTATTTATAAGAGCAGCTTATTAACAGCTTCTTATGCCCACTAGCCCAGGAGATTCACAAGAGGGGGCATCTTTCTGTTTTCACTCACTATTATACCCTCACCACCTAGTGGAGTGCCTGGTTTTGGTAAAGAATAGCTCCAACATAAACATTTGCTGAATAAGAGATGAAAGGAATTTCTTTTCTGGGGTCTGTTAGCAATACACATCTGGTAGGGGAGGGGTATCTTGCACTGAGATCAGTGACCCAAAGCATAAAAGCCTGGTCCGATAGCAATACCCCTACAGTTAACAGGTTGAAGGATTTTAGAGACCCGCACAGGGTCCACCGCTCAGATCCCCCTTCTCTGTCTCAGATTGCTACTGCTCTGGCCCCAGTCCTAGAGAGAGCCCTTTAAGCAAGTCCTTATGGACTGATTCCACTAACAAGCCCTGGAAGCCATCAGGAGAAGCTGGCAGCACAGCTTTGGGAACCTGCATAGCTCATCGATAAGAGAAGATGTAACGTGGCATCGGGCCCAGCAGAGCATGCCAGGGTGGTGTGGCACTTGCATAGCCCAGCAGGATTCAGGCAGACAGACAGATGGCACCAGCAGCAGCAGCAATGGTTCAAAGCATTTCAGAAGACTCTCAGGCAACAGTCAACCCAGAGGTCACCAGGCAGGGCAAGAAAAAGGCAGATGTGTGATTCCGAGAAGACTGTCTTTGAGTTCATAGGAAAAGACTTTATCACCACCCCTGACAATAACCCATGCACACGCTCAGAAATAGGGAGACTTGGCACCCTAAAATAACAGTGGAAGCAGAGCAGGAGAAAACAGTGTTCCTAGAGAAAGGACCCCACTGTTAATATATGTACAATGTAAAGAAAAAAATGACCAAGGACATCTGCACCTTATGCCAGGAATCAACCCTTCAAAATCCAAGACCAGAAAATTTAGATATTGAAAAAATCATTGACCTTTCATTTCAAACTGAGGTTAATAATGACACGGAAAAATCAAAGTTGAGCATTCAAAAGAAATGCATACTGAACTTTTATGTTCCCTTTTTCCTATCAGTGTCTGGAAAATTTACTTTGAAAATATTCTGCCACCCTCAAATGTCTCATTGGACATACTAAAATTGCACACATTTCTTTTTTTGCCTGTTTAGGAGAAAATGAACAACATAATAACAAATTGTTAAAATTATGCATAGCTCTCTCAATCGAATGGAGCCTTCACTCAAGATTTTGATGGCCTCTGATGTCCCATGTCTGTTGGCTCAGGGCTTACTCCATGAGAGGTTTTGGCCCAACCCTCATGCATCTAATCCTGACAGCTGGTACTTCATTAGAAGGTATAAATCAGAAATTCTATCCTCCTCTCGCCCTAGCCTGGTAAATAGCCACTTATTTCTTGAGAAGAAAAACTCCTGGAACTGACACACTTTCCTGAAACTTCCTTCTTCTACATAGCTCCGGGAGGGCGAGGAAGGAAATACCCTCCCTACATGGCATGGCCCTGAACACAGTGTTCCTCACTCTCATCCCTGGACACATTGCAAAACACTGTGTTATGGAAATCCAGCTCACTCTGGACTCATACTGTATAATAAGCTATTTCTTAAAAAGAAACAAAGAGGAACTCAGAATGCCATTCATTTTATTCAGAAAAAGCACCCCACTCCCTGCCATTCCTTGCCCCCTCCCCTTTAACCTTTGTGACATCTCTTGCATTCTATCTGGTTAAGGTGTGATATACTACATTTCAAGAAAATCTGGAAAGTGAGTTTCTTTAGGAATTTAGATTTGGCTTCTCAACTTTTACCTTGATATTAGTCACAGCTCCTAATACTTTCTATAATTGAGGATTCTTATCAGAGTGGGCATCAGGATTGTTATGGAGCTTTAAAATTTTACAGATGGTAGGTTCTCCTCTTCCTATCTGTAGACAGAGCTCATGTGTGTGTATTATGCTGCTGGGCACCCACAATTAAGAGCCCCTGCATATGTGTTAATAGGTGGCCCTGACTCCCCAGAAATAACTTTAAATTTCAATAAAATCATCATTGCTATTCATTTAAAAAATTGTGCTTGGGGGCTGGATAAAGAGCATGTTTAGCATGTGTGAGGCCCTGGGCTCGATCCCCAGCATCATTTTTAAAAAAGATGGAAAAGCAAATTGTTTTTGTTTTTTTTGTATTTAGAGACAGAGTGTCACTGAGTTGCTTAGCACCTTGCTTTTGCTGAGGCTGGCTTTGAACTCTAGATCCTCCTGCCTTAGCCTCCTGAGCCACTGAGATTACAAGTGTGTTCCACCATGCCAAGCTAACAAATTGTTTTGACAAGTCAATATCAAAAAGAAATAATACAGGAAGGAACAGTTCCTTTTCCTGCTCTACAAACTCCTAAACTGGATCAGGTTTATAGTTTTACCTTTTCTACAATCAATGCCCAGATTTCTACCTATCACACACACACAAAAAAAAACACATAATCTTTATTGGTGGCAGAACATGCTCCTGTTTCACTCCTTACTGTAAAGGCCTGGCTCATCCACTCCTCTCTCTGGCCCTGGCCCACTTCACTCCCACCCTGTAGCGATTGCTCCAGAGCTTCCACATTCTGTTAGTCTCTCCCTATCACTCATCTCCACTGTTCTCAGCAGAAAATGTGCTTCCTGTTTCACAAAAAAAAAAAAAAAAAAATAGGGCATCATTAATTGTAATTTCCCCCGCTTGCTTTCTTTTCAGTCTTCCTTGTTACTTTCATGATTGTAAACCCCTTGGAGAGTTTTAAAAATTCCTAGTGCCTGGCTTTCATTCCAAGATGCAAATATCTGAGGATGCACCTTGGTGTCAGAACATTTTAAAGCTCCATAGTTGATTCTAATATATAGCCGAGGATGAAAAATACTGCCCTGCCCTTAATTAAAGATTAAAAAATCAGAATCATTCAATGATATTTTCTTTTTGAAAATCTGTACGTGCCTAATTCCTATCCCCAATGGTTCAGATTTAGTTGATATGAATGGTTATACTTTGCATTTATGTTTGTAAAGCACTCTATTGTTTGTTTGTTTGAAACATTGTAGCTATTGGAAAAAATGGATAAAAATTAGCCAATGCAGTGGCACACACCTGTAATCCCAGCAGCACAGGAGGCTGAGGCGGGAGGATCCCAAGTTCAAAGCCGGCCTCAGCAAAAGCAAGGCGCTAAACAACTCAGTGAGACCCTGTCTCTAAGTAAAATACAAAATAGGGTTGGAGATGTGGCTCAGTGGCTAAGTGGCCCTGAGTTCAATTCCTGATACTAAAAAGAAATAAGATAGAGGCATAAATCAAAAAATGTTGCCAGATCACCTAAGTTAATATATTAATTATTGTTATGGTTTGGATGTGAGTTGTCTCCCAAAAACTCAGATATGAGACAATGCAAGAAAGTTCAGAGGAGAAATGATTGGGATGTGAGAGTCTTAACCCAATCAGTAAATTAATCCCCTGATAGGAATTAGCTGGTAACTGAAGTGGTAAATTGTGGCTGGAGGAGGTGGGAATTGGGCACATGACTTTGGGGTATATATTTGTATCTGGCAAGTGGAGCCTCTCTCTTTGCTTTCTGATCATCATGTGAGCTGCTTTCCTCCACCACACTCTTCCACCATGATGCTCTGACTAACCTTGATCCCCGAGAAATGGAGTTTGCTGTGTATGGATTGAGATCTCTGAAACTATGAGCCCTTCAATAAACTTTTCCTCCCCTAAAATTGTGCTAGTTGGATCTTTCAGTCACAGTGATGAAAAAGCTGACCAAAACAATTAACATGCTTAATTTATTAGCTATTTATACATTAACCAATTTGCACCCTACAGAGAATTCAACTTTTCTTCATTAAACATTTAAATATAACTTTTTGAAAAAAAATAACTGACAAATAATTTACACTTTCAGTAAAAATAATAAAAAAGACTTTTAAAGCATAATACCAAAGACTGAACCAATAAAGAATGATAGCTTAGGGCTGGGGATGTGGCTCAAGTGGTAGCGCGCTAGCCTGGCATGCGTGCGGCCCGGGTTCGATCCTCAACACCACATACGAACAAAGATGTTGTGTCCGCCGATAACTAAAAAATAAATATTAAAAATTCTCTCTCTCTCTCTCTCTCTCTCTCTCTCTCTCCCTCTCTAAAAAAAAAAAAAAAAGAATGATAGCTTAAACTATGCCAACAGTAAAAATCTTGAAATCAAAAACATCATAGTAGGGCTGGGGATACAGCTCAGTTGGTAGAGTGCTTGCCTTACATGCACAAGGCCCTGGGTTCAATACCCAGCACCACAAAAAATAAAAATAAAAAATCATAGTAAAACCAAAAGGCAAATGATAACTCTTAAATATATGCTACATATATGACAGACAAAACTTAACTTCCTTAACATTTATAGAACTCATGAATCCTTGGTTCAAAAAAATGGATATACCATCAGAAAAACAGATCAAGGAAATAAATACATTATTTTTCTTTAAATTTAAATTGCAAAAAAAAAAAACCTATGAGAAAATGTCAAACATGTCTCCTACTTTATAAAAGCAAACTATGAAGGTAATAAGATACTATTTGCCTGTGAAATTGGCAAAGATAAAATGGAATAAGTTACAAGGTTGAACAGAAGCAGGTGTTTCCTTACACTGCCATTTAGAAGGTAAATTAGAACATTTTTTTTTTCAGAGAAAGCAATTTGATTACTGACATTAAAAAAAGCCTTAAAATCTTATGTGGTTGCTGAGCCAGAAATTCTGCATCTAAGCATTTCACCTCTGGAAAGAATCATCTGTGCTACTGAGGTCCCTGTAGCACTTGGCTCAAGTCTTTGGGTATTAAAGAGACTGCACAGAAGGAACTGGACTAGGGCCCCTGTGAGCAGATTTATTTGAAAACTTTACCCTGCCAACACCATACCTGGCACCTCTCACTGATGTGACAGTGGAAACCACCTCCTTTGCAAGTGCTGAGGTTTTCCACTCAAATAGCCTGTTGACTTCATCTCCAGCAAGTCACTTCTGACTCGGCTGTGAGCTCTAATGTAGCCAAATCACTCTTACCACACCGTACTGTTCGTACAATCCCCTTATGGGCCCCTTCTATATTTCTCCACATGTGCAGCCAGTCCATAATAGTCACTTTCTTCTGGCAGCATTGTTGCCAAGAAGTCTGGGCATGAGCAGATGCTCCAGGTCTTCTGAGGACACTCTGCAGTCATCATCCTGATATCATTCGGCTCTGATCCAGTAGCAGTTAACTCTCTCCATCCCCAGTTTCTTTTTGGCCAGTTACCTCACTGAGTGGTTTCTGTCTCCCAGACACATCACAGGGTCCCTTTAAACATAGACAACCTATGCCTTACAATATATGAATGTGCTCTACCATGACTTGTTTCTCCTCCTCAACTCAAACACACATGGCCTTACTCATTCTAACCATACCTTGTCCTTTGGCAGTGGCAGTGCTTATAACAGTGAAACCAGAACAAATCTAAGTGTCCAACAACAGACGATTAGCTAAATATATCATGGTTCGCTAACATGATGGAATACTATTTGACCAATAAAAATGAGGCAGGGGATGATTATGTAATCACAAGAATAACAGCTACCTACATATTGTAAAGGGGAAAAAAAGTTACAAAATCCATTAACTGAACACTATACAATAAGATGTTATTAATTATAAATCTCCAGATTATGGGATTATGTTCCCTTTTTTATTTCTATGAAAATGGATATGCATCCTTTTGAAAAAATACAACACTAAAATTAAGACAATTTGAAATGGCATATTAAAAAACGTATATGCTTTTCATAAATGTTGTGTCTCAGAAGTTTGAGAGTCCACCATGATGGGCCTACTTTACCAGCAAAGCTGAATTTGCCCGGAGCACTGTGCAAAGTCACAATTCCCAGAGAATTAGACCTAGAGAGGTAAAGAGTTGGCCACTACCCTAGAAATGAGTACTGCCAGCAGTTCTAAATGAAGGCCTTAGAGTATTGGTTTTAAAATATTTAGCATTTGTATTTCAGGTGAAATCTTATCATTCCTAATCTGGTTGAAGTAGAAATTGGATCCTCTAAACTCCCCAATTCAATCTCTCCCACTTCCACTCTTACCTTCTACCCAGGTTTTCATACCAGCTCCTGAAAGCAGCCTCGTAGGTTTCCAAATGACAACTTGATAAGAAAGTAGCAATTGATTTTATGAAAGTCATTTCCACTGTGGCAACACTTTTGTTGATTCAGGGTGTGAAATCCAGCTGAAGTTATCTGTACTTCCCAAACACATCCTTTCACCTATATGCACACCTGCGTTCCCTGAGGTGTAACCTTCCTCTGACGTCAAAAACTTTCTTCACCATGTTCACCTACAACTCCTACAAACCCCAGATCCCTACTTTTGTCCTTTCTGACCTCTAACATTGTAGAGAAAAATTAAGCTTGTCTTCCCCTAGAGCCCCATAGTAGTTTAACTATATCTTCTCATACTATTTTGTAACATGGTGTCCAAGCTGGGCTATGAATACTATTTAAATAAGTCCCACAGGTAGGATTGAAAACTCCTAGCCATGGACACACCTTCAGGATGGGTCTGTTTGTATCTGCTGGTTTATAGGGGGGTGGAGGAATCTAGGTAGTGGCAGGGGAGAAGAATCAAATAATGACCATGATTACGGGTTCAGACAATATAAGGAATCCTTATATTGAAAGTGTGAGAAAGTGTGAGTCCCCCATGGGGGGAAAACACCTCAAAAAAAGGAGTCTGGCTCAATAGGTTCAGCTATGGGAAGGAGGACAGCAACAGTTCTCAGTGGAGAAGAAGGGCCATTACTTGAAATCGAGAGGCAAACTGTTGATACATGTACATTCTGGGGATAAAAGACTGTTTCCAAACAAAAGAAGTCTCTAAACATTTCCAGAAAAAAAAATAGAATTCAGTGGATTGAAGTCAATATTCCAACTGGCTGCTGTAATCAGTATACTTAAAACACCACAGGGCATCATGTCATATCCCAAAGACAACCACTGGACTAACCATGTTTAGGGCAAGGACCAGCAGGCATGGTGGGAAGCAGCACACGGGACTCTCTGTGCCCCAGAGGGGCAGCTAATAGTAAAGCAGGAGCAACTGGACGTCCAATAGTCTGAACCAACACATGAGAACAGAAGAGACCCACCACGGATCTGATTTTAAATTAGGAACAGGAACAAGATGGGAGTGGAAGAGGAGATGCAGGTCCTGTCTTTAAAAGGTTGGAATTCTGGTACAGAATAGAGGACACAGTAACCAATCCACAAAACTACAACTATCTTATATTTGATAAAGGGGCTAAAAGCATGCAATGGAGGAAGGATAGCATCTTCAACAAATGGTGCTGGGAAAACTGGAAATCCATTTGCATCAAAATGAATCTGAATCCCTATCTCTCGCCTTGCACAAAAGTTAACTCAAAATGGATCAAGGAGCTTGATATTAAATCAGAGACACGGCATCTGATAGAAGAAAAAGTTGGTTATGATCTACATACTGTGGGAGCAGGCTCCAAATTCCTCAATAGGACACCCATAGCGCAAGAGTTAACAACTAGAATCAACAAATGGGACTTACTCAAACTAAAAAGTTTTTTCTCAGCAAAAGAAACAATAAGAGAGATAAACAGGGAGCCTACATCCTGGGAACAAATCTTTACTCCACACACTTCAGATAGAGCCCTAATAACCAGAATATATAAAGAACTCAAAAAATTAGACAATAAGACAACAAGTAACCCAATCAATAAATGGGCAAAGGACCTGAACAGACACTTCTCAGAAGAGGACATACAATCAATCAATAAGTACATGAAAAAATGCTCACCATCGCTAGCAGTCAGAGAAATGCAAATCAAAACTACCCTAAGATACCATCTCACTCCAGTAAGATTGGCAGCCATTAGGAAGTCAAACAACAATAAGTGCTGGAGAGGATGTGGGGAAAAGGGCACTCTTGTTCATTGCTGGTGGGACTGCAAATTGGTGCAGCCAATTTGGAAAGCAGTATGGAGATTTCTCGGAAAGCTGGGAATGGAACCACCATTTGACCCAGCTATTCCCCTTCTCGGTCTATTCCCTAAAGACCTAATAAGAGCATGCTACAGGGACACTGCTACATCGATGTTCATAGCAGCACAATTCACGATAGCAAGATTGTGGAATCAGCCTAGATGCCCTTCAATAGATGAATGGATTAAAAAAATGTGGCATTTATACACAATGGAGTATTACTCTGCATTTAAAAATGACAAAATCATAAAATTTGGAGGGAAATGGATGGCATTAGAGCAGATTATGCTAAGTGAAGCTAGTCAATCTTTAAAAAACAAATACCAAATGACTCCTCTGATATAAGGGGAGGAAACAAGGACAGGGTAGGGACGAAGAGCTTGAGACGAAGATTTTCATTAACAGGGTTGAGAGGTGGGAGGGAAAGGAAACGAGAAGGGGAATCGCATGGAAATGGAAGGCGATCCTCAGGGTTATACAAAATGACATATAAGAGGAAAGGAGGGGTAAGACAAGATAATTCAAATGGAAGAAGTGATTTACAGTAGAAGGGGTAGAGAGAGAAAAGGGGAGGGGAGGGGAGGGGAGGGGGGATAGTAGAGAATAATACAGACAGCAGAATACATCAGACACTAGAAAGGCAATATGTCAATCAATGGAAGGGTAACTGATGTGATACAGCAATCTGTATACGGGATAAAATTGGGAGTTCATAACTCATTTGAATCAAACTGAGAAATATGATGTATGAGGAACTATGTAATGTTTTGAACGACCAACAATAAAAAAAAAAAAGAAAGTTCAATACTTGCAAGAAATCAAACTACATGTGACTCCTTGCAGAAACGAGTAGAAGAATTCAACAATGGTGAAAAATACTAATCAAAAGTGTGAAACTAAGGTTTAGAATCTCTACCTAGCAGGTCATAAAAAAGTATAAAACTTCTTTGAAAAAAGGAGAAATCAGGCAAATTAATAATGGGGGGGGGGAATCAATTAAAGACAAACCAGCTTTTTTTCTTCAATGAATTTACTGGAAGGTAGAGAAAAGGAAATGAGAATTCATAGAATGGAAAATACTTAAGAAACATCAACTAATTGTAATTTATAGAAGTCATTTGGATCTTGATTAAAAGACACCAATCAGGAAAAAAATGTTAATGAAGCAAATATGGAAATTTGAACACTGAATGAATATTGGATTATATTAAGAAACTAATGGTAGCTTTTTAAAGATTTTTTTGCTAGCTTTTCATCTAGTAAAAACAAAACAACAACAACAACACAAAATGTTTAGCAATACATGCATCTTCTCACAATTACAAATGAAATAATAGGATACGGAAGTTTTTCTTTTTAAAGTAGGTTGTCAAAGAGAACAGACAAATAATGACTAGGATTAGTTATAATGCAATAATTACTGAAGGTGGATAATAAGTATTTGAAGAGTATGTTATAATTTTCTTTGTATTTTTACACCTATTTGATGTTATCTGGTAATAAAAATATTTAAAATTTAAAAAAAAAAAAAAGGTTGGAATTCAGCTCACAAACTTGAGATGGATACATTTGTATCCACAGACCAGTAAGTGGGGGATAGTCATTCTATTCTTGTCATTTGTTTATATCACTGGGGATTGGTATTATTCGGCCCTATGTGTGTCTGTGATGCTATCCCAGACACGAAAGGATGAGTTCAGAAACTGTGACATGGTAATCAATTGATATGGAGGTATTTCCAATGGTAACATTGGTGTTTCCAATGGGAAACTTTCTATTCCAAGTTAACAGGAAGGATTCCATGGTTCTGCATATTTCATACATAAAATAATGTAAAGAATAATTTTATTTAAGATTTGGAAAAGGAAAAGATACACAAAGATCAAAATTTTGTAGCTTTGAATTAAGTTGGTAAGGAGGATATAAATGTTCATAAATCCAAGCACTTTAGTCTACCTTAGTTTCATATAGTATAAAGTCAAGACTGTTACAAACTAATTGATATGTATGTATTTCAAATTATCTGAACAGAGCACAGAATGTACTTACTTTTCCCAAATTGTCTAAACCTTATTCACCATCCATTCCCACCCCATTTCTTTGATTCTGAAGTCCTACATGGAATAATACTATATTTAGAGTATACTTGCTTAGGTTCCAATCTATGTATTAAGTTTTACATCGTTTTTGTTGTTGTTGTTGCATCATTTTATTTCTAATTCTGCTCTCTCAAAATCCAATATACGCAGGTTTGCCATGGTGATTATTCCAAATGCATTGTGATTATGAGATACTGATTATGCATGATATGGTTTAGCTTTCAGTTGCAAAAATTAGCCCTGTTTTAACTATAAAATCTTACCTATGTTTAAAAAATACCATAAAGTGGACTTGATATCTACAGAATATTGTAAAAAACAATAGATAAATATATATTTTCAGCTGCTCATAAAACTTTTTCCCAAGTACAATATATTTTAGGCCACAAGGCCAATCCAAACAAATACAAAATTATTGAAATAATCCCTTATATCTTTTTGCTGTTGTTGTTTGGAGTTCAATCTCTGGTACCCACCCAAAATTTATATCTTAATGTTTTTAATTATTAAGTTAAGCCCCAGGGGATAAATAGCAATACCCCATGAATTAAAAATTCACATGATTTATTATAGTAATATGCATGTTAAAATGTGTAGGAGACTGAGTTAAAAATTTGCATCAAAATTGTGTGTATGTACCCTTAATATTTACAAAGGTTATTTGTTAAAATGTTGGGGTTTTTTGGTGGAACCATTAAACCATATATTAATTAACCCTTCTACATTTGGGCAGAAAAGAGCTCAAAAAGGAGCATCTTAAAATAAGAATCAGTTGTACAAGATGTTCTAGAGTCTTCTCCAAGACCCACTTCTTTGAAATCCTTTATTTCGATTCCCACAGTCATCCTTACTGCTGGATACAGAGAAAAAAAAGAATCCCCTTTAAAACCCCAACTCCTCACTAACTGAAATAAGATGCCATTAATTTATTCTCCTCACCAAAAATGTGCATTTTTAAAAAGAGAATTTTTCACTTCAACAGAAAACACAGTCATCACAGTCTGCTTTCAAAATAGATTTGTGGTTTTAAAGAGTCAAGAGATGAATTAAAGGATTTATATATTCCCAAATCTCTTCAGTTTAAGACAGATACACTTGGCTCTGGAGAAGAGGTGTAATTGGGAGTGCTTTTTCCTCAATGGGGGAGGGAGAGGCTCAGTGCCATCTTACTTCCTTGTCACCTGTGTCATTTTAAGTATAACAGCCCATCATCTTCCACCTAAGAACAAAGTGCAAAATGCGAGGCTCAGAATTCCTGATGGCCTCCAATTCAGTTTTGCTTTCATTTTGTGATTCAAGAAAGACTGAAAGGGTGGTTGGTGGTGCCCAACCCATAAATGATTGACTGGCTCTCGTAGTTACCCTGTCACTCTGAAGCATGCTTCTATAGCTCATTCTATCCACCCCATCAGGAAGTGATCTTACAATATGTGTCCATTTCAAATGTATAGCATGACAAAACCTCAGCCAAGCAATAAAATATTATACAAACTATGACATGAAATTAAATGTAAGCTAAAGGAATTTATGACTGAATAAACAACTGAATCACTCTGGAGGAATACGGTGTATCTTGGTTTTATTAGTGCGATCTTTGATTTTTGTAAAATCCACAACTAAAAATACATAATTCTTTAAGGCACAACTGTAATGGTCATAATAATTCCCATAGCAAAGGTATCTGAACTACTTTTTAATTCATCTAAACTTAAAGATTTAAGACAGTTCCTAGAAAAAAAATATATATATAAATCTTCAAGAACTAGATAATTTCCTTGTTAGGATAACCACTAAAGTTTTTAGCATTAAATATTTGGCAAATTTACTTATTTATCAGTACTACCAAAATGCAAACAAGAAATAACTGACTATCAAAGGAGGTTTAAAAATAGTTATGTTCAGATATCTTCATTTTCAATCTTTTATCAGTAATGTTAACCCCAAGAAATGGTATCAATTGAACATACCATCAGAAAACAGAGTAGCAGAAAGATAAAAGATATATCAAACTTTTAAAAATATTTATATTCAGGAGAATACTTACTCTCTTCACTTCCTCTGAGGGGATATATCCTGATTTTTTCAATTATATCAACCAAGATCAAGGATAACAGAACCAGGGACACTGGGAGATCAGGTAAGGCGTCAGGCAATAAATCTGCAGAGCCATTGATGTTCTTTTGAACCTGTTTTTAGAAAATCAATTAGACTCATTCAATGATTGTACTTTTTTTTTTTTTGGTTGTAGATAAACACAATATCTTCATTTTATTTATTTATTTTTATGTGGTGCTGAGGATTGAATGGAGTGCCTCACACATGCTAGGCAAGTGCTGTACCATTGAGCCACAACCCCAGCCCTGATTGTGCTTTCTTTATTCAAAATTCTTTTAATACTCTGCTAACAGTGCTAAGTTAATTATAAACACATTTTATGAAAAACTTAAAGTTTGGTTGTAAGCTTCTCAAGTTTTAAACTGCACAAGGTTTTTAACCATTTCCTAAGAGGGAATAAGGGTTCAAATAAATTGAAGAGTTTTTCATTGTAGATGAAGCTTAGTAAATGTGTGCAAAAATATAATAGCCAGTTCTCAGTAATAGTGGAATGGGCAATCCTTCCAAATCCACGGCTAAATAGAGCTTATTGGCTTTTTAGATCTTCCAAGGAGGGACAGCCCAGGTGAACCCAACTTGGCTTTCTTCCTTAATCTGCAGAGAAGGTACCTAGAAAAAGCCCTCAGCAAGCATCATATTAATGGTGAAATGTTGAAGGTTTTCCCTCTCGGATGCTACCATAACCATTTCTATACAGCATTGTTCTGGAGGCCTTAACCAGTGTAATAAGAGAAAAAAAATATACAGGTTAAGTACTGAAAATGAAGACAAACAGTATCATTATTTATAGACTAGATGATTATACATGGAGAAAATTCCTCAGAATGGATGAATTATTTCTAAATACCAATGACAAAGAGTTAAAAATGAGACTTTTGAGAAAAGGATATCATTCAATGCAATTTCAAATGCTGTTTGAATTTTTGTGGAAAATAACAAGCATTCTTAAAATTTATGTGGAAATACAAAAGGAAAGAAATTCCAGAAGAAAAAGAAGATAGGACAATTTGCTCTTCTGGGTGTGCAGAACCATTGTAAAGCTATAAGAATGAAGACAGTGTGGTGTTTGTTAGCCCAGGAATTAAATTAAATTAAAGCAGGCAATGGGACAGAACAGACAGCCTAAAAATCCCAGGTTATGTGTATGTGCATCTTATATCAAAGCCAAGACTACAGAGAAATGTGGGAAGGATGGGCTTTTTACTAGATGGTGCTTAGTTCATTGGATGTTATTTGGAAAAAATAAAATAAAATTTGGCTCTCAAGTATACAACACATACAAAAATCAGTTCCAGATGAAGTGTCAGTCCAAAAGAGAATGGAAAAGCAACACAGCCTGCGAAATGTAAGATGGTGGAATGTGTTTATGACTTTGAGATTCAGATTTACAGTACAATAAAATCTTCTTAAATATGTGACCAGAAGCTTTATTCATAAAGAAAATAAACTGATAAATGGGTCTGTTTTTGAGTTAGGGACTTCTGTTTATCAAAAGATATCAGTAAGAGTATGAAGGGAAGTCAAGAGCACAAAACAAAACCGACAAAGGCATTGTAATCTGAATGTGGAAAAGACACTTTCAAATCAACTCAAGTGTTGGTAAGCATGCATAGCAATAGGAATGCTCATTCTTTGTTAGTGGGTTCTGTACTGTAAAGATCTCTTTGGAAACTAGTTTGGCACTAGTTGTTGACAAACACTTGAATATCTTATGACTCATCAGTTCTACTTCTATGAATTTAACCAAATGAAATATGGCTCATGTGTACAAAAGACTTGTTTAGGATGTGCACAGTGGCATTATTTGTAATAGCCAAAACTGGAAACAACTGAAATGAATATCAAGATAGAACTGATAAATAACTTAAATTATTGGACTGGGCTTGTCTGTGATGCCCAGCACTATGTTGTGTTATTCATTCATTTATTAATCGTAATATCTTTCTTTCTTTCTTTTTTTTTTTTTTTGGTACTGACAAAAGGACTCAGGAGCACATTCCCAGCCCTTTTTTAGTATTTTATTTAGAGACAGGGTCTCACTGAATTGCTTAGTACCTCACTGAGTTCTGAGGCTGGCTTTGAACTTGCAATCCTCCTGCCTCAGCCTCCTGAGCCGCTAGGATTATAGGCATGTGCCATTGCATGTAGCCAACTGTAATATCTGCATGAAATGAAACAGTGAACAGCAACGAACTACAGCTACATTTAAAAAAATGGATGACTCGATTACTATGTATAATTATGATAATTATGATGCTCTAACAAAAAAAATATTTAAAAAAAGAATGACTTTCACAATCACACTTTTGAATAAAAGAAGCCAGTCATGATTTATGTTATATATATAAGATCATATATATATATGTCACATGATAATATAGACAGAGACCATATGTCCATTTACATATAAAGGACATTTAATTTGATATTCCATTAAAAATTAATTTTAAAAGAAGTAAACTTATGAGGTAGAAGTTAAGGTAGAAGTTATCTTTGGGGAGAAAGGAAAGGTCATCATTGAGAGGAGCATGGTTTGGAGTGGGCTCAGTTTTATTTCTTGACCTCAGTAGTATTTGAACCAGGGTTTGCTTTGTGTTACATCACTATGGTACATTTATGCTTTGTGAACATTTCTGTTTGTTACACCTCAGTGAAAATATAAGAAAAAGAAGAAAGAAAAATAGGTAACAGGGGACGATAGATAGATCATAGAAATGAACCAAAAAGGGCCATCAAACTCCAGATATAACACCATTTTACGATAGTGGTTTTTCTTGGGAGGTTGTAAAGTGAATTTGCAAAGCTCTTGGAAATCTCCCAAGTTACTCTCTTCCTATTTCTCAACAACTTGCAAATTAGTAAGATTAGTGGAGCATTCCTCTTTGACCTTCTTGGATAATAAAAGGTTCACAGACTACAAGTAGTACCCACAATATTCCTACTTATGAATGCCCATCTAAGTCCCTTTTGAAGCCATATTTAGTCAAAACATAATGTCATTTTTAAGTAGACGTCAGGTGGAAAGCATTTATCCAAGGATTTTTTTTTCTTTTTTATTTCCCCCAGGAATTGAGTCCAAGTTCATTTAACCACTAAGCCACATTCCCAGCCTTTTATATTTACTTTTTTTTTTTTAATTTTGAGGAAGGGTCTCACTAGGTTGCTTATAGCCTCGCTAAGTTGCTGAGGCTGCCTTCAACCCTGAGATCCTCCTGAGTCACTGGGATTATAGGTGTGCCTCACTATGTCCAGCACGGATATCTTTAAGAAAGATCTTAAGTGTGTGAGAGGTTATTCATTTGGATCTTGTAATTTTCCACTTAGAACAGAATTAAATGTTAAATGTTAAACTTCAACATAACAATTATTTCATTCCTTAAAATAAATATATTTTAATTTGAAAGAAAACTAGATTACATAGCTTTACACAATTTTTGTGGGGGGTATGCTGCTCAATCAAATTCCAATAACAGGAAACTTTGTAAATTTCAAAACCTTGCAGCAGAAGAAATCAAAATTCCATACCTCAGTCACTGCTATAGAAAAGCTGAAGCTGGGAAGGGTGGTGAGTACTACACACATCATCAGAACGGGTCTCCTAGCAAAGGAGAAAAAAAATAAGCAAAGCAATAATGTACCAGATCGACAGTTCCTGTTACATTTTGCTAATTTTGCAGTTCCTGTTCCATTCATCTATAGTTTTTCTAAGAAGCTAACTGCTTCCCTATTTCCATTTCCCAAATGTTTGAGGATGGCAAAAAGGAACATATGCAAAAAAAACAGAATTGTTTTCTCGAGCAAAAGGGAGACGGATTTCCAGATAATCTGAATAACTAACAAACCACAGAATCTTGAAAGCATCAAAGTACCCATCCAATGACATTTAACATTTCCGTAATTCATTACTTCAAAACCTACTCAAGAGGACAAGCCAGCTCTGGTGACCAACTAAGAAAACAAGAATAGCACAAATTCTCAAGCAATACTGTACCCCATGTTGTAAAACTTATTTTTTAATTAAATTTAGGAATGACAAACTAATAGATAAAGATCATTTAAAGTAAAAACATTTGGACTTTTTTTTTTACTTTAACAAAAAAAAAAAGTCACACATTTATAAAAATGACAAAATTTTCAAACTTCTTTTTGGATCACTTCTGAAAACTTACATAATAAATCAATCAAATAATCAAATGGTTATGGAGATATACTATAACTATAATATTATATCTTATGACAGAGAAATTTAAATGGTGTTTGGCTTCACTGATTTATGAGAAGACAATTCAAAAGTTTTTTATGATGAAATATTTACCTTCTCTTTTCTTAAAAACATTTTTATATTAATTACATTTATATAATATGTTTTGAACATTTTCAAATTGTTAATAATTTCTGCTTGACTTTATCATGCATGCCCTGTCCTTGCCTCCTGGGAGATGTTGTAGGTGTAGACATAAGTTAGCAGGGTAGAATGTCCTCACTCTTAGCCAGACCCAGGAAAACATGGCTAACACCAGTTATGATGGGATTTGAAATTGGTAACTTTGCTTCTTTGTGTGAGTCCAGACCTGTGCTCCTGCAATACACAGCTCCCTAAGGGAGAAGTCAAGATGGTGGAGTACCGAGAAGAGAAAAGCTAAGGCTACATTTGCAGTTGCTGCCTGGCTGGGAGTTCATGCGGCAGGAGTATTGTTCCTCGGTGAGATGGGTCAAAGAGGGAATTCACTGAAATTCAATATCAGACAGGGAATCTTAGGACTCTGAAATTTGGGTGCATTGAACAAAAGGGGGGAAAAGGAGTAAATTGGGGCCAGGCTAATTGTTGCAGTGGCAGCAGCACCGGTTCACCACAGAGGGGAGAAATAAAACAAGCACAGGCAGAAAAACAATGGACGAATTTGGTATGGAAAATCCCGTGGGACAGAAAAGCAGTCTGAACTTCAATGAACTGGAGGTTGTACCATGAGCTAGTGTTTGACAAGTGTTCTGTTTCTCAACTGGTAAGTGGAGAGTTGAAGCAAGAGCCACAGGTTGCAGCTTGGTGTTTGCTATAGCAATCCTGGAGAGCACAGCAAATATACTGTTCTGGAAAGCACCTGCCATACATCTGAGAGTGTGCCCACCAGAACACAATTGAAACAGGCACACAGAAGATTTTACCTAGTGGGAATTAAGTCAGAGATAGGGAGAGGAGTGCAACTTGCTTTCCCTTGGAGTTTGGCAGCTCACATGATCAGCTTAAAAAAAAAAAAAAAAGCCAGAAAATTGAACCGGTAGGCATGATTGCACTTGGGGACTAGACCTGGAAAGGCCATATTCATGGGTGGTGGTATGTGAAACTCAGAGGGTTGGCTCCCTTACCCCACCAATACTGTTCTGGGAATACTCCTGAGATACAGATGCTCAGTAGAAACTGTCATCTGCCCAACCCTAGGGGTGTGTTAATGTAATCTCTCCAGAGCAGATACCACCCAAAATAGTCCTAAAGGCCTGTCAGAGCTAAGTCCCAGCTTCTGAAACTTCCCATTTAGAATTGTGCAGCAGCCCCACCCTGGGAGTATATCAATCTGGTCTGTCCTGATAAATGTCCAATCCAGGGTACTTCCCATTCTATCCTGACTTATACTGGTGAGAAAAGAAACTGAATGCTATTTCAACCAGCTTCAGCTTTAAGCCACTCCAGCTGGTAGCTTGGGGTTCAACACAAAAAGAATAAGTGTTTAACAACTCCCAGCCTTTGCTTTCTCTATGGGTACATAGTCCAAGAATAAAGTACAAGAGGACACAGGCAGTGAACACCCATTCAAAGTTTTTTATTGAAAGTTTTTTCCATCTCAGTGGAGATAATTCTTTTGCATTAAGTATCCCCTCCACCCTGCCTTTTAAAATTCTTTTTAGTGTTCTTGCTGTGCTAATTGGTTCCTAGTTATTTATGCATATACATACTGTCTCTTTTTTATTATTCTTAGCATTTTCCATGATTGTTGTTTTTCTTTATCTTGTTTTTTGAGGGCTGGGGTGGGAGAGGGTTGTTCATTTATTTTGGCTTTTTTTGTTTTTGTTTTTGTTTGTTTCTCTTGTTGTCTCTCTCTTTTCTTCCCCTTCTAATAGCCAAACTCTCTTGTTCTTACTTTCATGCTCTCTTTACTTGCTTTGCTTCTTTTCTTTTTCTCCTTTTTCTTTATAGCTACCACTTGCTACATCTCTTCTGCTTTCTTTCACTTCATATTTGAATACTCTAAACCTTCTTGTACCTTCCTATCACATTTTCTTTTTCTCTTAATGAATTATATTTTTGCCATCTTTTATTTGGTTTATAAAATTGCTGCCCCCAGTTCATGTTGTTTCAGTTATTGGTATGGTAGATGGTATGGCTGACACTAGTTGCATACCATAATGCTACATCTAGTTCATAGTTATGTTTTATTTTTGCTGTTGACAATTGTTGACCCCACTATTCCTGTTCCATTGAGAATGAGAAAAAGCTGAAAGCATTTCCTGTAAAATCAGGAACAAGACAAGGCTGTTTCCTCTCATCACTCCTCTTCAATATAATACTAGAAATTCTAGCCAGAGAAATTGGGCAAGAGAAAAAACAAAAGGAGTAAAAATGGAAAAGGAAGAAGTCAAATTTTCTCTGTTAGTAGATGATATGATCCTATCCTTAGACGATGGGAAAACTTCCATCAGAACATAGCTAGAACTAATAATAAACTCAGCAAAGTAGGGTTATAAAATCCACAAACCAAAATCAGTTGCTTTCCTGTGTACTAATAATAAATCTAGTCATAAAAAATCAGGAAAAACCATCCCATTCACAATAGTTTTATTAATCTAACTAAATGTGAAAGACCTCTACAATGAAAGTTATAGATCACTGAAGAAAGACATTGACAAAAACAAGATAGAAATGCCTCCCATGGAGAAAGGCACACTCATACATTGCTGGTGGAACTGCAAATTGGTGCAGCTAATATGGAAAGCAGTATGGAGAGTCCTTGGAAAACTGGGAATGGAACCACCATTTGAACCACTTATCCCACTCCATGGTTTATACCCAAAGAACTGAAAAACCACATACTATAGTAACACAACTACATCAATGCTTATAGCAGCACAATTTACAATTTACAATAGCTAAACTGTGGAATCAACCTAGATGCCCTTCAGTAGATGAATGGATAAAGAAAATGTAGTATATATACACAATGGAATATTATTCAGCATTAAAAGAGAATAAAATCATGACATTTGTAGGTAAATGGATGGAGTTGGAGGATATTATGCTAAGTGAAGTAAGCCAATCCCCAAAAAACAAATTCTGAATGTTTTCTCTAATATAAGGATACTGATCCATACTGGGGATGGGGGTGGGGAGCATGTGAGGAATAGAGGAAATTTAGATTGGGCAAAGGGGAGGGAGGGGAAGGGAGTGGGCATGGGGATAGGAAAGATGGTGGGATGAGATGGACATCATTACTCCAAGTACATGTATAAAGACACGAATGGTGTGACTCTACTATGTTTCCAACCAGAGACATGAAAAATTGTGCTCTGAATGGGTACAAAAATTGAAATGCATTCTGATATCATATATAACAAATTAGAATAAATAAATAATTTTTTAAAATGCCTTTAGGAACTAGAAAAAAAGAAAGTCATATAAATAAAAACATCCAGCATGTAGTCAAAAAGAAAAAAAAGAAAGAAAGAAAAGAAATACCTCCCATGTTCATAGGAAGGCAGAGTTAATATTCAAATGGCCATATTCCCAAAAGCATACACATATTCAATGCAATTCCCATTAAAATACAAATTACATTCTTCACAGAACAACAACAACAACAACAACAAAACAACCATAGCCCTAAAATTTATTTTAAAAACTAAAAGACCCCAAATAATAAAAGCAACTCTAAATGAAAAAAGCAATGCTGTAGGCATCACAATACCTGTTCTTCAAATTATGCTAGAGAGCTACAGTTACAAACACGGCATGGTGTTGGCATAAAAACTCATGCACAAATCAATGGAATAGAAGAGAAGACACAGAAATAAACTCAGATACAGTCATCTGAACCTTGACAAAGTTGCCAAAAACATATACTAGAGAAAATTGTGCTAGGAAAACTGTGTATCTGTATGTAGAAGAATAAAACTAGAGCCCTATCACCTTGCACAAAAGTCAACTCCAAAATTGATCAAAGATCTACCGGTAGAGCACTTGCCTAGCATGTGTGAAGCAGTGGGTTCGACTCTCAGCACCACAAATAAATAAATGAATAAAATAAATGTCCTTCAATATAAAAAAAATATTTTTAAAATGACCTAGTAATTTGACCAGAAATTATTCAATTCCTAGAATAAAATGTAGGATCAACACTAATTTATACAGGCACAGGCACTGATTTTCTCAGTAGAACTCCTAAAGCTCAGGAAATAATACCAAGAATAAATGGGATGGTATTAAATTCAAAAGCCTCTGCACAGCAAAGGAAATAGCAATGTGACCTACACGATGGATAAAAATCTTTGGTAGCTATTCTTCTGACAGAAGATTAATATCCAGAATATATGAAGAATTAAAAAAAATTTAACACCAAAAACGGAAAATTATAAGAAATGCTCAAATGAACTAAACAGAAACTTCTCAAAAGAGGAAATACAAACAGTCAGGAAATGACTAAGTGAAAAAAAATATTCAACATCTTTATCAATTTAGTAAATTCAAATCAAGTCAAAACTATTCTGAGATTTCATCTCACTGCAGTTAGAATGGCAGCCATCAAGAATACAAACAATAAAAATGCTGCAGAGGAAGTGGAGTAAAAGTAACAATTTTTCATTGGTGTGGGATTGTCAATTAGTACAACCACTATGGAAATCAGCATAGAGATTACTCAAGAGACCCTGCCATATCTCCTCAGTATTTATCCTAAAGAAGTAAAGTCATTATAGTATAGTGATACCTGCCATACCCATGTTTATAGCAGCACAGTTCAAACTATGGAGCCAGAATAAGTGTCCGTCAATGTACAAACGGATAAAGCAAATGTTTTACATATACATAATGGAGTTTTATTCAGCTGTAAAGAAGAATGAACTTATATCATTTGCAGAAAAATGGATAGAACTTGAGAACATTATGTTAAGCACAAAACAGGAAAAGTCAAGGGTCACGTGTTTTCTTTCATATGTGGAAGCTAGAGAAAAAAAAAAGGAAAGAAAAAGGTTGGAGGGAATATCTCATGAAAAATAAAGGGAGACCAATAGAGTAAAGATCTACTCCCTCCCAAGGAGAAGGATGAGGAGAGAATAAGAGGAAATACTGGGGAATGATAATAACCAAATTATATTGTTATATCATGCACATGAACAAATATGCAAAAACAAATCCCACCAATATATGTAATATTTATACCAATAAGAAATATACCAGAAAAAAAGGGTCCCTATGTAACCCTTGTTAAACCATGTACAGGGCCCTATTACTTTCAACTTGACCTTAGGAAGAGGAAAGTGCCCCATCAATTATTCCTGAGCCTCCTCTTTATCTAAATTATGTCCCTTGATTATCTCATCAATTTCCATGGCTTTAAATACCACCCACTTGCCCATGACAAATATATGCTTTCTCTTTTCCTGAGCTCGGAACTTGTAAACCTGTTTGACATCTCTGCCTGGATTTCAGAGGCAATTCAAACTTAGCCTGTCTGAAACAGAACACAAGTCCTCCTCCCTACCCATTCCAATCCATCATCCAACCCTGTCTGATTTACTGCCAAAAGTCATCCTCTGCTACGTTCATCCACTATCATCCTTCATCTGAAATATTTCCTATCTTGCTTCCTGTTAGCTAGTACTTCTCTTCTTGCCTGCCCACATTATGTCCATATTTTAAAATATAAAACACATCTTATCACTGCCCTGCTTAAAATATACAGTGCTGGGGGACAGGAAATGGGGAATTATTGTTTCATGGCCATAGAGCTTCCATTTTGCAAGATGAAAACAGTTTTGTGGACGGATGGTGGTGATGGCACACAACAATGTCAGTTTTTAACACCAAGAAAGGAAAATTAAGAAATGGTCAAATGAACTAAACAGAAACTTCTCAAAAGAAGAAATACAAACAGTGAGGAAATGACTAAATGAAAAAAAAAAATATTCAACACCTTTATCAGTTTAGTAAATTCAAATCAAGTCAAAACTATACTAAGATTTCATCTCACTGCAGTTAGAATGAAATGGCACTGAATAGTACACAAAAAATGGGCAAGGTTCTAAGTTTTATATCATGTGTATTATATGACTACCTTGCTCAGAAATATATGATTCTTTTTTTTACCTAACTCATTAAGTCAACCTTACCTAAGACCACAATCTGATCTTATTCTCCAACACATAATAACATTCCCTGTCTATACTACATTTAAAAAGCTCATACTACCTGCCAAGTACTGTAGAAAAGCATGCCACACACACCACCCAAACCCCAAAATTCTCCTAGTGATGATGAAACTGATGTCAAAGGTTTAAATAATTTGCCCCAGTTCCAACATCAGGAAGTGAAAGAAGAGTTCTAATCTAGGTCTTTTGGACTGCAAAATTCAATAGGTTAACCACTCTGAAGCACTGACCAGCTCTCTATCTTCTCCTTTCTAAGCAAGTTGCTCTCTCCTACCCCTTAAAAATTTTTATGTAGTCCTCATAGTCATCCCTTTCCTCTGGAATATTCCCCAGCTTCTGCTTTGCCAAGTTTAGCTCAAATCTTGCCTGGTGAGACTTCTTCTGTCTCCTCTAAAGCACAGCACTCTTCTAGTAAACCTAAATCCACACACCCCGTGTACAGGAAACCTGCTGGATGCAAGGCCCTGGTGGGTGCTAACAGGGGTGGGACTGAGGGTGAGGCAGAAAGAATGAGTTGAATAAGAAGACACCTCCCCAACTGTTAGCGTTAAGTTGTGATGACTCTATTCTCTGGACTAATAAAGGACTTGTAGAGGGAGGTCACATAAAAGGCAGTAATTTATTGTACAGTGCTTTAAATCACCTTAATTTATCAGGTGTAATTGTGTAGTCTCCACCATGGATTACAACATCCCTGAGGAAGGATGCAATGCCAAAGGGAGTCAGGTATTCTCCTACAGTAGCCTGGGAATAGCACTAGCTAGAATGAAGAGTGTGTAGGAGGAGTCTGAACAAGTAAGCAGGTAGATGGTTTTGAAGGCCCAGCTAAGTCCTAGGATATAGTGAGGGCATCAGGTATGTATGTGGCTAGTACACATGATGTCAGCTTGTAGACAGGACTGCCACGCTGTCAGAGGCTACTCAGCAAACACTTACTTAAAAAGGGATTAAGTGAATAGGAAGTGGAAAGTGGAAAGAAATTCAAATAGGTAAATTTATAGCTTTTTAAACAAACCCTTGGGGTGGACCTAGTGGATCACTATGAACATGAAGGATTTCACAGGGATTCTCCAGCAAAGATGTTTAGTAACGACTCCCCAAGGAGACCAAGAAGATATATCATCCATCACAAAATCAAGTGGGACTGCTACCTTATCAGGTAGTCATAGGGTAGCCATTATTTTGTCGTAACACAGTGGAACATGTTGGTAGTGACACTGGCACAAACACATATGCTCAGCTGCCAGTCAACTGAAAGCATAGCAATACAATTATGTACCATATAAAACACTCAATGATGATAGTAAACTACTGTTACTGGCTTTTGTATTTTCTATACTATACTTTTGTTGTTATTTTAGAGAGTACATTCCTACTTATTAAAAATGTTTCTGGGACAGTTATGGTGGACAGAGAAATGATGAGAAGATACCTAATGAGTACGGGGTACAGTTGGATAGAAGGAATCATTTTTTATGTTCTGTAGAACAGTAGGATAACCAGGGTTGACAACGATTATCTTAATATTTCAAATGAGCTAGGAGAGAAGAATTTGGATATTTCCAACTGGAAGAAACAATAAATGTCTGAGGAGATAAAAATGCCAATGACCCTGAATTTATCATTACATAATGTGTATATGTTTTGAAATGTCACACTATATCCTGCATATATTATAATTACTCTTGTCAATTAAAAATCAAAACATATTTTTAAAACAAAGAAAACAGTTTAAAATTAATTTTAAAGGTTTTCCATAAAAGAATATGCCCTGTTATGCCAAAAGTAGCCTCATACATCTTATGGCTATTGATTGCATCAAGAAGCATGTTTCTCAGAACCTATCTATCGTTAAACATATATGATTGTACTGCCCCATCAACAAGCTCTAGGAGTAAATAAGGGGAAGAGGCAAGAACACCAGTTGATGAAGGTTGCCAGACCCTAGAATTAATCAACAAAATGCTTTTTATGTTTTCTTGAATGAAAACAATCAGGACAAATAGTCCAACATTGGATCTGAATACACAAAAATTTGGGAAACGATGCCAGAAAGTAAAATATATGGTGAACCCAGAAAGAAAGGTCCAATTGGGATAAAGTAGACAGTAATGGGGAATAGGAAGGTGATGCAAGAGAGAGGAGACAGAAATTATGGGATATGGGGACATTGCATATGGCGGGGAGAGAAAAGAAAAAGTATACTCTTGTTGATTTATGGGATATGGTAGGAGAAAAGAAGAGAAAAACTACAGTCAAGTGTGACTACGTTATTGATACTGAGTGTGTGAGAAGGTGACAGATCCACAGGAGTGTTCTGGAAGGAAGTAACTATTAAGCACCAGTGTTTGGTTAATGGTATTTTACCAATGATTGATCTCTCAAGGTGCTAAAAAGAATAGGCTCTGCTTCTTGCAGATTAGCTAGTCTGGGCAGCAGTGCACAGCTGTTACTGATATGTTGTGTCTCTTCTGTGTGTGTTGCTGCAGACAGCCAGGTGCTCCTGAGACCAGGCTTTGGACACACAGCAGTCTCATCTCAACTCTTCCTTGGCTGTATGATTTTTAACTCCGGTGCTTCAATTTCCTCATTTATAAAAAATGGGGACTATAGTTCTTAAATGGAAGGGTTAGGGACTTAACTAAAAAGAATCCAAAGTGTTTAGAATTATGCTTAATACATAGAAAATGTTCAATAAATATGTGCTCTTATTTTACTATGAGTATACCTACTACCACACTATTACCACTACCCAACACACAGCAGCAAACTCTCCTCAAACATTAAGGATTCAAGCAAGGTAAAATGTAACCTAAAATATAGGGGTCTTTGAAACTTGAAACCATCCAGGATTCCTGACATGTTACAGTCTAAAGTAGTTGCACTCTGAAGGACCCAAGGGAATTCCCGAGATATAGGTCTGAATCCACAGACAGTCTGGGAATCTCCATGAACCCTCCATTCTCCTTCTCCCAAGGTGCTTTCTCAGTGGAGAGCTGCTCTAGTTTCAGGTTAGCCTTGTAGCTCACTAGTTTTGCATATTTATTGGTATTCCAGGAAAAGACTCCCTCGTTGATTGCAATATGCACTTTGGTATTTGGAGATATATCTTTTCTTTACTCCTCCCAGTATCTCCCTAGCCCATTATGAATTATTGCAGGCAACCCTAAAAAGGAATAATAGTTTTAAAAGAATGAGGAAGTGTTAATAAGTAAAGGAAAGAGCACGGCATTACAGTTCAGGTTCAATTGTTGATTTAGTGTATGTTGTGCTCTGTGAGATTGTTTCCTCCCTTATAAAATGGGAATTAGTCCAATTGGTCAACTTTACAACACTGTCATGCAGGTTAAGTGAGAAATTGAAACATAAAGGCAACGTGTAAATGCAAAATACTTGATAAGATATTAATTATATCACTATATTGGCACTCATTATTCTCAAAACATAGAGATAGAAAATATTCTCCAAATTCAAGGAATATCACTGATAGCATATAATTGTCTTCAGTTTATCATCACTTTTATTGTTTATCAGGATCACTCCAAGGGCTAAACAAAACCATGTTTAAATAACAATAATAAATTCAGCCTAGGGTAATAACACTTACATTCATAGAGTACTTACTACCTGTTAGGCACTGTGCTAAAGTCTTATGCAGTTTTTTTAAAAAAACATGTCTTCCCATGAACAAAACGGACAATTTAATTTCTTTGATTGTCCCTGTTTTGTTCATGGGAAGACAAAAGTTCAAAGAACTTACATAACTCACACAAGCTCTCAAAGTCAATGTCAAAGCTGGGATTTGAACCTAGCTCTGCTCTTTCATAGCTGTATTCCTGGGACAGACTCTACTAGCCTCAAGGTGTGCATGGTGTCAATATGAACCTTCATGGAGGCTCCCAAATACTCTCATCAACATTAAATTTGTGCATATTAAGGATCCATGAAATTTCAAATACACAACTATTGGCCTAATTATTCTTCAAAAATAATTCATACTTTCAATCCCTACTTTCTACAGAGAAATAAGATTTGTATCATCATCATTTAGCAATTAAGATTTGACACGTCATATATATTAACATGCATAATATCCAAATGCAAGACTTTGGGAATTATATATAAATAACAATGGAATATCCATCTTTGGGAGAAATGTATCCTAATGATATTAAGAGAGCTGCAATTTCTTAAAATATTCTTGGCATTAAAAATCAGAATGAATAAGAGATTCAAGATGGCAGATTAGAGGAAGATTCCATTCCTAGTTGCTCCAGAGCTGGGGATTCAAGTAGTGGGAGTACTTCTTCTCAGGGGAGTGGATGAGAGAAGAATTCACTGAAATGCAATATTGGATCATCAGAGATTTTGAGAGACCCACAAATGGGGGGGGGCATTGAACACCCAAACTGGTGATGGCAGTGGCAGCAGTGCCATTTTACCAGAAGGGAGGCAATCTCATACACACACACACACACACACACACACACACACACACACAGAAAACACAATGGACAAATTTGGTATAGAAAATCCTATACAGAAAAATAGTTTGAATTTAGTTGCATAGTAAACAGTTATTTGAAAAGTATTCTTTGTTTCTCAACTGGCATGTGGAGAGCTGAAGACAATAACTATCTTGTAGCTGTAGGATCCAGGAGATCATAGCAAATATTGCCATTCTGTCCCAGAAGCACCTGCTATGTAGCTAGGGTGCACCTAGCAGATCGTATCTGATGGAATTCAAGTCAGAGATATGGAAGGAAGTGCAACTCACTTTTCCTTTGAGTCTGGTGGCTCACATGACCTTATTGAAAAGGGTCAGGAAGCTGTACAGGATTATGTAATTGTATTTGGGGACTCAGTTTGCAAAGTCCAAATTCATGAATAGCAAAGTGGGTGAGACCTGTGAAGAGGTTAGCTCCCCTGCCCTGAGAAGAATTCTCAAGCGGTCTCTGAGATGCAGACACCCAGCAGAAATCACTAACTGCACAACATTAAGGGTATTTTGATCTAACCTTACCAGAGAAGATACCACCTGACAAAGTCCCAAAGGCCTGATTAGAGCTGAGCCCCAGCCACTGGAACATCCATTTAGAATTCTGCCCCAGCCCCACCCTGGAAATGCTATCAATTTGGTTTGTCCAGACAAAAGTCCAATCAACAATTTTTCCCATTCTATTTACCTTACACTGGGATGAAAGGAAGCTGAAAGCCATTCGGGTCAACTTCAGTTTTAGGCCACTCCAGCTGGCACCTCAGTGACACTCAACACAAAAAAAGAAAGGGTTTAACAACGCCCAACCCTTGTTCTCCATAAGGGGTACATGGCACAAGAAGACACAGAAGGAAGGGCTAGGACATCTCAGTGGTGGAGTGCTTGTCTAACATGTGTGAGGCCATGGTTTCCAGCACACATGCACACACACACACACACACACACACACACACACACACACAAACACACACAAACATACACACATACAAGAGAATGAAGGGCAGTAAACGTCCCTCATTGTCTACAGTATTGGCCATTTCAGTGATCTAATTTTTCTTATTTCCCTTTTTGGCTTTCTTTTAATTTATTTTTTAAATTTTATTATTTGTATACTTATTTATTTGGTGTCCTTGATGCTCTGATTGGTTCATAGATATACATATACATGCATAAATATTCCTTTTTTCGTCTTTATCATTTTTAATGTTTTTTAAAATTTTTTGTTTGTCTTCTGGGGGTTAGGATTTTTTTTATTTTGGTTTTCTTTCATATATTTTTGTTTGATTCTCTTTCTCTCTTTTCTTCTCCCTATAATACTCAAGTTTTCTTGTTCTCTCTTTTTTACTTTTAAATTTTTTTAATTTTTAAAATTTATATATGGCAGTAGAATGCATTACAATTCTTATTACAAATATAGAGCACAATTTTTCATACCTCTGGTTGTATACATAGTATATTCACACCAATTCGTGTCTTCATACATGTACTTCGGATAGTAATGATCATCACATGCCACCACCATTAATTACCCCATGCCCCCTTCCTTTCTCTCCTACCCCTCTGCCCTAGCTAGAGTTCATCTATTCCTCCCATATCCTCTTTCTTTCTTTTTTTTTTGTTTTGCAAATTTTTTTATTTTACTTTTTTTGTTTTAATTAGTTATACATGACAGTAGAATGCATTTATGTACTTTGATGTATTATACATAGATGGAATATAATTTCATTTTTCTGAGTGTACATTTTGCAGAACCATATTGGTCATGTAATCATTTATACACACACACACACACACACACACACACAATAATAATGTTTGTTTCATTCTACTATCTTTCCTATCTCCACATCCCTTCCTCTCCCCTCCCATCACTGTCCTCTACCTAATCTAACACTATTCTTTCCTAGTGCACCCCACCTTATTGTGAATTAGTATCTGCATATTAGGGAAAACATTCTGCTTTTGGTTTTGTGGGATTGGCTTATTTTGCTTATTCTCCAACCCCAACCATTTACTGGCAAATGCCATAATTTCACTGTTCTTTAAAGCTGAGTAATATTCCATTGAGTATATAATACCACATTTTCTTTATTCATTCCTCTACTGAGGGACACCTAGGTTGGTTCTATAGTTTAGCTATTGTGAATTGAGCTGTTATAAACATTGATGTGATTGTATTACTGTAGTATGCTGATCTTAAGTCTTTGGGGTATAAACCAAGGAGTTGGAGCTGAGTCAAATGGTGGTTCCATTCCCAGTTTTCTGAGGAATCTCCATAGTGGTTGCACCAATTTGCAGTCGCACCAGCAATGTATGAGTGTACCTTTTTCGCCACATCCTCGCCAACATTTATTGTTGCCTGTGTTCTTGATGACTGCCATTCTGACAGGAGTGAGATGAAATCTTTGTAGTTTTGATTTGCTTTTCTCTAATTGCTAGAGATGTTGAACACTTTTTTATATATTTGTTGATCAATTGTATTTCTTCTTCTGTGAAGGCCATTTATTGATTGGGTTATTTGGGGTTTTTGGTGTTAAGTTTTTTAAATTCTCTGGATATCCTAGAGATTAATGCTTTATCGAAGGTGCATGTGGTAAAGATTTTCTCCCAATCTATAGGCTCTCTGTTCACATTATTAATTGTTTCCTTTGCTGAGAAGAAGCTTTTTAATTTGAATCCATCCCATTTATTGATTCTTGATTTTATTTCTTGTGCTTTAGGAGTCTTGTTAAGGAAGTCAGATCCTAGGCTGACATGGTGAAGATTTGGGCCTATTTTTCCTTCTATTAAGCACAAGGTCTCTGTTCTAGTGTCTAAGTCTTTGACCCACTTTGAGTTGATTTAAACTCTAGCCAGAGCAATTAGACAAAACAAAGAAATTAAAGGGATACAAATGGGTAAAGAAGAACTCAAACTATAACTGTTTGCTGATGATATGATTCTATATCTAAAAGATCTAAATTATTCCACCAGAAAACTTCTAGAACTAATAAATGAATTCAGCAAAGTATCAGGATATAAAATCAACACCCACAAATCAAATGCGTTCCTATACATCAATGATAAATCCACTGAAAGAGAAATTAGGAAAACTACCTCACTCACAGTAGCCTCAAAAAATATAAAATACCTAGGAATCAATCTTACAAAAGAGGTGAAAGATCTCTACAATGAAAACTACAGAACACAAAAGAAATGAAGAAAATCTCAGAAGATGGAAAGATCTCCCATGCTCCTGGATAGGCAGAATTAATAGTGTCAAAATGGCCATACTACCAAAAGCATTATACAGATTTAATGCAATTCCTATTAAAATCCCAATGACATTCTCCATAGAAATAGAAAAAGCAATCATAAAATTTATTTGGAAAAATAAAAGACCCAGAAAAGCTAAAGCAATCCCTAGCAAGAAAAGTGAAGCAGGAGGCATCACAATACCAGACCTTAAACTATACTACAGAGTTATAATAACAAAAATGGCATGGTATTGGCACCAAAATAGACTTATAGACCAATGGTTCAGAATAGAGGACACTGAGACACACCCACATAAATATGGTTATCTCATACTAGACAAGGGTGCCAAAAACATTCACTGGAGAAAAGATAGCCTATTCAACAAATGGCGCTGGGAAACTGGAAATCCATATGTAGCAAAATGAAATTAAACTTCTATCTCTCACCCTGCTCAAAAATCAACGTATCCTCTTTCTTTACAGCCATCACTTGCTATGTCTTTTCTGCTTGCTCTGTGTTCACATTTGAGCATTCTAATTTTTCTTTTACCTTTCTGTTACATTTTCTTTTCTCTCTATTTTTCTTTATTTGGGGGGGAGGGATATAGGAGGGAAGTTACTGGGGATTTAACACAAGGGTGCTTTACCACTGAGTTACATCCCCAGCCCATTTTTAATTTCTTTTATTTTGAGACAGGTCTCACTAAGTTGCTTAGGGCCTTGTTATGTCACTGACATTGGCCTTGAATTTGTGATCCTCCTACCTCAGCTTCCCAAGTCAATGGCATTACAGGCATACATCACCACACCTGGTAAATTTTATTTTACCCTAATAAACTGTATTTTTACCAACTTTTAGAATTTGTATGTTTTATATCATTCTTTCCCCCACTATTTAGGTAATTGCTGTTAGTACTATAAATGGTGTGGTTGACACCTGCTGTGTACTTTAATGCCAAATCTAGTTCAGACCTATTTACTATTGCTGTTAACAATTGTTGACCCCAACACTCCTTTTTCATGGCAATTAGTGTTGTAGATTCATAGCAAGCACTCAGTGTTTAAGGTTGTATATTGTTTACTACTCTTGTCCCTATTGTTTGTTCTCCCTTTTCTGTGAGAGGCTGGGAATCCACTGGGAGACTATGAGTTCACAGGGCAGAAATTCTGCTGTTGAGCTAAATTCAGCCAAAAGACAGGGACCCTTGCTCCACACACATACTAATCACATTCAAATTTTAACAATATCTTTTCGTATTTTTTAATTTGTTTTAGTTAGTTACACATGACAGTACAATGGCCTTGACATATCATACACTTGACAATATTTTAATATAACAAATAGGGGAAAGAAAAAGCCCAAATCAGTGATCAGGCCACAAGAAGAAATGGTTAGGGGTTGGGACTCAAGTTGCACTTGTTGTTATCCATTTATACTAGAAACTAAAAGAATTCATGACAATAAAGTGGGTTCCAGAGAAAATACTTGAAGTATTACTACACAGAGAAGAACTCAGTTTAAAAACTAACTCCAATGCTCACAAATGAAAGAATTTTATTTAAAAAATAGCCAAGCAAATGATTAACAGGACCAAATGAAACATTAGAAATAAATCCAGACAGCAGGAATTAACAAACATCTCTATAATAACAGTGAGTAGTATCAACTCTCCAATTAAAGACATATAGAGGATGAATGGATTAGAAAACATTATTTTTAATAATACCCAACTATGTGCCATTTCCAAGAGACCAGCCTTACTTGCAAAGTCAGCCACAGGCTGAAAGGGAAAGGATGGAAATTGATATGACATGCAAATGGAGCCTAAAAACAAGCAGGAGCAGTTGCTCTCATAGCTGACAAAGCAGACTTCAAGCCAAAATCAATCAGAGGAGACAAAGAATGTCACTTCATACTGGTAAAAGGAGCAATATAGCAAAAAGTTATGATTGATAATAAGCATTTATGCTCCAAATGTCAATGCATCTATACATAAAACAGACACTACTCTATGCAAAGACTCAGAGACTAGTACATGATACTGGGTTATTTCAACATACTTCTCTTGCCAATAGATTGGTCGGTCATTCAGTCAGTAAAAATTATTCAGACCTAAAAAATATTATAATTCAAATGGACTTAATAGATATCTACAGAGCTTTTTATCTAACAAGAGCTAAATTCACTTCCTTATCAACTGCTTGTGAAACCTGCTCCAAAACAGACCATATTTTTAGGCAACAAAGCAACTCAACAAATACAAAAATGTCTATATAATTCCTTGTATCTTATTTGATCATAATGAGATGAAATTAAAAATCAGTACCAAATAAACTATTTAAATGCATAGAGATTGAATGATTCACTTGAGAATGATACGTGAGAGATGGAAGTCTGGGAAGAAATTTAAAAACTCTTAGAATCAAATTAGAACAGCGATACAACACCAGAATCTCTGGGACACTATGAAGGCAGTCCTAAGAAGAAAGGGGTTTTTTCTTGGGTTTTTGTTGTTGTCGTTGTTTGTTTGTTTGTTTTGTACCAGTGACTGAATCCAGAGGTGTTTCAACACTAAATCAGATCCCCACACCTTTTTTTGTTTTTCTTTTTTAGGTTTGAGACAGGGTCTTATTAAGATGCTGAGGCTGGTCTCCAACTTGCAATTCTCCTGTCTCAGCTTCTCAAGGCACTGGGATTACAGGCATGTACCACTGTGCCCAGTCTAAGAAGGAAGCTTATAGTTACAAGTGCCTATATAAGAAAATTGGAAAGATCCCAGATAAACAGCTTAGAGATGCATCTCAAGACCCTTGAAAAATAAGAACAAAAATATTCCAACACCAATAGAAAGAAGGGAATAATTAAGATCAGTGTAGAAATCAATGAAATAGAGGATAAAAATTAATACAATGGATTAATAAAACAAAGACTTGTTTCCTTGAAAAGAAATAATATTGATAAACTCCTAGCCAAACAAACCCAAAGAGCAAGAGAAAAGACTCAAATTAATAGAATAAGGGATGAAAAGAGATAAATCACCACAAATATCAAAGATATCTAGAGGATCATTAGGGATATTTAAAAATTTACACTGTAAAAAAATTTGAAACCTAGAAGAAATGGATACATTTTTCTAGATGCATATGAACTGCCAACATTGAATCAGGAGAATATAGAAAACCTAGAAATCCTAAACAGACCAATAACAAGCAGTGAGATTGAGCAGTAAGTTTTTCAAAAGCCTCCAAAAAAAAGAAAAAAGAAAAGCTCAAAACCAAATGAATTCTCAGCTGAATTGTGAGTCCTTTAAAGAAGAATTAATGCAAATTCTCCTCATAGTATTCCACAAAATAGAAGTGGAGCATTCACAATTTCATTCTATGAAGTCAGAATCACACTAATACCAAAATCAGGTAAGTACACATCAAGGAAAGAAAACAACAGATCGATATCACTGTTGAACTTAGATGCAAAAATCCTTAATATAAATATTAGCAAATCATATTCAACAAGATTATACACCATGACAAAGTTGGTTTCATTCCATGGTTGCAAGGACAGTTACCATATGCAAATCAATAAATATAATTCACCACAGAAACAGAATTAAGGACAAAAATCACACAGTCATCTCAATAGATGCAGGGTAAACTTTTGATAAAATTTAGCACTTACTCACAAAACAAAACAAAACACTGAAGAAACTTGGGATAGACAGAACTTACCTCAATGTTGTAAAAGTTATATACAACAAACCCAAAGCCAACATCACAGCAAATGGGGGAAAACTGAAAGCATATCTTTAAAAGAACAAGGCTAGGTTGTCCACTCTGACCATGCATGCTCAATACAGTACTAGAAGTTTTAGCCAAAGAAGTTGGAAACAAGAGAAGAAGATGAAATGAATAAAAATTGAGGCAAGATAGATTCAGGACTCATATCAGGCCCCACCTCTCCTCAATTAGCAAAGCTGATGTGAGCCTTTTCATCCTGCACCATTGCTTTTACTGGAGGAGCTAACTTCCATAAAATATCAACAAAAAATTGGGTTTTTTTTTAATTGCCCAATCATCTAAAGGAGCATGTGCAGAGATACCCAAGTTTGACTTATGATAACCTAGAAGGGAAAATCCCCTACTGTACTACCCATATATATTATTTGCAGCTCATACACCTAATGTAAAGCCTGGAAGAAGCTTTTGGTGGTTGTGCAATAAGAATTATGGGTAAGGCACAAGAATCTGTCAGTTACTTGTTGTTTAGTTTAAATCCCTTCTGGAAAAAATCTTGCCAAAGGCAAACAAAGAACACAGAAGTGCATATAAGCCCAAAGCTCTCTGATGAGTGGGCAGATGTGTTTGTGATGCTACCATGGCAAGGCTGCAGCACATCTTCCTCCAATAAATTCTCTTTACTGCTTTTGTTTATCTTGAACTCTCATGCCCCACACATCAACCATCTTCTAAAGGTCCCATGACAAAAATGGGGTTAAAAAAAAAAGTCAAATTTTCACTGCTTGCTGACTATATGATCCTATGCTTAGAAGATCCAAAAAAGCTCCATGAGAAGAAATCTAGAACTAATAAATTCAACAAAGTAGCAATTCACAAAATCAACAAACAAGAATCAATAGCTTATCGATATACCAACAATGAATCTGCTGAGAAAGAAATCAGGAAAACAATACCATTCACAATACCCACCCACCCCCCAAAAAATGAAATATTCAGGAATAAATCCAACCAAGGAGGTGAAAGACCTTTATAAAAAAAACTATAGAACACTGAAGAAAGAAACTGAAGAAGACATAAGAAGATGGAAAGATCTCCCACCACATACAAATATTAAATTCTCTCTCTCTCTCTCTCTCTCTCTTTAAAAAAAAAAGATTTAATTGTTGTCACAAAGCAAGATATTCTAGAACAGGAGGAATACCTGAACCAGGATGTTAAAAATGAAATCTGTATAGACACCAGAATACAACATGCACTAGAAACCAAGGACTACCCTCCTCCTCACTCTCAATTGCCTTAAGTGATTGGAACCTTGACCTTCAAAGAGATAGTTTAGGGTAGTGGTTAGAAGTATCAATTATACAGTCAGACAGATCTAGGGCCAAAGTCTTCCATTCACTGGTTGGCTGACTTTGAGAAAGTTGCTTAATCTCTCTAATCAACAGTTTTCTCTTGGGGATAATAATGGTAAAGTCATTAAGATAGCAGTTTCATGAGGTGACATACTCATATGAGGTGGTATCGAGTGAAATGAAGTCCATATATAATGCTCTCAGAACATAATAAATTATCCATAAAGAAGCAATTAAAGCTTAATAATAATAATGATAATGGTAATAATATCAAATGACATAGGAAATGCCTAAGTGACATTCAGAACATAGAATCCTAGAGACTTTGGTGGGGGGGCAGGGTACCAGGAATTAAACTCAGGGGCACTCGACTACTGAGCCACATCCCCAGCTCTATTTTGTATTATATTTAGAGACAGGGTCTCACTGAGTTGCTTAGCATCTTGCTTTTGCAGAGGCTGGCTTTGAACTCACTGTCCTCATGCCTCAGCCTCCTGAGCCACTAGGATTACAGGCCTGCACCACTGCACCCGGCTAAGTCCTAGAGATTTGAGCCAACATGAAGAAAAAAACAAAAACAAACCCAAGAGCTTTTCTTGGACTATAGTGGACCAGCTTCCTGTTGGTTTACTCTTGCTGTCATTTGGAACGTCCATCATTCCCTCACAATTTCTGGTCCAACCAAGAATCTTATAGTGTCAAAAAAAAAAAAAAAAAAAAAACTCCTATAGGTTATGACAGGTGGAGGCCCAAGCTAGCTCTTTGCTACCCACCGGAGACCCTGGAGCTCTGGCCAAGGTTGGAAAGGCCTACACCTCACTCATGTCAGCAATAGCCACAAATGAAAGCAAATAGTTTATTTTGGGAAAATCCTTAAGAGCTCTATTCTTGCAGAACTGAAAGTCCTCTGACAGTGTTCAGGGGAGCCACACCCGCTCTCCATATTTAAAGAGCACTTCTTGAACTCCACCCACACTTCACCTCTCCCTTCCAACATTCCCCTAAAGATATTTCTAGCTAGATCGCTCTATCAATTATCTCTACATTTATGCCCTTGCTCGTGTTCAATTTCCAGCTCCTCACTCTACAAGTGTGTTTTCCGTTTTTTGACTTTAAAAGACCAGTAAGAAAATTTAAATCAGAGAAAATTTTAAAAACCCCAGGTAGGTAAGAATCATATCTGAAGATCTGAAAGAAAAAGTCTACCAGGATCAGGGATGATTCATTCTCAATACCTTTCAGTAGATCAGTTCAGCCTTTAGCAAAACTGTTAGTTAAACCAACATTAAATCTTGGTTTATTTAAAATATTTCTGTATTGTTATTGAAGTACTTTTTCCGTAAAAGGATAATAGAATTTATCAACATAGTAAAGTGGCTTTTTTTTTTAATCTAAAAGAACTAGTTGCTTATAGTATCTCAGTTACTTAATGGTCCAGTTACACCTTAGATCTAAAAAAAAATGGAATGTAAAACATTTAAAACAGACATTATTTTCAGTTTTACACCAAAGCAAAGTTCTACACCATAATCTCATGATTATTAGTTGTATAACTTAATGCTGAGAACTGCATGCAATTTAATGGGCAGAGACATAAAGGTGCAATGTTTGCAACTTAGGATGTCATGGACTCAAGCTAACACCACACATATGACACATATAATTTTTGTCACTTAGAAAATTCATCATGAAAAAGTAGAAGATACAACAGTATCAGAACACTTACAGAAACAGTGATCATACCTTTACCATAATCTCACTTTGTCCATACACACCAGTGCTAGGCTCTCATCCTTCTTCATGGTACATTGGAAAATACATGTGAAGTCTCGCAGGGATTCCCTGCCAAAGAATTGTTTTACTTACCATCCTATGATTTTTTTGTAAAGATGACGTTTCTTGTGCAAGATAACTTTTATGGGGACCCAAATCAGTAGAGTCACTGAAGCCACATAAGCAATAGAACAGGAAACGATCAGCCAATAATGTGTTGGCTCAGACGCATTCCTGGTCCTCTGATAGGCGGTGGCAAACTGCTCCATAACCACCAGTGTGGGGACCGAGAAAGCAGCAAACTCCAGCAGCTCAAAAACGATGAGCTTAATCAGTTTTCCAGAAGCCATCCCGAGGAGAAGCAAGCTGCCAGGGATCCACTGCTCCCCCTTTGACCGTGAGCAGCATATGGACACACAGATACTGAATGAGGATCAAGTTCCTTGTACTCGAATCACTAACCAGTGACTTTATTCTTTTATTGACCCTCATATGGTTCAATGATCTTCTAACTTAACAACCACAGTCTCTTAAAGACACAGGACCATTATGGGAGTGATCACTAAACGTATTTGCACATCTATTGTTAGAAATCGAATGAACTCTAAATCCTGTCTTGAAACCCTGGTAAAAGCAGAGTTTTGTTTCCATGTAGTGTTTATTGCTAATTTTAGCACAAAAACTCCTATAATATGCAAACCTTGTTAAGTAAAACCAGGAAGTAATGTCATTTTAGAATTTAAAAGAAAGATGTAACAGAGAAAGAGGAGATACTCAGACTCTGAATCTTCATCTTAGAGAACTGCCCCTCACTTTTTTTTTCGAAGAGTTTAAAAAGGGAGTTTGGGTTCATTTTGTCAACTTCCTGACCAAGATGTTTCCCGATACTTATTTTCATGCATTATTTCACATTGATTATCATAAGCTACAGGTTAACATTATTTTCTTAAGAAACTAAAATGACAACATTAGAAGACTTTTATCAGGATTAGCACATTAAGAGGTATCGCAAATATTTTTAAAAAACAATAATTGTGTCCATAAATATCCTTTATTCAACAAATATGGTTGAGCCAGGCAGGTGTGGTGGTACATACCTGTAACTCCAACAACTTGGGAGTTTGAAGCAGGAAGATCACAAGTTCAAGATCAGCCTCAGCAACTTAGTGAGACCCTGTCTCAAAATAAAAAATAAAGAGATCTGGGGATGTAGCTCAGTAGTAAAGAACCCCTGGGTTTAATTTCTACTACCAAAAGTAAATAAAGCATTACACACACATGAACAAAAAGAAAACATATTTGAGCACTCATGGTGAGTGCTTTACTAGGGTGTGAAGATAAATGAATGAAGAGGTTCCTGTCCTGAAACTGCTCACAGTCCAATGGAAAAAAAAACAAACCTATAAACAACAAAAAAGAACAAAGGTCAGAAGCATAAATGCTGTGGTGACACACAGAAGGACTTCCCCTTTGGCCTGTGGGAGAGGAAAATGTGGATAATGGAGATGGATGGAGGTTGTCGGTGGCATTTCAGACAGAAAAAAAGAAGGCAAGGAGGATACACTGGTTAATAAGAGTCTGGTGTAGGGCTGGGGTCCTAGTTTAATGGTAGAGGATTTACCTAGCACATGTGAGGCTGGGTTCGATCCTCAGCACCACATGAAAATAAATAAATAATGAGATTGTGTCCATCTCCAACTAAAAAATATTGTTAAAGAAGAGTCTGGTGTAGCATAGCAGATAATAGAAAAAAGTGATGTTAGAAAACTTGATGGGAGTGAAAAAAAATGTCCCATTAAGGATTGGGGGGAGGGGCGTGGCAGGCAGTAATAAAATAAAGTTTCAGTATTTTCAAAAACACAGGAATCGTTTGATCATTTGGAAAGTCAAGTCAGTGCTGATGTGGAGAAAGGACAGAAATGGCGCTACCAGGAGGCAGGGAGGACTGGTGGGAACCACAGAGGAAACCAGGCAGAAAGTGACAGCCTTTGCTAATACCAATGGAGGGGTGACCAGCGGGGACAGAATCAACAGGCAGTGACTCTTGTCCCTCCTATAAGCTTGCTTCTCTAGATGGTCCCCCGTGCCTGCTCTGAGACTGACACAACCAGTATTTCTCTAGGGTGTCTCTCCCACCCATAATTTTCCTCTGGTTTATACTCTCCCTTCACCTTTAACTTCAAAGACAACACAGAGAGCATTGGCATTCATGTGACATGACCTGCTCTTTTCTATCATGGGCAACGCTCTTATCACTAGCTATGCTTTCTTTGAGCAAGGGGGAGTCTGTGGTTCTGGCCCTCTGCCCCTAGAAAGCCCTACTGTGTGTGAAGAAATGATTGACAGTTTTAACGTGGTCCACTGAACACTTGCTGTGTGCAGACCATGGCAGTCCCTGTTAACCACGTACAGGTCAGGGAGACAACGCAAATGCACAGGTAAGATCTGAGACAGCGTGCAGCACAGGTTAGGACCCATGGTCCTCCATCCTCCTTCTGGAGCCACGTGTGTCTGGACAAATAGGCTCTGAGCCATGGAATGTCTCCATAAGGTCTGCTGTCACCTGAGCCAATCAGTTCTCACCCTTTAGGAATTTGGACTTAGAAACATGGGAGGCATCTGGTTAGTGGATCTAAAGAAGGCCATGATTGAGAGTTGAAATTAGATCGAGCCAAACTATATGTACTAGGACCAGCTCTGGCATGTTGGTAATACTCAGTAACTCTCTGATAAATGAATGAATGAATGAACAAACAAATAAACAGAAGCCAGACAGGGAAGAAACAGAGAAACAAGTAGAGTCACAATGCCAACCTGTAGAGTGAGACGACTGGAACAGATGGACAGGGAGTGGCAAGCATACCAAGACAGACCAGTCTCTCCAAACAGGCACCTCAGTTGGAGAAGTCTCCAGTTCATACACATCCCTATAACAAGCAGTTTTTCCTCGCCACACAAAGGCTTGAGTATAGCATAAAGTAGTATGTTTAGGAGTAGGGGCCAAATATCATTCAGAAACAACATGTGAAAATACTGGATAATTCAGAGGAAAACACCAGATTGGGAAAAAAAAAAAAATTCCCAAAGTAGAGTTCATCAAGTGAAGCCTTCCCAGCAGAAGTGAGTTTGGACTTGGATTGCTCTTTCTGTTGGCTCAAAGCAATAACTACAATATTTCTACAGTCATTGTCTCTGTACAGGGCAATGACATTTCCTTTGAAAGATATTTCTAAGAATGTTTATGATCTATATTGTAAGTTGAGGAGAGAAGCAGGTTGCAGATACAGTGTATAGCAATAATCAACGACACAATCTATTTTTTTCTTAAAATATTGTAGTTGTAGATTTGTATGTAAATTATAAAATCCAAAAAGATACTCATCCAAACTGTTAATAGTGTTGACCCTGAGGATCGGGTGAGGAAGGTGAAATTACGAAGGTTTTTGCCTTTGATTAATATTACCATAGTCTGAATATTTCATAAGCATAAAAATTAGAAAATGATTTTAGACATTCCAACTGAATAAAAAGTTTGTGCTCTATTCTTTTAATCTTTCCTTCACCAATTTGTTTTCCCCTGCTTTTCTTTAGGCAGAAGCCAGATAAACAAATTTCACTTCCACTTATCCTTTTACTGACAGTACTGAAGAGCAGTGAAATGTTCAAACAGCAAGCAGAAGACAGAGGAAAGCTTTGAATAACTTTTTCCTGGCCGGGCGTTTGGGGTGTATTGGATTGCCTTTAGCTGTCCTACGAGAAAGCTGGAAGTGTAGCCTTCATGCTTTGACAGTTATTTCAAGTGTTTTCTATTCTGTGCAAACTTTCTTTACTGTCTTTCTCCAAACAGAATTAAGCATTTCCTTTTTGTGTGTCAAAATACCTTTTGAATCCTAGGATCGACTTATCACCCTAGCTCATTGGTTTACATGTGGTCCCTGCACCTCCATAAGCTCCTCCAAGGCAGGGAACACCAGCTTTCATTTTTGTGTTATCTCTCAGCACAGTGTCTAGCACATAATATATATTCCTGGAAGGAATGAAGGAAGGGTAAGAGAAGCGGGGTGCAGTCAGGGGAATGTACAGAGCTTTGATAACGGCTGCTCTTTTATTCCAAGGAATGCTGCCTCTCACTCTGACATTTCAGAAGGAGAAATCATGCATTCTCTGTCCCATTAAATCTTCTAGCTCAGTATATAACTTCCATTTCCCTGGTTGGTTCCTGTCACCCTTGCTGGATTTGGTCATAGTAACAGCTACCAGGTCTCCTTTCTTTATAACCATCTTTCCTTAGGGTCCCAAGGAAAGAAAGACAAAGTCCTCTTGGACTGCAGATCAGACTAATCTCATGCTGAATGTTAGGAAAAGACTCCGACCCTCTCTGAGCATTCACAAAGGCTTTATAGACACTGATGCTACAATATCTTTCCCAACATTTCCCAGCCCATGTGCCCTCAAACAATGCATATTCCAGGATGAATGTGACCATTATCAAAGAAAGCTGAAGGGGACCATCTGATGTTTGTCTGGTCCAGGGTATAACCTTCAACTATTTCACTTTTTAGCCCTTCTAAAGTGTCATTTGCCTGAATTATACTTAACAGATTAGCAGGCAGGGAATGTTCCTTCATGAGTGATACAGCAACTAGCTAGCTTGGCAGAGAAAAAGAATGCCATTGTGCCAACATGAAGCTACCCGGGAGGAAGTAATGCCAGAGCTTGACTTGGAAATAAAGACAAAGGGAGATGAAAAAGGCTTTTAAAACCACCTACCCTTCAGCTGGGACCGGTTTATTCCAGTCCTGATTCCTTCCCTGACGATTCTGCCATGAAATTGCACTTCCAATAACATGCAGAAACATGGAGGAGGTACATTTTCAAACCACCCAAATTCTTTTCTTGGATTTGTCCAATACTGATTTGAAGAACCCTGTGCCTTCGCCTGCTCTTTTTTTGCTATCTTTAAGAACTTCCTGGTAGAGAACAGATTTGGCTTTCTGAGGCTGGATCCGTGGTGGAAAGACTGAGTCTTGTGGTTAGAATTCACTTCCATGTAGGAGTGTTGATGCAGAGTTTTTTATTTTAGTAAGCAGAAGATATCATTCTGCCCAGGGGAACACCTGTTCTCCACACTTCCAACTGTCATTTCCTTCCTGCAGGCAGGAAGTCAAAAACTGAAAACCTAAAATTGTTAGTAAGATCATTTGTAATCTCAAGGTTTGTTCATTGTTTTCAGTGGGAGGTTTGTGAAACAAAATGTACAAACTGCCAGGAATGTTCTGGCATATCCGTGGTTTGTTTCCTGTGATCGCATGGTGTTGATGTGCAAAAAGGCAGGATCTGGTGGAGTGAAACTGCTCTGGGGATCAAGCTGGATCTCCAGAGAACCTAAGGAGTAGGAGAGAGCGTGTCTCTGGGCCCAATTCACTGATTATTTACAATTTCCAAAAAAGTTGCTGATCCTCGTAAACAGGTGTTACCAAATAAATCACCTGAAGGGAACTTGGTAAGATTCTGACATCATTTGCTATGTGTCATTTTCACCCCCCGCTAAGCACTTGCAGGCTGGACATACTAAATTTATAATATAGGACAAAGTACAAGTTCATCTGTGTGGCTATTATGTAATTTAAGCAATTTTGTAAGAGCAAAAATGACACCATATTCACTTTTGTAACCCTTTTAACTGAAGTAACTCTTCTTAAAATTAACAAAATATAGAGAATGACCTTAATTTTTAAAAATAATTATTGTGCTCCCTTGAAATGGTTTTCGGTCATAATTACCTAGGTCTTAAAAGAAGAAGAAAGAGAACAAATGAATACCTCCCATTCCACTCCATACCCATCACATAAACCGTGTACCTAGTTCGCTGGGAATTACAAAAAGAGATATTTAAGGTAAAGCAGTCACTTCATTTTTCACAATTTCTCAAATTTTATTTTCCAAGAGATAGCAATTTGAGTTGACCTTTCAAGAATTTCAACAAACTTACGTAAATAAATAAAACTTATTTAAGTGTAGGTACTTCCCTAATTATAATTAGCATAAATTTATCCCTGACTTTTCAAGGATGCCTTGGCCTAAACTTTCCAAATCTTTACTATTAAGAGTTCAAGTTTGCAGTTCTCCAAATTTTTAGTTACTTACGTTAAAGAAATTTGGAATTACTTTTAGTAGCCTTGCCCATACTCTCACAAAATAAGGCAACAACACTTATCCAGTTAGTTTGGTAAACATAGATACAATAGCTTAGCTTTCCATGGTGTTTGCCTATGGGCAGTGCTTCCCAACTCCACTGGGTAGTGTGGGTTTTGTTTGGTTTCAAGCACAGTTTTTGAGTTAATGTTCTAAAAGCCTTTGTGGGTTTAGAATCTTCCAGCCTAAACTACCATTTTTCCCCCATGTTTTTCTGATACTTTTATTTTACAATTAATTTTTTTCTTTTTTTAAATTTTTATTAGTTTTATTGATTTTATTTTTTTAAATACACAACAGCGGAATGCGTTACAATTCTTATTACACATATAGAGTATAATTTTTCATATCTTTGTATATAGATATGTTCACATCAATTCATGCCTTTATACATGTACTTTGTTTTTATTTTTTGCATTACAATTTTATTACACATATATACTACAATTTTTTGTATCTGTTTATATATAAAGTATGTTGACACCCGATTTGAGTTTTCATACATGTACTTTTTGATAATGATGTCCATCACATCCCACCATCCTTGCTAATCCCCTGCCCTCTCCCTTTCCCTCTCACCCCTCTTCCCTATCTAGAATTCATCTATTCCTCCCACGCTCCCCTTCCCTACCCCACTATGAGTCAGCCTCCTTATATCAGAGAAAACACCTAGCATTTGTTTTGAGGGAATTGGCTGACTTCACTTAGCATTATCTTCTCCAATGCAAATGCCATGATTTTGTTCTCTTTTATTGCTGAGTAAAATTCCATTGTGTATATATGCCACATTTTTTTTTTTATCCATTCATCCTCTGAAGGGCATCTAGGTTGGCTCCACAGTTTAGCTATTGTGAATTGTGCTGCTATAAACATTGATGTGCCTGTGTCCCTGTAGTATGCTGTTTTTTAAGTCCTTTGGGGTTATAGTTCGAGGATAGGGATAGCTGGGTCAAATGATGGTTCCATTCCCAGATTTCCAAGGAATCTCTATACTGCTTTCCATATTGGCTGTACCAATTTGCAGTCCTACCAGCAATGTATGAGTGTGCCTTTTTCCCCACATCCTCTCCAACACTTATTGTTGTCTTCATAATAGCTTCCATTCTGACTGGAGTGAGCTAGAGATGATGATAAATTTTTTCATGTATTTGTTGATTGATTGTATATCGTTTTCTGAGAAGTGTCTGTTCAGATCCTTGGCTCATTTGTTGACTGGGTTATTTGTTTTTTCAGTGCTTAGCTTTTTGAGTTCTTTATATATCCTAGAGATTAGGCTATAAAAGTGTATGCAGTTTTGCAGAATATACTATATATTTTTACACTATATAAACTGGGCTCATTTAATTTTACAAACACTCACTGAGAGAAGTCAGAACTTCTCTTCATCAAAAACAACCTAGTGACCTCCTGTCTCATTTACAGTCAAAGTCTTGGGCTTTGCCATGATTTTCAAAGCCCTACACCATCCATCCCTTGCCTCCTTTGTAACTTTATTTTTTGTTACTGTCCTTCCTCATAACTCTCTTAAATATTCTTCAAACATACCAAGCATAAAGCCTTCGGCCCTTGTTATTCTCTCAGAATGTAAAGCTCTCCCCACAACTCCCAAAAAGGCAGCCACCTCGCTTTCTGTAGGTCCCTTGAATGATACTAAAGTCAACACTCTTAGTTTGAGTTAATCTACCAACTGATACCAGCCCTGTGATTTAAGTCTGAAGTATTATTATCATTACAGAGAAGGGTCAAATAGATAAATTTAGACACCTTACGTCAGATCCTGAATGGATGTCAAAATAGAAAGCATACCTGGGCCACTACCTCTGTGTTGGTGATTTAAACCATTACAGTCTGTTTTCTTCTATATTTATTTGTTCTATCAACCTGCCTCATTTTTCTCCTTATCACTTAAAACTACCATCATGTTTATCTTATTATTTAATTACCTGTTTCCTGAACTAGAATATGTTTTTATTATTACATAATGTAAGTTTCTGGAGGGCAAAAATTTTTTAACCAATTCTGATTTCTGTTATATGCTCCTTTCTAGACTAGTGCTTGGAGCATAGTAAGATCTCAACAAATCTTTATTGAATGAGCAGCTGAATGACTTCCCAAATGACCTGGGTGAAGTCTATACTAGCTACTGCACTGATGCTGGGTTTTCCAGGCTTTTTAGTCTAGTTGGATCTACAGGTAATTTCAGCAGAAGCAAAACATATGCCCAGGTCATATGGGAGTAAAGGAAAGAGGTGCTGATCAACCTAGAGGTTCCGGTAAAAATTAAAACAGGCATATTCTCTTGCTTACAAAACTAGTATTAAAGAAAACAAAATTACAACCAAAACAGATTATGTGTTGGAGAAACCTTCAAACTACCACTACCATCAAAGATATGCTAAGAGGACTCACAGGGCTTGGCCCACTGCCATCATCATAGCTGTGATTTATTATAACAAATGGGCTTGAAGACAATGCTTCAAATGCAGGAGGTGCAGGAGGTGAAGCTAGCTCCCAAGGATCCTCTCACCTTTGAGCCACATAGGCCACAGTTAACTACCCCAGCAATAAGTTGTGACATGAGGTTGCATAGTATGTCTCCTAAACCGCTATAACTGAAGGATCACTTGGGATTGTAGTTAGTTTACAGGTTTCCAGTCCCATCTCAGGCCTACCAAATAAGAATCTTCAGGCAAATGCCTGGGAGTCTATATGTTACCACGTTTCTCTTTGACGTAGGTTGGAGAATAGAGATTTCAGCATCTTTAATATCCATACCAGACTGGACATTTTATAATTGCATGATTTTTATGGGCCTATTTCTAACTGGTTAAAGGCCTGAAGTCCTCTCTATATCTTGAAAGTTGGCATGAAAATGGTACCTCAGAGGGTCACTGCTGATTCTGCCAGAATGTAAAGCTCTGAAGTTCCTTGCATTCTCTTCTCCAGGAAACTCAAATTGAACCTTTTCTTTTAAACCTTAATACACATTCTGATTTGTTTCTTAGATCTATCACAGTAAATTTAAACAGGAAGGCAATAGCCATCCCCAGTACAACCTATCATAAATAATTATGTTTGATAATATGTTCTTCCTTCAGATTCTGAAGACATATGTCAGTTGCAGTTTCTTTAGTTTTGAAGCAAACCTAGAATATTCTACATATTAAGCAAATCAAAACTCTAAAAATCAACATTTTCCAGATGTCATGGTAAAATGATGAATGGGAAATTGACTGCCTTATAACAGTGAATTCTTTTTCCCAGATAACTTGTCTGGAGCCTAGATAATTTTCAGCTATTTTAGATTTTTCAAGATTCAATCTCAGCAGCACCACCTACTGATAATTTAAATTCAGTGCTTTATGTAAATTCTTAGCAATGTACATATTAAACAACTAATTGGAAAATGCCTAGAACATGTTTGGCTTTTCACAAAATAATGTTCATGGTAATATAATTACACATGATAATATAATTACATTATAATAACATAAAATAAAAATGTAATGTTTTTGCAGGTGACAAATTAAATTGATTGAAATGGTGTTGCATGCTTCATTCCAAATGTGTCTCTAGCATGCTGACTCTTATCCATTTGCCTCCATCCCCATCATTTCCCAGAATGCTCCCTTCATTCTCTGCTCCAATTGGGCTCAGCCAATGAGAAGATTGGTAGGAGGTCAGAGGACAGCGCGGGAAGCTGTGGTATTTATTTCCTTGTCCCTCTTTCCTGACTGGTATGCTACTTACAGTTGTGTCAGCCTGTCCATAGGTTCAGTTCTCACTGGATTCCAGACACTTGCCCTACTGGCCTAGAGGTGGTGACACTTGCAGATGCCTCAATTTCCCTGTCTGCTCCCTTAAGTAAATAATAGTTCTTTCATTAAAGTATTAAGTCAAAACTCCTGAGTATAATCCTGCTTCCTCCAGGGCCATGACTCTGGAGACTCAGATTTTATACTTGAAATGGAATTGATTAGTCACTCAACATTTACTAAGTGAATACTATGAAAAAAATCTTGTCCTTAGTGCAATGGTAGATACAAAGAGAAAAAAGATTCTGGTATTTACATTAACATACATAAAGGGGATCTGGATTAAACTAAAAAAAATTTAAATGATTAAACATAACTATTTTAATTTCTGTATACAATTTTTTTTAAATCTTAGTCACCAAACAGAAAGGTTTTGGAGCCAATTATGTCCCCATAGTTCCCTATGAAGTTCTGATCTAACCCTAACCCTACCATTAGATTGGAACCCTAAAGTGTATTGCAAACAATCTTAAACCTGGAGCCAATTATTTAGTCTATACTTAATGTATACTTTTGCATTCTAATGAGTATTCTCACACACAGATGCTCACACTGGAGTCCTCTGGGACATGCACACACACACACACACACACACACACATACACACAGAAAATGAAATTTTCCATGAGTGCCAAATCCTAGAGATCAGAGTGGGGACTGTTTCATTATCCATTGTGGCTTGTAGCATTCTCAGGACATGCCTCTCACACAGTAGAGGGTGATTCCACTGTCCAGTGACCAGATGGAAGGCAGCATGGCATGGTAAATAAGAATATAAGCTTTGGGCTGGGGCTGGGGCTCAATGGCAGAGTGCTTGCCTCGCACACATGAGGCAGGCACTGGGTTCTATCCTCAGCACCACATGAAAATAAATAAACAAAGTAAAGATATTGTGTCCATGTATAACTAAAAAGATATTTGAACAACAACAAAAAAAGAGTACAAGCTTTAACTAGGTTTCAGTCATTCAAACAGTCTAGCTGGGGATTGTGGGTAAACTACTAGGCTCTCTTGCCTCATTTCCTCATGTTACACATGAGGATGTGAATATCCCTCTAGTTTGAGTTACTTGAAAAGCATTTACACTGGTGCCTGTCCCACAGCAGGGGAAATATAAGTTCCTGCTGAATATATCAAATTAAAGTGATGCTATTTTTTATATTACCTGGAAGTAATGTACCTGGAAGGAAACTTAAGCTACTTGGCCTGGACCCAGATAGCTAATAAATCCCATAATTATCTCACTTTATACATGATAAAACTGAGGGCCAGAAAAAAATTAATGCAATAAACCATTGAAAAAGCCATTGTCACCCAGATAACCTCACTCCTAAGATCTGCTTGTTGGTTGGTACAGCACACTTTAAAAATAAATGGAGTAATTTTATCTAATAAAACAAATAGAAATCATTTTTCCTCTCATAGAAAAACACATGGGCATGCAAATCTATTTTGGAAAAGGTTTAATCATGAGTGATTGAATTCTGCTACACAATAAACCATTTCTTAACTTTATTATAATTACCTAACACGAAACTGTTAAAATCTATAAAGGGTCTGAATTTTTATTCTACTTGCAAACTAAAAGGTTAGCCTGTCATAGTTCCCTGAATGCCAGCAGCCGACATAAGAGGAGGCAGGACTCCAAAAGAGAAGACTGTGTTATGTGTTACTGTCAGCATTCGCAGTAGCCAGAACACCAGCATGTTCATGTGCCAGTTCCCCAAGAACAGGGGACATACGAAGGTCAGATGACACTTGCACTTGCAGTGGGCTGTGGAACAAAAGAAGAACCCTGAGCTTAGAGAACCCAAATATTTTATCATAGCAAACCTGCCTGCTTTTTGCTCTGACTGGAGATAGTAACTGTATCTTCTAAGACTCTAATAAACCTGCACTAATTTCCGTGAGACATCTCCACTTCAAAAACTGTTATACAAACATCATTGAAAAGATAGTTTAGGAAAAGCATAGTTAGTGTCACTGCTTACAAGGTGTATAGAACTATGAAAAAACTAAGGAGAATTTATCTCCCAACAATTGCTAGCACAAATTTCCATTTAATTGTTGGCAAATTTTCCCATCAATACACCAATCCATCACTATGACTAATATGACAGAGGTTGGGACCATATCTATTAAATTTGTCTCCCATAATATTCAATTAAAAATACACCAACAGGACTCCAAGAAGTAAGATAAGGCCAACTTTAACCATGCCCCTGTGGCCTGGATCCTATTAGTTAATAAATCCCACAAACCACCAAAATTTACCTTCAAAAATCAGATGGACCAGAAATTCCTCAAAGTGATGCAGACCTACACTAGAAGCAAGGAATAATCACTAAGTTATTCTGTGACTGTGAAAGCAAAACAGGGCAGAATGTTCATTCAGTACCAGAGCACTGTGTATCACTGTGTGATATCGGCTGAGATTTACTCTCACCAGATTTTTCTTTTGCTAGACTTCCATAGTTCTCACTGGGCCTCAATCCTATTTTCCCAGCCTATGTTTCTCTTGCTACATAAAAAATGACCATGCATTTAGTAGCTTAAAACAGAATACAGTTATGATCTCCATTTCTGGGGATAAGGAGGCTGGACCTCTTCCAAGTGTGATTACGATGTTATCCAGGACTGAGTTCTCATCTGGAGGCTGCACTTGGCAAGAGGGCTTCCAAGTTTAGTTTGCTGGCAAGATGGAATCTTATGTGACAAAATATAATCACTAGAGTGACATCCTGTTACCTTTCCTGTAGTCTGTTGGTTATCAGCAAGTCAACATCTCAAAGGAAAAGGCTTAAACAAAGGTACAATCATCATGAGGAAGGTATCATGAGGACCTGCTGTAGAGGCTGTTTGCCACAGGTCAGACACAGTCTTTTACTTCAGTCAGGTCCTAAAAGTCCTAGATGGGTAGTAACAGAAATACGATGAGAGCTTGGGGTGCAGATCAGTGATAAGTACTTGCCCAGCATGCTCAAGGCCCTGAGTTAGATACCAAGCACAAAAAAAAAAAAAAAGCCACATATGTAAATTTTCTATTAGCCATGTTGTAACATAACAAGTGTACAGATTACAGTACTACTTTATGTGAAGCCATGGTCATGGTGAAACAGTTCTACCAAAACAATGAAGTAGTCTACACTATTCTTTTTCAACTTCAAATTAAGATTTAAGATGCAGTTCCATAACTTCACTGAAACATCATAAGTGCCCAAGGGTATGAAGGTACAGCACAGTCTGAGAGCCACCTTTCCTTCAAGCATAAGTCAAAGCTTCAAATATTGCCAGGATTCCAGGTAAAATCGAAGTGACAAGACTGTCAGTCTCCTTGACCAAACTTCGTCAGACTTTCCAAACCCTCTTTACAGGAGGCTTTGACCTTGCCAGACCTGCCTAGCCCAGTTCTAGCAAGAATCCTACTGAGTCAGTTTAGAGACAGTCCCACCCATGCTTGATATCTCACGGAATCCTCATCCCCTGCTCTTCAAGGCTGATCCCCTTGGCCTGCCCTCACCTAGAATCTTCCCTATTCTTGAGTCTCCTCTTACTAATTTTTCACCCAGGGAATGATTGCCCCTTACCCTCCTTGGTTGTAAATCCCCAACTATCTACTTATATTCCACAGAGCCCATTCTATACTGAAGTCCCTTTCCCCTACTGAAATAGTTTCTGGGGAAATAAAAAGAAGTCTTTCCATTTAAACTAGTCTCGAGCTCTGATTCTCTTTAACAGTTGGGAGGATAACAAGTTCTTAGAGGGCTCAGTGGCAAATTGGAGACAGCATGGTTGCTCTGGGAATGTAGAAGTTAATGTTGTCGAATCACCTAACTTTTCAAGAAATCGAAAATCTAATTTCATAGGAAATTACCTTGTCCTATATATATTTTTTACTAGTCTTAATTCTGTGCAGGACAACTGGATCTGGCTATCGGTTTCTAACCTCTGTTTTAACATATTTTTAAATTTTTTTGCTCTTTCTTTCTTTTTTTCCTTTGTGGTACTAGGAAATGAACCCTGGGCCTCATACATGCTAGGCAAGCACTCTACCACCGAGCTAGATCCCCAGACTCAAGGTATCTATCTTATTTTTTACTATGATGCATTATGCATTTCCCACAACACTCCCCACCACACACACCCAATTTGGGTCACAGGAGTAATTTTTGGGGGGCCGTACCGAGGATTGAACTCCAGGATGCCTAACCACTTTTGTATTTTATTTAGAGACAGAGTCTCCCTGAGTTGCTTAGGGCCTCACTAAATTATTGAGGGGGCTGTCTTTGAATTCACAGTCCTCCTACCCCAGCCTCCTGAGCCACTGGGATTACGGACTCATGTCACCTTGTCCCACACTGGGGTAATTTTATTTCCTCTAAAGTTTGAGGGAGCTCCATCATCGCAATCCCTAAGAACTGATCGCATACAGGGACAATATTTCAGAACCCAGAGGCTTCTTTTAGGCTATTAGGATTTCTTCATCCTTCCCTTTGCAATTCCATGAAATCCTTCTTTTATGTCATTGGGAGACAGTGTGAAAGAGAAGCAAGAAACGAGAAGATCTCCTAGCATCAAACTCTATTCCTTCCTTTTAAATGTCAAAAAGAAAAAAAGGATTGATTTTTTCTAATTTTAATTTTACTACTTCTTTTTTTTTTTTTTTTGCACATTTGTGTTTACCCCCAAGTATAAGTGAAAAAGCACAAGAAGGGCTGAAGTGGGAGCTAGTTTACCTTAGTGCTTCCTACAGCTAAATGAGAAAAAAATGTGCCATGAAATTGCTGAAATCATATGGAAATGAAAATTACAAGGAAACAAGAGTTTATTTTGAAACTCCCAGAGAGTATTAGAATGGCAAGATTGTTTGATGAGGTGCTTAAGGGTGTGGAAAGAGCCCAGGCCACTTTCCAGCTGTTGTAGTCAACTTTTGGTCACTGAGACCAAAACACCTAACAAGAACAATTTAGAAGAGGAAAATTATATTTTGGCTCATGGTTTCAGAGGTCTTAGTCCAAGAAATACTCCATTTGGGGGGGCCTGAGGTGACACAGAACATCATAGCAGAGCGTGTGGTGGAGAAAAGCTGTTCAGCTCGTAACAGCCTGGAAAGAGAGAGAGTGAGGATCCAGGACAAAATATATTCCTCAAGGACACAGCCCCAGTGACCTCCTTCCTCCAGCCACTCCCCACCTGCCTACAGTTAAACACACAGTAATCCATTCAAATTATTAATCCGTCAAATGGACTAACCCACTAATTTGATTACAGCTCTCATAATCTCATCATTCACCTCTGAATATTTTTGCATTGCCTAACATTAGCTTTTCATATCTATACTACAACAACTACCCTCCTCTCCCATCCAGAGAGGGCCTCTCCAATAACCGTCACAAAACTGCCTTCAAAGGACAGGAGCAAAGTTTTGGATTCCTTGGTGGGAATACAAGTTGGTGGCTCTCTGCTTAAAAAACAAAAACAAAAAAAAAAGACAAATTTAAAGATTACCTTATTGAATAGATATCAGGTTAGCCTGCCTGGAGCCTGTGATTTGGGTCAGTATTAGAAAACACACACACACACACACACACACACACACACTCTGGGGGGAGAAAAAGATGAGAGATTAGCTTTACAAAGGATAAAATAAAACAAAAATCTTTACATGATCTGAAGTTTCATGCTGCGAAAGTAGCAAGAGGGTAGGTGAATTTATCTTTTGAACTCTCAAAATGATAGGACATAGCAAGCTGGCCTGGGATAGATAGTCTGAGGGTTCAGATGAGACGACTACCTCTGCTTATGCGGAGGTGGAAGAGTCTTGGCATCCACTGATCAGCTCTAGGAGATAGGTTCCTGGCAATCCAGTGTGCACCCTGAGAGTGTCTTCCTATAAAGCATCTGCTGTGGTATGTAAGGTAAGTTCAAGTTGCCGTTAACACTATACTACGCTTTGGTTACAATCTGGTTCAAAAAGGATTTGGATCATCGGCTAGAATCCCAACAACCTGTTTCATTTTAGAAAGCATGCTTTCTAAAATGTTTCCCACAACTATGTTACAAATGATCTTGGAGAACCTATGAATTACAGACAACTTTTGTCAAAGGCCTGCATATACTGTAAAACAATTGAATTGTGATACTAGAGTGGACTTGTTAACATGTTTACTGTTCCTGTTTCAATAAATTTATCGGTTCCTATCAAAAGGAACTTGTAAAGACCTAGATGGAAGCTTTCTGACTTGTAGATACTTAAATCTTTAAAGAAATGCCTGTTGTAGTTAGTGGTGTGAAATGTAAAAATTTAGAAAGCAGTTAGTATATTTAAAATATTTTGTATATATTCATGTCAACTAAATGGATAAATCATCCATATTTAATAAACAAAAAAATAAATAAAATGACATCATGGCTATACCTACTTAACTAGAAAAATAATGTTTACTTCTAATTTTCCTCTTTCCCTTTTTTTGGAGGAAGAGGGCAGGGCTAGAGGGCATTATAATTTCTTAAAGGCTGTATTTAAGCACAACATAAAATAGTCCTTTGAATTTGAATGTATCCACATATTCAATAGGAGCCATTTTTTTCTTTTAGTATTTATTTTTTAGTTGTAGTTGGACACAAAACCTTTATTTTAATGTGGTGCTGAGGATTGAACCCAGGGCCTTGCATGTGCTAGGTGAGTGCTCTACCACTGAGCCACACCCCCAGCCCTAGGAACCATTTCTGATATGGTAAGAGGGATGTATTTTTTTTTATCCTAGATGTTGTCTTCAATTCTTATTAAGAATTTAAAAGCATAAAGGATGTTTTCTAAAGTTAGAAATAAATGTCACTAGCCACTCATTTTCTGTTTCTAAATGATTTTTAGAGTCATTATTAATACTGCATTTATTTGGAAAACAAACTTCTTCTAGGAGATTGATAGCAAGGAATATTATGAGAAAAACACAAATGTCACATTTGCTTATATATGATTTCATGAAGGAGAAACACTAGGTGAAATATGGGAACTCCACCCAGCAAAGGAACACAAACAACACACACACATGCACACCCCTTATGTCACCAGTGACCTCAGTCACCACAAGTACTGAGTTACACTCATCCATACCGGGGGTTATAACTTGCCTTCTAATTTCAACTGACTGTCCTTCGACAACTTTACAACATCACAGTCTGCAACCCTCCCTATACCCACCCCATAGGTACACATCAAATCTTGGCTAAGGTAAATTGCCATATTTATTTTCATGTTTATTTATTTCTCAATCATTTAACATGTGTGATCCTGCTATTTTAATTAGGTTTCTTCCTTTATTATATCATTGCCAAAGTTTTTGAATGTTCTAAGTTTTTCCTTTCTCCATACCCTAAATTTTTTTATTGCATAATTTTGTATAGCACATTGATTTTTAGAATGCATTATGTGTACTACAGTGGAATTTACTGTATTCTATTATGAACTCCATTTCATCAAAATTAAAGAAAAATATACAAAAGGCATCTGCTAAAAACCACCAGCAATGTTTGGGTTTCTCTTGATTTTAAGCATTCTGTATAGCATTTTACATTTCTCAAATGACAAGTCTTAGAATAAATGTCCAGAAACTAAGGAGTTATAAACAACATTTGATTAATAAGCCATGAATTAATACATAAAAAGAATATCTAGTTTGAAAGACATTAAACATAGTAATTTATTTTTTTAAGAGAGAGTGAGAGAGGAGAGAGAGAGAATTTTTTTAATATTTATTTTTTAGTTCTCAGCGGACACAACATCTTTGTTTGTATGTGGTGCTGAGGATCGAACCCGGGGTGCATGCATGCCAGCCGTGCGCGCTACTGCTTGAGCCACATCCCCAGCCCAAACATAGTAATTTAGATCATACTATTAAATTTTAAGTTAGTGGTGTCCACCTCTTAGTCAAAAACTGGGTACTAGCACATCAGTTTTAAATCTCAAAATGTTGACTTTTGATAAAATTATTAAAACATACTGTCTATACATTGATTTTCCACCAATATCACCATCCTCTTTTCCTTAATTTTTAAAAATTTCCTGATCATTTTGAATTATAACATACATCAAATATTGAGCATAAATAGGCCACTTATTCAATATTAATTTTCACTACTGAGAGCATAAATAGAGTCAATGTTCAGTAACTATTCTACAGAAAATAAAAATCTGGAGTAATCTTCTGCTTTTCAAATATGTAAATTGGCATAGATATCTACAAATGCTAGATGAAGAATTTGTTCCCATCATGCCAAAATACTTGAGACAGTTTACTGCTTTTCAAATATGTAAAAGGCACACACACAAAAAAAAATATAGAGATGCTCTACTCTTCAGTTTAATGGAATAAGCAAAAGCAAAATAATTTAACTTGCAACCTAATGTATCTCTATTCCAGTTACAGATCTTTCCATTTCAAATACATATCAAATATAATTTGAAGTCTGTTGGATTACCTTCCCTTCCCACGTAAATACATTGCAACCACATATGTGAGATAGCCCTCAAGTGTTGATATTAAAATACTTCACTACACTCTACTGGAATCTGTTTCTCTTGAACGTGCTTTTCAAAGGGAAGGAAAAACACATTACTGTATAAACCTAAAAGTAGTATTTACTATGATATAAAAGCTTTTTCAGTGTGGGGGGGAGTAAAACTGAACAGCATTCCCTTCTGAAATTATTCTTGAAAAATGTAGCAAAGACAGCAAAGAAAATTCTAAAATCATCTGCTTACAAAAAAATACAATAAAATCAGTAATAAATAACTGGAAAAGTTTATCTTTCCCCCACTATGAAAAATAACTAAAAAAGCTTATCTAGTTTAATCAATACTTGAAATAAGTCATTATTTCTTTATCAGATTCTGTTAAATCATGAAACAAATTTAGGATTTTTTTGCAAACTACAAAGGATCATGTCATTATATTATATTTGTATAACTGTCATTACACAAACTACAATTAACTAGAAGGCAGCCCAGAAAGATTCACAGAGCTGTTCAAGATTACACAGCTACCAAGATGCTATTTTAACAAAAGCTCTGAGTTAAAAGCCAGTTCTCTGTCTTCCTAAGGAAAATAAACTGTAATTCCCACTTAACACCATAATGGACCAGTAAATTCCTATAATTTAATTTAGTTCTTATTCTTACATTCAATCCAAAATACCATCACCACCATCTAGCAATTTCTTTATAAGATATCTATGTGGTTGTAAACCATGATACACTACAATACAAATTAATGAAACCACTTGGTCACATAATAGCCATTATTTATAGAAATTAACTTGCTATTTATCAAAATAGAAGCAATAATAAATGTTGGCCAGGAGTGGGAAAAATGTACACCCATACATTGCTGATGAGATTGAAAATTGTGTAACCAATATGGAAAGCAGTATGAAGATTCTTCAGAAAATTTGGAATGAAACCACCATTTGATCCTGTTATCCCGCTCCTCAGTATATACCCAAAGGACTTAAAATCAGCATACTACAATGACATAGCTGCATCAATGTTTATAACTGTTCAACTCACAATAGCTAAACTATGGAGCCAATCTAGGTGTCCTTCAACATATGAATGGATAAAGAAAATATGATACACACACACACACACAGGAATATTACTCAGCCTTAAAGAATGAAATGTTAGCATTTGCTGGTAAGTGGATGGAGCTGGAAAATATGCTGAGTAAAACAAACCAATTTCAAAGAACCAAAGGCTGAATGTTTTTTCTGATAAGGTAAGCAGAAGGGAGTAAAGGAAGTGGAGCGGGTATGGGGATAGGAAGGAGAGTAGAATGAATTGAACAATATTACCATATGTGCATATGTTGATTACATGACTGGTGTAACTATACACCATGTACAACCAGAAAAATGAGAAGTTATACTCCATTTATGTATGATGTTTCAAAATGCATTCTACTGGGGCTGAGGTTATAGCTGAGTTGGTAGAGTGCTTGCCTCACATGCACAAAGCCCTGGGAGCAAACCCCCCCAGCACCACCAAAAAAAAGAAAGAAAGAAAGAAAAGAAAAAACTGCATTCTATTGTCATGCATAACTAATTTGAAGAAATTTTTAAAAAATTAACTTGCTGCTTGAAGACTCTTTGATAAATTTTAAGTTAACTAATCTACATTTTTCTTAGTAAAGAGCTATTAATAGGACTTTAGTACTAAACTATGATGCTATAAAATATGGTATATTATATATAGTTTAATCATATTATCATAAATTATATAAAATATGTATTACATATGTACGAAACTATACTGTGACCTACATACCATTCATGTACATACACTATATGCCCTAGATACATACTTTAGTCAGCTTTTTTACTGCTGTGACTAAAGGACCCAACCAGAACAATTGTATAGGAGAAAAAGTTTATTTGGGGGCTCACAGTTTCAGAGGTCTCAGTCCATAGACAGCTGGCTTCATTTTCCAGGGCTCCAGGTGAGGCTGAACATCATGGTAGAAGAGTAGCAGAGGAAAATGGCTCACATGATGATAAGGAAGCAGAGAGATGGGAAATGGCTCACATGATGATCAGGAAGCAGAGAGAGACTCCACTCACCATGTACATATACCCCAAGGCCATGCCCCCAGTGCCTCACCTCCTCCAGTTACCACTCAGTCCCACCAGGGGATCAATTCCCTGATCAGGTTAAGGCTCTTACAACCCAACCATTTCTTCTCTGAATTTTCTTGCATTGTTTCACATGTGAGTGTTGGGGGGGGGGGGACACCTCACATCCAAACCACAACAATACTATCTATACATCATATCAGTGTACTCAATGTACATAACAAAAAGTTCAACAAATTTAGAAAACTGAAACTATAAATAAAGATGACTTACACCATCCAGGATAATAGATGGATCCAGAAAAGCAATGGGATTATACATCTTAAGGACAATATAGTATCAATGTCCACTTCCGGGGTGCATTATCATGTACCTTTGAGTAGTCATGGGAAAAATGAAGGCATACCCACTTGTCAAGCACTCGCAGTGTTTTTCTCAATTTTTTTTTCATGTTTTTGTATGGCTCTGGAACACCTGAAGGTCTTATTACATTTATTACATAATTAAGGCTTTTATCCAATTGTGAATTCCTCCTTCTTTTTCAAAAAGGCCTGGAAATTTTTTAGTAGTACCAGATTTCTTAGTCATCAGGACTTTCTCAAATTTTGAGTCCTTTAGTCTTTGAAGGAAACTGGGGAAATTGAGTATATTCTTACATTCTGTACTTATAGGGATTTCCCTGCATGAGTTCTTTTATATATGTGAAGTGGTATGCTTAGACTTGAAACGTCCCCTAAAGGCTCATGTGCTGTAGGCTTAGTTACCATCTGCTGGTATAATGGGAGGTGATGGAGATGTCTGGAAGTTTGGTCTGATTATCCCACTGGGGATAGGACCTTGAAGGGTCTATCTGGTTGCTGGCCAATTCTTCCCTCATCCAACTGTTTCCTAGGAGTGATGAGAAAAGCAGCTCCCCTCTGCCCCTCCACCATGACATACTAAATCACCTCAGGCTCAAAGCAATGTAGCTACTGATGGACAAAAATGATGAACAGAAAGCTCTGAAACTATGAGCCAAAACAAGTCTTTCTCTGTTAATTTCTTTCACATATTTTGGCTCAGCAACAGAAAACTAATACAAAAAAGGAAATAAAACATTTGAAGTCTTTACATTTTTTACTTATATGAGGTGTCTTATTAGTGTGAATCTTTTTGTCTTTTAAAGAAACTCAGGAAAATGTATGCTTTCCTACATTCCTCACGTCCAGAGGGTTTCTTTCCACTGAGAACTTACATGTATAGAAAGGAAAAGGAAACACACTCAAGAGGTTGTTTTACAGTAAGAGTGAAAAAGCTTTGAAAGTAACTGAGAGCACTCAAATTTACTGTATTCTAATAAAAGAGAAGAAAAAGCTTTTTTCTGGATTAAATCTTTGAGGTGAATGGAAATATGGGATGTTATAGCAGCTTTGGGTATTCAAAGGGCTTTTCTCTAGTACACCTTCTTTCATGTCTACAAAGAAAAATATAATAACATGATTATCTCCCATTACCTTCATTAATAAGGACTTCTCTCCAGTATGAATTATCTGATGTTGAATGTAACTGTAAGCAAAGACTTTACCACACTGTTCACATTCATAGAGCTTCTGAGTTTGTTCATGTATTTGGAGATAAGTGGACTACTGAAGGCTTTAGCAAACTATTTGCATTCATAAACTTCTATTCAGAATTAGTTTCATTCATGTTGTCTAGTCAAATTGAAGACGGTGAAGGCTTTAAAACATTGTTTGCATTCATAGATCTTTTCTCAACTGAGTTCTTTCAAGGATTTTTAAGGGAAATAATAAGCAAAGGCTTTACCACATTGTTTATACCATAAGGCTTCTCTCCAGTGTAAATTCTTTCATATTTTTTGATGGTAAGCAGACTGAGAAAAAAGTGTTCCCACATTGTTTACATTCATAAGGCTTTACTCCAGTATGAACTTATTCTCATATTTGAAACTCTGTAAGGCTTTACTGCAATGTGGACATTCATAGGACTTTATAAGTTCTTTCATGCATGTGAAGGTAAGCAGAAGGAAAGAAGGCATTACTACATTGTTTACATGCATCAGACTTCTCACCAGTATAATGCACTTAAAGGTGATGGGAAAAAGGCTTTCCCACATTGTTTACATTCATAGGACTTCTCTCCTATGTGAATTCTGTCGTGTGTGACGTCTCATGTGTGACATTAACTGCAACAAGTGAAGGCTTTACCACATGTTTACATTCATGAGTCTGTTCATGTCTATGAAGGTAAGCGGAACTAGTGCAGGTTTTAGCATGTTGTATACATGCATACGGCTTCTCTCCAGTATTACTACATGCATGTTTAGAATAGAACTGAAAAAAAATGAACATTTTTCCCACTTATACATTTGTAAAGTCCATTTTCAGTGTACATAATCATCTATGTTTGAGTACTTGTAAAAAAAAATAATTTCCTGTGCGATTTAAACTTAAGCTTCTCTTCACATTTTCCACTTTCATGTGGTCTGTTTGTGTGTGCACCTTAGATTTTCCCCAGAATTTTTGTTCTGACCTGCAATGTTTTGGTCTTCCTATAGAAGCCAGGTTTCTGAAGACTTTCTATATTACGTGTAAGTAAACATTCATCTGGGAAGGATGCAGCAAAGACCATTCTTCCTAGATAAATTTCACAGTCATATATTAAAAGCCCAATGAATTCTAAAATATCCTATATATGGGGGTGGGGCTGTAGCTCAGCGGCAGAGCGCTTGCCTAGCATGCATGAGGCACTGGGTTCAATCCTCAGCACCACATCAAAAAACTAAATAAAGGCATTCTGTCCATCTACAACTACAAAAAAAAATTTCTTTAAAAAGCAAAAATTGCTATTAAAAATATCCCATATATGTATAGCTGCAGAGTTGCAGCTCTGCCTGACTCAAATTTAAAGGTTATGTACATTCCTTAGTAAACAACATGTCATTGTTTCTTCATTTTGGGATGACCTAGTGTCCTCCCTAGGGATCTCCTGACACCTGCAGCTTCCAGGAGACATAGGCTGCTCTGAGGCCACAGAAGTAGATGATGCAGAGCCTGGATCAACTTATTTATTTTGATACTGGGATTGAACCCTGGGAAGTTTAACTACTGAGCCACACCATCAGCTTTTATGTGAGACAGGGTCTCACCAAGTTTTTACGACCTCGTTAAGTTGTTGAGGCTGGCATAGAACTTGTGCTCCTCCTGCCTCATCCTCCCAAGTCACTAGGATTACAGGCAGCATTGTGCCCAGCTTGATTTTATATTCTTGATTACAACTTCTTCAGTCACTTTCACCAACTTCTTTGGTGTTGATCGTTCCTTTTAAAATTACAGAATATCAAAAGTACTTATGAAACTTTTTTTTAAGTTCTTTGGTTTAGAGAAAACCATATTCTATGTACATTTCACCAATTTTCCTATTTGATATGTTACCTACCTAACAGATAATACTATATGCAAAATTTAAAAAAAACACCTTCTCAACTCTTTAAAGTAGCAAGATATATAATCATCTTGAAGCTAAAAAACCTTACATATCCTGCCACCGAAACAATAGATTGCAAGTATTTATTATATATCTTTTTAAAAAGCCATTTAACCAATTGAAATAATTTAAGGTCCTAAACATTATTGTGACCTGTATGTGTTTCTACCTGGACTGTGGTTTATACATTTTACTCAGCTTGCTTTCAATTTGGTAACCAACTTGGAGAAAATTAAGTTACAATTAGAACTTTTAAAAAAGAAAGAACTTTCCCTCCCTTCTTAACAGAAGGTATAATTATAGATAAGTTTTAAAACAAACATGCTAAAACTTATGTATCCAAAAATATAGCCCTATAGTTGCTGACTGTACTTCTAAAATTACACAAAAGTCAGCTAGAGTAAGTCCAGTGGATGAATGAGCTGAGAAAAAACTGATTTAGGTTTGAACGAGAGAGGAGCCGTTTTGGAGAGGGGGATACAAACTTTCTTCAGTTACTCTGAACACAACTGAAAATGAAGAACAGAAAAACAACTATAGTGAGCTACAGTAATGTCAATGGCCTAAGGTTAGAGTCTATTATACAGCATATACAAATAATTTAAGGTTAACAATATTCATTTATGAGAACAGCTTCTGATATAATCATGAAAATATTAGTTTCATTATTTTGAACCATAAATCATATGGTTCTGATTGTTAACTCTTAGGAATATAGAATAGTCACTACAATGAAAATACAGCATCAAGTTAAATAACACCATAAAGAATAAAAGAAATAATGGTATATGTTCCTGTATATAAGTCATACACACTCACTTATACAGTTGGGACATCTGGTAATATTATAGAATTGTTAGGTTTCTTAGATGTGATATTAGGTTTAGGTTATATAGCAGTCTGTATGAGTATGGTTTACAATGTCAACAACTTGGCTAGCTACATAATAAAATATGGGGTGTGTGTGTACATTTGGACACATCCATATACATATACATATATAAATGTGTAAATATGTATATTTATACATGTATAAATATACATAAGAAAACAAGTTGCTAATGATTATAAAATCTAGATGAAGAATATTTAATTGTTCAAGGTATAATTCTCTCAAATCTTTTTGTAGGTCTAAAAATTCTCAACACAAAAAAATTGTTGGGAAAAGCACCATTCATAGTATTAGATATTTCAAAGGACCAATACAGTATTCCTACTCTTCTTCTAAAATAAAAGATAACTGAATGTAAGATCTAAGGGATATAAACAGTTAGTCAACAAAAACAAATAAATAAAAACCTGAAACCAAAAGCAAACCAAAAAAAATTGGGAAATGACACTAGAGTGAAAATTTTAAACTATAGTTTTGTTATTAATATTTAAAATGATACAACAAGAACTTATGGTTATTAGTATAACTGGTAAGCAAAACAAGGAAATAGAGAAGAAAATAGTGATTTTAATGCATATTAGATAAAAATTTGACCAATTATACCAATAAACCTCATTTTGGAAAACAATTTCTATAATTTTTATAGTTGCATAATTGAGCAGGTAGGGCACTGATTTGTCTTATACAAATGAAGCCTTGAACAAAAGATATTTTCAAGCTCAATTAGACTATCACATATAAAAGTCATATCTAACAGAAATGAATGGCAGTTAATGGTCTATTAACAATTTTAAATACAAAAACTAAGAGGTATAGAAAAGAAGTTCCAGAAGCATTTAAGATGAAGTGCATCTCTAGGCACATAAGATGGTCCCCCACTGAGAATCGAGAGATCATAGTGAAGGAAGACCACAGAGTTGGAAAAGACTGCATCATATTAAGGATATATTACCAAATAATTCCTACTAGGTTTAAGGTACTGATATTTTATCATATCCAATTAGCCATAGGGTCTGTTGGCTATTAATGCTACATAGTAACTGAATTGGATTTTTCCACTTAGTTGTTACTTTGGTGGAAACAAATCTCAAACTTTATAAAAAAAATAAACTGAAAAATAAATTTGTTTCACAGAAGTTTACATTAAAATTAGTTCATTTTATAAATAATTCTACCCCTTTAAAATAAAAACAGCTAGTAATAAAGATTTCTAGTGCAAAACACAAAGGTCTCAAACCAAAATCATTTGTGATCCTAGCTGGTCACTTCCTATTTCCACCTCTGTCATGTCATTTCAAAGATGGAAAAGCTAGTGCTTCCTTTTCATTGAAATTGTTTTTACCTGATATTTTCATTCTTAATAAATGAAAGGCACAAACAAATATAGTATGTTTTAAGTCCTCATCATCTAAATCTTCCTAAGCCTGATAACCAATAGGTAACAAATAATATATATATATATATATATATATATATATATATATATATTGAAATAGGATATTTTTTCATTTCATCATTCTTTGACTTTTATAGGATAAAAAGGATAGAGAATACTTAACAGATTTTGTAACACAAAGGATATCAAAATTAAAATGGGGAAAGAATACAGTTTTAAACAGGAATTCATCAAAGGAAAGAAAAATACAATGACTTGGGAAAAAGTTTATCAGTTAAATATAATATTCAAATTGAAATGAAAGAGATTATCTGTTTAACAAAGTTTATCAAAAGTAACTTATAAAAAATAGTTAAAGTGTGAAGTTGAAATTGAAAACTGAAAATTATTATTTGAGAGCAACACACTCTAAACTCAAACATACTACCAGAGTGAAACATTTAAGTTGAATATGATGCTTTCAATAGGAACCTGTAGAATTAATCATCATTAAAATTATATGCCAGTGATGGAGAAATTTGTCAACAAGCAAACAAACCAGTTACCTGATTGCAATAGTTTTAGTACAAATCCAATTTGCACTTATAGTATGAAAACTGTTAATTCATTAAATGTACTCAACAGGTATTTAAATAATATTGTTAAATTATAGTACTGTAAAACCAGTGAAGTTTTAAATATTTAAGATTAAAATGTCAGTGGAAACATTCCTTGTATGAATGTATTAAAAAATACTCCCAAATATAAAGCCAAAATTACTCATTAGAACTTTAAAAGACAGAAAATAACTAAAAACTCTAGTCTGAAAGGTAATAATAAATACATAAATTGTGAAGTAAAGCCAGGAATATAAAATTACTTTGAAACAGCTACTTATATCCATTTTAATGATGAATTCAAGGATACAATGTTAAAGACATATTTAAAAGTCTAGCAGTGGGGTAAGACAGGTGAATCAAACTTTGTTTGTATCCTAAATAATTACAAGAGACTTTGAAAATGTAGTGTTTTCTTTCCAGTTAAAAAATTTCTATCCATTGCCTCTATCTTTGGTGTCACTGCCACCAATATACACAGTATACAGCTTAGAAACCTAATTACTATCTTCAACTAGGAAAAAGTAAAACAACATTATTTCTTTAAAAATAAGATGTAAAGAATGTAATCCTACTTAATTTTGTCTCATGGTCCCACATATCTGAAATATCATGCCAAAAAGTAAAAGTCCAAAAGGGAACATCATCACTTGCTATAACTGCATCAAAAATTTAGCTACTGTACGCTGGTGTGATGACAGCCAGTAGTATGCAGAGGCTACAGAAAGACATAATTACACAAGTTTAGATCACAATTAGGAAAAGGAAGGTTCAGTTTAATGTGAAACTGAAACACAGACAACAATGACTTCACGTAAATATGCTACAACTTTGTTCTCTTGCAGTTTAAAAGGACAGTGTAAATATCTTAAATTTACACAAAACATTAGGAAACAAGGTAGTTGTTCATGATTAAAATAAAATAGCAATGTAAATTAATTTAACAGTGTTAAATATATTCACATGATCACCATTGTGATTCAAATGGCCACTAATAGAGTTACATATCAATATATGTACATAACATTTGCCACGACAGTTTTTGTTAAGTTTGACATTTTGCAGACCAGGTAATTTTACAAGACAAACTTGTGTCAACTCTTCATATTATGAAAGGAATCAAATATTGTTAAGTAGTTTCATTCCTCTGGTGGAGGGGTGACCCTCTAAAAAGTCCTTGCAAATTGAAGAGAGTTCTACCTTCTTGAATATTTGAACTTGTTGACCAAGATAGATTCCTATAAGCTGAGGATAAACAAATCTTAAGAATTAACGAATCTCATAACATTGTCAGTGGCATTTAGCAGATATCTGCTACAAACAGGAACACTGGGTCCTATAGCAGAGCCTTCTGAGAATATGGTTGCTGTGGCTGAGGCGGCTGATGGTTGCCTCCCGGTTGAGTCAGGGTTGACGATGTTAAATTGTAGTTTGGCATCTGGGACATATTAGTTCCTGCATTCTGGTATATAGTGACATCAGCAGTTGCAGCAGTAGCAGTGGGAGGAGGACTATATATTGAAGCCTGGTTGGGATATGTATTTCCTTGAACCATTGCACTGTGGAGGGAGAAAAACATCCAATTAGCCAACTACCAAAATATAGCCATTAAGAGATAAACAGTAAAGCCATTTGTTAAACACTCATTCATCTAAATTCTTAATTCTTTTTTTGTTGTTGTTGCACTTGAGCACAATGACTTTATTTATTTACTTATTTATTTGTTCATTCGTCCATTTGTTTGTTTATTTAATTATTTATTTATATGTGGTGCTGAGGATCAAACCCAGGGCCTCGCACATTCTAGGTGAGCACTCTACAGCTGAGCCCCCATTTAAATTCTTTTGATAACTGTTTATTAAACATTTGACACAGATGTCAGACATTATTATTTGAGGCACTGGGATGCTGTAGAATAAAAATAAATCACTACCATCATAGAGCTTCCACTCTAGCAGAAGCCAATGGGTTATAAGTGCTGTGAGAAGGAAGAGAGCCTGTTAGTAGGACTAAAAGTCCTGAAGCAAGTGATTCTAGTTTCTGTATGGTGGAAGAGAAAGGCCTTTCAGATAGAGCAACTGTTATGGTTTGGATATGTGGTGCTTTTCCTGTTTGAGACAATGCAAGAATGTCTTGAGGTCAATGATTAGATTATGAGAGTTGTGACCTGGTCAGTGGATTAGTCCACTGACATGGGTTAACTGGGTGGTAACTATAGGCAAGTGTGGTGTGACTGCAGGAGATAGGTCACAGGGGCATGCTTTTGGGGCTTATATTTTGTCCCTGGCGAGCACGGCTCCCTCTCTGCTTCTGTGTTGCCATGCCCTTCTGTCATGATGTTCTGCCTCATCTGGAACCAAAAACTAGGAAGTTGGCTATCTATGGATTGAGACCTCTGAAATCATGATCCAAAATAAACTTTTGCTTCTCTATATTGTTCTTGTCAGATCTTTTGGTCACAACGAGACAAAGCTGACTAAAACAGAAGTATTTAAACAAAGACCTAAAATAAGGAAGGGAAGGAGCCATATCAATTATCTAGGAAAAGTTTGTTTCAGGTAGAGAGAAAAGAAGCCTTTGAGGAGAGAAAACACCACACATGTTCAAGGAACAGCAAGGAGGACAAAGAGGCCTATGGCCAAGTAAGCACAGGTAAGAGTGATATATGATAGCAGAATTGAGGGGCCATAGCATATATAGTACCTAGAAGGCCACAAAGATTCTGGCTTATAATGAGATGGAGAGACATTGGTTGGTTTTGAGCAGGAGGGTGATGTGATATCACTTAGATTCACCCTGAAACTAGGATAGAAGCAAGAACAGTGGAGACTATTAGATTTTTCCAGGTGAGAGCTGACAGGCAGTCAAAGCCAGGGTGGAGAAGGAAGAAAAGGGCATTCACATATTTTGAAGATCATGTCATCAAAATATAATTATGGACAAAGTAACTGGGAATGCCTGAGGATAGGAGAGATAAATTTACAGTATTTATTTTATACTTAGTAAAAATAACTGGCAGAATGGCCATTCACTGAAGAGGAGAAGAATCAAGAATGGTTTTGAACATGTTAAGTGAGAAGTCTAGAAAATATACAAGAAAACATAATACATTAAGCAGTCAGATATTCAAGTCTGGAGTCCAGTGGAGAGGGTAAGAGTAGAAAAAACATTTGAGTGTCATCAAGCATATACATGGTGCTTAGAGTCACAGAGCTGAATGAGCTAACCTATAGAGTGTGGACAGAGAAAAAAGCAGTCCATCTGGTCAGCCCTACACATCTGAAAGATAAGAGGAGTAAGGCCAAAGAAACTGAGTAGTAGTAGCAATGAATAAAAGAAAACTAATTGTCATAATGGTCATGACCAACTATAATAGTATTTCAAAAAAGAGGAAATAATAAACTGTAAAATTGGGTACAAAAACAAAATTGACCCCATGATCTGGTGATATGGAAATCACTGGTGTTCCTAACAAGAATAATTCCAATGGACTATTGATAATGAAAGACTGATCGTTTCATTTCTCTTATTTTCTTAAAAATACAGAATAAAAGAAACCACCTATATACCACCCCACCACATTTATCAACTCTACCATTACCTATTCAGATCTGACTATCCGTATGTGAAACTGTTAATACAGAGTCTGACCCTATCAATTTTTAGTATCGCTATTAATGCCACCTCTGAAGGAATACATGTTCAACAGATGTTTTTTTGTAGAACATGTCATTGAAATATTAGCTGCCTTCCTGGCTGGGCTCATTTGTTTATTCTCTAGTTAATTCTTAGCTTACCTTCATTTTCACTAGGATACATTCCTTGATTTCCCACTTTTCTAGAATGGTTCCTCCTGTGTACCATCAGAGGACCCTGAATGTATAACTATCATTGTATATTCTCTGATAGTTTCCTTTTTACTTGTATGAATCCCTACTAACCTATAATATCTAAGAACTGGAACTGAGTCACATTGCACAGGACACAGTTTTATACAAGAACTTGCTAAATATTTGAAAAATAAATGTTTAAGTGTTAATTATGACAATTTCAGGTGCTATATTAAGCTAGTGAGGTGTATTTCTTTATTCCTTATAAAGGTTTCATAAAACTTTGAGTCAATTTAAGAATCTATGTATAAATGTACCATATATATATATACATACACATATAAATGTACTATATATATATACATACACACATATACATATATATACATAAATATACATACAAAAATGTGTTTGCCTAGTGTTTCAGTGTAGAAATAAGAAAAATGATAGCAGAGCAAATGTAATATAACAAAATTGGAATAAGTGAGGGTCAGGGTTAGAAGTCTACTTGCTTGAAGTGTGCTACATATTTGACTTGAGTTTTCTAGTTGCAAATTACGGACAATGAGAATTTTTTGTTGTTTTTGACAGGCAGGATTTATTTCTTTGTTTTCCTTGATCTTCAGTACACATCTAAAAAGACTTTTTTAAAATTTTTCTACAGATAATTTTGGTTTCAGAGTTCAGTTTTTCAGACTTCTGTCATTCTTGGGCAATCTTATTATTCATTGGAGAAGGTAGCACTGATTCAGTTCTCAAAAGTTACTTGTAGAGATGGTAGTATTTTAAAGTGATAGTAAATGACTTTATAAGGACAGCAAAGCTTGTTTATTTGCTGTTTTTAATTTGCTTCTCCTACCCTGAGGTTCAAGGACAAATCAGTGTATGTATGGCAGACATCTGACATATAAACATTACTTAGAGTTTCTTAATTTCAAAACACTTCCTATTTAGTAAAAGCAAACATAAAAATATGTAGTTTATATTACAATATAAGTTATAAATAAAGATATATGCACAGTTCCTTTAGGTGTTTAAAGAGGTGAATAAGTTTTCCAAGAAAATATACTCAAGTTGTGTTATTCTAGATCAGAAGGGGAAGAAAAAAGTAAGAAAGATGTTCGGACAATGGTGGAATGGAATGGCATGGTACCCATGGTATAGGAAAGATGGAAAGTGTGAAAGGCCTGATGTGTGCTGGGAATCACCCTGTTACTAACTGATTGAAGATACCCCTGGAGATACTGACAAGGATTGAAGAACATGTAGTCCTAGGAGCACGCTAAGCAGCTTAACTCTTAATACTGAGAAAGCTCATAAAGAACTTTTAAATGGAAATAGGATAGATGAATTTACAGAGGCAAGATTAGAAGCCAAAGAACCACGAAGATTAGGCAAGAAATTCTATAGTGTTTAACTGCAAGATATGATGATATTAATATGGAAGAGTTACTTAGGAAATTAGCAAATAATTTTATGTTGGATATTATGATAGGGGAACAGTGCTGAGCAGACATAAAATAAATATTGGGTGAATTGTAGAGTTTTGTTCCAGGATACTGGGTAGACAGTGAAACTTTAAATTGAAAGTAAGGAAGTACATAGTTAGAATAAATACAGTAAAAGCTAATATTCTTGAAATGTTTAGTATGTGCTAGTTTGCTATATGTATCACTCATTATTAGTTCATTACACTGTGATATATAGTTATATTACAGTAAGTCAAATTTTTTACACCAATAGGAACCACAATATTGCACTATCACAGTATAGAGGTCACGTGTGTTAAGCTCTGGAGCAGAAGGCCTGGCTTTGAATTGAAGTTAGTAGGATCTTAGAACCCTCTCCCCGTCTCAGTTTCCCATTTTATAAATGAGAAATACTAGTATAGCTTCGCCCTAAGTTATTACAAGAAGCAAATGAATCAATATATATAAAGCATAAAGTAGAGTGCTTGGCAGATACTAAACGTCCCATGCCTTCTTAAGTGACTCTGGAATACTAGATGTGACAATAGGATAATTCCTTAAAATTTCCAGGCTTCTCCAATATGTGACTCTTTGAGAATGAATATTACAATAGTGAGGGTAATACAGAGTATCTATAGACACTGATGGAAAGGTTTCTAGAAATTATGCTTGGGTCACCTAGAAATGTCTGTTACACAAGTCAGGATATCATGACTTGTAGACTACATGCTAGTAAACTCTTAAAGTTTATTTGTTTCAAGGGGAAGAATTCTGCTTAGATTCCCAATAAAGCAAGCACACACATAAAATACTTAAAAATTCATAATGATTTAACTACATGACTAAGAATATAAGTAAATGCCAAAAGAACTGGGCCTCTGTCATTGAATAATCAGTTAGCTATCTGCCTCAAGAACCACAGAGGCAAATCATGTTTTTCATCTTTTCTTTTCAAATGTGCACTCTCTTTAATGAAAATTAAATTCCAATATAATACAAAAATAAGGAAATATTTGCTTTCTTAAAGAGATAGCCCAGGGTGTATATTCCAAAACAATAACAGAATTTAGATTTTACGTAAAATTTGTGGGAAAATGATAAATTATAGTTACAAATCAGTTTTTTAAAATAAATTATCAAATATCATCATAGATTCAAAATCACAAAAATATTCCACTTATACGAATACAAAAAATACAAAACTACCCCCCAAATACAGAAGTTGAGTGAGTTATTCAGTCAATGGACTGGCTTGTAGCTAAAACTGTAGTATCAAATGGGTTCCTATAAAATCCACTCAACACCATAAATGGGGCTGTCTGGAAACACTGATGACCTCTATCTCAGATTTCTTATTCAGATCTATGCTTACTGATGATTGGAGGCAATTAAAGAATTTTAACAGCAAAATCACAAGTAATAGTCAATGTATCAAATTACTTTGAGTAAGAAGCCTGAGTCTGCTGACTAGATAGGGCCGGGTTTGCAGATGGTGGGACTGCTCCTTGGCTGAGAGAAGACAGTTGCTCTGGAGGAAGACTGTAGCTCTGGAGATGACTCATCTGGGCATTCCCTGCAACCAGGTAAGCACCACTCTGATGAGGCCCTGGATATACCTAGGATGGTTATTGAGAAAACATACTTGATTGTAAAACTTTCACACACATTCCAAACATTTTCTGAAGAAGCACTCAGCTACAAAAAGAACACATATTATTTCTCTGGAATCATGTTTTAAAAACTTACTTCTGTCAATAAGCATTTTATAAAAAACACTTTTTAGTGATGTGGACAGCTGAGGATTTTTGTTTTTAAACATTACCTGAACTTTTTATTGCAATACAGAAGCAATAAAGGAAATTACCTTGAAACTTTATACTAACATAATATTTCTATTTCATAGACTTAATATTTTGCATAATAATATGGAATCCAAAATGACATTTAGGAGGCACATTTTAGGAGACTACAATGCCATAAATTCTATTTATAATATAAATTTCCTAAACTGCAATTTATTGAACCTGGAGCAACTTAACTTTCTAAAACAAGGGTGAGCAAGTTAACTTTCTAAAGCAGGGGTCAGCATGTTTTCTTATAAAGGGCCAGGTAGCAAATATTTTAGGATTGTAGGTCATATGGCCTCTGTCACAACAACTACAATCTACAGGTATAGAATGTAGCTACAGACAATGAGAATAGCTATGTTTTAATGAAAGTTATCTAAAAAACAACAAACAAACAAACAACAACAAAAACAGGAGGCAGGCTGGATTCATTTGCTTACTACTATATCTAAAAAATTGTACTGTTTTTAGTCTAAAGAGATTGAAGTTTTTAAATACCAAAAGTCTTAAACATGGAATTATTAATATTCTATAATATTCACTTTTTAAAAGACAACTTCTGTCTTTGTAATAAAATTGTTACTATGTGGGCTGGGGTTATGGCTCAGTAGTGGAGTGCTCGCCTAGCACAGGTGAGGCACTGGGTTCTATCCTCAGCACCACATAAAAATAAATAAATAAATATATTAAGAATATTGTTACTATGTGTTAAATTAATATGACAACCACCAAGAGGCAAGGACAATAATCATCATGGACTTCTGTTAAGCCACAACACATACCATATCAGAATCCAAAAGGTCTTCATTATAAACATAGGTCTACCAGCTCCTATAACTATTTTACTTTTTTCTTTACATGATTTTTTTTTTTTTTTTTGGCCTGACTCAAACTAGTACTGAAGACCCTTGAGAAGATATCATCTAGCCTTATGTTTCTAGGGCTTGGCTGTTAGTGCTAGACCCTCATCTCAGAGAAAATGGCCCATTTAAAAAAAAAAATTCTGAACTAAGTTTGTGATAAATCTTTGTAAACAAAAAAGAATCTGGCTGATTATTCCTTATACCTGGAAATTGCTGAATTTATGGAAAAGGGGCTCTTAAACAGTTGCTTCAGATGAAAAGAAAAAAAAGGGGTCTACAGTGCATTATATGCATTTTATGTGAAAAAGGGGGAAATCCCTTTTAAGCAACTTTTTAAAAACATATGAAAATATTACATTTTGTTGGTTAACAGTTTTTCAATTCCATTTTTCCCATTGCATTTAAGTTTTCCTTTATGTGCTGCTAAAAGTCATTAGATATTTAAGAGAATTTTCCCATCTCTGAAAATGGTACATTTTAATTTGTGGGTTTTTAAAAAAAATACAATATTGAGATAATACATACAAAAGGCTGTACATATGTAGTGTACCCAATTTGAGGAGTTTGGCGATAAGTACATGCTTGTGAAATCATTACTATAATCTATGCAATGAACATCCAACAATCCAAAAGTTTCCTGGTACTCTCTATTATTTTTGTGAAAGAACACTTCGTATAATCAGGTCATTGTAAAATAAAAATAGTAGATACTCAGAAAAACTTAGTAATAATTAAAAATTTGACTCAATAAATTACAGTTTAAAAAAACTGATAAAACTACAGTTCTTAACCAAATCATTATATACAAAGTTTGAAAATATGTAGATATTAGGTCCTCAACTTTAAAGATTCTTATTCAATGGTCTAGAGTAGAACCAAAATAACTATTTAAAATAAAATAAAATAAAAAGATTGATGGCTGATTTTGCTGCCTATTGCTATATAAGAGCAATACAACTACTGGTATATTTAATATATTATAAATTGCATATATCGAGTAAAAAATTGTATTAAACTTTATTCTCACTCTAAACATTACTTTTAGAAAATTTCATATTTTACAAAAATACAGCTATTACAGCAATTTCAAATGCATTAGAAAAGTTAAAACAATATTCTTGAGCTTTTAAAAGCATACCTGAGAACCAGAAACACCAGATGACTGCATATAATACTGCTGATTCTGTAATTTTGCATACATGGAATACATGGGATCTTCATTCATTAATTTAGTATACAATGAAAGTGCCTCCATCACTTTAACATTAAGTTCTGAGAGTTCTGAATGTTTCCTGAAACATTACACAATAATTTGAAACATAACTGCTTACTTAAATGATAAAATATTCTAAACTATGACATATCAAAATAGCAAAAATTAATATTGGTAGACATTATTAAAGATTCAACCTATGTAAAATTATCTTGTATTTTAGTGCTAAGGCAACCAAAACTGTTTAAGATTTAGGTACTGTGCTGAGGGGAAATATAATTTATTACAATTGACGGTACCCTGAAATACTTAAGATTTCTCCAATTATTAATAAATGAATCATTTGTGGGCTCTGGTAATGCCAGGTAGGCTACTTAACTCTTATTTGTTTAAAAAAAAAAAAAGAATATAGGGAGAGTCAATTAAATCCTCACTTTTAAAAAGGGCAAATGAGTCCAATTCCCCACATCTAGTTGAAAACAACTGAATAAGGAATGGTTTCTGTGAAAGCAAATAGAGCTCACTCTGAAGTTTATAGAGACAGTTTTAAGGACAAATATACACAATACAGATATAGTCCATGTTCTTTTACCTATCAATATCTTCCAGCTTTTCATCAATGAGGGGTCCCATCTGGTGACACATTGCTAATATAACAAGATTTGAAGAAATAAGAAAATGTAATAAAAGAAACTGAACCATTGATACATAATTACAAAATTTTAATAATAAAAGATTTAATTTGGAGCAATAAACTTAATATTAATTAACGTTAGTCAACAGAATCCAAAACTCATTTTCTCAGAATATGACAGTGACAACTTAATCTATAAAACTAATCTCAAAATTAAGAATTTTTTCATTTCATAAAATTCTAGAATATTGAATTAAAAGTTTAATTTGGATAAAAAGTATGAGAATTCAAACTTCACCCAAGGTTTAAACTGCATTTTAAAGAGTCAGAGTAAAGCTGGGTTCAGTGGCATAAGCCTGAAATCCCAGTGATCCAGGAAGCCTGAGACAGGAGGATTGAATGTTTGAGGCCTGCTACAAAAACTTACAAAGACTTTTTTTTATTTTCACAAAAATAAAAATTCATACATACATAGAGCTGGGGATGCAGCTCAGTAATTCAGTGGTAGAGCACCAGTGGGTTCAATCTCCAGTACCACACCAAAAAAACAGTAAGACTGAGAAATGTTTTGTTTAAAATCATTCTTAAAAACCATTCTATAACTGTGCCAGGCAAGATGGTGTACAACTGTAATCCCAGTAGCTCAGGAGGCTTAGGCAGGAGGATGGTGAGTTCAAAGACAGCCTCAGCAACTTAGCAAGGCCCTAAGCAACTCAGTGAGACGCTGTCTCTAAATAAAATATAAGAAAGGGCTGGCAATGTGGCTCAGTAGTTGAGCGTCCCTGGACTCAAACCCCAGTACCAAAAAAATAAAAAATAAATCTATAACAGAACAATAGATAGAACCTCCAATTATTCTCTTTGCAAGGTAAACAGAAAACAGGTTTACCTTCTAGATGAAGTAGCTCTGGGAGATCTGGTTGATTATCACTGGGGTCAGTACTTTGCAACATCTGTAGCAACTGGTCCATTTTATCCTACAGGAATTAAATAGTTAATATAAAAAACAACTGAACTTTATGCAACATTATGTTTTCACTTCTTTAACTAGATAAGGGACATAAAACTTTCATCATTAAGTTATAGAAACTTCAATTTTGCTTTTATGTTTTAGTATCCCATGTATTATCTTTAATACCATGTGTAAACAGTTGAGCGCTATTCCTATGTATTTTAACAGATATTCTCTAAAATTAGAAGAAACAGAACCACATTTAAACTTAAATGTGTGAGTTCTTCAATCTTTTATATCATGATAGAGGATTTCACTTTGCTTTGTAGCTGCTGCAGCTTAGACACACAGGGCAGGTGTAATATCTCTCTCAAGATGGGTATTATGACTAACAACTCAAGTCATGAATACTTCACTCAGCTCTATTACAACTGTTCTTGTAAGCAGAGCTCTAAGGATTTATTTTGTGTTTTCCTTTTTTTACTTTTTTCCCCCTGACAATTTTATTCCTGATTCTTTTTTGTTAGTACAGTCTTCACCATTTCTCTAAAAGAACACTTTCCAAATTTTGTGCTCCTGTCTCCCCTAAAAGAATGCTAAACTATCTATAAATACATTTACATCTTTTAGAGATGATTTTTCATTTTCTTCACAAGTTTAAAATAATACAAAAGATGTGACTGCCAGGTCATTAAATATTGGCATCTCAAATAAAACAGTTCTGCTTTTACAGATATGCATTTAAAAAACAGTCTGGGGCTGGGGATGTGGCTCAGGGCTAAAGTGTTTTGCCTATGAAGCCCTAGATTAGATCCTCAGCACCACAAAGAATGAAAATAAAAATAAATAAATAAAACCATCTTTGTTAGGAATTTCAAATTGTTTATTTTTCTCTTTGAACTCATCAGATTTCCACTCAATTTTTTTGAAATTTTTTTTAGTTGTAGATGGACACAATACCTTTATTTTATTCATTTTTATTTTTATGTGGTGCTGAGGATCAAACCCAGTGCCTCACACATGCTAGGCAAGCACTCTATCACTGAGCCACAACCTGGGCCCTATCCCTACAAATTTTTATCTTAGTGTAGTATAACTGAAAGTCATTTACTTATGACTATATCAAATTTCCTCGCAATAAAATTATGTATATAAACTGACAATGCTCCAAGTATTAAATTCATCTGTATGAGTTAATGATTACTATGGGTCAAAATAACATATTTCAACTTTTAGAAAATAAAATAATCCAGCAATCGGCACTGATTCCACTCTTATTTTTTTGTTTTTACAGGTAGAAGTGACAAAAATATTTATTCATAAAATAGAAGCTTTTACAGCATCATCATTAAGTCCTTATAGTATCCTCTGCATTTAACACCAGGGATTATAGTGGCTTATCATTAAAAATTATGTTTAATTATCTACTAGTTGACAATTCCATTTGTTCCTCCCACTTTTTTTCTTTTTCTGTAGCAAAATATATAAAACCATCTGATCTATTTTACTCAGTCATTTGTCATTACTTTCTTAACACCAACTCCAATATTTGAAATGGTCCCTGTAAATTTTTATACTGTAAGGCAATGCACCACAGTAAGGTTCAAGATGAGCCAGGGGTAAGGCTTTCTTCTGTACAAAGAACAAAGGCAAAGGGAAATTATAAAAGGAGAGGAGAAAAAGAAATGACCTACAGTGTCAGGGTCAGTACTTTGATAAATTTTAGGAAACAGTATTTATGGAAAATGAGAAAGAACTGAAAAGATTCTTCTAAAACGATCTATACCCAGGGATCAGAAAATTTTTTTCTGTAAGGGCCAGAGAGTAAATATTTTAGGCATTGCAGGCCATATTATTTCTACCGAGGTTACTCAATTCTATGACAGTGCAAAAGTAACAGAAGAAAATATGTAAACAAATGTAGATGTGTTACAAATTTGGCCAGCAGGTGATAATATTCTATATGGCTTGAAAGTTCCATAATTTAATATTGTACTATTAAGTTAACACAGCTATGTTAATAGTTTTTCAAAAAAAGGAAATAACATTAATAAGTTTGAACAGGAAAAGACAACCACAAACATGTTTAAAGCTGAAAAAGTGAGCAATTTACATCTTTTTTTCTTATATGTAATAATACAGAAATTTCACCATTTCTCTAAAAACACACTTCAAATTTAGTGCTCCCGTCTCCCCTAAAAGAATGCTAAACAATGCTGAATAATTTGGCAGTATCAACATGTAAAACACACAGATCCTTCAATTCAGCAAAAACTTATGTAAATAGGATATTGTGATTTAAAAAGCCTATATTTAAATCCTAATAATACAAGTTTAGGCACTATTATTGGCTCCAAAAATGACTGTCACCAAATTGACACTGCATTTTCAAACAAGTCACTGAAAGTAAGCATTGTTACAGATAATAACAATGACATGGAGACATTTAACATAAAGTTAGCATAAGTTTTTCCCAAAAGCTCAAATGTGTTCAATACAAGAAGAAACCATGGTTTATTCCAATGACAATTTAATCTTTAGAAACAATAGTTTGGCTTATTCAACAAATTCATTCAGTAAGTGTGCCTTTCTCACTAATGTGCAAACAATCTTACTATGCTTGTTGGGTATAATTGGAAAACAAGTACTCTTGCATAAAATCAGTGAGTGTAAAAATCCTATTTTGCTGAAAAATTTGGCAGTATCAACATGTAAAACACACAGATCTTTCAATTCAGCAATTCAATTCTTGTACATCTTAAAGAAACACCAAGAAAAATGTTGAAAAAATGTCACTGTTTGTGCTAGCAAGAAAAGCTAGAAACTTCCCATCAGTTGAGGAATTAAATAAATCAAGAGTATATCCATGAAATATAAAGCAGGAACCTAAAATAATGAGGTCCTGATAGAATTAAAAATAGCGGGGGGCGGGGGGAGAGGAAATTTCAAAAGCGATCTGTGTTTTGTCTATGTTTTTTAAGTTATTATTATAACAAAAAAATAGATTACTCAACTAATTAATTATTTAAAAAAATTCCAATTTCAGTACAAAGTACCAACCACTATTACCAAGGAAATCACTTACTTCATCAATAAAGGCTGGTTCCGGCTCCGGTTCTATTGTTTCTACCTGAACATCATCACTAAATTGTACCGTCTTCTTTTCTGTTTTAACTGTAAAATATATAAAAATTATCTTTTCCTTATGATATATTTAAAATTACATTAAGGATTTTAAGTTCTAAGAGAAAATTTAGATTTTTTTCTTTAATTTCCATCAAGCTGAGAAATTTAAGGAATAAATGGGGTTGCAGATTTAGGCAAAAAGATATAACAGTACTTTATGAAATTCAGTCAAGATTTCTTAATATTCTCTTGTTAAAAATTTTGTTTTCCATGAAAAAGACCACTAAAAGTAACTTATTTCTGAAATGAAAATTATTCAGCTATCACATTAAGAGAATTCAGTAAACTGTTCAGGAAAAAAAAAGTTTTATAATCACATTAGTAAAATCTTCAACTTAAAAACAAATCCTTTTTAAATTATTGAGCCTTCAAAGAAAAATCTCATTTGGAAAAGAAGCACACACTTTTTCACCAAATAGGGAAATAGCTATATATTCTCTGACGAGCCACTCATAATTTCTACAAAGAGAATGACATCCTCCAGGCAAAAGAACTTTTAGTCAGTGGTCTTGGCAAAAATTTTCCAACAAATCAGCCTATATTTTCTAGTCACATTATACTTTAAAATGAAAATGTGGTCATCAAGAGATCCGAAAACCATTGGTCAGAAGCACATTTTTCTTTTGTTCACCAAAGCAATTTTTAAAAATCATTTAATACAACTTGTAAATATGTGAATACAAGGTTGTTATGAATATGGCAAACTCCAAATAATAATACTAAGAGGCACGTAAACCTCTAAAGGAATGAGCTCCTCCCTTCTTTGTTTCCTCTTTCTTTTTTTTTTTGGGGGGGGGGCAATACTAGAGATTAAACCCAGAGGCACTCAACCATTGAGCTATATCCCCAACTCTTTTTATTTGTTTGTTTATTTTTATATTTTGAGACAGAGTCTTGCTAAGCTGCCAAAGAAGGACTCAAACTAATGATCCTCCTGCCTCAGCATCCTGAGTTGTTGGGATTAGAGGAATGAGCCACTACTCCCAGTTTGAACTTCCTCTGTATTATTTATCCTTATATCAATGAGGTCACTTAAAATTTAAAGGAATGGTAATAATTAAGATAGGGATATGCCAGCAGCACAATTAATGAAAGGAAGTAGTATTTACTAAACTATTAGATGTACTTAATAGAATATTACACATCCCCCAGCAAATCTCCAAAACAATACTATGATATATGCCCACTTAATAAATAAGGTGGTTAAGAAAGGTTAATAACTCTTCAACAAAGAAAACTAATAAATGGCAGGCTTTGATTTGAATGCCAATCTACTGTTTTATTAGCCCATACCAGTGGAAACTGGCCTATAATTTTATTCTGAGAACAAGTAATCATATCACTTAAGCATTTTGTCTTATGTGCTTTCATATTAAACAGAAATGGTTTAAATTCCAACATAAGAAATATACTTATCCCATTCAAACCCCATAAAGCAAAATAATACCATACAAAAAGAAAGTTTCAGCTGATTGATTCCCCATGGGGGAAAAGAGATCTGCTACAGGCATATTTGCTTTTTATATCTTGAACTATTAACAAGTACAAAGCTGGGACAGCAGTGCATTGGCTGTTACTCATGAAACAACACATGGCCGACTTCATATGCTGACAATGCACAAGTTTACAGCCCTTTCTCTCAGAGGCACTAATATTACATATATGTGTGGTATATAAAAAACACTATAAAAGTGTTTTCACAATCTTACTACATCTCTAAAACAAAACAAGCTAAGTAGGGCATATGTTTCTATTTAACAGGTTAACACAATGAATAAATTCCATAACACTTCTTAATGGAAGTGTTTTACACTTTATAAGGGCATCTAGGCAGATATATAAATATAATAAAGAAAAATCCATAGTCTATGTTAAATTAATCTTAATAGTCAGGGTTTGAATTCTTAGATTATTCTTCTGGTACTTTTAAATACCCACCTCAGACACATCAGCATTTAAAAGTAATTTCTCAAATTTCATTGAGAAGATTACAAATTATCTTTGATATGTTGACAGAATGAAAAATACTCACTCATTTCTGGTTCAGCAGTGAGATCTGCAGTCACAAAATTAGAAGGAAATAACCCCATGCCTTGATGGGTTTCCCCTTTCCACCAGTTGGGATCACTATGATAAACAAAAAAGAATACTTTGTAATAATAAAGACTTTTATTTCTATAAATCTTCATTTTTTACAGTGTTTCTTATTAAATTAGAATTTATAACAATCCAATAAAGGAGCCAAAGAATATCTTCATTAAAAATAAGAAATGAGGCATTAGAGAAGACAAAAAGGTATTAACCACACAGTTCTTTATCTTTTTAAGGGCCAACGAGTGTTTTGGGAATTGAATAAAAAGCTATAAATCTCTCCCCAAAAGAGGCCCTATTTATAGTTAAAAACTGTCAACTTCAAAGAGTTCTTTCAGTCTAGCATAAAGGTAGGCTCATTAATCCAAATCTCCATTCCTAAATCATTTTTCTTTCTAATACACATCAGCAAGTTTTTTCTCCAACAGAAGACATATAAGAGGATACCTTTTACAGCACAACTTTCCAAGAAACACACTCCCTGATGTGTACGCACATTCACCACTGTATCCCCACTGCCTAGTACATGAAAAGCTAACAAGTCTTCAGTAAAGATTTTTTGAAGGAATGCAGGACCAAGGTTTTGTACAATTTCCAGTTAACTGTCTCAAGTTTACATGATTTTTCTTCCTTGAGAAATCATATGAAAATAAAAATCCTACAGAATGTTTATCCCTCTAAAATTCTTATGTTGAAATCCTAACCCCCAGAGCAATGGTATCAAGGTAAAGTCTTTGAGAAACAATCAGGTCATAAGGGCAGAACATTCCTGAATGGAATTAGTGACTCCAAAGAGCTCATTCACCTCTTCTGCTATGTGAGAACAGAATACTAAATGACCATACAAAAATCAATAGCTTTCCTCTACACCAATAATAAATCTGCTGAGAAAGAAATCAGGAAAATAACACCATTCACAATAACTTAGAAAAAATAACAACGCAAGGAATAAATTCTATCCATGGTTTAAGACCTCTATGATAAAGAAAACTGAAGAAAGAAACTGAAGACTGCACTAAAGAAGACTGAAGAAGATCTTTAGAAGATAGACATCCCATTGTTCATGGATAGAAAGAATTAATATTGTTAAAATGGTCACATTACCAAAAGCAATATACAGATTCGACATAATCCCTATCAAAATAACAATGATATTCATCACAGAACTAGAAAAGTTAAGTCTTAAAATTCATTTGGAAGAATAAAAGACCCAGAATAATGAAAGTAATCCTAAATCAAAAAAGCAATGCTGGAGGTGTCATCATATCTGACTTCAAAGTATTAGATTGCAGAATTATACTAACAAAAACTGCATGGTACTGGTATAAAACCAGACACAAACCAATGCAACAAACTAGAAGACAGAAATAAGCCCCACAGATAGAGTCATCCAATTCTTGACAAAGGTGTCAAAACCATACATTGGAAAAAAGACAACCTTTGTAACAAATGGTGCTGGGTTATCATTTTGTAGAATAAGATTATATCCCTCTCATCCTGCACAAAAGTCAACTCAAAATAGCTCAAAGATCTAGGTAGACCAAAAATTATGCCACACCTAAGAAAACACGGAGGGTCAGCACTCCAACAAACGGGCACAGGCAATGACTTTCTCAATAGGGCTTCTAAACCTCAGGAAATAATACCAAGAACTAATAAATGGGATCACATCAATTTAAAAGGCTCTGCACAGCAAAGGAAAAAACAATCAACAATGTGGAAAGACCTTACAGAATGGGAGAAAATCTTTGCTAGCTACTCTTCTGACAATATTAATATCGAGAATATATAAAGAACTCAAAAAAACTTAACAACAATAACAAAAAAAAACCCCGAAAACCCAATTAATAAATGGGAAAATGAACTAAATAGTCACTTCTCAAAAGAAATACAAATGGCCATCAAACAAATGAAAAAATGTTCAACATCATTAGCAATTAGGGAAATAAACGCAAATCAAAACTACACTGCGATTTTATTTAATATTTATTTTTTAGTTGTAGCTGGACACAATACCTTTATTTTATTTATTTATTTATTTTTTTAATGTGGTGTTGAGGCTCAAACCCAGGGCCTTGCAGGAGCTAGGCAAACGCTCCACCGCTAAGCCACTACCTCAGCCCCTACATTGAGATTTTATCCCATCCAGTTAGAATGGGAGTCATCAAGAATAAAACAATAATAAATGCTGGAGAGGAGGTGGAAAAAAATGAACACTTACCCTGTTGGTGGGATTATAAATTAGCACAACCACTATGGAAATCAGTATGGAGGTTCCTCAAGATTGCAAATGAAACCACCATAACACCCAGCTATACCACTCCTCAGTATTTATCCTAAAGAATTAAAGTCATCATACTAGAGTGACACATGCACATCCATGGTTTTTAGCAAAACATTTCACAATAGCCAGATTGTGGAACCAGCCTAGGCGTTCATCAATGGATGGATAGACAAAGAACATGTGAGCATACGCACAAACACACAATGAAGTTTTATTCAACCATAAGTAATAATAAAATCACATCATTTGCAAGAAAATGGATAGAACTGAAGAATTTTTTTCCACCTCCTCTCCAAAAAAAAACAATTCATTTTAAGCATTTAATATTTTAAATGAAATAAAAAACCAACTCAGAAAGTCATGAACCATGTTTTCTTTGGAAAGGAAAAAGGAAACGCAAGGCAGGCAGTGTTTGAGGGGGGTGCACCCCGCTCATAAAAAGAGAAGGGAAATGAGTATAGTAGAGGCAAGGGACCAAGGGGAGACAAAGGGGAAACACTGGCAAACAATACTGGCCAAATTATATTGTTATATCATGTGAATGTATGAATATACAACGACAAAGCCAACTATTATGTACAACTATAACGCACCAATAAAATATAGGGAGAAAACAACACATAGTGAATAGACTTCCATCTATGAACCAGGAAAAGGGCCCTCCATCAGACATAAAATCTGACAATGCCTTGATCTTGGACTTCCTAACCTCTAGAACTATGTGAAAAAAAAATTCCTGTTGTTTAGGAGTCACACAGTCTATAGCAATTTGTTATAGCAGCAGAAAAGAACTAAAACAATAAGTGATACTTGAAATAACCTTAACAAATTTGATAATATTTCATTATCAATAACAATTCATTTTAAGCAAAGCATCATATAGCTGCAGCTGTTTTTTTTTTTTAAGAGAGAGAGAGAGAGAATTTTTTTAATATTTATTTTTTAGTTTTCGGTGGACACAACATCTTTATTTTATTTTTATGTAGTGCTGAGGATCAAACCCAGTGCCTCGCGCATGCCAGGCGAGTGCGCTACCACTTGGGCCACATCCCCAGCCCATAGCTGCAGTTTTAAAGAGAGATGCATTGTAACACTATCCCTATGATAATGTAAATGTCTAATTCCATGTAAAGTTATTTTGATCCACATGGATACACTGACTGTTCTATGTAAATAAATCATATAAATGTCTTACAAATTCAGTGTATTCTCTAAAACTTTTAAGAATCTATCCTCCACACAAAAAGGTCAATATTTTGACTACATTTTGTAATTGAATTCAATAGGAACAATGTAAAACACAAAGGATTTTACATTGTTTCACATGGATAGTCAATTAATAATTAACCATTACCTGTCATCAAGAACTGTTATAATTTCCCCAGCTTTAAATGTAAGTTCATTATCTTCAGCAGCTTCAAAGTCATATATAGCGCGAACTTTTCGGCCTTCATGTTGGTGGTTAGTTAAAAGATTGGATGTGCTTGGATACAAAGTGGAAAGAGTTGTTGACTGCTGCCTTTGCTCCTTGAGGGACAACTCAATGGCTGAAAAATAATGAGTTTTAAAATATCCAAAATTTTAATATAGCCACAATCCAAAGAAGTACCAAAAGATATCTCAACAAAGTATTACTTTTTCAAAAGTATAGCTGGAAACTAGAACATATCCTAATATAATATAATGAACAGAAATCATTTGTCAATAATATTCATATAAGCACAACTGAATATGTAAAATTTGATGAGAAATTCATGACTTTTTATTGAACAGATATAATTAAAATTATTGGGGATTAAAAAATAAATTCTTGACTATTTTATGAAATTTGGTAGCAAATATTTTGCATTTTCTTTTAACTTTTAAATGTTTTTCTATAGCAAGTTCCCAAAACGATATCAAAATCACATGAGAAATCAAGAGTACCATGCCTCACTGCAGAACTGCTTAATCACAATTACAGTCTCAAGGGCAGTATCTAAGAAGCTGGATTTTATTGTTACAGAGATCATTCTTTTGTAACCAGTGGGAAGACTCACCTAACAAATCTTATATGTATCTCCTCTATCTCTACCATTACTCCATCAATGCAGATCATCCTCACCATGCATCTCTCAGAAACAATTATGTAACTGGATTACTCTGCAATACAATCTTAATGTACTCACTACCCTGCCTTCAACTGGAACCATAACCCTTCCTGAACCCCTGTTCTAGAGTGATATAAAGAGCTAATATGAAAATAAAACTTTAGAACGAGGGGAAGGGAATGCATCCTACACACAAAATGGTAAAAATCCTAAAAGAAAAGCAATTTAACATCAAAATTTATAACTTTTGGGGGGGGGGAGTAGCTGGGACTGAATGTATGCCCTCGTGTATGCTAAGTATGCACTCTAACACTGAGCCAGCCCCTAAAACTTTTATTTGGTAAAACATGTCATTATCAAAGTTAATAAAACAAAAGGCAAGGGTAGATGTTTACACAGATAAAACAGCAATAGATAAATACCTAAAATATTTATATCTTTAGAAATATCACTATTTTAAAAAAAGAACTTCAAAAGGAAGATAATTCACCTAAAAAGAAACCAGAACAGCCACTACATGCACAAAAAAAGGACTCAACCTCACTAATCAGGTAAATAAATAACTGGACATCATTTTGAAACTATCAGGTTCACAAAAAAATAAACTCTAACAATACCAACTCCTGTGAGGAGATTAAAAAATAATCACAGCTTCCATACATTGTTAATGGAAAAAAAAATCATGCAACCCTTTAGAAAAGTGAAGATATATATACCTATCTCATGTTCCAACAATGCCATTTTTAGTGCCACATGATAAAGTCACACATATATGTAAAAGAGAATACATACAGGATATCGCAGTACTATTTGTTATAGTGAAAAAAATAGTAACAATGCAAATGCCTATTGTAGAAAAAGTGTGCTATATTAGTACACTAGAATTTTATATAGTACTTAAAACAAATGAACTTGATTCGTCTGTGTCGTGAAAATCTCAAACACAATACATGAAAAAGCAAGCTGCAGATGATAGAGTGTACTGCTTATGAAAAATGAATTTGTTGGATAGCAAAAAGTAACTCATACAGTTTTCTGGATATACAAAGAAGTGAAAATACTATAAAAACAGACTGAAAAGAATCATGATAATAGTTGCCTCTGAAGAAGAGAGACAAAGTAGATGTCTGCTTTAGATATAAAGTCCTCTATTTCCTTTAAATATTTCAGGGACTTAAAAATGCACCTTTTGCTAAATCTTCTTCTTCTTTTTTGTTTGCTGCAGTCCCAGGATCCTTGGCTACTAGAGCTGGGCTTGCTTTTGCTTGTTCTGCAGCCTAAAAATAAAGAAACCAATATTTGAGGGTTGTTCTCAAATTTTCCCACTACACTCAATTAAAGAGCTTGCAAGAACCCTCTCATCAGCCCACTATAGATTTCAGAAGATGATGGACGTTCAAACTGAAAGTTTCCACTTAGAAAGGAAGAAAGAATAGTCAGAACTGGAGGAAAGACACTGAGAGAAATTGGACACTTACAGTAAACAGAGCCAATACATTCCCAAAGATTTATAAAAAGAGGTTAAATTAAAAACAGAAAAATGGTATGAAGAGACTAGAGAATATTTTTTTTTAATTTAAAAAAAATTCTAACACCAGAAAAGGGGTTGGGAGAGGAAAGTAGACAATTATTTTAAAAACAAATAGATTTTAAAAAATGTAATACTACTCCATTATTAGATTTTATTGCTTCCTTTAGATCAAAAGCCAGGCTGTTTTCTTCAGGAACTGAAATTTATATATAACAACATAAATGCTCATGAAATCCCACTGTAAACCAAAATACAAATAATTAATTTTGACTGTATATTACTGCCTATATATTTTATAGATAAGGCAATATACAAGTAAGCAAATATGAAAAATGATTCACATGTCTGGAATTACAAGTTTCTAAGCCTTATGTTTCCATGGCTTCTAAGTTTATGTACATTCCACACAATCAGAATCCATCCTATTTTACCAGCCTCATGTTCAATCATTCTACCAGTTACCAGAAACTGCTAGCAGTTCCTGAGCAGTCTATACACTGGTACTTCTATACCTATGACACACTTTTGCTCCACTTAACAATGTTCTCTCTCACTGGCTCCTATGTCACATCCAACTCATGAGTCAGTAAACAGCTAAAATATCACTTTCTCAAAGAAACAATCCTAAACTTCTTAACTAAAAACTTTTTCTTCTATATTCCTCTGATAATACTTTTTTTTTTTTAAAGAGAGAGTGAGAGAGGGGGGAGGGAGAGAGAGAGAGAGAGAGAGAGAGAGAGAGAGAGAGAGAGAGAGAGAGAGAGAGAGAGAGAGAGAATTTTTAATATTTTTTTTTTTTTTTAGTTCTCGGCGGACACAACATCTTTGTTGGTATGTGGTGCTGAGGATCGAACCCTGGCCGCACGCATGCCAGGCATGGCGCGCTACCGCTTGAGCCACATCCCCAGCCCCCTGATAATACTTTTAATCAAGGTACTATGGTATGGGTGGACAAGAAGGAAAGTTGTGGAATCAGGCCAACATAGGTCAAATTCCACAAATTTAACACTTTTTCTAGCAGTCTGATATTGGTGCACTAAGCTCTTTGCACAAGTTCCCCATCCATAAAATGAGAATAATAATAGCACCTGCACTTCATGGGCACCTCATAGCCCATTTAGAGGATTAATATATGTAGCCTGCAAAATCAGAAGAGATGAGGATCATTCAGGGTTTAAAACAGAAATATAACATCACCTCCAGGGGTTTATAATATATGTAGAGGTAATTCACCTAACAAATATAGCACAAGCATGGTGAGGCAGGGAATAAACAGACATACACTGTTTTTAAGATTTTGATATTTTTACAGCAAATGATACAATATTCGTTTTAATTCAAACAGATTGTGAAAAGTAACAGAGAGATGTTGTAATTCCCCAGAGCAATCAGGAAGAAAAATGGAACTCAAATTATCATACCCACAACACTTAGAACTGTAGCTGGAACACAGTATAGGCAATAAATCTCAGCTTCTATTATAATTATCTGACTACATTTCTTTCTCCACAACTGGACTATGTGCTCCTTGGGAAAAAGTACCTAATATTACAAGTACTCGATAAATGTTTGTTGAGTGTTAAAAAAAAAAAAAAAGCCAAAATATTCAGCATTAGAGCAAAATATATTACTCTTATTTCTCGATGTATTTCATACTGTCAAATGCTCTGGCACAGGCTGGGCATAGTGGTGCACACCTGTAATCACAGCAACTCAGGAGGCTCAGACAGGAGGATTGACAGTTCAAAGCCAGCCTCAGCAACTTAGCAAGGCCCTAAGCAACTCAGCAAGACTGTCTCTAAATACTAAAAAAGGGCTGGGATGTGGCTCAGTGGTTAAGCACCCCTAGGTTCAATCCCCAGTACCAAGAAAATTTTTTAAAAAAGCACAAGAATTTACTTTTAGAAAAGCAAATTTCTAAAAAAGCTTTTTGGAATTCACTTGAATACAACTTTAAGCACTCTTAATTTTGACCCATCTCCAGTTGTAAACTTATTTAGATAATGTTTTCATTATTCACTTCTGAATAAGTATACTTGGTCAGTGATACTCTATAGTTCTTAGTGACACAATGATACTTGTCGCATTAAATAATATAATATAGTAAGAGTGCTAGACTTAATTCTATCAGTACATCAAAAATTAGTGCTAACAGAAATTATCAGCATGAATTGGGTATCTGAAGTATGACTATTCTTAACATTTTTACATTATTTTCTTCTGTATTTGCATGAAAAAATAAACATGGAAAAATCTTTATATTTTCAGGCACTTTTGTTAAGTATGCTACGACAAAAAGCTAACCTGATAAAACTGTAGCAATGACTTAAATAATTAATTAGCTTTAAAATTTAGAGGGAATTCTGCAGCTGAACCCAGATGAGCCATTTTTTCATTAAACATGATACCCTTTGGTTTCCAATAAAAAACTTTTCAGAACCACTAAAAAAATAAAAATAAATAAAACCCACTATTCTTTTACCATATTTTGTTTTTTATCTAGTTAATACATTTCTTGTAGCTGAAATATACCAAGTATAACAAAATTAGCTTGGGATATTTTATAACATCTAGATCAAAAGAAGTACAGTTTTAATTTTGCTACTGGTCCTCTATATCCTAAATATTTTGAATAAAAGAATCATCTGATTTTTCTTGTCAATCAAAAAATAATGCCCTTGCCAGTGTTTGCTATATTTCTTTGCGCTTTGAAGACTAATCTGGACAGATACATATCCACTAAACTGTTGCGCTTTGAAGACTAATCTGGACAGATACATATCCACTAAACTGTATCAAACAGAAGATCAGGTTGGAGAAAAATCACTGGACTGAAAATCATTATCCTTGTGTTCTAGTTCCAGCTCTGTCAACTACTAGCTGTGGCCCTGGACAAGTGCCTTAACCATCTATAAAATGAGAGAAATGGTTAGACATTCCTTAAGTTATTCCTATAGCTAAGATTCTAGCTTAACCAAGCAAGGCTACATGTCAAATATATCATTACTTCTTTCTCTTATGAGATTAAGTCCATTTGTGGAGTGAAATGTCGTTTTCACTTGCACTGAAACCTCTACTCTAGAGTTTTGCTTTTCAAACTTCAGTATGTTCATAGAATCATCTAGGAATCTCATTAAATGGAGAAAATGAGTCCACAGGTATGCAGTGCCACAGGAGAGGCTGCATTTTTTTTTAATTTATTTTTTAATTCTCGGTGGACACAACATCTTTGTTGGTATGTGGTGCTGAAGATCGAACCCGGGCCGCACGCATGCCAGGCGAGCGCGCTACCGCTTGAGCCACATCCCCAGCCCCGAGGCTGCATTTTTAATAAGTGTCCAAGTGATGCTGATGATGCTCTCCAGTAAATCACATTTCAAGGAACAAGTTCTAAAATAAGTATAGAAAATGTAATTCCAGGGGCTGGGGTTGTAGCTCAGTGGTTGAGCACTTGCCTCACATGTGTGAGGCACTGGGTTCGATCCTTAGCACCACATAAAAATAAATAAAGACATTGTGTCCATCTACAACTAAAAAAAAATATTTAAAAAAAGAGAAAGAAAAAATAAAATGTAATTCCACTATGTATCTGTGTTCTTTGGTTGTCTACACTGAGTTTATTCACTGGTAAACAAGCACTGTTTTTTCGTCAAGAAATTGATAATATCTTGGATTACTCTACATAAAATTATTGCTTAATTATACAGATTCTTGCAATTATTCTTAGTAAAGCCAGATAGCAATTATGAATAAATAACTTCTCAAAGACATAGCATTGTAAAAACTAATCAAATACCAAAAATTTAAATTATGAAGGAAAATGTCCTCTGCTTCCTCTCTCAGATATATTTCTGGATCTTCATATCACAAGAGCACTCAGATAAGATGGAAATACCTTGGGAAGAAAATCTATACAGATTTGAATGAGAATCTAGGAGACATCTGTAAGCAGTCAAAAGCCCAAAGGTGAGCCCTCCACAACTGAGTGTGTTCTGTTGATGATTTCATGCCTCTCATTATATTTTGGCCTGATCTACACAGTAGGCAAAGATGGTATACTAAATTACCACACATTTTAAGCCCCCTAGATTAGCTGGACATCCTAAAAGATGGTTACCTAGAATAGAAAAATACAGGAAGGGAATAAAAAAAAAATACACCTTGATTTTTTTTTCCCTACATAACATAAATCAGAGATGATCCCATTACAAAATTCCATGTGTTTGTGTGCTATGCGTATATGTGTTTGTATGTCTGTACGTGTGTATAAGAGGGAAGTTAACCCTTTTAGTCTGTCACATCTACTAGGGGAAAGGGAAAAGACTCAGGTATAGGATAGCTCATATTAAGAAAAATGTGTTTCTCTTTTCATTCAACCCTCATATCACTGCACTATTTTCAATACAGATGTTCATAAACTTCCTATCAAAAAAGCCATAACCTTATCCCTAAATTTTAAGGATAATAAGACTGTCAGTGTGACCTCACCCAAACAATTTTGTCTACATTAAAACTACACAAAAAAATTAGAAATTACAAAATATTAAACAAATTCATTTATAAAGAAAAGACAGTAAGAAAGTGGAGGTTGGAGCACATTAATATTTCACTACAACATTTTTCTGGCACCTTTGAATCCATCATTCTTATTAAAAATTTCTCTGAAATAGTAAAAACTACATAGAAAATGGACAAAGAAAAGAAAACTTCAACTGAACATAGTTATGTTATAGAAACAAACTATAGCACACACACACATATTACCTGAGAGCCAATAGCTGGGAACGTAACTCCTTGTTCCTTAAGGTTTTTAATCATTGCTGATATTAGACTAAGCTGTGGGTCATTCTTGAATTCATCTGTCCATTCAACCATAAGAGCCTTTAATTTTTCACATACTTTAGGATGACCCTAAGAAACAAACAAAAAAAATTTAATGAAAAAATACCAACTTCCTAGCTAACTACTTAGTACAGACACTTTAAATATAAAAATTGCAAAAGTATTGTAGACCTCTTTTTCAATCACAAGTCACCCCTAGTTATACATGTGAAATAAATACCCTAGACTATACATGTTGAAATAGAACAGTTACTGGGGAAAAAACATATTATTTCATACTATGGGGGGAAAAAGGAATATGCCATTATATCTCACTTCAAAAATGAAATGTATTAAATACATAATAACACTCTGGAGATCAGAACAATAGGACTTAGACTCCAGTATTTTGCAAATTAAGCATGTCAAAAAGACAAAAATAGTTTTGTTTTGCTTTTTGCACAACAATTTTTAAAGACTGCAAGGAGAGAATGGTACAGTTCCTTTTATTAATTCCTGACTTTTAATGTTCTTAACCGTGTATTTTTACCACAATGTTTAATTATCTGAGGCTTGGTCTGAGGTACTTCCATGTTAATCATCTTGGAAAGTTCGTTTTTTCAGAACAAAAACCCCTCCTTAAGTATAAAACTGATGATATAAATTATAAAACATTTGGAAAATAAAGTCCTCTCTGTGATATGTAGTTGCTTTTCAAAATAGTTGATTACACGAATATGTAAGTTTTCATATTACGTCTTCACTTAAATTATAGAAAACATGAGAATAGAATCTCTTTTGTACATTTTGATCGACATTCAGGACATCAAAAGACAATGTTTATTAATTAACAGAAAAAAATTAAACTAAGTAGCTAAACAAAGCAGAAAAGGATCTATCACATAATCATATTTGAAATGTACAGAATTTTAAATTTTTATGACATTTCTACGCTGCTTTTTTCTACTAAAATCTGGAATTACTAATTTTTGTCCCCCCCCACCGAAAGAAGCATTTCCCCTTTTGGTAGTTTTTAATAGTTATTTTTAGTTACTGATGGACACAATTCTTTTATCTGTTTATTTTTATGTGGTGCTGAGGATTGAACCCAGTGCATCACACATACTAGGCAAGTGCTACACCACTGAGCCACAACCCCAGCCCAACCCTTTTGATAGTTTTTATATATAATACCAAAAACTTTTTAAAGCCAGAAATAGTTATCTTCAGAATGCATAATTCTTTACTAGAAAAACTCAAACTGTACTTATTAATTTTTTAACTTCTTTGAATTGGGGGATTTAATTTTTTACTTTACATCCAAATATGCAGACAATTGTAGGGTCCCCCAAACTCCCACTTTCTTAGTCCTCATGAAGAAACAAAGCACTCTGGGCCCCATCCAGCTGCATGTTTTCATCTATAGGCCTGAACCCCAGCCAGGGCTTTGAACATTCTCAAGCATTGATTTAAAAAAAAAAAAAAAAAGCTGTTCAAGGGGCTGGGGTTGTGGCTCAGTGGTAGAGTTCTTGCCTAACATACACAAGGCGCTGGGTTGGATCCTCAGCACCACATAAAATGTAAAATAAAGATACTGTGTCCACCTAAAAAAAACCTTAAGAATAAATATTAAAAAAAAAAAAAAGTTGTTCAAGCTATCATTCAAAACACTAAAGACTGAGTAAGTTTGTAAATACACAGAAACCTGCCTTGGCCTGAGCCAAATTCTATAAACTCACATATTTACTCTATAACATAACCCGCTTGTTACAGACATATCTGGATAAAACATTTCTTTTCTCACCGGACATTGCAACTTACACTGTAAGTTCAACTTAAGTTCGAATATCAAATGATTTGGACTGATCACCCTGGCATTTGGTGATTCTTTTTTTGGAATTACATCTGACCCCATCTCTTGATGATTTGAGGCAGTCCCTAGTAGGAAATCACCTGCCACCATTTTTGTTGCCAGTTTGGTTGGACAAAATAGCAATACCCCATTAAAACCCTGAGATAGCCAAGCAGTGACCTTATTTATATAAGATGAAAATTCAACAGTGCCCTACATTCTGGCAGTATTCCTGAAGGGTTCTACTTTAGGGAACCTACAAAAAATGGTTACAAAACCTGTGCCTAAAATAGGCTGGCAATATTTCATTAGCTATAGATATACATATTTTCTTATCAGATGAAGGAATGAGAATAAAAAAGTTAAATATATTTCAATATGACTTGAAAAAACCAACTCTAATAATTACATAGATTTATAGTCTTTCCGTAAAACAGTATTTATTTGTATAACAGAAAGACATAGTCTAGAAAAGGTAATGTAGAGAAGAGAAACACAGAATAGTCCTTTGTGATATAAAATATTAAGAAATGAACAATAAATACATGAAGAAGACTGCCTTAATTTCTGGCAGTAGTGTTCCTTACCTTATTCAATACGTTGCTTACTTCACTAGCAAAATCTCTTGAACATACTTCTAAATGAAAAATTTTGCCACAGTTTGATACACATGCTCCTAGAAGCTAAAAGCACACAGAAATTAAAAGGGTTCAATTTTGGTAAGTAATGTTGTGGCAAAGCTCAAAAGGAAACCACTTACAGTCAAAGCTTGCATAGCAACATGGGGATCTTTGTGGTTCACCCGCCTCATAATAGACCGAAGACAATCTTTAGGCCTAAAATATGAGAAATTAAGCAATTAATAATATATCCAGCACCCACCTTCAATTGTAGGCAACAGACTACTATACAAAAGAAACAGTATACTGAAGTACATTTATTTTTTATTAAGGACGTGTTTGAAAAATGCTACATTGACTAGTTCCTTTAAAACTTTAAGCAATTTTAATGAGCTTTCTTATTTACCAAGCATAAATAGGCATTTGGGGTTAATGCTGGTTGAAAAACATTTTGAAAATAAAATGGTAGGCCAAAACTTCCACTTTCCATCATGACAGTATAAATGCAACCAAATTTATATTTCTACTGTAAACAATTTTAAAACAAAAAAATGTTTAAAATAAATATAAATTAAGAGATGCATCCTACAGCTTCAGTAGTGACAGCAACTCCCTCTGGGTGCTATGCTAGCATCTCCCCAGGAGACCTTGAAGCAGGACAGCTTTGAGTCATGGTAACCATGTGCAACAAAGGAGATAATCAAAAGTACACTACTCAGGCATTTGGAGAAATATAAAAGTAAAGGACAATGCAGTGTAGAAGTGTGGCTCAGTGGTAGAGCACCTGCCTAGCATGCACAAAGCCCTGGGTTCAATCCCCTATACCCTAGGGAGGGCAGAGAAGGGGAGAACACTGTGGCCTATGTCAAAATTTTGTTTACAACGGTACAGGAACACCAGTATGGATCTTCCTGATGAAGAATTAATCCAAATGGAGAGTTTAACAAAAAGTACTACCCCACCAGGTACAATACCATAGGAAGAACTTTGGTATGTGGCACATGAAACCAAATACTTCACCTACTTCTACGTAGGCCAAGTGGCTATTCCACTTAAATCTGGTTAAAACCTGGGCTGTGTCATATGCCCATTAATACATACAAAAAGAAGCGGTAGGGCCTAAATTCTAGATACCAGAAACAAACATCTACATCTACAGCCTTGCTAAGCATAAAACTTCATTGTACTTTGTACACAGAGTTCTCTTAACTAAAGTTTTATGGGGGGGGGGGGTGGTTGTTGTATTTTTTGGGGGGAGAGGTTAAACGACAAAATAACTTACTTTTTTTTTAGGTTATTTTCTAGTGCTCGGGATTGAACCCAGGGCCTTGTACAATCAGTAAGCTACATCTCCCGCCCACATGCGTATTAATTTTTTACCCCATACTTCTCTCTCTCATGTTTTACCCCTCAGTCTAATTCTTTAAAAAATAAATCTGTTGTAATTGAAGAAGACCTTTAGAAGACAGAAAGACCTCTCACTGTTGAGAGATAGGCAGAATTAATATTGTTACAATGGTCACATTACCAATAGCAATATACAGATTCAATGTAATCCCTATCAAAAATACCAATGACCATTCTTCACAACTAGAAAAGTCAATCTTAAAATTCATTTGAAAGAATAAAAGACCCAGAATAATGAAAGTAATCCTAAACCAAAACAGGCAATGCTGGAGGTGTCATTATACTTGACTTCAAATTAGACTACAGAATTATATAACAAAAACTGCATGGTACCAGCATAAAACCAGACACAGAACAATGGAATGATCTAGAAGACATGGAAATAAACCCCACAGATAGAGTTACTGATCCTTGACAAAAGTGCCAAAAAACATACACTGGAAAAAAGACAGCCTTTGTAACACATGGTGCTGGGAAAATGTGTTATCCTTTTGTAAGATGAGACTAGGTCAGAGATCTAGGAATTAGACTGGAAATTATGCAACACCTGGGAGAACAACTAGAGTCAGGACTCCAACACACGGGCACAGGCAATGACTTTCTCAATACAACTCCAAAAACCCCAGAAATAATACCAAGAATTTAATAAATGGGAACATATCAATTTAGAAGGCTCTACATAGCAAAGTGTAGAAAATGTGAAGAGAGAGTCTACAGAATGGGAGAAAATCTTTGCTAGCTACTCTCTGACAATATAAATATTCAGAATATATAAAGAACTCAAAAACAACCCAATTAATAAGTGCGCAAATAAACTAAACGACACTTCTGAAAAGAAGAAATATAGCCAGGTGCAGTAGTGCACACCTGTAATTCCAGCAGTTTGAGAGGCTGAAGCAGGAGGACTGCAAACAAAGCCAGCCTCAGCAATTTAGCGAGACCCTGTCTGGGGGAAAAAAAAAAAAAATATATATATATATATATATATATATAGGGGGGGGCAGCTCAGTGGTTAAGCACCCCTGGGTTCAATAATTGGTACAAGAGAGAGGGGGGGGGAATTCAATGAACACATGAAAAAATTCAGCATCATTAGCAATTAGGGAAATGCAAATCAAATCTACTCTGATATTTTATTCCATCCAGTTAGAATGGGAATCATTAAGAATACAAACAATAAATACTAAATGCTGGAGAGGAGGTGGAGAAAAAGGAACACTTTTACTCTGTTGATGGGACTGTAAATTAGTACAACCACCGTGGAAATCAATATGGAAGTTTCTCAAGATTACAAATGAAATCACCATAAGATTCAGCTATACCACTCCTCAGTATTTATCCTAAGGAATTAAAGTTATCATACTGTAGTGACACATGCACACCCATGTTTACAGTAGCACAATTCACAATAGGAAGATTATAGAACTAGCTTAGGTGTTCATCAATGGATGAATGGATAAGAAAATGTGGTGTATATACATAATGAAATTTTATTTATCCATAAAGAAGAATGTGGGCTGGGGTTTGTAGCTCAGTGGTAAAGCGCTTGTCTAGCATGTGTGAAGCAGTGAGTTCGATCCTCAACACCACATAAAAATAAATAAAATAAAGGTACTGTGTCCATCTACAACTAAAAATATTAAAAATCATAAAGAAGAATGATATTATGTCACCTGCAGAAAAATGGATGAAGCTTGATAACATTATGTTAAATGAAATAATCCTAATTCAGAAAGTTAAGGGTCATGTTTTCTCTCATATATGGAAGCTAGAGAGAAAAAAGGGAAAAAGTATGAGGGGGTAGCATTTCACAAATATTAAAGGGAGATCAGTACAGGAGATGAAAAAGAGCAACAGGAGATAAAAAGGGAAATGAGAAATACTAGGGACTGATACTGGCCTAATTATATTGTCATATCATGGCAGAAATGAATATGTAACAATGAACCCCGTTATTATGTATAATCATAATGCACCAATAAAAAGTATGGAAAAATATAAATCTGTTGGAGATGAAAAACTTAAAATATATATTGAGGTAACTGGGGACATTAGGCTACACAGGCAGTACTAAGTAAGTCCCAAAAGTGAACGAATGAGATAATCCACAGGTTTGCTTAAACTCTCTACCTACAGATACTTTCCAAATATTAGTGCATACATTCTGCCTAAAGGCAACATCTGGATTTCAGTGCCAGTAGCATGGCAATCAAAATAATAATAGCAATCTGAGTTGAACAGAAAGAATTCAGGAGGCCTGAGGAAATTAGAATATGCAGGCTAGAGTAGAAGGTGTTATACATAGTTAAGAGTTTTAGACAACTGCAGAAGGATTCATTTAGGTCTGCTGTAGAAAATGCCATGTATGAAAAAATTCCATGAAGCTGGGCAAAAGTGACTGACTATGCCAAAGATTTACTGAAGCTCACATAGTTTCCAGAGTTTACATCAAAGTGAAGAATCCTTGTTGAATATCCAGGGTGATCACTGCCTCCAGAGGGTTTAGTCCCTGGCAGTGGAGTTGAACTATTCCTAAATTCCCCATACCACAACTTAAAAATAAGTCACAGAAGGATTTAACAACTTCTAAAAGAAAAAGAGTCCAATATTCTTTTTAACTGAACTACAACAAACCTAGTGCTCAATGACATAAAATTCAAACTACAAACACTTTGTAAAAAAAAAAAAAAAAAAAACACTAGATAAGATAAGCAGAAAATTATGACACAATAACTAGGAGAAAATTCAGTCAATTGAAAATGGAGAAAAAACAGAGATGATGGGATTATAGCTGTTAAAGACTTTATATAAGCTATTGTAAGTATACTCAAGGATGTAAAAAAAATAAATAAATGTAAGGAAAATGGTATCTAAAAAGAAGCAGATAAAGTCTATAGATGAAAAATATAATAATGAAAAATTAATTGAACAGAATGAATCAGATATGCAATTATCCTGAGAGCATCTGAACTGAATTACCATGGGAAAGAATAACAAAGAAACACTAAAAAGGAGCCACTACTAAAATTATTTTTAGGAGAAATGAAAATAAAACAAATCCATAAAAAAATTCAATTTGGTACATAAAATTTTTATCAAATTTGTACAAATTTATCTTTGATACATAAAAGACAAATGGAAATAAATTAAGAAAACAGAATAAATAAATAAAAATAATCTAAAAGGAGGTAGATTAAGATTTTCAATCCAACAATATAATAAACTACTTCAGTAGTCTGCAGAACAAGGAATACTCTCAGGGATAATAAAGAGGGAGATTATATAATGATTTCATCATGAAGGCATAACAATTCTAAATGTGCACATAACTAAGTGCAAAAGAATTTCAAATTATACAAAGAAAACATTGATGAAGCTGAAAGAGACAAATCTATTGAAAATTTCAATATACCCTCCTCAATAATCTGAAAACACTAGACAAAAACACACCTACACACAGACTTGGAATACCTGAACAACACTATCATACAACTTGACCTTACAGACATTATAAAACAACCCAACCATATATAGCATAATAAATATTTTTAAATGCATGGAAAATTCAAAGTAGAGTACATTCTGAGCTACAAAATAAATATTAACCAATTTAAAAGGGCTAAAGTCATACAAAGAACATTCTTTAATGACTACAACAGAATTAAACTAAAAATTGATAACAAAATGTCAAAAAAAAACAAATATTTGGAAATCAACACATCCCTCAATAATATTTATGTCAAATGAAATCACAAAACCATAATTTCACTTAAGGACATAAAAACAAGTCACATTATCAAGCACTCTGTACAAGAATGTTAATAGAGACCCTATTCATAAGAGCTCAAACTGGATACAATCTAAACATCTATCAAGAGATAAACAAAAAGTAACATTCATGCAATGTAACTCTTCTTAGCAATATGTAGAACTACTAATACATAAAAACATGAATTCATCTTAGAAATGCCATACTAACTACACAGTTTCATTTTAAGAAATTCTAAAAAAGGAAAATGTAATCTATAATAATAAGTTTTACCCTTAGTTGCCTAGAGTAAAAGGAACTTTTGAGAGTAATTAAAATTCTGTCTGGATTATGGTGGTAATTATATAAGTGTTTTCTTATTTGCAAAAACTTGCCAAACTATCATACTGTACACTTACAAGGGATACATTTTATTATAGAAAAATTATATCTCAGTAAAACAACTTTTTCTTTAAATGTCAGAAGAATGTAGCAAACATGCACTTCATGGGTATGCTATATGATTATTAAAATTAACAGTTATGCAAAGTAACCACACCTGAAAAACAGAAATCTGTTTAGGTTCTCAAAACTTCATATAAACAGCTGGGCAAGTGACATATACACCTGTGTAGAATAGACCTTCTCTGAGCAAGAATCATAGTCAATGCAGCAAAGTATTTACACTATAAGATAAGAAGTAACTGAAATTGTATGACAGCATACACAAACTCACTAAGTGAAATGGCAGGCGTAAGTTTTTAGAAAAAAAAATTAAAGAGTTTCAAAAAATACAGTTAAATTCAATAAGTTTAACATGCACATAATGCAGTTCAATTCTACAATCAGTGATCAAGGAAAAGTAAAACAAATTTTGCACTGATGCATTTTCTCTTCAAGAATAATGAAATTTGTAATCTCTCTTAATGACCCAGAGTAAATTTCCAACATCACTACTTTCTTTTTTATTTTTTTTTAAATGCCTACTCACAAGCATGTTGCTGCTGAGTGGTTTATAGCTTAACATTAAACTTTAGCAATTTTTAAATTAACATTCACCAATTACATTACTTGAAAAGGTAATTCCATTAAAATATTGAAGGAAGTCAAGAATATTTAGTGTTACTGTTGGAAAAAGAAGTCAAAACTTGCCAGGCACATTGGTACATGCCTGCAATTTCAGCAACTGCAAAGGCTGAGGCAGGAGGACCACAAGTTTGAAGCTAGTTGCAATAATTTAGCAAGACCTTTTATCAAAATATAAAAGACTGGGAATATAGCTCAGTGGTAAAGCACTCTGGGCTCAACCTTCAGTACAAAAAAAAAAATCAAGATTTATGACACTTTATGCTTTCTAAAACTTTTGACAAGCCCTGTAGTTCAAATATGTCCCATTTTGACACTATTTGAAAAGTACTTCAGTATCATAAAAAATATAGATAAACTATTACCAGAGGTTTTATATTCCTAAGGAAATTATTACCACTGAAAAGAAAAATTTCAAGACAAAAAATTAAAAATTAAAAATTTGAAAATGTTTACATTCTAATTCCTGCATCTATTACAAAATCCATCAAAAATTTTTTAATGAAAATATTACCTTTTCGTTATCTCCCTAGGGTCCTAATGAAAAAATAGCACATTGTCCTGAAAGTATTCTAAGTGTAAGAGAAAATACTAAAAATAAATTAGTAATCATAGTGAAAAGTACTATTAATGGAAATGTTATCATTGTTAACTTCCAATTGTCTATTAAATAGGACTGAAAAAGTACCAAGACACTGGCAGTAGATTCTATATAGAAACACTAATTGGTATTCAGAAAAATTCTTTGTAGCATAAGACTCTAGGGCATGTTGCATTCCTGGTCCCTGCCTAATCAGCAGCAACCTCCTGTCATGCAACACCCAAAAACATCCTTCATCAAGCAATACCACCCTAACTGAGAACCACTGCTAAACAGAAGTAGCGTTGTTGATAAACTAGAAAAAAGATTTGGAATCTGATAGACCTCACCCGTTAAAAAGGTAAAAGGGGCAAAAAAAAAAGAAAAAATGGTATACAGAGATGTGGGAGAGGTTATGAGAAGGCATGCTCCTAGTATTTCCTTATCAGTGTGTTAATACTTCTAGAATTGTGACAGGGACTTAGAAATACTCAATGATATTACTTCTAGAAAACACAAATATCTCATTCTTTATCATTACTTTTGTAACTGTAGCTTTCAAAATTAGTTAAGTGATTTAAATTTTACATTTTTATTTTACATGCTACAAAAAATGGCTTATTATGGCTTACCATTTAAGGACACACAAATATCTATATGGAGGTTGTATGTACACACATAACTTTCATAGGTCTTAGTATGTCAGTACTTAGGAGACACACAGTAACTAAAAGAGATGGAAACTCAAAGCTTTGCTAAATGAACCAAACACATTTACAAATAGATAATATAAACCATCCTTGACTACAGAATAGAGCCTAATTTAGAGGATGTTTTTAAAAGTGTAAAGGCATTAAACAAACTGTATGAAAGTTCTAATATAAAAAATTTTTTAAAATCAGAACAAAATGAATAATAATTCTTAAGCACATACTGAAATGCCAATCTGATTTATAACACACATTTCATAAAACAAACTACATAACACATGAAAAAGGGGTGAATAAATAAATATATATCAAATTATTTTTAACATAAATATAAAATTATTTTATATACAGCATAAATATCAAATTATTGTCAACTGTGAGTTTATAAAATAAAAATTTCTAATGAGATACACAATGGAACATGAAATTATAAATAAATATACACTATAATGTTACTTAAATATTTAAATACAAGTTCATGAAGTCCCAAAAGGCTTCATTAGAAAAGGAGGTAAATTAAAACTTCTACTTACTGAACTAAATATGGTGGATTAATGAAAGGCTAATAACAGTTACCATATACTTATATTAAATATAATGATATTTTGAGTTTCCCAGACAATACAACACTAAGGTACATTTTAGCCAAGCAAAATACAATGTCGTATGCATGAAAGAGAGAGGAACTAGTAAAAACTTGAATATAAGTTTTGTATGTATTCACTAATGATTTTAAAAAATAACAAATAGGCACATAAGGATACAGAATAGTAAAGTGGGAAAAAACATAAAATAGAAAGTAAAGAAAACTAATTTTACCTCTGCTTAACAGCAACATGTCCTATTAAAATCGCAGTGCTTTAGTTTTCTCGTGTAAAATAATCTCTATGATCACTAGGATTCTATAGATCTCATTCTACAAAATAAACAGCATTTTTAAAAGTAAAATTAAAAAGAAAAATCATTGTCTAGACAAGTAAAGACAGAAAAATCAGATTCCATCCCCTGCGTGGCTCCTTCTACTACCCCATTCTCTGCTGAATCATCATTTCACCCCCCCCCCACACACAGTAGAACATTCTCTTCCAAATATGTAGACGATGTAATTACAAAACTTAAAGAAAATCCTATACATGTATTGTGTCAAAATGAACCCCACTATTATTTATAACTATAATGCCCTAATAAAAACATTTGAAAACTTAAAATGAGAATAAAAAAGCAAATTCCCATCAAGCAACCAGTGAAAGAAAACCTCGCTTAAATAGCAGCAAAAAAGACAAAATATCTCGTAAAAAATGTATAGGACTTAGAAAAAATTTAAAATATTAAACTAGAACACAAACAAAAGTATATGTTATGTTCTCAGGAAGATTCAACATCAAAGACATACATATGTCAATTTAAAACTAAGCCAATATAAAAAGAAAGTCAAGCCAATTTTAAGGTTTATCTAGCACAGTAGGGAGGAACAAGAATACCTGGAAAATCTCTAGATAAAAAAAAAAAGATTAGTCCTACAGAATGTTAAAACATACTATAAAGCTTTAATAATGAAAACCATAAGGTAACAGCACATGAATAATCACATACATTCCATTTCTCATTTGGAATGGAATAAGAAAGTCCAAAAACAAACCCAAATACATACATGAATATAACATATGAAGGTAATATTTCAAATTACCTTGAATATAACATATGAAGGAAATGAGATAGAATTATAAGTAAATGATGTTGGGATATCTGGTTAGATAAAAGGAAGAGAATAAAGTTGGACCCATACCTCATACTGCCTAGAAGAATAAATCCCAAACAGATTAAAGACTTCAATGTAAAAAATGAAACCATGCAGCAACTCTGGAGAGACAGGCTTGTGGCTTCTGACAAAGCTAAACACAATTTTATAGTAAGAACCTGTAATCCGCAATCATAAGTTCTAGGTATTTATCCAGTTGGACTGAAAACCTATATCACCACAAAAATCTGAACATAAATGATACAATCATCAAAAATTGGATGCAACCAAGATGCCCTGCAGGTTAGTAGACAAACTGTAGTACATACAGATATACACAACGAAATATTATTCAGCAATAAAAAAGAAACTATTAAACCACGAAAAGGCAGGGAAAAACCTTAAGTGCATGTTACTAATTGAATGAAGCCAGTGTGAAAGGACATATTTTCTGGCAACATTTACATACATGCTATTGTTTCTGCCTAGGATACACTGCTTTCAGCTCTTAAGTCTTCTGAACTTTATAATCACAGCACAAATACTACTAACTTAATAATTATTAGCCCTCACATTAGCCCTTCCCTGAAAAATATAAGTAGGTCTCTCCTTTTGCTCTCCATTATAGCATGTTGTTTACCCTTCTAAACTACTTACCTATTTATTCCTATCTTCTACCAAAATGGTCTTAGCATTGTTGGTAGCAAAGGTTATGCCTGTTTTATTCACCACTATATTGAGTATTCAAAAAGTGTTTGTCAAAAAAAAAAAACAAGAAAAAGAAAAAAAAACAGTTGATAGAAAGATATGAAACCAATGGAAGAAATTCCATTATGTTAAAAAAAAAGAAGGAAAAATGGAAATCAAGATCATGCTTTACAAATTCTTTAATTTTACTTTTGTTGGGACCCTTCCCATCGTTTAAATGACATTAAAGAGTTCTAAATATGAATTAAGTTTTGCATTTTAAAATGGGAAAACCTAAATTACTCTAAATTTAATTACTCTAAATTACAATGGCTGTGATGATTAAACGTGTACAGGGCCACTTAAACAGTACATGGCAAATAATAAGTGGTCAATAAATGTCAGACATTACTCATTACTCTTAAAAGAGCATTTAGAAGACCTTTGAAAATTGAGGCCTCATAGATCAAGAATATGATCACAGCCTAAAAAAGAATTTTTAAATCTGTTTCTCTACCTGATGTCGCCCTTGCAACTATAAGATGATTAGAGACTATGTTTTCCTTACAAAATCAAAAAATATTCTATTACCGTCCAGTTGAAGGTCAGAGACAGTTATAGTTCAATTCAAACAATACAGAGTTACAAATTTTTTAACAAATTTCTCCCCAAAGACTTGCATTTATGTGTTTCACAAAATATCAGTAATAACTTTGATTTTATCCTTCTAATTCTGTGTGAATAATTCAAAGATTTACTACCAAACATATCCATCCACTAGGCAAATAAAGAAGAGTTACATTATATTTTCCACCTTTTGTCAATTATATCTAATACTAAGTAAAAACAATTAACATATAAAACAGTAGAACTTAATAAAGAGTTCAATTACACAACTTTAATCTCAACTTATTATTATTATGGATAATCAATACCTACCCCCACAAATCTATTTTTGCATATGAAATCATACACCAATCCAAAGTAACAGAAAAATAAAGCTATTTATTAAGTGAAGACTTGTTAAAGAAAATTGCTACTATGATTCTGAAGGTTCTCTTGATTCTAAACAAACAGAGACTGTTCAATTCATCATATGACCTAATTGGCATTCTTCACTACTTACTCATAAACTGGAACTGCACACCAAAAATCATGTGAATATCCTAAGGAGTCTGAAAATTTTTTCAGAATGTTTTTTAAAAGTTTTCAGTTCAGCACAATCAACTATCTCAAGCTTTAAAAGAAAAAAACTATAACTTATATGAAGCAAATAAGGATTGCATCTACTCAGTTTCTTGAGATTGACATAATGACAAAAATTATTAAATAATTTGTATTTAATAATTTTTATTTAATAATTATTGAAGTATGTAAAAAACCCTGTATGGCACTAACCAAAACTGATGTTAAACTAAAAAATGATTTCTAAATTTGTCCAATACTTATAGACATTAAAAGAAATACATTTCTAATATTGACAGGATATATTAAGAAATTAAGTAATAAATGTATATACAATATGCTTATTTTATATGAATGAGGAAAAATGTATTCACATTAGGAAAAAAAACAACGCGAAGAAATACAAGTAGTTATCTATAGGGAATGGGAAACAGGAACAGAAATTGGATTTGTTAATTTTCATATTTTTTTAATTATTTTAATTTTTGAGCCATGTGAATATATACTTATTTTTAAAAGAATACATCATACAGGCATGGTGGTGCATACCCATAATCCCAGCAATTCAGGAAGCTAAGGCAGGAGGATCACCAAATTCAAAGTCACCCTCTGCAACTGAGCAAAATGCTATCTGAAACACAACAAAACACTGGAGTGGAGGAAGTGTAGCTCAATTGTAAAGTACTTGCTTTGCACATACAAGGCCCGGGTTCATTCCCCAGCACAAGCACAACAAAAAAAAGAGGGAAGTGGGGATACATACTTTAAATGAAATTTCGCAATAATGACTGTTGGCTCCCTCTTTATACCTGAGAATATTTTCTAAATTACCAAAATTCAAAAGCAGCTTCAAAAGAGGGCTAGGGGTGAGATTACGGAGAAAAATACAGGGAAAAAAGCTTAATTAATATGAAGTACTTAATTTTATTTAGACTTTAAATAATTCTACTATATATCACTCATTACAAATTATTTATTAAAAAGAGAAAATTATTGAAAAAGAACTGCTTTCCCTTACGTCCCTTTATCATCCCTGAAGCAGTCTTCTTAAATATCTCTCTGTATTTTATAAAACTTCAAGCTAATATTAAAGGGCAACAATAATCTTTTTAAAATCCAGATTGTTGTTTAATACTCAATTACCTTATAAACCGCATTTCAACCCACAACTTCCCTCTATTTCAAACTACCCTAAACTGAATATGTTAGGAAAATGCAATTTCCTGTTCCGGTCTCCTCTAAAGCACAAGAAGCATCTAGAATATCTCACTTACAACTTATAGTACTGTTTAATATTCTTATGCTACCATCAGCAACCTATATCTAAACATATCTATACAACTTCCTAAATAAGTCAGATCTCCATTAAGTCTTCCATATACACTAATTACAACATGATTTAAAAATTACAACTGGTAAAAAAAGACTGGCGTCGGGGAAAGTTATTCTTTAGTGGACATAATTATAGTTTCATTTTAAGATGAAGTAGTTCTGGAAATGGAAAATGGTAACATCTGCACAGTGTGAATGTACTTAATGCCACTGAACTGTTCACTTTAGAAGAGTAAAAAGGTAAGTTATTATATGCGTTCGTTTTATATATACCACAAAAAGGGAATTGAAAACAAGTAACATATTAAGAATAAAAGTATCCCACAGTACAGTGCTAAAAAGATTCTTTAAAATTTTGTATTATTAAACTCTTATGGGAATTTATAAGCCAAATCTGTAATGTTTATATATTAGGCATGTAGGCACAGTTTCTAGAGCTCACAATAATTTTAGAAGCACACAAAAATGTTTTAAATTATTCTAAAATAAGAACAAAAAAACCCTTTGCATCAAAAAACATGCTTTAATATATAACATATATATTTTTCTTTATAATAAAGCATTCGTGCTTTTTTATTTTAAGGGAGCCTTTGAAAGCAAAAATGCCTACAATCCAGGAAAGTCATAGTGTAGCGCTTAAGTTTTCCACTTCCTAATATGAGAATATCCAGGTACACCAAGAAAATAGAAAGATAATTGGATATGTATGCAAAACAGTAACCTTAAAGAAAAATCGCCTACATGAACAATTTGGGCCAGACATTTTTTTAAAAACCTCAGTAATTAAAAATGGTATCAATTATTTCTTTTCAAACAACTCTTTTTTAACAAGAACTACAAAGAGATATTCCATTTATATAAACAAATAAATAAATGTTTGGAAATTAACTTAATGAGGATTTAAAAGAACTAGACACCAGTAACTTTGTGTGTGTGTGTGTGGTACTGGGGATTGAACTCAGGGACGCTCAACCACTGAGCCACATCCCCAGCCCTATTTTGTATTTTATTTAGAGACACGGTCTCACTGGGTTGCATAGGACCTCGGTTTTGCTGAGGCTGGCTTTGAACTCGTGATCCTCCTGCCTCAGCCTCCCAAGCAGCTGGGATTACAGGTGGGCACCACTGTGCCAAGCTAGGCACCAATAACTCTTAAGAGAAAAATAAGTGGGAGGAGAAAAAGAAGAAAGAAGGAAATAAAGGAGAACAAAAACAAAAAAAAAACCAAACAGACCTCCCTCATTATGTAACTTACAAAAGTTGAAAATATTTCCTGAGTAAATTCATGAATTTAGTATAACCTCAATTAAAATCCCCAAATGGTATAATTCAAATATTAAAAAAATATTATGAAGGCTGCAGCTATAGCTCAGTGGTAGAGCGCTTGCCTCGCACAAGTCAGGCACTGGGTTCATTCCTCAGCACCACATATAAATAAATAAATAGATAGATAGATAGATAAATAGATTGTATTCATCTACAACAAAAAAATTTAAAAAAAAATATTGTGAGGGGAAAAAAAGCAGGCAGACTAAAAATAAATTTGAAAAATTAAAAAATGAAGACTTATCCAAATAAAAACAAAATGCAAAAAGACAAAAGAATTTTTTTTACATCTACAAATTCCAAAATCTCAAATATGTGAGAAAAAAATATGGAAAAGAATATCTAATGAACACTTCTTTGTATAATAATGCTAACATGAAGAAAAACAAATTGACATTTATTCTACATCATATAGAATTTCATATAGGTTACAAATTAATTAATTCATTTATTCGTTCATTCATTGATTTTTGGTACCAGGGATTGAAACCATGGGCACACTACCACTACTGCCACATCCCCAGCCCTTTTTTAAATCTTTAATATATATTTTTTTGGTTGTAGATGAACACAATATCTTTATTTATTTATTTTTATGTGGTGCTGAGGATCAAACCCAGTGCCTCTACCACTGAGATACAGCCCTAGCCCCCCCCTAGCACTTTTTCTTTTAAGACAAAGTTTAAGTTTTTCCAGGCTGGCCTTGAACTTGTGATCCTCCTGCTTTAACCTCCCAAGTAACTGGGATTATAGGCATGCACCCTGAAGTTCACTTACGAATTATTTTTTTACTAAAAAAAAAAAAAAAAAAAAAAAAAGGATTATTTCTGGTAACAAAAGGGAGTTTATCTTTTGATTTTAAAAAACTGACCAAATTATTACAGCCCCCCCAAAAAAATTTACAGAATAAAAAATACCAAAGTAAAGATAAAATGAAAACCAACAGAATGAAAAGAGAAGGACTCTGCAACTGTTATGTTTATATTAGATAAACTTTTATCTCTAAAACATACAGAGATATTGGTCCATACCCAGGCCTCAACAGACAAAATGGAGCAAAATATGATTTTAATCAAAAGCAGAAAGAGTTATACACATTTAACTACAGGCCAAGCACTATTAGAAACACTTTATATATTAATTAATCTCACAAATGAACAACAATCCCCCCATGAAGAAGATACTACTTTCAATTCTATGTGGTAAACTACAAAAGGTAGGCCAGAAGGGCAAGTTGCTTATCCAATGTGACGTAACTAAGTAGTTACAACCAAAATTTGAACCCAATTTTTTACCACTCATGTCAGTCTAACTGGTTAAACCTAAATGGGATGAGACTTCAAATATTTCTAGTAAAAACATTCTCTTTTTAAACTAACTTTTAATATTTTACCTCTTGATCCTTTTCTTCATGTTTACAAAAAAGAATGAATAAAAACTTTTTGAAATGTTGAACACTTACCCAGTACGAGACTGGCCAACCTTATCACAGATATCCAAGATGAGGCCCCAGTCCTCAGCAGTATTCATCTCACTGGTTGCTTTCTCTGCAGATAGCAAAAGGAATTACAGAAACATTATTTTAAATGTCTTTAAAAATCATAATTATATTCAAATCATCAAATTGTGGTATAATCAAGCATCAACAAAAAACCCAATAGTTGCCAGCAGTCTGGTTAGTAAGAGTTTTATGTCTACCTTTAAAAGAAGAAGGAGCACCTTTACTAACACAAATTTTCCCCATTTACATTTCATTTGCTTTTCACTTAAAATAGAACATTATTTTTCTTTATTAAAGCAAGTTTTATACAGGTCTATCCCCATTTGCAAATAGAAGGACTAAAGTAAGAAACATTATTTTCATTATCAAAAAATTCTTAGCTTTACTTGTCAATGAAGGGACACAAGTTAGGCACAGATCTCTATCCAAATGTTGAATTTGTTTTTGTTTTGTTTTTGAGAATGTGGAAGAGGGAACTAAAGGACAGAAAAAAAACTGCAAATATTTTTCCTAAACATATTAAAAACATCAACAGAGGTAATGGTATAATGAACACAATCATCTAATTTAGCTTTCTCCCTTAATTATGAAAAGATTTTTAAAAAGACAAACACACAAGCACATGGAAAACATGAGATGTGATTAATAGCAACTATATTCCAAAAGCTTTATAACAACACATATATATATGATAATCTATATAGAGGACCCAAAGGGGAGAATCATATATTATATGAATCACATAATCATATATTATTATAACTAGCCTCCATATACCACCGAATTCTCAGAAGGCTGCAAAATGGTTAGCAGAAAGAATGGTAATGAAAGTAAAGAAGGAGGTCTTAAAATTAGGAAAAATCAATAAAAGCTCTTTGAAATGTAGTAGTTCACTATTTCATCTTCCTTATAGAAGACCACTTGCAACTACCTCTCCCCAAATGTAGCAAAAAAAAAAAAAAAAAGTGAAGGTGTGTTTTCCTTAAGTAAAGCAAAGCTTTTCTGAACTAGTGAACACCATGCATAGTAAAGACATGGACACATAAAATAAAGGAAGTACTTCTGGTTTCCAATCCGGCATGTAGGAGCTTGGAAGCCATCACTCCTTCCCAACAAGTAAAACATTGAACAAATTGAAAAATTAACAACTCTTCTTAGATCTTTCTGGGAAGAAGCTTACAGAGCAAACCACTGACTCCCAAAATTAGAGAGACAAGCAGATGCAGAGAATCACAACTCAGCACAAGCAGAATTAAGCTCCACAGGAATCAAAGCCAGGTTGGAAAATCTAAATGTAAACCGACAAATTGCTGAAGGTTCACAGGACAAGAGTGAGTTTAAAATCCGCAGAACCAAATCATAAGGGAATCCCCACATCTTTGTAAGAATTAGAGTGGATTTCACAGTGAATATATGAGAAAAATCTTCTTGTGCTAGTGGCAAGAAAGGGAGAGAGGGAACCATTTTGAAACACACCAGAGCACTTTGCTCTTCTCAACAAGGACTGCTTTGAAGACAAACTATTTTACTAGGGCCTAACTAAATAAGTTTTACCAGAGATTAAGGTAAGAGTGATTCCCAGCTCTAGTCCCCTCTACCTTTCTAACTGAGGAAAGAGAAACACCCTCACTATGTGGGGGAAATACTGAAAAGCATTTGTAAAGTTCACAGTCCAGAGGCACAGGCTCAATAAAAGACATACCTAATCATAGAAATATAATACACTTCTGCTCCCATCACATCTCACTACCACACTATTAAGGCCTATTTAAGAGCCATCTAAACGTCTGAAGTGAGTTTCTATTTTCCATACATCAAAAATTTACATATCGCCTGATGTGGTGGCCCACACCTATACTCCCAGAGGCTCAGGAGGCAGAGGCAGGAGGACTGCAAGTTCAAAGCCAGCCTCAGCAACTTAGCAAGGCACTAAACAACTCAGTGAGACCCTGTCTCTAATTAAAATACAAAAAAAAATAAGGCTGGGGATGTGGCTCAGTGGTTAAGTGCCCCTGAGTTCCTCAGCACCTCACCTCAAAAAAAAATTTACATATCATACTAAAAGGCAAAAACAGTTTGAAGAGAGCATAGAAAACCAGATTAACATATGGCAGGGATGTTAGAATTATCAGACTAAGAATTTTTGACACCATAGTTAATATGCTAAGGGCTCTGATGAAAAAAAGTAGACAGCATGCAAAAATAAATGTAAGCAGAGAGACAAAATTCTAGGAAAGAATCAAAAAGAAATGCTAGAGATCAAAAATTATACAAATGAAATAAAGGCTGTCTTTGATGGACTCACTAGTAGACTACAACCTGAGTTTGGTCTGTAAATAGTAATTTCCAAAACTGAAAACTAAAACCAAAAAGACTGGGGGCGGGGGTAGGGGGACAGAATATCTAAGAACAAATAATGGGAACACCAGAAGGAGAAAAAAAGAACAGATTTCTCCCAAATGTCAGACATCAAAAAGACCCTGGAGGCTCTGGGAATACTAAGCAAAATAAATGTCAAGAAAACTACACATGGGCACATTCCAACTGCAGAAAAATCAAAGATTTGAAAAAAAAAAAAAAAAAAAAACTTGCACAGGCCAGTGGGGAAAAAATGCCTTATGACAGTAAAACAAATACATCTGACTTTTCAGAAATCACCAAGCAAGACAAAGAGTAACATAAAAATTTAAAGTGTTTAGAGAAAATAACTGCCAACCTAGAATCCTGTACTCTAAAATTTTCTTTAAAAGTGAAAGAAATAGTTTCTCAGACAAATACTGAAGTAATATGTTACCAACACTTGTCTTACAAGATAAGAGTATTTTTTTTTTTTGCAGAGATGGAAAATAGGTCATAAACTTGAATTTACCTCAAGAAAGATATAGCATTGGAGATATGAAATATCTGAAAGTAAAAAAATTTTTCTTATTCAATTGTTCTGACATAAATTTATTTAAAATAGCAGGAATGTATTCTTTATGTACCTGTGTATAAATATATATATATATATACATCTCCTTAAGTATGATTATACATATGTAAAATAAATGACAGCAATGTTACAAGGAATGGTAGAGAGAAAACAGTGGTATTTTTTATAAGGCACTTGCTCTACCCATGAAGTTATACCATGTTATTTGAAAATAAAACTGGATTCGTTGTAAATGTACATTTCACCCTCTACAGCAACCACTGAAAGTCTAGAAAGTATAACTATGCCAAGAAAAGAGATAAGATGCAATCACAAAACACAATTAAAAACTACAGAAGGTGCCAGGCGCAGTGGTGCATGTAATCCCAGCCATTCAGGAGGCTGAGGCAGAAAGATTACAAGTTCAAAGACAAGCTCAGCAACTCAGTGAGGCCCTAAGTAATTTGGCAAGATCATGTCTCTAAATAAAATACTGGGGATGTGGCTCAGTGGTTAAGTACCCCTGGAATCAATGACAGATACCAAAAAAAAAAAAGAAAGAAAGAAAGAAAGGAAGGAAGGAAGGAAGGAAGGAAGGAAGGAAGGAAGGAAGGAAGGAAGGAAGGAGGAAGGAAGGAAACTACAAAAAGAAAAAAAAGTATGGAAAACAAAAATAGAATCGAAGAACAAGGGCAACAAAAAGAAAATAGTAACAAACATGGTAAATAGTAATTCATCAATATTAATTGATGAATTAGGCTGGTCACTTTAAATGGTGTAAATACTACACCAAACAAAAGACTATCAGAATAGATCAAAAAACAATACCCTATTATATTCTGTCTATAAGAAACTCACTTTTTTATAAAGACATATATAAATTAAAAATAAAAGGATGGAGAAAGAGATACAGATGGTCCCTTACTAAAAAAAAGTTTAACTTACAATTTTTAAACTTTTGGTCACATTTAGTACTAACTGCACTTCAAATTTGTTTTTTTCTGGAGTTTACAACATGTCCATACAACTCTCTCTCATGATGCTGGGCAGCAGCAACAAGTATAAGCTCCCAGTCTCCCACACAATCACAAGGGTAAACAACTGATACTCAACAGTGTACTGTGCTTCTAACTATGATGTTCAGTAAGTTAGCTGAATTAAGTACATTTTTCATTGTTTTTATTGGTGCATTATAATTGTATACAATATTGGGCTTTCTGTGACATTTTCGTACATGCACATAACATACCTCCCCTTTCCCTCTCTTCTTCCCTCCTCTCCACCTCTCGTTTTCCCTCCGGTCTTCTCTCTGGCTTGATCCCTTTCTTACTCTACTGGTCTCTCATCATTTTCATGAGGTCCTTTTTTATTCATTTTTCTCTCTAGCTTCCACATATGGAGAAAACATTTGACCCTTGACTTTCAGAGTCTGGCTTATTATTTAGCATCATATTCTCCAGTTCTATCCACTCACTAGAAAATGGCATGATTTTATTCTTCTTTATGACTGAATAAAACTCCATTGTTGGGGCTGGGGATGTGGCTCAGAGGTATAGCACTCGCCTCACACGTGCGAGACCCTGGGTTCGATCCTCAGCACCACATAAAAATAAGTAAGTGAAATAAAGGTATCATGTCCAACTACAACTAAAAATATAAAATAAAATAAATGTTAAAAAAAAACCCTCCATTGTATGTATATACTACATTTTCCTTAATTACTTACTCATCTGTTAAATGACACTTAGGCTGGTCTAAAAACTTGTCTATTTTTCATTCCACTGTTATACATATCAATATTCATATAGCACTACAGTATGTTGTTACATACATTTTTTGACATGATATTTCAACTTACAATGGGTCTATCTGGACACAACCCCATGTGATCCGAGAAGTGTGTGTATATGCCAAGAAAACCAAAAAGTGAGAGTAGTTATTTTCAGACACAGAAGACTTCAGAACAAGGAAAGTTACCAAGGATGAAGAGGAGCACTACATAACAAGAGGCAATTTTCCAGAAAAACCTAATAATCCTTAATGTGTATATGCCTAACAACAGGCCATCAAAATATGTGTGGTAAAAACTGACAGAACTGTAAGAAGAAACAGACAAGCCACTATTATAGCTGGAGCCTTCAATACCCCTCCATGAGAAGTGGACATATCAGGCAGGCAGAAACTCAGTAAGGACACAGTTAAACTCAATACCACCATCAATCAACAGGATATAATTGACAACTATAGACTACCGAATAACAGCAGAACTTGTACTTTCTTCAAGCTCACATGCAGCATTCACCAAGATAGACCATATTCTGAATCATAAAACACAGCAAAACAAATTGAAAAGAGTAGAAATCACACCATGTCTGTTCACAGACCACAAAAAAGTCAAACTAGAAAATCAGTAACAGAAAAATAGCTGGAAAACACCATAATACACAGAAATAAATAACACACTTCTAAATAACACATATCAAAAAGTCTCAAGAAATTTTAAAATATTTTAAACTAAAGGAAAATGAAAACACAATTTATCAAAATCTGTGGGATGCAATGAAAGCACTGCTTAGAAGAAACCTCACAGCATTCAATGCTATAATGTTAGAAAACAATAAATACCTAAAATCAATAATATAAGCTGTAATCTTGGAAAACCAGAAGATCAAATTAAATCCAAAATAACAGAAGGAAAAACAAACAAACAAACATGAGAACATAACCAATAAAGCTGAAAATAGGAGAGAAAAACAGAAAATAAATACAGTCCCAAACTGGTTATTTTAAAAGATCAATAAAAACCTCTAACTAGTCTAATTTAAAAAAAGAGAGGACATAAATTTATATGAGAAATGAAGGAAAAGACAGCAATACAGACCCCATGGGCATAAAGATTATAAACAAAGACATATTATGAACAACTCTATGCCCACAAATTTGATAATCTAGATGAAATAGACTAATACGTCTGAGGAAACAATCTGCCTAAACTGATAAAAATAAACAATCTGAATAGTTTTGTTATCTATTAAAGAAACTGAACAAAAAAATAATGAATAACCTTCCAAAACAGAAAGCACCAAAGATGGTTTTACCAGTGAATTCTCCAAACATTTAAGGAATTCTTTACAATTTTTGTCAAAGATAAATACTTCCTAACTCATTCTATGAAGCCAGCATTACATTAATACCCATACCAGAAAACACTGCAAGAAAACTATACAGCATTATCTTTCATGAGTATGAATGCAAAAATTCTCAACAAAATATTAGCAAACTGAATCCAACAATATATAAAAAGAACCATACATCAAGACAAATGAGATTTATCATAACTATGTAAAGCTGGTTCAACAGCTGGTTTAACCTTCCAGGAAAAGACTAGAACTGAATGCTCTAGCTCAGCCCAAAAGGAAAGACTTACAGATACTAAAAATATAATACTGAGGGCAGGGGAAGAAATTCCACAGTAAATGGCCCACAAAATAATCAATGTAGTTCAAAATCAAGAAGGCCTAACCACACAATCAGGGCTTCCAATGTGCTTTTCAAGTATTAACCATGGGCAGACAAGCAAAAATTATCAAGTAAAAGATATTCTAACATGAGAGATTAAGGAAAAGACGAAAGAAAGAAAGGGAGGGAGGGAGGCAAGAAAACAGAAAAAAAAACAACAAAGCAATTTAGGAGAAATAAAATGCATGGGAGGCAAAACTTCATAAAAATATTACCTTTCAAGATTATAGATGCGCAGAAGACAACCAGTCTTTACTGGAGCACTACATCTCATCAGAGAACAGAGAGATTAAATCACCCAATAACAGACTCATTTTCCTTTTTAGCATTGGATTTTTTTTTAGTTGTAGATAGATACAATGCCTTAATTTTATTTATTTTTTATATGTGCTGAGGTTCAAACCCAGTGCACCTGCATGCTAGGCAAGCACTCTACCATTGAGCTACAACACCAGCCCCAACAGACTCATTTTTTAACCTGAGATGGAGTAACCCATAACAAGATTCATATTTGTAATGGTTGGTCTTAATTCTGTGATAATAAAATTCCTACTTCTCTTCTCAGTGCTCTGCTGCCTGCATCGCAAGAATACTCACTTCCCCACCTGACCTACTAATAAGAGCTAGAGATAGGTCACAGCAAGTACAAAAGCAGAAAATAGAAAGTAGCCAATTCTGTCCAAATTCTTTGCAGGCTTGTAATACCTGATATATGTCACATCCTAAGGGTTATAGCATCATCTACCAATTGATCACTAACACTGAGAATTGTAATAATCATCTAGTAAGAAAGTAGTGGATGACAACCAATGAGTACTGATAATGTACGGGTACTTGCATACAGGATACCTATGCCTAGCTATCTATATTATCATTTGTCTATTGAATAACAAAATCATGAGACTGGGTACTTTACATTAAAAAGGTTTATTGAGCCCAAGTTTTGTAAGCTATGTCTTAAGATCAAGCAGCCCCATCATTTGAGCCCCAAGTGTCTGGTAGCTAAGAGCATCACAATGGTGAGAGTACCTATAGAAGAGACCTTGGTACTGAAACAGGAAACCAGAGGGATTCAGAGGTCATGCTCATTCTTTTTCTAACAACACACTCTTGTAAGAAGGGTCCAATGGGCACTACATTAATCTCTTCCAAGGATGATGTGTCCAATGAACTAATTAGCTCCTACTAGACACCACCTCTACTGAGAACCAAGCTTCAAGCCCAAGAACCTTTCAAGGACACACTTAAACCCTTAGTAAGGTAACCAAAGCAGATGAATATATACAATGAATTGTTCGTGTAATTAAAAAAAAAAAAAAAAAAAAAAAAGGTCCAAAACATCTGTGATTTTGGCTTGGGGCTAAAAAAGCAATATCCCAAGATAAAAGTCTCATAAGCAGTTTCTCTTTCATTTCTTATCTGTCATCCCTTATTCCTCCATGAAGTAAGCCACAGAAACCAGAATTTCTACTTCTCAAAGGTAGGTCACAGAAAGGAGAACCCCTTTTCCCCACAGACAACTATAAAAACTAGAATTATTATGCTAATTTTCCCTTGATGTTCTGTCTAGGAGCCAGCCATAACAAAATTAAAAACTTCATTCCAGAAGATTCTGGCCTCATACCCAGGAAGAAGAAATGCTACATCTCAGGGACCAAGAAGAACTTGAACAGATAAGCATTTGAGGGTTATCCCACACAATCTATTACCATTAGTTCCTCCTCTTTTTGTCCAACCACATTTCCACATGGCTGCCCATGCTTCATCAAACCTAAGCATAAAAATGTATAATTCACCCTGGGTCTGTGGATTTTAATTCTAAAGGCTCCCATGTCAGGTAAGACTGATAAAATAAATTTGTTATGCTTTTTTCTCATTCACTTGTCTTTTGTTACAATATAGAGAATAGATCACAACTTTCTTTATAGAAAACGGATCATTCCCCTTAATCCACTCCTACACTTAATTATTATAAAAAGTATAAAACTTGAATGCATATTCAATGAAAATGAGCTTCTAGAGAATGCCAGATCTTATCTGAAATGACTTATAATCTTAAAAAAGAAGAAAAAGAAACTCAGATAGCTTAAATATAAGATAGAAAAGGTGTCATAGAAATTTAGAAAGCCCAAATCAAGTTGAAAAACAGGCAAAGAATCTGTGGGAAAAGAAATTAGGAAAGGCTTTTGAATACTTTTACAAACTAGGAGAAGAGAGTAATGAATTATTTTCTTTCTCTTTAAATAAAGAAAAAAAGCAAAGCTATAAAAAGAGGGGGAAAAGGTATAATTAAGAATATCTGGGGCTGGGATTGTGGCTCAGCAGTAGAGTGCTCGCCTAGCACAAGCGGGACCTGGGTTCAATTCTCAACACCACATAAAAATAAAGGCATTGTGTTGTATCCATCTATACCTAAAAATAAATATTTTTTAAAAAGAATATCTATGTTGGCTGAAATAAGACTACTATGCTAAAAGTTGGGTTAATCAGGTACAACCATACTAAGACCTAAAATACTAGAAGAGTTATTTATTTTGATTCAGGAAACATCAGAGAGTCAAGGAAGAGTTTTGAACCAGAAAAAATTCCAATCAGATCTGGGCTTTTTGAACAACAACAACAACAAAATCAATCTACTGCTAATATATAAAACCGGTTTGTAAAAGGAAAAAGGAGAAACATAATGAGAAAATATTTCTGTCCAGGTAACTAAGTGGGTTATTTAGGATGCATATGTTAAAATGCTATTCAATTTTGTTGTGGCCAGAGAGTAAGCTAAGAGACTGTCTTAAATTTACCTGTAATTGTTCAAGCATCCATATACATTATACATCTTTTGAAAATAAGAGCAAATTCTACTTTGAGTCATTCTTTGAAAATCCAGGCCCTCAGCCTACAAGCTAAACAAATGAAAAAGAGCCCAAAACACAAGGCTTGTAAGTTCCGTAGCCCTTCCCTTTAAGATTTTCAACCACTCTGAAGTCCAAGAAGATTCGAGTCCTCCTGAACAATATCCCTAAAGCTAACATTTACTAATCTCAGAAAAGAAAAATCAGTTATTACTTTGATCTGGTAGTGCATGTTAATAATTAATCCATCATTCTTACTGACTAGTAGCCAAGCCAAGTAAGCTTCTTTTTTTAAAATACAAAAATGAATTAAAGAAAAGAAACACATTTAAATTTTAAAACATACCATCTTATTTAACAACAGCTAAATGCATTAAAACTAAACTTATTACAAAGTTAATAGTTAACCAAAAATGACAGGCCTCTATTTGATCAAATATAAACTATGTTCATAATTATGATCTTATAATTCCTGAATTAATGGTATATCCAGGAATGTGTAGTACAATCATTTCCAGATATACCAAACACCCATGATACCGAACACCCATGAACTACCTTCTTTACTTTCCTATACAGGGTCAGATCTGATTCAACCTTATATACACAAATAAGAAATGCACTAATTTCAAAACTTCAAATTTTCATATCAGTTATTGATGTTGCATCAAAAGCAACAAAAATCATTAACACATTTCTTCTAGTTACAAAAGAACAAATATTTTTTAAGTCAGAAGAATATAAACTATTAGCAGTTCAGCATGGTTTTGTGAACAGCAACTGAAGTTAAACTTTTTACTTTCTAAGACAAAAACAGGATTTGGGGAAAAGGGAAAAGAGACAAAAATAACGCAAACTTGCCTCAAAAATTCAAAGCTTTATAATGATCTAATTTTATCCTCAGATCTTTATGGTCATACTCAAAAAAGAGGAAATAAAGAAATTTGCTTAGTAGTACTCAGAAAATCCTACATAAGAAACCCAACTAAATTTCAATAATTTTCTCAATGAATTGGAGAATTTTTTTATGATAAGCAGATACTTCTGATTTTCTCAAAATTTATGACTGTCAAACATTTGAGGAGGAAAGAAATGCTGGTAAGACAATTACTAGAAAAGCTGCCAGCGGACAATGAGTTGTGGTTCAGGGAAAAAGCTTGTGCTTAGTACGCATGAGGCTATGGATTTAATGCCCAGCATCCAAAAGAAGAAGAAAAAAACACATGGGGAGGGGAAAATACCCCAACACCCTAATTTGAACAAGTAAAGAAAAGAATATGTCAAGCAAGAGGATCTATACCTGAAAAGGAATAGAAAGTAAGGCTGAAGAGTTAAAAAGAAGCCAAAAGTTAAGATGTCTTATATGTCACTTTAAGAAGTTCAACTTAATTGAAGATTTTAGATTCGGATAAATATTTCACTCCAAGGAACCATATGACTACATTTGTGTTTTTAAAATATCACTATCAGCAACCTGGAAATGACCGGGGACAGACTAGAAGCAGAGAACAGTTAGAGACTACTGTAGTAATCTAAGAGAGCAGTGATATAAACCTGCCTAAGCAGTTACATAAATAGAACAATGAATTCAAGTACTATTAGGAACTTAAAGGACACAGACTACAGCAACACTGGAATTCTTGAGGGACATATTCATTTTGCCTGGCACATAGTAGACAACATACATTTATTTTTTGGAATGTAGAGAAATATAACTATAGAAGTCAAGAAGGACTCCAAGGCCAAGGGCGGTGGCACAAGCCTGTAATCCCAGGGGCTCCTCGAGAGGCTGAGGCAGGAGGATCAAGAGTTCAAAGTCATCCTCAGCAAAAGCGAGACACTAAGCAACTCGGGGAGTCCCTGTCTCTAAATAAAATACAAAATAGGGCTGGGGATGTGGCTCAGTAGTCTAGTGCCCCTGAGTTCAGTTGCTGGTACCCTACTTCTCACCCCCAAAAAAGAAGGACTCCCAGGCTCTTGATCTCTGTGACTAAGTAAACAACTGATGTATGAGTCAGCAAAACAGAGGAAAAGAATTATTTAGAAAAAAGTTTCTATATAAATTTTTTTCTTCTTTTTTGGTGGTGCTGGGGATTTAACCCAGGGCCTTGTGCATGTGAGGTAAGCACTCTTATCAACTGAGCTATATCCCCAGCTCCTCAATATAGTTTTTTGACCATGCTGAATTTGTGGTATTTTCAACTCCAGGGAAGAGGCAGAATGTCAAGTGTATTTACAAATAATCCTCGCAGCAATTCCATGAGTAGATATATTTCATACCTATTTACAAAAGTGGTAAGTGAACTCAAGTACCTGTACCTGTTCAACTACCCATTTACCAACAGGTGCAAGTTAAGCCAGAGCTACAGTCTTTTCATCAAAGCACATTTCAGAAGAAAAAGTATCTGGCTGTGGTTTATGACACTGAATGGATTAAAAAATCTGTAGGATGTGAACTGGTCCCACGTAGTCTGACTAGGAATGCAAAATGCCCTATTATAAAAACAAAGACATGAGTGACTTAGCAGAGACAGGAATGATTCAAAGATGCCTCTTGGGCTTTAAGCCAAGACAACTAGAACATGGAATTACCAAAAAATGAATGAAGAACCAGACTGGGAAAGACAAGTTTGGTTTTCTGATAGATTGCTATTTAGGTGATAGTAACAGACCAAATAAAAACACAATACTGACAATCTAGAAAATATTAATAATTAATTATTGGATAAACTGAGTGCTTACTATGTAACAGGCATTGTCCCTAAGGTACTGGGGATAGAAAGAAAGAGTTCTCATCCTCATGGAGTTTATGTTCCATACAAGAAATGGTCAATAAATTAATTTAACATCAAGTAGTTAAGTGCTATAATAAAAAATGAAAAAAAGAAGCAGTAAGGGTGTAAAGATGGATTTTTTTTTTTTAAGAAGATAACTAGAGGGGCTGGGGATGTGGCTCAAGTGGTAGCGCGCTCGCCTGGCATGCGTGCGGCCCAGGTTCGATCCTCAGCACCACATATAAACAAAGATGTTGTGTCCCCCGAAAACTAAAAAATAGAAAAAATTAAAATTAAAAAAAAAAAGAAGATAACTAGAAAAAGCCTCTCTTGGAAAGTGACTTTTTAAAAAATATTATTATAGTTGTCAATAGACCTTTATTTTATTTACTTATATGCAGTACTGAGAATCAAACCTAGGGCCTCACACATGCTAGGCACGAACTCTACCACTGAGCTAAAAACCCCAGCTCTACTCCCAAATGATGAAATGAACTTCAAGACCTTAATATTCGGAGGCAAAGAAAATAGCATAAGACAGATAGCTATAGGGGCAGAAATGAACCTGTAGTGTTCAGATCCAAGAAACTTGGCTTGATAGGAAATCTGGATGTCATAATCACATCAGAGACCCAGAAAGGGGCCAGACTACAGACCATCATAAAGAATTTGCATTTCCCTTTAAGTGATATAGGTAGCTACTACAGAGTTTTAAGCAGGTAAGTAACACTATCTAACATTTAGTAAAGATCACACTGGACTTTGTAAATGAGAACTGATTATTGGGGACAAATGTGGTAACAAACGGTACCAGAAAGCTCTTGCCTTAGTATGAAAGAGATTATGATGACATGATAACAGTTCTGAAGTAGAAAGAAGTAATGAGATTCAGGATATATTTCTTAAGTACAGTCAGTTCTTACTGATAGAATGGATGTGGAGTGTGAAAGAAAAAGAATCAATGATAAACCTTAGATATTAAATCTCAATAGTAGGAAATAATAAGGGTATCATCTACTAAGATGGGCAATGGTGAAGGAATTAGAGGGTATTGGAGAATGAAATGAATTAAAAATTTTGAAGCATATTTTTAGACTCCTAATAGAATCCAAGTGGAGAGGTTGAATATATGGGTATCTAAGTCTGGAACTCAGGCTGAGGCTAAGTACAAAAATTTAAGTATGATGAATATACATGGTATTTAAAGATAAGAAATTAGTTCTACGTATCCAAAAGCCTTTAGATAGATCTTTCCATCTTCTAAGGTCTTCTTTAATTTCTTTCTTTAGCATTCTATAGTTTTTGTTGTAGAAGTCTTTCACCTCTTTTGTTAGGTTAATTCCCAAGTATTTTATTTTTTTGAGGCTATTGTAAATGTAGTAGTTTTCTTTATTTCTCTTTCAGAGGATTTGTCATTGATATACAGAAATGCCTTTGATCTAGTGTTGATTTTGTATACTGTTACTTTGCGGAATTCATTTACTAGTTCTAGAAGTTTTCTGGTGGAATTTTTTGGGTCTCCTAAGTATAGAATCGTATTGTCGGCAAATAGTGCTAATATGAGTTTTCTTTTCCTATCCGTATCCCTTTAATTTCTTTCGTCTAATTGCTCTTGCCAGTGTTTCAAGAACTATGTTAAATAGAAGTGGTGAAAGAGGGCATCCCTATCTTGTTCCAGCTTTTACAATGTTGAGATTTGTTCCTATTATCCCTAGTTTTTCTAGTGTTTTGAACTGAAGGGGTGCTGTATTTTGTCAAATGCTTTTTCTGTACCTACTAAGATGATCATATGGTTTTTATGTTTCAGTCTAAATGACCATACTACCAAAAGCATTATACAGACTTAATGCAATTCCAATCAAAATCTCAATGACATTCTTCATAGAAATAGAAAATAAGTCATGAAATTCATGTGGAAAAATAAGAGACCAAGAATAGCTAAAGCAATTCTTAGCAAAAAGAGTAAAGCAGGTGGCATCACTATAACAGACCTTAAGCTACACTACAAAGCAATAGTAAAAAACATGGTATTGGCACCAAAATAGACTGGTAGACCAATGGTACAAACTAGAGGAAACAGAGACTAACCTACATAATTACAGTTATCTTATATTAGACAAAGGCACCAAAAACATACATTGGAGAAAAGACAGCCTCTTCAACAAATGGTGCTGGAAAAACTGGAAATCCATATGCAACAAAATGAAATTATACCCCTATCTCTCACCATGCACAAAACTCAACTCAAAATGGATCATGGACCTAGAAATTAAACCAGAGACCCTGCATCTAATAGAAAAAAAAGAAGGCCCAAATGTCCATCATATCAGATTAGGCCCCTACTTCCTTAATAAGACTCCTATACATAAGAATTAAGATCAATAATTAATAAATGGGATGGATTCGAACTAAAAAGCTTCTTTTCAGCAAAAGAAACAATCTGTGAGGTGAATAGAGAACCTACAGCTTGGGAATAAATTTCTACCACTTGCACATCAGATAGAGCACTAATCTTTAGGATGTATAAAGAACTCAAAAAGCTAAACACCAAAAAAACACCCCAAATAACCCAATTAATAAATGGGCCAAGGAACTGAACAGACACTTCTCAGAAGAGGATATACAATCAATCAACAAATGTATGAAAAAATGTTCAACATCTCTAGCAATTAGAGAAATGCAAACTAAGATTTCATCTCACTCCTGTCAGAATGGCAGCTATTAAGAATACAAACAACAATAAGCATTGGTGAGGATGTGGGGAAAAAGGCACACTCATACACTGCTAGTGGGAGTGCAAATTGGTGCAGCCAATATGGTAAGCAGTATGGGGATTCCTTGGAAAACAGGGAATGGAACCACCTTTTGACTCAACAATCCCACTCCTCAGTTTATACCCAAAAGACTTAAAAACAGCATACTACAGGGATACAGCCACATCAATGTTTACTGCAGAACAATTCACAATAGATAAACTGTGGAACAACCTAGATGGACTTCAGTAGATGAATGAATAAAGAAAATGTGATATGTATACAGAATGGAATATTACTCAGCAATAAATGAGAATAAAATCATGGCATTTGCAGGTAAATGGATGAAGTTAGAGAAGATAATGCTAACTGAAGTTACCAATCTCCAAAAAATCAAATGCCAAATGTTTTCTCTGATATAAGGAGGCTGATTCATAGTCGGGTTAGGAGGGGAAGCAAGGGAAGAAGAACTCTAGATAGGGCAAAGGGGTGGGAGGGGAAGGAAAGGGGCAAGAGGTAGGAAAGATGGTGGAATGAGATGGACATCATTACCCTAAGTACATGTATGAAGACACGAATGGTGTGAATATACTTTGTATACAACCAGAGATATGAAAAATTGTGCTCTATATATGTAATATGAACTGTAATGCATTCTGCTGTCATATACAACAAATTAGAATAACAAAAAAATTTAAAAAGCTAAGAGATTAGTTTTTATTATATTCTTACTTTATTAGTAAAAAGCATAGAAATTTTTCTACTGGCTTTACAACTACTAACAACTCTCTAAACAGTCCTCTAAATTAAAGAACTATTATTATCCCTGACATTAAAGATAAGAAAACAGAACAGAATACCTGACCAACTGACCCAAAGTCACACTGTTGTTAAGCAGCAAGCCTGAGATCTGAATTCAAACAGTGGCACTCCACAGAGACTGAAATCTTAACACTAAGTTAAGCTGTCCCCTAAGACATTAAAAGAAAAAAATGTCAAAGAAAAAGAGACTTAGAACTGAGACTTTGGGCAGTCAACATTTGGATAATGAGAAAAGAAGAAAAAAAGGTTAAAAAGGAGCTAAGCAGAAAATAAGAAAGGTTGATGTTCTGGAAAACCATGAATAAAGTACATCTAAGAGAAATATTTAAGAGATCACCAAAGAAATGGACAAGGAACAGACCACTGGATTTGGCAAGATGGAAGTCAGTAGTGACTTTGAAATAAAAACTTGATGGAGCAAGTTATTTTTTTTTAATTCAAGAGTTGAATCTAGAAGAAATGAATTGTCCAGAATGAATCATTTATTCAGTAAATGTATACTGAATGTTTATTAGCACTAGACCCTGGTCTACATGCTTGGGTATAGTAGTGAAAAAATGAAACAAAAATCCTAGCATTAAAGGAGTTCTATATTATATATAAGATTGACAGTTTCAGTGTGTGAATAAAACTGAACACAATTTTGAAGTGCAAATGCCTGTAATTGTTAAGTGATTAATAATCATATCAAGTAGTACTTTAATATAGCTGAAACACTGATGGACAAGGTAAGAAAAAATACTGTTAAAAAGCATTCTACATACTACATTCTATATGCTACTAATGAAAAATTAAACAAGGAACTCTATAGGACTCTGTTCAAGGATAATTAAACTGGTAATTTCTGAGAGGTCTTCTTAGATAAACCTTTCACAATATTTCAAAACATATGAGAAAAAATTGATCTAAATGCCAAAACCTAACAAACTTTTTAAAAGTAGCTTTTCTAGAATAAAACAATGTGTCTACATTCAAGAAGCTTATTGTCTAGAAGTCTTGTGAGAACCGCAACATTCTCAACTCAACAAAGATTAAACACCTACTATTTAGCACCACCAAAATAATTACGGAACAAAATACAGGATACAACTACCTCAATACTACTCAATAATTTTGTAAAGAAAAAATGCTAAAATAATTTGCAGGATTTGGGAAAAAGGTGGAAACTACAATAGACTATATAGTAGATGTTCTCAATGGAGAACTATTCTGACACCCCAAGGGGCATCTGATCATGCTTTAAGACTTTTTAAAACATTACTGGCAGTGGACTGCCACTGGCATCTCATGAGTAAAGACCACAAATGTATTGTATAGACTTTCATAAAGATATTTAGTCTAAACTATCTATATGCTGCTACTAAGAAACCCTAAGCTATATTTATCAGGAAATAATTCAGGCTGGATTCTAAATTGGACTATAAAAGAAAGATACACAGAAAGACAGGAGAAATTATAGAAACAAAAGCATAAGGGCAAGAAGGAACCTGTGTTTGAACTGGGTGGTGCAGGTGTAGGGAACAGGTTTGACATTAAGAAGTTTGTCTGAATCCAAGGCAAACCTGTTCAAAACATCAGCAGGAATATGCAAGAGGCCCTGAGTTCAATATACACCACAACAAAGACAAACAATGTGAATGGGACAGAAAGGTGATTGGTTAATTGATAGTTACATCAAATGAAACCATTAAAACTAGATAAAGGTGCTGAAAACAGGAAAAGCTAGTGTTTTATTTTAAGCATTTGTTCTACAGATTGATACAATACTTTATATAAAATTGCTTACACTGTGGTAGGCTCTCTAAACATACTATTTCATTTAATCACAGAACAGAAATATGTGTTTTTGCTTCTTTAAAGGTGAGGACACTGGAAATCAATTTAACTTTATTATTTCACTGTGAGCTAGGAAAAGGCAGAGATAGGACGGAACTCTTTTCTAGTCTTACCTCAAATTTCCAAGCATCAGTGACATGTTGTAAGAGTCCCCAAAAAAATTCAAAACTCACCTTTCATAATTAAAATATACACAGATGTATAAAGTAACTCTATAAGGTTTCCCTTGTATTTCTTTACTATAATAATTGTTAAATTCTGCCTTATAGGACTTGGATATGGTACTTGGCTTGCTTTCCTTAGCACTTGTGTGCCAAGGTAGTTTCTTAGTGCATCCAACTAACCCCAAAATTCTCTTCCCAGAAATCCAAATCCCGCAATTATTACCTTTAAACCAGAAAAAGAAAGGGGGGGGCTTACTTGTTGAATTGGTATGATGGACAACTAATACCAATGATTCCGAAAACAACACAAATTTAACATTGCAGATGCCTTCCCAGATTCAAAGTCTTCTTCCATGCTTCTTACAATGCAGAGACCCAATCTAAGAAAGGCAACCCAAAAGACTCAGGCCCTCAATTAAGTTTCAGTTGTTGCCAAGCATTTCATCCTCATGTTTCCCAACATTTTGGGGTCTACCCTCAACTAGAGCTTTCTCCTGCAGTGACCTAAGTTAGGAAAGAGATTTTTAAAACCTGAGGAACCTTAACTAAAACACGTTCTCGTAGTTTCAGATACTTAACATTTTGCCAGAGTAACACTGCTGCTGTAGGACTTACAGCTCTACCCTAACCGATATATATGCCTCCGTCCTAGTTCTTCCAGTAGCAAAGTCCCAGCACCAGATGCTACACCAGCTGCTTCTCTGAGGCCTTTTACACCAACCCCTTCAGCAGTTCCTCCGAAACCCAGTCCTAGCTCAAGGCCCATCTCAGAGGTTCTGAATCCCATTTCTTTCAAATAGAATGCGCCAAGCCCTCAACCTTCTTTCATCTCTTTAAGAGCCTCAGGAATGGGGAAGAGAGCGTGGTCATAGCCCTGAGGTCCAGAATGGACGCAGACAGAGGAGGCTCCTAGTCCGGTGGAAAATGAACAGGGAGCAGTTTAAAAAAAAAACACTTACCAACATCCTGGTCAAAGGGATTGGTGGCAAAGAGAGGCATCTCTACTGCCTACCGAAGTGTCCGCGGAGACTCCCCCTAGACAGCACGGGAGTCACGGTGCGACGTGGGATGGAGCAAAAACAGCAAGAACCTGATTCTACAGGGTCCAAGACAGCTCCTCCTCTCCTCCACCCCCAGCAACCGCGGCAGCAGCAGCAGCGGCGGCGGCAACAGCAAAGAAGCTGCGCAGGCCCCCGCGCGGAGCATCTCGGGAATCTAGGCGACCTCGGTGCTGCCTGCCCAAAACATTCCCCGCAAGCACAGTTCCACCCAGGGAGTTCCCCTCTGGCTGCCTCCTCTTTTGATTATAGACATGTGAAAGTATGATTGGTGGATGCTTTTTTTTTATATTTCCCTGGATCAGGAGTCTCCGGAGGACAGAGTCCTCCAGGCGCGCCGAAGTCGACTAATGACCCCACGAGTGAATCGCAGACTAAGGAGAAAGAAAGAGGGTCGGATTTAGGGCGAGTGAATTCCTTTTCTTTTCTGTTCCTTCGGTTGTTGGTCTTACCGCTGCAGTATCTCCGAGCGGGAATGGACATTCCTTTGGGTCGCCCTTTAAGTAAAAAAGCTGTGAGTTCAGTTTGCTATATGAGGTGAAAAGAAACTTGCTTGGATGAAGTCATGTGAGCTGAAGGAATTGGCTCCAGTCCCTAAAGAGGGGAGTGTCAGGGCACGCAGCTGCCTCGGGGAGGCTTAGGTAACGCTGGCTCTTTCCCTGGAGTCCCTGCAAGCCCCGCTGTGAAAGCTTTTGTCGTAAGGCGTGGGCACCTCGCGACTCACGGTGCAGTCATTAAGCAGCTGTGATGATTAGAAGATGAGTCTTCCGCTGCCCAAGATAGCCGCCCTGAGCTGAGCAAAAAAGGAACTCGGAAAAATTGAGCTAGAAATGGATTACCAATTCCTGGCAACCAAAATGTTGATTTAATCATTTTATTTATAAGTGTATGAAGGGAATAAAATTTTATCCTGTACGTCGCGTAGAAGTTTTAAGGCATCTCCTAGAGATTTCGCGTCCCATTTGGAACTTCACTAAGCTCATCCTGCACGTAAATTGAAATTATGTAAATTATACCCGAATTTCAACACTTCTTAATGTAGCATGGAAACAACTACTGACATGTTAGCACTAGGAATAATATCACAGTATACAGACTGTGCTTACAAAACTCCATTTACTATGAAGTCCCACTTCTGAAAGTGAAAAATGAAAAATTAGAGTAGCAGATAAAGATAAGAGAATCAGAGATGTGAGGGAACTGTGTATTCACATATTGTTGATTGAAGTGTACATTAACAATTTTCCTCAGGGAAATATTTGAATGTGTGTAAGATTTTGAAAATGCAAATAACCTTGGACCCAGCAATTCTATTTTTTTTTTTTAGATTTTCTTAAAGATGTTCTTCTGAAAGAATTAAAATACATATGCATGGCAACATCGCTTATAATATCAAAACCTTGTTAACTACTAAAATGTCCAACATTAAGAGATTGGCCAAATTACTTCCATCTCTTGGTGTCTCCGTTTCCTGATCTGTAAGAAGCAGAAATAATTAAGGGTTGTGGGGATCAAGTGGATGAATACAAGAAAGACCCTTATAATAACACCTGGCATATAGTAAGCAATAAATAAGTGCACACAATCAAAATTAGTATTGGTTAAGTAAGTTCCAGCACCTGTGATGTAAAAACTATATAGACATTTAAGATGATATTATACATCTGTATTTACATAAATATCTAAGTATTTAAGTTTTTAAAACGTAGCAAAACCAGTAAAATGACAAATATCTACAATTTTAAAAATCGGGAAGGAAATATTCAAGAAGATTGTGATCTGATTATTTTGGAATGGTAAGATTCTGGATTATATTTTTGTTCTTTATACATTTTATATTTTCCAAATATTTTATTGGAAAGCATTGTTTTTCTTTCAAAGCAAAAAAAAATGGGATATGTTAATATCACCAGGCTCTTAATAGTTTGAAGGGCCAATATGAAAAATTTGCTTGTGCTTTCTTATGACAAGAATTGTTTCCAAAATGCCACTATTAATAGAGGAAATAGACCATTGTTTCTCAAAACCTGCTATTACTAGCTTTAGGGAATCAAATGACAACAACTTCTCCACCTCAAGTTACAGAGCAGTATCATGGATTGTTATCATAATTGCCCTGTAGCAGGGTCCAATATTTATGAAAATGTATTTGAACATGCTCTATGCTTCAGAAATGAGACTGAATTGTTTTGTTACCAGTAGTAAGCCAGTAAACAAATTGTTCAAGCCTTAATTATCAATAGTTGAACATTGAGAAGTACATTAGCAGTGGGAACATTATCCATGTATTTTGATCTAGAATAGTGACTTTAGCTCCTGAGGGTCTTTATGATTAATATGCTTAAAAATAAACATTTTAAAAATAAAATAGATAATACTGTTATGTTTAACTTACAATTCACATATAAAAAGCAGAATGGGCTTGTATTTTGAGATTAACATCCTTTATTCCTTTAAAATATTGAAAACATAAGTTTCACTTTTAGTATTTCATTTTGAAAATTCTACATTAAAAGCAGTGATACTGATGTGCAAATGGAGTTACTACATAAAAAAAATCTATAATTAAAAAGTTCAGGAAAAGAAATATCTTAGGGAAGTTAGCAGTTAAATTATCCCAACTGAGTAAAATGATTACTATTTCTCCAATTCAGCCCTTCCTTTCTAAGCTTATTGTCACTGCTTTTGTTCCCACTCTCACCATTTCTCAGGGAATTAAGAAGAATCTCCCCTTGTCCACAGGATCTGTGGTTAATCTTGGTCCAAAAATATGAAGTGGTAATTGTTAACAAATGAGCAAGTTTTAAACTGCATACCATTCTGAATAACATGATGAAATCTGGCAGCATTCTGTTCATTCTAGCCCAGAACATGAGTGTTGACCAGTATATCCATGCTGTATATACTACTGCCCATTAGTAACTTAGTAGCTATTTAGTTATATTTAGGTTGACTATATTCATGTGATTTTTTATTATTGTATATTATGATTGCCCTCTTTTTATTATTATTAATTTCTTATTGTGCCTTATTTATAAAGTAAACATTATCATAGGTATGTATGTGTAGGAAAAAACAGTATATATAGGGCTGAGTATATCCAGTTTAAGGCATCCACTAAAGGTCTTGGAACATGTCCACTGTGAGTAAAGATTGTAATACTGTATAATATTTATCTCCTAATGTATTTTTTACTTTCCTACTGCTATGGAATGAATTATATCCCTCCAATTCCTATGTCAAATCCCTAACCCCAGTGTAATGTTATTTGAAGATAAGGCCTTTGGGAACTCATTTGTTTTAAATGAAGTCATGAGACTTGGGCCCTTGTAAGTTCTCTTATAAGAGACACCAAATTGCTTGCCCTTTCTCCATTTCTGCATGTGAGGATATAATATAAAAGCAGCTGTCTGCAAGCAAGGATGAGTTCTCAGTGGAGCCCAACCATGCTGACACCCTGATTTCAGTTTCCCAACCTTCATAAATGTGAGAAAATTAATTTGTTTTATCACTCACTTGGTGGTACTTTGTTATGGTAGCTCATGATGACTAATACACCAACCTGTCTTCAAAACCAAGCTCTACTAACAGAATGATTTTTCTAACCTACAATGACTGTGTTATTCCCTTAAAATTCTTATACAGTTCTTCAGTCACTCAGTCATTGAGTAACTAACTGTTCATTAATAAACTCCTTATGTTTGTCAAGTATCATTCTAGATGCTGGAAATATCATAGGGATATAAGCTTTGTGTAACTTAGCCTCTTTTAGGGGTCTTTTGGGAAGACAGTCATTAAATAATTAGATTACTGCCTAATTACAAATATGCAGTCTCCTGTCCCCATATTAAGCACCCTTTACTATTACATCCTTATGAACTGATCCCCTAGAATTTCATCTCTTTAGTTTCTCCACATACTCTCAAGTATTTCTAAACTACCAGCAGCAGTCCAGGCACTTTCCATGACTTCAAAACAAGCAACTTTCTGTTTTATCTGCTCTTATTCTATTGGATAGATCTAGATCTTTTCTAAATTCCACTTAGTCTTCACTTCCCAAAAGCATTTCCTAACTCATTACCTGACCGGTAACAGGCATATAATAAATATTTGTTAATTAATTGGTTGATTGGCCCCCTCTATCACAACACTTAATGGTTTGTTGTTTGGTCCAGGTATTGATTATTACATTAAAAACCAACCCAAATTTAGCATCTTAGAGGGGAAAAGGGTAATTTCTTTTACTTACAAATCAGAAATGTGGTTGGACCTCAGCAGGGACAGCTTGCCTCCCTTCCACGCAGTGTCAGCAGGGTTGGCTGAAAGGCTTAGATGACTCTACAATTAGGGCACCAGTATTTGAAAATTTGCACAGTTATATGTCTGGCATTTGATACTGACAATTAGCAGGATTATTAGAGCTATCAGAACAACTACATGTGTTTTAGTCAGCTTTTTTGCTGCTGTGTTCAAAAGACCTGCCAAGAACGACTTTAGAAGAAGAAAAATATATTTAGCCTTCATGGTTTCAGAGGTCTCAGTCCATAGACGGCCAATTTCTTTGTGCTGTGCCGGAGGCGAGGCAGAACATCATGGTAGAAGCATTCAGAGGAGGAAAGCAGCTTAGGACATGACCACTAGGAAGCAGAGAGACAGCTCCACTCACCCAAGATAAAATATAAACCTCAAAGGCACGCTCCTGGTGACCCACCTCCTCCAGCCATATCCTACCTGCCTATAATTACCACTCAGTTGATCCCTATCCATGGATTAATCCACTGATTAGGTTAAAACTCTCATAAGATAATCATTTCACGTCAGGCATTCTTGCATTATCTCACACCAGAGCTTTTGGAGGACCGCTGATATCTAAACTATAACAATATGCCCCCCCTGTGTATTTTCTTGGCTCCTTCTATCACACAGATTTAAATCTGAGTAAACCAAAGACAAGAAGAAGAAACTACCAATTTCTTCATATCTGGGCTAGGAAATGGATACACCACCATTTCAGTTATAGTCTATTGGATGGGCAGTCACAGCATCTACACTCAATGGAAGAGGAAATAAAATTCATGTCTTAGAAGAAAGAGTGTGAAAGAACTTCGGGAGCCATGTTTAAATGCTACAACTATATTATAACTTTTACTTTATTTACATAGTTTTTGGGTCACTTATCCATAAGCTCTTCACAGTAGGTGTTCCATATATTGTTGTTAAATGCAGTCAATAAAAAATATTTATTAAAATGGCATACTTCCATTACTGGCCATAAGGAGGTGATAGGATTAGGACTTACCTTTTCACCATACACAAATAGAACAGTGGACAAAAATACATGGTACAATTTATTTCAAATGTAAGATAACAGACATCCCTGGAGTGTGGTCCTGAGGAAATAGGAAACATACGCAGTAAACCCATGATTGCCAATAGTTTTCTGCCCAGAATAAGTTTCTGGACTGAAGCATGGGGAGGGGGAAACCCCCCATCCCCAAAAAGTCACCCCAAAGGCTTATTGTATTGAACAGATAAAAATCAGAGTTTGGGAAGACCAAGAAACTAGAAGTTGAAGGAGGAAATATTAGGAAAGTGCTATGCAGAGAACTCCACATATCTGCACAGAAATCTCAAGACTTTGGCTGAATGCTAATCTAGTCACGGATACACAAGCCCCACCAAGTATAGGGAAAGAACAATCAACAGGGAACAAAACCCTGAACATTCCCAAACTTCATACTAATCTGGAAATCGTTTCAATTCTCAGAGCCAGATGGAAGAGATCTACATGAATACAATGTTAAATAAGTACCCTAAAAGGGCAATGTATTGGTAGTGATGAATAGCCTGAGAAAGATTTGTTCTCAAAGAACATAAAAAGTAACTCTTGAAAAGATTACGCTAGGCAAGGCATATGTTAAAGGCAAAACAAGGTTTGAAACTCTTAAAAGGAATACCCTCTCCCATGTTAGTCAGCTTTCTTTACTATAACAAATACCTGAGATAATCCACTTATATAGAGAAATGGTTTACTGTGGCTCAAATTTGGAGGATTCAGTCCATGATGGGTTGGCCCTGCTGCCTCAGGTAAGAAGCATGGCAGAAGCATGTAGCAGAGCACAAACCACTCACCCCATGACCAGGGAACAAAAGATTGGGTCCCACTATCCCATTCAGAGCATAAACCCAATAAAAGACCTCCCACTAAGTTGTTCCTCTTAAGGTTTCCAAACTCCACCCCCCAGCAGTGCCACTGGTGAAGACCAGGCTTTTAACACATGGACCTCTGGAAGGACAATTGAGATCCAAATTTTTGCACCCCCCAGAAGAAATATAGCATTTGAAAAATGTAAATTCTACAGTGGCCAGACTCCAATTAAAAAAAAAACCTGGATACTGACAGGGTCGGGAGAATGTGGCCAAAAACCTACACAATGAGAGGTGTTCAAACAAACTTATCCAGCTAAAAGGAATAGGATATCACTTGGAAATTTGAATTCACACAAATGAATGAAAATAAAGCAGTTGATACATAGAAACAAACCCTGAGGTTAAAGTGATAATTCAACTAACATAGAATGATTCAATTATTATAACTGATAATGCTTAAGAATTTACAGAAAGATAAATATAAAGAGGAGAGAAATAAAAGACACCAGAAAGAAGCAAATGGAAAAATCTAGAAATGAAAAAAACAATATTTAAGGTTACATCTAAAATAGCCAGAATTAACAGATTAGGCAATATAGTAGAAAAGTGAATTTGAAGCTGGATGATGGCACACACCTATAATCGCAGAAACTGGAGAGGCTGAGACAGGAGTATTGCAAGTTCCAGTCCAGCCTCAGCAACTTAGTAAGACCCTAACTCAAAATAAAAAACAAAAAGGGCTGAGAATGTGGCTCAGTGGTTAAGCGCCCCTGGGTTAAACCTCCAGTACCAAAAAACAAAATGAATCTGAAAACACAAGAATAGAAAGTATATAAATTGATATAAATTGAAACACATAGAAGATTGAATTATTTTTACAGGAACTCAATGATCTGTAGGAAAATATAAGCAGTGTAGCATGTGTGTAGTTAGGAATTTGTTCTTTTTAGTTATACATGACAGTAGAATGTATTTTGACATATCATACATACATAGAAACATGGACATATGTGTATATGATATGGAGATATAATGGTCATTTATTCATATATGAACATAGGAAAATTATGTCTGATTCATTCTACTACTGTTCTTTCCATTCTCATTCCCCCTCCCCTTCCTTCCACTGCCCCCTGTCCAATTGGGTGAAACTTCACCTCTCCATCCCCACACCCTCACCATTGTGAGTCAGCATTCACATATTGGATTGAACAGAGAGAACATTCAACCTTTGGTTTTAAGGGATTGGCTTATTTCACTTAGCATGACAGTCTCCTGTTCCATCAGATGCTATAAATGCCAACTGGCAAATGCCATAATTTCATTCTTCTTTATGGCTAAGTAATATTCCATTGTGTATATGTATCACCTTTTCTTTATCCATTCATCTGTGGAAGGGTACCTAGGTTGATTCCACAGCTTAGCTATTGTGAATTGAGCTGCTATAAACATTGATATGGCCATATCACTATAGTACGCTGAGTTTATGTCTTTGGGGTATATGCCAAAAGACATAAAAGGAGTGGGACAACTGGGTCAAATTGTGGTTCCATCCCAAGTTTTCTGAGGAATCTCCATACTGCTTTCCAGAGTGGTTACACCAATTTGCAGTTTCACCAGCAATATATGAGTGTACCATTTTCCCCACATCCTCGCCAACACTTATTGTTACTTGATAGAACATTTTTTAAAAGACAGCAAAACATTACCTTTAAAATCCTAGAATTTTAAAATTGTCACCGAAAGAGTAACTTTCAAAAATAAAGGGGAAGGCTACAGGTGTAGCTCAGTGGTAGAGCATTTGGCTAGCATGCTCAGGGCTCAGGGTTTGATCCCCAGGGGGCACCACCCTCCTAGCACCTTCACATATTCAAACTACCCAAACCCTGTCCAAACCCTGTCCTTTGAGTTTTTGTGTCCTTCTCTTTTCAGGAATCATTGATTAAATTGTCAGTCATTTAAATTAAAAATAAATAAAGATTAAAAGCCTCACAGTGATCAGGAAGTTCTGATCACAGTGATATTTTGGTTTGAAAAACAAAAATTGAGTGCCATTGGTAATCAACTCATTCTTCAGACACTGTTCCCTCTCTGGAGGTCCAGGGGTGGGGCCTAAGTACCAACCCTCTACTCTTGGTTGGTTGTTTTTCCTGGCAATCAGGCCCCACCCTAAGACTATCCAGGAACTCCCAGCTGCCAGACATCTCTTTAGGATTTAAAAAGATATCTATATTATCATAGGTTCTGAAGATTTCAGGAGCTGTGTGCCAGGAAATGGGGGCAGAGGCCAGATATATTTTTCATATATGTGACACAGGTTACTGTTTTTACATATGTTACTGCTAATTTGCATACTTCTAATAACCTAGGCATCAAAGCACAGTAAACATGCAGTGAATGGAATGAAAAAGAAACACACAGCATATTCAAAATTTGTGAGAAGCACTTACAGCTCTATGTAGAGAGATTTTTATAATACAATAGAGCTCCTCTAGTAGAATAGACAGAAGGTCCCAAATGAGTGATCTCAGATGTCATCCCAGAAAACCAGAAAAAAAAGTAGCAAAAGAAACCCAAAGCAAACAGAAGAAAAGAATTAACAAGCATCAGCATGGAAATCAATGAAAAGGAAAACACAAAATAAATGAAACTAAATACTAGTTATTTGAAAAGATAACAAAATTGATAAATCTATATGTAGACAGATTATGGAAGGGGGAGAAAAGTCACAAATTATCAATGTCAGAAACGAGAGAAGTGACATCACTACAGATGCCACAGATGTGGAAAAGAAAACTGATGAAACGATACCCATAAATTGGACAACAGGTAAAAGTGCAAAATTCCTTCAAAGGCACAACCACTAAACCTCATTTAACATGAGTGTCTCTGTTTCTATTAAAAGAATTACATTTCTTGTTAAAAACTTTCAACAAAGTTAGCTACAGACCTAGCTGGTTTCACTGGTTATTAAAACGGGGGAAAGTGGAAAGGAAGATACTCTGACTTCATTATTTTGTTTGTAGTGATGCTTTTGTGGATGTACATACTGTTATTTAGTAAATCACTTAGTTTAACTATGTGCAGATATTGTATGTGAATTATGCCTCTCAACAAAGCTGTTAAAAGTAACCAGAAATTACGCCTTTTGCAATCATTTGTACTTATGATAAAATTTTTTGGAGATCACTTAAAATTTGAAAGTATGTGTTTCAGAAAAGCAAAAATGTTTGAAAAGCAGTCTCACACCATTCCTCAGGAACTAGATTAGGCTGCCTCCTCTCCCCTGAGAGAGATTCTGGAGCAGCTACTTCTAGAATGGTTTGACATCTTTCTTTCTTTCAGAAGGTTGAACTGATCTTTATATTGCCAGGATGGCAAGCACCTTTTCATAATAAACAATAGTTTTATAATATTTTATAAGTAGTTTTATAATAGTTTATAGCAATTCAACTCAAAATTTCCACTTTTCCTCCTTCCCAATTATAAAGATCATATCTAGCACCTAATAACTGCCACCGACTGGTTAACTGGATTAGTTACCAGCTGGTCTGGGTTTATGGTGATTCTTCTGACTCAGTCTGCAGTTGGCATGATTCAAAAGAATCTTCGAAAACGGAAAACCTCACCAAGGAATCCGCTCCTTCCCTGTGTTTGCCATTCAAAGACTTTTCAAACTTCCGTTTTAAAGATGATTCAAAGCTTAGCACAGGGAAATGTTTACATCAGCTCAATTCACAATAACTAAGTTATGGAATCAACCTAGGTGCCCTTCCACAGATGAATGGATAAAGAAAGTGGGAGATTCACAGGAAGATAAAAGGCATCTTCATTCTAAAGTTCTCTGGACTATATCTCTGCTGATGTAGGACATTTTCTTCAAAAGAGCACTTAAAATACTATTTTTTATGCTTACCCATACATGATTAATTTTTTAAAAAATATTTTTTAGTTGTTCATAGACCTTTATTTTATTTATTCATATGTGGTGCTGAGAATGGAACCCAGTGCCTCACACATGCCAGGCAAGTGCTCTACCACTAAGTCCCAGCCCCAGCCTGATTAATGTTTATAATTGCATGTGAGTATAGTTTGTTTTCATAATCAATTTTGTAGGTATAAAGTGGTTCTTTTGAAATGAAGTTCTTATAATAATATATCTACAAAAGAGAAGGTTTTGCTTACAGTCTTTTCAAGTCTTGATTTTCAAGATTTAGTACCTAAAATTTGTATGACTAATTCTGTTCTAAATGAGATTCTAGATAAGCTCTCAAAGGACTTCACTGAGCCTCAGTTTTCACATCAATTAAAAAAAATAAAAAATAAAGAGATTGGGCTGACTGCCTGCACATCAGTATATTACTAACACATCTTGGAATACATTTATTTGGAAGATTTTTTTATCCACTATAAAACAGTTAGCTTCATTAGGATAGGCCCTCATTTTTCTTTTTCTTTTGATCTCACCTATCTATAACTGATGCATAGTAAATTATTATTTTATGTATATATTTTAATTTGTGGTACTAAGGATTGAACTCAGGGGTACTTTGTTACTAATGTACATCCCCAGCCTTTTTTTAGTTTGAGACAGGATCTCACTAAATTGCTAATGCTAGTCTCAGTCCAGTGTTCTCTCCACCTCCCTAGTAACTGGGATAACTGGTACACCATCGTACCTTATTCATTTTTTAAAGGACAATTTTACAAATCTGCTGATATTATTTATTCATAGTGTCTTTAGTAGTTTTTTTCAAAATGTTATTATATCAAACTTTGTACAAAACATAACCATTGTGAAAATGAGGTCATCTTGTGTCAGATTCAATGTGTTAAAGGCATATTTGAAAGAGAAAGTATTAACCACAAAATACAAACTCTCTCTGCCACAACATTGAGGTTTTATGTTAAACATATCAATAATATGATGAATTTTTTACTTTAAAATACTTGCTATTCATGACATTTAAAAATCAATTGTAAGTACTAGTTTGCACATGGAGTGAATTCAATTTGTGTATTCAATATGATGTTTTGACAAATATTTATACCTATATAACTACCAAAAATCAACATATTGAAGATTTGCATTGCCCTAGGTATTCCTGTGCTTATTCTTAATCTATTCTCCCCACAAACATCCCTAACCCTAGGCAGCTCTGTAGTTACAGATTAGATTTTCCCTTTTCAGAGTTCCACATAAAAGTAATCATATACTATGTAATATTTTGTGTCTGGCTTCTTTTGCTCTGCAAAAAGTTTATGCGGTTTATTCATGTTGCACATACAGTAGTTTATTCCTTTCTATAGCTGAGTAATATCCTATTGTATGATTGCACTAAACTTTGTCTAATCACATGTTAATGGACACATGGTTATTTTTAGTTTGGGGTGCTATAACTAAAGCTGCTATGAACATTTGTATCCAAGTCTTTGTGTGAATATGTTTTTATTTCTTTTTCTTAAATATCAAGAACAAAATTGCTGAATCATATGGTAAAGGTATACATACAGATATTTTCAAGAAATTGCCAAATTGTTTTCCAAATCAGTGTTCTCTTTACCCTTGTATGAGAATGTCAGTTGTTTCACATCTTTGCCAACATTTTGAAACATTAGTCACTTTAGTGGTGGTGTAGTAACATATCATTGTGGATTTAATTTGAATTTCCAAAATGACTAATAAGATCAAGCACCTTTGCGTATCCTGTTGACTACTTCTATATTTTCTTTGTAAAGTATCTATTCAAACTTTTTGTTCATTTTAAACAATGAGATTGTTCTATTGAGTTATAAGAATTTGTTATATAACTGGATACAAATTCCTTGTTAGGTAAATGTATTGTGAATATTTTCACTTTTTAATGTTGTTTTTAAAACAGTAAATTTTTACATTTTTGATGAATTCAATCTTTTTTTAATTTTTAGATTATTGCTTTTTTTCCCCCTTGTACTTGAGAAATCTTTACTTTCTCCAAGGTCATAAAGATTCTGTTGTATCCTTCTAGAAGTTTCATAGATTTAGCTTTTATGGTTAGCTCTATCATCCATTTCTAGCTAATATTTGCCTATGATATAGAGTCAAGATTCATTTTTATACGGATATCCAATTGTTCCATTTATTAAAAAGATTATACTTTCTACATAGAAACACCTTAATTCTTCTTCTTATCATTTAAAAAATTTTTTGATACTGAGGATTGAACTCAGGGACACTCAACCACTGAGCCACATCCCCAACCCTATTTTGCACTTTATTTAGAGACAGAGTCTCACTGAATTGCTTTTACTGAGGCTGGCTTTGAACTTGTGATTCTCATGCCTCAGCCTCCCCAGAAGCTGGGATTGCAGGCCTGTGCCACTGCACCTGAATAATATCTTAACTATTTGAATGAAATCAGTTGACTCTATACAGATGGCTCTATGTCTGGACTCTTACGATTCAGTTTCATCGATCTATGTCTCTCTTTATGCCTACCACACTGAATTGAAAATTGTAGTTTCAGAATAAGGTTTAAAATTAATTCTGTACCTGCTCCATTTTTGTTCTTCCCATACATTTCCGTATAACTCTTAAAGTTAGCTTGCCAAGTTAAAAGGGATTTGGGGTGAATTGACATTTTCATAGTACTGAGTCTTCCAACTCAGTAACATGCAATGGTTGTTTATTTCTTTCAGCAGTGATTTATGGTTTTCAGTAGTGAGTTACAGTTTTTAGTTACAGGTGTAGGGCATGTTTTGTTGAATTTATCCCTATATAGTTAATGTTTGGGGATGGTAATAAATACTGTATGGATTTAAACCTAATTTTTCTTTTTTCTTTTTTTGCTGGTATGTAGAACAATAATTATTTTTGTCACGCTGTCCTTGTTTCCTGTCTCTAGTTTTAGTAGCTTTTTCCCTTCGGATCCTAAGGATCTCCTATTATTCTTCTAATTATTCAATGTTATCATTTGTAAGTACATGGTTGCATTTCCTGCTTTCTGATTTGATAGCCTTGTTATAGAGTTCAATGGTATTCATCAAATTTGAACAATTTTTCAGCTGTTTCTTTCCAATACATGCCTTGTTCCCACCCTATTGCTTTCTTCTTCCTTTGGTCTTCCTGGAAGTTTTCTAAATTCCCCAGAGTGGGCAGATAGTGCCACCTGGGAGAGGCTCTCAGAGCGAGACCAAACCATACTGGGTCCTGCATTTCTCTCTTTGGGTGCCATCTGGGATGACCGAACAAGCCAAGGAGCCCCTAAATTGGCGTCTAGGGGTGGTACGGTGGTCCTTTCCCTGGTGTTCATGGCTAGGCTTGGAAGCAATCCAGGAAAACTCAACTTGCTGATAGCTTCTGTAGGTTTGTGCAGAATTTGTTTCGCTGGACTAAGGGAGATGTGTCACCAGAATGATGGCAAACACACTAGTTTCAGGTGACAAATTCTTTGGGGGCCTGTGCATGTTTTTCACAAACAGCTCCGTGAGATAGATTTTTAAATTATTCTTACCTTCAGTGAGGAAACTGAGGAATAGAGAGGTTAAGTTGCCCACATTCACACTGCTAATAAGACAGGTGGAGTCAGGAATTTAGGGTTTCAATTTCAGTAACCTGACTCCAGAGCCTGTCGTCTTAAACCATGTGCTTTAAGGGGAAAGAAGGGAGAACTACCAGGAGAAAGCAAGGATCTTGAAAGGAAGAAGGAGAGAAAAAAAAATGAAAGAGATACATAGAATAGAGAATAGTGGGATGCCAATAGTGGGATACTCTTCTTGGCTGGCTGGGAAGAGTTCTGATTAGTTTCAGGACTCTGTTACCTAATTATCTGTTCAAACTCTCCCTATCCCCGCCCCACTTGGCCCTAGGGATTGCCCCCAGGGGCGCTTGTACCACTAAGCTACTTGCCCAACCCTTTTCATTGTTTATTTTTTTGATAGGGTCTTGCTAAATTGCTGTGGCTGGCCTAGAACCTGTGATCCTCCTGACTCAGCCTCCCTAATCGGTGGGATTACAGGAGTGCTCTATCATGTCCGATTCAAACTTTTCTTTTTGGGTGTTTTCTCATGTCCTCTTTTCCTCTACCTTCCCCAAACCATCCATCATTCTGCGCTGAACAGCTATCTCAACGACTCTGGTAGAATCCACCGAAGTGGGGGCAGTCTCATTGTAATAATTCACCTTCTACATGGCCATCTAGCCAGCAAAAATGAAACGGGGAGAAGGGGTGCTTCTTCCCCAGAAGACAACGAATCTTTGGCGGGAAGACCCCACTTTTGTACTCCACGGCTAGAAACTGCTTTACAAGTAAGTTTGCAGCAAGGTGCACATCACCAGGGCGCAGGACGTCTGGAGTCTCTCTAGGAAGACGCTTCCCCAGCTAGCAAGCCGATATATTCTCCAAGGAAGCGCAAACCACAGCGCCTCCTGCGAACAGTGACTAGGGGCTCGCGGACCAGAGGCCCCACTGCCCAGGCCCTGCGGACCGGCCCCCAGGCTGGCGCTCTCCCGAGAGGCGGGAGCGGGGACAGGGGCGGGGCGTCGGCGGCGGCCGGGGGCGCCCGCTCCTCCCCCTCGCGGACGGCCGAGCTGACGGCGCTGAGCCCCCTGCGCGCGGCACATGGGGCGCTTGACCGAGGCGGCGGCAGCGGGCAGCAGCGCTTCAGTGGCGTGCTCCGCCGAGCCCCCTCCCACTCCCCTGCCCCTCTTTTCCACGTCCCCCGGGAGCGCGGCCACCATGGCGTCCAGCGAGGAGGACGGCACCAACGGCGGTGCCTCAGAGGCCGGTGAGGAGAAGGAAACCACCGGCAGGAGAAGGCGCCTCAGCTTCCTGGCCACCGCCTGGCTCACCTTCTACAACATCGCCATGACCGCAGGGTACGTGAGCCCCGAAGGTCCTTCACCACCCACAGGCCCTCCTCGCTCTGCTGCCCCCCGACCTGCCGGGAGCAGGGTGCGGGGTGCGGACCGGGAAGGCGCGGCTCCGGCAGCGAGCGGCTCGGGCGCATGGGGTGCGCGCGGACCCGGCTGCGGGCTGGCGGCGGCGGTGGCGGCGCGGGGGTGGGCGCGGCGCCGGGGTCGCGGGCGGTGGCCATGGGGGAGGGGCGCGGGCGCCTGCACAGCCGCCGCCCGGGTTGAATGGAGGGAGCGGGGCGGGCGGGGGAGCCGGGCGCTGCTTGCTGGGCATTGCCTAATACGGTGCACGGCGCGTCGCAGCGGCCGCGGGGCGCGGGCCGGAGGTTAAGTATAGACCGGGGCAGGAATGCGGGGCCGACCCGCTGGGGAGGCGGCCGCGGCCGGGTCACCCGGTTTGCCGCCGCCTTGGGCTGCTGTGGTCCTGCCACCCCGGAGCCCCGAGCTGCCCTCACGGACTGCGAATCCGCTTTGAGGGCCGCCGGAGCAGAGCGTGCGTTTCCTGGTGCTGCAGATCCGAGGGCAGTTTTTCTTCACTGTTAATTTCGCCGTAACTTTTCATTAATTAATTAAATTGAAAGCATCGTATGTCTTAGAACCTCTTATGTGGAATAGTTTTTTTTTTTTTTTAAACCTTGTCTTATCAGAGCACGACACTTGTGTCCAGCATCTTAATGGCTCCACGTTCCATTGCTGATACCCTGTCCTTTTTATTTCTGGCTCCTATTATGACTTACAAGTGAGATTTACACAATAACTGTTCGCTCTTCAAAGAGCTGTGTTGATGACTTCTGTGTCAATTTGTTCCCAAAACCTGTGAGAAAATGCTTTTCAGTTGCAAAATTACATCGCCTTTTGAAAAGTGATTTTTCCTAGTGTCACACAAAGTATTATTAACCTATATAAATGTGAGGAGAGGTTTACTATTTTAAACTTTTTCCAGGGCTTATAGAAAAAAATGATTGATAAAGATTTAATAAACCTTTTAGTGCGGTATTATAAGCTTAGCCTATTATGCTGAACACCAAAAATAGTGTATAAATATATATTAATTGAGGGATTACCATGTACCAGGTACTGTGCTGGTGGTTTACATGTATTAACTGTTTCTAGTTCTCCACATCCTGCAAAGGCACATGATACTACATTTTATAGGTAGGAAACTGAGACTCAGGTCAAGATCACAAACAGCACCTAGAGTTGTCCTACTTCATCTTTGTGCTTTCCTAAGTTTTATAATTTTTTTAAAAAATATTTTTTTTAGTTGTAGAAGGACATAATACCTTTATTTTATTATTATTATTTTTTTTAATGTGGTGCTGAGGAACAGCCCAGTGCCTCACACATGATGGGCAAGTGCCCTACCACTGAGCTACAACCTCAGTTTTATAATCTTGACAGGAGACAAAACTAATATATTCAAAGCAAATGGAGAACAATTTAGTGCTCACCATGTGATGCTGCCTTGAAATGCAGTCAGGACTGAAAGATTTCTCTCTGTTCTTGGATAATTTCATTAATTTAATAAACATCTTTAGAACATGTGCCTTGTGTTAATTCATTCGCTGTCTCTTCCCTTTACGTCCATTCTCCACTTTGAAGGTCAGATTACCATTTCAGACATTGCATTTTAAAGCCTTCAGTGAGAAGAAATAAGAATAAATACGAATAAATAAAAACCAGCCTTTAGTGACTTTATACCTCCACTCTAAGGGATTTAGGCTGTCACTCAAGCCCAATTTCCCCTGCAGTCTTCTTACATTTGAAATCTCTATTATTCCTCAAAGCACCAAGCATTTTTGTGGTCCTTGCTATGTTTGCCCAGTTTCTTCTCTCTTTGCACGGTGCTCTCCTTATTTTGCCCATGTCTTCTAACCAAGTCAGCCTATTTGTAGTTTTCTAAGTCTTCTGCCTCTCCTGTGGCAGAATTAAATGCCTTCTTCTTTGTGTTCTAATACATCATTCCTGTCTTCCCTACCATCCTCTGCAAACCAGTGCTTAGTCTAAACTTACCTATTCTCTGCCTAAGAAGTTCTTAGTCCCTTGGCATTTTCATAAGGCCAGGGTAACCAAAGTGGAGTAATCCCTAAGAGACTTAGTGGAGACTTTCTATATGCATTGATATTTGAAGAATAGGATTTGCATTCATACACTGAAGGTAGACATTTCAAGTTAGATGAATTCTAGAAATAAGCATGAGTTGCAAGCCTGGTACCTTGTCTTAAATCTGAGGATCATGTTGGGGATTAGTGGTAAATGGGATTGGAGAAGTGGTGGTGTCAATATTGGTACAAAAATAAATCCACTTAATGAAGTAGTAGAGGATTAATGGAGGGTGGTTCTTTTTGTTCATTTAACATATTTCTCTTTCAGTGGAACTTTGGAGTGCTTATTCGTTTTTTGTAACAACTTTGAAAACAAAATAGTATTTAAGAAATGTAACAAATATTTATATAAATGTAAAAAAGAACTTGTCTAATTCTATAAGACTAGCATAAACTTTTTTTTTTTTCCTTATCACCTTTCATATGAGTGTCTAACTTCCAAATTACAAATCTCCCTACTAAGGGAAGCTTTACCTGGGCATCTTCATACAGATAGCAACCTACATGCTAATACTCCTCTCCCTTGCCTACTTTATTTTTCTCCATCCCATATATGAACCTGTAACTGTACCACATATTTTACTAATTTTTCATTGCTTATTGTTGTCCCCATTGGAGTATAAACTTAAGGCAATACTCAGTAAATATTTATTGAATGAATGAATGTATACATATTTTAAGGCATTGTTGTTACAATAGCTGCTCTATTGTGTATACTCCTGTTTGCACTTAACAAATGTTTCTATATAGTTTTTATAATTACATCTTTTCACGGTTATATAAGTATGTAGCATTAATGTACAGTGACAGATTAAATCATGTCCCTAATGGCATTTTGCTTTTATTTCTTTCCCTTTCCTACATTGGATTTCCTACATTCAACATTGTTATTGTTGAATGCTTTGGATAAGTTCCCAGGAGTGGAAACCGAGCTCTGAAGTATTTTCATAGTACTTGCTCATAATGGGGTCTTGACTAGGCAGATGAGCAATTCTCATATTCATTCTTTCTCTGTTTCCTTAAAAAAAAAGCAACAAAATATTTTTGAGACTATATGTGTAAATGCATTGGCCTTGGTCAAGTAGGGGACATAAGATAAATATTCTAGGCCTGTCCTTGAAGTGTAACCTGGAGCATTTATATATAAACAATGATTGCAACAAAAGGACAGACTGAGATAAGTGTTTGACAAAGGTGTCAGAGGACAGACCTAGGGAAGGAGAATCAGAGAGAATTTTGTGAAGGAGATCATAGCATTTAAACTGAGCTTTGAAGGATAAGTAGGACTTAATTGGCGTGAATGAGAAAACAACATGAATTAGGGTAGTGATGTGAAGTTGCTAGATATCCATTGAGGCAAAACCAAATAGGCCTGACATGTAGAATGGGAAGTGCTGATGGCCCAAGCTACCTAGCTTGGGCCACTTCTCAGGGCCTCAGATATTTTGCTGGTGTGTTTGAGTTTTAATCTGTCAGCAGTACTGGGCAGTGTCAATTAAATGATTTTTTTCACTGTTTTGTTAATTGGGTTACCTTGGACAAGTTAACGTCTCTGATCCTTAGTTTTTTCATCTGTAAAATTGGAATGAAACAACTACTTTGTAAAATTGTTACAAAGAATAAAGAGAATAGAATTGAGGTTCTTAGCAAGGTGCCTAATGCACAGGAACATAATATTTTAATGTTTAAAAATATTAATTCCTGACTCCCGTGTTTAAAATTGCACTTTTTGCAAAAAAGAAAACTATTTAAAATATTTCTATAGTGTACTTATTGTTACATAATACATATGCCTTTTAGATACCTTTTATTGCTGGGGAGGATAGATTATGTGGATTTACCCCAATTTGTTTATCTATTCATCTGTTGATGGACATTTGGGTTCTTTCCACTTTGGGGCAATCATAATTAAGGCTGTGAACATGCATGTATGAAGTCAGTATATGGACATATGCTTTTATTTTTCTTGGATAAATACCTGTAAGTGGAGTGACTGTGTCATGTAATAGTCACATGTTTAATTTCTTAAGCAACTGCAGAACTGTTTTCCGTGGGAGTTGTACCATTTTTACCTTCCTTTGGGCAATGAATAAGGCTTGCAGTTGCTGTACATCTTTGCCAGCATTTGGTATGGCCTGTCATGGTGACTTTAGACATCCAGTAAGTATATTGTCTCACTGTGGTTTTAGCTTTCATTTTCTTAGTGACTAATGATACTGCATATCTTTTTTATGTGCTTACTTGCTATTTGTATGTCTTCTTGGGTATTAGTATCTGTTTAACTATTTTGTCAGTATTTTTCTTTAGTGCATTGTTTGGTTTCCTCATGCTGATTTTTTTAAAGAGTTCTTCATATAGTCTAGATTTAGTTCCTTGCCAGACAGGTGATTTTCAAATATTTTCTCTGAGTTGTGACTTGACTTTCATTTACTTAGCTGTGCCTCTCAAACAGCAAGTGGTCTAAATCATAATTGAGTCCAGCTTATCAGACTTTTTTTTTTTGTCTGAACCTTTGGGCTGAACTTTTTATTGGCATGAGTGCCTGTGTGCTCTCAGTGGAAACACTCATATGTTGGCTGCAAAAGAAAGTACAGATTTAGTGTACTAAAGGCAGTTTAGGGGTATTAATGAACAATGTATGAAAGTAAAGATGTGTGAAAGTGAAGACTATTTTTCATACATTCCTCCAAAGGATTGCTTTAAAGGAGAAACATAGAAGTTATGACAAATTAGAATATCATATTTCAAAAACTCTTGAAATGATGGATCTAGGTAATGCACATCAGTAACTGCAAAAAAAAAAAAAAAGAGGAACATTAAGAAATTATGTGCTCCTTATAGAAGAACCAAAACAACCTTTGAAAGCCTTGCCAGAGGATCAAACATGAATCTGATCAAGATAACTACTTACCAATTTACAGGAAATACAGAGACAGAACATAATAAAATGACACGTGGGTATCCAGTTAGCAAAATCCAGGCTGAGGGTAACTCTTCAGGAACAACCACCCAGTGTTTTACAGATAAACTGCAAAAGAGATAGAGGGAAGGCAAGATGGAGAGGGGAAACTTATTGAAGGAGTCATGAGAGACTTAACCAATAATTACAGTATATGAATCCTGTTTCAGTCATGATTTTAAAAGATTATGAAACAATCAAAATTATAGCTTGTCTTAATATTTTATGACATTGATTTTTTTAACATCAGATATAGTGATATTATAGCTTTGCTTATTAAAATAATCATATCACTGCCGGGCATGAGTGGCACACGCTTATAACCCCAGTGGCTCAGGAGGCTGAGGCAGAAGGATTACAAGTTCAAAGCCAGCCTTAGCAATTGAGCAAGGCCCTAAGCAACTTAATGAGAACTTATCTCAATAAAATATAAAAAAAGCTGGGAATGTGGCTCAGTGGTTAAATGCCACTGGATTCAAAACCTGGTACCTCCCCATAAAATCATTTTAGAGATACATAATGAAACATTTATAAATCATTGGATATTGGATATCTGTTTCAAAATAATCAGGGAAGAGAAGGAAGTGGAGATTTGGATGAAACAGGATTTTCCATAAGATATTAACTGTTGAAGCTGGGTCATGGGCACATGGAGGGGTTTGTTATATCATTCTTTACCTTTCTCTATATGTTTGAAACTGCTTACAGAATGTTAGATTTTTTTCTTAAAGGAGATATAAGTATAGGTAACTAAGTTTTTCAGGGAACAGGTGGTCAGTCTCCAAGAAATCTCAGAAGAAAAAGAAGCCCTGGAAGATAGCTGGAAGAAAGACGTGCCCCTTCAATAGGCCTCCGAGGGTCATTGTAGCCACAGTGGCTTGAGAACAAGGCCTCTGTGTTGTGTAAGTTATGCCACATTTTTCTTGTGATAGCATTGTTCTGTTATCTTCACTTACTAATTTAATAGTTCCCCCAAACAAAAACTAAGTCCTATTTATCTCTAGTTCCCTAGCATCTAGCTCAGTGCCAGATTAGCAAGAAATGTTGAATCTGAAAGATGAATGAATAAATGAATGAATTTAGCAAGCAAGAAATCTTTATATTAAACTTTTTTTTTTTTTTTTCTTTTTGCCAGAGATTCTATTTTACCAAGGGCTGATTGATTGCCTCTATTTGGGTTCAGGTAATAAATAGCTGTGACATATTTACAAACAAAACAGAATAGAACATCCCAGAAAACAATTTCTAGTGTCAGAAATTCTAGTTACTTTTTAATTTTTTTGTTTTATTAAATGACTGAACTGATAGATGAAGGACGTCCAAAGTTAGTTAAATGTAGGATCCTTAGAAAAACTTTGTCATTTCTTTTGATGGGGGCATTTAGGATGTGAGTTCTAATTAGTTTAGAGTAGATCATGGCCTTATTTACTGAAAAAGAGAGAAGCAGTTAGAATAGATAGTTCCATGACTCTTTTGAACCCTGGAGTATATTCATTTATTTTGAACAGTGTAGCGATTGCTATGCTTATTGGTACAATACTGCCACCTATGGAACAACAGTAAAACTTTTCATTAGAATGCATGAGTTTTTTTTTTTTTTTTTTTTGCATAATGCTATTAAAAATTTGGAAAACTTGCCATTTAAATTAATTCTTCAATGAATTCTTTCACTTAGCATAATTCTTATGCTAAGTGAAGCAGTTGTATACTGGAAAAATTATATCAGATTAATTTTTAATTAATAATTATATCTCAGATTTATATTTTATAGACATCTGAGTTGAGTTTGCCTAAACAAGGACAAGGGTATGGGAAAATGTTTAAGTTTATTAAGCTCATTGAGCTTTTTGTTTTCTTATCAGAAGCATAGAGACTTGGGATTGTGGTTAATGAACTCCTAACATTTTCAGCCTGAAAGGTACCTAAAACATTCAAGTTAGCATTCTAGGATTAGCCCATCATTGAATTTGGTGTTGACATTCACATGAGAAGAATCCAAGAGTGGAATCCAGTGAAGCAGTTGTATAATGGAAAAAGAACAAGACTGGCAGTTTGGAGACCTCAGAGTTTCTAGTGAAGCCTTGTTGGTTAACTTAATCTAAGATTAGGGGTCAATAACTTAAATGTCTCTGGATGATGATTATCTCATCGGAAAGAGTGGTTTTCAAACTTTTTTTTGAAAGCAGAATACTATGAGTTAAAATATTTGAGCCTAGACCTCCCCATATAATTTTCATGATGTATCAGTCGTATGAATTAAAGTATGAATTACTATGATCAGCTCCTATCTAAGGATATAGTACATACTTAAGATCAGATCAATGCAACATAGTGTTTAAAAGCAGAGCCTCTGATGGTTTTAGACCCTGGTAGTTTTAGGTCCAAGCAGACTGATTTTGTGTTCTCAGCAGTAAAATAGGATAATACCTGATATGGTTATTATAGAATTAATTATGAATATGTAACAGTGTCTAGAACATAGAAAGCAATCTAAGATATGCTTATTATTATTATTGTTATCAATATTTCTGCATTTCAGATGTCTGATCATTTCATTTACTTCCTGTTGTATCTGATAAGAAAGTCATTGCTCTTACTTGGGTATATGCTAAGGAGGAATTCTAGGAGTGGGAGTGTCATCCCGCCATGTTCTTACTGTTCTTACTGTTCTGTTGAATTGTGTCTTCACTCCATTCAACCAGTAGTTTTTTGCAGGAAACTTTTAAGCTGTCTGTCCATGGTAGGAGGGTTGTTTAGTTAAAAACTTAAAACTGTGTAATTTCATAATTCATAAAACTGTTCAACTGGACGCTTTGAAGACTGATCTACAGGACTAGGCTAGCTCGTCATTTTCATGGGTGTATTATTCAGACTTTTAAAACAGGACAAATGAGGCAACTTTTTTTCAATTTCAGCATGCTTTAGTGTTTGTAAGGGAAACTCTGAAAAAACAAATTACTTCTCATTGGTTATTCAAGGAATAGCGAGAAGAAGTATGAGAAAGCTAATGGCCAGAGTGTGGCGTATATTTTAAGTACAGTTAATTCGTGGAACAGAATCTGTATTTAATATATGAAGGTAAGCTGAAAAGTGAGGGTTAATGTATTTTGGGAGGTTTCTTAAAAGTTTTTGAAGGTAGACCATGTCTGATCTTCTGTCTACCCTTTCTGTGGTATAGCATCTATTTTTATTCTGTGAAAATTATGTAAATAGTAACTGATGATTCTTATTCAAGATTTCTACTTATACCCGTATATATTACATAGTTGCATAAAATATGTATTTATACACACAAGTGCAGCTTTTGACAGATTTTTACCTCATGACACCGTCACATAATTTTATTAACTGCTATATGATAGTCTCATTTTTGGTACATAAAACTGTTTTCTGAATCCAGAAATACACTGGACAATGTCTTCTCTGGTTGGTCTCATGTGTTCTATTCCTGCCCTTGCAGAATCAATATAATAATGCCTTTTCTGCTTTTGTGTTCATTAAAGAAGAAATACAATTGATCAATAAATATATGAAAAAGTGTTCATCAACTCTAACAATTAGAGAAATGCAAATCAAAATTACTTTTTAAAAACATATATATATATATATATATATATATATATATCTTGTTGTTGTTGTTGACACAATGCCTTTATTTTATTTATATGTGGTGCTGAGGTGCGAACTCAGGGCCTCGCATGTGCTAGATGAGCATTCTACCGCTGAGCCCCAGCCCCTCAAAACTACTTTAAGATTTCATCTCACTCCAGTCATAATGGCAGCTATCAGCAATAAAAGCAACAATAAGTGTTGGCGAGGATATGGGGGGAAAAGGCACACTCATACATTGCTGACAGAACTGCAGATTGGTGCAACCACTCTGGAAAGCAGTATGGAGATTCCTTAGAAAAACTTAGAATGGAACCACCACTTGACCCAGCTATCCCACTTCTTTGTCTATACCCAAAGGACTTAAAAACAACATACTACAGTGATCCAGCCATATCAATGTTTATAGCAGCTCAACTTACAATAGCTAAACTATGGAACCAACTTAGGTGTCCTTTGGTAGGTGAATGGGTAAAGAGAATGTGGTGTAGATGCACAATGGAATATTATTCAGCCTTAAAGAAGAATGAAATGATGGCATTTGCCAGTGAATGGATGGAGCTAGAAACTGTCATGCTAAGCAAAATAAGCCAATCCCCCCAAACCAAAAGCTGAATGTTTTCTCTGATATGTAGATACTAATTCACAATAAGCGTAGGACATGGGGCTAGAGAAGAACAGAGTTACTTTGGATTAGGCAGAGGGGAATGAAGGAAGGGGAGGGGGTATGGAGGTAGAAAGATAACAGAATGAATTGGACATTATTACTCTATGTGCATAGATGATTATGTGACCAGTGTGATTCTACATCATGTGTAACCAGAAGAAAGTTATACTCCATTTATGTATGATATGTCAAAGTGCATTCTTCTGTCATGTATAATTAGAACAAATAAAAAATTGTGGTAAAATATGCATAACATTTACCATCTTACCTTTTTAAAATGTGCAGTTCAGTGGCATTAAGCATATTAACATTGTTATGCAGCCATTATCATTGTCTATGCCCCTAGCATATTTCACTTATTGTTGTTTCTTTATAGTTCATCCACATCATGGCATGTGTCATGGTTTCCTTCCTTTTTAAGGCTGAGTAATATTCCATTGTATGGATAGACCATGGCTTATTCATTCAGTGATGAATAATTAATCATTATTATTATTAATGAATAATAAATAATTGATGGACATTTGGGTTGCTTCTGCTTTATAACTGTTGTGGATAATGCTGCCCCGAACATTCAGTGGTATGAATTTAATAGAACTTTATAAAATACTTTTTTTTCTAGGTGGTTGGTTCTAGCTATTGCCATGGTACGTTTTTATATGGAAAAAGGAACACACAGAGGTTTATATAAAAGTATTCAGAAGACACTTAAATTTTTCCAGACATTTGCCTTGCTTGAGGTAAGTTTTCTATCATGCTATTTTTCTATCTTCCAATATTTTTTTGAAAATATTTTTGTTGATTAGTGTCAATCTTATTTTGCTACTTACCACTTACAGATTGGTTTAATACCAGTGTTGAAAGGGAGTTATTTTTATATTATTGACTTTTGATTTTTTTTTATTTGCTTACAGATAGTCCACTGTTTAATTGGTGAGTTTTTACTCTAATTTTATCTTTTCATTTTGAATTGTCTTTAGGGCAATAGTTGACTTGTTTTTCTCTTCAAGGAATTGTGCCTACTTCTGTGCTTGTGACTGGGGTCCAAGTGAGTTCAAGAATCTTTATGGTGTGGCTTATTACTCACAGTATAAAACCGGTAAGTAACATAAACATGCTGTGTTCTTGAGCCTGCAGTGAATAGATGTCTAAAATATTAACATTTGCATATTTCAGGAAGCAGAGTATTTAGGCAAAAAAGAATTGGATTTAAATTTAAGTATCATTCTATGTTGATTTTGTGCTGTGATAGACTGACTTTGAAAAATAAACAACCAAATTATTGACATTTTTACCCATAATATACTCTTCTCTGATGTTTATAGTGGCTTTTAAAATTAACATTCATCTTCTGTCAGATACCTAAGTGAAAATTTTCTATTGAAGTTTTTTTTTCTATTAAAGTGATTCTCTTTGATTATATAATTGAAGTTGTCAGTATAAACAGTTTATTTTTCCTCAGTTAGCATTAGTATTCTTGCACAGTCAAAAAGTAAATGTAGTGGGTCTGAACAAATGGAAAAGACTAAATTAAAAGTGAGGTTTTTAAAAAAAAATAATCAAAGGGTACAAAATCTCAGTTAAACAAGAGGAATAAGTTCAAGAGATCTGTTGTACAATATGGGAAATGTAGTTAATTAAAAGGTATTTCTAACAACAGTAGGTTTTCAGTGTTCTCACCACATATAAATGCCAAATATATGAAGGAGTACACTTGTTAATTAGCTTGCTTTAGCCATTCCATAACGTCTACGTATTTTAAAACACCATGTTTTACAGTGTAAATATATGCAATTTTTAAAAAAATCTATTTTTAGTTGTAGAGGGACACAGTATCTTTTAACTTTTATTTATCTTTATGTGGAGCTAAGGATCAAACCCAGTACCTCACACGTGCTAGGCTAGCGCTCTACCACTGAGCTACAGCCCCAGCCCAAATACGTGCCATTTTAACTTGTCAATTAAAGCATAATCTTTAAAAAGGTAGGGTCAAAACACTTAGAGAAAATATTATTTATGGAAGCATGAAAAGAGACAGACTTAATTACTGAGTCTAATTAGTGGCTTAAGTCTTTTTAGATAAAACAAATACCAGGCTGATGCTGTCAAGGCCCTGGGCTTTTTAAACCTACTACGGAAATATTTCCCTGCTCGACCCCTCTGACCTTCTTGACAGCCCTGGTAGCCGACTGTCTACTTGAGGACAGATCTCTGGCCTCCTTTCCATTCTGCAGATGCCTTTCTTGTCTCCTCTGTGCTTTGAGACTGACACCTAACCTCCTCTCCATTTCCTCTTAGCCTCCCTGGCCGCCTGTCTGCGTGGGGACAGATCTCTGACCTTACGCCCTTTTACTACTCCACACTTTTAGCCCTCTTGACTGGTGTCTTTCACTCCGCTTTCTGGATCCACCCAGTCCCTAACCACTGACCGCAGTACCTATAGCTGTGAGCATGGGCTGCAGGGAGAGGCAGGCAGCCTTTTCGTTGATTCTGATTGCTTCCCAATTTAAAAGCAGGAATACAACATTATTAGAGTAAAAGACAGCCTAGACTCTCTCTTCCAGGCCACAGAGGATCTGAAGAATGAGGGAGTAGAAAGACAAAGATAGGAAAGCCAACATGCACTAGAGAGAGAAGGAATTAAAGTGCTGCTGCTATGGAGTGGCAAGTTCCAAAGAGGAAAAAAAAAAAGGATCCTTCCTTTTATTTAGAGAATCTTCCCCTTAATATTACTTTTTCTTTTTGTCTCATAATAGTTTTCCATTGGCACCTATCAGCCACTTCTTAATTAATTCAACATTTATTGAACACATTTGGTACACTTAGCAGAGTTCTAATTTCTGGATTTACAAAAATAAATAAGGTAATACAAGCTGTCAAGGTACTGGCTATTGGGAAGTTGGGGGGGGAGGCGCAGTTCAACAAGCATTGACTCATGGAATAGGTACTAACTGCAGCTGTTCAATGCCTGACACTGTGGGATATGGCTGTTATAACACAAATATAGTTCCCATCTCAGGGAGCCCCAAATTAAGAGAGAAGCTAAGTAAGTGGTAACACAAACGCTTATTTAATTATATTAGTGTTAAGTGCTTTAAAATTAGCCAGAAGAAATTTTAATACAGATTGGCACGTGTTATATACAAACAAGATACTGTGAGCACAAGGAAGGTGAGCAAGTAACTGCTCAGGTGCGAGGAGAGACTTAGGAAAGTTTTCCAGAGGGTATAATCTTTTAGCTGATGAGGAAAGATTTTCTATGGGAAACATTCTAATCAGATGGAATAATGTGTAAAGACCCAAATATTCAGAGTATATTCTGGAAATTACCCAAAGTTTAGTGTTACCACAATGAGAAGCATATGGGAAGATTGTATGATTATAGATGAAGCTGGACAGGTTTCTGAGCTCAGATTGTAAGGGATCCTAGATATTATGCTTAAGGTTATAGGATTTATCCCTTTACCCCATTTAGCAACAGGGGAGCAGTGAAGCTTTTAAATCATTAAGATTTAGCTGATTTTTTTGTTTGTTTGCTTTGTTTTGTTTTTAAGAGAAAATTTTCATCCATGAGGAAAATAGAGGATAAACTATTTAGGAGATGGTTACAGTAGTCTGCATAAGAAATGATAAGGTGCTGAATTAACATAGTGGTAATCAGGACAAAGACCCGGGGGCAGATT